>NC_064626.1:730927747-732325664 GCF_023864275.1 Schistocerca cancellata
CTGTTTGATGGAATTAATTTCGTCGGACACTGAGGCAATATTGTTGTCTACGTATGTCTTCGCTTTCGCGAACATTTTACGTTTGTCTTCCTGTCTCTGTGCAGTGATTGTTTCCATGACTTGTCGTTTTACTTTGTTTTGATCTTGAATAAATTTGCGGAAACGCGTATCACTGTTTTGTAAGTGGAGATTAAAGCGTTCGTCAATCTGAGTGTTCTGTTGGTCGAATTTCGCGTCGATCTTTTCATCCATTGTGCGCGAAAGTTCTACCGTCATTGCTTTAAACTCGTCCCGTAATTGTGTAGCTTTTTCAGAGCATTGTTTAGCGACTCCGCTAATTTCGTCTCTGAGTGTTTCTGTTGCGGCTGTTTGCATTTCCCTTAATTCTTGCGCAACAGACTTAATTTCTTCGCTATTTTTTCGTGAACAAGCCTCAATTTCCACGCGCAACTGTTCCTTAGTGTCATGGCACTGCGCGGCAACGGCTCTAATTTGTTCACTAAGCTGTCTGGAATTGTCGTCTAATTTTTCATTTAACTGTCTGGAATTGTTGTCTAATTTTTCATTTAAGTGCTGCTTGAGATTTTCATTATCTTGTTTGTTCTGTTCTCTAAGTTGTCTGAAATCCTCACTCTGTTGTCTGACCTGTTCACTAAGTTGTCTGGAATTATCACTCTGTTGTCTGATATCCACACTAAGTTCGTTCTTAAACTGTAGCATTATTGTCATAAATTGATCCAAACCTAAAGTAGCTGTTGCATTCTTAGTACTCTGTGATGGAGTACATGCAATTGTCACGTTTTGTGTGACCATTTGGTCATTCTTTGGTTCACAAAAAGCTGTCCCTGTCAAATGTACACTCTCATTCACTATTTCGGAATTAAATAACTCCGGCGTACTTCGTGTATCCTGTTCATTTTCATTAGACAAATTTGTCTGCTCGTCACGCGAATTTAGTAAACCGGTTGTATTAATCTAGGCAGCGTTCATTACAATAGTGCGCCCATCGTCATCAATTGTTGTCAAATCAACACAAGACACAATCGAGTTCGTTCGTTCATCATTAAGGTCTACATCATTATTAATGGTTGGAACGCATTGATTGTCAGTGAACGCAGGATTGACATCATTACACTGCGTGTCACATGTCCTATCGGTCACGTTGTTTAAGTCAGTAATTTCGTTCAAAATACTTCGCGATACACTATTCACAGTCTTTCGCGGCATTTTTACAATAGTCACTAATATTCACAAAACAAATAAGCACAAATGCAAAAACAACACACAAATACAACAGAGCAACGAATTGCCGTTGACCTGTAGAAAGAAAGTCACAAGATTAGTAAAAGCTTAGCGCCAAATCCTAATTATATCTAAGCAAATAAGAGCAGATATCTGACTGTTGTTCAAAAGACTCTCAACGAAATACGATCCTGGACTGGGTGTCGCCAAGTGTAACCTCCCCACAAAAATTTCGTAAGACAATTATTTAATATAAATGGAGCCAAGTGAAACTTTCCCACAAAAATGTTGAAAGACTATAATTTGAATGTTAACAAGAATACAACCTAACGTAATTTCCAGCAAATAAATTCAATGACAATGACCATTAGACAAAAATTAGCAATCTGACCCAAGTATAAGCTCCTCACAAAAAATGAAAGTCGATTCAGTGATAAGAAAATGTCAGTGATAATGATAATTCATTTAAACCGAAATATCGGTCTTTGGCCCTGTGCAAATCAGAATTAAATTCTTACCTCATTGTAACTGCTAGTCAAATTTCTGCTCTTATTCTTGCGCACAGCTTGGAGGAACTGCATTGCAAATAATAATATTCCTTTTTTTTTGTAATTTAACTGAAACTTGTCTTTAAGGGAAGTGGAATGAAATCCTTAATTCAATTAAATCGTTAATTCAATTAAATAATTTTTTTTTGTAAAATTGCTTTTGAAATCAAAATTATTATTGGGGCACTTGTTGGAAATTAATTACAATAAATAAACTTTACATTATCTGATGATTACCTTAATTAACAATATACCTCATTCAGCCTCTTGACCAGTATTGCCGACAGACTACATCACACAACCGCACTGGGCTGCTACTACTGACCGACCGCTCTGCATGACGACTACTAGCGTACTGCACGACGGCTACTACTGTACTGCTCTACATGACGACTACAACCGAACTCGACGACTACTGCCCAACTGCTTGCAACACTCGCGCGGTCAAGCGCAGACTAACTACGATTATAGGCTCTCTGGTCAAAGATTTTAACATGCCTCACCATCGCTGCTATGTTACATACGTGTTT
Source organism: Schistocerca cancellata (assembly GCF_023864275.1). Classification (NCBI taxonomy): domain Eukaryota; kingdom Metazoa; phylum Arthropoda; class Insecta; order Orthoptera; family Acrididae; genus Schistocerca; species Schistocerca cancellata. Next base: position 730,930,068 of record NC_064626.1, read on the forward strand.
CAAAATTATACACTGAAGTGAATAGTAGTGGTGCTTAACTGGTATCTCCTCACCCACTACATCCACACTTTGTCCATGCAGTATCACTAGAATATTCTGGAATGGCACATATGATGAGGCCCAGTCCATGATCTGCATCATGCTGATTAGGATCCCTGGAGCACTTCAGCAAGTCAGTGGATGGCTCAGAGCCTTCAACCGACAATAACAGCTCATTGTCTTGCTCCATCCAGCTAAACAGGTGCGCGACAGGATTTCAATGTGCCGCCGCTCCTGTGGGTTTCAACGTGCTGGGACATGTCGCATCTTCCTATTCTGTTGCTGCTGCATCTGGGCAGTGCTGGACATCTCGGCTGTCACTTCATGCGACCCTGTAAGCGCAGAACAGGCAATCAGTGATCACAAGGCCGTTGCAGCATCCCTGAATATGGAAGTAAATAGGAATATTAAAAAAAGGGAGGAAAATTTATCTATTTAGCAAGAGTAATAGAAGGCAGATTTCATACTGCCTAATAGATCAAAACGCAAATTTCTGTTCCGACACTGACAATGTTGAGTGTTTATGGAAAAAGTTCAAGGCAATCGCAAAATGCGTTTTAGACAGGGACGTGCCGAGTAAAACTGTGAGGGACGGGAAAAACCCACCATGGTTCAACAACAAAGTTAGGAAACTACTGCGAAAGCAAAGAGAGCTTCACTGCAAGCTTAAACGCAGCCAAAACCTCTCAGACAAACAGAAGCTAAACGATGTCAAAGTTAGCGTAAGGAGGGCTATGCGTGAAGCGTTCAGTGAATTCGGAAGTAAAATTCTATGTACCGACTTGACAGAAAATCCTAGGAAATCTGACCTTACGTTAAATCAGTAAGTGGCTTGAAACAGCATATCCAGACACTCTGGGATGACGGAGGCATTGAAATAGAGGATGACATGCGTAAAGCTGAAATACTAAACACCTTTTCCGAAAACTGTTTCACAGAGGAAGACCAAACTGCAGTTCCTTCTCTAAATCCTCGCACAAACGAAAAAATGGCTGACAACGAAATAAGTGTCCAAGGAATAGAAAAGCAACTGAAATCACTCAACAGAGGAAAGTCCACTGGGCCGGCCCGGGTAGCCGAGCGGTTCTAGGCGCTACAGTCTGGAACCGCGCGACCGCTACGGTCGCAGGTTCGAATCCTGCCTCGGGTATGGATGTGTGTGATGTCCTTAGGTTAGTTAGGTTTAAGTAGTTCTAAGTTCTAGATGACTGATGACCTCAGCAGTTAAGTCCCATAGTGCTCAGAGCCATTCGAACCATTTTTTTAAAGTCCACTGGACCTGACGGGATACTAATTCGGCTCTACACAGAGTACGCGAAAGAACTTGCCCCCCTTCTAACAGCCGTGTACCGCAAGTCTCTAGAGGAACGGAAGGTTCCAAATGATTCGAAAAGAGCACAGGTAGTCCCAGTCTTCAAGAAGGGTCGTAGAGCAGATGTGCAAAATATAGACCTATACCTCTGACATCGATTTGTTGTAGAATTTTAGAACATGGTTTTTGCTCGCGTATCATGTCATTTCTGGAAACTCAGAATCCACTCTGTAGGAATCAACATTGATTCCGGAAACAGCGATCGTGTGCGACCCAACTCGCTTTATTTGTTCATGAGACCCAGAAAATATTAGATACAGGCTCCCAGGTAGATGCCATTTGCCTTGACTTCCGGAAGGCGTTCGATACAGTTCCGCACTGTCGCCTGATAAACAATGTAAGAGCCTACGGAATATCAGACCAGCTGTGTGGCTGGATTGAAGAGTTTTTAGCAAACAGAACACAGCATGTTGTTCTCAATGGAGAGACGCCTAGAGACGTTAAAGTAACATCTGGCGTGCCACACGGGAATGTTATGGGACCATTGCTTTTCACAGTATATATAAATGACCTAGTAGATAGTTCCATGCGGCTTTTCGCGGATGATGCTGTAGTATACAGAGAAGTTGCAGCATTAGAAAATTGCAGCGAAATGGAGGAAGATGTGCAGCGGATAGGCACTTGGTGCAGGGAGTGGCAACTGACCCTTAACACAGACAAATGTAATGTATTGCGAATACATAGAAAGAAGGATCCTTTATTGTATTACTGTATGATAGCGGAACAAACACTGGTAGCAGTTACTTCTGTAAAATCTCTGGGAGTATGCGTGCGGAACGATTTGAAGTGGAATGATCATATAAAATTAATTGTTGGTAAGGCGGGTGCCAGGTTGAGATTCATTGGGAGAGTCCTTAGAAAATGTAGTCCATCAACAAAGGCGGTGGCTTACAAAGCAATCGTTCAACATATACTTGAGTATTGCTCATCAGTGTGGGATCCTTACCAGGTCAGATTGACAGAGGAGATAGAAAAGATCCAAAGAAGAGCGGCGAGTTTCGTCACAGGGTTATTTGGTAAGCGTGATAGCGTTACGGATATGTTTAGCAAACTCAAGTGGCAGACTCTACGAGAGAGGCGCTCTGCATCGCGGTGTAGCTTGCTGTCCAGGTTTCGAGAGGGTGCGTTTTTGGATGAGGTATCGAATATATTGCTTCCCCCTACTTATACCTCCCGAGGAGATCACGAATGTAAAATTAGAGAGATTAGAGCGCGCACGGAGGCTTTCCGGCAGTCGTTCTTCTCGCGAACCATACGCGACTGGAACAGTAAAGGAAGGTAATTACAGTGGCCACAACTTGTACCACATGCACCAGAGCATTGCCCTGCAAAATAAAGGTTGGGTCCTGTAGAAAGTGTCTCCGCTTCTTGCTCTAAGCTGGTCACAGTCTGTATTCTAAAACTGAACAGCTTAGAGAAAGAAGCGGAGACACTTTCTGCAGGACCCATCCATCGTTTTGCAGGACAATGCTCTGGAGTGTATGACGCAAGGTGTGACTGATTGTTCGATCGATGGGGCTGGGAATTGCTGCACCATCAATCACACTCTACGGACTTAAGAACTTCTGACTTCAACTTGCTTCCTAAGCTGAAGGATTCACTTCATAAAATTCGCTTCAGAACTGTTAACAGAGGTTCCTCCGGCAATTTACTGCTCCAGTCAAAGTACCAACACAACTGCCGCCGCTAAGGGTATCTTACGGTTTCCACAACGTCGTTAATGCTGGTGACTACAAGACAGAAAAACGTTGAAACATGTGTCTACTTTGTATAAGCTCTTAATAAATAGATGTCGGTAGATCACATAACTAATGAGGAGGTATTGAATAAAATTGGGAAGAACAGGAGCTTGTGGCACAACTTGACTAGAAGAAGAGATCGGTTGGTAGGACATGTTCTGAGACATCGAGAGATCACCAATTTAGTATTGGAGGGCAGCGTGGAGGGTAAAAATCGTAGAGGGAGGGCAAGAGATGAATACACTAAGCAGATTCAGAAGGATGTAGGCTGCAGTAGGTACTGGGAGATGAAGAAGCTTGCACAGGATAGAGTAGCATGGAGAGCTGCATGACGCCAGTCTCAGGACTGAAGACCACAACAACAACAAGAACAACAGCTATTTTAGTACAAATTACTCATTATATATATGTATTAGTGTATTTTTATGTTTTCTCCTTTCATCAATTAAATTCAATATTGTTCCTAAATCTCTGTCTTACCATTATATAATCTATCTGATATCTTCTAGTATCTCCAGGGTTCTTCCATGTATACAACCTTCTTTCATGATTCTTGAACTAAGTGTTAGCTATGATAGAGAGGTGTTATCAGCGACTAATCATTCTCATGTTATTACAATCAAGGGCCACCATACCACTACACTGTGTACAGCTATAAGCTCAAAATTTGTAAACTCTACAGTTTTAGCTGGGTCTTAAGAGTGATTTTCACGGTATTTGGTGTATAAGTGAGGAGCTTCCAAGCAAAACCAAACATCAATTTCGGGAATTTGGGGAAAACTAATATTACATTATTGTTGCAATGCTATAATGGTGACATAAATATATTGTTTCCCACAAACCACCTAGCGCAAAAAATGTGTAAATTTCAAATATTTTGTAAGTACTACGGCTTTTATTACTTATTAAAATGTGGATGTGTTCTGTTTTGACTGATCGCAACGAAAGCGTTTGATTTTGCAAAAATCTCGATCAGACTTAGGTAAAAATGTAGGAAACATTAACATTTTATTACGTAAAACTACAAAAATATAGATTTCACGAAAATCATAAGAAATCGTGAGTTCAAAGCTGGCTTAGTAAAACTTTCAGGTGTGCTGTCCACTGTTTCTAGACAGTAACACGCATATTTTTTGGTCACTGTCATTATTTAAACGACATTCAGGAGTATCGTCTAGAATTATGTTATACCAAAACAAGATGGTATTGTTTTTCCAGTTGTCACCACACATCATCTCTAGCAGAGATTCAACACCCTTCTTCTTAGCTACTTTTCTAGCACAGACAAGCAGATATATCTCTTATTCTGTGGATTCGTTTTTCTTGCATAAGTTTGCTGATGACTGATTTTTCTTTGTTAGGTTTAGACTTTTCTGATTTAATTTTGAGGTCTAGTTCATAGCAATTGCAGAATGCACTTGCTGTCTTGTTTCATTCTTTATCCTTGATTTGCAACACCAACTGTAACAATACTGTCGTCATCCACATTTTATAAGACTTATTGAGACAAAACTTTGACAAAACTTCATAAAAAAACTGATACGATAGATGCCGTGCAATCTTTACACCGCGGCTCTAACCTCCAAATACACCGTGAATGACTAATAAATCAAATCGTAATATCGCAGATCACTTGGGCAGATGGAGCCTTTCCATTGGCTGAGAGCACATGTTTGTGTTTCCTTGGAATTAAGCGGGGACATCTGCGTATTTCGGTGCTCAATTTAAATGGAACATGTATTTTATGACTGATTTGCAGTGAAAAAATGGGTAGCAGTGACATTAAACGTTTCAAATCATCTGCTATCTCAAATTTGTAATTTTATGTTAGCTTTTGCTTGGAACCTCCTCAAGTATTGAAACTATGCCTGCCAATTACTCGCTGCACAGTGTACAGTAAATGGGTGCGACTGTGACTATTCCTATTTCTACTCTCGAAGTCAGACTACATTACAAAATTGATTATTGAGCCATGAGTTTATTGAATATAAGACAGTTTTATTAAATCAGACTGCATTACAAAATTGATTATTGGACCATGAGTTTATTGAATATAAGACAGTTTAATTAAATCAGGGATATAGTAGTCCAGTTTCTAAAACAATAGCCCACTTGCAAATGTCGATTGCTGTCGAGAACATGGTGCTGTGCTTTTTGTAATAGCTAGAAACATCTGCCAGCATATGTCAGAATTCGACAGTGGCAGGGCCGAGGACTATCGAAACTGTGGTTCATCGTCCCGCGAAATTGCTATTATGCTCATTAGACCCACACGATTCTATGCACATACGGAATCGATGGTTTCAGAAAGGCCATACTGAACGAGATGCAAGACCTTAATAGTCTCACGTGACTAGTGCCCGATAGGAGAGATATATTGTTCACTCGGCTGTCGACAATCGTACACTTCGTCACATACATTGAGTCCGGAGAGGAGCTTGTTTGCAGTCAGACAGGTACGCACGCTGACGCTGCGACGACGTCTGGGGCACCACGGACTATCATCATGGCGACTGTAGTTACTCGTTCCTTTGATGCGGTAGCAGAGAGAGGCGCGCCGACAGTGGCGGTCTCAACAACAACACTGGGCACTGCAGTGGCGCCACTTCTTCACCACAGACGGGTCCTGCTTCTGCGTACAGCGTCAAAACGGACTTGTGGCTGGAGGCGCCATAAGTGCCCAGCCCCTGGTAAGATTGTATTGGTTGCCGTTGGGTACACAAATGATCACCCCTATTATTTCGCATAGCCGGTAATTTCGACAGTAGACCTCTCATTTGTGACGTGCGAAGGGCGGTGAAATGTGATTGACTCATCTCGTCACGTAAAAGTTTCTGATCATTTGATATTATGTGTAGGACACGTGTCGAGATTTATAATAAGAACTTCTATAAGAGAAATACAAGAGTTTAAATTATTTTATATTCGTTTCTGAGCTACAGCTACACAAATATTTATTACAGTTTTCGGTATGTGTGTATAATTCTCTTGATCGAATTCTTGAGTAGAGTAATAACACCTTCCCACCAGAAGAGCAAAGATCAGTCTTTTTAGTGAGCCAAGTTCTATCTTAAAAATGTTACTTCCTTTTGTTTTACTGCAAATTTTGAATGCATTACACTCTGATGTTTGGGCATCTAGTTTTAAACGGTGTGTAGGAAGTTAAAAATTCTCTCTGTGACGAGCGCAGTAGTTGTAGTAGAAACAGAAAGTGTCAAGTTTATGTTGGATTTTATATAAGAAAATCAACATCTGACGGCATGTAAAAGGAGAGAATGAATGGTATTTTTAAAAGTTTTAACATTGGTCAATAGAATACCCGTTGTCTGGCAACACACATGCTCCTTATCATTTTATTTTGTAATAATAAGAACCACGTGACATTTTCTGAATTTCCCAAGAAATTGTCATAAAGAGCAAAGTAGCAGTGGTAGACTATCTTTCTGGTGTCTATATTTGTACCACCTGACAAAATATTCGTTGCAAACTCTAAGGTGTTCAGTTTATTTGCTAAGTAGTTCCTGTGTACTGTCAAATTAAAATTGTTATTGAGTTTTAAAAGAACTTTACAAGGTTGATCTTGTGTGGTATCCTGATTACTGAAAGCAATTTTTACTTCACTCCAGTCTAATGATTTAGTTTCACACTGCTTCATTTTCGTTTCAGCTGTATTTGGTTTTAGTCTGTTCTCACGGAACCAAGATTAAAGTTTTTCCACAGTATGTAAGGCCTTCCTGGAATCCTTTCAGGCACCTATATTCAATTATAACGTATGTATCATCATCAAATAAAAGTGAATGAATATCAGTGGTAGGTAGAAAAGGAGCAGTTATGGACTCAACATGCAGCCTTGTGGGGAAACTATTTTCCATTTTGAAGAGTTAATGCTTGAATTAGAAATTACAATTATTCTATGTTTCCTATCTGTTCAATAAGAATTGAACCTCCGTGGAACAATGCCCCTCCTTTCAAGTATCTCTAAGTAGCGGAGAAGTAAAGAGTGGTTCACTGAATTGAACGCTTTTATTCCATAACAACATATCTGTGTCCTATTTACTTCCATCTAATGTGCAGAAAATCTTTTGAGTTAAGTCATTGATGGTAATTACAGCCTTTTCTCTTATTGGAACCGAAACTGGTTTTTATACTGCACCTTGGCCTTTGCAAGGAGGGTGGTCTAGTTAGCCAGGTTGTGTCTGACTCTCTTCCACTACTATGTCCTGGCATGATATCATATTTGCCCACAGGTCGTATGAGAGCAACATAAAGTATGCCTACAGGCTTCCAAAAAAAGTTTACCCCTTCCGTCTCATTTGTTTAGGATCGTATGAGACACTTTGGTACTGTGTTATTCCCTTCCTATGTGCCAAACAGACCTATCTGTTTAAGTGAAATGGACGCAACAACGACAAAAGAAACAAAATGTAGGAAAGTAAATTTTAGTAATTTCGGAGTTCTGTCCAAACTGTACTGTGTTACGATCTGCATGCATCAGAAGCCGCCATTTCGCTCGATCTGAGTTTCTACAGTATGTCGGTTTTTAGGCAAATTACGTGGTGGAACAGAAGATAGAATAAAAAAGTTAGATCTTCCCTAGATAAAAGAAGATTTAAAGTTCTGTAGAAAGTTTTGATATTAAATAGAGGAACGAGATGTGCTTTCCATACTTTACTAACTTTAAGAGCAAACCACTTACGTTTCTAGAGATGTCTGAAAAATTTTGTTATTTGATAGACTCGATAAACACCACGTAATATTTTATACCAACGAAAAATTAAAGAAACAAGAAGCTGCCAACCGCATAAAATGGGACTGTAGCACGAGTAAAGCCCTGTTATTGACTAATTTTTCGTTATGCGCAGCTATGTAAAAATATATGTAATGGCTGTCAAGCAAGATTAAATTACATTATCCTTAGCAATAAGACTAGTAAGACGAGAAGTGGAAAGATTATAGTGAAAGGTTCCCGTTTCACAATCCACTGCCAAAATTCACTCTTATGCTAAACCTATCAATGATATCAAATCTGCATTGGAAATCATATTAGGTGCAGTTTCTTGTGCGTAGTTTGTACGAACGACACAATTTCTACGTACCCCCACATGCCATAGGAAAAGGATCTAGCACATCACTTGATTGCACTGTGTCCATACAATTGGTTAATTTTTCCTACTATAGATTCTGTTTAAGCTAGCGGTAAAGAAAACCAACGATACTTGCTTAGTTAAACTTAATGGCCTTATGGAAACGTGAAACATGTTTAATTGTTGTTTTGCTGATGATTTGCAACAGAAACAAAATAAAACATTACATATTTACATTATAACAGTGGTGACTGTTGCACCCTTTCGAATATTTAAAAGCTGTATCGAACTCACTCAAAGGCAACGAATATTTTTATATCTACCTAGCCAGTTCCTCACTGGCGCCAACGGCGCAGCGTGCACGTTAGCGTTCGCATTCTCCCGATAGAGGTAAATCTAGGGGTGCTCAGTTGGGTAATGCAGCGCCAATACATGTCTGAATCATGACGATGACTGTGTGAATGATATACGAAATGGATGAAAATAAGATATCACAGCTCACAATATATTACTTAGCTTAACTCCACCTCCGCATTTTGGTCTGTATGTGACGTATAATCTCAGAAACTACGATAGGAATTATGATACGGTATTCACTAATACATAGACTAATTCAGGTGGAAGGTTTGTGTGTGTAATTTAGAACCGCTGCGCCAGACAAATCGTCAGAACCTAGATACCTAGTACTACCGTACGAAACCGGGGTGGGTCGCTAGTTTATTTGCAAAGAGAAGCTATATTTGCCGACTCTTAAACGAATATACTACCTTGAGCAACATCTATCAAGCCGGGGAGCAGGGTCATTAATTCAAAATGGCTAACCGAATGGTACGGACAGCATGGCAAAGCTTATAATCTCTGAAGACTATCATTAAAACATTTTTTTGTTTTTTTATTTTACACGTCTAGTTTTGCAGGAACAAATTGAGGAACAAATCTACAAGGTCATGGAACGTGTCAGTACATGAAATTACAACATAAAAGTAATAACAGATAAAATAAAATGTTTATGAACCCAAGAAAGACAAGCCATAAGATTATGTAAGCGCAATCAACAATGTAACATAGGAACCAGCTTAATTTTTCAAGGAAATCCTCGACAGAATAGAAGGAGTTACCCATGAGCAAACTTTTCAGTTTCGATTTGAAAGCGCTTGGATTACTGCTAAGGTTTTTGAATTCGTATGGTAGATTATTGAAAACGGATGCAGCAGTATACTGCACTTTTCTACACAAGAGTCAAGGAAGTGCGATACGAATGCAGATTGGATTTCTGCTCATTAGTAACCGGATAAAAGCTGATAATTCTTGAGAATAAGCTGATATTGTTAAAAAGAAATGACAGTGAAGAATATATATATATTGAGAGGCCAATGTCAGAATACCGAGACTAGTGAACAGGGGTCGACAAGAGTTTCGCGAATTTAGACCACTTATTGCCCGGGCTGCCTGTTTCTCAGCCAAAAAATATCCTTTGAGAATGGGTTGAGTTACTCCCAAAAAATAATACCATACGACATAAGCGAATGAAAATAAGCAAAGTGCTCTACTTTTCGTTCCGAACTATCACCTACTTCAGATACCATTCGAATAGTAAAATTGGCAGTATTAAGTCTTTGAACAAGATCCTGAACGCGGGTTTTCAGCGACAGTTTACTATCTATTTGAACACCTAGAAATTTGAACTGTTCAGTTTCACTAATCATAAGCCCATTCTGTGAAGTGAAAACGTCGGGTTCTTTTGAATTGTGTGTTAGAAACTAAAAACTGAGTCTTACTGTGATTTAGCGTTAGTTTATTTTCTACAAGCCATGAACTTACGTCATCAAGTGCACTACTTGAAACAGAGCCAATGTTGCACACAACATTCGTTACTACAGAGCCAGTGTTGTCAGCAAACAGAAATATTTTAGAATTACCTGTAATAATAGAAAGCATATCATTTATATAAATAAGGAACAGGACTAGTCCCAGTACTGATCCTTGGGGCAACCCCTATTTGATCGTGCCTCACTCAGACCTCACATCACAGCCGTTCACAACACTGTGAACAATGATATTTTGCTGTCTGTTGCTAAAGTAAGGGGTGAACCAATTGTGAGCTACTCCCCGTAATCCATAATGGTCCAACTTCTGGAGCAATATTTTGTGATCAACACAATATTTGTCGCATGAGTCCTGACTAACTGTACAATGTATCTCAGCGATGATGTTGAACTCTAGCAGCTTTTTACTGTATGTCCCCCTTATTTAGGAAAGCTGTTTCCAGTAATCGAAAACAGCATTCGTAGCCCACTCACACCCTATAGTTACACTTGGCAGAGAGATAAGGCCATTGTGACCAATTTTGTCAGCTTGAATCTAGTCTGGTCACAGTTATAAATCTTTACAGTGAACATGAATATGAATTAGTTTCTATAGACAGTTTGTCCTGGAAGTGTAAGAACTGGAGCCGTAAAGAGAAATTTGTTGAATACACGTGTACAGCAAGTTAATACTCTTTAAAATACGACCCTCCTACATCAATATACCGCAGCCAGAGTATTTTCCTGGCTTCATAAGCACTCTAGAAGTTGGTAACTAAAGGCTATTCAAGAAACGCGTGAAACCACATGGGTCGCCTCAGTCGTCCCGTAGCGACGCTTTTCAGGCTGCTTTTGATCCAAGGAAACAAAAAGAAGTCGTGGAGGGACAAGTGGTAGGAACAAATACTGACTACAGGGTGGTCGTCAAGCTGCATTTGGACCGTGTCTCTGTCATTACTAACGTCTTGTGACTAAAGAAATTCTTCCAATCCATATGTGGCATACAGCAAACCAGTGCTTAACAGTATTGGTTAAAATCAGTCTTGTACGCAGCTCGTGGTCGTGCGGTAGCGTTCTCGCTTCCCACGCCCGGGTTCCCGGGTTCGATTCCCAGCGGGGTCAGGGATTTTCTCTGCCTCGTGATGACTGGGTGTTGTGTGATGTCCTTAGGTTAGTTAGGTTTAAGTAGTTCTAAGTTCTAGGGGACTGATGACCATAGATGTTAAGTCCCATAGTGCTCAGAGCCATTCGAACCATTTGAAAAAGAGTCTTGGTTGCAATTTTAGTTTTTTATTTTTCAACGAAAAGTTTCGTCTTGTTTAGGCATCTTTAGGTTATCTTCAAAAGATAACCTGTAGATGCTTAAATAAGGCGAAACTTGTCATTGAAAAATAAAAAACTAAAATTGCAACCAAGACTGTTTTTAACCAATACAGTAAAGTCTTGTGACTAAGCTTCTCCCTGCGCCAGGCTGTGAGCCTTCCACCGGATGTAAACTTACAGCATGGATATATGTTTCATTACACAACCTTACACTTGGGAATTTTTTTCTTTGTCTTTATTTTGGAGAAACAAAAGAAACGAGAACACTGGTATGGAACACACAACTCGCAGTAATTGTTACGTGCTTCTGTGTTTACCGGCAGGTGGTAATTCCATTTTGACGGTGATAATTGAGATGTGCGTCGTCTTAATCGCCAAGTGGGGAATGCTCGAGACCATAACACTCCATTAACAGGCTTCCGTGAGGAGGGACTTACGCAAGGCGCCGCCGTTGGCGTGCTCAGCAGGCGACGATGTCTCTCATAGGAAGTTACTGCGCTGCTACCACTCGCTGAGTGAATAAGAGTAGGTAGGCAAAATCGACCATCACACAGACATATATCTGTACTAAACGTCGTACGCATCGTATACTCGATGCAACGTTTTACTAGTCAGGAACTCGAGGAACTTGGCACGTTTAACCATGTCTGGTGAAGAGAGCAGGGGGATGTTGAATAAAGGAGTTGCTACTCCGTCTTATGTTCTGAAAGAACGCAACTGCGGAAATAACAAATATTTATAGAATACATGATTCCCCTGTGAACATACTGTGTACTCAGGTGTCAGCTCAGATCGCTTTGTGAGCGAAGGGTTACTCATTGAGGACTAACGAAAAATAATAACTGAAGTTCATGTTCCATAACCGGCGATGGATGATCTCTGTGAAGAACAAACTGCTTGTGCAGTGAAGATTGTGATATGTGAAACATACCGCTTCTTAATGTTTCATCTCTGACCGTAGCGTATTTAACTTCCAAACGGTCCCCTTCAGGAACCGAAACCATTCTCGATTCCTGTACTTTTGCCTTCTGCCTCAGACAGTCGCTGCCGGTGTAGCGTGCGTTACACTTCTTATAACTGCTTCTGTTCCACTGAGCTTTCTCTAGACAAGGGTAACGATTCTTTGTTTTACGATTTTGGTCTCATAAACATTTATTTTGGATTAGCCCACTCTGAAATAATTTTCTGAGTGGTCAGTTTCGTTGGTTTTCCTTAGACAAAAGTTTCTTTCGTCTTCGTTGTAGAGTGTATTTATCGACTTTATAATAGCTACCAACCAGTAACAGATATCTTCCACATCCACACACGGTAATCATTTGTGAACTTAATAGATGTCTTCTGAGGACTTTATCAATGACCTTTGACATCTTATTTTAAAAAAAGAATGGAAATTTTTGCTTTCTACTGGTTCATCACAAGGAAATTTCAGCATTATATTGCTCGCTCGAATTCCATACTTGTGTAGCTGTTACTTTGGAACGTAGGTAAAAAATGAAATTAACCATTTAGAAAGCGATTGGGAGAATGTAGTGCTGAGGTCATGTATTTAATTTAAGACATCTGATGCCCATTCGATAATTCACGATTACACGTTCCGTGGTTTCCTTAAATAAATTTTGGCACATGTGAGTCTGATTTCATTGAATAGACCACAGCTCATTTCCTTCCACATCAATACTGTTATCGCATACAATCTAATTCAAACTATCTAATCACCCTTTAACAAAATGTACGTTCCCTAAATTGCTTGCCCATGTATCTCATTTTATTCAGACCACATTCGCTTTAGTTCTTAGGAAGCAATGTTCTCGAATGCATAGAGTTTCACTGAAAATGAAAAGCATTTCTCATACTTAGCTAAAAAACTGATTAAATGAATAAAGAAAGGAAGAGGTAAAACGTCTAATAAACTTATTGTATCAAAATGACACCCTCCTTAGCACGTTTCATTGTAAAACAAAAGCAAAATAATGTGAAAGCCAGCCATCCGCCGGCGCGGTAATGTCCAGCTTAACTGACATGTGGCTAATGTGGCTCTCTCTCCCTGTTACGAACTTGTATGCAGTACTACACGACCCGTACTGCGTGAGAACCTGCAGGGGCCAGTCAGAGACCTTCCACGACATTCCATGAGAGGCCTCTGTCAGCAGCTCCATGTCACCAGAAGCACTCACGCCGCGTCCTCTCTGTGTCGGTAATGTTCTTTTCCTAAATCAGTCACGCAACTGTTTTATTTCCCACATTCTGTCTTATGCTGTTGTGAATTACTTTCCTGGAAGGCAGCTGCCGAGGCTACTGCCGTGGCTGCTCCTTCTCTTTTCTCTTTCTCTTACTTCAAGGAAATTCTTTCTATTATTTGTCGAATTTGTATATTCTCTGTTTTCTCTTTCCTCAAGTTAGTAAGAATTGTTCGATTCTGGAAGAAAATGTTATTATGGTTTGCCACTACGGGCTGTCTATTAAACATCTACAACACACAAAGTTCATCCTTTTCAGATATCTTTGCTGAGATCCACCTCCCGTCAAAATGCCAGTAGTTCCTCTGCAGAGCCATAGAGCACTGCAACACGAGATGAAACCACCGGAGTGGCTCTCGTTCGCCATACTCGATTTCAGCAAGGCTCTGGTTCATCTGACCACCTTCACTCGCTGAATGCGGCCCTACCATGCAACACGTTTTGTAGTTACGTTACAACGCAGTGCAAAGTGTAGTGGCGAAGAAAAGGAAGCGCATCGCGCCCAGTATCCATTGTGACTTCGCAGTCTGTGCGTGAGCAGCCACAGTCGTGAGAAAGCCGCCTGGCTATGCACCACAAGCAAGCGGCTGCGTCATCAGGGCGAGGTGCTGTCCGCCCACATTCGGTAACCTCCGCCGAGGTAAGCGAAGTTTATTCGCCCTCTCTGTCGCACAACACAGCCAATTGGAAGCCACACGGATAGCCCACACGCCTGTAGTGTTCTAGCGGGCCTCACGTATTTTAAAACTAAGCCCCTCCCTCACATTCCACAGAAATCTGTAAAGTCCGTTGTTACAGTGTCTCAGAAATACTCGCTATCATTCTCACCCTTCTTCTGTTATTAGCCCGTGCCCTTCTTCTGGACTTGCAGGTCTATTGATGAGATTCCCAGAATGGCTCAGAGAGCCATAGCTCGTGCAATCCCGTATGTACCTGTAAAATGCAGAATGTCGCTCCCTTGCAAACGCAACAAAGCTCGTGCTGATTTCTACAGTTGTAGCCTATTAGAAAAGATGTTTGCACCAAGCCTGGCAACATCTGTCCCAATAGCGTCCTGATGTATTTTGTTCTACAGCTATGTGACATGATTCTGAGCCATTTCTGTCCCATGACCACTAATTTGTTCATTACGTATAAAGTCCTTTCTTACAGACATGTTGTCTTTCGCGTAACAGCCATCTCATATATTTTTCAACCTCTTGTCGTTTGAGATCACCTTGTTTACATTTTATTGAAGGTTAGCAACGCACGAAGTGCTTCTTTACGGAGTCCTACGCTAATTTTCCTTACCTCAAACGAAACTTAACTGGATTTGTATTTGTAAGATTTCTGAGTATCTAATCGCCCACTCAACAGTTTTACTTGATCATTTTTGCCATGGCAGCAACAGCAACAACCGTTACGAAATTGTCTCAAATGAAAAATAGCCCACAGTTGCACTAATTATGTTTATTCTAAACCTTGACCATGGTTTCTGCTATAATAATATAGCCTTCTTCAGAAGTCATAAGCTTTTAAAAATGAAAATTTTATTTATCTTGACGCAGCCGCTGGGTTTAGACGTTTTTCATTTTTTAAAGCTTATGACTTCTGAAGAAGGCTATATTACTATAGCAGAAACCATGGTCAAGGTTTAGAATATACATAATTAGTGCAACTGTGAGCTGTTTTTCATTCGAGACAGTTTTACTTGAGTTCTTTCGGTTACGTTTAAGATGCGTACTGGATGGTATTACTTTACTACAGTCGGATCCTTTTCCTTTTTCTTTCTCAGTATGGTAACATATCTTCCACATTTTTGGTATTCTTCACTAGATAATTTTTACTGCATAGTCAAACTCGATCTCTTCAAGTTTATTAAACCCCGTATTTTATTCAGACAGGCTCTGCAGTCTTGATATTTTACTGTGTCAGTACTGCTGTAGCTACTTCTTCCTCAGCAAAACATATGACAGTTTTATCGCATTTATTGTTTCAATATGAGTAGTACTGCTGCAGTGTTTAGTTTCTCCAAGTATTACTGTACATTGTTCGTTTACTGGAATGTTCGTGATAAGGTAATGTTCAACCTGGTATATCGTTTCTATTGTTATAGCATGATTGTCACTTAGAGAGGCTATTGTCATTATTTTAATGTTCGTTCCAAAAGCTATGATTACTAACAAGGGGTTCCGGTTCTTTTGTTGTGATTTGTGCAGTTGCTGATATGAATGGTATTTCCCCCTGCCTTGCGTAGGGTTCCTGAATATAGATAGTGTACGTATTCATCTCTTCTATGATTCTCCTAGCTTCCTGCTTGGCAGTTGCGCATACCATATATGACCTATGTTTAATTCATTTATGGATATCTAGTGTGTATGCTACATTAAAGCGCCGGTAATCTAAAACCGAAAATGCTTCGACCGTGCATTTCAACAAACACACTATAGACAATATTGAGCTCCAATATGTCACCACGTCTATCAGAGACTGTAGTCAGCAAGTCGTAAAAGTTTCTTATAATAGTTCCTGCATGTCTTGCTTTATCTGAATCGCAATGAAGTCTGGGGACAGGGGGATTTACTGTTCTGCCATATTGATAAAAATTTCTCACGATATTCCTGAGAGCTATCATTAGGTTGTCATACTCCTGTAGCCCCTGAAACCTGATCGCGTCTAAGCATTCATCATACATCTGAAATGGATTGAGGGTTACTTCCTTGTTGGATATGCCTTTAATTTGTAATGTTTGTATCTGCTGCGTACGCTCCTACTGGTTCTTCTCTCCTTATCGTACTCCTTCCTACACTCTATTTATCGCCTCCGTTACTTCCGGAACACGTAATGGTAAGATGACATTCAAACCCCCACGTGAGGGATAGTAGATGTGGTGATAACGGTTTCGTCTTCTTCCGCCAACAGTGTAATGGCACAGCTACAAGAGTGCATGTGAGAGTGATCCTGAGTCGGAAGCTGATGTCAACCACATCTTATTTATGTGCCCCAAATTTGACCGTGAACGGTTGGTCTTTTTGAAGACATTGCTGAGTATGGGCTACCATCTTCCTCAATCAGCTTCTTCTCTTTTGTGTACTAAATTGGTGTGAATTGTAAGCCAAGACACTTTTGATTATTTTCCAATTCAATTCAATACAATTTTTAAAACAGTATGTACAAAATTGTAACAGTTAAGCTTTTTATTCTTGTAAATATGCATTTCTGTGTTTGTTTATTCAATTATGTGTACATTGTCACTATGTGTTGCCGATGGCTAAATTGAGTACACACTCAAAGGCCAAATAAACAAACAAAAAAAAAAAAGCTACAAGAGTGCCATCTATGTCTACCCTTTAACAGGGATTGCTCACAGCCAGAAGGCTCAACGTGGTGCAAACTTGTGAAGCAAGCAGGCAAACTTGCCACGGAGACGCACTCGCGCTCCCTACAGCCAACTGAGCGTGTTTGAGAAAGGTAAAATTGCGGCCTTTCGAGTGGTGGGATGGTCCTTTCGGAGAATTAATACGCTGGTTGGACGTGCTGCATCAGTTGCATAAGGATGCTGGTATCAATGGACACGTGAACATTCTGACAGCTGTAGACGAGTTTCTGGACGTCCACGCATCACAGACGCCCACCAGGTTCGTTGTATTGTAAGAGCAGCAGTCGCAGATCGTACAGCTACCACAGCACAGAAAAGAGCGGTTGTGAGTCCAGGCGACTGAACACGAACTGTTGCGAACAGGTTATTAGCAGTGGCACGACGGGCTCGCACACCTCTAGCCTGAACCCAATCACGCTACAGCATCGACACGCACGGCTCGACTAGTGCCGTCAGAGGGTCGCTTGGAAGATGGAATGGTGCCTCGTGGACTTCAGCAGTGAAAGCAGGTTCTCCCTGTATGCAAGTCATAAGCCATGATAGTTTGCGCGTAAGACGCAGACCTGGTGAGGGCTTTCAAGTAGAGAGCATCCGTCCAGGACACACTGGTCCCACCCTAGACCTTATGGTCTTGGCTGCGATAAGTTACAACCTTCGTTCACCTTTGGTGTTTCTGGAGGTGACGCTAACATGCGCTCGGTACGTGCAGAATGTTGCTAGAACCGTTCCTTTGCCATTATTGCAACAGGAAGGTGATGTGCTGTTCCAACAGGATAATGCTCGCCCACACACTGCCGTGAAACTCGACGTGCTCTGCAAGACGTACAGTAGCTTCCCTGGCCAGCACGATCTCCGAACGTCTCTACAGTCGAGCACGTGTGGGATATGATGGCACAAGAAGTGACTCGCGCTATTCGTCGACCAGCAACTCTAACAGAACTACGTGAACAGGTCGAGCAGGCGTGGTACAACGCATCCCATGACAGTATTCACCATTTCTACGATCGAATGGATGCCAGAATCAGAGACTGCATTGCCTGTCTCGGAGGCTACACCACGTAACAGTATGGGTGTTTCAGAATGGGTCGATACCCGGTACCTGAGAACCACTTGTGCAGTTGATCTGTAAATGTAATCATTTCATGTACTCCATACGCACCGTTGCAACAATAAATCTCGAGTGAATTCGAAACCTCTAAAAGGGTGTACCAATTTTTTCCTGTCGTGTATGTTTAGAAAATGAAGCTCACATTTCTAATAAAAAAGATTTTGTCTGAGTACCGCAGAGTTTCCGACAGACATTCAGCTTCCGTATGATTTGTCCAAAGACACGCGATAAACGCACTGATTCAAGTAAGACAAAGTAATATGTACGACACGTGCTACAGATCTCTAGGACCTCCTCCGCTAACCGTAGCGTAATAACAAGTGGTACAGTTTCTTCACCGGCGGCCCGCGAATCGCGGGCGGCTGCTCGTAGCCGAGAACGCGTTGAGCTGCGCGACTGCATCAGCGGCCTGCGTCACAGCTGCGCAAGCAGAGGCGCGGCGCTGACAGCTGAGGCTGACCAACCGGCTGGCACGCTGCTGGCTACAGCGAACAAGCTACACTGGCGTAGCAGCACTTTCTTTCTTTCTTTCTTTCCTTTGTCCGGCTCCATCGCGGGGTCGGCTTTGTTATGACGGATTTGGCAGTGCGAATTGCAGAGGGTGGCCGGATGCCCCTCCTGTCACCACCTCGAACCCCCCGGGACGGAAGTAGTGTACCCCAGCTGTCTGCGTCTATTGGAAGTCATGAAATAGTGCGAACGTTTTCAAATATCTGTCAATCCTGTAACTGAGGCGGAACTTGGGGACCAGCCCGGTATTCACATAGCGCGATGTGGAAAACCGCCTAAAAACCACACCCAGGCTGGCCAGCATACCGGCCCTCGTCGTTAATCCGCCGGGCTGTTTCGATCCAGGGCTGGAGCGACAGGCGTAGCAGCACGTGGCAGACGAAATGGGTAATGTAGCTGTTATACCTGCGCCACGGAGCGCCGTCCTCACAGTCTAATGCGTTTCGCTGAGGAGGAACTAGTCAATACCAGAAAACTAGTTGTAAACAAGTGTACGACCTGCAGAAAAAAGTGATACAATGAGAAGTAGTACATGTTTCATTTGTGGGAAGAGTAACTGAAACTAGATAGGAAAATGAACGGTTAAGTCTGAACTGGGCATGATGGAACATGAATTCTGAGCCAGTACAACTTCCTTACCTGTAGAAGAACAATCGTTCCCTACTGGGTGAAATACAGAAAATACTCAAGCCAGATCATGTTAAGAAAGACATTGAGGTGACGTAGCAGAGATTCACGTAGTCAATAAACCTGTAACAAGAGAGAATCAAGAAATATTCTCATCCTGCGTAGAGGCAGACACCGGGGCAGGCAGAAAGTAGATTCTTCCGTTGCGCTATTGTGAGAGACACTCAGAAATATGACCCACCCACAAAGAAACCTCTGACAACTGCCTTCGTCATTTGGGATCTTACGTACGTGGGAGAACTGTTAGAGGCCTTGTATGTGCAAAGTCTGACAGAATTAAAAAGGGAATTTAGATATATTTTCAAAACAGCTCTATATCAAATGTGGGAGACATACACCGCTATGATGAGATAGTTTTTAAGACGAAAATGTTCTACGTAGGACATATGGTAGATTCAAAATGTTGTAACTGTCACGATGTGGGTCACATGGCAAAATACTGCAAAACACAAATCAGGTACTTCCTATTATGGTGAACACGCACATGCGCTGAAAAACTGTGCGAGTGAAGCATTTCAATTAGTCTGTATATCATGCTGCAACAGGAAGAAAACTTACGCCAAAACCAGAAAACGTTGTGTAGCGTACCATATTTTGCTGAAGCGAATGACCCAAAAAACAGGTTATGGCTAACCACACTCTGCAAAACAAATTGTGTCAGAATAGTTACATGAACAGTGAAGATACGAAGTCACAGTGGAACATCAGTAAAATATTGTAACAGCATACTTTGACTGAATACATACGAAGAAAAATCACATATGCTTTGGTGTGAAGAAACTCAAGGCCACCTCTAAAAGAGGAGGAGTGGCAGAAACCACAAAATTTCAGGATAAAACTAAAAAGAAATTCCTCAGATCCAGGGAATACACCATGACTATTGGAGGGAGAGGTGCAAACGTAAGAACTGGGTTTTGGAATCGCTCTATAAGTAAGATAATATTTTATGTAGGAAACAACTTCCACGTGTACTCTTTGTGCGAAGGTAGCATCCTCTCATTAAAGGAGACACAAAACGTAACATTATTACGTTTAAAAGTGACTGCTCCATTACAGTGACGCAACGCGAATATTTTAATTCCCTTATCTTCAACGCGTGGTCACGCTGTCTCCCAGTGTTCTATAGTAAGTTGTTTGTGCGTCTCTGCACCAGTCTCTTCAAACTTCTAAAAATTATTCTTGATACTCTTTCCGAAATTTGTAGTTCACTTGTTTTTCAAATCGGCTGGGTTGCATTTAGGTGGGTGTGGCAGGCAGTTAACCATAGAACAGAAGATGTCTTTTCTTCTAAAACGCTGTTTTTTTATGAATTTTCTACTCTAGTGTTTTATGTGGCATACCAGAAACTGACTGGTTCTAAGCACAAATAAAGTTTTTGGAAGTTGATTCTTGCAAAGAAGAAAACAGCAACTTGCCTCTTTTGATAATGCCCTTTATTAACACAAGAAACGCCGTTACCGGTTTCGAAATGATGCGTTCATGTTCAGGAGACTCTTCACGTTTCTAAAATGGTGTGAGAAACTTAAGGACGAAGGTAACTTTCCATTGGTGTAAGACTGTACGCTGAAACTTGGGCCACATACATAAAGATCTGCTACAAAATAGTACACAAGGTAACAGTAAGAGATACACACTAAGACGAACAGGAATGTCACCTTTATTCAAAGGTAATAATTAAACTCAAGTCATCGTGATTTATGATGACTCGCTGGGCGTTAAGAAAGGCAGGACATGGTTCTTTGGTTCTTTACAAGGTGACTGATCATCACGGCCACCAATGCATGCTCTGCGATGTGCTCCCATGCTGGACACAATTCGTTACGGAGCTCCTGTGATAGGGCGTATAATTGCTTCACCAGCGCGGTTCATAACTGCTGGATGGTCGTTGGTGCATGCGGACGTGCTGCAGTACGCCTCCCTGCAGCATCCCACATGTGTTTGATGGGATTTAAGTCGGGGGAACGGGCACGCCGGTCTATTCGCCGAATATCCTTTCGTCCTAAGAGATCCTCCATATGGTTCAAATGGCTCTGAGCACTATGGGGCTTAACATCTGAGGGCATCAGTCCCCTAGAACTACTTAACCCTAACTAACCTAAGAACATCGCAAACATCCATGCCCGAGGCAGGATTCGAACCTGCGACCGTAGCGGTCGCGCGGTTCCAGACTGAAGCGCCTAGAACCGCTCTGCCAAACCGCCCGGCACAGAGATCCTCCATTTGTGCTGTTCGATGTGGTCGTTCCCTGTCAAACATAAAAATGAAAGCAGGACCGAATGCACTCCTGAAAGGCACATACAGGGAAGGAGTACAGTGGTGCAATAACCCTTACCACTGAGTGTGTTCAAAGATTTGGAGGTGAGTGCGCCCATTGATTCATGGTGTGGGTTCCTGTAGTCATGTCCTAGTTCATGAACCACGGGCAACGTATGAGTGGCCAAGTAAGTGGTCCCGACAGTCGGGATACCAGTTACTTTGGAATAAGGCTGGGCATCTCGGACATATTCTGAGTCATGGTCACCTTTGTGCTCATACGGCAAAGACTACCAAATCCACCGGTTAGTCCCTCAGCCTTTAGGGGTAAAACCCAATGGGACTCGGGGCAAGTAAGGCTAGCAACCTGCTTCCCTGGTACTTTAAATATGATGCTGGCAACAATCAGAGCAAAATGCCTCGGACCTTTGGAGGTGACGGAGTCCCACCTCTAACTGACAAACCAGGGACTCCTAAGATACGACTTGGCAAACAAATGGTAATGAGATGGGGAGCAATTAATATCAATGGGGGCTACTCTGGGAAGAAGGTAGAGCTGGCAGAGGCTGCAAGTAAGATGGGGCTGGACGTTTTAGCTGTTAGTGACATTCGGGTAAGGGGTGAGAAAGAAGAGGAAGTGGGAGAATACAAGGTCTACCTGTCAGGAGTCAAAGCAGTAATAGCACAATGGGGTGTAGGGCTTTACATCAGGAAAGAAATGGAACCCAGCGTAGTTGCAATAAGGTATGTAAACGAACGACTGATGTGGATAGATTTGACAGTGTCTAGCAAGAAAATTAGGATTGTGTCAGTATATTCGCATTGTGAAGGGACAGATCAAAATAAGATGGATAGTTTTTATGAGGCACTCAGTGATGTAGTTGTTAGAGTAAAGGACAAGGACAGTGTTCTGCTCATGGGTGATTTTAACGCCAGAATTGGAAATCGAACAAAAGGGTATGAAAAGGTTATGGGTAAATTTGGAGAGGATATGGAGGCCAACAGGAACGGAAAACAACTCTTGGATTTCTGTGCCAGTATGGGCTTAGTAATCACAAACTCCTTTTTGAAACGTAAGAACATTCACCGGTATACTTGGGAAGGCAGGGGAACCAGATCTGTCATTGACTATATAATAACAGATCAGGAATTCAGGAAGGCTGTGAGGGACACACGTGTATTCAGGGGATTCTTTGATGACACTGATCATTATTTAATCTGCAGTGAAATTGGGATTGTGAGGCCGAAAGTGCAGGAGGTCAGGTCCATATGTAGGAGGATAAGAGTGGAGAAACTTCAGGATAAGGAAATCAGGCACAAGTACATAACAGCGATCTCAGAAAGGTACCACTTGGTGGAATGATACAGTAAAGGCAGCCTGTAAAAGGAAAAAGAAGGCGTATCAAAAATGGCTACATACAAGAACCCAGGTAGACAGAGAAAGTTATGTTGAAGAAAGAAACAAAGCCAAACAGATAATTGCAGCATCCAAGAAGAAATCGTGGGAAGACTTTGGAAACAGGTTGGAGACTATGGGTCAAGCTGCTGGAAAACCATTCTGGAGTGTAATTAGCAGTCTTCGAAAGGGAGGTAAGAAGGAAATGACAAGCATTTTGGACACGTCAGGAAAACTGCTGGTGAATCCTGTGGATACCTTGGGCAGATGGAGGGAATATTTTGAAGAGTTGCTCAATGTAGGCGAAAATGGGATCAGTAATGTTTCAGATTTCGAGGTAGAATGGGATAGGAATAATGATGGAAATAGGATCACATTTGAGGAAGTGGAAAAAATGGTCAATAGATTGCAGTGCAATAAAGCGGCTGGGGTGGATGAAATTAAGTCGGAACTCGTCAAATACAGTGGAATGTCAGGTCCTAAATGGCTACACAGGATAACTGAAATGGCCTGGGAGTCGGGACAGGTTCCATCAGACTGGACAAAAGCAGTAATCACACCAATCTTTAAATATGGAAACAGAAAAGATTGTAACAACTACAGAGGTATCTCTTTAATTAGCGCTGTGGGTAAAATCTTCTCAGGTATTGTTGAAAGGAAAGTGCGAGTATTAGTTGAGGACCAATTGGATGAAAATCAGTGTGGGTTAGGCCTCTTAGAGGTTGTCAGGACCAGATCTTTAGCTTACGACAAATAATGGAGAAGTGTTATGAGTGGAACAGGGAATTGTATCTATGCTTTATAGATCTAGAAAAGGCATATGACCGAGTTCCTAGGAGGAAGTTATTGTCTGTTCTACAAGATTATGGAATAGGAGGCAAACTTTTGCAAGCAATTAAAGGTCTTTACATGGATAGTCAGGCAGCAGTTAGAGTTGACGGTAAATTGAGTTCATGGTTCAGAGTAGTTTCAGGGGTAAGACAAGGGTGCAACCTGTCTCCACTGTTGTTCATATTATTTATGGATCATATGTTGAAAACAATAGACTGGCTGGGTGAGATTAAGATATGTGAACACAAAATAAGCAGTCTTGCATATGCGGATGACTTAGTTGTGATGGTAGATTCGACTGAAAGTTTGCAAAGTAATATTTCAGTGCTAGATCAGAAATGTAAGGACTATGGTATGAAGATTAGCATCTCCAAAACGAAAGTAATGTCAGTGGGAAAGAAATATAAACGGATTGAGTGCCAAATAGGAGGAACAAAGTTAGAACAGGTGGACGGTTTTAAGTACTTAGGTTGCATATTCTCGCAGGATGGCAACATAGCGAAAGAACTGGAAGCGAGGTGTAGCAAAGCTAATGCAGTGAGCGCTCAGCTACGATCTACTCTCTTCTGCAAGAAGGAAGTCAGTACCAAGACTAAGTTATCTGTGCACCGTTCAATCTTTCGACCAACTTTGTTGTATGGGAGCGAAAGCTGGGTGGATTCAGGTTACCTTATCAACAAGGTTGAGGTTACGGATATGAAAGTAGCTAGGATGATTGCAGGTACTAGTAGATGGGAACAATGGCAGGAGGGTGTCCACAATGAGGAAATCAAAGAAAAACTGTGAATGAACTCTATAGATGTAGCAGTCAGGGCGAACAGGCTTAGATGGTGGGGTCATGTTACACGCATGGGAGAAGCAAGGTTACCCAAGAGACTCATGGATTCAGCAGTAGAGGGTAGGAGGAGTCGGGGCAGACCGAGGAGAAGGTACCTGGATTCGGTTAAGAATGATTTTGAAGTAATAGGTTTAACATCAGAAGAGGCACAAATGTTAGCACTGAATAGGGGATCATGGAGGAACTGTATAAGGGGGGCTATGCTCCAGACTGAACGCTGAAAGGCATAATCAGTCTTAAATGATGATGATGATGATTAAATGATGATGATGATGCGCCCATTGAGCAATATGCATTCCACACCGTATCACCTGGAACACTAAAGCGATCACGTTCGACAATGCTCCTAGGCACATTACGCGTTCCCACCTCTCGCCATATGAGTGTACATCCAGTATCACTACTCATATCAGACTGAGTCTGCTCTTGTCCGAAAAAAGCACTTGACCTCAATCTTCGTTGGTCCGAGCCTTCTGCTCTTGGCACCATCGCAAACGGTGCCGCCGACTTGCGGGTATAATCACAACGTAGTTGTCATTGGGTAAAGAGACCACCTCCCATGTAATCGCCGTGTCTCTGTGGAGAGTGAGATTGCATGTTTTGCAGTCCTGTTAAATGTGATTGTAATTATACTCGCTATTTGATATGGATTCCTCCTTGCCTGCTGCACGATACAGCGGTCATCTGCTGCTCTAGTCGACCGCCTTTTCTCTGTCAGGCAGCAGTGCCTGTCGTTCAGAATGCTACCCAAGCACGTGAAACAAAGCTGTCAGAAACACCAAACTCCTGGGCAACGCTTGTCACACGTCGTCTTCCTTCCAGGTTCCTGATGAATCTATCCCATATAAAGTCATACAAATGTTGTCTCTGGACCATTTTGTAGTGGAGAACACCTCCACAGTGCCTCATAACTGCTCCCTGATTGACAATTCTGTGTTTTCCTGTTCCTTCAACTGCTTGATGTTGGAGGGCCAGCTCCATTTGGCGCTACAGTTCCTCTCACCTCACTACAACTGATCTCCAGCTTTCTGAGCGCGACTGGAAGACGTGTGTCAATATGCTCCCGCGATTTCATTCATTTACACTGAGTAATTAATATGTTACGTTACTTTATCTACCTCCTCCTTAAGGTTTGCAAAACATTGTATTCTATTTGTTGTTGTTGACATTAGTTGTTGACCGTTTTTTTCAACAACTTATGTTAACAACTATAAATTTAATAAAAACGTGAAGAGCACTCTGACATTGAACCTGTCGGTTCGAAACCAGTAAGAGCTCTATTTGCGTAAATAAATAGCATTATTAACAGTGACTGGCTGCTGTTTTCTTCTTTGCAAGGAATACAGCGTATTTTGTACATAGTCATGGTCTCAAAAACATTAGTTTTCTCCAAAAAATGCAGAAGGAAAGTTTTTGTTCCAAATGTTATTAATACTGAGCCACTACATTTTATTTCTGATAACACAAATACAGAAATACTGCATTAGGTTTTTAGCTAGAAGAACAAGTCGACAAAAACCACTTTTCGTACCTCTTGAACTCTGAAACATCAGAGGGAAGCTCAGTTGGTACAAAGACCTAAACAGATTTGAAAACGTAATATATTTGTATGATTGCTGAAGTGGGTGGTTGTGTATCCATACTTCAGATTTTAAGTAAAGTATTGTTGTGTTTCAAAACACAGAAAATTTACGACAGTCTCCATAAAAAATTTGGCATTTCACTATATTGGTCTTGGGTACAAAGAGTAGCCAGTAGGTGAGGAGGATTATTAGAGGTGGAGTGTTTTAGAAACAATGTGGGACTGAAAGGTTGGGGAGCACCAACCCTAAAGAAACTCTTGGAATAGGAACAATGCATATAGTGGAAGAGTAGCCCTTACAGAGAGAGGGAGAATAGAGAGGGTGGGTAGACCTTTTGCCAAATTCTTCGGTCAGGTAGGGGAGATGTTAAAGTTGCATTGGTAAAGAGTGTAGAAAGTAGTAGTGTGAGCTGGGGGGGGGGGGATATGTTGGCGCGAATCGAGGAGAGTACGAGGGATGGTAATTAGGGGTGAAACAACATGTTGGTCGGTGTACAAGTTTGTGAAAATTGGAGAGAGGAGGGGGTAACTAATAAGTACCCTTATGGGGAAGAATCCCCCCTCCCCCATGAATCATGGACCTTGCCATCGGTAGGATGGGCTGCGTACCTCACCAATACAGACAGCCGTACTGTAGGTTCAACCACAATGGAGGAGTATCTGTTGAGAGGCCAGACAAAAGTGTGGTTTTTGAACAGGAGCAGCAGCCTTTTCAGTCCTTACAGAGGCAACAGTCTGGATGATTGACTGATCTGGCCTTGTAACATCAACGGATTTGTCATATTGGTACTTTGAACAGCTGAAGGCAACGGGAAACAACAGCTGTAATTTTTCCTGAGGGCATACAGCTCTGCTGTACAGTTAAATGATGATGAAACCCTCTTGGGTAAAATATTCCGGAAGAAAAACAGTCCCCCATTCGGATCTCCATGCCAACGGCCCTGCCACGGTAGCAACACCGGTCCCCGTCAGATCACCGAAGTTAAGCGCTGTCGGGCTGGGCTAGCACTTGGATGGTTGACCATCCAGTCTGCCGAGCGCTGTTGGCAAGCGGGGTGCACTCAGCCCTTGCGAGGCAAACTGAGGAACTACCTGATTGAGAAGTAGCGGCTCCGGTCTGGTAAACGGACATACGGCCGGAGAACGGTGAGCTGAACCCCTCCATATCCGCATCCAGTGACGCATGTGGGCGGAAGGTGACACGGCGGCCAGTCGGTACCGTCGGGTCTTCCAAGGCCTGTTCGGACGGAGATGGAGATTCGGATTTCCAGGCAGGGACTATTCAGAAGCATGTCGTCATCAGGGGATGCCAGATCCCTTGATCACGCAGGTAGATTAGAAAATTTCAGCCGCGCGGAGTGGCCGCGTGGTTAGAGGCGCCCTGTCACGGACTGCGCGGCCCCTCCCGGCGGAGGTTCGAGTCCTCCCTCGGGCATGGGTGTGTGTGTTGTTCTTAGCATAAATTGGTTTAAGTAGTGTGTAAGACTAGGGAGCGATGACCTCAGCAGTTTGGTCCCTTAGGGATTCGCACACACACACACACACACACACACACACACACACACACACACAAGAAAATTTAAAAAGAGAAATGGATAGGTTGAAATTAGATGTAATGGGAATTAGCGAAATTCAGTGGTAGCACGAACAGGACTTCTGCTCAAGTAGATACGGGGTTGTAAATATAAAATCACATAGCGTTAATTCAGGAGTAGGTTTAATACTGAATAAGAATGCAGGAATGCGGGAAAGCTACTATGAATAGAACAGTGAACGCGTTATTATAGCCATGATAGACACAAAGCTCATACCCGCCACAGTAGTACAAGTTTATATGTTAACTAGCTGCACAGATGATGAAGAGATTGAAGAAACCTATGAAGACATAAAAGAAATTATTCAGATGATTAAAGAAGACGAAAATTTAATTGTGATGCAGAACTGGAATTCGATAGTAGGAAAAGGAAGAGAAGGAAAGAAATGAAAGAGGAAGCGGCCTGGCAGAATTTTGCACGGATCGTGATTTAATCATTGCAAACACTTGGTTTAGGAATCATGAAAGAAAGCTGGAAACATCGGAAGATCGATTATTTAATGGTAAGACAGAGATTTCGCAACCAGATTTTAAAGTGCAAGACATTTCCACAATGTATTGTTTATGAACTGTAGATTAAAGCTGAAGAAATTACAAAAAGGTATAAAATTAAGGAAATGGGACTTGGATAAGTTGAAACAACCAGCTGCAAAAGTTTCAGAGGGAGCATTAGGCAACGGGAGACTAGAAAAGGGGAAAGGAACACAGTAGGAGATGAATGGATAGCTTTAAGAAATGAAATAGTGAAGGCAGCAGAGGATCAAACAGGTAAAAAGACCTGACCCATTAGAATTCATTGGATAACATAAGAGATATTGAATTCAACTGATGAAAGGAAAAAAACTTTAAAAAGTGCAGCAAATGAAGCATGTGAAAGGGAATGCGAAAATCTAAAAAACTGAGATTGATAGAAAGTGGAAAATGGCAAAGCACTAATTTATAGAGGACGAATGTAAAGATCTAGAAGTATGTTTCAAAAGGGGAAATTAGATATCACCTACAGGAAAATTAAAGAGGCCTTTGGAGAAGAGAGAAACTGTTGTATGCATATCAAGAGCTCAGATGGAAAACCAGTCCTAAGCAAAAAAGGGAAATCCGAAAAGTGGAAAGAATATATAGAGTGACTATACAAGGGAGATGAACTTGAAAGCAAGTCACAGAAAGGGAAGAGGACGTAGTAGATATTACATGCGAGTAGAATTTGACAGAACACTGGAACATCTAAGTCGAAACAGGGCCTCGAGAGTCGATGACTTACTCCAGAACTACTGGTAGCCTTGACAGAGCCACCCATGATAAAATTATTCCATCTTGTGAACAACATATGTGAAACTGGGGAAATACCCTCAGATTTCAAAAAGAATAAAATAATTCCAATTCCAAAGAAAGCAGATGCTGACAGGTGTGAAAATTATCGAACTATTAGTTTAATAAGTCATGACTGCAAAATACTAACGCGATTTCTTTATAGAAAAATGGAAAAACTGGTAGAAGCCGACCTCAGGGAAGATCAGTTTGAATTTCGGAGAAACGTAGGAACATGCGAAGCTATACGGACCCTATGACTTAATTTAGAGGACAGGTTAAGGAAAGGCAAACCCACGTTTATAGCATTTGTACACTTAGAGAAAGCTCTTAAAGGTGTTGACTGGAATACTCTCTTTGAAATTCTGAAGGTTGCAGGGTTAAAATACAGGGAGCTAAAGGCTATTTACAACTCGTACAAAAGCCAGATGGCAGCTATAAGAGTCGAGGGCAAGAAAGGGAAGGAATGGTTGAGAAGGTAGTGAGACAGGGTTGTAGCCTGTCGCCAGCGTTATTCAATGCGTACAATGAGCAAGCAGTAAGGGAAACCAAAGTAAAATATCGAGTAGCAATTAAAGTTCAAGGGGAAGAAATAAAAACTTTAAAGTTTGCCGATGACATTGTAATTTTGTCAGAGACAGGTAAGGACTTAGATGACCAGTTTAACAGAATTGAGAGTGTATTGAAAGGAGGATGTAAGATTAACAGCAACAAAAGCAAGACACGGAAATTAAATTAAATCAGATAATGCTGAGGGAATTAAAATAAGAAATGAGACATTTAAAGTAATAGATGAGTTTTGTTATTTGGGCATTAAGATAACTGATGATGGTGGAAGTAGAGAGGATATAAAATGTAGACTGGTAATGACAACAAAAGCGTTTCTGAAGATTTTTGTGTTAAGAAGCCTTTTCTGAACGTTTTGTCTGGAGTGTAGCCCTGTATGTGACTGAAACGCGGACGATAAACAGTTCAGACAAGGAGAGAAAGCTTTTGAAATGTGGTGCTACAGAAGAATGCAAAAGATTAGGTGAATCGATCATATAACTTATGAGTAGGTACTGAATAGAATTTATGAGAAAAGAAATTAGTGGCACAACCTGACTAGAAAAAAGGATCGGTTGAGAGGACACGTTCTGATACATCGAGGGATCATGAATTTAATAGCATTGGAGTGAAGTGTGGTGGGTGAAACTCGTAGAGGATGACAAAGAGATGAATGTAGTAAGTAAGAAGAGGCTTGGACAGGATAGCTCATGGAGAGCTGTATCAAACCAGTCTTTGGATTGAGACTACAATAACAACATAGGGGCGAACAGAAAGATACGGAAGATGAGGCGGAGTGCATAAAGTTCAAGGATTTGGTGGGAATGGTAAAATTCTGGTGAAGCGGACATTGTGAAAGCCCGAAATGATGTCGGACTCGCCACCTAGTAAAGTGTCGCCCAACCTTGGGCACACGATAACTTGGAGACTAATTAGTAATGCCTGAAAAGATTGCAATGTGGAATGGAATCGATGTGTTGGAAAATATGTCATGTCCCCGAAAATATATGCTTCCGGAGACAAAAAATCTGTTTTAATACAGAACGGGCTTAAGGATGATGTCATGGAGTTACTACAGTGTGACAGTTACTGAACTACGTGAAATAAAATCTTCATAACGTCTGAACGGTTTGCCTTACGACGTTCAAACTGCACGACTGGCCACGGGGCATGATGGGAATTAATATGCGCTGTATGGTTTGGTTTAGCAACGAAGCCCTCTTTCATTTGGATGGGTTCATCAATAAGCAAATTGGCGGATTTGGGGGACTGAGAATCGGTATTTCGCGATCGAGAAGTCTCTTCATTCTCAAGGGACGACTGTGTGCGGTGCAGTGTCCAGTCATGTCATGGAATAATAGGTGCGATATTCCATGATGGTACGATATCTACTGAACGGTAGGTAAAGGTTTCGGAAGAAGACTTCATCCCCATTATCCAAAGTGACCCTGATTTCGACAAGATGTGGTTCATGCAAGACGGAGCTACACCGATGCAGGAGAGCGTTTGATGTCTTGGAGGAGCACTTTGGGGACCGCATTCTGGCTCTGGCCTACCCAGAGGCCACTGGCATGGGACTCGAGTGGTCGCCATATTCTCCGGATCTGAACACATGCGACTCCTTTTTGTGGGGCTATATTAGAAACAATGTGTACAGCAATAACCCAAAAACAATTTCTGAGCTGAAAACAGACATTCAGCGTCGATGTTCCGACACTTCAGCGGGTCATGCAGAATTTTCGCTATTCGTCTGCACCACATCATCGCGAATGATGGCAGGCATATCGAACATGTCATAACCTAAATACGAATATCCGTAGTGACGTTTACATGTTGAATAAAGTGAGTGCACGCCGTAGTTTGCAAGTAATTTACGTTTTTTTCATATAGTTCAATAATTGTCACCCTACATGTAGCAACTGGCCCCAGGGTCAAACAATATACACCATTACAACACACTTTAGCAGTTCAATGTGGTCAGTAATCCAATTCGAGTGTGCTGTAGGTGACCCTTTTTCGAGCCTGATGATGCTGTCGAGGCAGCTAGAGCTCTGTCTGCAGCTGAAGGTTTTTGTTATGCAAGTCTATATTATTCATAATTTTCATAAAATACAACCACAATCAAAATATAGCAAAAAAAAGGCTCTGAGCACTATGGGACTTAACTTCTGAGGTCATCAGTTCCCTAGAACTATTTAAACCCAACTAACCTAAGGACATCACACACATCCATTCCCGAGGCAGGATTCGAACCTGCGACCGTAGCGGTCGCGCGGTTCCAGACTGCAGCGCCTAGAACCGCTCGGCCATCCCGGCCGGCAAAATACAGCAGTGGGTATGCTTAAATAAAGTTTATCTTGTCCATACTTCACTGGCCACTGGCAGATACTGTTTCTGAAATAGTTTCTGCTCATCAAGTATATGTAGTAGAATTTTCTTTGTATCGCATAGTTTTTCTTCTTTATTGGAAGAGGTGTACTATATTGTTGTTTATCTGGAAGATCTGCCTTACATATTACTTTGAGCAGTGAAAGCTACAAAGCAGTGAGTTCATCAATGAAACAGATGGCTTCAATAATTCCAGGTGAATCCCTACGGAAAATGAAGTGGATGTAAGTAGATATCTGAAACTTCACTAGCGGGTAATTTCCGGACATGGCCTCTTCTCTAACTCAGTAGCCATCTAAATATAAAGATCTGTTATCTCTGATAAAGAAGAAAACACAACACTACACAAAAATGTGGTCATGACCCATTTTCCAACTAATCGATCTAATTTTTTCGTATTGTAATGGAATGGAACAAATATCTAAAGAGACAACAAACTTATTCTCAGATGCTGCGGTTACGCACAAAGATAGCGTGAAAACTGGTGCAGAAGTGGAAAGTATCTGCCACGCATGCCAGCCGAAGACGTGAATGAACAGGTGGAATTTTCCCTCAGGGGAGTTACCGACGGGTCGGCGTCACACTGGGCTGTTGTTCGTGTGGCGCTGGTTTCTGCGGTGCTACGCAATCTGCACGCGCAAGCTGTAAACAGCAGCAACAACATCTTAACCCCTACCGCCAAGTGGATTACACCATTGCAATAGCCACTGAGGGAAAAAAAACACCGTAACAGCAAGAAGAAGTTGCGCTCCATAAACGGAAGTTGGTAGGCGTGTTTCTACAGGGTGACAATTCTAGAAGTACATGATCATGATCATCATCATCATCATTTAAGACTGATTATGCCTTTCAGCGTTCAGTCTGGAGCATAGCCCCCCCTTATACAGTTCCTCCATGATTCCCTATTCAGTGCTAACATTGGTGCCTCTTCTAATGTTAAACCTATTACTTCAAAATCATTCTTAACCGAATCCAGGTACCTTCTCCTCGGTCTGCCCCGACTCCTCCTACCCTCTACTGCTGAACCCATGAGTCTCTTGGGTAACCTTGCTTCTCCCATGCGTGTAACATGACCCCACCATCTAAGCCTGTTCGCCCTGACTGCTACATCTATAGAGTTCATTCCCAGTTTTTCTTTGATTTCCTCATTGTGGACACCCTCCTGCCATTGTTCCCATCTACTAGTACCTGCAATCATCCTAGCTACTTTCATATCCGTAACCTCAACCTTGTTGATAAGGTAACCTGAATCCACCCAGCTTTCGCTCCCATACAACAAAGTTGGTCGAAAGATTGAACGGTGCACAGATAACTTAGTCTTGGTACTGACTTCCTTCTTGCAGAAGAGAGTAGATCGTAGCTGAGCGCTCACTGCATTAGCTTTGCTACACCTCGCTTCCAGTTCTTTCACTATGTTGCCATCCTGTGAGAATATGCATCCTAAGTACTTAAAACCGTCCACCTGTTCTAACTTTGTTCCTCCTATTTGACACTCAATCCGTTTATATTTCTTTCCCACTGACCTTACTTTCGTTTTGGAGATGCTAATCTTCATACCATAGTCCTTACATTTCTGATCTAGCTCTGAAATATTACTTTGCAAACTTTCAATCGAATCTGCCATCACATCTAAGTCATCCGCATATGCAAGACTGCTTATTTTGTGTTTACATAAGAATCTCATCCAGCCAGTCTATTGTTTTCAACATATGATCCATAAATAATATGAACAACAGTGGAGACAGGTTGCACCCTTGTCTTACCCCTGAAACTACTCTGAACCATGAACTCAATTTACCGTCAACTCTAACTGCTGCCTGACTATCCATGTAAAGACCTTTAATTGCTTGCAAAAGTTTGCCTCCTATTCCATAATCTCGTAGAACAGACAATAACTTCCTCCTAGGAACCCGGTCATATGCCTTTTCTAGATCTATAAAGCATAGATACAATTCCCTGTTCCACTCATAACACTTCTCCATTATTTGTCGCAAGCTAAAGATCTGGTCCTGACAACCTCTAAGAGGCCTAAACCCATACTGATTTTCATCCAATTGGTCCTCAACTAATACTCGCACTTTCCTTTCAACAATACTTGAGAAGATTTTACCCACAACGCTGATTAAAGAGATACCTCTGTAGTTGTTACAATCTTTTCTGTTTCCATGTTTAAAGATTGGTGTGATTACTGCTTTTGTCCAGTCTGATGGAACCTGTCACGACTCCCAGGCCATTTCAGTTATCCTGTGTAGCCATTTAAGACCTGACATTCCACTGTATTTGATGAGTTCCGACTTAATTTCATACACCCAAGCTGCTTTATTGCACTGCAATCTATTGACCATTTTCTCCACTTCCTCAAATGTGATCCTATTTCCATCATCATTCCTATCCCATTCTACCTCGAAATCTGAAACATTACTGATCGTATTTTCACCTACATTGAACAACTCTTCAAAATATTCCCTCCATCTGCCCAAGGCATCCACAGGATTCACCAGAAGTTTTCCTGACCTGTCCAAAATACTTGTCATTTCCTTCTTACCTCCCTTTCGAAGACTGCTAATTACACTCCAGAATGGTTTTCCAGCAGCTTGACCCATAGTCTCCAACCTGTTTCCAAAGTCTTCCCAAGATTGGATGCTGCAATTATCTGTTTGGCTTTGTTTCTTTCTTCAACATAACTTTCCCTGTCCACCTGAGTTCTAGTATGTAGCCATTTTTGATACGTCTTCTTTTTCCTTTTACAGGCTGCCTTGACTGTGTCATTCCACCAAGCCGTTCATCCTACTTTTACACAATACTGTTCCAAGACATTCTTTAGCCACTTCTAGTACTGTGTTCCTGTACCTTGTCCATTCCTTTTCCAGTGACTGTAATTGACTACATTCAACTAACTGGTACCTTCCTGAGATCGCTGTTATGTACTTGTGCCTGATTTCCTTATCCTGAAGTTTCTCCACTCTCATCCTCCTACATATGGACCTGACCTCCTGCACTTTCGGCCTCACAATCCCAATTTTACTGCAGATTAAATAATGATTAGTGTCATCAAAGAATCCCCTGAATACACGTGTGTCCCTCACAGCCTTCCTGTATTCCTGATCTGTTATTATATAGTTAATGACAGATCTGGTTCCCCTGCCTTCCCAAGTATACCGGTGAAAGCTCTTATGTTTAAAAAAGGAGTTTGTGATTACTAAGCCCATACTGGCACAGAAATCCAAGAGTTGTTTCCTGTTCCTGTTGGCCTCCATATCCTCTCCAAATTTACCCATAACCTTTTCATACCCTTCTATTCGATTTCCAATCCTGGCATTAAAATCACCCATGAGCAGAACACTGTCCTTGTCCTTTAACAACTACATCACTGAGTGCCTCATAAAAACTATCCATCTTATCTTGATCTGTCCCTTCACAATGCGAATATACTGACACAATCCTAATTTTCTTGCTAGACACTGTCAAATCTATCCACATCAGTCGTTCGTTTACATACCTTATTGCAACTACGCTGGGTTCCATTTCTTTCCTGATGTAAAGCCCTACACCCCATTGTGCTATTACTGCTTTGACTCCTGACAGGTAGACCTTGTATTCTCCCACTTTCTCTTCTTTCTCACCCCTTACCCGAATGTCACTAACAGCTAAAACGTCCAGTCCCATCTTACTTGCAGCCTCTGCCAGCTCTACCTTCTTCCCAGAGTAGCCCCCATTGATATTAATAGCTCCCCATCTCGTTACCATTTGTTTGCCAAGTCGTATCTTAGGAGTCCCTGGTTTGTCAGTTAGAGGTGGGACTCCGTCACCTCCAAAGGTCCGAGGCATTTTGCTCTGATTGTTGCCAGCATCATATTTAAAGTACCAGGGAAGCAGGTTGCTAGCCTTACTTGCCCCGAGTTCCATTTAGTTTTACCCCTAACGGTTGAGGGACTAACCAGTGGATTTGGTAGTCTTTGCCGTATGAGCACAAAGCTGACCACGACTCAGAATATGTCGGAGACGCCCAGCCTTATTCCAAAGTAACTGGTATCCCGACTGTCGGGGCCACTTACTTGGCCACTCATACGCTGCCCGTGGTTCATGAACTAGGACATGACTACAGGAACCCACACCATGAAGTACATGAAGTACATGAAAAAAAGGAAATTAGCTACAAACTGCGGCGTGCACACACTTTATTCAAAATGTAAACGTAATTACAGATATTCGGATTTAGGTTATGACATGTTCGATATGTCTGCCATCATTGGCGATGATGTGGTGCAGACGAATAACGAAATTCTGCATGACCCGCCGGAATATCGATGCTGTCGATGAGCTCCTGAATGGCTGTTTTCAGCTCAGCAATGGTTTTGGCGTTATTGCTGTACACCTTGTCTTTAATACTGCTCCACAAAAAGGAGTCGCATGTGTTCAGATCCGGAGAACATGGCGGCCAATCGAGGCTCATGCCAGTGTGGCTTCTGGGTACCCCAGAGTCAGGTGCGGTCCCCAAAGTGCTCCTCCAGGACATCAAACGCTCTCCTGCTTCGATGGGTTCGAGATCTGTCTTGCATGAACCACATCTTGTCGAAATCAGTGTCACTTTGGATAATGGGGACGAAATCATCTTCCAGAACCTTCACGTACCGTTCGGTAGTCACCATGTCATCAAGGAATATCACACCGATTATTCTGTGACTGGACATTGCACAGTCGCCTGTTGGGGGTGAAGAGACTCCTAGATCGCGAAATGCGTATTCTCAGTCCCCCAAATGCGCCAATTTTGATTACTGAAGGACCCATCCAAATGGAAGTGGGCTTCGTCGCTAAATCAATCCATATTCACATCAAAGTTCTGTTCGCCAATTCTGTGGCCAGTAGTGTTGGCAAAATACAACCGCTGTTCCTTGGCCTTGGGCGTAATGGCTGATGGGTTTGAATTTTGTATGGGAAGAGATGCAGGTCTTCAACAACAATTTGTTGCAGTGTCTCTGGATTTATTCCCACCTGCTGTGCAGCTCGTCTGATCGATTTCCTGGGGCTAGTTTGAAACAAAGCGCGTGTCTTCTTGATGTTTTCAGCCTTTTAACCCTTTTTGGACAACCGACATTGCCAACACTATCATCACGAACGCTACCCCTTCTCTCAAACTTCCCAATCAAATTGTTGATTTTTAGCACACTTAGATAGGTTGTCTTCAGCTTGCACTCGGCCTCAAACTTCCTTTGAGCCGCAGTTGAGCTGTTATCACTCCCATAGTAGGCCTTTACAAGCGCTATACGCTCAGGCACGCTGTACGGTGACATTCTCACGTGCAAATGGCCGACAACAAGAAGGTTCGTGCGCATGCGCATACTAATTCCCATCGTGCTCCGCAGCCAACCGTGCAGTTTGAACGTCCTAACGCAAATCGGTCAGAAGTTATAACGATTTTATTTTATGTAGTTCAATAACTGTCACCCTGTACATCTGAAACATGATATCTATTCAGATTTTGCGCTAGTCGTGTAAGAGTTGCGCTAGAAGCCTCTCATGAGGGTTCATATCGGGTTTGCTTTAAATACGCATTGAAACGGTCGTCAGCGTTATTTACCTTGGAGATTGGACATGGTGAGTTGATGTTAGTTAAGAATGCCTTTAAGACGACAAAGATGCTATTACCAACAACAACTCACTGAATTTGAACGAGATCGTGTAATACGGCTACGAGAAGCTGGGTGTTCCTTCTGCGATATTGCAGAAAGACTTGGTCTGAATGTAGTCACTAGACATGAATGCTGGCAGCTGACGTCACGAGAATGAAGGTCGCAAGAAGGTCGGGCTCCGAACGACCACATGGCACTATCGAGAATGAAAACAATCGTGTTCGGCGTGGAGCTCTGGCGCATCGTGCTCCATCTGCAGCAGCAATCTGAGCAGCTCTTGGCACCGCAGCAACATTTATTTATTTATTTATTAACAGTAGTGCGTGACCCACCCATTTGGTAACTATAGTGGGTCGTTTGCTACTACAAACTAGATAGTTTTCAGAATTTTAGTACGTAACTTGTTTTTTATATAATTAAACGCTGCTGAACAAGCATCTCCTAGATGAGGAAAAGGCGAATGACCAGCAACATCACACAGACTTACGAAGATAAATGGATGACACCTTATACAAAATGCCCCGTTACTGTCCCATTTACCCAAGAATGGGTAGTGTTATCAATAAAACGAAGAATAAGAAGACTCCCGATCCAGATGACATACATTCAGAAACACTACAAAATACTGTTGCACAGATAACCGCACTCTAACAGAGTTACTAAATGAAGCGCTGCTGCAAGATAAGACCCCCGTCATGTGGAAAATAGCGAACATCGTAATCATAAAAAAATCGGAGGATCGGGACCCAACAGACCCAAAGTCTTACAGGCCCATCTTGTACGTTTGTACAGTTTACGTACATAAAAGTAAATTATAATATCACAGTCAGATCAATAGTTTTATTGCAAAAATGCTATAGCAAATAAATAATAATTTCTCTGCTTTACACAAAACGGGATTTGTATCTCTGAGTCATTGATAAGAGCTAACACCGCCAGTTTAGGGAAGTGTATATAGAAAATTACAATAGAAAGTACTGTCTAAAATTTTTGCGTTCGCTACAACGTAAATGTGAAAAATAAGCAAATTTGGAATGGATGGCCTAAACGGAAACCGAAGACTTGCTCACAAGGACTCTATTAAATAGCAGCGGTAAAAGAAAGAAATATGTTCTGTTTAAGGGCAAAGAGGTAATTTACCTCGATCCGAGCACCTGCGATAGATCGTAGAATTATGCGTCTATTACTTATCTCTATTTTAGAAAAGTGTTAATAGAAACTGACATCTGTTCTTTTCATTAAAACTGACAAAAAGAATAATCGTTTTGGACCAGAGATATTGGTATTTTTTTAAATTTAAAAACAGTTTTGTATCTATTAGCGAAAGCTACTAAGTTTTCATATCATATTTGTGTGTGTCTTCCGATTACTATTAGAAGCTTTATCTGCCAGCTTTAATAATTATGTGAAGCTTTTTATGGCAGAAATTTTATTAAATAGCGGCAGGACATGTGAAAGGAGCGTCACAAAATACAGGCGATATTGACTTAAAAGAGGACTGATCTGATTAAGGCTTTGTAGGTGTGAAATATTATGGAGGTACGTAGTGCTCATGTCAGTCGGTCAGTATTTTTAATGTGATGTTCTCGTTTGACTGTATGGTTGGCCGGTGCGATTCCCACGTTAGTTTATTGTCGGTTATTAATAAGAGGTATTGTAGTATGTTAGTTAATCGGAAAGGACGATAGCAAATGGTGAGGCAGAAATCACGGGGATGGGGGAGGGGCGATTTGTCTCAAAATTACCTTCGTCTCGGAAGTGCTGATTTTGAGAAGCCACTAGTTTTACCAGAAAGTATATCGGCAACTTTCGAAGATGTGTCCCACAGTCGGAGACGGAACGTCAGGGAATAGTATCAATAATAGACCCTGGTCTCTCTGTCCGGAAATTTTAGCTAAGGTAAACACAGGCCATCATAGCAAAGATTGTATACGTGAGATGTAGCTGAAAGTATCTTCGGGATTTTAGGGTGGGTAGGGTAGGGTCCATGTCGTAGGAGCACTGGAGCAAGTAGACAGAAGATGGTGGCCTAAGTATAACAGCAGAGTACAGGATCTACTGGAGTGAAGCAAGGACAGAGTGTCTGTCCAAACTAGCAGTGGATTGGTAGCTACAGGAATTGCTGCTGTTTGTGGTTACGAAGAACTGAGCCTCCTCTTCCACCAACTTAACTTTCATCCAATTTTCCTGTCAGAAACGTGGATAAACCACACGTACCCCCTGCATCTCTTCCTCTTCCAGGATGTATATTTTTTAGGACTGACAGACTAAAACGCGGCAGCGGCGAAGGGGCGTATGTGCCAACTGATCTCAAACCCGAAGTCTTCAGCACATAAAACCCTATCGAAGAATGAGAAGCTGAATTCATATTCATTGAAATAAGTGAAGTACTTAAATGGTTTCGTCTACAAGCCGCCAAAAACCAGCTTCTTGAAATCGGAATTACATTCATTATAGTGTCAATACGAACATGTCATTGTGATGGGAGACTTGAACGTAGGGTTTTTGAGAGACACTCCCCCACAATAAACCTAAGAAGATTATTTAACTGCAAAAACTTGAAAAGTCTTCCATTAGAGCCTACACACAATGTGGCGTCCAGTTACACTCTTACGGATGTGATCGCTACGCAAAAGATCGACAAAGTAACAGACAACGGCAAATCATCGGCCTCAGGCGTTTCAGCACACGACGTAATATTCCTGGCCGACTACTCAGTGCGGCCTCCGAAGCTCAATTTGCATTATACAACTCGTAACAACATTAAACATACAGATCCTGACGCTGTTACAGCCGATCGTTCAGAAACTTCATGGACCAAACAATCAGAAAGCCCACAGTCGATGGTAAAGTCCACGCACTTGCAAATAAACTCACTGCTCTATACGTCAAGCATGCCTCTATACTCACAATCCGTGCAAGAAAATTCCCTGCTCCAAGGCTGACAACACAGTTACTTCAAATGATGAACAACAGGGATGCCGCTCAGAGTCGATTCAAGGCAAGTCAGTTACGTTACAAAGGAGACAGAAAGCAACGAAACAAACTACAGCAATACGGTCGCAATACCAAAATCAGGTCCGCTCATTCGTTTGTATGCAGTAGCACGACACCCGCGACTCTGTGGAAGAACCTCCGTAGCTTGGATGTTGGGAAGAGAATATCAGAAACTGCTTTTCATATCGCCGCCGATGAACTGAATGAATTTTTCTCTGCGTCAGTCAACATCTAAGCGGCTAGGAACTCTCGTCCACAAGAGTCTCCACACTAGAAAACTAACCAGGACACACCCCACCTAAAACGCGTAACAGTTAAGTACAGTGAGACAAACAATACTGGGAATCTCTTCTGGAGGGACAGGCAATGACGGTATCAGTATAACCATTATCAACAATGTCGCCGATAGCTTAATATCCGTTTGAAAGATACATTTAATTTTTCTCTGTTGAATGGAACACACCCCAGTTCACCGAAAAGAAGTATAGTTCCATCTACCCCTAACAATAAGGTCGGAAACCTGCAGCCGCCTCGTTATTACCAACCAATCAGCGTATTAACTGCTGTTTAAAAAGCCTTGGAATGAATTATTCACGACCAAATTACTAAAAACTTGTGCGAATTCACCTCATTTGACACATATCAGTTCAACTTTCGTGAGCACCATAGCACAGACACTCCACTAATTAAGGTAACTGACGACCGGGAATATGCCATGGGAAAACATGAAGTCACAATATTCACACTACAAGACTTCAGCAAAGGTTTTGGTACTGCCAGTTGTGACATAATGCTGTGAAAAGTGCGACAGCTAAATTTCTCTGATAGTGGTCTGAAGTGGTTTGAAAGCTACTTGAATAATAATAATAATAATAATAATAAAAAACGGGAATGTGTTGTCTGTGAGAATGAAAAGTCGTCCTAGAAACATGTTTTCCCAACAGTGCACAAGGGTCAGTGTTAGGCTCACTTTTGTTTTCCTCGTATATCATCAGCTTTATCTTCCTGCAAATATTGTTTCTAGGCCGACAACCTCCAACTCTACCCTATTCGGAGATCTCAAGATGTGAATACTGTGATTGCCCGGACGAATGATCATCTGTCTTAGTGGTAACATGAGTGGAAAACCTGTGGTTTAAACTAAATGCAAAAAGTTGAATGTAATTTTACTAGCCCTTTAGAAATCAGTAAGTTCAGTATTATGCAATTAACTGCCTCCCGTTTAACTTGACAATACCCCGTATACCATATCAGAAAGCAGTGAAGAACTTGGGTGTAACTTTGGATGAGCATTTAAACTGGACACCTGCCTTCACCTCTGCACACAACTGGATGTTTGCTACATTTAAAGAAGTGGGACGGGGAGAAGTTATGACCGAATCCGCACAGGTTGACACGGGAGGGGAAGTGTTACTCTCGGTGTTTGTGTGTGCACTTGCGGAGGATTTAGGGATTACTGGGGTGTCATAATTGTTTATCCGGGCTATACCTGCCATTTGCGAAATAGCGTGTGGTTCCTCGCTATCCGGCCCTCGACAGTTCGTGCGTTCAGTTCTATTATTTGCGGCTCGTAAAGCTACCTGAGAGAGGAAAAATAACTTGCCACTGGTCTTCACAGTTACGATGAAGTCGGTAGACGCTCCTGGAACATAATCACTGTGGTTCGCTCAGTGACATCTACCGTGTTAGTGTGGCAGCAGCTTATGGGTATGAATCACAGAGCCTAGGTAAACAGCGTCCAATGTCTTCCCTGATAATAAGTTTTTTGAATATTGCATTGAAAAGACAAACAAACTGGATTAACTGAATCAAATTTTATTCTTTTAGAATTTCTTTACGTCTACAAACCAATAGCACTTATTATTATACCTGTTCAAAAATGGTTCAAATGGCTCTGAGCACTATGGGACTCAACATCTTAGGTCATAAGTCCCCTAGATCTTAGAACTACTTAAACCTAACTAACCTAAGAACATCACACACACCCATGCCCGAGGCAGGATTCGAACCTGCGACCGTAGCAGTCGCGCGGTTCCGGACTGCAGCGCCAGAACCGCTAGACCACCGCGGCCGGCTATTATACCTGTGTTTCAGATATTAATATTGAATCCTGGCAGTCAAGGGAAGGCATAATTCGGTTACGATTATGGACGGGGCCGTAATCAGTTACTATTGGTTGCCTTTTACAGTTACACACAATTTATTTAATATCAGTAATTCCAGACTCAACAATAAATAAAATGAAGGAATCAACAACAGTGTAGATAATAGTGTTTTCAGTGAGTTACAATTTAGCAAATCACCATTAAGTACAGATACAAGAGATAATGTTTTAAAAGCAAGCCAATGTGATCTGGGCAGAAGGCCTTACACGCCAGGAATGGCAATAAATTAAGAATTGTTTAAAACACCCTGCAACTTACAAATTACAGGTACTGAGGTATCAAAGGCAAGTCGCCACAAACACAGCAGACGGCATCAGACACCAGGAATGGTAGTAAATAAGGTTTTAAAGGCTTATTACTGCGTAAATACA
The DNA here is from genome assembly GCF_023864275.1 of Schistocerca cancellata. NCBI lineage: Eukaryota > Metazoa > Arthropoda > Insecta > Orthoptera > Acrididae > Schistocerca > Schistocerca cancellata. Next base: position 730,973,226 of record NC_064626.1, read on the forward strand.
AATATCAAATTAGAATTTTAAGGCAATCGATCACAATCACGGCTGAAGGCCTTACACGTCAAGAATGACAATAAATTAAGAATTGTTTAAGAACTCGCCGCAATTTACAACTTACAGGTATTGAAATATTAAGGTAAGTCGCCACAAACACAGCAGAAGGCATCAGACGCCAGGAATAGCAGTAAATAAGGTTTTAAGGCTTACTGCTAAAATACCAATATCAAATTAGTATTTTAAAGCAAATGATCACAATCACGGCTGAAGGCCTTACTCGCCTGGAACGGCAATAATATAAAAATAAATTTGAAACCTGTTGTAAAACAGCAAATACAATAGCAAAAGTTAATTTAAAAAAAAAAAAAAAAACAAGCAACTGATCCAGACGGTGCTCCAAGAATCTACCTCTGAGAAGGTCCGGCAACAAACACTTTTCGCGAGCGATGAGATAGGCAGCCAAGAGTTTCATTCACTTCACAAGATGGTAACTCAGACTAGTGGCAGTCTAACGAATGAGTAATGATAATCTTGCTGAAGCTACCTGATGTCCGATAAACTAAATGCAACGATGGAGCAATATGCCAAAACCGGAACAGGAAGTCTGCACTACAGCCTCAGAATACTGTGTTTAGAGTGCCCGGAATGAGAAAGGAACCACTACCCTCAGAGTAGAAGAATCCCCCCCTGCTCTTCGCCTCGGCGGCACTGTGAGCAGCAACACGAGCCCGAGTCACTGGAGAATCACAGGATATCACAATGGTGGAGGTTTCTCTACTGGAATTGAAATGCACTCATCTTAAAGCTTGCTGGATCCACTTTACGACGAGGTTGTGCACCCTCGTGACCGCAGCCCTACCATCTGGCAGTCAATGCGTACCGCCAGCGGTCCCGGCATGTTCTGGCACTTCTCGGACCTGGCTCCTCCTGAGTCCCCAATCGAACTGGTCCACTCACACTACCCAGAAAAACAACGACGTCGCCCCAAAGACAGGGCAACGGCTACTACATGTCGATAACCACCGCTGCTGCCACTAGCGGACAGGCAATGCTTGCAAAACCGAGTGGCGCCAGTCAACACGAGAAGAAGACAAACAACCACAACCATGTCAACCAAACGATACAGTTTGGCCTCCAACAGAGGGCGAAAACCTACAGACAGCACCAACGCTAGCCGCAGCACAGCTCAAATATTGCCTGAAGCTTTCGACTGCCTCCATAAGTTAAACCAAAGGTATCGCTCTACAGTATAAACAGTCTCGAACTTGCATAATAATATTACATTCATACTGTTTTGCCATGAGTTGCACTCAAACATTACCAAACCAAAATACATAAAATAAAAATGAAAATATTATTGTACAAAGCAACAAATCGTATCTCCTTGGATGCCTATAATTTGAAAAATCTGTCTATAATACAGTTACAAAGTTGGAAGGATCAATAGAAATACCGGTACTATAAAAAACTGTAGCGCTAGTAAGAGATAGAAATGGAAGTCACGTAATAGGAAGCAACAAAGAACTTCACAGAAACGCCTCAGACCTTTCAGATTCAGTCCAGAAGGAAAATGTTACACGTATTTCACATTATAACACACATGCCTGTAGAGATGATTGTTCGTAGGAGTAATTAAAATTTGGATTTTACTTGAGTTTGGGTTTTACGCTCGTCTGGGTTTGGCCCGATGATGGTCGCCATTCAGGATGAGATATTAGCTGTCAGCGAGGCAAGCGTCTGCGTGTAGTCGAGTTTTAGCAAGATGTTTCCTAGACGCATAGGATAGGGGTGTTCGCTTTCGCCTGTACCCGTTTCTTGAGGACCTGGTGCTCCCTAACACACCTAAAGTGGGCTGTCGAGTACATTCGCAACGTATACTCAGCATTGTTTTAGGATACTACTAGGTTCACTTACGCAATGCAGACTTCCCAGGAATATAAAGAGTGAAATAATGCGAGAAAGCAGGACTCACCAGAGAAGTTCTATAAGCTGGGGATGATCAATGAGCAGGTCCGCGTTTGAGTTAAGAGCCAATCTTGCATCTTGGGCAAAACTGACAGAAATGACTGAATGTTTAAACAGTTTCGGAGGCTGTTTGGGGCTCGAAAAAGAAAAATGTGTATGTGTGTATATGAGCGCGTTTGTATGGGGGCGGTGAGAGGAGAGGCTGGAGGAGGGTGCCTTGGGGCATGTGCACTGAATAGTAGGCCGTAGGTCGTGGATGTTGTGTTGGCTTTGCAAGGCATAATTACAGCAAATAAACTAAATAAACTGTATTTGTGGTCATTAAAGGTAAAAGTGTTCTGATATTTGTGAGATTATAGACTTACGTTCCTCTGACCTCTTATCCCGTTCTAGCTTTTTTTGGATATTTCCACAGAAATCGCAAGGAACCAGAAGATGCGGTCTATTGAGTGTTAGTGGTGCTTATTCCAGCCCTGTGGTTGTGTCTTAGGATATTTTTGAGTGAAATAGCAATGCTGCAGGGCACTTGTCGTTGTGGTTACTGTTTTAATTCCATATCACGAGGTAAAGAGAGGCAGGAGACCCTTATTTAACTGTGGGGCGGTGACGAGAATCGATTCGGGTCAGCGACGAAGCATGGAAGCAAGGCCTGAGTTTACCGTCCGGTCGACGACGAGGTCATTAGAAACGCAGCACATGTTCAGACCTGGGAAGGATATCGGCAGTGTTCTTTCAAAGGAAAAAACTCGCTATTTAAGCTAAACGATTTAAGAAAATTACGGAAAACATATATCTTCATGCCCAGGCAGGGAATGGAACAGCCATCGTCCCGAGTGCGAGTCCAGTGTGTTGTCACTGCACCACGTTGCGCGGCGGATATGTCGATAAATGGTTCCAGACTAAGCAGTGCTGCTGTAGGCCGCATAGTTAGTTCCACTCGCTGCACATCGCTGAGAGCAATCCAGCCAGGACGCACGCGAGACTCCGACGACTCCGCAATATCGCGGACCACTACGGAAGAAATGATGAAGCATGAAAAATGCCCTAGAAATAATTAAAATACTGGTTAAGGGCTCAGTATACATGGATTTGTCGATTGAAAACATTAATAACTGAGAAAAATTCGAAACTGAAATTATACACTTTTATAGCTTTTATGAAATGAGACAAATAAAAATACCAAAGAATCTTCACTAAAAAAAGAGTGTAGGCAACTAAAAACTCATGGAAAACTATATTTACATTCTCTGGTTTCTTTTAACGTTTGTACTGTTCAAGAAATGAACCAGAAACAGAAGCTTAATAATGAATGTAATGGAACTCCAGAAGTAATGGAAAGGGAGCTGTACAAAGAAATTCAAAATATGAAGTGACGATAGGCGCTTGGTGTATATAGTGTTTAAACAGAAATGATTAAAGCCGGAGTGAAAGCTATAGAAATGGAACTTGCCAATCTGATTTCAGAATTCCAGAGTGAATCTTTTACTCTGCAGCAGAATGTGCAGAGTGCTGTTTTGAAACTACCGTACAGATTAAAACTAAGTGCTGGCACGGGATTCGATACGGGAAACTTTTGCATGCAGTGCGACACCAATTGCTCTTCCAGAGCATGCTTCATGCCGACCCAGAGCTTTAACCCATCACATTCGTATTTCTCAATACTAGATTCAAGCGAAGAACTGACGATGACAAATTTTACACCTCACGTTAGATACAAAACAAAAGCTACGTGCACTTGCTGTAATTGTATTCAATGATGCTTATAAACATACTACCACGCGGAGTAGCCACGCGATTTGAGGCGTCATGTCACGGACTGCGCGGCCTCTCCCGCCGAAGGTTCGAGTCCTCCCTCGGGCATGGTTGTGTTTTGTTCTTAGCATAGGTTAGTTTAAGTAGTGTGTAAGTCTAGAGACTGATGACCTAACCAGTTTGGTCCCTTAGGAACTGACATACTTTTTTTTAGACACAATACTCTTTGTTATTTTGTCCGACAAATTTATACGCAAAAACTTAGAAATAAACATAATTTGCTTACTTGGCGTTTTTTAGTCATATGAGAACTAGGCCACGGTCTAAGGCACATCTCCGTGCGTATTGTTTCGTCTCCTAATGCTGGTAACATCCTCAGAGGCTAGGTTTCGATAGTTGATTTTCAAACTTAAACATAATGAGAAAGCCAAACTATTTTACAGAAAAAAGAAAAAAGAGAAAAAAAGAGTGCGAGTTGCTGAGTTTGAGTTCAAAAGTCGATTAACAAAGTCTTTATAGGTAAATAGAAGGTGGAGGGGGAAAAAAGAGACGGAAGGGTTTGCTAATGTAAGTTGCATCGGGACTTTATGTGGAATCAGAGCGACGAGGGAACATGTGTGCCGGACCAGGATTCGAACCAGGGATCTCCTGCTTAGTAGGCAGTTGTGTCAGTCACTGTGCCATCTGGACGTAGTGTTTATTGCAACTGCATGGACCAGCTTGGCACGCCTCTCGGCCGACCATCATTTGCACCCAGCGCCACCTACCCGCAGTCCCTGCCCGTGTCCTCCACGCTCGCTACTGTGAGTTTCCCACAGGTCAGACGTAATCGTTCAACCGCACTAAAGAAGGTGGATTCGTCGCCCATCGAGATGAATGAATTATACGAATGCATGGTGTCTGTTCTTTATGATGTGTCCAAAAGAACAGACGCCAGACGTTCATATAATAGTCTTTATAGCCTTGAAAGTGTCTCCAGCATTAGGAGACGAAACGATAGCCACAGAAACATGCCTCAGACCAGGGACGGCCAAGAATTCGGCGCGTGAGAAGTGGTCTTCTACGCAGTTAGCTCTCACGCCTGGCTGCACAATTCCCCCACCGCCACGCCACACTTCTGAGTGTGGGATGATGGGAAAACTACGAATGCACCGCATTTAGATGGCATACAGTCGCACTGCATACGATTTTACTTCATATTCCATATTTCTCAACGACATAGATGACAAAACATATTTTCAATATTATTTATTTTTGGTGCATTCAAGATATAGTATACTTTTTACCTTGCGCGAATTGTTGTCGTACGGACAGATTCGGAAAATTTCACAGATTTTCGCACTCAGGTTGTCATGTTATCATGATTTATTTAGTTTCATAACCGAAAAAACCCATTGTGGAGACATGGAAACTCTTCAAGGAAAACCATGTAGATCTGCTGGTCGCCTTTAATACAAAATAATTTGTCTTTTAAACAGGAATTAGATTACAGATTAATCACTTCCATCTGCACATGCATGGGGGCACTTTCAACTGAAACGACAAACCGTCTCGGAAACAGATCGGAAACAGATTTATGACTGGCAGTGTCCTCAATTATGAACTCTTCAGAACTGCCGTTTTCTTTCATGCCAGTGAACTTTGGGAAATGGAAGGTGTTTTTCGTCAGCATTTGTCCCTTCCACAATGCAATTTTCTGTTTAAATGCATTCGCATCAAATCAGAAACAAGTTGTTTCTCACCTTGCAGTACCTTACTGTGGGCAGCGTGCAGACAAGTGCACTTAAAATGCGAGGTCTGCAATCCATTCTGGATGTTCTAATTTTCGTTCCTGCCTTCGTTCTTCCTTCATTAATCCAAAAATAGAGGGTTTCAATTTTAAAAATAGTTCCAGGCATTCTCCTTGACGTAACGAACTTTTGCAGAGTATATAAAGTCTCCATACTTTTCGTTCAGTTCCAGGAAAGCTTTTGCAGTTATCAGTGCTTCATGCCTGGAAATTTGGCACAAAGTGCCTCTTGATGTACAGAACAATGAATCCCCTCTGTCGATCGTTATACGAGTAGTTTTTTCCTGTTTCAGTGACAACTAAATCTTTAAGTTCTTTCTGTATAATGTCGCAGTGTCATTGTAAAACAAATTTTCGATACCTGTTGATTACCATAGCATAATAGTACTGAGAATTCTCATCCTTATCTCCTATCATTCCCATTCATTTTGAAGGACTTGTGACGATAGATCCCTAGACAGTCCCTTCTTGTGCAAACAGCCCAGGACCTATGAACTTCTTTCATGATACGAACAAATACGAGTAGAGAAAGGTAATCAACCCTGACAACACGATTCTGCCGAACTGAGGAATCGAGTCTGGACCGAAAAATGTCTCATCACAAAGCTAAACTAAGTGTGTCGCAGCACCAGGACCTTCCGAGAAGGACAGATCACATCAAAGACAGGCCGAGCCTCGTCCCGTACGTGTGCAGCACTTCGTGCTTACGTGCAGTTTTGGACGCCGTAGCCGACCCTGCTTTTGACCAGGGCCAAATACTCATATTACCAAAATCATCAAGGATATAAATACCGGCCATGAAAGTCTGCACTGTATAATTTCCTTCGTTTTGTACCTGTGTAGAAAGAACCGCTGTGGCAATCACCCACGAAGTAATGCAGCTAACCTATAAAGCGCTTAAATAGAAGCCATTCAGGACCATGTTTATGAGTCGTGGAGTAAGATTCGGCCTCCTAAAAAGCCTCACTGGATTGCGAAATTATCGCTCTTTAACACAAAATTTAGGGCGTGTTTCTCTAAGAAGATGGTTCCTACATTTATAGAACTGTGCCTTCCCTCTGGAAAGATTTAGTCACCACTGTGTTGATACAGATGCTGGAGCGGTCTCTCAGTCGTAAACAGGGAAACAGGAAACAAGTGTATCTGTGCTATTTGGTCGTATCACTGGCGACAAGGAGGCAGGTTTGCAGCATATCTACATTTCTGTGACACACCGGCAAACTGCAGACTAGTAGTAAAAGCGTCTCGCAACAGTCCTTAATAAATATTCAACTTCAAGGATTACTGTCAGAAAAATCTGTGCTAGAAAGACCCGCGCACCGCCCTTCGTGGATCGGTTATTATGAATTTCTACGGCTCTCAACGTGAGCGTAACTCGAAACAGTTTGACAGATACAAGCGCCGAAGAGGTTTTATCAGGGACAAACGCGCACGAAATCCAGACCACTTGAGTTTATTGGTGATAGAATAACGGGATGGGGTTCAACTCTTTCTTTTTTGACAGCAGTACTTTTAAAGAAATGAGGACCAGAGAAGCTTTTTAGAAATGTGAAGCGTTATTGTGCTGTCTACGATAGACCAACAGATAGGGAATGTTTGAATATCAACTAGAAATCGCAAGACAGTTTTTGTAGATGAATTTGAGAAATAACTTTTTTGTTGCACAACTTTTATTATCCTCAAAGCCCAAGGAGAAATCGCAGCAGTTGGTAAGAATGTCAACTGGTGCCGACGCTTCAGTCTGAACTACTAACATTGCCCACTTTCTAAACTAACAATGAGATGAATAATGTTTGCCTGTCGTCGTGTTGTGCATGTCTACAGGTGACCTCTTTCCGGGGACTTCTTCCTCAATGGAACCCTAGCGAATGTCTCTCAGAGCGACTACAATAGCATCGACGACAGGGATGGCGGACCAATGGTACTTGTGCCATTAGTGGCACGCGACCAAATGATTTGGTCACGGCGCTAAATGAGTAATTTTGGGTAGGCCTGCGTAATGGAAATAATTCATTTGTTCGTCTGCAGTTGGAGTCATAGTGCCAAAGTCCATCGTGAATGGGGATCTGTGCCGAGGCGTCATAGAAGCTGTATATCATTAATCTTCGCTCATGCTCACTCACTGTGAGTCGCGGTGTACTCAAGTGCATTGATAATGATACACCATCATCCACTGATGGATCGTATAGGTTGACAGCTGTTATAATAACGACGACCTCTACCGACAAGTACCGAACTGCCAAATTGTCGCGGCGAAACAGTGCTTTTCTGTTTGCTGCACACTTACGTCGTGTGCTGCAATTACAAATATTTAGCACCATTTTTAAACTTTTTAGTATCATTCATTATGAATAATGTGCCAGAGAAACAAAACGTGGAAATTATTGTAATAGAGAATTTCAAACGTGGGAGATTGAGAAACATGGTATGATTAATAAAGGCAATAAAATGGTATGTGTTTCACGTTCCGGGTCAGTGATATGCAGAACAACGTCTATAAAACGGCACTAAGAAACAAATGACAAATCTCTTTGTCAAATAAGCAACCCAGAGCAAAATGAATTCATTACATCTGCTGTTAAAGAGAGGAATTAACAGTCGACATCTACGATAACGTACTGTATGTTATCAAGTATTGTCATACAAATGCCGCAAGCTTATCTGCTGCAAATGTCATCGTCCGGTAGTGAAAACCTTTTGGTGACAGGCAATTTTTGAAGAAGACTGGGTAGCATATGTCCCATCACTTTTTACAAGATTTTGAAAATAAAAATAAGACAACTGAGCGCGTCAAAGATACTCCAATATACAGAAACACAATAAAAACAAAATCCTAAAACTGTCGGAAAATGTAAAGAAGAACAAAATATGACATCAGATCCTCCCCTTATATTTCGATTTGTCTTGACGAAAGTGCAGATGTAATTAAATCTGCCCGTTTAGCTATTTTTGCCCGATATTTATTTTTGCCCGATATTTCCTAGTAAATGATATCAAAGAAGAATTGATTTCTACAATATCTTTGCCAGCAACTTCTAATATCACATATATATGTATGGCTACTCAAGATTCGGTTACTGAAAAAGAAACAGACTGAAACAGAATTGTTTCGACAACGATTTATGGTACTCGCAGTATGATGGACAAAAGAAATGATTTCATTAATTTATTCCAAGCACACATTGAACATCCTTTCTTGAATTCCGTTGCATCATACATCAACAAGCTTTTTGTCCGAACGGTGGTTCATCTTCTCGTGATAATATAATGGCCGTAGTTACAAAAATGGTGAAGCTTATATCGTAGCATGCTTCTAATAAAAGAAATTTCGAAGTGTTGTCAGATTAACTAAGCTCGGTGTACATTGGTTTACTGAGGTATAACAATATTCGTTGTTTGAGCTGTGGCAACGGACTTCAAAGATTTTTGAATTTTTGGAAGAAATTAGGCTATTTTTACAAAATGAGGGAAAGCTTGTGTATTATTCACAGTTAGTGGGTGTTACATTGCTTACAAACTTCGTGTTTTTTGTGGATATGTGCCAGAATTGACAGTGCGGTTCGAATCCTGCCTCGGGCATGGATGTGTGTTATGTCTTTAGGTTAGTTAAGTTTAAGTAGTTCTAAGTTCTAGGGGACTGATGACCGCAGAAGTTAAGTCCCATAGTGCTCAGAGCCATTCGATCACCTCGAATGAGAGCGTCCGCGCATTACAACATTGCAGGAGTCACTGCTGTGTGCGGCCGGCTGTCACGCGGCGGATCGGACAGGTTTGCGCTGCCTTGTTGCGATGGCGTCAGACACCTCGCCCAACGATTCACAGTGCTTTTGTTCACTGATAAGTCTCCGCAGAAATCCTGCAACCACCTATAAATATCTGCGATGCTCTGGCTGCTTCCCAAAGTAAACTTAGTGGCTGCTAGCTGCTTGGAATGCACATCCATTACAGACGTGATTTTGGAGGCCAACTAGAGCGTCGAAACCTATCGAAACTTCATGAAACTCTAGGGGCTGAAGCGGGAATAGTCTACTATGTTAGATAACAAATTTCGCACTTTTCAACGAAACCGACTAGAAAACAATGCGTCGCTTTACTTATAAAACCCCCCTCGTAGTTAAATTCTTCATGTAGATTTGATAATTTGGTAACTGATTGGATAACGTCTATGATGTTAAAATGATTTGTGGCGATTGAAAAGTGTTTATGTGATCAATATGCAGTTTCAGTTTATCTCTTTCTTCTAATTTCTGATACTTTCAAGCACATATGGTGAATAGTTCCTATCAATGTCAGCTGCACGATAGTTTCGCTGTTTTGTTTGAACTGTGGGAACAAGTGGAAGGGGGAAGTTGATCACAGTTAACCTGATGGCCATCTCGAAGAAGACATTCCTCGGCCAGCAGAGGTATGGTAGCTTAGAGTCAACACCAGTGGCCAAGCGCTGCACCACCAGGTGCCGAGATGGTACTGTCAGTGGGGGATCTTGGTAGTACGAGGGTTGGTTGATTTGGGGAAGGGGACTATCGGATTAGGGAAGGATGGGGAAGGAAATCGGCCGTGCCCTTTTAAAGGAACCATCCCGGTATTTGCCTGAAGCGGTAGTACAGAATAGTGCCTGTAGATACAGAGTTTTCGCTGTTGTATCCGCCTGTTAATCGTTTCCTCCGCACACCAAGCAAGCCGTGCGGGCAGCCGCCCCGCCAGGAGGACGTGGCTAAATGACTTTCATCAACACCGAGATATTTCTTTGTATGGCATGTGCTGTGTACCACGGAATTGCAAGTCGCCTGCACAGCGTCCGGATGCGTCAACATTGGCGACAGGCAGCGTGCCTGGCGGAGCAGAGGGCGCTGTTGGCAGGGCACTATTTTGTTATGTCAGGTCACGTGCCCTCGTAGGGGCACGCTGATAACCATCTGCTCCCGACTATTTGGACCACAGCCGGACCGTGCCAAGCCAACTAGACCCAACACCACAAGTCGACAGTGCCAGCAGTTCCGTCTGCGTTTATAAGCAGTTCATTTCCAGCGCTACAAGTTTGCAGTACCAGCAGTTTCGGCTCAGCTCTTCACGCTGGCAGATGTCGCTCAGTTGGTCGTGGTCAGCACCACCAGCGCATCAGCCGTCACACGCCGGCAGCACAGGCCCGGTAACGTCCCAGGTCTTCACGCCACTGCCTATGACACTGCCAGGCACATCACAGGCAACATCACAGGAGAGACATTTCTTTTGTGTGCAGTTGAGTCGATATCCATCCAAGGACATTATAACTGAGTTTTGGTTTCGTTAATAAAGTTATTCTTTTAAAGTGTCTCCAATCGCTCCTCAGTATGAGGATGATGAGTCCTAGCCCACGTGTGTTAAAGTACATTGTTGTTGCCATCTTCTCTCCTCTCGTCTGCCATACTTCACTCTCAACGAACGTATATGTGGATAATGCTTGGCCCTTGGTTGAGCCATCGTTTTTGTCGAGGGCATCCTCTGGCCGTAGAAAATACGAAAACAATTCTTCCCTAAAACGGCACTTTCTTGGAGAACTAGCTGAAACGTTTTTACCGAGACAGAATTTTTATATGTTTCGTGAGAAGCAGACGTTAGTTTGGACTATGCTTTGTTCTCCCTTTTGTGATGGCGGGAAGTGCCGAACCTGGGATAAGATTTGAGTACTAGCTTCTCTGTCAACTGGAACGCAGGCGAATGGTAAATTCAGAATATTTCTGTAGTTAGGAGATATAAGTTAGTTATTAAACTTTCCATTCGACAGAAGTTCTCCGATTGGTAGAGGAAGGTGCACGAAATTATGACACCGAACTCTGAAGCAAAGAAGCAGAGGAGTCTCGTGGGAGATTACATGGCAGACACTCTTGGGGTAAAGTTGTTTCGGGTCTTGACTGTCATTAAGCACTTTCTGTATTTATTCTAGGCTTAGAAAATTTGGCGCTGACAAGTTGCAGAGGCAGAAGTGCACTGGAAACGATGTATATCTGGCCGTCTTGCAATTGTTGTTTGGGGCTCATCCAGTAGCAACAAGGCACGTCTTGTATCCGCGGTTACTAGCACACAATTGGTAAGATGTATCTGCGCTACAGGATTTCGAAACTTTGATGAAGTGTAAGCGCGATCGTACCACAGGTTGTATACAATTTGTAGTCATCAATCCATACATCTAAATGTTCTTGTATGGCTCACTAGTAATTTACTGAAAAAAGTGTGTTATCTGTAGTTATCAATAACATTTTGGTCAGATTCGTGTAACCACTCACACAACTAGCTAATAACGGAAAATTCTGTGGTTACATTTTAAATCTAGTATGGCATTACTCATTTGCTCCTCCATTACCAGTACGGTATTGACACTCTTAAATTATGTTCATGAACTGTATTAATGTTTGTACGTGATACGATCTCATTATTCCGTCAGGCTTCGAGATATGTTCCTGTATCTTGTTGGTGTCATGTGAATACAAAAGAGAAAATAAATATTTTAATTTCACTGTTACTCGAATTTAATTTAAGTATTTAGAAATTCCGTCCCATTTCGTGTTATTTATTGTAAATGTAGAGTTGCAACTAATACTGAAGTTTGTAAATAGGCTGTTTATGTTTTCTTATTGGCAACGTTACGTAGCGCTCTATATGAAAATCACTGGCTGTGCTGTGTGCAGTCTGTGGCTAGTTTGCATTGTTGTCTGCCATTGTAGTGTTGGGCAGCGGCAGCTGGATGTGAACAGCGCGTAGCGTTGCGCAGTTAGAGGTGAGCCGCCGGCAGTGGTGGATGTGACGAGAGAGATGGCGGAGTTTTGAAATTACATATATTATGACTTTTGATGATATTAAGGTAAATACATTGTTTGTTCTCTATTAAAATCTTTCATTTGCTAACTATGCCTATCAGTAGTTAGTGCCTTCCGTAGTTTGAATCTTTTATTTAGCTGGCAGTAGTGGCGCTCGCTGTATTGCAGTAGCTTGAGTAACGAAGATTTTTATGAGGTAAGTGATTTGTGAAAGGTATAGGTTAATGTTAGTCAGGGCCATTCTTTTGTAGGGATTATTGGAAGTCAGATTGCGTTGCGCTAAAAATATTGTGTGTCAGGTTAAGCACAGTCTGTCAGGTTAAGCACAGTCTTGTATAATTGTTCTAAGGGGATGTTTCAAGTTACTTAGGCCCACTTTGATATCATTTAAGAAATTAATTTTCATTAAAATAATTCGCGTTTTCATTGCGTAACAATTTTAATGAACAGTTGGGTTCATGGAAGCTGTCTGTCTGACATTGGTCCAGGAGGAGTTGACACTTTCTTTGAACTTTTGTTCTGAACTCATTTGGTATCTTGCTCATGTTTATAAGTGTTACACGTTTTTGCACGGGTCTTGAGGAGAGGAAGCGGTTGACCGGATAGAAATATTTGGTGCTATTTAAAAAAGACGTACTGTTGTTCATATCTTTGTATCGAACAAAGTTGCAAGAAAGGCGACCATGTCGGTTAACGTCCTTCTGTTAGGCAGTTAAAACATTTGCTTGACACATTTTTTTATTTTGTTTTCGTACAAACAGGTATTTGCAGTGGCCAAGGTCAGTGGGACAGCCTGTACTTTGCTAGGGATTGCGTGCTTTCCGCGAGCAGCTGAAAACTCCATAAAGGCGCTGGCAAGGCAGTCTCCTGCGTCGCAAACCGACTAGAACTTCGTCTGTTTTCCTTACTGCCGACGTAGCCCGCAGAGAATCTCAAAATTACACTTGATGGTGTTTGCCGGATCCTGTCCAGACGTTGAACTGCTTAGCAGGGAAAGTCGTGTGTGGTTAATGACAGGTACATCTAATGGTCCATATATCTAATGAATAGTTTTGAGACATTCTTTGTCAGTGAGGATTTGAGCCAGTGGAACTTGCCTCTTCGTTCGAGAAGCGACCGTTGCTGTTAAGAAACTAGTCTGATGCTCAGACCAAGCGGTGCTCGAAACCACTCCTGCAAGGTTTCCCCTACATCACCTTAGGAGATACAAAAACAAAATCTTCGACAAGAGTACGATCGATCTGTTCTCCTGTCCTGACTCAGCTGCAGCTAGTTCGTAATACTTTTGATGTCATTACTTTTTTGTCACCGTTCTCTAGCTTTTTTCGCTGACGTTTGCTTTTCACGATTTGTTGGGCTAAAGTCTCTTCAGTGTTAGAAACAGTAATTGTGAGGTATCATAGTACTAGAGCATCTTGACAAAGACACAGCCCCGCATTTAACTTGAGGGCTGTTGTTTCAGTCACTGGAAACAAGCAGTAGAGTTTCTTCACTGTCCAATTCAATGAAATAGGTGCAAAGCAATCAGATATGAGCGTTACCTCTACGGTAGAGTACACTAACGCATTTTAGTGCGGCTGCGCTCTAACCAACATAGTCAGTTTAGAAAACGGCGAGGACAGAAATTTCCATCCCACGTTTTACACGGGAATAAGTAATTGTTGTCGAATCGTCTCAGTACAAACGCCCTTTATTCCCGGGAAAAAAGTATTGCTTTCGAACCCTATTTGAGCAGGTCAGTTGATCTTGAACGCCAGCGTGTCCTAATATAAGACATTATTGCTATAAAATGTCTTAAACTTTTAATAAGGTGTCCACATATCATCTGAGAGGAGTCTGTTAATTCGGGAAAGAAAGTGCATCTATACAGCGTTCACCCCCGTGGGAGTTGACGTGTATCTCGTAGTAGGCGCACTGTACGAACTCTGATACTTTGAAAGAGAAATACCTTTTGGCGGATGAAGAAAAGACGACATACGGAGAGGACTTGCGCAGCATTCCTCGCCAAAATAACAGTACTCGTATTAAGCATAAGGCTTAATTTGATAAATAATTTTCTAAGAATGTGTGTTTGGAGGACAATAATACGAACATGAATCACGTCCTGTGAGAAAATCGGGAAAGGAGAGAACCGAAACATTTGAGATATGACGTTACAAAAGGATACTGAAAATTAAGTGGACTGATAAGATAACAGATAATGGATTTCTCCCCAGAATCGCCGAGGAAAGGAATGTGTGGAAAACAGTAAACAGAAAAAGTGAGAGAATGACTGGAAATATAGTTAAAAATATGTAGGGGGTAAAAACTGTAGGGGAAGACAGAGACTGGACTACATCCAGAAAAAAATTGAAAATGTTGGGTGTAAGTGTTACTTTGAATGAAGAGTTGGGTCTCATCAAGCTGGACAGAAGACTGAGGAAAAAATGGGATATCGTTGGTCAAACATTATTATTCTGGATAGTTCCCACTTAAAAATTGCCTGTTTCTCCAGTAAAATCCTCTTACTTTACCGTTGCTTCGAAAAGGTTCAATTGGTGCTTTTCCTCGAAGCGTATCTATCTTCAGATTTCTGGAGGTTATACGTCGGCATGCTTTTATCAGATCTACTTTATGAAATGTGTTAATAATACTCTCTAGTAGCCGGAGAGTTTGAAAATACATTTTCCAACAATGCCTTCTGCATATTCATTAATCAGCATAAACACCAACATTACGGGTAACCACCATATTCCTTTCACTTTATTTCTAAACAAATTCCTACATTTAGTATTAAGTGAATGTGAATCTATTTTCGATTTTGTCCTAACTTCACACATTTTCAACAAAATTGATGTCATTACCTGTTTTCTTTGCTAAAAATGTATTTCGAATCATGATAGGAGCATTTTGCAAACTTCAGTATATTTCAAATGTTTTCATAGAAAACATTCTGATGGTAGCGAAATCATACTTTACGGTAGTGACCTCTGCGCCAACAGAGTTCAAGTTTGCCGGATAGTAGTTACGGTTAACGGTATTGTAATGCTACTATTAATGCACAATTCGCTCTTTAGACAGGCAGGGAAATACGATTTGCTCTGGTTGGGACGTGAACTTCCTGAATGAATCCAGGAAAATGAAGAAAAAGAGCTGCTTCCTGACATTACGTGTAAGAAAATTTTCTTCGAGAGTAAGTAAGAAGAGAAATAAACCAGAATATAGAGCGGTGACGATCGTGTACGTCAGACTAGAGTAGCTTATAGCACACACAAACAGGATTAATAATCGCGGAAGGGGACGTTACGATTTACCGCTATTGTCTGCCTGTGGGAAAGTTCAGTCATTGTTCTCGCTGAATCCCCAGTGAGAGAACCAGATACAGTTTTCAGCTCTTTCTTCCCGATATAGGCTTTCAATTTTCTCTCTGTAGAGGACAGCTGATGATTAAGATACTTCGTAAGTGCGAGATGCGATACGCACTTTCTTCTTTGATGTGGTATTGAGTAAATGAATACGTGTTCAGTTATTCTGATTGCGAGACGGTTCACATTTTTCATCTGTCGATTTCAGATACACGGTTGAACATGTCTTAGAAACTCAGTGTGTTTCAAAAGAGTCGTTTGTTCATTTTCATTGGGCAACTAATGTAGTCGGCCTTGAAGAAGGTCGTTACGACCTGCTTTCGAAACATTGACGTCAAAGACTTGCTGCTTCACTGTATTCAGAGTAAAACGCTACTTGATTCTACTGTTTTCTGGAAGAACTGACTGTGACGTGTGTCTAAGCGGTTAAGGCAATGGATACGCACTCGGGAGGAGTAGGGACCAAATCCATGTCAGGTAATGCAGATTTTCCTGTGGTTTGTCTAAACTTACTGAGGTTTCTTTGAAAAGGACACGGGTGACATCCTCCTCCACCATTATCATTTCGGAGCTTGTGCTCTTTCTCTAGTGTTGTAGTTGTCGACGTGACACTAAACCGTATCTTCCTTCCTTCGAATATATGTTACCTATGTGGGCTGACGACCTGGTTAAAAACTGCATGTCGTTAGAATCTCAAGTTATGGTATAAATTTTCTTGTCACAGTGAAGAGTGTTCTGTGTAGTTGCGTGATCCGACAAGAACTGTCATTACCCTTTTGAACGTGTTTTGAGAGAGTCTTGCAGCGCTATTTTGTCCGACTAAGATGCATTTGTCAGAATAAAAGTTCATTCACGCTCCCTGTGCATTAAGATGCGGCCTTTAGATATTGGTGCTAATGACATGTAACTTTACAGTACTACACGAAGACCGACTACAGTGCTGTTTCTCCAGCACATCTTAGGGTGCGTCCATCATTTCCGTGACTTAAAGTGGGGGTGGGGAGAAGATATCCGCCAAAATTTCACCAAATCTCATTTGAAGGGGAGAGGGATAAGAATCTCATGTCAGCTTTTTAATTCAGAGAATACACATTTTTATAAATGATAACGTTTGTTTTATAAAATTAATCTCGGACGTACATACTACTGAAGTGCCAACAAGTCTTCATGGCCTCTCTGAACTGAGAGCCTTACACGCCTGGATTCCCAGGATTACCCAGTTTGAAACAAATGCCGCACAAGTGTCAGATTTAATTCGGGGAGTTTCCTGCCTGTCAGTCAGTCAGTCAGTCGTGATTTTCTGCGATGAATATGAAGCCAATGTTATCGTATCCAACACTAATTTGCATCAAAACTTTTACAACGCCTATGTTAAGCCGAATGACGACAAGTCGAAACAAATGTGTCACGAATAAGTTAATCGTTTGTGGAAGAAAGATAAGCTGAAGTTCACCGACAAGAATTCTCTTAGTGATCGTGTAAGTTAAGAGATTGGAAAGCTACATAATCGTACGGTTCAACGGAAGGTACAAATAATGTTGTCTTTGACCTCGAAAGTAAATAAACGTTCAATGTCATTTACGTATATACTAAATCTATAAAAGGTCAATTTTATGAGATCCGTCAAAACGGCATATTTTCGCTGAGCCTTTTTTTCCAGTAAACAATGGTGCGCAGACTATGTCGTGGAAGACCAGTAACAGCAGCAAGTAGTATATGCGTACTTCATGCTAAAAGTCTATTAAATGCACGTCTGTAACTCTCGCATGCCACTGTTGTTATGCAGAGTTCGACCAACGCGTGTGGTCACCCGTCGGACTGGAGCCGCTATGAGCCGTGGATGGCGTGGCTGCACGAGGAGGACGTAGATGCACCTAATGACTGTCTTCCTGTACCACCATAACACATAGACGTCATGTGTGCAATCATCACCGTAGAGGAAGCACTTGAATGGGCATGGAATGAGTGAAGAATTAGGGAAGGCTCTGAGCACTATGGGACTTAACATCTGTGGACATCAGTCCCCTAGAACTTAGAACTACTTAAACCTAACAAACCTAAGGACATCACACACATCCATGTCCAAGGCTGGAGAATTAGGGAAGTTGGTGTTGCAGTCTATTACGTATTTATCCTGGGTATTAATAACCGCATCAGCTATATTGAATCCTTTATTACTGGATCACTACCAATTTCGTGGCACTAAAAGCCACATCTTCAGGTAAACATATGATTAAAACATTAGAGCGGAAAAGAAACATCGCGAAGAGATGTTATGTCACAGATTACGTAGTTACTTATTTGCTGTACGCAGCTCGTGGTCGTGCGGTAGCGTTCTTGCTTCCCGCGCCCGGTTTCCCGGGTTCGATTCCCGGCGGGGTTAGGGATTTTTCTCTGCCTCGTGATGACTGGGTGTTGTGTGATGTCCTTAGGTTAGTTAGGTTTAAGTAGTTCTAAGTTCTAGGGGACTGATGATCATAGATGTTAAGTCCCATAGTGCTCAGAGCCATTTGAACCATTTTTATTTGCTAAAATTATTTGCAAAAACCATGATTTGTAGAGAGAGATTTGGCAACTTGCAAGATATTTTAACTTAACTCGTTATTGAGCACTTAAACACAGTTATCCCATTTTTACCTCTGATTTGACAGAAAAAATGTAGTACACAGAAGATATCCTTTGTGTATTTTAATAGTATGAATAAAAAACATGAACATATCAAATAAAGTTAATAATCTGAAAATTATAGGGTGAGCCTAACGTGTGGGGGAGAGAGGGGGTTCCCTTGCATGTCACCATATCTCACCAAGGGGACAGGCTCCTCAAGGGCTCAGCATTCGTTTGCTGAGTACGGGCTGGTCGACCCTGAGGTTCCTGACCTGGGGACTGGTAAATGCCGCCAGTCCTCTGTCACCGTTAAGCTCTGCGCACGCTTCAGCGACAACCGTTCGGCATGGTGGTGGAATGTTGTATGTCACAAGGAACAAGGATCTTGGCCTGACCGCCTGGATCGCGAGGATGACAAAAACCTCTATAAAAAAAACACACAGTCTCAAGGTGTGTTGTGCGTTGATGAGATGCATGGTTGTTGAGGTGGAACAGTCGTCAGCGGGCAACTTCTTGGGAACTTACCGCACCTCAGTTGTATAAGGCTTACCTAGGCACGCTTGGCTCTGTCTCGGCTGACTTTTATTTCCATAGCTGCTCTTGGTATCAGCATGAATCCTTCGATATCTTGTCTTTCTTTTTCCAGCGGAAAGGGTGGGCCGCTGGTAGGTACCAACACCCAATCAAACAACAAGGCTTATGTAGCCAGTCCTCCAGACTTGGGAATTACACAGAATCTGTCAGTATCCAGTAACAGAAAGCATTCTGGCGACCAGAATGTTTCTTATAGTTTTTCTGGGGCTGCTTTCTTATATTATAGTTTTTTTTTATAGTTAAACGGGAAGAGAGGAGCTTTGAGAAAATTTCACCTTTCTACGTAGATACAAAAAGGTTTAGAGGAAATCGCTGGAGGTTTAAAATCGTCAAGAGCTTGCGAATCGGGACACTGTTGGTAGAAACATCCAATTCCCAACAAGTGAAGAACATCCAGAAAAGCTCAGTGCCTCGGGGAATATGCAGCAGAAAGTGAACTACACAACACCTTGAACTGCGGCAAAGGTTTTGTGACTTGCAGGAATCAGGTTGACATTTCCCGAGAAGAAATGAAAGCTGAGTGCTCCCAGGAAAGAATCCTTGATGTACAGAATTCAATGAAAAGGGTGGATAGCGATCTCGTGAAATCGGAATCAGTTTTACTGACGTTCAGCAGCACAAAACTTACAAAGCAAGTTAAGGCTGCTTTCCTCTGCCTCACCGTGCGCTGTTTCACAAGCCAGTACTTCGAGAACACCACTTCAGGTTTTAAGGGAGCAGCCACTTGTGGCAAATGTGGTAAGGCCGCCCATGAAGGTGTTGATTGTTCCTCTCCAAAGTGTGTAAACTGCTTTGGCGATCATCATGTATGGAGTAGGGACTACAGCGTTCTTTCCTGAAATTAGGAAGATACAGGAAATAAAAACAACTAAATATATCTCGTATGGACAGGCCAGAAAGATCTGCCCCCGAAGTTCGTTACCTCCTTTGGGTCTGCTCTTAAACAACCAGTTCAGAAGACTGATGCTACAACCCAAACAGAGGTTACTAGTGTCAGCAACAGCAGCTGCGTTTGACAGTGCTGTTGTGCCACTGCATTTCCTTCAAAGTCTACAATTCCTCTCAAAACATCAGACAAGTCTGTTGTCGCTAACGTTGCGGAGTTCCCTGCTCGTCCGAAGGTCCTGTCTGGTCCAGCGTCCTGCGGTGCCGCTCCTACTGCTGCGGTTTTGGTTCCAAAGCTCACCCAGGCCAAGCGTCCACCACCGACGGAGTCGGGAAGTAAACATTCTGACGATGTCAACGTCATACTACCTAGCATATCCCTAGGCTATTCGGTAGAACTAAAGGACCTTGATGTCGGACTGAGACAATCATCTTGACCAAAGACTGAGCCCCCACCATTACAGGCTCCCCTCCCCGGCGGAAATTCGGGGTGAAAGCGCAACTCCCGTGACATTACAGTGGAACTTTAACAGGTTCAGGACACATGTGGAGGAACTAAAATTGCTATCGCAGGAGCGCCTCCTGTGCCAGGTTTACAAGAAACACATTTTAAAGCCACTGACGCCCCTGTGCTACGTGGATATACCCTACACCGAAATTTTGACCTGACTGGCGACAGAGCCGAGCCTGGTGTTGCTGTGTTTGTCAATAGCGTGCATCACTCCTCGGCTCTCACCCTCGCTATTGACCTGCAAGCAGTTACTGTCGAAAGTCGTGGGTGTCGGGGGGGAGTCACTGTTTGTTCATTCTATCTTCCTCCGCAGGATGCAATAGACTCTGACGCTCTCATAGATCCTGTGTAACAACAGCCACAACCATTTCTCCTACTGGGAGACTTCAGTGCCCATCATATTTTCTGGGGCTGGACCTCTACTTGCCCTCGGGGTCGGGTTTTGGAGAGCCTCGTGACGTCTCAAGAGCTCTGCATCCTCAGACAGGTACTCACACTCATTTCTGTATTGCTACTGGGTCATTCCCTGTCAGCTACTTCTCTTTCTGTTGTCCAGCCCTCGCAGACTGTGTTAAATGGCAGGCCATCGATGACCTTCATTCCACTGACCACTCCCACTCTGCATTCACCTAGTGGATGGATAATTACCTGAAGAGAAGCCACCAAAATGGATATCTGTGTTTGAACATCATCAAGCATCCAGAAATGGCTGGAGAACATCATATAAGCGATCCATCATTCTGCTGACTTGTCCATCCCAACGTCTTCAGGTCATCTTAGGAGGCGACCTTTACCTTTGTGGACAGATGAGTGTCTTTTAGCGCCGCGCGGGATTAGCCGAGCGGTCTAGGCGCTGCAGTCATGGACTGTGCGACTCGTCCCGGCTGAGGTTCGAGTCCTCCCTCGGGCATGGGTGTGTGCGTTTGTCCTAAGGATAATTTAGGTTAAGTAGTGTGTAAGCTTAGGGACTGATGACCTTAGCAGTTAAGTTCCATAAGATTTCACACACATTTGAACATTTTTTTGGTCTTTTAGCCACCCGGGACAGGCGTGCGGCTCTTCGACGATTTAAATACCGCCCTACAACAGATAGTCTCATAGCCTTTCCAGTCGCGAGAGCCAAGGCTCGACACACAGTTAAGGAGAGCAAGAAAAGGTGATGGCAAGCATTCCTGAACTCTGTCAACCGTTCCACTCGTTTTACGAAAGTATGGGAAGCCATCTGAGGGATTTTCCCGTAAACACAGTCGTTTACCAATAACATCAATGATGAAACAGGGGAGTCTTCAGACAAATCCCAGAGACATCCGTCAGACTCTGGCAGAGCATTTTGCAAAATCCACTGCCAATTCCGGACAGCATCCGGCGTTCGCCGCAACCGTGGGGCTGTAGAGAGAGGCACGTCGGACTTGAAATCGAATAGTTTTGAGTCATACAACTCGCATTTATCCATGCGGGGGCTTGAGTCGGCCCTGTCTGAGACTCGTGACACTGCAACTGGTCACGACCACATCCTGTACTGTACGCTTCGACATATGCAGCAGTGTCAAAGGAATGCTTTAATCTTTTATGGTAGATAGGTCACTTCCCCAACTCGAGGAGAGAGGCAATTTCAATGCCTCTCCTCAAACCAGGAAAAGACCACACATGTCCAAGTAGTTATCGGAGTATTGCCTTAAAGAGCTGTGTAGGAAAGACCCTGGAGCGGATGGTTAACCGTCGTCTGGTCTGGTTGTTAGAGACCAGGCAACTCCTTAACCGCTCTCATTGTGAATTCTGGAGATTTCGGTCCCCTGTTGACAACTTGCTTTTCAGCGGTTTTTTAGAAGCCGACTTGTTGACACACACTCCAGTCGTTTTGAAGAGGTGTGTTTTAAGTGTTTTAAATGTTACCTCTTTCCCATAAACCTAAGCAGTATTACGTCTACGGTAAGGAGTCCTGTACAGTGCTCCTTATTTGAGGACGATTTTGCTGTTTTCTGTTCCTCCTCCATTGTTGAAGCAGCGAGCCGTCAATTGCAACTTACATTACGGAGGTTAGAGGAGTGGGCTACAAAGACGGGGTTTCAGTTTTATGCATTTTAATCGTTCTCGTCGTATTTTTAATTGACCCGCGTTGCATATCAAGGACACCTTTCTAAATTTTAGCAACTCATTGGGGTTCCTGCCCCTCATTTTTGACTCTAAATTGTCGTCGTTGCCACGTCAGATCTCTCAAGGCACTAAACATCACAATTTACCTTGGCCACAGGCCTTGGGAGTGGACAGGGCGTGTCTGAACCAGTTTTCTAGGGATTTCGTGCGTTCGCAGCTGGACTATAGGTGCACGTTGTGCGAATCAGTGAGGCCTTCTTATTTGAAGACGATCGACGCTGACCACCATGAGAGGATTAGGCTGACCAGGGTGCTTGTAGGACCAATCCCATACCTAGTCTCCGTGCTGAGGCCGGGGAACCGCCACTTACCATCCGGCGGTTGCTCTTCACGGTGCATCACACATGCAAGTTCTTCGCAGATCCAACTTCACCCGCGTACCACATTGTTGTTCGTCCACTTCTGGAATGCCTTTTCTCCAGTCGTCCACGAGCCACAATGCCTTTTGGGATTGGCGTGCAGCTTGTGCTGGAGTCACTCGGTGAAGCGCAAGTACGATTCC
Source organism: Schistocerca cancellata (assembly GCF_023864275.1). Lineage (NCBI taxonomy): Eukaryota > Metazoa > Arthropoda > Insecta > Orthoptera > Acrididae > Schistocerca > Schistocerca cancellata. The sequence continues at coordinate 730,996,117 of NC_064626.1, forward strand.
AAATCCAGTGTTTTACTCTCTGCCGCTCTGGTTACTGGAGAAGTCGAGAGTAATTTTAGATATGGTGCTGTACAGGAGAGATTGAACGCCTGCTTCTGTCTTCCGTTCGATATTTTCTGACATTTTAACTGAGTACCACAACTATGTAGCTGTCTTTATGGACAGGTCGAAACACGGGGACTCTGTTGGTTGGTCTGTTGTTTTCCCGGATCATGTCCTCAAGATTCGACTGCCTCAAGATTTTACTCTGTTCATTGCCGAATTATATGCGATCTTGCGGCCACTGGAGCGGAGGAGACGTTCTTCCAGTGCTAAATTTCGTGGCTGTTCCGATTCTCTGCCCTTCAATCTCTCTAACATTTGTACCCAGCAGATAAAGTAGTCCTGAGTATCCAGGATGCCCTCCTCCATCTACTGGGGAAGGAGATTTCTCTCTGCTGGGTACCAAGGCACATCGATATGGCAGGGAACGAAAGGGTGGATCTAGCAGCGAAGAAGGTGTGTCGTCATCCACAGTTGTTTCAGTGTGGCCGCCTCCCCTCTCCACCCCTCTTCTTCCCCCTACCTCCGCATGCTATCACCTCGATGCTGAGGTTCAGAGTCACCCGTCATTGGGAAGACGAATGGCTGGAAGTGAAGGAGAATAAGCTCCGTCTATCAAATTCCACAACGTGGCCGTGGCGTACTTCCTTTCAGCAACGTCGACGGGACGCTTCTTGCTCCAATGAGAGGACCCGTTAAGTGTGACACTTGTGGCGTCAGATCATTGTGCGCCACATTTTATTGAACTATGTTTTATTTTTCGACCAGCAGGTAGCGACTGATTTGCCGCCGGATCTGCCCTCTATTTCAAGTAACGTTCAGACGAATGTGGTTCGTATTTTAAAGTTGTGTGAATTGTTCAAATTTTTCCGCAAGATTTTACGGGAATATCTTTAATGTGCTCACAGGGTGACTGGCTCACCCATGTTTTTTGTAAGTGGTCAGCCATTCAAACATCTATGTGCCTTTCTTTCAGCTTCTCTGTCGTTTTACTTGTGTTTTGATCTCCTGTAAAGCACATTTTAGTATTTATTCGTTGTTTTAACGCATATGTTAACATTATCACTATTTTATCTACATTCGTTTCTTTTAATATGTCTAAGAGCGCTGATAGCCTCTCCCCGACACACACACACCAAGGGTGTAGGGTGTTCTAAATTTAGAAAAAGACCTCACATAATTAATGGGCGTCTCCTTATTAACTTAAAGTAATGGCATTACGGTACACTTTACATAACTGATTCAGAAGTCAAACTTTACTCAGAAAACATAAAAAAGGATTCAGGCCTAACGTAGCTCGTCGTGAGTTATGTGGGGCAAGTTACTTTAAACACACGCACTTCCACGCACTGGCCGCTAATAGGCCTTCGTCTTATGGAGTAGCTCTACAACAGTGCATTTGCGAACAGTGTTTATTTCGAAAATGTCCTTGATTCCGCATCCAATACCCTACTCTCACATTATCGGGTTAATTATTTGTATTTTTCTGCTACCAGTCACTTTTATTGACGATATGTTAAATTTAATATGTTGCAACGTGTTCTAAACATGTTTTGCTCATCATCAGTCAATTGGTTCAATTGGCTCTGAGTACTATGGGACTGTGGTCATCAGTCCCCTAGAACTTAGAACTACTTAAACCTAACTAACCTAAGGACATCACACACATCCATGCCCGAGGCAGGATTCGAACCTGCGACCGTAGCAGTCGCGCGGTTCCGGACTGAGCGCCTAGAACCGCTAGACCACCGCGGCCGGCCATCATCAGTCATTTATGCATACAGATATAAGTTACATAGAGGTAAAATATCTCAATCGAAGTTAACACAGAAAAGCGTTTTGTTCATTGTTCTGCTGCTGGACTGGCTGTAGGGGGTATCTGGGGTGAGTAGGGAGGGGGGAGGGGTCAGTTGGTGGCCGGAAATGGATATCCAATATCCTATGTTACTGACACCACACAGCCTCTCTGGGATGTAGGTAGTTTTACATCAGTTGTTACGGGGCGATAATCGTGTGAAACACTTTTAATACATCAGCTATTCACTTACGATATTGGCGTCCCAAGGCTACAATTTTCTTTTTCGTTTTGGTACACAGGCCGCGCTTCAAACGCGACTCAGTATGTAAAATTAAACATAGAATAATGTTACTGGCAGCAGAAAAATACATACAAGGAGCCTCTTGAGTGCGAGGTCGAAAACGGGCAATTGTGTTTACGGTAGTCGACGCCCCATTTATTGTCTACCATGCATCCACAATATTTGTTGCTAATGGCAACAGGGGACGAGACTAGAGGTATCCAGTGGTGGCCACAGCATGAGGCTACGGAGCGTAATTGAACTACAGTGCTAGTGGTGTTGATACAAAGCCGAGCAATGGCAACGATAAAAAAAAGAATCATTGCATTACATATATAACAACAATTGGCGAAGTGAAAATTTTGTAAGAAAGGTAAACAAGGAATACCGCAGAAAAAAATGGTTCAAATGCCTCTGAGCACTATGGGACTTAACATCTGAGGTCATCAGTCCCCTAGAACTTAGAACTACTTAAACCTAACTAATCTAAGGACATTACATACATCCATGCCCGAGGCAGGATTCGAACCTGCGACCGCAGCGAGCGCGCGGTTCCACACTGAAGCGCCTAGAACCGCTCGGCCACACCGACCGGTAATACCGCAGAGAAAGAAAGAAGTGTCAGATGAAATATTAGCATTTTTGTAAGATCAGTCAATGGGATACGAGGTGTCGTATACGCTCGGCTGTGCGGACAGTGTATTTGAGGGGTGAAATGATGACGATACGCACTTAACAAGCGAAAATGATACTGAAACACGTGTCGAGCCAGGTAGTTCATCATCACTGTCGGACAGGGAGCCACAAACCTCGTCTCCAGCGAAAGGAAGGAAAGGACAATCGTTGTCATACGGGTGGATACTAAGCATGGAAGATCATTCGCAGTATAGTAAAGAAACAATTATGAACAGATTTCGAATAAATCCTCGGCAATATGACCCTTGCAGTGCATAAGAAAAACTATGAATGTTTCCAGAAGGGCAAGGCAAACTTGTCACAAAAATTGGTGTTTGCACGTTCCAATGATGCTCGATACAGTTTAGATAAAGTTGATAACAGCGACTTACTACGATATGTGCATCAACTTGCGACATAGATTACAGTAATTTCAGGGGGAGCAGTGGATGGTTGCATATCTTCAAAGAGTGCTACGGAATCGTAAGACGTAAGTTATCGAAGCTTCAAACAAAGTGTAAGCTTGACGACGCACAGCAAACTGCGGATTCCGCCTGAGAATTTGTAGACGAAATAAGCGAACTTACCACGTCGTTCAATGAGGAATTTGTTTTCAGCTCTGACCGATCGAGATTTGGAGAGAAAATGTATATGAAAGAAACCGTGGAATTAGAGGCACGAAGTGCGTTGCTTCAACATCAGCTATACAATTATGCCAACTGTTAGTCTAGATGGTAAATTGGCTGGAAAGTTATTTATTGTACTGCGAGAAGTTGGAGGTGCTCTGCCCTCCAAGACTCTGCGTGATCTTGCAAAGGGCAGTATGGAATCTACAGACCACAGCAAGCAAGAGTGGGAAAATCTGGGTAAGAGAAGTACAATTATGATATGATATGGCCAACAGCTGATCAAAGTAACTTCCTTTTACTTGATTCCTGGTGTGCGAATAAAAATCATACTCCTTAACATTAATTGAATGTTGATGACGTATTTGTGAAAATATCAGTCCGGTTCACAGGCTTAATACGAGGGTAATCCCAAAAGTAAGGTCTCCTATTTTTTTATAAGTACATAGACCTGTTTATTTCTACAATGGTTTACATCAGTTTACAGCTCGAACATATAGCTACTTTTCGACATAATCACCATTTCTGTCGATGCATTTTTGTAGACGCTGTGGCAGTTCTTGTATGCCCATGTCATACCAGCTCGCCGCCATGCCGTTCAGAAAGTTATGAACCTCTTCTTTCACCTCGTCGTCGGAGCTGAATCGCTTTCCGGCCAAATGTTCTTTTAACTTAGGGAACAGGTGATAGTCACTGGGCGCCAAGTCAGGACTTTAGGGTGGATGGGTGATTATGTTCCGCTGGAACTGTTGCAGGAGAGCAACGGTTTGCCGAGCGATGAGTGGGCGAGCGTTGTCATGGAGAATGTGTACGCCCTTGCTCAACATTTGTCTTCTCCGGTTCTGAATTGCCCGTTTGCGTTTTTTCAGAATCTCAGAGTACTTGTCAGCGTTAATTGTGGTCCCAGTGGGCATAAAGTCGACCAACAATACCCCTTTCCGATCCCAAAAAACTGTTGTCATGACTTTACCAGCAGACTGTGTTTGTTTGAATTTCCGCGGCTTTGGCGAAGAAGGATTCCGCCACTAGCGTTATTGTTTCTCGATCTCAAGTGAAAAGCGGTATGCGCAGGTTTCGTCACCCGTGACAATTGAGTCCAGAAAGTTGTCCTGTTCGGCTGCAAGGCAGTGAAGAAATGCGCAGGAAGCATCAACTCGCTGCATGTGGTCCTCAATCAGCATGCGTGGCAACCATCTTGCGCTCACCTTCCGGTAATTCAATGTTTCCGTTAAAATACTGTGAGCGGTGCTTCGGGAAACCTCAGGAACCAACGTGCAGAGATCATACAGGGTGATCCGTCGATCTTCACGCATGCTTTGCTCAACCTTCAACAGTCTCCTCAGAAATTGACGGTCTCCCGCTCCTTTGTTCGTCACGAATTTCAGTCCGACCAGCTGCAAACTCTCTACACCACTTACGAACATTTTTGACATCCATGCACGACTCACCATACACTTTCGTCAATTGGCGATGGGTTTCAATCGGCGCAGTGCCCTTTGAGTTCAAAGACCGAATAACTGTGCGCAATTCGCACTTGGCGGTAACATCCAACGGGAGCTCCATTCTCAACGGCTGCCAAACCAAGACAGAGCGTGCGCATGTTTGCAAACAGCGCGTGAAGCACTCTTCATAGCTGTGACCAACTGCCACACAAACAGAGTTATGTACTTGTAAAAAAATAGGAGACCTTACTTTTGGGATTACCCTCATACCAGTAAAACATTTCAGTAAAGCGCTATTTTGTGAGTTTTCAATCAGTTCAATCAGTTAAATCAGCTCAGTCAGATTTATTAAATTTTATAACCACTTGCGTGAAATTAGAACAACAGCTGCGATGGTGATTGTTTGTAAAGATAAAGATAAAGATTAGCTATATTGAGAACTAACATTTTTATCTGTGTATTTGTTGCGCAGTCAGACAGCATATGTAACTTTAATCGAAAACGGATTGCTCTTTCGCAGGCGATATTGTTTGATGTACCGCCTAGAACGGAATTCGCGTCGTGCAGTGTTAGCTTCACAATTTCCGTTCTAAATCTAATTTTAACACAGTTCTGTTACTCTAAGTTGTGATTTGCGTATTTCGATGTCAAAATAAGTTCAATATATTTCTCAGTTACCGACTAGACACATAAAATCACGAGTTTAGAAGTTAAACATTATCGTTTCACCTGTTGACCTTTTCTTCCAGGATGCGCAATTATATGATGGTCTGCTAATTTTCGCAGTCAGATAAAATTTTGTTTTGCAACCATCTACATATTAATATTTCAGTTACAGGTTTTGACTTAGCAGTTACTTTAATTGTGTGATTACATGTTATGTGACGTGACAATTGAAGTAATTATACACTGTATGCCATTACAGAAACGTAGTTTGATTTGCATATTGATTATCAGGCAACAATATAGACATTTTCTGGGGAGTAGTTAAAGTCTGTTTCCGCAGGTATAGGGTTTTGTGTATTCTCTGAAGTTCTGAATACTGATTTGTGGCAAGTATTTTACAGAGCGTAGTTCAACTGAGATTCTTTCATTTTATGCGTTTGTAATGTTATATTGTGCTTGGCATAAGTGATTTTTGCCATTGACCCTTGCTCTTGCTAATGATATACTCCCAGATAAAAGAATTCTGTTTATTGAAACTTGAGGCGTTATTTGGTGAGACAGTGATTGTTTTTTTGCGTGGTATATGCTACTTCGTGTCCTTTACTTTTATTGCTCTGTGGTATTATCAGAAATTTGGACTTGCGCATGTACAGTGAATTCTGTCAGTGACAACTGAAATATTTTTCTGTTTTCAGAAACATCTGTAGGAAATGATTTTGTGTAGTTCTCTGTGTAGTGTTGATCTTCAGTGTGTGCGATATTTCCTTGTTGCTTGCTGCATGACTGTAATTGCATTAAAATATCAAAAGCTATCAGACCACCAGAGCTAGATAAAATGCAAGAGCTGCGGTGATGCAACGTTTGGTAATTGTGTCGAGAGAGAAGGGACAACTGAACAGGGATCCTTTCGGAATGTTAATTTAATTGAGACAGACAGGACAATGCCTAACAGGATTGATCAGGGTAATGTTTCAGTATCGAACATGGAACAGGAAAGTATACTTGGGATTCTCTTTTGGAAACTGTTGGATGTAATTTGTCACAACAGTCAGATTCTGTAGTGAAAGATTCAGGTTTTGCATCCACAACTGTTGACCAAACTGAGCTAGTTTCAACTCCGTCCGGTAGTAGTGCCATAGATAAGCGAATCGATCTTCTGCAGATCAGAGTTTAAAAGGGTTAAGGAAGACAATATAAGAAGTTTTATGTCAGAGTTTAAAAGCGTTAAAGAAGACAATAAAAGTCTTAAAGAAGAGATTAAAGAAAAGTTAGGGGATATTGCCAACAATTTAGAACAGAATAAAAAAAGATTGAAGAGGAACTTCTGGTTGATTTAAATGAGAAAGCTAAACAGGTTAAGCAAGCTGTACGTGAGGAGCTCCACGCTGTAGTAAATAACCTAAATCCAACGGTCGAACACATTGAAACGGCCGGTATCTCACAGTTAAAACAGCAGGATCGACAGTTTGAAACGCAGATACGAGGTCTTGAAGAACAGTGTGCATCACTAAAGGCTAAAGAGACAGAATTTCTACCCGAGAACAGTTAAATACAGTTACCATAAAGATAGACGAACTTCCTGTAACAGTGACTTCCTGTAACCATGACCAAACTGTCCAGCAATGTGGATAAAATTTCTGATGTTGCATAGCCTTTTCTTTTTTCCGATTCGGAAGAATATTGTTCTCTTCAACGTTTTAAACAGGGATAAATGACCATTAATCAATAGTACGACTCTGATGTAAATAAACTTGATGATCGATTATCGCGCATTGAACGGAAAACTAGCCACGGGAATGATGATGCCAATAGTTACACTTTTCGTTATAATACTTCTTACGAAATTTCTGATTCGTGGCATGCTGGTGATCTGATACGCAAACGCAGTGCGTTACGCAGACAAGACAACGCGGATACTTCGTACAGAGGAAAAATAATTGACCCTCGTAACAGGATAATTCATTTGATTACAAACATTTCCTCACTGTTCGAAGATTAAAAGTGTTTCGAAATTCTCCCAAAGACATCCACCACAGAGCGTTATTCCAGCAGTTCTAGTACTGTCTTGATGTCTTCCACCGTCATGGTCAACTGTTCATAAACTTGAATATATTTGTGGCTGTTTAGAACCTGAACCAGACACAAGAATGAAAGCAATCGTGCAAGAATGCCAAATGTAAGGTGAATTTTATGTCACCCATTCTTGTCGCCTTACTGTTGTGAAGCAACACAAGATAAGAGATAAAAAAAATATCATTGTGCTAATGAATTTTGAACGATCAGACTTTTCCAGCCCGGCAGACTATTTCCAGCACTTGATTAGCATGATTCCCTCTGAATTAATGAGAATCTGTTTGACTAATCTACCAACACAATACCGACACTTTATTTTTGCAGGACGCTGTAAAGACGACTCTGAGGCTTTTCAAAATTTATTGCAAGAGCTCGAAGTTGACAGTCGCATCACAACGAAGCAGATCAGATGATGGGTATTCTGCAAATCGTAACAAAAGTTATGAACAGAATAATCAGTTTCCTAATAGCCATGATCACAATTATTCATGACACTGGCACGCGAGAGAACAGTCTAACAATCGCGGCAATTTCAGAGGCAGGAACAGAGTTCGTGGTTTTAGGAACCAAAGAAGCTACAGAAAAAATGGCGAGTCCAACAGAAATCAATATAATCAAAGAAATAAGAGTAATTTTTGTGAAACACGATACTTTAAATTGAGAACACTGATTTCAGATCACATGACTATCATTACAACCAAACACGAGATTGCGTGATCGTAACAGTTATTCCGAAAAAAATAATCAGGAGTGGTGCGACCGTGGAAATTTTTGTCCTGAATGACGCGCTGAAGTAGTCGAGATTAAATTACCTAATCCTCGTGGTAGTGTTAGACGTGACAGGCCATCACAGGGGTGACCGATGGCACATGCAGCAAACGACTCGTTTGTCGATACAGACAATTCTTCCGTTCATACCATAAAAATGATACATCGTGAACCCATTAGTGACCCTATTAGTAATCAAAATGAGGAACAGATGTAAGGTGAAACTGACCGTAATCCTGTTAATATAGAGACCGTTGAGGACCAAGCATTAAACTTAAATGGTTCAAATGGCTCTGAGCACTATGGGACTTAACATCTGAGGTCATCAGTCCCCTAGAACTTAGAACTACTTAAACCTAGTTAACCTAAGGACATCACACACATCCATGCCCGAGGTAGGATTCGAACCTGCGACCGTAGAGGTCGCGCGGTTCCAGACTGAAGCGCCTAGAACCGCTCGGCCACTCAGGCCGGCCATTAAACTTAAGGGAAATCACTGTTTTCGACTGGCAGATGATGACAGTGGATGAGAAACAGATGTACATCGACAAGCAGTAGAATACATAATTGAAAATGGCTCTGAGCGCTATGGGACTTAACTGCTGAGGTCATCAGTCCCCTAGAACTTAGAACTATGTAAACCTAACTAACCTAAGGATATCACACACGTGCATGCCCGAGGCAGGATTCGAACCTGCGACCGTAGCGGTCGCGCGGTTCCAGACTGTAGCGCCTAGAACCACTCGGCCACCCCGGCCGGCGATACATAATTAATGATATGGTAGTGTATTTGGTGACACTTTCGTAGAAAAAATATTTTGTGACATGGATTTAGAGGAGAGACGGATAAATTTTGTCCGGTTCGATGATCTTAGAGGTACCTTGTTGGAAAATAATGAGTAGAATCAGAACACCTTAATCCATCCTATAGCGTCAGTTTATGTTGGACAGGTGTCTTTATCAGTCGTATTAGACTCAGGTAGTCCTGTTCTGGTTATCAGTGAGGCAGCTTTCAGTAAACGTCAGGAATTAACTGTTTTTCACCTTTTCCATTGCAGTGAACCAAAATAAAGGGTGTGTTTACTGGAAAACCTGCAGAGGTCAGAAACCAAATTTTGTATACCAAGGTCATGAGTTTCTGCCAACTACCTAACTGTGGCCCTTCTTACTACACAAATGATACTGTGTGTTGATTTCTTGACTGAATACAAGGCTGGTCGAACTTTAATTATGGTAAGTCGAAAGCTGAAGTCAGTGGAAAGTTAGTCTGTTTGCAGTTCGAGAATTGGATTTCAAAAGAGGAAGAAGACATCAACTGTCTGAAATTTTTATCTTCGTCAAAAGCACAAACTTCCACTGTAGCTATTGTTCGTAAATCAAACATTTATCAGGAGATGCAACAGTCTTTCGATCTCTGAAATTGTATGCGAGAATGTAGATGGCGTAGAGGATGCTTCTAATATAGATAGGCAGGAGCTGACAGTCACATACTGAAGTCTTTGTCAACAAAGGCGGTACCAGACGAAATTTTCTATATGAATTATAAGTCAAAGAACTTACGAAGTTATTTATTCCATCATATTCCACTGATATACGGGAAAAGAGTAAAGAATGAGGTCCAGTCCATGTTGGCTCAAAGTGTGACTGAAGCTGCTGTGAGTTCTTGAAAAAGAGATGGGTCAATTCGTTTAGTGTTAGATTACAGACAAATAAATACCATTATTCTTCTTCAAACAGATCGTCGTCTGACATTGGAGGTGTTAAGGCGTTGTCTACTTTAGATTTCAGATCCGGCTTTTGGCATATACTACTGCACCCTGCTTCTAGGAAATATATGGCTTTTCTTTGCATTGGTACCCGTTTTGTAACTTGTGCTTTGGACTTAACATTTCATACTCCACCTTTATTTCTGGACTAAACCCCATTCGTACTGAACACTTGAAGGAAAGAAGTACCACACGTGTTATGATATCCTCATTGCGGAAAAGTCATGGTTAGATCATAACAGCCTTCTTAATTCATTGCTATCAGTATTTTTTGCGTTTGGCATCACAGCTAATTTGGAAAAGTCACAATTTGACAAATCTCAAATTAAATTTCTTGGTCTTTTCATATCTGATGAAGGCATTCAACCTGACACAGAGAAGTTGGAAGCTATTGCAGACAGTCTGTAACTACAACTAAGCGTCAACTTAGCCCTCATTAACTTCTACCATCGCTTTGTTAATTTGAAAATCATGACCACGCCCAGATTGTGTGAGTTGACTGGTAAGTATATTGTGTGGCACTGGCATTAGGTTGTTCAGAATGAATTTCAAAGTTGATCTTCCAGATCTGTCGTGTCAGTTTCGTATATCTACTGACAGCTCAAAATTTGGACTTGGTACGCACGTCTATCAAGAGTTTGAGTAAAATGTGTCATTATCCAAAGGGCTGTTGCATTTGCCAGTCACATTTTATCTAAATCAGAACTTAATTGCCCTGTGACTGAAATGAAAGTGTTGGCTGTGGTTTGGGCTTTTGATAAATTCCGCTACTTCTTGTAAGGCAAGATGACTGATGACAGCTAAGTTAAATCGTGGTCATCTTAAGCGTTGGGCCTTAACTTTTCAGGAATTCCATTTCACCATTGTTTTCATTCCGGTAAGACAAAATACATTAGCTGACCCATTGTCTCGTTCACCTGTTGGGCTTGTCAAAGCAACGAAGAAGATTTCAGGAAAATAACTTCAGTAACTTATGCATTCAAAAGGTTCCATTTGAGAATTATACCTCACTAACTCTTGCTGGCATCGCAAAGGGACGAGATAAGGATCCTATATGAAGGGTAATCAAAGGGAAATGGAATGACAGGGACAATGTAGCTGTGAGGCAAATTTATCTGATGTGGAACAATATTCTTTACAAACGTAGGAGTCCTAATAGTGATTTATGGGTGGTATGTATTCCTGATGACTTAGTGGAAAAACCTGTAAGGTACAAACACCTTAGTAATGCCCATTTTGTGGCCCGAAAGTGTTTTTACTAGTTACGTGACACATGTTATTTTTATAATATGGAGAAAATAATTCATACGGTGCTTTCAAAGTGTAAATTATGCCAAAAGGCAAAACCTCCTGCTATATCCCACTTTGATCCACTGTTTCCCATAATTCCTACCCAATTGAGACAACTCGCAGATGTCGATTTATTTGGATCTCCTCCCAGAACAAACAATGGTTCCTCCTTCGTTTTTGTGGCAGTAGTACTTATGTCAAAATTTATGTCATTTACCCCACTGCGTAGAGCAACAGCAAAATCTATATTTGCAGCATTTGTTGAACGCTTTTTGAATGAAGTTGGTCATACAGACAAAGTAATATCTGACAATGGGCCTCAGTTCCGATCCCAGCATTGGTTGCGTACATTACGCCGTAGAAAAATTAAACCTGTCTTTATCTCCTTGAATCATGCATCTTCAAACCCATGTGTACGCCTAATGAAAGAGCTTGGGAAACTCAGAAGATTGTATTGTCATCACGAACACAACACTTGGAATAGACACCTTCATTTGCTTCAGAATGTTCTGAGTGAGTTACCAAATGATTCTACATCTTTGCCCCCTCTGGTGTTAAAGAATAAGCAGCCACCTGATCGAGTCGGGGAAATTGTGCAGTTACGCAAACAGAGACGAGTACGTCATCATGAAGTGATTGATTTAGCCTTAGGTAACATTAAGAGAGCTGCTGAAAACGGGAAGAAGTTGCATCGACGTGTAAATATCAAACAGTTATATGTAGGCCGAAAGGTCTTGGTGAAATCTCACGATCTTCCTCAGAAGGGAAAATCACTCAGTCATAAATTCTTTCTTCTATACAATGGACTATTTCGCATAAGTCACGTCGTTCATGAAAATGCTCTGGAAGTGGAAACATCGATGACACGTAAATTGCGAGGTGTTCATCATGTATCTAATGTCAACGTATTTATTGAGTAATGTACGCAGAGGATCCATCTCTCCATGATGGGCACATCAGCTGACGACTAATGCCTCCTCGAACTGGGTGTCACTATTCCTTTTTTTAAAATTCATGGTGCACTGCTTCTACAGTTCTGTTTAGGTATTAACTGTAAATAACTCTCTCCTACTATGCTAGTGTAAGTATAGTGAAGTAAGGTTTGAGACTCGTTGACCTTCCATTACAAGAAATTATTTTCCTAACTAGTGATAAGTGTAATTTGCTATGAACTTTTAGTAATCTGTGAATAATGTTCCAGAAGTCTACTGTATTGAAGCCATTTTTGAGATGTCTGAAAATAGTTATATGGAGCTAACAATCCTCAGCTATTGACAACTGGTAATACAGTGATATGAATCGCAAATGCCAGCTGAATATGTAGATTGTGAGAAACTGGATACAGTGTAAAGAATGATAGAGAGAGGGCAAAGCATGACATTTATTCAAAAATAGTGAAACCAAAAGATAAGAGATAATGTGCTAATCGTGTAGCTGTATTGTTGTCATGAAATACGCTGATAATATACAATAATGTAAATGGTACTTATGCTGAGCAGTAATTAAGAACTTAAGTGTACTGAATTCTGATGTATATCTAGGCGAAGAGATGTTTACAAGAAGAAGTATTTTAGGAAACCAGTGAGGATTATAAGACGACGTTATCTCAGTAGTGATGATGTCTGTGGATTTTTCCTGGGGTGTTATTTCAGGCAGCCAATGAGAGGTAAAGGAAGATTTTGCCTTAGTAATGATGTTGTATGTGGTTTAATATTAACTTTTAGGTGCTCTGTGTAGCAGTGGAAGAAAGAATCGAAATACATTTAACATAATCATATTTTTCTAGCACTCTGCTCTGTATGTATGTCTTTATGAGAAATTCACTCAGCAGACCACAGGGCTACTTTGTGGTTGACACCAGAGCTTTCAACTTTCAGGAACTTGCAGCTTGTTAATGAAAATATAGTTAACATGTCACTCTTTCATCACCAGGAATGACAACAGATTTGTAGCCGTAATGATGCCAGTCAAATGCTAAGAAAATATTACACTTAAGTTTTTTGAACAAATAGTACTATATTTTGACTGATGCATGATGACATTAATTGTAATGTGAAAAGGTTTTCTATTCTAAGAGTATGTATACGATAAGTACATATTTTGGCTGTCACCATACTTACACCTGATGTTACTGTACATGTGATATGTGGTAGTTACCATTTTGTCCAGAGAGATAAATATACTTAAAATATGGGATCCAAGTCTTTCCATTTATGTGAGGTTCTTCAAAAATGGAGAGAGGTATTCAAGATTGACATTTGATACCAGATTGATAATTAACTGCTTACTTGTTTCAGCAACTGATTGAAATGACACCAGAACTTTGCTGACAAGCCTTACATGTTATAAGATAACCACTTCTATTTATATGTATATCAAATAATGTATTTCAATTGTGTATCAAATAAGGATTTATGAATAAGGCACATATGCATGGAATTATGTTTTTCAGGACAATTCATTATGGTCTTAAGATGGTTGTAACTAGTTGTCCAAATCGTTCATAAATTTGTTTCATGTGTTCTGGACACACATGGGAGATGATAATGGTTAACACGCGCACACAAAGCTTAATGGATAGAGTATGCTGGATGGTTTCACACAGTTTGCTGTGGCACTAAGTTGAGTGTCACACCATGTCTCAGCTCATGTAAGATGAACCAATGAAACACTGCTCATTATGGCAGTTCTTCAGCAATGATTGTGGCTCTCCAGATTCTGGGTTGTCAATGGAGATTGTGACAATACATTTCATCCTCCCCGAGTCTGCTTGGATAACATACTTATTTGGAGCCCTGTGGTTTCCAAGTGGGGAAACCGAAGGCAAAGTGCTATGCTCCTTGAGTCTACCATAGGAATGTTCTCACGCTACCATACTGGTGCAACTGTGATAAGTGTGTGTGTGACAAAACAGTGATATGTGTGACATTTTGCTATGATGTTTTATGACCCATTGCATGACATTGTCGTAATAGGTTTTCTCAATAATTTTGCACAGAAATTTTTGGTCCTTACTATAAATGTGTGCATCTTCCTTATTTCATTTGAACTAACAGGAATTTTACCTGCCCTTATAGGTTTCTTTTAAACATTTGTACAGATAATTGTAATGCTTTGTATCTAATTGTAAAATTGTATGTTTTTATGCCACTATATTTGGCTGAACTATATATTGTTTTACCAAAGCAAGCATCTTATTATAACATGCCTTCTGTATCATGAGAAATATGTGAAGCGACTTATTACTGGAAGCTTTGTACATTTGTTTGCATGTATGTGCTGTTACTAGTATTTCAACCTATGTATCATATTTGTATCACTTTATTGCTGTTCAGTGACATACTATATACATTGTCACCCACCTCAGGAATTTGTAACCATACATTTTATACCACGTTTTTGTGACTGTTTCTTTTGGAGAATTTTTTGAGTGCCTTCTACTACCGTATCAGCAGAAACCACACTGCAAAATTCTTGTTTAATAGTGGAGGGGTGATGGAAGGGGACTGTCTTGTTTGCCATGACGATTTGCAAGAAGTTTTGCCCATAAATGCGAATGCAGTAGCGAATTTGATAAGTGTACTTAATTACTGTATTATTGATATAATCATATTCTTTGTAAGTCTGTTCTTGGGGCCACAGATGTTGGTCAGAGAGGTTACTTCTTTTGAAGAGAATAGCATTAGTGTGTGTTAGACGGTCTGATAATGTACTCTGTTTGAGAAGGGTGGAAGCTGGCATGCCGTGTAGTGGAGGAAGCATTATTTAAAAAGGATTTCTTAGTAATATGCTTTGAGGAATATTGAAGATTTTGAGCAAATGTTAATGAGAGAATAATAAGAAATTTTAAGGTAATCCAGTTTTCTTCTATATTGGTAACTATGTAGTTTCTTATTGTTATAACATTGCGCATTATTGCAGTATGCAGTAGGAATTTTGTAATAAAGCACGTGGCGTTCTCTTATAGTTGAAATAAGTGTCGAGGAAGGCAGTTGCACACAAGAAAGTTATTAAGAAATATTCTGCTAATTTGTCTAGTTGTGAGAACTTTATGAAAAAGCTGTGTTGTTGCTGTGGCTTAATGAAGCATAGTTGTACTTGGAGTCTTTGTTCTCATTTATCAGTCGTTAAGTTTAGTTCCTCATTTTTCATTCTTTACCTTTATGAATGTGATTGCATACTCGCATTGCACATTATGAGTTGTGTGCTGCAGAAGCACTTTATGAAAAGTGATAAGATACCGTCTTGCATTGCCCATCGCAAGTACGACAAATGAAATTTGATTTTGGAGAGTCAGACCAACATTCCTAATAGTAACAGGTTGCAGGAGAGACAAGTGTTCCCTGCACACTGGTAGGCCAACAAATTTAATTATCATCGAAGTTCATGTCCACTGTAAGGTTCGGTGGTTGCCGAATGTATTTGTGAAACTATCAATCCGGTTCAGTCTTAATACCAGTAAAAGATTTCAGTAAAGCGCCATCTTGCGAGTTTTCAATCAGTTTTATCAGAAAGTCAGATGCATTAAATTTTATAATCATTTGCTGTCTAATTAGAATAGCAAATCTCTTACAGTGAAGATAAAGATTAGCTATATTCAGGGCCAACATTTTTATCTGAATCATTTGTTTCGCAGTCAGACAGCGTAAGTAAATTTAATCGAAAACGGAATTCGCTGTCAAGATAAGTTTTATAGATTTCTCAGATACCAGCAAGCCACTTACAAGCACAAGTTTAGAAGTTAAACATTATCGTTGCAAACTGATATTTTTCCTGTCATAACTGTTAAAACAACACCTTCAAATGAGCCTTACTACAGACTGAATTTGCGACCTCGCATTCAAGGGGTTCCTTGTTAGACAACATGGCCACAATTAATCATCATAAGGCTGCTTTTCTTCCTTTCTTTTCTTTCTTTTGCTATCGCCTGTATCCCACCTTGTGTGCAGGGTCTGCAGGGTTAAGTACGGATTTGGCACGGTTAACTGTAAGGGGTGGCCGGATGCCCTTCCTGCTGCCAACCCATACCCCCCGGGACGGAATTAGTGCACCCCAGCTGTCTGCGTCTAGTGTTAATCTTGAAATAATGTGAATGTGTTCGCTGGCCGGGGTGGCTGAGCGGTTCTACGCGCTTCAGTCCGGAACCGCGCTGCTGCTACAGTCGCAGGTTCGAATCCTGCCTCGGGCATGGATGTGTGTGATGTCTATAGGTTAGTTAGGTTTAAGTAGATCTAAGTTATAGGGGACTGATGACCTTAGAAGTTAAGTCCCATAGTGATCAGAGCCATTTGAACCATTTGTGAATGTGTTCCAAATGTCTGCGAGTCATGTAACTGAGGCGGGATGTGGGGACCAGCCCGGTATTCACCTACGAGGATGTGGAAAACCGCCTAAAAACCACATCCAGGCTGGCCGGTGTTCGTTAATGCCCCGGGCGGATTCGATCCGGGGCCGGGGCGCCTACCCGAGTCCAGGAAGCAGCGCATTAGCGTTCTCGGGTACCCTGGTGGGTATCAGGTTGCTTTTCTCACCCTGTGTAAATAAGATCATAGTCTGATTACCTTTATTAACTATATGAGCATCAAAGTAATGTTTTTATATGCTATCTTTAGTTGAGTAATATTTTACAGGTCACCAGTCAGATGCTGTTTCGATGGATTCGATTGCCATTAAAGAGAGCCCACTGAAATTGTCTTTTTATCAGCGGGATTCACGGCAGGAACGTGTTACAGCACTTCGAGAGTGTCGTAACGCTCGTCTGAGTACTAGCCAAATACTGACTATCGAAACAATCCTCCTGTACTTCTGAGATAAAAAGATATACGAGTACCCTAATCTCTTAGTAGGTCAATGGACACTACAGATACCATAAAGAAACAAGCGTCACGTGTAGAGGAGCGCAAACACTTCTTAATTACCAGAATCGATTTTCCAATATGATTTGCGCCATATTTCAGTCAGACGTATTTCTTTGTTATTTGAAATCAATGGAAGCACATAAGCACGGGGAATTTACAGTTCATTTTAACCCGAAGAAATGAAAGAAAAGGACGTGAGGGTGCAATGAAATATCTGAAATTGTAACTTAGACGAAAATAATCGAATGTTTCTTTCCCTCCGATATCGTACAGCAGCTTTCTATCATAAATGCGAAGAGTGACAAAGAACATTGGAGATTCATGAAGGCGGTAGTGTGACCAATTCTGGAATATTTTTCTTTTGTTCGGAGTTCTTATCAAGTAGGCATGACAGCAGACATCAAACGAAATCAGAGGCGCGTTGCAAGGATCTAACAGGTCGGTATAGCCCACACAAAAGCGTAACAGATATACCTGGAGCAATAAAATGGGAATCCTTGGAAGAAAGACGATGTAGTCCTCGCGAAACCGTCTTGAGTAAGTTTTGAGAACCTGTTTTCGAAAATAACTGTAGGGCCATTGCGCTGTCAGCAACATTATCTCGTGTAGGGATCGAGAGAAAAATGTGTGATTGGGGAGCGTAGTCATTTAGACAGTCTTTTTTTACCTCGCTTACTATGCGAGTGGAATAGGAGAGAAAATTAATATTTTTACTAAACGCCCTCTGCCATGCACTGTACTACCCAACCTCCATATTATTGTACTTGGCCTCCCGTGGCCGTTATCGGAAATGTGCGGTGACGTTGCAGTAAACAAAAACATAAACTTTTTCGTCTATCTTATACACTGTGGAAGTCGGAATGGCTGCCCGCGCAAGTTGTCTGGTCGTTTGAACAGCAGAGCACATTCTGGCCGGCTTCAAGCGCTCACGTAAACACGCGAGCAGACCGAAGTGCCTTCATTCCCAGGTGAAATAATATGGTAGTCGACTAATACAGTTGTTTACGGAGTGTTCACGTAGTGAAGACCACCCGCAGTACTAGCGAACTGTTTATGCCGACGTTAAAGCGCGGCTGCTTCCCGACCCTGACCTTGATGAACGCACTCATAGCGGTCGCGCTGTTTGCTGGGAACGTGTTCTTGCGTGCGGCTGAAAAATTTCTTGTACAAGGTCTCAGTCCAAGGAGGCTACATATTCCAATACCTAACAAATGCGCTGTTGGCCATTAAAATTGTGACACCGCGAACGAAAGTATCAAGTTGTTTTGCTTAGGGCCTTAAATGTAAGGGTGGGAAACAATTCAGTACCTAATGTTGTTGGAATGTGAAGAGAAAAAAACGTATGGTCAGAATGGGCAATTAGTTAGAGATTTTTCCAGTTTTAATGATTTGAAAATGATACCTTTTTAGAAAAATTTTAACAAATATACTTGGACCGGCAAAGGATACAAATCAGTGATAGATTATATAATAATGTACATAAGAATACAAAGTAAAAAAGAGAGAGAGAGACGTCGTCGAATGGGACGGAAATCGGTAGATATGTGTATATGTGCAGAAAAACAAATGGTTACAATTTCAAAATAATTGGATGGCTTATTCAGGGGAAAGAGCTTCACACACCGAGCAAGTCAATAACGCGTTGGTCTACCTCTGGCCTTTATGCACGTAGCTGTTCTGCTTGAAATTTATTAACAGAGTTGTTGGATGTCCTCCTGCGATATATCGTGTCACATTGACCCTTTAGATAGTCAAAACTCCCAGATGGTCGGGGGCCCCTGCTCATACTGCACCAAAGGTTCTCGATTGTGCAGAGGTCCAGCGACCTTGCTCGCTAACGTAGGATTTGGCAAGCGCGAAGACAAGCCACGTGCGGGCGGGCGTTATCTTACAGAAATGTAAGCCCAGGATAGCTTGCCAATCTGTGAGTGAAGATGTTGCACAAAATCGAGGCTTCAATAATAATACTGTTGGATGTTTCCGTATAAAACTCTTCCGCCAATCGAAGTGTTTGCCCTGACACCAATTCAGCCGTTATTGTATTGGGATCTTCTTTGAAGGCTGTCCTAAGAGCTAGCAGAACAAAACGCAGGTTGGCAGAGAAGTGCTCTCTGGCATGACATCTGGGTGAGGAATTTAACTGCCATTAGCGGCAGGGCGACAAGTGCAGCTTCAAACGCTTTGATGCCGAGCACCGCTGAGAGATATGAATCTAATAGCTTGCATTGGTCAATAGTGACACGAGGAAAATGCGAGATATACCTGGAGGAAGGTGGTGCCTACAGTTGCTATTGTTGTGTCTTTCATAAGACGGACTTCAGGCCAACGAGAGTAACGGTTAGTTGCCGTCAGGCGACGTTAGTACCCTTCTAACGGCAGCAAAGGTCCACTGATGTTGACATGTTCAAAGCATTGAGACGGCGACACGAAGGTACCAAGCAGAGCCTTTGTGTGCGAAGTTACTCTATTGCACTGACAAGCACTGCACTGGCGAACAACTGCCTTTCAATCTTTCTTGCTGTTTAGCCAAATACTGTCTTCTTCGCCAGCTATACAGTAGTCCTTACTCCCGAATGAGACAGGCTGTGTAGGGACGAAACTTTTCGGTTGCGAAAAACAAATGTTCACACTTGTGGTGTTGATAAGTCGCAGTATAGCGCTACGTTTGAGCTCGGTATTGGGAAGCATCGGAGCTGTAAGCCTGACGATATTTGAAGGCATGCCTTGAATTTGCTGTCTCCTTCCTGGGCACTGCTACGAAGTAAAGCTGGTGTCAGTGGAGATAGTGTATATGCTGGTCCATTCCGCTCACTGTTAGTATGGTAAATTGTGCAGTGAAGTCCAGATATGTAACTGGTGCAGTGATGCCTTGTCTGGCTTCTGGCTGAAAGTAAACGCAAGTGGTTTATGGTCTGTGAGAAGAGTAAAATGTTTACCTTGAAGCATGTGCCTAAACTTAATGACTGATGTATATGCTCCATAGAGCTAGTAGTCAGACAATGACCAAGTTATTCGCTGAAGAAAGCTAGAAGCTGCCAGTCGTTTTACACAAGTTGTAGCAACATGGTTCAACTGCAGTTGATGATGCACCTACCACAACTGAGAGAGAGACGTCAGGAAGAAGATGAGCTAAGATTTCAACCTCTGCAATAGGAACTTTTATTTTGACCAAAGATATAATTTTTTCATCAGTCCGCTGTAGCGTGTTTCCAGGTTTAGGCGAACCTTTCAGCATTTAACTGAGAGGTGCCGTCAACAGTGCATGGTAGAGCGCAAAAAAATCGATAGAATTTTGTCAAGCCCAGAAAAAGACGTGATTTTCGTATTGAAGTGGGCTGAGTAAATTCGCAAATAGTTTCCTCTCTGTCTTGAGGTGGCAGAATTCGCTGTGCAGTGAGAAGGTACCCTAAAATTTTAGTTTCATCACTCCGAAGACTTTTTTTGCAGGTTAATCACTAAACTGTGTCCTTGTAATCTGCTGAATGGTTGCTGTAGGTGCGCTGGATGCTCTGCCTTGCTAGGTGGCATTACAAGCATAACAAAACTCTACATCTACAGTTACTTCATGCATGAAGCGCTGGAAAATCTGGACAGCACTGAACAGTCATAATGGCTTTCACAAAAATCTGTAACGTCCGAATGGAATGCAAACAGCGGTTTTGTTTGTATCTTCTCGTGGAATTGGTATATGATAAAAAGCATGGACAAGGTCGATAGCGGAGAAAGCCTTAAGCCTTACCGTGAATGTGCATAGCAAAATCTTCGATATGTGGTACAGGGTAACTATCGAGTATCGTTCTGGCGTTAAGCGCCACCCTTTACTCTTCTTAGGAATTCTGTGCAACGGAGAGGCCCAGCTGCTATTTGAAGGGCAACAGGTCCCTTGTGCTAACATATTAGGGAACTGTTGCTTTGCAGTCTTTAATTTCTCCGGATCCAGATGGCGAGGCCGTGCGTGAACCTGGGGTCCTGACATAATGACAATGTAATACACAGTTGAGTGTCTTGCCGGTACTGGAGTAGGCGATGGGTAGATGGTTTCAGCGAACTGACGAAGTAGATCGTTGTATAATGAATCACATGCATTAATTTTGATCGAAGTATGTTTCGCATGGTGGCATGGTGTAGATGCTCATGACTAGACCACTGTGTTGTAGAATCGAGTAGGTGTCGATTACGAAAATCTGGGAGGAAACCATAAAAACATAAGTAGTCTACTTCAACAATCGGGTACGGCACGTCGGCAACAATGGATCTCCACACTAATTTTCGTAAAAGATTGAAGTCTGGATGTAAGCTGATGTAGCCGTACGTCTTAATGGAAGATCCATTCGCAGCATACAGATGGTTACCATCATATTCTGGCGTGGAAGGCGAGAAGCGTAAACTGAGAGATCAGCACATGTGTCAGTAAGACATTCCATTTTGTTAAGTGCTCGGTTGCGAACAGTCGATGGTTGTCCATTTTGAAATCAGTCGGCGTCGCCACTGTTTCCCTACGGCGATTTCCTTGTCGCAGAATGGTCGACACTGCAGAGTTACATCTCCCAATTTTTTGTGATACCAATAGACATTCTCCCTGGTGCGAGAAAGCTTGTTACTGCTGGAAGAGCGTCACCGTCGCATCGCACATGTGGAGAGCCGTATCTGTAGGGCCGCAACTTACTGATACTGTTCAACTATTTGTACTTTCAGTGCTTACAGAGAAGACACTGTTTTAGCGGAGGTTGTTTGAACGCCCGTCGGTGAAAATGTTTCGACCATTCGGTAAGCAGTGTGCGCTAGAACATCGAGGTCAACAGCACAAAACGTATTTTCTTTGCATCCGCATGTAAACGCGACAGCCAAATATTCGACCCACCAGCGTGCAGAGGCTACGATGTAGTTGAGATGGTGTGTGGTCGTCGAGTTCTTTAGCGCGGAGCAATTTTTCACGTGGCATTGCTTCCGACTTCGTCAAGCGCCTTGCAAGCGCATGCTTTATAGAGGCGTATCTTTCAGTACTAGACGACGAAACTAGGACGTCTTGTACTTCCGTATCCATTTTTTCGTCAAGTACAGACACCACATAGCTACATTTACTTTCGTCCGAGATCATGCGAGCCAAGACAAATTGGCTCTGAAGCTGAGCGAACCACAGCACTGGATTATCCGACGAGGAGGGCTGGGGTTTCACTGCATTCACGTTTCCCATTGATAAGTGAGTGTTTGTCATACTAGGCGTTGATTACGTGACGCGGTTGGTCACGAGTTGCTTTTAGCTCAAATGTAGCGAGGAGAACGAAAGAGTTTACACCGCTCACACCAACTATTTAGCAGATGATTCGCAGTTCGTATCACTGTCCACAGACACATATAGCTTTTATAGTTTTTGAGAAGGCCTTCGATGACGTGTTTGGAGAAAAAAAGGCGAAAATGGTCCTGTTTAAAAGACTGACTGATAACTCTAGTCCGTCGCTGTAAGTCGCTGACACCTGTCCACTCTCACTTGCCCATTCTCATTCACCTACTCAGCCCAACTCATTGTCATTAACTCTTCCGGTTTCTCTAACTGTCATTGCCCTGTCTCACAGCCGCAGTCTCCTTCGTTCTGTCCTACTAATACTGTCTTCTCTCACTGTCGCTGTCTCCTTCTTGCTGTCTCTTTCTGCTACTACTTCATTCATTTCTTCTCACTGCTGCTGCCTCTTCTCACTGTCGTTATCTCTCTTTTCCTCTTTGTCATTGTCATAGACTCTGTCTCACGTTACCACTGGATCTCACCCTCTTTCACTTTCCCCTTCTCTTTATACCTCTCCCACCGGCACTGTCTCCTTCACTCTTTTTGTAGCACTGTTCTGACGCTGTCTATGTTCCACTGTCATTGTGTCCCTCTCTTTCTCTCGCGCTACTATTGTTTCCTTCGCTCTTTCTATACCACAACTGTTGTATACTATCTTCTAGTATTTATTAGTTTTCCGTCTATTTTCCATTGCAGCTGTCTTCAACTCTCACAGCGAAAAAAGCGCCAGTAAGTGCGCAAGTCAAAATTTTAAAATTTTCCGAAAATTTGTAAAGGTGCCTAGGAAGGTAGAATGAGGCATATGGGACCCCACTTTTCAGTCAGAGTTTTTTTAATAAAAGGAGCATATTCGCCTTTTTTGTGCTTAAATAGGAGCATTTTTCCGCTGGTTCTCTTCTTTTACTTGCTACAACAGGTCATGTCACCCATATGAAAATAGCTTTATGAGTTAGTTAAATTTTGATAGTTTACTTATTTGAAATTGAGATAATGTAAAACTACATAATTTTACACATCAGACTGGATATTATGTGCACAAAAATGTAGCATGTGTTTCAGTATTACAACAACATGGGATCCCCAGAACCCTTCTAAATGATAACGGAGCCACTTTACAGCATATGTCTCCGTGTTACGTCACTTTATAAATGTCGTTTCCGCCTCACACTGGACTTCACTTGTACATTGTAACTCGGAAACGGGTAAAGATAAAAAGAAAATTTTCAGGCCTGTTCAAGACTGGTATCTTAGGAATATATCGTACAAATTTCAGCTATTTGCTGTGCTTGGTCGTCTTGCAATCCTCGGCCCAGTCTTGGTACCCAAAAACCATGCCTTTTCACGTTCTCTCAGAAACCGTCCATGAACTAAATGGTGCCTACATAAGCCTCTTAAGGCGCATGGTAGACCACATATAATGCAAAGAGAACCAACCGATTTGCTCCATTTACCTAAGCTGGAGGACCACTGATGATCTCTGCAGTTTGTTGCCATAGGACCTTACCACTACCGCTAGAGGTTTATGTAGTTACAGCAAGACGATTCTGCTGTTGGGTATACAAATGGTCCCCACCCCAAGGGCGATCCAGGACACTTGATCCTATCTATCACCAACAAAACCCTATGGAAGAACTTTGGAAAACTCCTTTTTTCATGTTTAGAACACAGTAGTCAGCACGCGCCCATGATTTAGGGATAGAATTTTTTTTTATTAATAATCAAAACGTTGTCGGTTCCGGGTTCGAAACCCGCCACAGCTTAAATTTTGATTAATAACCAGCATTGGGGCCCAAGACTTCCGGAATTAGAATACAGCCTCATTCTGCCAACGGTCTTCGCAAAGAGGGCGGAGGAGCGGACAGAGCTGCGCCCACTCTTGTCCTTGGGGTGGGATACTGCCCCTAAAGGCGGAAGAATCGGCAATGATCAACAGCATGAGAATGCAGAAGGCAAAGGAAACAACTGCATTAAAGACACATAATGCGCACCCACAGGACATGTGGCCTGCAATTGAAAAGTGTCACGATGGTCGCTCCATTGGCAAAAGACTCCGGAACAGTCTCCCATTCGGATCTCTGGGAGGGGACTGCCAAGATGGAGGTGACCATGAGAAAAAGACTGAATAACAAACGAAAGGATAACGTTTTAGGAGTTGGGGCGCGAAATTTCAGAAGCTTGAACGTGGTAGGGAAGCTAGACGTCCCAAGCTGAAGATGAAGAGACAGAGAAAGTATATGATGGTATTGAAAGGATAATACAGTACGTAAAGGGAGACGAAAATCTAATACTCATGGGGGACAGGAATGCTCATGTAGGGTTCAAATGGCTCTAAGCACTATGAGACTTAACATCTGAGGTCATCAATCTCCTAGACTTAGAACTACTTAAACCTAACTAACCTAAGGACATCACACACATCAATGCCCGAGACAGGATTCGATCCTACGACCGTAGCAGCAGCGCGGTTCCGGACTGAAGCGCCTAGAACCGCTCGGCCATAGCGGCCGGCTCACTGGTAGGGGAAGGAGCAGAAGAAATGGTTACAGGATACGGGCTTGGGACAAGGAATGAGAGAGGAAAAAGACTAAGTGAGTTCTGTAATAAATTTCAGCTAGAAGTAGCGAACACTCTGCTCATGAATCACAAGAGGGACAAAAAAAGGTAGCGAACGCTATTGCAAGCTTGCTGACGATATATATAGAAACAACAGAGATACATTAAGGGATGGGACAACGCTGTAGTTTATTCCCTTCGTTGTTCACTATTTGAACTGGTGATTTAGTTCGCATATGGAATTTTAGAATAAACATTGCAGTACAGCTAAACAATTCGGTAATGCTAAATCATTCCTATATGCTGATGATCTTAACTAATATTTTTTTTCAAGAGAGCTAACTACTGAAACCTACATCCTTTTGAACTTACTTAGAGCTTCTTGGTCTCCCTCTACAATTTTAACCCCCCCCCCCACCCACACACACACACTTCCCTCCAACAGTAAATTGGCGGTACCTTGATGTTGCAGAATGTGCCGTAAAAGCCGATCCTTCTTCTAGTCAAATTATGTCACAAATTTCTTTTGTCCCTAATTCTGTCCAGTACCTCATCATTAGTTACGTGATCGACTCGTCTGATCTTCAGCATTCTTCCGTGGCACCACATTTCAAAAGCTTCTATTCTCTTCTTGTCTAAACTGCCTGTCATCCACGTTTCACTTCCATATATGGCTACACTCCAGACAAATACGTCCATAAAATACTTCTTGACACTTAAATCTATACTCGATGTTAACAAATTTCTCATCATCAGAAACAATTTTCTTGGCATTGCCAGTCTACATTTTACCTCGTCTGTACTTCTGCCATCATCGGTTATCATACTGCCCAGTAACAAAACTCATCTGCTACTTCAATTGTCTCGTTTCCTGATCTAAGTCCCTCAGTACCACCTGATTTAATTCTACTACATACCATTACCCTTATTTTGCTTTTGTTGACGTTCATCTTATACCCTCCATTCAAGACACTGTCCATTCCGTTCAAATGGTCTTCCAAGTCCTTTGAAGTCTCTTACAAAATCGCAGTGTCATACGCAAACGGCAAAGATTTTATTTCTTCTCTCTGAACTTATATTCATTTTCCAAATGTTTCTTTGGTTTCCTTTACTGCTCGCTCAATGTAAAGATTTAATAATGTCAGGTATAGGTTACAGCCCCATACCACTCCCTTCTCGACTACTACTTCCCTTTCATGCCCCTCGACTCTTATTACCACCGTCTGGTTCCTGTACACTTTGTGCTGCCTGTATGTTGCCCTTGATACCTTGACAGTTTCAAAGACTGTATTCCACTCGACATCGTCAAAACTTTCTCCAAGTCTACGAAACATGTTTTCCTTTACTTAACCTACGTGGTCATTACAAACTGAGCATCACGTCGTAGCCTCACGTTAGCTCCCTTTAAATACTCGAGCTCTCCATCTCTCAAGGAATTGATCATTGGGATCGATATTTGCATCGACTGTTTGCTGCCTACCATTGCTGATGGAGAAGATAACTGTCTTCCTACAACACCACGTCGTGGAGTGCCGGCAGCACTGTACTTCTGGGCGGAACCCGGCAGCAGGGTCTCATGGATCCTCGTTTCTATTCTCTCTCTCCGGGTGCTGAAACATACCTGGGTGGTAGGTAGGAGATCGACCGACGAGACGACTTCCGACAACACCACATCGTGGATGGGTCATCGAGGGTCAAAATAGAATTCGGAGTGGGATGGAGCATACTTCAGGAGCTAGTACCAGACCATTCGTACTTGACCATAGCTGCACTGGCAGTGCGCCGCGGCGCGAGGGCACTCACTTTTCGCTAGGGCCTGTGGACGGGGAGCTGACTCATCAGCCGTCAGCAGGAACCCAACACTTAGATGAATGAGGCATCGGCTGGAAGGCTGGTGTGGAACAAGACGACTGTAAACATGGTTAATAAATAATTAAACTTTGTCAATGTTTTACTAGCGTCAGAGACGCTTCGCAGGTACCCAACTGCTATCTAGACTTCACAGAGGTGTCTCCACTCAGCCCCTCTCCAATGTTGCCTCACGTGCTCGTACATTTCTCTGGAGTCCAAAATGGTCCACTCTGATGTCGGCTTCTACCAGCTTTCCATTTCTCTGTAAATAATTCCTTAGTATTTTGGAACCATGACTTATTAAACTGAAATTTCGGTGATATTCACACCTGTCAGCACCTGCTTGGAATTATTACAGCCTTCTTGAAGTCTAGGGGGATTTCGCTAGACTCATATATCTTGCATATCAGACGCAATAGTTTTGTTATGCTTGACTCTCCCAAGGTTATCAGTAGTTCTCGGGGAATGTCGTCTACCCTGGGAGCCTTGTTTCGACTTAGGTCTTTCACTAATCTGTCAAATTCTTTTCGCAGTATCATATCCTCTGTCTGATCTTCGTCCACAGTCCTCTTCTCCTTCTGTAATATTTCCTTGAAGTACATTTCCCTTGTACAGCCCTTCTATATACTCCTTCCACTTTTCAGCGTTTCCTTCTTGGTTTACTACTGGTTTTTCGTCTGTGCTATTGATATTCATACAGCGGCTGCTTTTCTTTTCTCCAAACGTCTCTTCCATTTTCCTATATGTGGTCTATCTTTCCCCTAGTTATACAGGGTGGTCCATTGATAGTGACCGGGCCAAATATCTCACGAAATAAGCATCAAACGAAAAAACTACAAAGAACGAAACTCGTCTAGCTTGAAGGGGGAAACCAGATGGCGCTATGTTTGGCCCGCTAGATGGCGCTGCCATAGGTCAAACGGATATCAACTGCGTTTTTTTTTAAATAGGAACCCCCATTTTTTTGTTACATATTCGTGTAGTACGTAAAGAAATATGAATGTTTTAGGTGGACCACTTTTTTCGCTTTGTGATAGATGGCACTGTTATCGTCACAAACGTATAAGTAAGTGGTATCACGTAATATTCCGCCAGTGCGGACGGTATTTGCTTCGTGATACATTACCCGTGTTAAAATGGACCGTTTACGAATTGCGGAAAAAATCGATCTCGTGTTGATATATGGCTATTGTGATCAAAATGCCCAACGGGCGTGTCCTATGTATGCTGTTCGGTATCCTGGACGACATCATCCAAGTGTCCGCAGTTGCAGACAAATTGCGAGAGAATCGGGAATCTCAAAAACGTGCTGAGAATGCTACATCAACATCGATTGCACCCGTACTATATTTCTGTGCACCGGGAATTGCATGGCGACGATTTTGAACGTCGTGTACAGTTCTGCCACTGGGCACAAGAGAAATTACGGGACGTTGACAGATTTTTTGCACGCGTTCTATTTAGCGACGAAGCGTCATTCACCAACAGCGGTAACGTAAACCGGCATAATATGCACTATTGGGCAACGGAAAATTCACGATGGCTGCGACAAGTGGAACATCAGCGACCTTGTCGGATTAATGTGTGGTGCGGTATTATGGGAGGAAGTATAATTGGCCCCCATTTTATCGATGGCAATCTAAATGGTGCACTGTATGCTGATTTCCTACGTAATGTTCTACCGATGTTACTATAACATGTTTCACTGCATGACAGAATGGTGACGTACTTCCAACGTGATGGATGTCCGGCACATAGCTCGCGTGCGGTTGAAGCGGTATTGAATAGCAGATTTCATGACGAGTGGATTGGTCGTCGAAGCACCATGCCATGGTCCGCACGTTCACGGGATCTGACGTCCCCGGATTTCTTTCTATGGCGAAAGTTGAAGGATATTTGTTATCGTGATCCATCGACAACGCCTGACAACATGCGTCAGTGCATTGTCAATGCATGTGCGAACATTACGGAAGGCGAACTACTCGCTGTCGAGAGGAATGTCGTTACACGTATTGCGAAATGCATTGAGATGGACGGACATAATTTTGAGCATTTATTGCATTAACGTGGTATTTACAGGTAATCACGCTGTAACAGCATGCGTTCTCAGAAATGATAAGTTCACAGAGGTACATGTATCACATTGGATTAACCGAAATAAAATGTTCAAACGTACCTACGTTCTGTATTTTAATTTTAAAAAACCTACCTCTTACCAACTCTTCGTCTAAAATTGTGAGCAATATGTTTGTAACTATTACAGCGCCATCTATCACAAAGCGAAAAAAGTGGCCCAACTAAAACATTCCTATTTCTTTACGTACTACACGAATATGTAATAAAAAAAACCGCAGTTGATATCCGTTTGACCTATGGCAGCGCCATGTAGCGGGCCAACCATAGCGCCATCTGGTTTCCCCCTTCAAGCTAGACAAGTTTCGTTCTTTGTAGTTTTTTCGTTTGACGCTTATTTCGTGAGATATTTGGCCCGGTCACGATCAATGGGCCACCCTATATATGTTTCTACTTCCTTACATTTTCCTTCTGGTCGTCCCTGCATAGCCATTTTGCATTAGAATATAATATGAAAATATGTTGCTGCAACCCCTAGTCAATGGTATTTTGTTGAAACTATTCAGTGAGGACTGTGGCCGTTGATAACGAAACAAACAATTGAAAATACTAAATATTTTGAAAATCTTGGAAGTGAAATATCATATGAATATGATTTGCAGATTATTTGGAATAGATTTGGAAGCACCCCTGGAAAAACTATTAGAGCTTTAAAGTATAAAATGGTTCAAATGGCTCTGACCGCTATGGGTCACTATGGGTCACTACGACCACTGTGGTCATCAGTCCCCTAGAACTTAGAACTACTTAAACCTAACATCACACACATCCATGCCCGAGGCAGGATTCGAACCTGCGACCGTAGCGGTCGCGCGGTTCCGGATTGGGCACCTAGAACCGCTCAGCCACCGCGGCCGTCTTTAAAGTATAAAACAAGGAAAAAAGCACGACTGAAATTTTACAAAATGGCACATTTCCAACGCTATTATACGCAAGTGAATCGTGGATATGAATAAACGAGAAAAAAGAGCAAATACAACAGATGGAAATTAGATCTGTCAGAGCCAGTGTAAAAGAACAGATAAAATACGAAATGAAGATATTCGAAAGGAGCCGAAAATTTGGAATGTGAAAGGAACACTGAATGAAAACAGAAAGAAATAGTACGTACATCTACAAACAATGACTCCAGAGAGACTATCACAACAGATAAAGAAATCTTAACCCAAAAGGGAAAAAGATCCTTGCAGACAGAGATAAAGGCGAGAAGCGTAATAGACAACTGGTCTAACACGGAATGTGCAGAAGAAGAAGAAGATGAAGAAGAAGATGTAAAAATAATGGCCTATAGATATATTGTTTCTATGCTGCAGGGACGTGCAGGTAAGACAATATCTTCCACTCCATCAGTTCTGCCAGTTGAAAAAGCTTTACTAATTCGCAGCAAGTTCCTTATGATTTCCTAACTTACTGTGAATCTGACTACATTTATAATCAAAGAATTATCAGTGTCCTATGCTAACAGCTATTACCGTAGTGAAAATGAAAAACGTGGATCATTAGTAGACGAAAAAGACACCGAATATAGAGAACAGTATCAAGTGATGTAGGTTCACGTGTCGCTTAACTCTTGGTTTTGTTTCTTTATTAATTAATTGGAAATATAAGAATTACCAGAGGTTTAGTAGTCTTAATTATTTCTCATCTGACAGCAGACACGAGAGAACGAACGCATTGTTTTACAAGTTTGTTCTCGTAGCACTACAACACTACGTCTCCTAGATAAGTTTCTATTCAGGTGATGAACTATCCAGCATCCATCATTTATAGTAGCACTTTGTAAATGGAATTTAGAAACACTATGTATAATCTCCCACCAAGCAAGACGGAAAAACAGACAGAGAAGACAACTAATTTACAGAAAAAATCCAAAATTTACCCATTAGTGGAGCCATAACCATGGCGTATGGTGCTTCAGTGGGCTCAATCAGTTTGTTTATCGGAAACGCCGATCCAAAATGTCTTATGCATGCTGTGGAATCCGTGTGTACAACGCCAATTACTGTAACAAAACATCATAAAATGCATAGTAATTTAAAATTGCAATAATTTTATAACAGAAGATATTAAGCCCAGTACTTCCAAAGGCTGCCGTCAAACATCAGCAAGTACCAGGCAGGCGACTGGAGCACAATAATTGAAGGACAGTATGATTTCGCAAACCGTGTTAGTGTTCCTCTGGCAAGCGAGGCAAGGAGCCTGCTGCATTACGAAGAGAAACAGATGAAGCTGCATCACAGACGAGTTTTTGTTTACTCCCTTTCCATGCCCGATGTTTCCAGAAGTGCTGACCTCTTCCGTAACACGACCACAGCGCCGCTTGCGAATGACCTTCACGGGCTGAGGTCTGCTCACACAGAATATTATGGCAGTTATTTTCCGGTATTTGATGGAAATCTCTTCCCAGACTGAAAAATGCCGTGCTCGCTTCTCACAGGCTTCACGGTGCTATCCTGTCACGGTTATGTTTCTGAAGGAGAAATTTTCCTTCTGATGTTCCATGCGATAGGTTGCAATTGTGCGCCTGGAAGGGTAATGGCCTATAGGCGACCAATATGAGGTTCGGTATGCTCTAGGTGTCCACGATAACTGTTATTGGTCTTCTTTGTTAGTAGAGGAGAGTACGTAAGAGCTACGAAAGATTGTACACAGCATTCTGATGTTTCAATCTGTAATGAGAACGCGAAAGAACAACATGGTGGAGTGCTTGCGTAATGGCCTAATACAGAAGCACGTTGCATGGTTCGGCTTGTTGCATGACTCCAGACGTCTACAGTGGAATGTCTTAAAGCAATGTCAGAAATCGGAGTACTGGTTCCACGACATCAGCGAATGTCCAGCCACAACGACAAGGGACAAGGGATGAGGGAGAGAGAATACAGTTACCATTCTTGCATCATCACTCCCTCAGATCTCTTTCACCCTGCCTTTCGTTACTCACAGTGCGTGCTCTACTTATTCCCAGAAAATTTCTTCGACTTTTTGGCTCTTTCCTTGAAAGACGCCAACCGCACTGGACATGTCCTGTGGCAGCCACATTGATTGATTGATTTATTTATTTATTTTTTTGATCTGCATCAGTTGGACTTTTCGAGAGGCAGATCGCATCCCGTGGACTGAGATACGGCAATAAAAACTGCTGAGCAATGGAATAAAGTGATGGAAAGGGTGGCTCTGACAAATGAGCCCTGGGTGTTGGTTCTTTCAAAAAAATTAATAATCTCCCAGAAGAAAGGCATTCATCTGTCTACTGAAATAAAAGATCAGTTCAATTTGTCCTCGTTTTTATACAAAACCTCTGCCTCAAATACATAGCACGACTTTTCTGTCAGAGTGATATGGAGAGGAATAACACACAGAGCAAATAAAACAACGAATCTTCATCGATAAAGAGCAATCTAAACTAATTCACTTGACAAAGACTGCTAAGAATAAGGGAGAAGGAAAAATTAATCATCTTACAAATCAGTGATAAAAGGAAACGATCACAGCGTCCGCACAGTGATTTCTCTGACTTTACCACAGGGCACAGGACGTCACTTGGCAACTAACATAACTGAGTCCTTAATGAGCCTTGGAACATCTAATCAAAAGTACCGTGATTCCGTAGTATAACTTAGTCGTAACCAAACGCCTGCCGAACAATTGATAAATATCATTCTCGGTCGCCTGTGCTGCAGATTCTCAGCATGATTTAAGCTGTGGGCTGGAGAAGTGTGGACGGCTGCCGACAGATTGCTCTCTGGATACCGTGTCCGACTGAGCTGTCGATCGATAGTGCCCTCGGCAGAGCTGTATCCTCTCTGCTCTCCACGAAGTGCACATTAACTATCTTTCACCAGTGGCAAGGCTCCGTTAAATTCTGGACAACGAAAATGTTCGCAACAAATCTACTAACCTCTTCTCCGAGGAAAAGTTTTATTAGGCAGACAGTGGCTCAAGTTTCCGCGAGCACAGTTCCTAAAAGTTAAGCGCAGAATTCTCACTCTTCACATATGATTTTATTTCATCCAATCCGTGGTTCTCCCGTGTCTGTAATTCTCAGAAAGCGGTCTGCTATCTCCTTCTCTCTGGTGATTTTTATGTGCAGGTAAAGGGTTTCCTACGACACGAGAGGGTGCTCGTGCTGGGTGGAGAGGGAGAGGACTTTATCTGCGTCTGGTGTCTTCCGCTTTCTAGGGAGGCTACCGTCCACGGCAAACCAAATTCCGTAGAGCCGTGGTCTGACTGAATATCTCTGGCTTGTGAAAATGGGCAGTATGTTGCACATGGCCAAATTTTCATCACGGCTCATTATACCAGCGTTTTAAGGTGTTGATGGACTCTTCTACCTTGCTGACCACAAGATTCAGAGAAAACGTCTGCGACAGTTGGTGGTCACCGCCTGTCTTGAACAAAACTGAAGGAGCAATGGTAGGCAATGATAACCTCATAACTTCTATCCGTCTGTGAAAACCTCGTAGATCCAATAACCATTAGTTCCATTATCAAAGAGAAATTTGAAAGTGTATGGATTTCTCTAATCTGTCAATAACAAGGCTTCTTCTATATAGTTACACATGTAGCAACTTTCTCTATCACTTTATATTATTTTTTAAAAAACCGTTTTTGGGCCGGCCGGAGTGGCCGTGCGGTTCTCGGCGCTGCAGTCTGGAACCGAGCGACCGCTACGGTCGCAGGTTCGAATCCTGCCTCGGGCATGGATGTGTGTGATGTCCTTAGGTTAGTTAGGTTTAGTTAGTTCTAAGTTCTAGGCGACTGATGACCTCAGAAGTTAAGTCGCATAGTGCTCAGAGCCATTTGAACCATTTGAGCCAAACCGTTTTTGCTTCTCCTGTAAAATTTAACAAAATAGAGATACGATGTTTTTATTGCCTACCATCGGGGCGGCGTACCTGCCCTGCAAAGATCTCATCCACCATCAGCGACGCTTGTCTTAGAAACAGAACCGACTACCCTGCAGTCACCTAAACTCGCCAGTCCCTTCCGTAGCCCATTATGCGACCTAGTCATGTAGCTACAGAAAAGCTTCACATACAGTATCTACCCAAGAATCGATGGCTTAATCGTTACAATGACAGGGGCTGCTCATAATCGGCACCGATATATTTAATCGGAACAAGAATGTCTCAGATGCGAAAGGTGAATTATAGAAACGAAATAAAAATGAGATGAGTAACTCCAGAACAGACTGATACTTTCATCCTCTGTACCAAAGACACCGAATCTATTACAGTCCACATTGGAACAGTTGTACCGCTACAATGACGAATAACATGGCAGTTAGTACGTCGGGCTGAAAATCAGCTTAAATCGCTAAGTATCAAAACATCTTTTGGAGCCTGTGTGTTAGTTACAATGTCAGACCATCTGAAAATGGAGAAATTATCTACGCTGAGATTTTATCTGGTAAAAATGTTAGTAATGTCCAGTTATATCTAGACAAACTTGGCCTGTTGCAGTGACTGGCAACTGTATAGAAAAATGCAAAAATCTGCACTCCAGGTAACGTAAAAGCTCAGTATCATTCAATTACAGGACTAGAGACAGTAATTTCATGAAAATATTTGGGAATGACAATGTGTAACGATGCAAAATGCAGCAATCACGTAGATTCAGTTGCAGGTAAAGCAAATGTCTAACTTCGATTTATTGGAAGAATACCAAGAAACTGCAGTTTGTCTGCAAAAGAGATTGTGCGACCCACACATGAATGCTGGTCAAGTGTGTGTGACCGATGCGGAATCGGAACAGCAGGAGACGTCGAGCGTATGCAAAGAAGGGCAGTGCGAATGACCACAGAGTCGTCTGACTCGTGAGAGTCTGTAACTAAAATGGTGAGACATCTTAACTGGTGAATACTCGAGGAAAACGAGGTAATATCATGTTCAAAGCTATCCGAACGAACTGAATAACGAAACCTTCTTGCAGTCCTCTATCCTCTTACTTGACTATAAAAATTGTTACCACAAGTGTGCACTAGAGAACACTGTTCTGTGCTGTAATAAGTTCAGACGTAAATTAATACTACGATACTCCAAACACCATGAAATCATTTATTAGAGCTGAAACAGCCCTTAACGTTTGTAAACTCAAATTTGTTGTAGTAAGTGAAATCCTCATTAATAGCCGAGACAGTCCCTTAACTCCACCATATAAATCATTACGTAATACATCATAATTTTTTTTTTTTTTTTTGCAACTAAGAGACTTTGCAAAAGTATATGTGCTCCTAAACCTGTATGATAAAATGAAGCATTCTTGCTTTATTAAAGGTTTTCCAACAGCCTATGTTAAAATGTGTGTGAATTCCTAAGGGACCAAACTGCTGTGGTCATCGGTCCCTAGACTTACACACTACTTAAACTAACTTATGCTAAGAACAACACACACACCCGTGCCCACGGGAGGACTCGAACCTCCGGCGGGATGGGCCTCCAACAGCCTATTAACTGGTATAGGAATGGAACTGCAATATCAGAGTGGTGCAAGGGGAAGGATTGTTTAAACTGTGATGTAGAAGGGTAGCTGTCTAAAGCTGGGCAGGGAATGTGAGTTAACAACACCACGTGAAGTATGTGTTATTTCTCGCCTAACTTAGGATGAAAATTGTTTAAATGGCGCTGATGTCAAGGGAGAGCCCTTTCCCACTTCTCCAATGTTTGAGACTACGCAATACACTGTCTGATCTTTAACTCTGAACGAACGTAGCACTAGCCAGCAGGTGGCAAACGCTGTTTCAGAGTCTCGCTTTGGCTCTGCGGACTTCAGCGACTGGTGACTTGCTGGTCAGGGTCTGTGCACACAGAGGCTTGCGACTACGGATTTTGTGGGTTCCGAGGCAGCACATTCAGTTTTTTCATCTGGAAATTTGGTTTTCGAGTCGGATATCACCCACCACCCTTATAGAAAAAAATCGTACTTTTTCATCAGATGTATTTCTCCTGTTTCTGTTGGCTAGGACGTGATGCAGGTTGTAAATAGGTATAAGTGTGTTTAATTCTCAAATGCTTTCAGCAC
This sequence comes from Schistocerca cancellata, assembly GCF_023864275.1. Lineage (NCBI taxonomy): Eukaryota > Metazoa > Arthropoda > Insecta > Orthoptera > Acrididae > Schistocerca > Schistocerca cancellata. The sequence goes on from NC_064626.1 coordinate 731,032,239, forward strand.
CTGTGAGCAGCAAATATGGACAAAGAGTTTAGCAGTGTATGGCTGTGTGATAGCTGCCATCCATCCCACATATGAATCTTTTGTGGCGAATTTTATAAATATGGTAACGTTTTATTCAACATCCATGCAGAACGTATGTGTGGGCGTGAATTCTGAATCCCTGGGACTCCTCTCTGTATTTGCTACGCAAGTGGACCCGAAGTATGCAATGAACGGACACTGTAGCTTGGAGGGAAAAAGAACTTCTCAGACAGGTTTGCAGTATTGTGAGCACATGCACACTGTTTGAATTTCCCACCAAAATGAATTTCCCTCCAGTATCCGCCTATAAATAATATACTATGTTCTCTATGGTAACAAAATTGAATTTTTTTATAAATAAAGAATATGTTGTTATTATTATTATTATCATATCGTCTGCCATGCAACTGACACTTGCATTTACTACGAAAATTTGAATTTACGTTAAAAATTTAAATTTCCTGCCAATACGGGGACAGGAGGAGAGGGGAGAGGTGATGGGAGGGGGAGGAGGGGAGGGGGAGGAGTGGATTAATTGACCAGTTTAATGAATTAGTCTTTCAATGTGAATTTTACAGGCATGGTACCTTAACCTATTCCATAAGCAGCATACTGCACCAGCCTTGGCTTGGTCCTACTTCTTCTGTGTGTCTGTTTCTGTTCGTAACTTTATCCTGTAGCTAAAAGCTTTAACTGAAAAACTCAGTGGGTTATTTCAGTATTAACCACACTCATATGCATTTTGTTAATTTTAATGGCGTTGCTGCTTAGCATAATTACTAGAATCCACTTAAGTTCTGTACAAAAGTGAATTTTTAAACACTGTAGTACAGTATCGGTAGTGATTTGTAGTTTTAAACACTTAAAGCTATCCTTACAATTGCATTTTTGAATGTTTATTAATCAGTTCTGGCAAAAATAAATGCAAAATATACTGCATATAAAGAACCAAACGTTGGATTGAAATTGTTTGTAACATTGCAGTATTCCTTGAGATCTTGCTTGTCTAATTTTGCAGGTTTAACTGGGTCTGTGGAGACCTTAAGTATTAGATACATGCAGTTGTAACACCACTGACAGATTGAAATTACTGCCAGAGAATGCTAATTTAGCTATGAGGAACTGTCATGTACTTTTAGCTTCTTACATTGATTTTCATGTGTACCTATATGTCAACATCCTTATCTATGAAAAAGAAATTTCTACACATTTAAATTTTTCTAAAAGAGCGTATTTTTATAACATTGTAATAAAAAGCTTTGCAGACCCAAAAATATGCTATGAGTTAGTCATATGAAATATTAGACAAGGAAGGTTGGTTCAAAATGGTTCAAATGGCTCTGAGCACAATGCGACTTAACTTCTGAGGTCATCAGTCGCCCAGAACTCAGAACCAATTAAACCTAACTAACCTACGGACATCACACACATCCATGCCCGAGGCAGGATTCGAACCTACGACGGTAGCGTTCGCTCGGTTCCAGACTATAGCGCCTAGAACCGCACGGCCAGAGGAAGGTTGTCATTAGCAGTTGAGAACGATTAAAATTTATTTTGTATTTAATGTTTTCAGTGTAAAGAAAGTCTGTGAGTTACAAAATTCACAAAGGAAGCAGTCCAAGAGAACTGTACTTAATTTTCCTGTGGTCAGAACACAAAATGAAATCACAACATCTTCTTAAACATGCCAGAACCATGTTGCAAATGGCTCCACGTAAATTCGGTATTATGTAAAATGTATGTTGATAATATATACTGAAACTGGGAACAGAAAATTGAAAATAATAACGATCCAGAAGACGCCGTTTAGAAACAATCCTGACAATTTTTAATACAGAAAGCCTTGAGGGTATAATACTGTGCAAGCATTAGTTGTAGTTGTAAGTAATTTGCTCAGAAAACTTGAGTCATTTTATTATAAAGCAGACTGCTGCACAAACAGTTATGATAATGATGCGCAGCCTAAAAGCGGTGACCAAAGAGACAGAATGTACTCTGTCATTTTGGCGGCGACGAAAGGGTGAGATTTACCTAACAGGCTAGCTTCAGAGCGTCTTTGAGTCGACAAGTGACTTTTGTATGTACTCGATATGAAAGAGTGTCGCGCGCAACCAAACGTTTTCCACTGCGAGTGGAGACTTGCTACCGTGTACTTTCGACCCAGTACTGAGGACTTACAGAACCAGGGCGATGTTATACAGCGATACTTGTGTTAAAGGCTGACTGACGCGCTGTTTGATGGTTGGCCATCACTTTCCAAACGGTCAGGGAGCAGCTGGAGTAATCAGTCACGACGCAGAGGCGACACGTGTCGATAGCGTACGTACCTGCATTAATGTATTCGGAAGTCAACACGATGCCTTATTACAGTCTGGCTTGTGAATTGAAAAGGCTGCTGTAATGTGTTACGAAATGATTTTATTCTTGTGAACATTTGAGAAAAGTCAGACAGGAGTACGAGGATACAACGAACAAATAGCCGAAGTAGGCTACATCGCCCCGTCTGAGACTCATAAAGCGATCACACCTTGAAACACCATTAAAGAGTCAGAAGTGGGGACTGATGGAAACGCGAGTTCATCAACTTTTTATCATATCCCACTTAACGACTTTGCTGGAACATTGCGTTATCACATACGACTTCAGTGTTTGTGTGTGCTAATGGGAGAAGATTAACGAAGTTCCGTATTGGTGTTCCACCAAAGCCTATCTCAAAAGAAACAGAATTCAGAACAGAAGAAGTTAGTTAACGTTGTGGTAAACAAAAGGTGATCTCTACCTTAAGACTTATAAAATGACTTTTATCTTAATAATATGAATATTTATATATGTGTTTGGAGAGAGAGAGAGAGAGAGAGAGATTGATTTTTGATTAAGATTAAAAGTCGTAACTGGTACCTGAATTTTGGTTGCTGCCTCCTTGAATGATCAGCTTCTGCACCAGTTGGTGACGTATTACAATTTTGAGGAAGTTATTGTTCTTTGAGGTTTAAAATACGACTCTGTTAGTTACTTGGCCGTATTGCGAATAGCTTTGAGCCCAATTTTTCGTAGCTTTTCATACCTAAGGAACCACTGTTGTAAGTAAATAAGATCAAACAGCAATCTGCTTGTCTTGAGAAAAGGAGATTGCTTGATACACTAACTTCCTTCAAACTACACGTCTTGCTACATCAAAATTGGTCAGTGGAGTTCAGCACCATACTATTGTACAAGAACATAATCCAATTACTGTAATTAATAAATTATGAAAGTTCGCTCCTTATTGAATGAAAACTACAGAGAATGCATTTCTTTTCCTGTATTTTAGTTAACTTTGTACACTTACAATTCTGTCGATTGATAGTCGGCGACGACAATGAAGTTCACTTCCTTTTCCAAAAACAAGATATTTCTATTCTTCACTTCCAGAAAATTTGTATACATAAATGTTTGGCAACCCTTACACATACTTCACTCAGTTTTATCACTAAAATATCAATTTTCATTAAATATAACAATACGTTCTGAGCGACGGCCTAGCAACACGTCCTCTTCCCACAAGATACAGATTAACAGTCCTCTTTTTTTTTTAATAAATCCATTGTCTTTTCTTTTTTTTCAGTCCACTCTCAAAAATTCACAACTACTATCGTTGCGGGGATTGCGTGCTAAAGAGTTTCTTGCTGTCCAGCTGCGCTTCATTTCACTTCAAGTACTTTTTGAATCACATTTACATTTACGGTATTTACATACATTACTGAGCTTCTCAGAATAAAATCAGGCACAAATTAGTTTAAAAAAGCAGTGAGGCACATTACAGACTCCATAGAAATAAATTGTAGTGTAGAACAACATCTATGTACAGAACGTGCCTGGCTTCACAGTTACCGAGGTCACCTTACACAGCTCCATGTCGCTCAGATAAAGACTGTTTGTGTCAGATGACTGGCATTATACATCAAATAACGATACTAGACCGCATGAGTAACGGCAGATTGTATGTAATGGCTCAACGTTGCATAATGGCTTACGAATAACTTGACTACTCCAGCAACTAGTCACTGTTATCTATCGAATATTGTGATGTGACCATGTTGAGTGACGGAACCAACACGAGAAACTTGTAGTATAGTGCTAGAATTGGATTTCATGGGGTAGTTCTGAGGGGGTGCAGGTAAAGAAAAAATCAACTTGTCATGATTCAGAACGAATCTGATTCATCAGCATGGGACCTTTCTAATAGAGATACTCAAAGAACCTGAAAATGAAATGTTAAATGAAATGTGATTTTTTAAAAAGGTCTGCCCTCTCACAAATGCAATGTCTTCGATTATCTTAATGTATACTCATCCGTGTTTCAACACCTATGTGTCGTTTTCGCTGAGTCTCGTTTTTATTTATGTAAAAATATCGAACTAATTTTTCATGGGTTTTCTATTTTAGGTCTAAAACTGCAATATGTGCGTCTACTTTGTTGTGATTGCTCGCTTGAAGCTGCGCTATTTAAAATTTGGATTATACAGGGAGGACTGCTGTCAGTAGTTCAGTATAAGGCGAGCAATCAGGAAAGAATAGACGCACTAGCTATAGTTTTAGGCTTAAAACAGAAAAACAAAAGTTTATGCGATATTTTTACAGATAAAAGAGGCCCACTGCTACAATTTCGAACGCACAGTTTATGGTAGCAAAGCAGTCACTCTGTTCAAAAACAAGAAAAAGAATTGCAGATAGTCAAGGGAAACAACGTCCTATGCACTTTATTTGTTTGACAGATTATAAGTATGGCAGAGAACCAAAGAAGAGATTCACTAACTCGATAAATCCGACAGGCGACAAGCTAAAGATCAAACATATTAGTTCCACACAACACTGTCGTAATTGTCGATATTGAATCGCAAGAGGATACCAGGAAGATAATTATAAATAGTGCACTGAATGAGAGTCACAATTTCGATTTTTCTAAGAAAAAGAAATCATTGCCGATAACATGTGATGTTTGAAGGAGATACATCAACTGCATAAATCTAAGCAGCGTAGTGAAATATTGCATAACAGACAATATTGTTTCCTCTCTTGGCAGAGAAGAAAACATATGAAAAATAACTATAAAAGTCAACGACCCATGAGCTAACGTCTGTGTCAGTGCACGAGAGAGGCACGAGAGCCGGCCGGGGTGGCCGAGCGGTTCTAGGCGCTACAGTCTGGAACCGCGCGACCGCTACGGTCGCAGATTCGAATCCTGCCTCGGGCATGGATGTGTGTGATGTCCTTAGGTTAGTTAGGTTTAAGTTGTTCTAAGTTCTAGGGGACTGATGACCTCAGAAGTTAAGTCCCATAGTGCTCAGAGCCATTTGAACCATTTGAGAGGCACGAGAAGTCCAGTACAGGGAAAGCGTCTCCAGCCTACCGGATGTTGTTGGACAGGGAAACACAACGAGCTCACTGCCGGAAGATTACTTGTGTCGCAGTGTGAACGACAGCTTTCGGCTTCCATTGAACTGTCAAATAAAACACAAGACTCTTCAGTAGACGATATCAGCACAACATTACAGATAGGATATTAGAAGTGTTTTGTTGGCGATGGAACTGGGTGATATATATATACCGATATTTTCTGAGAACAAGAGCCATAGAGAAGACATTGTAAATGGCATATGGTAAAATGTCTCATATATTACCATTTTCACAAGTATAAGTGGGGCAAAGCTTCCCATCTCAGTAGTGTTAGTTTTAGGGAAATCTGTAGCAACAGTTAGAATATCGCAATTTTGTGAGCATCAAGCGGTCGAAGTAATGGAAAAAGTCACTGCAGAAGAAATCTAAACCAAGGTAAGAGGCACGTATTAATATTAAGGAAGTCATTACGAACACGCCGAAGGTTACCAGCATTAAAGGAACAGTATACAACGTGGGTACGACAGGTTATAATAATGTGCAAGCAATACCAGTAGCAAGCAGTTAAAGAGGAAAAAACGCCTTGGAGAACGTTCAACACCATGGAAAGAAAGACACACTTAGCCAAGAAATTGTGTCAGAAGACTTTGCAGGGGCTGAACAAGTTACCAGTTTGCATGATTGTAGCTGTAAAGCTGTATAAATAAAAATAATGTGAACAATACAGAAGCACAGGAAAACATTTACAAAAGAACAATATAGAGGAAACGTTTGAGGAACTCTGGCAAAGAAAATTCAGTCGTTGATGATTTTATCCACAAAATGGATCCATAAGATACGACTGACAGGAAGTTAAAATGTTGCTCGTTGATAAACCTGACAGGAGGAAAGAAAAACACGAACATTAGGAAACGAAATTAATCAACTGTATATAAATTGTATGACAGTGAAACTGCAATAATACTATTTTCTCAAGAAGTGACACTGCGCATCGTACAGTTATAAAGGAAGTTGTGATATGGACAGATGGGATGAAATCGGAATTTGTACTCGTATAGCCGAAACATATGCAATAGGTGTAGTAACTGACATGGAGGGCTCATAGTGGACTGCAATTTTCACGCTGTTAAGGAAAAATATTTTTCGAAAGAGTCGTATTATCGGTTACGTGAACTGCAAAGACCGAACAGTGAAGTGGTCGACTCCTGGAACCCATTTACAGAAGCAGTATCTCGGAAGGTTGGCTATAGGGCCCTATGCAGAGCGAGGCAGGTAGGGGAGCCTACCCAAGAAATTTGCATCTAAAGCGAGTAATTATACTGAGCAGCGGTTTTCTCTAAGTTATAACGGACAGTACGGCGAATTTTCTATCATACTCAAGTAGAGCCGGCCGCGGTGGTCTAGCGGTTCTGGCGCTGCAGTCCGGAACCGCGGGACTGCTACGGTCGCAGGTTCGAATCCTGCCTCGGGCATGGATGTGTGTGATGTCCTTAGGTTAGATAGGTTTAAGTAGTTCTAAGTTCTAGGGGACTTATGACCTCAGATGTTGAGTCCCATAGTGCTCAGAGCCATTTGAGCCATACTCAAGTAGTTTTTTTTTTCGTTTGTAGCTCTGAATTATGATATCGATTTTTAACGGAACTATACAGGGTGTTCGGCAGTTTCCGTTACAGACTTCTAAGACTTGTTAGAGGGGCCTAAGTAGCCAATATTTCGAATCGGAACTCATGTCGGGAAACATACCGCTTACCAACTGCAACCGATTACAGACGTGTTGGTAACGCGACCACTTTTACAAATAATTGATCAGGCACGACCCTGTACATTACTTGTTTTATAGTTCCACTCATTAACTGACAAAGAAATTGCTCACGTACACGTTGACGGGTTCTCTTCAACGTGATGTTCTTCCAGTTCGGTTGTGCGGTGTCTCCTTGGAGCACCACAGTCATGCCTGCTGACGGTGAAGATACCCTTTCTCGAAGCTGTTGCATAATTGTGGCGAAAACGGTTTGCGATGGGTCGGACGTTGTGGAGGACTATCTCGGTAAAGGCGATGAGTAGCTTTTCCATTACCCTGAGCTTCGCCATTCAGAAGGATCATCTTAGTGCATTCTGCAAACGTGTACTTAAGCATGTTGCTTTAACACTGTCAGACACTTGAATGAGGCTCGAACCAGGTCACATAGGTAGGACAGACGTCCAGGGACATCAGCCGACACGAAAACACAACTCTCTACCAAGACTACAGTGTTATGTATCTACCTAGCAAACACGTTTTCAAACGTCTGTAACACGGGAACGGTATGTTTCCGGACATGGGTTTCCATTAAAAATATTGTGTACTCACTCCCCTCTACAAGTTCTGGAATTTTGCTGTGGTACAATAAAGAACCTTGGAAGAGGACTTCCGCGACACGTTAAATGTGACACTTTTTCAAACAGTATCAAGAAAACAGCATAGCAAAACACTATTCTGCCTTATAGTACCATTGTAAGCAAATTCGTAAATCAGCTACCGCTCGTGTGTTTGTTATTATGACTGAATGTCGGTGCCTAAGAAGTAGATTGTTGTAATCGACTTTCGAGTTCGGAGAGTATGTCCACACATGGAGCACCCTCTCCTTCAGACAATGCCAAACCACACATGAGCGCTGCGACATCTACAACAATCTGACACCTATGGCTCACTCTCACCTCTCAACCTCCATGCAGTCCCGACTTGGCCCCATCCGATTTTCTTCTGTATCCAAAACTTAAAGAATACATTTGAGGACTTCATTTTGGCAACGATAAAGCGATGCAAGCAGAGGTGTGAGGTTGTGGCTTCGTCAACAAAGTCAAACATTCTACAGTGACGGTATCGACAACTGGTGTCTCTTTGGGAGAAATACGTTCTTCGCCACGTTGACTATGTTCAGAAATAAATATGTAGACATGAAGAATAAAGATGTATAATGTTAATAACGTTCGTTTTATTTTTAAAAAACTTTAAGAACTGTCATATAAAAAAATCAGGGGCATTGCTATTCAGCACGCTCTCGTATAACACAATCATGTCTTCGGGTATCGCTGTTTTATTGTAACTAGTCCCCTTGTTTAAAATTCCGTGCAGCTAAAGGTGCAGAAGTGTTAAGTGTGGAGAGTAAGCGGGCCATTTTATGTTTACGAACTGACTGATCCAGCAATCTCCCAATGTTCTGTTACATCTGTAAATATCCGTGTGGAATGGACGAGACATCCGACCTGTTGGCACAACGTGGGAATGTGTTCCAGTAACTGCGGGAACGGCACACACTTGTGGCTATTTAGAAATTCGCCAGTAAAATAGGCACCAAAGATGCCATTCTCAGAACAAGTTCGGTGTTTATCCACTTATCTTAGTCAACGCGCATATCAACTGACGAATAATGCACATTGCGAAAATTTATTAGTACATGCTGTATCCGTGAACAAAATCTTGCATAGGAAAGAATCATCATTTTGCTGTTCTTATTGCACCATACGGTGAAATGTAACCGATTTTGAAAGCTGTCAAAGCGAAATGTGCAAAAGGTGAAATGCATTGGTATGTGGTATTTGGCTGGTGTCACTCACACGTCCCAGCAGTCTTGTAGTTATATGTGGATTGTATTTTTTATAATATCTGCAAAAACATTCACTGTGATACCTATGTCCATTTCCCACCATACAGGTTTTACCACTTGGCGACCCAGTTGCAACATCAATGGGCTGAGTGTAGAACTGAGATATTCTCAGCTACTGACCTGCTGGGTACTGGCCGATGCCAGGTGCGTCATCTAGACGCGACTATCGGTCTCGTACCCAGGTGTCACCACTACCAATGCACGCCAGGTCAGACTTCCACCACACCTCATTTTCCGCACCGGCGCCTGACCCATCGCCGGAAGCACCACCCAGAAATGCCGCCAAATGAAGGTCGACACGCTATTCGGCTGTGTGAGGCGTGTCAACTGCAGGCGTCCTCATGACTAGACATCGTCCACTGAGGTCTGTGGGTTTCGATCCCCAGGCTTCACCCGTCTGATGTGCGACTGAGATTCCTCTAGTAAATCGTTGTAAATAAACAAACGAATCAACTGTCTCCAAACAGACGTGGAACTGCCCACTCGCAAGCATCCAGTATTTGATGTTGGAAGAGCTATGTGGTATGCAATAGATGTCGGACAACGACATAGAACAACAATGGTAGCGGCAATATAATGATGGTCTCCAGCAAGGACAATGTACTTAAGTGCCAAAACAATGCTATTATTCAAGAGGCGGAGCAGAGGTTCCCAGCTGAAATTTCCCGTAGGTGCAGGTAGAATTTCTGAAGTTGTTAAACGAAGCTGTGGGATTGCAATTGTTTTGGCAGAAATATATATAATGAACAGACCTAGGGAAAGGACGGTGGTTTTTTTGATATAGAAGTACCGTGTTATTAGTGTGGTCAGCCTAGCCATATTGAGTTCAGCTGCAGAAAACTGTATGGGAAATGCTAGCAGATTTGACACTTGAAATGGGAATGTCGATGCAAGTTCCCACAGGCACAGGAAAGATGTTTGCAGAATGGAGCTTGCACTTCTCGCGTCGTAATTTAATGTATTATTTATTGGTAATGTTGATTGTTGCCGACTTACGTGGTGGGCCTTAAACAAAATGATATTTCATTCAATTTTGATTTACAACTAAACGCTTTTCTGAAGTTATCTTTTTTTAACAATATTAAATTTGAGTGGAAATTATTTTTTACGTTAATGAACGTTAGACTCGCTGAATCTTAAAATATGAGCATATAAGTTGAACAATGGAATAAACTTTTCATATTAATTTCCTCGGCTAGTCTGTTCACTTTAAAGCAAAAAATCTTCAGTTATTAATTACAATTGCGGCCCACACACGTGCGAGAGTATTCTTCCTTACCTCCGTTAGCTATTGCATTGTAGTCGGAGTGTTGGGTCTGGCTCTCGGCTGTTGTACTGAAAATAAGAATCTTAAAGCTACGTATTTTCTGCAACGTCGGGCGGCTGTGGAGAAAAATGTATATTATGTTAATAACGGGCGAGTTTTTCGCTTCCGCTAATTTTTATAAGTTAATATCGCCACGTAATGGCGTCGTTGGCTGCACTGACCGCTGCGATTGTTGCACTGTAAATTACTCGAATGCAGGTTAATTCAAGGAAGGTGGACATGAAATCGGGATCACCTCTTACAAATTGAAAGTCCACAATAATATTAAATCAATATATTATTTGCTTAATTAGTACAAATATGCTTACATTTGCCAGTACTCGAAAGACGTCCGTCTATACGCAACCAAGACAAGAGAAGAAGTCAAGACGACTAAAAAATTAACAAAAGAACGTATCTTGTCGTCTCTTTAGATCATTTTGTTATATTTCTTTGCCCTCGAAACTTACACAGAGAAATTATTTAATACAGATACATGAGAAAAATGTATATTATTCAATTTTTAAAGGTCTCTTCTTTATAAATACTGTTTTTATAAGTCTTTTCTTATTATTTCACTGGGGACACTATACACTCCAGTATTAAACAACTACGGGAATGTTGAAGTCACTTTGTGGGGTTCGCAGTAAATTAGAACACAGGAGACCTCCGTGTGGAATCAGTGGGGATTATTGTATGATTGGCTTTCTGGGAGTAAGGGTACGTAAGTTTTTACTCGATACAGTATTACAGGTGTCTGTGAAAAGACAGGATGTACTTGGTATAAGGAATTTAAATCCGCCTCGTTGTAAACTTAGAGGCGTAGGTGAGGGTAATTTTCGTTCGCTTGGTTCGCAGTTTGCAAAAGCGTGCATTATATGAATAACACCAAGCACCTTTGGCCAACAATACCAGGCCGCAGGAAAGACACAAATATCAAGAAGACGCAGAAGGAACCAGGATACACAAATGTAATGTCTGTTATCAGAAGACCTCATCATGATTCGCAATATGGGCAAACAGCGGTTCCTCCAGCCAGACTTTCTTCCTTCAATAGTCGATTAGCTGCCGAAGACACACCACAGGCGAAGCCGCCGCTTTCCGGCAATTTTCGGCCAAAATGTAACCCTGACACGTCCCAGCTAAACCGAACCTTCAACTGCCCTACCATCAGCTACTCAGTTCCCTATAGCTGAGCATGGGCGTGTATTCGGTCAACCAGTGCTTACGTGTACACTCTCGTAGCCCAGCGTCCTCCAGTCTCCAAGCAACGGGCCAGAGGCAAACCTAACCCAAATACAATCGATACCAGCGGACACACCACGTGCGCTCGGCACAGGCATGTGGTTAGTGTATTATTAATGGCACAAATATCAATGAATTTGGAAAAGAATCAATTTGTCATGAAGGAAGTTCACTATTTAGAACATATTATCCGACAGGATGATTTGCAAACAGGCCTGCAGCTTGCAAAAGCCATGCAGGAATTTCCTATCCCTAGTAGGAAGAAAGAGCTGCAGTCCTTTTTAGGCTTGGCTAACTATTACAGCAAATATGTGCAGAAATTTTCGTAAGTAGCACGATACCTTACATATCCGCTGAAAAAGAGGCTGAAGGCTCACTGGACATTGAGTTGAGTGAAGAAGCCTTTGTGTAGTTGAAGGATTTACTGACTAATGATCCCTCATTCGATTTTCTGAATTCTCAGAAGCAGTTCACATTGTCTTGTGATGTGAGCAACTAAGCCGTGGGGTGCGTATTAAGTCAAGAAGTAGATCGAGCAGAGCATCCGATAGCCTGTGCTTCCAGGCAACTAAAGAAGGTAGTGAAGCATTATCGCACAACCGAAAACAGATCCTCAGTCTTATTTGTAGTATAATGTATTGCCATTGTTAACTGTATACCAGACGCCTCAAAGCTGTAACTGATCAATGGCTCAAATGGCTCTAAGCACTATGGGACTTAACATCTGAGATCATCCGTCCCTCAGACTTAGAACTACTTAAACCTAACTAACCTAAGGACATTGTAACCTCCCAACAGAAAAAAATAATTGTAATATTCACATTTAGTGTAACCTCCCAACAGAAAAATCTCGTTTAAGTTCCCAATAGAATAATTTCTTTCCAACAATAAAATTTCAAGTTTTAATGTGACCTTCCATTAAAGACTGACTGCATATCGAGATTAATATGTTTTGACGTCAGCAGCACTGCGTCATGGCCCTGTGAAATCGTCCTGAATAAACTGAAAAATTCTTATCTCACAATGATGTCTCCGGATAACGCTATCTATATATCTGATACTATAAGAAATTTTTGGCACAGCCCTGTCCAATGCTGGTCACTAGTTTTTCATTTGTAGGAAAACAACTGATTTTCTTTTGCTTAATCAACATGAGTATGCACAGGAAAAATTAGTAAAATCTTTAAACTCAGATAAATGACTGGCAAAAGTTTTCTTCAGAACAAAAGTTATTATTGAAACAATTCTGCAAGGAATTACATGGGACTTTAACATTACAATTGTGGTTAAATCAGTTGTGGCAATTAACATATGCGCGCGGCAACGAAGAACAATATTTTTTTTTTATTACCTTATACTACATCGCTCAGGCACTGCCATCGTTCTACACGACCGGCTCAACACCCCTGGGCTGTCCTGTCCGAACTCCAAAACTCAAGTGCTCTGTGCGAGCTACAAAGCACGACTGCTCTCTGCGAGCAGTATATGACATTACTGATAAATAATATAAGTAAAGAACATAGTAAGAAATGTCCTAAAGTGCACAATGTCGCGTAATCCCAACAGCACAACCTTTTTACTTTTTATGTAGTTTATATGGCATAATATTTTAATTAATTTTATATTGCTTATTGTTGCTAGCACGACAGATAAAATATGATTTTCACTATTAGTTTCTGCAGTTGAAAATATTTTAACTTGATGCACTTTGACCTATTATGTGGGGATACGCACAACACTGAAAGATTTCCTGCTGTGGACGTACGATCTTTAATTTGCACACTATTTTTATATAACGCTAATCTGGCTTGTTAGATATGGAACATGGTATCATTACTGTAACTAATTATGGAATAAAAAAATGCCCTTCGCTACTTTCATCTCTTGAATGCACAGAAAATTACTCTTATTACCTGTACGGAAGTTACAGTATTTCATGTTCACTAAACATAAAAGCTGCAGTGGATTTTTTTTAAATATATGAACACTATTAACTGCTACGACTAACATGAGAGCATGAAACTAAAAAACAAGGAACGAAATTTGATTATTATGTTATTAGCCAGAACAGGTTTTGCACAGCAGTCTTTGATCACATACAAGTAAAATTTTATCACTCTTGAATTCTTTACGTAACTGATAACATAATAGCAGCTGCCCATGTCCACCTGAAAATGACATAATAAAATCCACAATTTCCCTCTGAAGTCTCCAGGAAGCTGAAAGAGATAATTTTAATGTACCGTTAACTGCCTGATATATTGCGGGAAAACTGCTTTCATTCAGTTTAATTTGAATTTGCCGCGGCAGCGGCAACCGCGATCGCTGCACGGCTCTGCGTCATGAAAAATTCCTAATATGCTGAAAACTGCTAAGAATATGGAATGAAACCTTGGGCAAGCTAGCAATAAATTATTACAGGCAATAATTTTAACAGTTTATATATTCAAAAAATCAACATAAATTGAAAGCACACACCTTTTACACATATCAACCTCCGCTGGCGTCTTTCTCGATCAAAGGGCAAACGAAGGCTACCTACGCATTCAAGCGAGCGTCACAGGCTCTTACAGCTTTAACGGCTACAAGAAGACATAGGGAGTAATGTTTTAACCTCCACAATGTATAGGCAATTTAATAAGCATCTTTGTAATTATTTTTCATTATCTGCTCTGATACATACAGGGTTATTACAAATGATTGAAGCGATTTCACAGCTCTACAATAACTTTATTATTTGAGATATTTTCACAATGCTTTGCACACACATGCAAAAACTCAAAAAGTTTCTTTAGGCATTCGCAAATGTTCGATATGTGCCCCTTTAGTGATTCGGCAGACATCAAGCCGATAATCAAGTTCCTCCCACACTCGCCGCAGCATCTCCCCATCAATGAGTTCGAAAGCATCGTTGATGCGAGCTCGCAGTTCTGGCACGTTTCTTGGTAGAGGAGGTTTAAACACTGAATCTTTCACATAACCCCACAGAAAGAAATAGTCGGGAGAGCGTGGAGGCCATGACATGAATTGCTGATCATGATCTCCACCACGACTGATCCATCGGTTTTCCAATCTCCTGTTTAAGAAATGCAGAACATAATGATGGAAGTGCGGTGGAGCACCATCCTGTTAAAAGATGAAGTCGGCGCTGTCGGTCTCCGGTTGTGGCATGAGCCAATTTCCCAGCATGTCCAGATACACGTGTCCTGTAACGTTTTTTTCGCAGAAGAAAAAGGGGCCGTAAACTTTAAACCGTGAGATTGCACAAAACACGTTAACTTTTGGTGAATTGCGAATTTGCTGCACGAATGCGTGAGGATTCTCTACCGCCCAGATTCGCACATTGTGTCTGTTCACTTCACCATTAAGAAAAAATGTTGCTTCATCACTGAAAACAAGTTTCGCACTGAACGCATCCTCTTCCATGAGCTGTTGCAACCGCGCCGAAAATTCAAAGCGTTTGACTTTGTCATTGGGTGTCAGGGCTTGTAGCAATTGTAAACGGTAAGGCTTCTGCTTTAGCCTTTTCCGTAAGATTTTCCAAACCGTCGGCTGTGGTACGTTTAGCTCCCTGCTTGCTTTATTTGTCGACTTACGCGGGCTACGCGTGAAACTTGCCCACACGCGTTCAACCGTTTCTTCGCTCACTGCAGGCCGACCCGTTGATTTCCCCTTACAGAGGCATCCAGAAGCTTTAATCTGCGCATACCATCGCCGAATGGAGTTAGCAGTTGGTGGATCTTTGTTGAACTTCCTCCTGAAGTGTCGTTGCACTGTTATGACTGATGATGTGAGTGCATTTCAAGCACGACATACGCTTTCTCGGCTCCTGTCGCCATTTTGTCTCACTACGCTCTCGAGCGCTCTGGCGGCAGAAACCTGAAGTGCGGCTTCAGCCGAACCAAACTTTATGAGTTTTTCTACGTATCTGTAGTGTGTCGTGACCATATGTCAATGAATGGAGCTACAGTGAATTTATGAAATCGCTTCAATAATTTGTAATAGCCCTGTACATTCGCCGACCACAGAAGTTATTTGTGAAATATAAATACATAAATATTGCACAAACATAAAAATGAAAAATTGTTATTTCTTTTTATACATAATATACTACCATTCATATGGTAATGAAATAATAATAATTTCAGATAAATATTTTTATTATTTTTTTAAATATATTCTAACGATTTTGTAAATGTCTTGCTAGGAGATGTTACAACATGCACTGTAAAAGTCTTTAGCATTTTTACAAGAATTGAACATATTAAGAACTGAAATAAAGTGCACACATACTGTAAAAGACTTTAACATGTTTAGGAGAACTTATCATATTAACAAATGAAATGATGTGCACATGCACTGTATAAGTCTTTAGTATTTTTACAAGAACTAGGAAAGGAATGGGAAGGATAGCATCATGGTTGTAGCACAGGGGGTTGCACATAGATGCACTAAAAGTCCATATCTTTTTACAGAAGCACGACTGCAAGTGTGACAATTCTCAAGTTCTCTTCCCTGAAGTATGTATCAGTGTGGCCAAGACACCGAAATGTTGTATTAATATTGTATGTTATCATTTTGGTAGCAGATTAGGTACACAAAACAGTAGGTCCATAGTAGCATCTCTGTTGTTCAAGGTGGTGGACAACTTGATATGTCAACACCACATTCTTGTAGAATCCGTACTCTTACATCAATGTAGAATTAGTGCAAGAACCAAATAGAGTGCTCCATGACCATGAGGATGGGCAGGATAAAGGGATGCCTCAGTAATTGGTGGTAATTAGGTCATAAGGTGAAGGATACATTGAGTCTTATACTAATCGTCATACAGAAGTATATATTAGTATATCATCTTAGTTGAATAACTGTTGGCACTAATGGCCTGTTACATTATGTATTACAAAGCATTTATTGAGCATTACAAAGCATCATTCAGAAGTACATATTGGTATATCATCTTAATTATATAAGTGTTGGCACTCAGTGGCCTGTTGTTTCATTATGCATTACAAAGCGTTCATTGAGCATTACAAAGCATCATTCAGAAGTACATATTGGCATATCATCTTAATTAAAAAGGTCTTGGCACTCAGTGGCCTGTTGTTTCATTATCTATCAGAAAGCATTCACTGAGCATTACAAATCATTCAGAAGTACATAATGGTATATCATCTTAATTTTAAGTGTTGGCACTCAGTGGTCTGTTTTTCCATTATGTTATACAAATGATATAGAAGTCATTCTTCAAAAACAGGAGTACATATGGTATTATGCAAGTGACATAAGATATATTTAAAATGTAAGACATTTGACCTAGTACTCAAGGTGCCTAGCCTAATAATACATACAGGTAATGGAATCAATACATCAGACGGAATGGAACGATGCATTGTATTTTGGACTAGTAATATTTTTTTAGACTGGTAACATTATTTATTTGTGTATTGGTAAAAGTTGGGACTGGTAATAATTTTTATGCACTAGCAATGCATTGCATTGGGATCAATATTTAATTGCCAGATCATGAAAATGTTTGCCTTTTATGTACTGCTGGAAATAAAATAATGAAAGTCGTTTGTCATTCGTCATGAGCCAGCTGCAGCAAGGTTGGCAAACAATTAGAGTATATATACTCACATTCATGAATCATAGAAACAACTGGGTAAAATGCAAGTACTGGAACATGTTTAATAACTAGGTGCCTGTAGCATACAGCGTATTTCAGAAATGATCTTAATATCATGAAAAGGTTCTCCTGGAAAAAATTCAAAGTGAGTTACTGGGCTGAAAGAAGAAATGTATTCATATTATGCTGAAAAGTAGTAAACTTCGAATTAACAGGTAATTAAATGTGTACTTAATATGTATGCACTCTAGCTGTCTTTCCCAAAACATTCAGTCATTATACTATGCAACATATGACATACTGTCAAAAAGAACTGCAACAAATACTTAAATAACTACCCAGCATCTCTTAACTAATAGAAAATATATAAACTTCATCATTATCATCATCTGCAAAGAAAAACTTTATTATTCATATTGCCATATTCTTCATGTAACTATTCATCATCATTTATTATCGTTTGCAAAAAAATAGACACTTCATTATTCATATTACCATTTTCTTCATACAACTATTTATCATCATTTTTTATTTCATATATTATAGAGTTTCTTACTTCTAGCATATTATATCACTACAATTAACATTCCTGCCACGATCACGTCATATTCTGAAAAAAAATTAGTCAAGACTGCTATCATACAGTGTGTATAGTATATTTTTGTTAATGCTTGTTAATTCCGATCCATTTACTTTCCATGACAAAATATTGCATCTTCTTTCTTTCATTCTGATAGTAAAATATCCATGTCATTTTGCAGTAAATACTGTGGTTTTTAAATTTATTTCTTTTACAGGGTATTGCTTTCTGAAAATGATGAATATGGATTATTATCTTGCATTTATATCATACACTCATTGAAGGAACTTATGTTTCTAATGTGATAATTAAGCATACAGTAAATGTATTAGATCAAATCCATAGACAAGAATATTTTCAAACTGCAAAAGTGTTTACATAATATCATAATGTAGTAGCATAAAAATGTAGAACAGTCTAGATAGTGGGATATCATAAGGCAAAATGTCAAGGTCAACTGGTGTTTGTGATATCTTAAAGACTACATAGTGCTTACAGAGAATATTCTACATTCTATAGGAAAACTATGATATATACATGATAAAGTGGAAAATGTCTCAGGTCTGTGATTATAGGTTTCAGTATGTACTACATTGGGGTGAGGAATGTTGCGAATTCTATATGGACCAGCGTATAGAAGCTCAAATTTACTGGATCTACTCTTTCCTCTGTAGGATAAATAGTGTCTGCGTACTACCATCTTCTGTCCTATGTGAAATTCACGGCATTTATAAACCTGTTTTTGCTGTCTTCTGCGGCGCTGTGCGGCACGTTTGATATTGTTGAGAGCAATGTCAATTATTTCATGGTGGCGTAGTCGACGTTATGTAGGAAAAGATAGCAATTCTTTAATTTTGTTGGCTGGTTCAACGTTTTTCAAGATAAAAGTAGGAGATAACATAACAGATTCATTTGGTATAGAGTTAATTACATCCTGGAATGAGAATATGTGTGTGTCCCAATCAATGTCTTTTATGGCAGTATATTCTCATGGTTTACCAATTTCTTTCATCAGTCGTTCAGAAGGATTCGAAGCGTGATACTTGGATATATAGATCGGAGAAATGTTTCTAGCTTGTAACATACGTGTCCATGTCACAGGTCGAAATTGTGGTCCATTGTTGGAAATTACTTTCAATACATGACCTACAGGAGGTAGAAAATGTTTTACAAATGCATTTGAAATAGATTTACCAATAGCTTTGCAAAGCGGAGTGAAGGTAACAAATTTATAATTGAGTTCAACAGCGACAATAATGTAACAAAAACCTCTATTAGATCTGGGAATTGGTCGAAAAATGTCTACAAAGGCCATATGTCTTAATTTAATGGGTACAATAGGATATAACGCTGGAATATGTGAAGTCGTGTCTGATTTAGCTTTCTGGCAGATTTTACATGACGCTAAAACTTGTCGAATACGTTTTTCCATGTTGGCAAAGTAACAATTCTGTAGTAGGATAAGAAAACATTTTCTGGCTCCATAACGTGCGTAGCTTAAATGAGTATACCAAATTAATTTGTTAACCAGTTCCTCAGCTGTTGCTGTCAGGGCGAGAGCGGTGAAACAGAATGTTGTTGCATACAGTATAATTGTTTCTAATGGTGACATTATTCCTATCCTGTCAAAGGTACTTAATTTCTATCCACACGTTGTCTTTGCTCTGTTCTTTCGCTATGTATCGTAATGACGACGAAATAAAATTTTCAATTGCAACTTGTTGAATATACATGAGGCTGAAATTTGTAAGGCAGAAGTTGGTTGCGACGTCTTGCTGATTGTTGCTGAGAGAACAGGATAGTGCGTCTGCTAAAATATTTTTTGTACCGGGAATGTGCACAATTGTAAAATTAAATTCCTGTAAATAAAGTTTCCATCTGCTTAACCTGTCATGTGTAAATTTAGCGGAAGGTAGAAACTGTATAGGTCTATGATCTGTGCAAACGGTAATATGTATTCCATAAAGAAAACGCCTAAATCTTGTAAATGCCCATACAACACAGAATGTCTCAAGCTCTGTAACAGAATAATTGCGTTCATCAGGTGACAGAATGCGACTTGCAAAGGCGAGGTTTTTAATTACCGTAGTACCGTCTTCTTCAATTTCCTGAAAAATATGTCCGCCTAGAGCGCTGTTAGAACTGTCAGTCGCAATGGAGAAATTTCTGGTGGGACCTGGGTGTGATAAAAGTGGTGCGTTCAACAAGGCATGTTTCAGATTAACAAATTCAGACTGTGCTTGGCTATCCCAGGACCAAATAGTGTTTTTCCCAGTCAACTGGCATTATCTAGGGGTGTCTAAAGCAGAGTAATGAATAAATTTACGAGAAAAGCTAATCAATCCTAGAAAGCGGCGTAGTTGTTTCTTGGTCGTTGGAACAGTAATGTCACGTAACGCTTGAAGTATTTCCGGGTCAGGCGCAATGCCTTTTGCTGATATTACATGTCCAAGACATTTTATGAAGGTTCTGCCAAAGTGCAACTTGCTAAGATTAATTGTGAGTCCTTGTGCACGAAAAGTTTGGCTGTTCAAGAATCAAACTGTGTTGAGACCAGTTAGCTTCTGCGGTAAGGATGTCGTCTACGTGCGTTGTGATTCTACCTTTAAGTTCTGTCGGAAGGCCGGCCGCGGTGGTCGTGCGGTTCTAGGCGCTTCAGTCCGGAACCGAGCGACTGCTACGGTCGCAGGTTCGAATCCTGCCTCGGGCATGGATGTGTGTGACGTCCTTAGGTTAGTTAGGTTTAAGTAGTTCTAAGTTCTAGGGGACTGATGACCACAGATGTTAAGTCCCATAGTGCTCAGAGCCATTTTTTCACATACTCTCTGTAATCTACCTAAGTTGTGTTGGCTGTGGATGTGTGACAAATGTTCAGAATGTGGCGTATGCTGCGAGATGTTAGAGGCTGAAATATTGTTCATTTCAGTCACTTCATGCTGTAAAGATGTCATTTTTCGACGTAGCATATTATTTGATATTCCTAGCTCACTGATTGTTTGCTGCATATTTTGAAATTCGGGTGTCTGATTGAAGGAAACTGGTGACGTATAATCTGATTTAGTGTCATTATTGTTCTCGATAATGTCAACTGTACTGGCTAATTCATCAAATTTCTCAGTTAATGCTTTTACCTGATTGTCATTTCTGGCGTCACAAGTATCAATTTGTTTTTGAATTTTACACGTAGTTTTATTTAATTTCTTAATGTCTGCTTTAATGGCATCAGGATCTTGTAGCGATTGCAATTGTTCAATTCTACTAGTAACTGTCTGAAAGTCTTCTGTCTATTTATTTTCTAAGGTCTGAACATTAATGTCTGTTTTTGTTTTCAGATCGGTAAGTTCATCCTGTAATTCTGTGTTCGATTGTTTGACTGTACTAATTTCATCCGATACTGTAACAATATTGGTGTCTACGTATGTTTATGCTTTTGCGAACAACTTACGCTCATCATCCTGTCTCTGTGTAGTAATTGTTTGCATGACTTGTTTGTTTACTTTGTTCTGTTCTTGTATGAATTTGCGGTAACGCGTTTTGTTGTTTTGTGAAGTGGTGATTAAAACATTCGTCAATTTGGGTTTTCTGTTGTTCAAATTTATCATCAACTTTCGCATCCAAGGCGCATGAAAGTTCTGCTGCTACTGCTTTAAGCTCATCGTGTAACCATGTTGTGTTTTCTGAACACTGTGTAGCAACTGTGCTGATTTCATCTCTGTGTAACCGTGTTGTGTTTTCTGAACACTGTTTAGCAACTGCGCTGATTTAATCTCTAAGTAATTTTGTTGTGGCTTCGTGTGTGTTGCGTATCTCTTGTGCAACGGATCTGATTTCTTCATTACTATGCCTAACACAAGCCTTAATTTCCTCACGTAATTGTTCTTTAGTTTCATTGCATTGCACCACAATGGCTGTAATCTGTTCAGTAAGCTGTACAATAGAGGTGTCAAGTTTTTCATTAATAAGTTTCCTGGTTTGTTTGTTCGATTCATAAAGTTGTCTATAGTTGTTGTCTTGTTTTTCATTTGACTGTTTGAAATTTTCATTGAGTTGTTTGTTCGATTCATTAAGTTGTAGCAATATTCCCATAACTTGATTAACATCAAAATTAGCTGCTCTGTTTCCTGTGCTGTGTGATAGTGTATCTACATTTGATACGCGTTATGTAACCATTTGGTCATTGTCTGATTCATGAAAAGGTCTACTGATTTGTTGTGCACTGTTGGTCACTACATCGGAATTAAATAAATCTTGACATATTTTGAGCTAATTGTTCATTTTCATTATTAATATTTATCTGCTTACTGTGTAAATTTTGCACATCTGATGTGTCAAGCTGGCCGGTGTGGCAGAGCGGTTCTAGGCGCTTCAATCTGGAACAGCGCGACCGCTACGGTCGCAGGTTCGAATCCTGCCTCGGGCATGGATGTGTGTGATATCCTTAGTTTAGTTAGGTTTAACTAGTTCTAAGTTCTAGGGCACCGATGACCTCAGATGGTAAGTCCCATAGTGCTCAGAGCCATTTGAACCATTTTGATGTGTCAAACTGGACGGCGTTTGCTGTGGTGGAACGCGCCGCGTCATCAATTGTTGTTAAATTTACAGTGAACATAATTAAATTTGTTGGCTCATCATTTAAGTTTGAATTGTTACTGGTGGTCGGCAAACACTGATTGTCTAAAGTTGCGAGATTAGAATTAAGCCATTGAATGTCTCTAGTATTATCGGTCAAACTACTCAAAATGGCATTTTCATTCATTACACTTCGCGATGTACTGTTTGCAGTTTCTCGCGGCATTTTTCATAAATCAAAGGTGGACGCAAAATCAAATAAAGACAAAACGGATACGAAGTGGAACAAGTACAATGACAACAAAGAGCAATAAATTGCCAATGAGCTGTGAAAAAAATAACAAATTAGCAAATGCGTTGCGCCAGATTCAAACTACACTTAACACTAGATAAATAAGAGCAGATATATAGCTGACTACATCTCAGAAAATTCTCAAAAATACGATCCTGGCCGGATGTCGACAAGTGTAACCTTCCAACAGAAAAAAATATTATAATATTCACATTTAGTCTAACCTTCCAACAGAAAAATCTCGTTTAAGTTCCCAATAGAAAAATTTCTTTCCAATAATGAAATTTCAAGTTTTAATGTGACCTTCCATTAAAGACCGACTGCATATCGAGATTAATAAGTTTTGACGTCAGCAGCGCTGTGTCATGGCCCTGTGAAATCGTCCTGAATAAACTGAAAAATTCTTACCTCACAATGATGTCGCCGGATAACGCTATCTATATATCTACTCCTATAAGAAATTTTTGGCTCAGCCCTATGCAATGCTGGCCACTAGATTTTCATTTGTAGGAAAACAACTGATTTTCTTTTGCTTAATCAACATGAGTATGCACAGGAAAAATTCGTATAATCTTTAAACTCAGATAAATGACTGGCAAAAGTTTTCTTCAGAACAAAAGTTATTATTGAAACACTTCTGCAAGGAATTACATGGGACTATAACATTACAATTGTGGCAATTAACATATGCGCGCAGCAACAAAGAACAATAATTTTTTTTAATACCTTATACTACATCGCTCAGTCACTGCCATCGTTCTGCACGACCGGCCCAACACAAGTCAACCCCTGGACTTCCCTGTCCAAACTCCAGAACTCAAGTGGTCTGTGCGAGCTACAAAGCACGACTGCTCTCTGCGAGCTACTAAACTCGACTTACTGCCAACACTGCTCTGACCCGCGATTCTATTGTAGTGTAGATATTCCATAACGCAGGCAGCGCGTGAGCAATCCATAGAAATTACATCTGCTCAAGTGCGCTAGAGAATCGTAATGTACCCCTTACAACATCACACACATCCATGCCCGAGGCAGGATTCGAACTTGCGACCGCAGCAGCCCCGTGGTTCCGGACTGAAGCACCTAGAACCGCTCGTCCACAGCGGCCAGCTGTAACTGATCACACAGCATTAAAATAGCTTATGCGCATTGATGATTCAACTACCTGCTTAGCCCGATGGACATTACAGCTTTGTGAATTTGACACTGAAGTGAAATACGACTCCAGGAAAATGCATGGAACACAGATGTTCTCAGTCAGAAAGTGCACACACTACACCATGAACAGCTCCTCACTACGCTTCCTCTTGAAAGCCTCTCTCAACCACGGCAGGAGATTTCCGCAGTTTGCTCTTTTGACCATTTGCCCCCTACAAGCATAATTTGTTAGCACGACACAGTGTGAGTCCCCATAAATATGCAACATCACCTCGCTTGATGATGGTTGGGTTTTCGCGATTTTAGCTGTGGAGAAAATAAATGTTTTCACAGCTTACTTTGCTCCTTGAAATCGCAGTGATACACGCAGCACTCACCATGGTGATTAGGTGGCCAGAGGAGTCGTGTGGACTGGTCAGATGTGGCTTCAACGTTTCTGCTGCTGCTTACATGTGGCGCGCTTTTTGGAAGGGTGTGTTCAGTCGCGGAGTTCAGTGAGAAACGACCTTCACGAGAGACACTGGAAACTGATCAAGCCGGCCGAGGTGGCCGTGCGGTTCTAGGCGCTACAGTCTGGAACCGAGAGACCGCTACGGTCGCTGGTTCGACTCCTGCCTCGGGCATGGATGTGTGTGATGTCCTTGGGTTAGTTAGGTTTAATTAGTTCTAAGTTATAGGCGACTGATGACCTCAGAATTTAAGTCGCATAGTGCTCAGAGGCATTTGAACCATTTTGAACCAAACTGATCAAATACTGATTTTTAATTTTTGCCACTATCACGTCGATTGTGATACACTGGTCCTTGAGCAGCAAGGCCTGAACTTCCCTTGCGATTTCTGGTTCTTCCCAAAGATATAGTCTGGCACTTAATTCTTTGTCATTCGGACTCGTACGACGACATCGGAAGCGTCTGCGCCACCTTACCTCTGTACCATATGATGATGCATTGTATTCCTACATTCCCACCAACTCAGCATACAATGTTGCAGTTGAGAAGCACTTAATGCAGGACAGTCCACTTTATCAGTGGACAGCACTGGTATGTTTTGGCTGCTTTTGCGGCGGGCTTCAATACAGTGGCGAAAGGATATCAGCGTTTAGCAGGCCTGCAGATATGTACCTGCAAGAAAACAAAAATCGGGATTAACGCCCGACAACGGCGATGAACACAATAGTGGGAAGCTTGGGATTTTACCCGAATTTGACACAGCAAGTAAACCGAGAAATGTTTGTCCAGGGACTGCGTTGCGAAAGGCTTCACATCGAGACGGGAGCTCATTACATAGCTTTATTTTTTTGGAGGTGATAACTAAAACTTTATGACGCCCCTTCCACATTGCGGTCAATACGGACAGAGGATCTGGTAACAAAAAAAAAAGTTCAAATATGAGTGAAATCTTACGGGACTTAACTGCTAAGGTCATCAGTCCCTAAGCTTACACACTACTTAACCTAAATTATCCTAAGGACAAACACACACACCCATGCCCGAGGGAGGACTCGAACCTCCGCCGGGACCAGCCGCACAGTCCATGATTGCAGCGTCCAAGACCGGTCGGCTAATCCCGCGCGGCGATCTGGTAACATAATACCCTCGTCATGGAAGGCAGCTGTCTGTGCTTTCTGTCAATTCTCTATGCTGGTCTACAGCGTGTTGTCTGTGCCAAAATGTCGTCTTCATAGCCAGTGGTTGAAGTGAGTAGAGAAAAAACTCAGGGGGAGCTGATTACGGTCTGTAATGTGGGTGATCAAATACTTCCCATCGAAAACGCTGCAGATGCACCCTCATTGCTCCTGCAGAGTGCGGCCGAGAATTGTCAGGAAAGAGGAAATGCATGGCAGCCATGTTACGTGGGCTACATGACATCAAGCTAAATCTCTCACCAGGCCCTCATACTTGGCGGGAGACACTATTTTCTAGGCATCTTTACGTGTTAACTGTGCGCTCAGAACCGAAAAGAGCGACGTGACGCGATCGACGGGCACAAATGGTTCAAATGGCTCTGAGCACTATGGGACTCAACTGCTGTGGTCATAAGTCCCCTAGAACTTAGAACTACTTAAACCTAACTAACCTAAGGACATCACACACATCCATGCCCGAGGCAGGATTCGAACCTGCGACCGTAGTGGTCGTGCCGTTCCAGACTGTAGCGCCTTTAACCGCTCGGCCACGCCGGCCGGCGGCTCGACGAGCACACTAGAGACAATGCCCTACACATCCGTGCAGCGCTTCCTAACACTTTTAGAGTGGCTTCCATTTCAGGTCCTTACTTTCTGTAGAGCCCTCGAATTTTTATGGTATTTAGGACTTTTGTTTAGCAGAATGAGAATATCTATGAAAAGAGAATTTGTAATATCATTTGACATTATGTGGTTAACCTCAGTTTTATTTGTGTGTGTGTGCGGCTTTCGCTCGTTTTTCTTTTTGACAATGATTATTTGTAAGTTCATTCTGATTATATATGTCATAATACTGAAAAATAATAATGAATTTAATTGGATCTAGATTAAAATTTCGTAACGAAATATGAATCTTAAACGTCAATCCATTTATTGAGAACTGACTAGTAACTTGGATAATAATACATCGATGTGGTCTACTACTGTGGTGAAGCACTGTTCTACAGTGTAATGTAGCAAACATGTAGGTGATTTCTCATTAACAAAAAGTGTCCGCATCTTAGTGCATACGAAGTCAGATATCTCAGAAGTGAAACGAATTTTTCATTTGCATAATCACATAAGTTTCACATCGTTGTCATTATGCTACTTAAGTCTCTAAACTGTGATCAGTCATTTACTTCCCTGCTCGGAAAGAAATAAGTCGATTCGAAATTTGGTAATGCAGTGCCATAATCAGATTGGCGATACCTTTAGAAAATCTTACAAAATTTGCTGTAACATTATCTTGACGTTGCTCGCCTGTGTGATCCACCTTTGCCTGCGTTGCAATTACATAAAATGTAAAGTTCTAATGAAACTTAGGAACTTCAGCAGGGAAAGGCAAGATTATAAGCAGTAGAGGCTGCTAAAGTTGCTGTTCGAGGAACCACCTCAGTAATCTTTCAGAGTGACTCAAGTACGTCACGAAATCCCCCCTACTATAATACGACAGATTGATGGTTACATCACATCAGTCATCCGTGAAACAACTACGGATACTAGACTGGATACCGGCAGCGCGGTTCCAATCTACACCTCCGAGTTACGAAACTTCCTATCAGCTAAAACATCAAAAACGCCCTTTCCCCTTCCCTACTCCCTTCTCCTCCTCTCCTCATCTTGAGAGCGACTAAATATTGCATTGAAGGACATATGGAAACACGGTAAGGCCGGTAATTAAGATTATATCAAGATGCTGGCGGCTGAGTGCCACCTGTTCATTTAGTTAAGCGAACTTCCAGAGTCATCATTCTCGATCTGCCGGACACCAGGTGGCCAATGGTTTAACGCCGCAGTCGTCCTGGAAAGGGCTCAGCTTACCCATACTGACTTTTGTTATGCTTAAACAGCATAAGTGTACACCAAAGTAATTTCCGCAACTGATTACTCCCTCTCTCACTGTCACAAGTTAGTATAGCGCTCCGCCTGCTCTCTAGTGAACGTCGCTAGCTTACAGGGGTATAGAAGAGGGAAAATACAAATAAAACAAATGGCTGTTGCCTATATGATTCGTTTCTTCCGATGTCCTGTTCTTTCGATTTCCAACTAAAGAAAGTTGTCACTTCATAAAATACTGGTTTTGTCTCTGACAAGAATATACTTTTTTTCCAATTTATTGGCTTTCGACCCGTGCCCATTCAGCCACCTCAACAGTACTGTCAATTATGATGATACGAATGAAGCACAACACAACATCCTGTCCTGGAGAGGAGAAAATCTCCAACCCGGCCGGGAATCGAACCCGCTGCACTGCTCGCACAACTACCGAGGCGGATTAAGAAGGTACTTATACTGAGAAAAATTATACATGAATTAATTTATAATTAAAGTTAGTTGAATTCCCGGACTTTGCACGATACCACACTCTATGGCACGAAAGTGTTTAAAAGACTGCTGCTTTATTTACGGATTAAGAGAAGCGAAACTAGTTCTTGCTGTGTGGCGACCTTTATCTTTTTTCGGGATAGACTGATAGAACCCTCTAATAGCGAAGAGCAGAACCAAATGGAGTTGCAGACAAAGAAATTAGCGATTATTTGCATCACCTGCGCACTGTAAATGATAATCATGCAATTATTGTAGCGTAATGTCGTCTAAGGAAAAATAAATAATAAAATTAAAAATATTCTTGCAGATTCCAGATACACCTCGGGCTTTAATAATATGTGCTTCAACACCGCTTGAATGTGACAGGAGCATCTAAGACTAGTTTCTTAGGGATGTGTAGCAGAATCAGAATGAAGACGAAGACTGAAATAAGTGTAGCCAATATAACGGATGTCCCAAGTCCTCCCTCAATGATAAGAAAGGAAAACTAATTGAAACCACATAAATGGGGTTTCGAAAGTTATAGCAGACTGCTTCACATAAGCAATGAAGAGGTAAGAACATTTTTGAAGGTGTCCTCATCAGCTTAAAAACATGAAAGCAAATGTACTAGAATGCCGTAAAAGGCTGCCACAACTGAAGGGTCTGAGCTCTGGTCCTGAGTCGTGCGTTGACAACTTAATCGCCAAGAGCGGTGCCCTCTTGAGGCAAAGGTCCGATTTCGAACCCCGGGCCGGTGCCTAGTTTTAAACAGTTACTAAGTTTCACAAGAGCGTAGACTCGAATACAGAGTGAACGATTCATTCAGGAAACCGTAACTTACGTTCACAAATAACGTTTAATAAAAAAAATCTCTACATTATTTAAAATAAGTGGGCACTGTCTGGTGCCCACTTTACCGTTTACAAACCCTGCTTGGTGTTTCATTCTCCTCGTCTTCTCCCATTTTATATTGACGCTCATTACCAACCCTATTCCCGAGTTAGATGTTTCATTATGTAAACTGAAGGTGGAAGAGGGAGTGAAAAGAGTGGGAAAGGAACGGACTAATAAAATCAGCTATATCGGGACTTTTTGTGGAATTAATGACGACGAATGAAAATGTATGCTGGATTGGGACTCTAAACCGGAGCTCCTGCTTACTAGGCATTTGCGTTAACCACGGCGACACCTGGACACAGTGATTATCGCAATCGCGATAATGTGTAGACAAGCTAGCCGGCTGACACACACTCCCAACCAGCGTCACCTATCCGCCGTCGGCGTCCATGCCCTCCACCCTCGCTAATTTTAGATTCCTGCTGGAAGGCAAAAGTAAACGTGCACCCGCAGGGAAGGTAGAGGATTCATAGCCCATCGAGGCGAATCAACTTTATGAATACGCGGTGTCTGATCTTTCGGACACGTCCGCAGCTGTGATACTTACAGGGTGAAAAGTATTTAAACCGACAAACTCTGAGAGGTTGTAGGGGACATCAAAACAAATATTGTTCCCTAATGGCAATTTTTGCTATGAGGATTATTTAAACCGGTGGAGGCCGTATTACGCTCTTCAGTTGTTAGGGGTCGTATTACGACCTTCAGTTGTTAGAGGGCATATTACGCCCTTCAGTTGTAGGCAACTGCTGTCCACCAGTGTAGTAGTGCATTGTCTCTGTTTACTAATGGAGCGATACACCTGGAGTGAGTACACTGATATGGTTGGTGCGTACTACGTAGCGCACCACAACGGGCGAGCTGTACAGCGGGTTTATCAACAACAATTTCCTAAGCGCCATATCCCGGGGATCCTCCAATCAGCACTCGTGCAATTGTACGTAACGTGGGGACGAATCAGACGAATATAAGAACAGTCCTTCGAGAGCAATTGTTACGTCCATTTCACTTACAGCGTGTCCACAACCTGGAATCAGTTGATTATCCACTCAGAGCACAGTTTTCGCAGTGGTACCTGCAACAGTGTGAAATGCATCCTACATTTCCATCCTCTGTGTTGTTTACCGATGAAGCAACGTTCGGGCGTGATGGAGTCTTCAACATGAACAATTCGCATGTTTGGAGTGAGGATAACCCACATACCAAAGTTACTAGCGCTCCTCAAGTGCGGTTCTTTGTTAATGTGTGGGTCGGTGTCGTTGCGGACTGTTTAATTGGGGCGTATCTGCCACCTAGGCCATTAAATGGCAGGCACTATTACAATTTTCTCCCCAGAGCGTTGCCAAAATTGCTGGAAGACGTCCCGCTCCCTACAAGACAACGCATGTGGTTCCAACATGACGGGGCGCCGGCACGTTTCAGTCGTCGTGTGCGTCGATTCCTGGACCGACGGTTCTCAGAAACGTGGATTGGCAGAGGTGGTCCTGTACCATGGCCCGCTCGATCCTCAGATATGTCCCCTGTGGACTTTTTTGTGTGGGGAGAGATGCGCAACCTTGTTTACGCAGCTCCTGTAGCATCAGAAGAGGATCTGGTTGCCGGATAGTAGCAGCAGCAGGAACAATTCAGGATACTCCTGGGGTTTTTGCCCATGTCAGATAGGACATGATCCGACAGGTAACCTTTGTTTACATGTCAATGGAGGCATTTTTCAAAATCTACTCTAATTGAAATTGGGTTGTGTTAATGTGTTGTCTCTTGCTCTTAAAAAAATGTAAAAGTGTTTGTTGGTTTAATTAATTTGCCGCCAGAGAAATCTTCCTCTACCGGTTTAAATACTCCCCATGAACCATGGACCTTGCCGCTGGTGGGGAGGCTTGCGTGCCTCAGCGATACAGACAGCCGTACCGTAGGTGCAACCACAACGGAGGGGCATCTGTTGAGAGGCCAGACAAACGTGTGGTTCCTTAAGAGGGGCAGCAGCCTTTTCAGTAGTTGCAGGGGCAACAGTCTGGATGATTGACTGATCTGGCCTTGTAACACTACCCAAAACGGCCTTGCTGTGCTGGTACTGCGAACTGCTGAAAGCAAGGGGAAACTACGGCCGTAATTTTTCCCGAGGGCATGCAGCTTTACTGTATGGTTAAATGATGATGGCATCCTCTTGACTAAAATATTCCACAGGTAAAATAGTCCCCCATTCGGATCTCCGGGCGGGGACTACTCAAGAGGATGTCGTTATCAGGAGAAAGAAAACTGGCGTCCTACGGATCGGAGCGTGGAATGTCAGATCCCTTAATCGGGCAGGTAGGTTAGAAAATTTAAAAAGGGAAATGGATAGGTTTAAGTTAGATGTAGTGAGAATTAGTGAATTTCGGTAGCAGGAGGAACAAGACTTCTGGTCAGGTGACTACAGGGTTATAAACACAAAATCAAATAGGGGTAATGCAGGAGTAGGTTTAATAATGAATAGGAAAATAGGAATGCGGGTAAGCTACTACAAACAGCATAGTGAACGCATTATTGTGGCCAAGATAAATACGAAGCCCACGCCTACCACAGTAGTACAAGTTTATATGCCTACTAGCTCTGCAGATGACGAAGAAACTGAAGAAATGTATGAAGAAATAAAAAAAATTATTCAGATAGTGAAGGGAAATGAAAATTTAATAGTCATGGGTGACTGGAATTCGGTAATAGGAAAAGGGAGAGAAGGAAACGTAGTAGGTGAATATGGATTGGGGGTAAGAAACGAAAGATGAAGCCGCCTAGTAGAATTTTGCACAAAGCACAACTTAATCATAGCTAACACTTGGTTCAAGAATATTAAAGGAGGTTGTATACATGGAAGAAGCCTGGAGATACTGACAGGTTTCAGGTAGATTATATAATGGTAAGACAGTGATTTAGGAACCAGGTTTTAAATTGTAAGACATTTGCAGGGGCAGATGTGGACTCTGACCACAATCTATTGGTTATGACCTGTAGATTAAAACTGAAGAAACTACAAAAAGGTGGGAATTTAAGGAGATGGAACCTGGATAAACTGAAAGAACCAGAGGTTGTACAGAGTTTCATGGAGAGCATAAGGGAACAATTGACAAGAATGAGGGAAAGAAATACAGTAGAAGAAGAATGGGTAGCTTTGAGGGATGAAGTAGTGAAGGCAGCAGAGGATCAAGTAGGTAAAAAGACGAGGGCTAGTAGAAATCCTTGGGTAATAGAAGAAATATTGAATTTAATTGATGAAAGGAGAAAACATAAAAATTCAGTAAAAGAAGTAGGCAAAAAGGAATACAAACGTCTCAAAAATGAGATCGACAGGAAGTGCAAAATGGCTAAGTAGGGATGGATAGAGGACAAATGTAAGGATGTAGAGGCTTATCTCATTAGGGGTAAGATAGATACAGCCTACAGGAAAATTAAAGAGACCTTTGGAGAAAAGAGAACCACTTGTATGAATATCAAGAGCTCAGATGGAAACCCAGTTCTAAGCAAAGAAGGGAAAGCAGAAAGGTGGAAGGAGTATATAGAGGGTCTATACAAGGCGATGTACTTGAGGACAATATTATGGAAATGGAAGAGGATGTAGATGAAGATGAAATGGGAGATATGATACTGCGTGAAGAGTTTGACAGAGCACTGAAAGACCTGAGTCGAAACAAAGCTCCAGGAGTAGACAACATTCCATTAGAACTACTGACGGCCTTGGGAGAGCCAGTCCTGACACAACTCTACCATCTGGTGAGCAAGATGTATGAGACAGGCGAAATACCCTCAAAGAAGAATATAATAATTCCAATCCCAAAGAATGCTGGTGTTGACAGATGTGAAAATTACCGAACTATCAGTTTAATAAGTCACGGCTGCAAAATACTAACGCGAATTCTTTACAGACGAATGGAAAAACTAGTAGAAGCTGACCTCGGGGGAGATCAGTTTGGATTCCGTAGAAATATCGGAACACGTGAGGCAATACTAACCCTAAGACTTATCTTAGAAGCTAGATTACGGAAAGGCAAACCTACGTTTCTAGCTTTTGTAGACTTACAGAAAGTTTTCACCAATGTTGACTGGAATACTATCTTTCAAATTCTGAAGGTGGCAGGGGTAAAATACAGGGAGCGAAAAGCTATTTACAATTTGTACAGAAACCAGATGGCAGTTATAAGAGTCGAGGGACATCAAAGGGAAGCAGTGGTTGGAAAGGGAGTGAGACAGGGTTGTAGCCTCTCCCCGATGTTATTCAACCTGTATATTGAGCAAGTAGTGAAGGAAACAAAAGAAAAATTCGGAGTAGGTATTAAATTCCGTGGGGAAGAAATAAAAACTTTGAGGTTCGCCGATGACATTGTAATTCTGTCAGAGACAGCAAAGGACTTGGAAGAGCAGTTGAACGGAATGGATAGTGTCTTGAAAGGAGGATATAAGATGAACATCAACAAAAGCAAAACAAGGATAATGGAATGTAGTCGAATTAAGTCGGGTGATGCTGAGGGAATTAGATTAGGAAACGAGACACTTAAAGTAGTAAAGGAGTTTTGCTATTGGGGAGCAAAATAACTGATGATGGTCGAAGTAGAGAGGATATAAAATGTAGACTTGCAATGGCAAGGAAAGCATTTTTGAAGAAGAGAAATTTGTTAACATCGAGTATAGGTTTAAGTGTCAGAAAGTCGTTTCTGAAAGTATTTGTATGGAGTGTAGCCATGTACGGAAGTGAAACATGGACGATAAATATTTTGGACAAGAAGAGAATAGAAGCTTTCCAAATGTGGTGCTACAGAAGAATGCTGAAGATTAGATGGGTAGATCACATAACTAATGGGGAAGTATTGAATAGGATTGGGGAGAAGAGGAGTTTGTGGCACAACTTACTAGAAGAAGGGATCGGTTAGTAGGACATGTTCTGAGGCATCAAGCGCTCACAAATTTAGTATTGGAGGGCAGCGTGGAGGGTAAAAATCGTAGAGGGAGACCAAGAGATGAATACACTATACAGATTCAGAAGGATGTAGGTTGCAGTAGGTACTGGGAAATGAAGAAGCTTGCACAGGATAGAGTAGCATGGAGAGCTGCATCAAACCAGTCTCAGGACTGAAGACTACAACAGGAAAAAATGGCATTAGGAAAAAATATTTGTTTTGATGTCCCCTACAACCTCCCAGAGTTTGTCGGTTTAAATACTTTTCACCCAGTATAATGTAAATTGTAGATGGAGCGGGGACCACATCGAGGGACGTGTCCAAAAGATCAGACACCACGAATTCATATAACTGACTCTCCTCTATGGGTAACGAATCCACTGCCTTCACCGCAGATGCACATTTACGTTCGACCTCCAGCAGGAATCTAAAACAAGCGAGAATGGAAGGAATGGGCAGGGTCTGCGGATAGGTGGCGCTAGGAGGGGATTTTGGGTCAACCGAGACAGCCCGCTCTTTACGATAAATACTATGTCCGGGTGGCGCAGTGGTTAAGGCAGCTGCCTAGTAAGCAGGAGGTCCTGGGCTAGAGTTCCGTCTGCCACACATTTTCATTCGTAGCCGCTAATTCCGCAAAAAACCTGATGCAGCTCATATCATTAGTTCCTTTCCTTTCCTCTCATCCCCCCCCCCCCCTCCACCTTCAATTTAGAGATGTATCACAGCCGCGGATTCATATAATAGATGCTTAATGTTGAGTGATTGTTAGTTTATAGTTTGGCGAATGATTTATTTCTTGATACAAGTATGTTTTTTTTTTTTTTTTGCATCAGACTGTGTTTCTGGTTGAAACAAACACTACATTTTATTGGCGAACACCGAATTTCATCCAGTTGAGTGTTATGAAGCATCACACAAGCAATACGTTATTCACTTGCATTTTTCAGCACGTCATAATCTATACAACAGTGCTGAATCCGTCGACATTTAATTCTGCCCCATATTCTAGGAGAACGGCCTAACATGACACATTCAAAGGTGTCACGTTGTATTCACAAAACGAAAAATCTTCCTGAGGGTGTGATGCTTATGATATCAGATTTCACGATGTTGTACAACCAAGTTTGTCATTATTGTGTGACAGATGCTATCACATTAATGTAAGATATGTGCTGTTTCAGTGTTTAAATTCGCATATGGATTGCACTTCTTGTTTCTAGTTATAGAACGTTACATCTGTGATTGTATGACATTATGTCATTTTATGTGTTCGATAGTATTTATGCTATAAAGATACCTATATCATGCAGAACTCCCAGCTTGCAGGACGAAGGCTTTGCTGACAGAGTTTTCCTTGTCCCAGCTGAAATGTTTGTCTTGGCCTTGAAACATTGTAGATGTGAAATAGAAATCCGTAAGATAAAACAGTACTACGCTACCGAAGTAAGAGTGGGACTATACTAGACATGGCCTACATCTCAACAAGAAAGGGAAGGGTAAACTGGCTGGGCTGATAGCAGTATATTTAAAGGGGGGAGGAACTACATCTCATGGTGGAAACTCTTTTTTAGTGTAAGATCAGTGTCCAGTGGGAAACTCAGCCAGGCAAGTAATAAAGATGTTAAAAAAGTTCAAGATACTCACAAAAGTAAAGTGAAAAATAATGTTAGTATATTTCATCAAAATATTGGGGGATTGAAGAATAAAATTGATGAGCTTCTGCTTTGTTTAGAAGATATAGAAACTGAGAATGTAATAGATGTACTATGTCTGTCTGAGCATCACATTGTCACTCATATGCAAAAGGTTAGCATCAATGGGTACAAATTAGCTGCACAATTAAGTAGAGATAATATGATGAGAGGAGGTGTTGCCATATATGTCAAAAGCTTCCACAGTGTAAAAAATTTAGAAACTAAAAATTTTTGTGTAGAGCAACATATGGAAGCATGTGCCACTGAACTAAAACTAAATGATGGCACTTTCATAATTGTAACAGTGTATAGGTCCGCCTGAGGGAATTTCCAGCTATTTCTAGAAAACTTGGATGCTTTGTTGTGCTATCTGTCAGACAGGTGGAAGCAAATTATCATTTGTGGGGATTTTAATGTTGATTCCCTGAAAGAGTGTAATAGGAAGAGTGACCTTGTAGTATTACTCAGTTCTTTCAATTTGAGCTCCATCATTGATTTTCCTACTCGGATAACAAAGAACAGCAGGACATTGATAGATAACTTTTTTATAGACCAAGATAAGTTTCAGGACATAAATGCTTATCCTGTCGAGAATGGTCTTTCAGATCATGGTGCACAGCTAGTTACAGTATATGACATAGCTCCATGCAGTATATCAAATCAGAATTTCAAAGCAGTGCATTCAATTAACAATATAAATATTGCAAACTTTAGGGAAAGCCTACAGCAGCTAGACTGGGATGAAGTGTATAAGGAACCCGATGCAAACTTGAAATATAACTTATTTCACGATACATTTTTAAGGATATTTGAAAATTGTTTTCCCAAGAAAATAGTTAAACATAATTCCAAGAAAACATATAAAAAACCTTGGCTAACTAAAGGAATAAGAATATCTTGCAACTGTAAAAGAGAACTGTATCAAACAGGAAGAGGGAGTACTGACCCCGAAATTGTTCAATATTATAAAAACTATTGTGCGGTACTAAGAAAAGTTATTAATAAGTCCAGAAGCATGTGTATCATGTCTGAGATCAGTAACTCTGATAATAAAATAAAAAAGCAATTTGGAATATTACTGAAAGGGAAACAGGGCAACCAAGAGCACAGGAAGACTTTAGTGCCATAAAACTGAATGACAAGTGTACTAACAAACAATCAGAAATTGAAAATATTTTCAATAATCATTTTTTAAATGTTGTGGAGAAAATAGGATCCAGATCTTCACTAGAAGAGGCAAGGCTACTAATAGAAGTGGTCATACCTGTGCAGTTTGAAACAACTGTATTTCCACCAACCTCTCCCTCTGAAATCAGTAAAATAATAAACTCACTGAAAAATAAAAGCTCTCACGGAATTGATTGCATTTCCAGCAAGGTACTTAAAGCTTGTTCCCCACAGATAAGTAGGATTCTCAGCCACGTATGTAATAGCTCTTTGGAGCAGGGTGTTTTCCCCGATAGACTGAAATATGCCATTGTAAAACCATTGCATAAAAAGGAGGATACGTCGGATGTCAACAACCTACCGCCCAATCTCTGTTCTGAGAGCTCTATCAAAAATTTTTGAGAAAGTAATGTATTCAAGAGTAGCCTTCCATATTTGTAAAAATAAAGTACTAACAAAATGTCAGTTTGGTTTTGAGAAAGGCTTTTCAACAGAAAATGCTATATACGCTTTCACTGATCAAATATTAAATGCTCTGAATAACCGGACATCACCCATTGGTATTTTTTGTGATCTCTCAAAGGCCTTTTATTGTGTAAATCACGCAATTCTTTTAGATAAGCTAAATCATTATGGTTTGAGGGGGGCAGTGCACAAATGGTTTAATTCATACTTGACTGGAAGAACGCAGAAAGTTGAAATAAGTGGTTCATGTAATGTTAAAACGACAGCTGATTCCTCAAACTGGGGGGCTATCAGGTACGGGGTCCCACAGGGTTTGGTCTTAGGTCCTTTACTGTTCTTGATATACATTAATGACTTACCATTCCACATTGATGAAGATGCAAAGTTAGTTCTTTTTGCTGATGATACAAGTATAGTAATAACATCCAAAAACCAAGAACTAAGTGATGTAATTGTAAATGATGTTTTTCACAAAATTATTAAGTGGTTCTCAGCAAACGGACTCTCTTTAAATTTTGATAAAACACAGTATATACAGTTCCATACAGTAAATGGCACAGCCCCAGTAATAAACATAGACTTTGAACAGAAGTCTGTAGCTAAGGTACAATTTTCAAAATTTTTAGGTGTGTCCATTGATGAGAGTTTAAACTGCAAGCAACAAATTGATGGTCTGCTGAAACGTCTGAGTTCAGCTACGTATGCTATTAGGGTTATTGCAAATTTTAGTGATAAGAATCTCAGTAAATTAGCTTACTATGCCTACTTTCATTCACTGCTTTCGTATGGCATCATATTCTGGGGTAATTCATCGTTGAGCAGAAAAGTATTCATTGTTCAAAAACGTGTAATCAGAATAATTGCTGGTGCCCACCCACGGTCATCCTGCAGACATCTATTTAAGGATCTAGGGATCCTCACACTAACCTCACAGTATATATATTCACTTATGAAATTTGTTGTTAATAATCCAACCCAGTTCAAAAGTAATAGCAGTTTGCATAGCTATAACACCAGGAGAAAGGATGATCTTCACTATGCAGGGTTAAATCTGACTTTGGCACAGAAAGGGGTAAATTATGCTGCCACAAAAAGTCTTTGGTCACCTACCAAACAGCATCAAAAGCCTGACATATAGCCAACCAACATTTAAAAATAAATTAAAAGGATTTCTAGATGACAACTCCTTCTACTCATTGGCTGAATTTTTGGATATAAATTAAGGGAGGGGAAAAAAACCCAACTTAAACATTAGTGTCATGCAATATTTTGTGTAATGTAATATCTTGTACAGACATCTTTTATTAACCTGACACGTTCCACATCATTACGAAGTGTCGTATTCATGATCTATGGAACAAGTATTAATCTGATCTAATCTAATCTAAGAGTGAAATAACACAGGCGTTATATACACGAAGCATATAGCGATTGAGGAAAGCTGCGGAAGGTTAACACCTCCCGTTTCTTCTCTGGGACGCAATGGCATTGCTTGATAATGCTGCAGTTTTTCTTTTACCTTGATAGTGACATCCCGTGCCTCACCTGGAAGCTCCCTGCTGAAATGAAGTGTGTACATGAGTCTCACGTAGTGTTAAGCAATGAGTCACAATGGGCTTGGCATAGCAAGCGGAGTGTCTGCATCGGACGAACGTTGAACAACAAGGAGCAAAGGCGGTCCTGTGCGAAAACGTCAAATAGCAGAATCTCTCTAGTCGTGGAAGACAGCGTGCGACACATTAATAAATCGAAAGTGAAACAAAGCACTAAATTTTATTTTTGACTCTTTGCACTGATTCAAATACCTTGGCTGAACACAAATATTGGCAGCGTCGTATTGTGAACAAGTTTAATGATTTCCGTGCACAGCAGCATTGTTGCAGGTGTAGTTCCGTGCATAAAAATATATTCATTTAGTTTTTGCAATTTTATGTCATACTTTTCTCGTGATTACATCATCTCAACGGATGAAGACAATGCCAGCTGCTTTCATGAGACTCACGAATCTGTAGTTGCTCCAGTGGACTCTATTAAAACCAGTTTGCCTGAATACTTAGACTACGGTTTGCTTTACATTCCGACACTGAATTTTGACTGCAGAGAACTTGACTGAATATCTCGAAAACGTAATTTTGACAGCTACCCATTTTTTAGCTGTGTATTCAGCTTTATGAATGAGTCAGTCAGATTTCTTCGGTTATTTAACATCATAGGCTGCACTGTTAAGACGACTTCTAGTACACTAGTGAAAATGTTATTAAATACCGTGGCCTACAAGTAATTTGTGTGTGGGCGACAGAATCGTAGTCTAATAACAATTGCTGATTTTACGCTTTTTGTTCTCCTGGTATCTGTAGGCTACTGTAACGAGAGACTCCATTTGATACTTATTTTAGGTAATTATTTTTGCCGCCTCCGCAGTGAAGCTTCTTGAAACATTTGTTATGGAATTCATTGTTTATTTATTTAAGTATTGCATCTTTCTTACATATATTATGTATTATTTTCGTAACTTGTTGAGGCACGCATTTAATGGTTTTACTCAGACAAAAGCGTGGTTCCTATATCATTGACTATTCCTCTGTCTGCAGGGTCTGTATTTGTCCTTTTAACATGCTGCCCTGAATGCAAGCATTTCACTTTTGTGAGGCCATCCACTGTCTTTAGTCCAGCTGTATCCGTTTCGTAACGCCTTCTCGGAATAATTGTAAAGACTTGCAAGATGAATCCTCAAAACTGAGCGCCGGGCGCAGTTCGTATGGCACTGTGATCATTTTCAAGAGAAGGGGGTTTAAATCGTTATACTGGTCATTATGAATTGGTTTGTCTATGGTATACCTCGATCCCTTCACAGGAACGACAGGGACGCTTCAAGAAAGCCACGGTCGACTACCTGCGCCATCCTTGCCAACTCTTTTCTCTGGTGACCTCGAGCTAAACGAGGCGTTGCACTGTAATATTCTTTTCCTCCTTACAATCTATAAATAAATTTTTAAAACAAGCCTGGTAACTACATCCTGCAATTCGTTTCAAGATCTGTGCCTTCGTTTAACGCAGACTTCATCCAGTACTGATAAATTTGGTGTTTGTACCATTTTCAAAACCTCTTCGTCACTAACGATTTTTTGATAGTAAAGCATGAAGATAACTAAACTCAATCATATGCTTCTGAATGATGATACTCTAATGTCGCTTGCAATCTTGTTCTTGGCCTTTACGAAACTGCTTAAAATTTCCCATATCTATCTGTTATTACTATCGATAACAGCTTCTTCAGATCCTCGTTTGAATTACACCAGACAGAACATCTTCAGAAAGCTGTAGTCTCATTCCACAGGCGTGAGACGAATGTCTGTGTTCATCTCATACCTATTTTGTGCGTTTTTCCTACATATTCCTAGTCCTGATTTCTAATTTCATTCTTGACGCTGTTACTTTGAATAAGACGCTAAGAGTTATCTTATAGGGACCTCCAGTTGTTTGGAGAAAGTGACATTATGTCAAAGAGTATACGCAGTACAGAACGAATAACTGTTACCCATGCTACGGCACTATTTGAAATTGTCTCTTTAATATTCAACTTGCCGCTACATCTATTCACAGAGTAAAGGTCACACTGTTGGTTCCTGAGAAGGTTAACCACAAATATGTAAGTTATTGATGACATTGTCTTTCCTACCAGTGTGGTGATTAGACACAGCAAATGTTAATCATATGTGATCTGAAGATCGTTAGTCGTTTTAGCTAGTAATCATGATTATACATAATTTTTGCGATCTTGACTACTGAAGCATTATTAATAAGAATCCATAAATTTTAAAAGTCGTGCTTGAGACAGATGAAATACGAGTGAACTGAACCGGATTTCCGGCGGATATATTTCTCTTTGAACCCAGAAAATCGAGTGAGGAAGAGCAGAGGTTAAGACACGACGGCATGATATGTGCTCGGAGTACCACAGGTACATATTACTTGACCAGATATCTTTCAGACTAGACCTTCACTATGATTAGAAGCCGGCCTAAGTGGCCGAGCGGTTCTAGGCGCTTCAGTCTGGAACCTCGCGACCGCTACGGTCGCAGGTTCGAATCCTGCCTCGGGCATGGATGTGTGTGATGTCCTTAGGTTAGTTAGGTTTAAGTAGTTCGAAGTTTTAGGGCACTGATGACCTCAGCTGTTAAGTCCCATAGTGCTTAGAGCCTTTTGAAACACCATGATTAGAAGACAGTCCGTCCTCTCTTATGACAAGTGGAAGACAATATCTGCAGACATGTAGCGGTAGAAGCACAGAGAACACAACAGCTCCGAATGATAGTCCAAAATAATACTGATTTTAAGAGAAATTCATGAAAATTAAATGCTGTGAATCCCCTGTCTATAGAGGAAGTATAATTTAGCTTTCTAATAGAACAAGTTTAAGAAAAGAGGGGC
The DNA here is from genome assembly GCF_023864275.1 of Schistocerca cancellata. NCBI lineage: Eukaryota > Metazoa > Arthropoda > Insecta > Orthoptera > Acrididae > Schistocerca > Schistocerca cancellata. The sequence continues at coordinate 731,073,614 of NC_064626.1, forward strand.
CACAACGTCAGTCTCTCTCTTTGGTTAGTAAAGTGATAAAGGCACAGTACATCCATTATTTATTTTGATGCAAACGTCTGGATTTAGCGTATGTTACCGACTTGAGTGAGAACTTCGAAGTTTCCTCTCTGCTGCCGATATGTACCGAGCCTATACTTCAGTTCCAACAGGAAACTGCTCTATGAGTGCGTATGCAAGTACTTACAACTCACAATTTTCTCATAACGTGGCATACGAAAGCATAAAGCGCAAGTATCTCAAACATCAGTGATTTTTTGAACACAGCTGTTTCCAGTGGAGCCGAGTAGCTGAGTCAATGTAGATCAAATACAAATAAACACTTACGGAAAAAAATTCCTGTTCATGAAGACTGAATGAATGATTGATTATATTCTTTTATTTTTTAGTATTGTATATTTTTACGACATGCCACTGTGTAATTCTCGTATGGTTCTGTCGTGAAATACACTAAATAAAAAAAAGAACAAATAAATGTACCTCACCCTTATTACTAAACAATACTGAAATTGTCATTGAGCTCACCTGTCGTTTAATAATGATCATATACTTTTTGTGCTCTGATAAAAAGAGGAATGCGCCTATGTTTTGTGGCGTATTATTACCTTGCTTTAGTTCAAAAGATGGCTCTGAGCAAGAACTTAGAACTACTTAAACCTAACTAACCTAAGGATATCACACACATCAATGCCTGAGGCAGGATTCGAACCTGCCGTAGCAGTCGCGCGGTGCCAGATTGTAGCGCCTAGAACCACTCGGCCACTCCGGCCGGCCCTTGCTTTAGTGCCACGACTCTAATTTGCGTAATAAGACGACGTTTACCATCAATAACCGCGTTTGAAACGCTCTCTCATTCGTGGTAGCGACACTCGTCCGTCAAAGTGCAACGACAAGGTTAATAATTTCACGAAAAATGAAGAATAATTACTATAGTGCCGAAATGCTACAATATCAAGGACAAAACCACGTGATGTGACAGGTGGTTTAGCATAGTACCAGTGCATGAAAACAAGTTCAGACCCAATGAAACACACGTATCACAGCAAAGGATATCTGAACTGTTGCATAAGAAAACAGTAGTCCTATCTTTGGCGGCAACATAATCTTCTATTCTCACATTGCCACGATCATAAAGGAGCCGAATGTCATCCTGCGATAGATTGTTCCATGCATCCTGCGCCTTTTGTTGCAATTCGGCAGTGGTTCTTACAGGGCCGGAGAACGTGTAGGTTCCCTATTCGTCGTTTCCCGTAGGTACTCATTTGGTGAGAAATCTGGTGATCTTGCTGTCCAAGGCAGCTGTTTTGCACCACGGAGAGTACGTTGTCAATTTTTGGAAATTTGTGGTAAGGTCTTATGGGACCAAACTGAGGGGTCATCGGTCCCTAAGCTTACGCACTACTTAATCTTATTTAAACTAATTTACGCTAAGTACAACACACACACCCATGCCCGAGGGAGGACACGAACCTCCGACAGCGGGGAGCCGCGCGGACCGTGACAAGGCTCCCTAGATCGCGCGCTACCCCGTGCGGCTTACATGTTCCTGGATTTAGGCCCTGGGAGAGGTTCCCTCGGCCACCACTGGTCTCATTACGCATCGATCTTGACGTGCACACGTACTACACGAAAGTCCCTAAGCTTATCTGAGGGGGTGGAAATGTTCTATAGACGACTGGTGAAAAGAGGGACACATCACTGATACAATGTGCCCAAAATGTGCAGAATTTCGTCGATACGTCCATCCAGCTTCGCGCAGGGCCAGAATGTGACACCGTTCAAATGTGTGAAACTGTTCAACAGGAGCACATACTCGTTGGTGAACTATGGTTGTATCCTAGAATGAATGTTGCCAACACTGTCTACCTCCAAACCCTGCGCAGTTATTGAGTGTAGAGTCAAAACAGAGGGGACACAGACAGGCCTTTTGAGCACCATCTGAACACCGATGACCGTGACAAATGATTCACTAACGTTAAAACCCCTCAGAACTCACCTATTATACCCTGATGCCACTGAACACACTCCTTGAGGGTGTTGCCTTTTTTTCCGGCTATGAAGTTATGACTGTTGGTGAAACTGGATTCCCAGAAACAGAGAGGATTAAAGAGATTAATAAGACGTGGAAAATCGATAACAATGATAACTCCGCTTTTTATGCCACCAATCTATCTTCTTTACGTAATTTACGGAAACGGAGTTAGATAGGGTCTCAAGCAGGTCACCGCCTGAGATCCGAACTAAAGCGAGTAAATATAATTTTATGTAACTCAGTGCTTACACAAATAAGTGGTACACCCGTTTATGCAATACCGGCGGAAGCTGATCGTCAGGAATATCAGCAATGTGAAGATACAGTGCGGAATTCCTCAGCAGTGAAATGGCAGATCGAAATTGCTGAAAGCAGCATTCTGTTTCCAACTTGGAACGTTGTACATCAGACGAAACGCTTTAATAAATCGTTTATGTGTTGGTAGAAAATCGTAATGTTATAAAAGAAAAAACGTCAAAAGCTGTAGTGCAGTGAAAGGAAAGTCGAGAAAATATTTATTTGTTATTGAAATATACAGTTTAGGAATTTAGTTCTTGAAAATAATATTTAAACGCAGTCCAGCACGGCTACGGCACTCATTTAAACCATGAACAAAATTTCACATGACGGCTCAGCATGTAGACACTCGGATGGCTGCCACTTCGATACGAACATTTCCTTTCAGTTGCTCCAGAGAAGCCCAATTATCGCTACTGGAGTACAATGAATCCTAAGCAGAAGCTTGAAAAAACACTTCATTCGCCAAAAGCAACTGCATGGGCTGCGATGTCGGCTCGAGGAATAATTGACCTGTGCTTTTTCGAGCGTTCGTGCAGTCGCAGTGAACTCAGAATATCATGTGATGATGTTAAATGACTTTCCGGTGCCTGAACTGCAAAACTTTCCCGGTTATAACCAAAGAACATGGTTTCTGGAAGACGGACCCACAACACACACGTCCAATGCGTTTTTAGATTCGACGCATCCTCATAAGAAAAAAATCCATGGAGCTTAAATTTGTGTTGCGTGGATGCCAATTTATGTTAACCATCCTGGAGATCAATTTACCAGGGAAAATTCCACGAACTCGCGGTATAGATGCACTGGACGTGTGTGCTCTGTCTCCGTCTTGCTGAAACCTTGTTCTTTGGTTATAAGCAGGAAGGTTTTGCAATTCAGGCACCAAAAAAATCATTTAACATCGTCACATAACGTTACGAATTCACAGTAACTGCACGATCGCTCTCGTCCTCGGAAAAGTAGGACCAATTATTCCTCGAGCCGACATCAGCCCATACAGTAACTTTTGCCGAATGAAGTGATATCTCATGCTTCTGTTTAGGATTCTTTGCACTCCAGTAGCGACAATTTTGCTTACTGATGTGACCGTTCAAGTGCAAATGAGCCCCGTCAGGAAACAAGGCGTTCTTAAATGAAAGGCACTCAGTCACATCATTAACGAACAAGCCTATGAGGCTTTAATTCTTGCACCAATTGGATTTTCTAAGGGCGCAGTTAAAGGTCTTTTTGCAGAATTCGGTGCATTAATAATCAATGCACATTTAAAGAACTTGCACAATTACGGAAGGAGAATCACGAACAGATGATTTTCACTCTCCACGGATTCACCCGTTCCTGATGATTTTGGCCACCCCGATTTCGGATTGGCCATTGTTGAACTGGTCCCCTCAAACGTTTTGAGCCATTCTGCAATCCACGATCACCGCAAAATTTCCTCTGTATTACAGTCACTTAATCACCGGTTTTGTAAAATTCTCGCACACAGAACGCGCGGTCCGCTCCCGAGAAAGCCTCCATGTCGACTGAATACCTAAAGGCACACCAAGCAATGAGCGCACACCTCACTCTCCTTCGATTTGCTAAATATGCGCAGAGTGCCCTTCAAATATAGACTTCCTTTTGAGACACTCTTTATTAACAGTCCTGCCTTACGTTCAGCTATTCAATGTCTGTCGGTGTCGCTTTCTCTCACCATCGACTTTATGAACTATTCGTAAGGCAGAGATAGTTCCTAACGCTGCATCCACACTGTACCCTATACTAGAGAGGTATGTCACTTACCAACCTTTCTACGAACACCATATACCTTCCTTTCGTCTTTTAGTAAAAAAGAATATGTCCTTGGTACAACCACAAATTACTGATGTTACTATTGCATGTGTTCGACAGTTGCTGTATGTAATTTCAGTCAAAATAGAGGTGTAAAGGGACGCATGGGAATTCTCACATATAGTGTTAACTTACACGTAGTTAATTAGAATTCGAAAGAGAAGAGACTTGTTGCAGATTGTCCCACAAACTATGTACAAAGTTTTTGCTTGCATCGCCCCTTGTGTTATGTGAGATTTGTGCACCTCTAAAAAAAAGGTCACTTTACCATGTACAAAGCAATGCATGATGTGGCACCCTGCGCCAGACATCAGGTTACGTCACTGTGTTACTCTGAAAGTGATTCGACACGCAGCACGTTGAGCCCAAATCCCATAATGTATGAAGCTCCTTCTGTGACAGAGCAAGCGGGAGATTTGTTGGCTTCCGTTGTGACAGGCTCTGAAACCTGAGTCACCCAGCATCCGAGAATAAGATAAGGTGCTTCTGGCATGAACAGTGAATGAAGATATTAAAAACATCAGATTTCTGTGGCTGTCAGCTGGCACCATGTTTATTAAGATACATTAATCACTTCTGATCGAAGCGTTTTTCACAGGAACATTATGTCAACAATTTTACCTTCTATGAGTCGTCACAAGATCTGCGTCAGCACATTCGAAACAAACCTCGAGGAATTCTGCCCCAGGAAATTTGCTCACTGCAAGAAAATACCCGTCCGTACTTAGCAGGTGGCACACGTGAACTCACGATGTGATTCAAGTGCGAAGCTTCGGTCTATCGATAGTCCTTACCTCCGTCAAAGTGACGGTCAAATGTGTCGAGAATCGAAGGAAATAACATCTGCGTGGAAAGATCTTCCTCTACAGCGATTAATTTCAAGAGGCACTGATGACGTGGTTGAGTGAACTAGTTTCTAAATTTTACAGCAACAGGATCAAACCAAGGTTTAAACAGTGTATTTTCACAGTTTGTGCTGGTATCTAACAACAACAAAAGATGTATTTTAAGCATATGTCTAGTTAATGTTTCTGTGTATTCTAGAACAAGGAGGTTAAAGTTTAATGACGAGACCATTAGAGACAGGAAAAGGATTGTAAGAAAGTCGCCACTGACTTTTCCGAAACAGTAATCCCAGCATATGCTTCATGTAATGTAGAAAAACCGCTGAAAAGATAAATCTGATAGCTAGATAAGGATCTAAACCTCGTCCCTTCCGAATACGAGTCCCGTGCGTTAACAGTCCGCACTCTGTTTGTCTTTCGATATTCATTTTTTGGATAAAGTCGTTTTTGACGCCATTAATAGTTATCTGTGTACACATAACAAAAATTTGTAAGACTGAGCAACTGTGTGGATGTTTGAGATGTGGCAGGATCATCAGCTGAAACTCTCAGTATATGACAGTTTATTCTAACAAGGTCAGCCACAGAGCCATATCAACGCAGAACTTCGATCTTTCACCACACATAAATCGGACAATGTTGCATTGTCATGACGCCATTTTAACGCAGATTTCAGATTATGATATTTCGCGATACCACACAGCTACCAATGTTCATGACTTACACAAGTGGTTCTAGATGCCGAATGAGTTTTGATTTTTCGTGTGCGTTTCTCCGTGACTATCCTTCCCCATGTTCAATGATTCAGATTACGTACCGTTGGTTTATGTCTAGTATTACATTTTGATTATGACGTCCGCTCCTCATTGTCGCATCGGCCACTGTTCCTCTCGACACAGCCACAATGTCAGTCTTCGCTGCACTTGCGTTAATTAAGGGTGCTGCTATAATGTGCTCGTTGAAGGCGAATGAGGTTATTCGTTCTGCCTCACATGGGTCTGTTAAGTAACCAATAAGTAACACGCTGCTTAGCACACTGCGGATCAACTTATTGCATTCTAATTACACACGACAATTGTCGGACACACCTGAGCGCTGCTAGTGTGTCACGAAAACACATTCCTCCATCGAGAGCGCACCCACGATCTAAGGAACACTATGTGATCAAAAGTGTCCAGACACCTGGCTAAAAACGACTTACAAAAAAAAAAAATGGCTCTGAGCACTATGAGACTTCACTTCTAGAGGTCATCAGACCCCTAGAACTTAGAACTACTTAAACCTAACTAACCTAAGGACATCACACACATCCAAGCCCGAGGCAGGATTCGAACCTGCGACCGTAGCGGTCGCGCGGTTCCAGACTGTAGCGCCTAGAACTGCTCGGCCACCGCGGCCGGCTATGACTTACAAGTTCGTGGTGCCCTCCATCGGTAATGCTGGAATTCAGTATGGTGTTGGCCTACCCTTAGCCTTGATGACAGCTTCCACTCTTGCAGGAATACGTTCAATCAGGTGCTGGAAGTTTTCTTGGGGAATGGTAGCCCATTCTTCACGGAGTGCTGCACTGAGGAGAGGTATCGATGTCGGTCGGTGAGGCCTGGCATGAAGTCGGCCTTCCAAAACATCCCAAAAGTGTTCTATAGGATTCAGGTCAGAAGTCTGTGCAGGCGAGTCCATCACAGGCATGTTATTGTCGTGTAACCACTCCACCACAGGCCCTGCATTATGAACATGTGCTCGATCGCGTTGAAAGATGAAATCGCCATCCTCGAATTGCTCTTCAACTGTGGGAAGCAAGAAGATGCTTAAAACATCAATGTAGGCCTGTGCTGTGATAGTGCCACGCAAAACAACAAGGGGCGCAAGCCCCCTCCACGAAAAAGACGACCACACCATAACACCACTGCCTCCGAATTTTACTATTCGCACAACATTAACTGGCAGATCACGTTCACCGGGCATTCGCGATACCCACACCCTGCTATCTGATCGCCACATTGTGTACTATGACTCGTCACTCCACACAACATTTTTCCACTGTTCAATCATCCAATGTTTACGCTCCAATGAGGCGTCGTATGGCATTTGCCGGCGTGATGTGCAGCTTATGAGCAGCCGCTGACTCATGAAATCCAAGTTTTCTCACCTTCCGCCTAGCTGTCACAGTACTTGTAGTGGATCCCGATGCATTTTGGAATTCCTGTGTGATGGTCTGGATAGATGTATACCTATTGCACATTACGACCCGCTTCAACTGTCGGCGGTCTCTGCAAGTCAATAGACGAGATCTGCCTGTACGACTTTGTGCTGTACGTGTCCCTTCACGTTCCCACTTCACTATCACATCGGAAACAGTGGACCTAGGGATGTTCGTGAGTGTGGAAATTTCGCGTACAGACGTATGACACAATTGACACCCAATTAGTCAGGCAGCAGTAGCTGGCCGAGCCACAAGCAGCAACAGGGAAGTAACCGATATTGTGACTTTTACGAGTTCCTAGACATAAGCGAATTTTATATCATCTGTGTGCTTTAAGTGTTGAGTTTATGCGTGTTAATTTAATATCTAATAGCCACAGATCTCGTGTTTTCGTTTGCGTCGGAAAATAAACCGATTTTGTGACATATTACAAGTCCCCAATCAGGGACCAGTTATTTAGTTTCACCTGAGTGCTTCGGTAGTTAGGTTTTTGAATCTATTAGACGCAGTTCCTGCGTTTCCGCCAGGGTCTACAGTAGAGTTGTGCAGCACGTGCCGATAGTCCATTTATCGGCATACTTTAGTTTTCCACAGTCTTTAGTATGGACAGGGACGGCGATTGTTGTGTGCGGATACGAGCCGATTTGATGACACTTCGCTCTCAGCTTCAGTCTGTGATGACTTCGGTTACACAGCTTGAGGATGCAGTGGATGGGCACCACTGTTGTGGGCTGGTCGTGGGGATCCAACGGACGTCCATCACGTCCGAGTCCTCCGATCGGTTCTCACCGGTGGGCAGCCCAGTTCAGTTACTGCTCGCACTGAGGTTGGCCCCTCACCTGTAGTCGAGTGGAGGTCGCCCCAGAGTGTAGCAGGCGGCGGAAGACTTCCCAGGTGGCCGCACGAAGGCCTCCCCAGTTTGTCTGACAAACAGGTTCCAGGTGCTGTCTGTGGCTGACACTGTCGCTAAGCCACATGCTGTCGCCTGTTCTGTTTCAGAGGAAACCTCACGGCCTGGAAGAACCGGACAATCACGGAGGGATTATTGATAGTTGGGAGCTCCAACTTAGGCGCGTTATGGGACCCCTTAGAGACTTGGCTGCCAAGAAGGGAAAGAAAACAAATGTGCACTCCATGTATGTACCGGGTGGAGTCATTCCAGATGTGGAAAGGGTCCTCCTGGGTGCTATGAAGAGCACAGGGTGCAGCCAACTGCAGGTGGTTGCTCAAGTCGGTACCAATGATGTATGTCACTTTGGATCAGAAGAGATTCTCTGTGGTTTCGAGCGGCTGACAGAAGTGGTAAAGGTTGACAGTCTTGCTTGCAAGATGAAAAAAGAGCTGACCATTTGCAACATAGTCGACAGGACCGATTGCGGACCTCTGGTACAGAGCCGAGTGGAGGGTCTGAATCAGAGGCTCAGAAGGTTCTGCGACGGTGTAGGCTGCAGATTCCTCGACTTGCACCAGAGGGTGGTTGGGTTTCGGGTTCCGCTGAATAGGTCAGGTGTCCACTATACGCAGGGGGCGGTTACACTGGTAGCAGGGGCTGTGTGGCGTGGACTGGGCAGTTTTTTAAGTTAGAGGGTCAAGGGAAAACACAAAAAGAGCTTCAGACACAAAGCGTGAAGGCCAAACACAGGAAGAACGTAGAAACAGTTGTAAATTGTCTTAGCTGTGTTGGGAAAGTACCAGAGCTCCAAGCGCTAATAGAAAGCACTGATGCTCAAATCATTATAGACACTGAAAGTTGGCTAAAGCTGAATATAAGCGCAATCGAAATTTTTACGAAGAACCTAACGGTGTTCCGAAAGGGCAGGCTAAACACGGTTGGAGGTATTTGTTGCTGTTAGAAGCAGTTTATCTTGTCGCAAAATTGAAGTAGTTACTTCTGGTGAGTTAGTATGGGCAGACGTCATTCTTGTCAATCGGAATAAAATAATAACTGGATCCTTTTACCGACCTCCCAATTCAGATGATACAGTTGCTGAAAGGTTCAAAGAAAACTTGAGTTTGATTTCAAACACGTGTCCGACTCATACGATAATAGTTGCTGGTGACTTTAATTTACCTTCGATATGTTGGCGAAAATACATGTTTGATTCCGGAGGTACGCATAAAACATCATCCGAAGTTGTGCTAAAAGCATTCTCTGAAAATTATTTCGAGCGGTTAGTCATGAGCCTACGCAAATAGTAAACGCTGGTGAAAATGAACTTGACCTCTTAGCAACAAATAATCCTGAGTTAGTAACGAGCATCAAAACTGATACAGGGATTAGTGAAGACAGAGTTGTCGTAGCGAGATTGAATACTGTAGCCCACAAATCCTCCAAAAATAAACGAAAAATATACATATTCAAAAACGCAGATAAAAATTCACGTGGCGCCTTCCTGAGAGACAATCTCCACTCCTTCCAAATTAATAACAAAAGTGTAGAGTAGATTCAAAGAAATAGTATCGGCAGCAATTGAGAGATTTATACCAAATAAATTAACAAACGACGGAGCTGATCCTCCTTGGTACACAAAATGGGTCAGAACACTGTTGCAGAAACAACGAAACAAGCACGCTAAATTTAAACAGATGCAAAATCGCCAAGATTGGCGATCTTTTACAGAAGCTCGAAATTTAGCGCGGACTTGAATGCAAGATGCTTATAACGGTTTCCACAACGGAACTTCGTCTCGAAACCTGGCAGAAAATCCAAAGAGATTCTTGACGTATGTGAAGTATGTTGGCGCAAGAAACAATGCCTTCTCTGCGCAATAGCAATGGAGATACTATTGAAGACAGTGCTACCAAAGCAGAATTACTAAACACAGCCTTCCGAAATGCCTTCACAAAAGAAGACGGAGTAAACATTCCAGAATTCGAATCAAGAAGAGAAGCCAACATGAGTAACGCAGAAGTAGATATCCTCGGAGTAGTGAAGCAACTTAAATCACTTAATAAAAGCAAGACTTCTGGTCCAGACTGTATAGCAATTAGGTTCCTTTCAGAGTGTGCTGATGCATTAGCTCCATACCTAACGACCTTGTAACAACCGTTCGCTCGACGAAAGATCCGTACCCAAAGACTGGAAAGTTGCACAGGTCACACCAATATTGAAGAAAGGTAGTAGGAGTAATCCACTAAATTACAGGCCCATATCGTTAATGTCGATATGCAGCAAGATTTTGGAACGTATACTATGTTCGAACATTGTGAATTACCTCAAAGAAAACGGTCTAATTGACATACAGTCAACATGGGTTTAGAAAACATAGTTCTTAGCTCTTTATTCGCATGAAGTGTTGAGTGCTATTGACAAGGGATTTCAGATCGATTCCATATTTCTGAATTTCCGGAAGGCTTTTGACACTGTACCACACAAGCGGCTTGTAGTGAAATTGATTGCTTATGGAATATCGTCTCAGTTATGTGACTGTATTTGTGACTTCCTGTCAGAGAGGTCACAGTTCGTAGTAACTGATGGAAAGTCATCGAGTAAAACAGAAGTGATTTCTGGCGTTCCCCAAGGTAGAGTTATAGGCCCTTTGCTGTTCCTTATCTATATAAATCATTTGGGAGACAATCTGAGCAGCCATCTTAGGTTGTTTGCAGATGATGCTGTCGTTTATCGACTAATAAAGTCATCAGAAGATAAAAAAATTACAAAACGATTTAGAAAAAGATCTGAATGGTGCGAAAGTTAGCAGTTGACCCTAAATAACGAAAAGTGGGAGTTCAACCACATGAGTGCTGAAAGGGATCCTTTTAACTTCGGTTACACGATAAATCAGTCTAATCTAAGGGCCTTAAATTCAACTAAATACCTAGGAATTACGAACAACTTAAATTGGAAGGAACACATAGAAAATGTTGTGGGGAAGGCTAACCAAAGACTGCGTTTTATTGGCAGGACACTTAGAAAATGTAACAGATCTACTAAGGAGACTGCCTACACTACGCTTGTCCGTCCTCTTTTAGAATACTGCTGCGCACTGTGGGATCCTTATCCGATAGGACTGACGGAGTACATCGAAAAAGTTCAAAGAAGAGCAACACGTTTTGTATTATCGCGAAATGTGGGAGAGAGTGTCACAGAAAAGATAGAGGATTTGGGCTGGCCATCATTAAAAGAAAGGCGTTTATCGTTGCGGCGGAATCTTCTCACGAATTTCCAATCACCAACTTTTTCCTTCGAATGCGAAAATGTTTTGCTGAAACCGACCTACATAGGAAGATACTATCACCACGATAAAATAAGGGAAATCAGAGCTGGTACGGAAAGGTATAGGTGTTCGTTCTCTCTGTGCGCTATACGAGATTGGAATAATAGAGAATTGTGAAGGTGGTTCGATGAACCCTCTGCCAGGCACTTAAATGTGGCTTGCAGAGTATCCATGTAGATGTAGATGTAGAATCATCTGACCACGTTAGAATTCCTTGAGTTCTGCGGTGCGCTCCATTCTCATCTTTCACGAAGTCTAATCACTACTAAGGTCACTGGTATGGAGTACCTGGCAGAAGGTAGCAGCACAATGCACATAATATGAAAAACGTATGTTTTTCATATATTGGATACCTTTGATGACGTAGTGTAGGTGGCGAGTGGGGTCGGTGGAGGGTGGGAGGCAACACCTATAAGTTTCGTGGCGGACGGCACAGCAGTTTTGAGATTTCACGGCGCATCTTTCTGTGTACACATGCTGCTAGCCAGTATCCATTACGTGTTACACCTTTCTTCAAAGTGATGCTGTCCATTTGTACGTGTGGACAAGCTCGAATTCGGAGAAACGCGGTGGTGAAGGTCTGTACTTGTTTTACGAAATCAGGTGAAAACGTAAATTTGAAAAGAATACAGAAGCTGGACTAGACAGCATTGAAATTACTCTGAGATAACGAGTTTTAAATGTGTGCGTTTATGTGTCTTGAAGTGTGTGTATGTATCTTGAAGTAATAAAGCAGAATATCACCAACATCACCCCCATGGCAGGTACAGGAGATTCTAAATGTCATGTCGTTATTGTGGTGGTCTCCAGTCGGTGAACTAATCTGATGCATCAATCCAACTAGTCTACCCTTACGAGTCTGTTCATCTCTGCATAATCACTACAACCTACCTCTATTTCAACCGGACCACTGTGGTCTAGCTTATATTTACTAGTATGACTCTTATCTCTCTCTCTTCCCCATTTCCCCCATATACACACGTTCCTCTCTTATCAAATAAACTATTCCTTGATGCCTTGCGAGGTGTACTTTTTGTAAAATTCTGCTTTATACGTCTTTTCTTCCATATTAGATTCACGATTCTCCATTAGTTACTGCATCTATCCGTCTAATTTTCCTGTAAAGTGACATTTCAGAGGCTTATAATCTCTTATGACCTATACTGTTTACATTTTATGTCCTCTATACTTTAATTTCCTCAAATACTTTGCTCCCCAAATAGCAGAACTCATCTGCTACTTTGAATGTCTGATTTTATAATGTAATTCCCTCGTCGTCACTTGGTTTAATACGACTACATTCCTTTACCGTGGTTTACCTTTCTGAGGTTTACCTTATAATGTCTATTCGACACTATCCATTACGTTCAACTACTTTTGCAATCTCTTTGCTGTCCCTGACAAGATAACAGTATTGTCGGCAAACGCTAAAGTCTTCTTCCTGAACTATAATTGCTTTTCGAAATTTGTGTATGATTTCCTTTAATGATAGGTCTATGTACATCGTCGTCATATTAACACAGGACACAGACTACAATACTGACTGACTCTCTTCTCAAACAGTCTCACTCGAGTTCTTTGACACTTAGAACTGGAATCAGGTTTTTGTGCAAGTTTTACTCTCTACATTTTATCTATTGTAACTTTATAATTTCAGCGAATGTATTCTAAAAAACTTGTCAGCCAGCTTTTTCTAAATATACAAATGGAATAAACATGGGTTTATCTTCATTTAATCTAGCAAGATAATATGCAGGGTAATAATTTCAAAACAAAAGAAAGCATGTGTTGATAGGTGTGAGAATGCACCTAACACGTGAGGTTAGGTGCAGATAATTGGTAATGCTCACACCTATCAACACTTGCTTTCTTTTGTTTTGGAATTATTACAGTCTTCTGTCAATACACTGTAAGATTCTTCTCGCAATATCATGTCTCCCATTTCATCTTTATCCACCTTCTCTTATCTTTCCGTAATATTCTCTTCATGATTGAGTCGTTTGTATAGCTCTTCTATATTTTGCTGCCATCTTTTAGTCTTCTCTTCTTCGCTTAATATCGGCTTGATAATCATGAAACTACTTCTCTTTCCTCCAAAGATTTCTGTACCTTCCATATATGTGGCATCTACGTTTCCTATTGCCGTGCTTGCTTCTACAACTACGAAATTCTCATCTAGCTGTTCCTGCTTTGCCATTTCGCACTTACTTTTATCCACATTTTTGGGAAAGACACCATTATTATCAGCTAATCGTGTGATATGATGTCTAATGGCTTTATGAGATATAGGAAGACGGAGTGTAGCTTTAGGCCTGCTAAATATCCTGATTGCTCACAATTTTCCATACTAAATGTTCCTGAAATATTTAACATTCTTCATGGCACACCAGCGGTTCCCAAACTTCCTGAAACATTACTCCTGAGTGAGATCAAATAACAGCTAATATCCCCTACTGCACTCCCCCCCCCCCACACCCCCCCGCACCCCATCATCATCAGTGCCTAAATAAAATTTAGAAGGAGAGACAATTTTCTTTGAACATTACAATTTTCCAAACGACGAGAGCCAGATGATTCTTAGTTTTTGTATGTATGTTTTTAAATCACGAACTAATGACTCAGTGAGACAATAGTATTGCTGATTTCTAACAACCGTTTTTGTAGAATGATGAAGCATTCTTAGAGCACTTTGAGCGCTACCTGCAATTCCTCATAAAAGAAAGCTAACTGTTCTCATTTAGGGTAGACACTTGTTACAAAACATGCTTCACCTGCACCACTCCTCTCCCTAGCGACACTTGCTTCATCCACATCTAGCACCCCCATTTAAGACCAAGTAAATTACAAAGTGTACACTGTACTAGGTTTGTAATTCATCCGCTTGTTGGTCTCCTTACTTCTGAACTGGCAGAAATTGGAAGAGTTCAGGCTGCCAATGTTTGTTTCTGACCACTGTCAATAATAATAACAATTATTATTATACTGGAACAGAACCATTATAACAGATAAAACAACACCACATAACAAACCTGACATCATACTCACCAATAAAAAGAAGAAATTAACACAACTAATCGAAATATACATACCCAACACAACAAATATACAGAAGAAAACAGGAGAAAAAATTGAAAAATACATCCAACTGGCGGAGGAAGCCAAGGACATGTGGCATCAGGATAAAGTTGACATTATACCAATTATACTATCAACTACAGGAGTCAAAAATGGTTCAAATGGCTCTGAGCACTATGGGACTCAACATCTTAGGTCGTAAGTCCCCTAGAACTTAGAACTACTTAAACCTAACTAACCTAAGGACATCACACACACCCATGCCCGAGGCAGGATTCGAACCTGCGACCGTAGCAGTCCCACGGTTCCGGACTGCAGCGCCAGAACCGCTAGACCACCGCCAACTACGTGAGTCATACCACACAATATCCACCAGTACATCAACGCAATACAGCTACATCGAAATGTATATATACAACTTCAGAAATTTGTAATTATTGATACATCTTCAATTACCTGAAAGTTCCTAAATGCAATGTAACATATACCGTACAGTTAAAAGGAAGTCACGCTTGATCAAGGTCCGCGTCACTTTCCATTTTTAACCAGACATAACGGCTGAGAAAGGAAAGAAATAATAATAATAATAATACTTTGTAGGCCCTACGGTAATTTAATAGCTACTACATAGTTACTATTGTGTTGCGCTCGCTATACATTAGTTCGTTTATTTGTTGCAAGTGCATAATTAACGCCTGATATGAAATAGAGAATGAGCAAAGGATGGGAGGGGATTGGTGGAAATTCATGACTTGCAGCCGCACAGGGCACTGTGGTAATGCAATGACGAAAGTTGAAAATTTGTGTCGGAGTGGCCCTCGAACCCGGATTTACCGCTTCTCATGAGAGGTTGCCTTAAATGCTTCGGTCATCCGGAAGGGACCCTGACTGGCTCCAATTTCCAACTAATCGCACAGCGCGACCCTCGTCCGTTAACCTCCTACTCGCAAATTATTGATTCCCGTAGGAATTCGGACGATATTAGCGCGTCCGCACTGAAACAAACGTCAAGGAACCGTCGCGATCTTATATATATATATATATATATATATATATATATATATTGGGTGGTGTCTGTTCTTTCAGACATGTCCGAAAGAACAGACACCACTCAAATATATATACATTTCTATAATTAATCGCTTCCATATCCATTGCTGGAAGTACTTACTACTCGGAGAAAATATTTTCATGACGTACTGAGATATTAAGTACTGAGATATTAAGTACTGAGATATTAAGTATATGTGATGTACATGTCTCAATTTCACTGTCATAGATACATGGTAAAAAGCACAAACTATGTATGTAGTGCGTGGACAATGCCAGGAAGAAAACATTCATACATATGTTTCAGAGGGACTGACCTCCACCACTATATGTCAAAAGGTAATGCTAGTATTCTTTAGAAAATGTAATCATTAGTAACACGTAGCCAGTATTGCAGACTTACGAAAAACTGAAATAGTAATATTATTCAAAAATGATAACTAAGGAACCCTTTTGCTTTCAACCCTCAGAAAATTTCATTTTACCCCTCAGAGGGTAATTACACTCCGGTTTGCCGCGCTGTTTGAGGCCCCATATCACGGATTGCGCGATCCCTCCGGCCGGAGGTTCGAGTCCTCCCTCGGGCATGCGTGTGTGTGTTGTTCTTAGCATAAGTTAGTTTAAGTAGTGTGTAAGTCTAGGGACCGATGACCTCAGCAGTTTGGTCCCTTAGGAATTCACACACAATTGAACATTTGAACACCACGGTTTGGGAACGCCTTTACTACACAATACAGCGAGGTTTCAAAAGTCATGGGATAGTGATCTGCAGATGCAGAGATGGTTGTATAAGACGTACAGAAGGTATAAAAAGAGCAATTCATTGGTCTAGCTGTCATTTTTACTGAGTCGACTGATGTGAAAAGGTTTCCGACATGATTGTGACCTTATAACGGGAATTAACAGACTTTGAACGCGGAATCGTGATTGGAGCTACACGTCTAGGATATTCCATTTCATTAATCGGTTAGGAGTACAGTATTCCGAGATCCACAATGTCAAGACTGTGCCGATAATACCGAATTTCAGACAGTACCTCTCACCACGTACAACGCAGTGCCCTATGGTCTTCACTTAACGACCGGCATTTGCGCAGAATCGTCAGTGCTCACAGACAAGCAACACTACGTGAACTACCGCAGAAATCAATGTGGGACGTACGACCAACGTATCCGGTTAGACAGTGCAGCAAAACTTGGGCATCAGTGGGCTATGGCAGCAGATGACCGACGCGAGTGCCTTTGCTAACAGCACGACATCGCCTGCGGTGCCTGCCCTGGGCTGCTGACCGTGGCCTTGTCAGATGAGACCCGATTTCATTTCGTGAGAGCTGATGGTATGGTTCGAGCGTCGCACACTCCACGAAGCCATGGAGCGAAGTTGTCAAAAAGGCACTGTGCTGGCTGGTAATGGCTCCGTAATGATGTGGGATGTGTTTATATGGAATGGACTGGGTCCCCTAACTGGAACTGGTTATGTTTGGTTACTCGGAGACCATTTGCAGCCATTCATTGATTTCATGTTCCCGAACAGCGCGTCATGTCACTGGACCACTATTGTTCGCTACTGGTTTGAAGGACATTATGGACAGTTCGAGGAAATGATTTGGCCGCCCAGATCGCCCGACATGAATCCCGTCGAACATTTATCGAGAGGTCAGTTCGAGCACAGTATCCCGCACTGGCAACACTTTCGCAATTACGGACAACTACACTACTGGCCATTAAAATTGCTACACCAAGAAGAAATGCTGATGATAAACGGGTATTCGTTAGACAAATATATTAAACTAGAACTGACATGTGATTACATTTTCACGCAATTTGGGTGCATAGATCCTGAGAAATCAGTACCCAGAAAAACCACCTCTGGCCGTAATAACGGCCTTGATACGCCTGGGCATTGAATCAAACAGAGCTTGGATGGTGTGTACAGGTACAGCTGCCCATGCAGCTTCAAAATGATACCAGAGTTCATCAAGAGTAGTGACTGGCGTATTGTGACGAGCCAGTTGCTCGGGCACCATTGACCAGACGTTTTTAATTGGTGAGAGATCTGGAGAATCTGTTGGCCAGGGAAGCAGTCGAACGTTTTCTGTATCCAGAAAGGCCCAAACAGGACCTGCAATATACGGTAGTGCATTGGCCTGCTGAAATGTATGGTTTCGCAGGGATCGCATGAAGGGTAGAGCCACGGGTCGAACATCTACATCTACATCTACATCTACATCCATACTCCGCAAGCCCCCTGATGGTGTGTGGCGGAGGGTACCTTGAGTACCTCTATCGGTTCTCCCTTCTATTCCAGTCTCGTGTTATTCATGGAAAGAAGGATTGTCGGTATGCCTCTGTGTGGGCTCTAATCTCTCTGATTTTATCCTCATGGTCTCTTCGCGAGATATACGTAGGAGGGAGCAATATACTGCTTGACTCCTCGGTGAAGGTATGTTCTCGAAACTTCAACAAAAGCCCGCACGGAGCTACTGAGCGTCTCTCCTGCAGAGTCTTCCACTGGAGTTTATCTATCATCTCCGTAACGCTTTCGCGATTACTAAACGATCCTGTAACGAAGCGCACTTTACTCCGTTGGGTCTTGTCTATCTCTTCTATCAACCCTATCTGGTGCGGATCCCACACTGCTGAGCAGTATTCAAGCAGTGGGCGAACAAGTGTACTGTAACCTACTTCCTTTGTTTTCGGATTGCATTTCCTTAGGATTCTTCCAATGAATCTCAGTCTGGCATCTGCTTTACCGACGATCAACTTTATATGATCATTCCATTTTAAATCACTCCTAATGCATACTCCCAGATAATTTATGGAATTAACTGCTTCCAGCTGGTGACCTGCTATATTGTATCTAAATGATAAGGGATCTTTCTATGTATTCGGAGCACATTACACTTGTCTACATTGAGATTCAATTGCCATTCCCTGGACCATGCGTCAATTCGCTGCAGATCCTCCTGCATTTCAGTACAATTTTCCATTGTTACAACCTCTCGATATGCCACAGCATCATCCGCAAAAAGTCTCAGTGAACTTCCGATGTCATCCACAAGGTCATTTATGTATATTGTGACTAGCAACGGTCCTGCGACACTCCCCTGCGGCACACCTGAAATCACTCTTACTTCGGAAGACTTCTCTCCATTGAGAATGACATGCTGCGTTCTGTTATCTAGGAGCTCTTCAATCCAATCACACAATTGGTCTGATAGTCCATATGCTGTTACTTTGTTCATTAAACGACTGTGGGGAACTGTATCGAACGCCTTGCGGAAGTCAAGAAACACGGCATCTACCTGGGAACCCATGTCTATGGCCCTCTGAGTCTCGTGGACTAATAGCACGAGCTGGGTATCACACCAGCGTCTTTTTCTAAATCCATGCTGATTCCTACAGAGTAGATTTCTAGTCTCCAGAAAAGTCATTATAAAAGAACATAATACGTGTTCGAAAATTCTACAACTGATAGACGTTAGAGATATAGGTCTATAGTTCTGCACATCTGTTCGACGTCCCTTCTTGAAAACGGGGATGACCTGTGCCCTTTTCCAATCCTTTGGAACGCTACGCTCTTCTAGAGACCTACGGTACACCGCTCCAAGAAGGGGGGCAAGTTCCTTCGCGTACTCTGTGTAAAATCGGACTGGTATCCCATCAGGTCCAGCGGTCTTTCCTCTTTTGAGCGATTTTAGTTGTTTCTCTATTCCTCTGTCGTCTGTTTCGATAATAATGGCACATCTGAAATGTAACGTCCACTGTTCAAAGTGCCGTCAATGCGAACAAGAGGTGACCGAGACGTGTAACCAGTGGCACCCCATACCATCACGCCGGGTGATACGCCAGTATGGCCATGACGAATACACGCTTCCAACGTGCGTTCACCGCGATGTCGCCAAACACCGATGCGACCATCATGATGCTGTTAACAGAACCTGGATTCATCCGAAAAAATGAAGTTTTGCCATTCATGCACCCAGGTTCGTCGTTGAGTACACCATCGCAGGCGCTCCTGTCTGTGATGCAGCGTCAAGGGTAACCGCAGCCATGGTCTCCGAGCTGATAGTCCATGCTGCTGCAAACGTCGTCGAACTGTTCGTGCAGATGGTTGTTGTCTTGCAAACGTCCCCATCTGTTGACTCAGGGATCAAGACGTGAGTACACGATCCGTTCCAGCCATGCGGGTAAGATGCCTGTCATCTAGACTGCCAGTGATACGATGCCGTTGGGGTCCAGCACGGCGTTCCGTATTGCCCTCCTGAACCCACCGATTCCATATTCTGCTAACAGTAATTGGATCTCGACCAACGCGAGCAGCAATGTCGCGACACGATAAACCGCAACCGCGATAGGGTACAATCCGACCTTTGTCAAAGTCGGAAACGTGATGGTACGCATTTCTCCTCCTTACACGAGGCATCACAACAATTTTCACCAGGCAACACCGGTCAACTGCTGTTTGTATATGAGAAATGGGTTGGAAACTTTCCTCGAGTGATGACGTTGTAGGTGTCGCCACCGGCGCCAATCTTGTGTGAATGCTCTGAAAAGCTAATCATATGCATATCACAGCATATTCTTTCTGTCGGTTAAATTTCGCACCTGTAGCACCTGATCTTTGTGGTTTAGCAATTTTAATGGCCAGCAGTGTATATCGGCAGCAAGGCTCAATATTTGTGCAGGGGACTTCCAGCGTCGAGTTGTTGCATTACGCCGGGCAAAAGGAGGTCCGACACGATACTGGGAGGTATCCCGTGACTTTTGTCAATTCAGTGTGTGTTGTACGGGAGCCGGCCGCGGTGGTCTAGCGGTTCTAGGTGCTCAGTCCGGAACCGCGCGACTGCTACGGTCGCAAGGGGACTGATGACCCATAGTCCCATAGTGCTCAGAGCCATTTGAACCATTTTGTTGTACGGGATGGAAGAGCACCGCACTCGTGAGAGTCCAGAGAGAACGACTGTGCTCCGTCTCTTCAGAATGTTTAGCGTGTGGCGAGCCAGCAGCCGCAAACGACGCAACTGCGGCTGGAGGCGGCGCGTGCCGCGAGGCCAGCCGGCGCGCAGGGCCGCCGCTTGCGACACACGCAGGCAGGAACACTGAAGGCGCCGCCGTCCGAATGCCCTTCACTGCACTGGCAAACCTTGCCGACTTTTTTCTTGTCTGTCCCGCAACGATATTTTACGACGCCTGTGGTAGATATACTTCCTTTCGACAGGAGTAGGTGCATCTCAGACGTGAACTTTAGCAGGAAAATAATTATCCAGAAGTTTTAAAGGTCCCTCATTCGATCTCGAATTTCTGCACACTTTTGTTTTTAAGCTACACCAATGGAATTACTCTTCGCCTATGATAATGCCATTACTGTTCAATGCAAAATCACCCCCCCCCCCCCTACAGCTTGTGTAGTACGAGGAGCGTTCAATAAGTAATGCAAACCCTTTTTTTCTCGGCCAATTTTGGTTGCAAAAATGCAGAATTTATTGTGGGACATCGTGGATATTCCCACTTCAACCTCTATAGGTGGCGGCGCTATACGAAGCCTTCAAAATGGCGCCTGTAACAGAGACGCGTTCCAAGCAGGAAGCTGTCATTGAGTTTCTTTTGGCGCAAAACCAGAGCGTCGCAGATATTCATAGGCGCCTGAAGAATGTCTACGGAGACCTGGCAGTGAACAGAAGCACGCTGGGTCGTTGGGTGAGGTACCTGTCATCACCGCAATAAGGCCGCCCAAACCGTCCGATCTCCCGCGTGGCGGCCGACCGCACTCAGCTGTGACCCCAGCAGTGCTGGAACGTGCGGACACTCTCGTTCGAGGTGATCGACGGTTCACAATCAGACACCTGTCTGCTCAGTAGGATGTGTCTGTTCATATTGGTGAATACTCGTTCACTATTTGGGGCGCTCATAGGTGTTGCATTCCTCGCCGCCGCCATGAAAAGCAACGAAGAACTATCTGTGCGAAATTGCTTGGGCATTGCGAGGCTGATCATGAACATTTTTTGTCGAACATCGTCAGGGGCGATGAAACATCAGTTTAACTCTTTCAGCTGGAAACAAAACAGCAACTCACAGAGTGGCACCACATCACCTCTCCTCCGAAGAAAAAATTGAAACCCGCATCCTCAACCGGAAAAATTATGATAATGATCGTTTGGGACTCTGACGGGGATATTGTGTTTCATGTCCTCCTCCGTGGTGCAACAATCAACTCTGAAGTCTGTTGTGCAACCCTCAGGATATTGAAGAACTGACTTCAGTAATTTCTTCGCCACAGAAATGAAATCGAACTTCTCCTTTTTCGTGACACGGGCTCACAAAACTTCATTGCACTATTCTTCCTCATCCACTCTACAGCCTGGATCTCGCACCATCCAACTTCCATCTGTTTGGCCCAATGAAGGATGCACTTCTCGGGAAGCAATACATGGGTGATGTTGAAGGTTACTGATGCAGCAAGACATTGGCTCAGACGTCGAGAAGTAGACTAGTTGGTTGATTCAGGGGAGGGGAACAAACAGCGAGGACATTGGTCCCACCGGATTAGGGAAGGGTGGAGAAGGTTGTCGGCCGTGTCCTTTCAAAAGACCGATCCTGGCATTTGCCTGAAGCGATTTAGGGAAATCAGCGACAAGTAGACTGGCACCATGTTGGCATACAAGCCCTCCCATTAAGGTGGCGCAAATCCATTGCATCGAACGGAGATTATGTTGAAAAATAAGGTTTCGTAGCCAAAAATATGGGGAATAATATGATGTATTGGAATAGTGAATAAAACCAACGCGCTTCCAAAAGAGAAATGTTTTACATTATTTATTGAATGCCGCTCGTACCACAGATATAGTACTGTCTTCTGAGTTCGTAATTTTTACACCATACCAGAGATCACGGTAAAGAGTTTTTACTACACAGTTTTTCCAGCACTACAGAATTTTTCTGTCACATTTAACTGTATGACACGGATGTCATGTCATGTATTCCCCGCACGCTGGAAAATACCGATAGTGTTTTGAGCTGAATATACACGTCTGTGGCAGCTGTAGTGATTTTTTATGTTATATCGGGTCTTTCAGATTTACAATGGTAAGCTGTGGGTGCCTATATAGTTTATAAATCTTTAGCAACAGTCGAGAATGCAATCCGGGTATTGTATCTCGTCGCATGACTAATTTGAATTCACGAAAAATACAGGGTGTTTTACAGCATGTAAGCCATAATGGATTACAGAGAACCACAGTGTTGCAGGGGCATAGAGACGAACAATTTTATGTTTGAACTTGTGGTGTTTCAAGTCAGGAAACAATCTAAAACTGGCCTAAAAAAATCTAACCCATAGTGCACGAGTTTCGTACGAGATTTTACATTTGTCCTCTTGCCTTCTTACGCCTCCGTCTCAGTAGGCCTAAACTGTTTGGTCTCATGCCTGATCTCGCTAAAATCGTCCTTGAATGTTACCTATACCTTCTCCTTGCACTTACGAATTGTAAAATGATTTTTTGTTCATATTTTGCCTCAAAATTTTAAAACAGTAAAGTTAACAATTAAATTTTCTTCCTTGTCTTCTTAATACAAGACAAGTGTGCTTGTAAGATCAAAGTTTAGATCTAATTGTAAACGTAATTAGTTTTTGCATAACATTAGCAAAAGGCATTTTTCTCTCATTACCTCACAGGAAAGTTTAAATTAATATTGAAGAAGTAACAGAATTTCCAAAATATGACCGACAAATCTGGTGACTTAAAAGGACGTGTGAATAATCCAAATCTCTCGCGGCGCGCAGCCACTATGGTCTAGGTGGTGGGCAATGGCTTTGGTTCAAGAGCCACACAGTGGGAGCGGAGTTTAGCGGAAGACCGAACCTTTTAAAATGATTACACTTCAGAAAAGTTATAAACTGTACCGTAAAAATCAATAAATATAAATAAAATAAAACAATGATAGTTTTTAAAAATTTGTTTTTTGAGCTTATTTTATATGATTTATGGCTGCAAGCTCATTTAATTTTCGAATCAGATGACAAAGGTATCCTGTCATCCCTCTCTACAATTTTTTTGGAATCAGGAATGAGATTGTCTATTGAGGTTCTTATCACAGCTTGCAAGTTAATGTCTGTCGAAGAGCATCTGGAGACCTAAATTTGCTCTCGTTGTTCTTTAAGCAAGAAAAACTTTGCTCCCAACTATCTGTAGGCCAAAAGATAGAGAACACTGTCCCAACAAATATATTCACACATGGACTTTTTGCTGCAGGCAAAGATTTGTAAAAGTCAGGTAACGTCATAGCACCGAGTATGTCATTCACAGGTGATCTGACTGCATGTCAGAAAGTAAATGGAAAGTATCTTTATGGTTGCTCTCATCATCCACCACGTCAAGTGTAAAATTTTTTTGGGCGCTTAGTATCTGCATTTCGCATTGCGCATGCATATTAACGGAGGTATCCTAGTGGAAATTCTCGGTCGCGCACTGGAAGGAAATCTTGGTTCACGATGGATTCCTCTGACTGTCTTGGTGGGCCACACAAAAACTCTCCGTGGGCAACATGCCCATTCCTGGGCTATGTGGCTTTTGTAGGCCACTTTCAGGCTGTTTCCCGGCTCTATAGACCACAAGTGTCCCACATAAAATTCTTCCCCTCTGCTTCCCCCAAGGGACTATGGTACGTTTCAAATTGTTATCGTTTACGTCCTGTGTAAATTATCTTCACAACTTTAGACTTTAATAACTTTAAAAACGTACTAGATGATGACAACTGATTTTCAACATGTAACACGATAACTCACAATTTTTCTATTTTTATTTTCCAAATGTTGCAGATCCGAGGAAAGATGTCGCCACAGGAGACAGTTCAGTGTGTGACATGATTCACAGAGACCGAATACGACACCCAAGAGCAAAAATACTTTCCGACAATGTACGAAAGGCAAACACCGTTCCGATCAACTGTTTTGTGCTTGACATACATTTATGGAAACAGGTAGCGTTCTCCACAAACAGGGGTGAGTTACCCCTCTGGTTCAGACGTGACGAGAACAAGGTAGCGTTGGCGTTTGCAAAGTGTCCAACAACATCAGAGCGTACAGCGGTCAAAGAATTGGAAATGCCACGGTCGACGATACACAATGCATTGCGTAATAGGTTACGCCGTTATGTGCACAAGGTGCATCTGCTTCAGGCACTAAAGCCCGCGGGCAAACCTCAGCGCAAAATGTTGGCAGTGGATATGTTAGCCAAGATTGTGATTTTTTGGAAAACATTTGTATTTCCGATGAGTCAAATTCTCATGTATCCCAGAAACTGAACTGTAATAACAATCATATATTGGAGTTCAGAGTGTTTTCATACTGTAAATCAGATGCAAAGAGGCACCCCAAAGTTAAAGAAGTCTATTACGGAGTTAGGCACAATTACGTCATTGTTCCTTTCTTTTACAGCGAGTCTACCCTCAACAATGATGTTCACCTGGATATGTTACAGGAGTTAACTTTGACACTATTGGAACACCATGACGTCATATTCCACGTTACTGACGTCTAAATTTCCGTCACTTTCTGCATCAAGAGCCTCCTGACAACTGAATTGTATATGATAGTCCGATTCGATGGCCGTCATGATTATCTCACCTTGCAACACTAGACTTATTTCCTGTGGGGTTTTGTAAAGGCTCAGGCGTAACGAACCATGGCTAGACACCTACAACTTTGCACTCGTAATGCATTTGAACATGTTGCCGTAAATTTCCTGAAGCGTTCATGAAGAGAAACTGAATACCAAGCGGAATGCACACATGCACGTGTTGAAAAACAGTTGTATTATCTCATGTAGTTTTAAAGTTATTAAAGTCTCAAGTTATAAACATAAGTCTAGGACACTCGTTCTAGCACAGGATGTGTTACGTGTTGCATGGAAAATACCAACGGGAGCTTGCCATACATGCTGTCTTCCTGTTATTATAAAGCACGGTGAAACTTCTTTAACAATATGGCCTGTAGCATCATGGTTTTGAACAGTGGTAACGAATGGAAGGATGACTTCTAAGACCTACGAACCGTTTTAATAGAGCACGCTATTTTAGTGGCACAGTCATTCTTCCCAGTAAGCAGCTGCGTCTTCCGAGGTAACAATGTTCCCACTAAAATGATTGGAAATGTTTACTACAGATTTTATGAGCACGAAGATGAAATTAGACGTTTTCTCTGGCCTACAACTCGTCAGGTTTCATTGTTGTTGATGAAATGTAGTATCCAACCACCAAAAACAAAAAAGAAAAAAAGAAAAAAATGGCCCGTCACTTTCCCTCAGGGTCTCTCAAGGATTTGAGGCAGTATCTCTATGAGAGATGACATGAAATCACGTTCTTTAGCATTCAGGTTTTTATATGCATCCACTCCCATCTCCAGAAGGTTTCGGACTGATTTGGATACCAAAGGTAGCATTAAATGTTTTATTCAACTCTTTTCCATCTACCTGTTCTTGACGTGTGACACACTGAACTGTTTTTACATAAATACCTCCCATGTCACTGTGACACGTGTGCCACTGATAAAGAAGAGCTTGAGTATTCTCATAGTATCTCCATCGAGACTGTTATACTCACGACAAGAATCGGAAGAAGTCCGTGAAAAGGCAATTCACAGTTCATACAGCTTCAATAGGCAGAGTCTTACACTGATAGCTTTTTTGTTTATACCGCTGCCAAAATGCTTGTGTGAGGGACTTCAAAAGTAAGTTACACATATTGTCCAACGCTAAGATAATTGCGCAACAAGAGTGGCGCAATGTTAGAAGACAGTCCGTGTTCTGAATTTTCTGCAGAGACATTTCTACTGCGATATCACAGTGTGGAAACGCAATGACGTGACAACTGAGAACGTACCACAAAGCTGGAGTACGTGGGACACTAGAATTCTCGTTGATAGAACGTCTAAACTGCAAATAGATTCACCGTGAAGTGCTGGTGGTATATGAATCAAATGCAATCTCGTGTCCAGCAATAGTGAAATGATGGCAACAATTTGATCAAGGTCCGACAAATGCGGGTGATGCTAATCGGGGAGAAAGGCCACCGACATCGACCACAGGAACTCCAGATATCCCGAGTATGAGGGCGTCCACAAAGCGGTTCTCGAATGGCTCAGTCATCAAGGAGAGGCATTCTATCCTTAAGGAGCTGACCGATTGATAGAACCCTCCAACCATTGTTTACAGAAACTTGGTATTTATACTGAAAAATAGTATCATGCGTCCGCCACGAATTCGTCTCCTGTGCGTACCTCTTCATCTCGGAGCAGCGCTGGCAACGTACGTCCTCTATTACTTGTTGTATGTATTCCATTTTCTGTCTTCCTCCAGTAGCAAGAAAGTTATTCCCTGCCTTTTCTGCCTATTTGTCTCTCCTCATTTCTGTTACCTCTCATTACTTTCGTCTTTCTTCGGTTTACTCTCAGTCCGAATTCTGTGCGAATTAGATTGTTCATTCCATTCAAGAGACCCTGTAATTCTTCAAGGCCTTCTCTGAGGATAGCAGTGTCATCACCGAATCTTGTCATTGATATACTTCCACCCAGAATTTTAATACCATTCTTGAAACTCTCTTTTATTTCCATCGTTGCTTCTTCTGTGTGTAAACTGAACAATAGCGGCGAAATACTGCATCCCTGTCTTACGCCCTTTTCAATCCGAGCATTTCGATCTTGGCCTTCAAGTCGTATTGTTACTTCTTGATTCTTGTGCATATTGTATATACCGTCATTCCATGAAGGTTACTCCTATCTTTCTGCGAATCTTGCAGCATTTTACATTGTCGAACGCTTTTTCCAGATCGACAAATCCTATGAATGTGTCTTGATTTTTCGTCAGTCTTGCTTTCTCAATCAAGCGCCACTTTACCTGTACTAAAGCGAAAACTGATCGTCATCTAACAGATTTTCATCATACGTTCGTTAAATAAAAGGTACTTCGTTCGCAGTAATAATGTACAACTTATTTTTTGAAGCTTTTCAACTTTTGAAGTTCGTACATCAATATCTCTGGTCTCCATTTCGTATTTTCACTGTTTTTGACATTGTGGAAGAAATGCCAGTCTCCTTACCACAACAGTGTAATGAATAAGTAATAGCCAAAGGCCTTGCCTCTTTGAATACATCAGTTCTCACTTGATCGCCGAAGCTAAGCAACATCGGATATCACAAGTACTTGGATGGGTAGCCGCCTGGGTACAAGACGTGTTGGTTGGCTGTTTTACCTTTGTCTTTACGGCTAAGGGGAGGAGACGAGGTGGTGTAAGTTCCTCAGCACTAAACTTCCAACTATTTCCTGTAGTAAATTCGAACGTCTCTGCAGTGTCTCACGAAGTGACGACATGTGACACTGATGATAGTGATACGTCACTCTGAAAGGGGCGTTAAACTCGGCAGCCCCTTTGGCGCTGTTCGAGAGTAGGCTACGTACCGGCAGCAAGTTGTATCCTCTCCCTTATCTCATTGTCATCCAGCACAAACGTCTTACTGCAGTACACACACACACCTTTTACCGTCACCTCAAAAACACAACTACCGCACTTCCGAAGGAAAGGTAGCATTGTGAGCGAAGGACAGACGAACCTTTCAAATCAGACTTCCGAACCTACTCTTCGTGTCTCACAGCTAACGATGCCATAGACCTTTCTTTTAAACAAATATTTAATGATCACACTCCTTATAAGCTGCCTGCTTCCTAGTTACACCCTAGTGATACAGCGTCACAAACAATGAAGTTTTCTGCAATGTCTTTCCTAGAATCTTCTCATACAACATAGAAAAACATCGCCAGTTGAGGGTTGTTGTTGTGGTCTTCAGTGCGAGGACTGCAGTGATGCAACTCTCTACGCCACTCTATATTGTGCCAGCCTCTCCAGCTCCGAATCACAACTACAACTCACATCCATTTGAACCTGCTTTCTGTAATGTTTCTTCGTCTCAATCTGCTATTATATCCTCCACCCTTCCTTCCAATACGCCCTTCTTTTATTGAATTTATGACAAAAATTTCTTTTCGCCCTAATTTTATTCAGAACCTCCTGATTACTTAGGCGATCTGCCCATCCAATCTTCAGCATTCCTCTGTAGCACCGATTTTCAAAATCTTATATTCTCTTCTTGACTGAACTGCTTATCGTTAACGTTTCGCTTGTGTACAGGGCTACTACACTCCAGACAATTCCTTCAGAAAAGACTTCCTAACACATAAATTTGTATGAGATGTTAACAAATGTCTCTTCTTCGGAAACGTTGCTTCGATCATCATACGCTATTTTACTGTCGAAATATAAAAACTCATCTACTTCTTTTAGTACATCATTTACTAATCCCATTCCGACAGCATCGCCTGATATAATTCGACTTCATACCATTACCCTTGTTTTGCTTTTGTTAATGTTCACGTTGTATCTCCTTTACAAGACACTATCCATTCCGTCCAACTGCTCTTCCAAGCCATTTGCTGTCTCTGTCTGATTTACAGTGTCATAAGCAAACGGAAAAGTTTTTATTTCTTCTCTCCGAACTTTAATTCCCTTTCCAAATTTCTCCTTGCTTTCTTTCACAGCTTGCTGAATGTGCAGTTTGAATTAATTTGGAGATAGGCTACGACTCTGTCACACTGCCTTCTCAACCACTGCTTCCCTTTCATGCCCTTCGACTCTTATAACTGTCGTCTGATTTCTGTACAAATCGTAAATAACCTTTCTCTCCAATGTCTTACCCAGAAATTTGAACATCGTGAAAGGCTTTCTCCAAATCTTCAAATGCTTTAAACGTAGGTTTGCCTTTCCTTAACCTCTCATCTAAGATAAATGGTAGTGTCATTATTGCCTTGCGTATTCCAACATTTCTCCGGAATCAATCTGAACTTCCACAAGGTCGGCATCTACCAGTTTTTCCATTTTTGTGTAAGTAATTTGTGTCAGTATTTTGCAACAATGACTTAAAAGCTGATAGTTAGGTATGGTTCCAGCTAGTTACGTAATATTCTCATTTCTCATATCCCGTTTTCTGTGGAGCTGGAATCATTACATGATTCTTGAAGTCTTGGAGTATTTCCCCTCTTTCATCTATTTTACACAATAGTTGAAATAGTTTAGTCTTGGCTGGATCTCCAAGAATATCTACGGTTTTGAAGGAATGCATCTACTCCTGGGGCCTCGTTTCGACTTAGGTCTTACAGTGTTCCGTCAAATTCTTCTCGCGGTATTGTATTTGTCATCCGATCCTCATCTAGTTGGTCTTACTTTCTGTAGCATTATTTCCCTTGTAGAACCCCTCTATACATTCATTTCATCTTTCAGATTTCCCTTCTTTGCTTAGTACTGGTTTTCATCTCTTTTGTCCAAAGATCGATTTAATTTTACTGTATGGGACATCTATCTTTCTCCTTGTTATACATGCTTGTATAGCCTTACATTTGTTCTCTAGCCACTCTTGGTTAGCCATTTTGCACTTTCTGCCAGCTCATTTTTTAGTCGTTTTTATTCCGTGTCGTCTGCTTCCTTTGCTGTATTTTTATATTTTCTCCTTTCATCAGTTACAATCAATACTTCCTGTGATTTCCAAGTATTTCTCCTAGGCGACATCTTTTTACTTATTTCATCCTTTCCTGCCTTCACTATTTCAACTCTAAGAGCTACCCGTTCCTGTATTTCTTTCCCCTGTCCTAGTCAGTCGTTGCCTGGTGCTCCCTTTGAAACCACCAACAACTTCTGATTCTTTCAACTTATCCGGTTCTCATCTCCTTAATTTCCTACCGTTTTTCAAATTTTTCAGTTTTAATTTATGTTAATAACCAATAATTTATAGTCAGAGTCCACGTCTTCCCCTGGAAATGTGTTACAATTTGAAATATCGTTCCAAAATCTCTGTCTTACCATTACATAATCAGTCTGAAACCTTCCCGTGTCTCCAGGTCTCTCCCACATAAACAAACTTGTTATGTGATTCTTAAACCAAGTGTTATTATTGAGTAAATTATGCTCCGTGCAAAATTTTACCAGGCGACTCCCCTTTTCATTCCTTTAAAAAAAATGGCTTTGAGCACTATGGGACTTTACTACTGAGGTCATCAGTCCCCTAGAACTTAGAACTACTTAAACCTAACTGACCTAAGGACATCACACACATCCATGCCCGAGGCAGGATTCGAACCTGCGACCGTAACGGTCGCGCGGTTCCAGACTGTAACGCCTGGAACCGCTCGGCCACAACGTCCGGCTTCATTCCTTTCGCCTATTCCTTTTCTCCTATGGTTTTGCCTTCTCCTCCTCTTCCAACTACCTACTATCAAAATAATTTCTTTTATCTAGTCATGTATTGTTTCAACCCCTTCACAATCTGCTGGGTTAAGTTAGGATATAAATTTCTACCTCGGTGATGAGTATTCTATTGGCTACGATAATGCGATCACTAGGCTGCTCATAGTGGCGTACCCACATTGCTGTTTTCTTATTTATTACGAGACCAACACATGTATTGCCTCTATTTTATTTTGTATTTGTAGCTCTGTTCTCACCTGACCAGAATTCTTGTTCGTCCTGCGACCGAACTTCACTAATACCCACCATATCTAACCTCGACGTATCCATTTCCATTTTCAAACTTTCCAAACTTTCTGTCCTAGCTATCCGATTAACCGGTCTAACATGCCACGCTCCGATCCGTAGAATACCAGTTTTGTTTTCCCTGATGACGACATGGTCCTGAGTAGTCCCTGCCCAGAGATCCGAATGACAGGCTATTTTACCTCCGGAATATTTTACCCAAGAGAATGTCATCATACAGTATAGCTGCATGTTCGCGAGATATGTAACAGCTTTAGTATCCAGTTTTTTTCAGCCGTTCGCAGTACGGGCACAGCATGGTCGTTTTGGCTGACGATACAAGGCCAGATCAGTCAACAATCCAGACTGTTGCTCCTGCAAGAACTGTAAAGTCTGCTGCCCCTCTTAGGAACCACACGTTTGTCTGGCCTCTCCACAGCTCCTCCTCCGTTGTGGTTGCACTTGCAAATGTGGCCATGTGTATCGCTGAGGCACGCAAGCCACCCCACCTAGGTGTATCTAGGCATACGAATATTCAGTGCATTTGTGAAGACTCATTAACTGGAATATGCATCTGCTCTAAAAGCCCCTTAGTGAGAATCCTACGCCGGCCAGTGTGGCCGAGCGGTTCTAGGCGCTTCAGTCTGGAATCGCGTGACCGCTACGGTCGCAGGTTCGAATCCTGCCTCGGGGATGGATGTGTGTGATGTCCGTAGGTTTAAGTAGTTCTAAGTTCTAGGGGACTGATGACCTCAGATGTTAAGTCCCATAGTGCTCAGAGCCATTTGAACCATTTTTTTGAGAAGCCAACAAACCGTTTTTCACCTACAAACACGTATCCGATGTTAATGCAGTAATGGGTTTTCCAGCATTGCGCTTATTGTGCTGTCCGTGACTGTGATGGAGACTGAAATGGAACTAGACATTATGCTGCATTTATGTTGACACAAAACGTGCTTCCAAGTTTATTCGCGATGTTTATTGAAAAATGTCACTTCTATTGTGCTCGTATTTATTAAATTTCTTAGTATTGCGACACTCTTTACTAATTTTTCTTACAGTCATTCACACACAAATTATCGGCCTGAGATAAAGGAATTATAAGAAATAATAATGTAATATGGTTTATTGAAATGGCGATTGCGTCATTCGCAGTAGGCCTACCCATGTAATAAATCAACCAAAACTTCTTGAATATACTTTTGATATAACAAAATCACGTTTTCGATGTTATTTGAACCTTAGAATGCAGATACTTATCTTATTTCTTAATCTCATTCTATCAGCATTTCGTATTTAAATTTTTGTGTTATTCAAAAACTGTCTCTCCACTGGAAATTTGTCACGTATTTTAAATCACTATATTTTGGTAAATGCATCAAAATTAATGTTGTTTCTATAGGTTTTATGGGTAATGGAAATAGTTACTATATAAAAGAGTTCTTCTTATGAGGCAGCCGCAATTGAACAAGTCCATTTTGAAAAATAAAGAAAACCGCAGGACAGTTGCTTAATCCACAATCTTTTAATGGGCACACAGCCGTTTTCAGAACGGTTACTGTCCCAGTATCTGGTGTAACAAATAAAAGCAGTCAATCATCTGAGGTCATCCTCACCCCAATGCTCTCATGGAACGACGGTTCTAATCTTAAGGAGTAGAAGAGTAAAGTTACTATTACATAGCCTTCTCGTTTGTGTTCCCAGTCACGCAGCACGGGGAGGGGGGGGGGGGCAGCTGTTATGGAAATTTTGTCCCTTTTACTCTTTTGACACGGAACCTTTCGTTCCATGACGGCTTTGGGATGAGGAATATCTCAGATGATTAACTGACTTTATTTTTTACACCAGATGATGGAACTGTGACTATTCCGAGAACAACCGTGTACCCAATAAAAGACTGTGTATTAAGCAACTGTCCTGCGGTTTTCTTCATATTTCAAAATAGTTACTATATGTAATACGAAATAATTAAAATTCGATATTGGTATTGGTGCCAGCTGAATGCGATCACCAGTTTTTATTTTTTATGGCCTTTGTATGGAATTCTGTCAGACACGGAATGTGTAAGTAATTACTTAACCAGACCATACTGATGAAACAACAACAACAGTAATAACGTACCGATTATCAAAAAAACTAGTATTCTCATACGCTCAAAGATCTGAAAGTACTGTAAGCTCTAGCCATGCGTTTTTGAAATGGGCAACCGTGGTCTGAATCTGTAGGGGTAGGACGAATGTATCAAGTGATCAGTTTTGTGGATTTTGGGAACCTGCCGAATTGACAGTGTTATAATTATGTCAAATTGGAAGATTTCTTCTAAGTAGAATATCATACTGAAGCAATGGGCAACGTAGGGGAACTAGTTTAGTAATGAATAGTGTAATCAACATACCACTCAAATCTTTGGCAGCAAGTAATCATTGTGTCGACGACAAGAATATCGCGAATGACGACTGCAAAAGACTAGGCTGAACATCAGATAAGACAAAATCTTATTACACAGCTTGATAAAAAGCTGCCGAGTAATTCTGTCGGCTTCTCATTATCAAGCCCAGTATGGAATGTTGGTGGCAGTGCATCATCTGATCAAATAAAGGTCTTATATTATCAGTTACTAACGAGAGGGCCGTTTGTTGGAAGAGCAGCAACACATCTTGCTAGTTATAAGAAAGAGTAGTCCGGAATGGATTGGACCACTTGAGACACGCTGAGTTTGGTTGTCATAGTTGGTGTACCTATTTTCAACAGCAGTATTCGAGAACTGGCAGCTGGGAGCGGTCGACTGCAAGACTACAGCAAGACTACTACCCGCCCCCCTCCAACCGCTTCCAATAAAATTACGGTATTCCTTCTAAAATTTAAACGTGTGAAACCTAAGTAATTGTTTTTTTCGGTTTGGACATTTTCAGCACTCACTGTTAAGTGTAACTGCGACACTTTACGAATATTCGTTCGATTGTTTGCACACGGCTGCAGCGGCTTCCGGTCGAGCGCAGTGCTGTTTCTCGCCACCTCTGCAGCTCATTTTCTTACGTCGGCTGGCTCCGTTGTTGCTATGGACACCGGGCTGCAGTGCCCTGCAGTCTCATGTGGTTATACTGGTCGTATGACTTGAATTTTCCGAGTTCCAGGTTCGAAAATTCGTCGTGCTTACATTGTAACTTGGGTTTGTATATTTCAAACGAGTAATGAGAAAGTGGGAACAAGAATGATATTTGACACGGACAAATCTGTATAAATAAAAATCTAAATGTTCGTTTGTTCAAAATCGTATATCTCCGAAAGCTCTTCACCGATTGCTTTGAAATGTTGACACAACGTTGTATTCTAGAGCGCTCGTGTTTTTATACACCTACTGAAGCGCCACATAGAATTTATAAATCTATTCATAATAATTATAGAAGAAACCTGTATAAAAATATAAGTGTTGGTTTGTTCAAAATCTTGAATCTTCGGAAGTTCTTCACCGATTGCTTCGAAGCTTTGCCACAACGTTGCGCTGGAATGCTTGTTAAAGGTCGAAGAGCCATAAAAAGGGGGAAGGAGATGGAGAGAGAGGGGGAGGAGACGATGAACATAAAAAGGGAGGAGGTGGATATGGAAAGAGAGGGGGGAGGTGGAGAGGATGGACAAAGATAGAGGGCGGGAGGAGATGGAGAGAAAGGGGGAGGAGCAGATGGACATAAAAATGGGGAAGCAGGAGGTGGGCAAAGAGAGGGGGAGGGAGGGGGACAGGAGGAGATGGAGAGAGAAAGGTGGAGAAGTTGAACGGTGAGAAGGAGAGGAGATGATGAACAGTGAGAGGATGGATAGAGACAGGGCATTCAATTTGAATTCTGTTTACTACCACGAAATTTGACATGTTATATAGAAATTCTGTACAGATCTTGTATATGCAATAATCATGATGAGATACAATGATTTATATTTTGTACATAATAATAAATTGTGTCAGCAGCAGCCATTGATAACGTTAACGTAGAAATAAAATAAAAAATAAGAATCAATTTAAAAAAAAAAAAACAATCCCCATACCTACTGGAAATGTGAGCTTTCTGTTTTCTTTCTTTTCCGTTTAACTAGACAGAGCCACAGCAAAGCTTGATCGTGAACAGCTAGTTAATAATATACTTAGATTTGGTAGTGATTGTATCAATATATCTTAGACAGCCTTATGAAGAATCAGTAGCCGGCTGGAGTGGCCGAGCGGTTCTAGGCGCTACAGTCTGGAACCGCGCGACCGCTACGGTCGCAGGTTCGAATCCTGCCTCGGGCATGGATATGTGTGATGTCCTTAGGTTAGTTAGGTTTAAGTAGTTCTAAGTTCTAGGGGACTGATGACCTCAGAAGTTAAGTCCTATAGTGCTCAGAGCCATTTGAACCATTTTTTTTTTTTTTTTTGAAGAATGGTCTCGTTTTGTATAAGCATTGCCTTTCTTAACATCTGTGGCTGCCGCAAATCGGCTTTGTTTGTGCTGATGTAATAAAATTGGTAGCCCAGATACGTCAGGAATACCAATTCAAAAGCGCTTTTTTTTTTTTTAAAGAGATACTCAGGACAAAATAAATCAACTATTTCGCTGTATTCGGGAAGTTAGCAGAGAAATAATTTTACAAGGTATTAAATGAGAGGAGTTCGTGTCCATCGTGCTAGGTAAAACTACTTATTTGATATGTTTTCCAATTTATTTCAGTGCTAAGATACTGGAATTGTCAGTGTTGCCTTGTTAAAATATTGTAATCCTAATGGTGAATATGACAATAGATTTGCCTTGTGAATGATACGTACAACAAGGGAGAGTGTGGGATCATAATATGAAACAGAAAATTCAAACAACGAAAACTCTGATTCAGCAACGCAAAAGAAAGCAGTAGTTGACAAGGAGTTTTGCTTCTGACTGAATGATCTCTTCTTTATTGCTAGTCAGTGCATCGAGAGGAGGAAGCTACTGACAGGAGCAAACCTGTGACGGAGGATCGTGGTCATGCATGGTGTGCATCTCTAATATTAATTGTTGGAACAAAAACACTGTCTGAGAGAATAATTCGGGAAAAGAAAGCACCTCGCCTTCGAAGTAACTGATTTGAGAAATTTCTTCAACATACTGCAAACTGTAATATGTTAAATTTTTATTGTATTTTCGTTCTTTCTAAGTATATAAACAGCAAATATTGTGGAATACAAGACATCTCAGTCGAGCTGCAAAGTTCCGCTTTCGAGTCTTGGTTCAGCACACACTTTGAATCTGCTAGGAAGTTTCGAAACAGCGCGGAGTGGAAATTTCATTCTACCCCCTTGGCTGAGAAGCTGTTATCCGATACCGACGGTCCACATTAAGTTGATGGTTTTGTTTTCTCTCCATTAGCAACAGTCTAACTTGCATGTCAATGATTCAGCGCTTTCAGTCGTAACAAATATTTCACGTTCACTGTTAATCCATAGCATGCTGTGTAAATGTTGATCTGAGTACGAAATAATGTTCCTAAACAGTGTTATGAAGGCAACGGGTGCTCATTTCGATGGTGACTATCAGTACAGAAAGTAATTGGGGAGATGATGAAATGGATCAGTCTTGGTTCGGCATCAGTTTTGGAGAATGCTCGCCTACACGCCTTCATTGTTCGTTGCCGGCATCCTCCACAATCGTCACTTTTAGTTGGGTGTGTATCTTTCTTATTTTTGGTTTTGGATAGTACCAGTTACTACTAACATGACAGAATTCATTTCTAGCAGTTCATGGGAAAAGTGTTTAGTAACTATAGGAAAGTGTTTAGCAGCTATAGGAAATGTTAACAAACATCACAGATGGAATTTCGGTACTGTTACACAATTAATAATGTAAATGCCAGAAGGTGCTGTCGCGTGTTATCTGTGAGTGGCTGCTATCATTCCGTTTTTTCCATCTTACGAAACTTACAAATTTGAGAGGCGGGATCTTAGGTGTGTCTGATAAGATGAAGTGCTGAGAGCATTGTGTGCGTCTGCTTGGTTATCAGAGTGCGTTAGGTAAGCAGTGGGCGGGTGCGATAACAGCATCCGTGTGACTGTGAGAACCACTGTCGCTCCCAGGGAAAGAAGCCGTCCACGGCAGTGTCTGGAAATACCTCCGAGATGATATGCATTGCCGTGACAGGGCCGTCAAAACGAATAATTAAGAACTGAAGGTTGTAAGTTGCTATCTACGTCCACATCTATACTCCACAATCCACCTTACGGTGTGTGGCGGAGGGTATTTTGTATAGCAGTGTCACTTCCCACTTTTCCTGTTCCAGTCGCGTGTGGTTCCCGATATGAACGATTGCTGGTGAGCCTCTGTGTGGGCTGGAGTCTTTCTAATTTTATCTCCATGGTGATTTTGCATGATATAGTAGGAGGAAGCAATGTATTAGTTGAATCTTCCAGGGACGTGCGCTCTCGGAAGTTTAATAGAAGACCATACCGCGATGCAGAACGCCCCTTTTGCAGCGTTTGCCACATGAGTTTGCTGTGCGTCTCCGTGACGATTTCGCGTTTACTAAATGAACCTGTAACGAAATGCTCTACTCTTCTCTGGATCATGTCTGTTTCCTCTATGTCTTATCTGGTACGGATTCGATGCTGACGAGAAATATTCAAATATTGGTCGAACGAATGTTTTGTGAGCTACGTCATTTCTTAATGGACTACATTTCCTGAGGTTTCTTCCAATGAATCTCAATCTAGCATCTGCCTTACTCGCAATTAATCTTGTGTTCGTTCTATCTCAGATCGCTCCGTACCCATACTCCTAGATGTTTCATGGAAGTAGCACCGAAGTTAAGCGCTGTCGGGCTGGGCTAGCACTTGGATGGGTGTCCATCCGATCTGTCGAGCGCACTCAGCTCTTATAAGGCAAACTGAGGAGCTACTTGATTCAGAAGTAGCGAGTCCGATCTCGTAAACAGACTTACGGCCGGGAGAATGGTGTGCTGACCACAAGCCCCTCCATATCCGCATCCACTGACGACTGTTGGCTCAGGATGATACTGACGACTGTTGTTGAGGATGACACGGCGGCCGGTGGGTACAGTTGGGCCTTCATGGCCTGTTCGGGCGGAGTTTAGTATTTAACCGCTTCTGGGGATTTTTCTGCAATTGTGTAATCATAAAATAAAGGGTCTTTCTGCCTATGTATTCTCAACCCGTTATAATTATTTATGTTGAGGGACAATTGCTACTCCATGCACCAAACGTCGTTCCTTGCTTCATCTCGCTACAATTTTCTAGCGTCGCAACATATCTGTATACAACAGCATCGTCCCATGTAACTTCCGACGTTATCTCCTCGACCATTAATCTATATTCTGAAAAGTAACGGTCCTGTAAGACTCTGCTGTGGCACACGCTCGAATCTACATTTCGTCTGAGGACTTCTCTCCGTTCAGAATGACGTGCTGCGTTCTGTTTGCTAGAAACTCTTCGATCCAATCATACAGTTGGTTTGATATTCCGTACGCTGGTGTTTTGTTCATTAGACTTTTGTGCGGAACTGTATCGAATGCGTTCCAGAGGTCAAGGAACACGGCATCTATCTGGGAGCCCGTAACCACTCGTGGACGACCAGAGCGAGCTGGGTTTCATACGACCGTTGTTATCGGAAGCAATGTCCAGAAATGTCATTATACGCGAGCATAAAACACAAAATTCTACAACAGTCTGATATCAGGGGCAAAGGCCTATAGTTTTGTGTGCCTTTTCGACGATCCTTCTTGGATACGGGATTGACCTGTACTTTTTTTCCAATCATAAGGAACTGTTCGCTCTTTAAGAATTCTACTTTACGCTGTTGCCAGAAGAGGAGCAAGTTCTTTCGCATACTCTGTGTAGAACCGAATTAGCATCTGTCGGGTCGGGTGGCCTTCCCTCTGCTGAGTGATTTTAGTTGCTTTTCCATCCCTCGGTCACTTGTTTCGACATCGGTCATTTTGTCGTTCGTGCGACGGTTTAAAGAACGAACTACTGGCGATCTTCCTCCGCCAAACTGTTTTGAAAAAGAAAAAAAAAGTAGTATTTCGGCCTTTTCTGTGTCATTCTCTATTTCAGTACCATTACGGTCACAGAGCAGCTGGACAGATGGCTTCGATCCGTTTATAAATTTAACATAAGAACTTCTTGGGAATTTGCGTCAAGTTGATACAAAGAGTATTACTTTCGTATTCGTTGAACGTTCACTTATAATCCTCCTTATGCCAATTTTGGCTTCAGTAAGTTTTTGTTACTCCGTAAGGCTTTGGCTAAGTTTAAATTTGCAGCGAAGCTCTTTCTTTTTTCATAGCATCTTCCTAACACGAAATTTTCCTAAGACGAAATTTTCGAACTGATTTCTCAGGTAATCTGAAATCTGTGTCTCGCGGCTCTTGCTGAACAGAAAGATCTTCCGGCCTTTCTTTGTATTCATATTTACAGCCGTATTCGGTGCTGCTGTAACGGTCTTGTGATCACTCATTTCCTGTGTGAGGCTAACTCATTCGGAAAGCTCGAGTCTGTATCTAACCAGCAGGTCAAAGATGTTATCTTTACAAGTCGGTTCTCTGATTAACCGCTCAAGGTATTTTTCGGATAAGCCACTCAGAACAATTTCACATGATTCTCTGTCTCTGTCCCCTGTCCTGATCAATGGCGTCTGCCAGTCGATAGCTGATAAGTTAATACCTCCACCTAAAGCTATAACATCACTAGGAAATTGACGCGAAATATTCTCCAAGTTTCCCCATAACTGGTCCGCCACTACTGTTGCTGAGGCAGGGGATCTACAAAAGCCTCTGATGACCATGATTAGCCAACTTTAACACTTACCTCCGTCCGGATTATTTCGCATTCTGAATCTCTACTAATATCACTAGTTATTATTATATTTTTTATTGCTATGAACACGCATCCAACAACTGCGTTCGAACTACCTTTGAAATAATCATTCCAGTCAGAGTTTAGAATTTCGTTGCTATTTCAGCCAGCTTCCTATCACTAGTACTATGTGGCCACTGTTACCGTTTATAAGCAAGATTAGTTGCAGGACCTTTCCATAGACATTCTTGAATTTAACTAATACTGTGATTTCATTTTCTTTCTCTGATCTGTTTTTCCGAACGCTACTCTGTCTGCGCTCAGAAGGAATCTTACTGGACCTGTGGAAGGATTTCTCTATCCGTAAAGACCAACAAGCGCACACCCCACGTACTCGGCTACACTAGTAGTAACTGCCTGCGTGTGGTGCACATCTGATCTATTAAGAGGGTCTACATTTCTCCACCCGATAGAAAATCCGCTTCCAACATTGTCACGGAATTGTCTGAGCCTCTGGTTTCATTCTTCCACTCGGCTGCAAACTGGTGGACCACGTCGGTTCTGGCTACTATATAATAGCTCTGCTTCCACTCGCGAGTGAGGCTAGCTGTTTTCACAGAGTCAGCCAAGTGCCTGCAGG
Organism: Schistocerca cancellata; assembly: GCF_023864275.1. Lineage (NCBI taxonomy): Eukaryota > Metazoa > Arthropoda > Insecta > Orthoptera > Acrididae > Schistocerca > Schistocerca cancellata. Next base: position 731,114,199 of record NC_064626.1, read on the forward strand.
AACTGAGGATAACCTCTGAACCCATGCAGCCTGGTGCATCCAGTGCACTCAGCCGCTAATTGCAGAGCTTCCTCCACATCTCGGACGAAACCCACAGAAAGCACACAGCGTGGACATTGTCCTTCTTTCCCGACCACCTGCTATTTCCCCGAGTGGCTCTATCATCCGCTCCGAAGGACAAGCAATCCTACCCTCTACATTTGTTCAAACCTCTCAGCAACATCGACCACGTTCCCGTGTTAGTTCCGATGTGCTTTCAGTAGCGGGCAATCCCTGAAACGTAACGTAAGGGGACAGCCCTTCGGCCAGTAGCCACTTTCGCCTTCTGCCCAGAGATACGCCAATCTGCCACCGTTTGCCAGTCACTGTCAGGGAAGTGTCAACGGCCGGGACGTGCGATTCGGGAGGCGTAGCAGCATCAGGGATACCAGACGATGCTGTAGGCTCTAGAGGTGCCAAAGCATTCACGTCATTTGCCCCAACGCCATCGCACACCACGGCTGCAGCCTGGAACCTGTAGACAGCGGCCAACATAGGTTTTCAAATGGTTCAAATGGCTCTGAGCACTATGGGACTTAACATCTGACGTCATCAGTCCCCTAGATGGTTCAAATGGCTCTGAGCACTATGGGACTTAACTTCTGTGGTCATCAGTCCCCTAGAACTTAGAACTACTTAAACCTAACTAACCTAAGGACATCACACACATCCATGCCCGAGGCAGGATTCGAACCTGCGACCGTAGCAGTCCCGTCAGTCCCCTAGACTTAGAACTACTTAAACCTAAGTAACCTAAGGACATCACACACATCCATGCCCTAGACAGAATTCGAACCTGCGACCGTAGCAGCAGCGCGGTTCCGGACTGAAGCGTCTAGAACCGCTCGGCCACAACGGCCAGCCAACATAGTTTCCAGCAGTTTACAGACAGTGGTCAATTCTTCTTGCATCTGCACACAACAGGTACAGTCCAAATCCATCTTTAATTGATAAACAATGAAACAAATCCAGCTCTTATGTATTTTATACAACGCTGAAGGTGATACTAATAATAAATTTCACAAAATGAAAAAGTGGAACCTTCTGTGTGAGCACGGAGATGTCATCGTTAACCGCAAATGAAAACATTCCTTTTTTGACAGAAGTATTAAAAAACTAAGAAACTTCCTGGGCGATTAAAACAGTGTGTCAGACCAAGACTCGAACCCATGGCCTTTGACTTTTGCGGGAAAATGCTCTTCCAACTGAGCTACCCGAGCATGACTCACGATCCGTCTTCAGAGCTGTACTTCCGTCCGTACCTCATCTCCTACTTCCTAACTTCACAGCACTCCTGCGAAGGCTATAGGGTAGCACTCCTGGAAGAAAGCACTTGCGGAGACATGGCTCATACACAGCCTGGGAGATTGTTTACAGAATGAATTTTCACTCTGAAGTGGTGTGTGTGCTGATATGAAACTTCCTGACATATCCTTTTCTTCCACAAGTGCTAGTACCGCAAATTACGTAGAAGAACTTCTGGAAAGTTTGGAAGGTAGGAGACGAGGTAGTGGTGGAAGTACAGCTGTGAGGGCAGGTCATGAGTCATACTCGGGTAGTTCAGTTGGTAGAGCACATGTCTGTAAATGGGAAACATCCTGGATTTGAATGCTGGTCCGTCACATAGTTTTAATCTCCCTGCATGTTTCATATCAGCGACAATTTTATGGCAGAGTGAAAATCCATTATTGGAAAACTATGTTTTATAGTCACGGTATCAGCCACAAAACAGTGATTTATGTTATATGGATTTCTTTTACCTATAGCACATGTTCAACATTCAGCTACTTGCCGGACGACCATTCAGATAACGTAAATAAATTATACGTTTCTAAGCTTAGTTTAAATTTTAAGCGATTAGTAATGTGGCATTTTGCACTTCTGGTATTCGTTGAGTGTTTATTGCAATGAAGGATGAAGTATTAGTGTGCAATACAAACTTGAGTTTGGTTCAAATGTTCATATGTGTGTGAAATCTTATGGGACTTAACTGCTAAGGTCATCAGTCCCTAAGCTTACACACTACTTAACCTAAATTATCCTAAGCACAAACACACACACTCATGCCCGAGGGAGGATGTGAACCTCCGGCGGGACCAGCCGCACAGTCCATGACTGCAGCGCTTGGAGTTTGGGAGTATTGATGTGGCGGCTACTACATTTATGCACTGTGTCGTCATTTAAATTCACCTGCAGTTGTTATTACTTGCAGGTGTAGCTCGCCAGCACGGCCGCGGGAAGGCCAACGCAGCACAGCACACCGGCTGCGACGCGCCTAACCACCGAAACCGTACAGGGTGCGCCCCTGCCTCTTCAGGGCGTACACCACGTCCATGGCCGTCACAGTCTTGCGCTTGGCGTGCTCAGTGTACGTCACCGCGTCGCGGATCACGTTCTCCAGGAACACCTTCAGCACTCCGCGGGTCTCCTCGTAGATCAGACCAGAGATGCGCTTCACGCCGCCCCTGCGAGCCAGGCGGCGGATGGCGGACTTCGTGATGCCCTGGATGTTGTCGCGCAACACCTTGCGGTGCCGCTTGGCGCCACCCTTGCCGAGCCCCTTTCCTCCCTTGCCGCGGCCAGTCATCTCGTCTTCTAAATCCTCAGCTCAGGCAAGCAAAACGTGTGCAGCGGCTCCTCACCCGGCGCTAGCGAGTCGGCTACGGTCTGCCCCCCCCCCCCCTCCCCCCGCCAACACACACACACACACACACGCACACACACACACACGCACACGCACACGCGCACGCGCACACACAGACACATACACAAATACACACACTCACATACACACTTTGAAGTTAGAAGTTCTTTTATACGTAATACGTCATTGATTTGTTTCACCAAATTATAGTCGAATAACAAAAATTACTGCACACAACCTGCTTTGTCTTTAGATCAATGTCAGTCTATCTCTAACACATATGTTTTACGTTTACATATCCTTTTTACGTAGACTATTTAACAACTTTTGTAGATGTATTTAGTATGTGGGAATAATAAACTAAGATATTACTCTAATAATAGGCATATTACTTTAATATCACCTGACTGTGTGCTAGACGTGAAAATAAATAAAATACCAGTAAACTAGAACATCAATGGAAACAAATATTACGCTTATGTATTAAATGCAGAAATTTTGTACATAAATTACGGTATGAAATTCTGTTGGTACTTGGTGTCATACCCCTCAATTTTACAATTCACAATTACTGAGTGTTTAGTGCCTGAATTTTGATTCACTGAAGAGCCAAAGAAACTGGTACAGCTGTCTAATATCGTGTGGGGGTCCCGTGAACACGCAGAAGTGCTGCAACACGACGTGGCACGGACTCGACTAATGTCTGAAGTAGTGCTGGAGGAAATTGACACCACGAGTCCTGCAGGGCTGTCCATAAATCCGTAAGAGTACGAGAGGGCTGACACCATGAAAATTCAAAAAGGGAAATGGATAGGTTAAAGTTAGATATAGTGGGAATTAGTGAAGGTCGGTGACAGAAGGAATATATTTCAGTTCATATCAATACACAGGCATGGGTGTGAGTGTTGTCCTTAGCGTTAAGTTAGTTTAAGTAGTGTGTAAGTCTAGGGACCGATGTCTTCAGCAGTTTGACCCCTTAAGAATTGACACACATTTGAACATTTCAATACAAGGTTATAAATACAAAATCAAACAGGGGTAATGCAGGAGTAGATTTAATAATGAATAACAAAATATAAACCGAATAAGCTGCTATGAACAGCATTTTGAACGCATTATTGTAGAAAAAACATAGACACGAAGCCCACACCCAATAAAGTACTACAAGTTTATATGCCATCTAGCCCCGCAGATGACGAAGAGAGTGAAGAAATGTATGATGAGATAAAACAAATTGTTCAGATAGTTGAGAGAGACGAAAATTTAATAGTCAAGGGGGACTGGAATTCGATAGGAGGAAGAGAAGGCACAGTAATCGGTGGATGTGGATTGGGGGAAGGGGATGAAAGAGGAAGAAGCCTGGTAGAATTTTGCACAGGGCAAAATTTAATCATCATTAACTCCTGGTTTAAGAATCATGAAAGAAGATTGTGTACGTGGAAGAGACCTAGTGACACTGAAATGTTTCTGATTGATCATATAATAGTAAGACAGAGATTTCGGACCCAGATTTTAAATTGTAAGGCATTTCCAGGACCAAATGTGGACTCTGACGACAATTTGTTGGTTATGAACTGCAAGTTAAAACTGAAGAAATTGTAAAAATGCAGGAATTTAAAGAGGCGCGAGTCGTATAAATTGAAAGAACCAGAGTTGTTGAGCGTTTCAGACTGAGCACTGGGGAACGATAGACAAGAACAGGGGAAAGGAATACAGTAGAAGAAGAAGGTAGCAAAGGATCAAGTAAGTAAAAAGACGAGGGCTACTAGAAATCTTTGGGTAACACAAGAGATATTCAATTTAATTGATGAAAGGAGAAAATATAACAATGGGGGAATCAAGCAGGTGAAAGGGAATACAAACGTCTAAAAAATGAGATTGACAGGAGGTGCAAAATGGCTAAGCGGGAATGGCCAGAGGACAAATGTAAGGGATTAGAAGCATACATCACTAGAGGAAAGATAGATATTGCTTACAGGAAAATTGAAGAAACCTTTAAAAAAAGAGAACCACTTTTATGAATATCAAGAGCTCAGTCGCAAGCAAAGAAGGGCAAATTGAGAGGTGGAAAAAGTATATATAGGATCTATACGAAGGAGATGTACTTGAGTACAATGTTACAGATATAAAAGAGGACATAGATGAAGATGAGATGGGAGTCGCGATACCTAAATCAAAACAAGGCTCTAGAGTAGACAACAGTTCGTTAGAACTACTGATAGCCTTGGGAGAGCCAGCCATGACAAAACACTTCCAGCTGGTGAGCAAGATGTATGAGACAGGCGCAATACCTTCAGACTTCAAGAAGAATATAATAATTCCAATTCCAAAGAAAGAAGATGCTAACAGGTGTGAATATTACCGAACTATCAGTTTACTAAGTCATGGTTGTAAAATACTAACACGAATTCTTTATTGGATAATTGAAAAACTGAAAAAAAAACCGACCTCGGGGAAGATCAGTTTGGATTCCGGAGAAAAGTAGGAAGACGCGAGGTAGTATCACTACGATCTCTCAGAAAAGATAGATTAAGAAAAGGCAAACCTACGTTTATAGCATTTGTAGACTTAGAGAAAAATTTTGATAATGTTGACTGGAATACTCTCTTTGAAATTCTGAGGGTAGTAGGAGTAACAAACGGGGAGTGAAACGCTATTTACTACTTATACGGAGTCCAGTGGCAGTTATATAAGTGTCGAGGGGCATGAAAGGACAGCACTCGTTGAGAAGGGAGTGAGACAGGTTCGTAGCCTATCCCCGATGTTATTCAAACTCTACATTGAACAAGCAGTAAAGGAAACCAAAGAAAAATTTGGAATAGGGATTAAATTTCAGGGAGAAGAAATAAAAACTTTGAAAGGTTGCCGATGACTTTGCAATTCTGTCAGAGTCGGCAAAGGGCCTGGAAGAGCAGTTGGGCGGAATGGGCAGTATCTTGAAAGGAGGATATAAGATGAACATCTACAAAAGCAAAACGAGGATAATGGAATGTAGTCGAATTAAGTCGATTGATGCTAAGGAAATTAGATTAGGAAATGAGATACTTAAAGTAGTAGATGAGTTTTGCTATTTGTGCACCAAAATAACTAATGATGGCTAAAGTAGAGAGGATATAAAATGTAGACAGACAGTGCCATTAAAAGCGTTTCTGAAGAGGAGGAATTTGTTGACATAGAGTATAGATTTAAGTAGGAAGTCTTTTCTGAAACTACTTGTATGGAGTGTAGCCGTGTATGGAAGTGAAACATGGACGATAAACAGTTTAGACAAGAGGAGAATAGAAGCTTTCGAAATGTGGTGCTGCAGAAGAATGCTGAAGGTTAGATGTGTAAATCACGTAACTAATGAGGAGGTACTGAATAGAATTGGGGTGAAGAGAATTTTGTTGTATAACCCGACTAAAAGAAGGTATCGGTTGCCAGGACACGTTCTATGGCGTCAAGGGATCACCTATTTAGTACTGGAGGGAAGTGTGGCGAGTAAACACTGTAGAGGGAGACCAAGAGATGAATTCAGTAAGCAGATTCAGAAGGATGTAGGTTGCAGTAGTTACTCGGAGTTTAAGAGGCTTGTACAGGATAGAGTAGCATGGGAAGCAGCATCAGACCAATCTTCAAACTGAAGACCTCAACGACAATAACAACAACAAAGGAAACAAAAAATATACCTATTAAAAAAAAAACTGATAAAAATTCACTTGATGCCTTCCTACGAGGCAATCTACACTGATTTCAAATTAACAATGTAAGTGTTGACTAAATGTGGCTTGAATTCAAAGAAATAGTATCGGCAGAAATGGAGAGATTTATATCAATGTATTAACAAACGACGGAGCTGATCCTTCATGGTACACAAAACAGGTTGCAGAAACAACGAAAAAACATGCCATATTAAATGGAGGCAAAGTCTCCAAGGTTGGCAATCATTTACGGAAGCTCGAAATTTAGCGCTGACTTCAATGCGAGATGCTTTTAATAGTTTCCACAACGAAACTTTGTCTCGAAACCTGGCAGAAAATCCAAAGATATTGTGGTAGTATGTGAAGTACGTTAGCGGCAAAACACAATCAATGCCTTCTCTTCGCGATAACAATGAAAGTACTATTGACAACAGTGGTGCAAAAGCAGAGTTACTAAACGCAGCCTTCCAAAATTTCTTCACCAAAGAAGACGAAGCAAATATTCCAGAATTCGAATCAAGAACAGCTGCCAAAATGAGTAACTTAGAAATAGATATCCTCGGAGTAGTGCAGCAACTTAAATCACTTAAGAAAAGCAAGTCTTCCAGTACAGACTGTATACCAGTTTGGTTCCTTTCAGAGTATGCTGATGCATTAGCTCCATACTTAACAATCATATATAAAAATTCGCTCGACGAAAGATCCGTACCTAGAGATTGGAAAGTTGCACAGGTCAATATTCAAGAAAGTTAGTAGGAGTAATCCACTGAATTACAGACCCATATCATTAACGTCGATATGCAGCAGGATTTTGGAACATGCACTGTGTTCGAACATTATGAATTACTTCGAAGAAAACGGTCTATTGACACACAGTCAACACCTATTTAGAAAACATCGTTCTTGTGAAACACAACTAGCTTTTTACTCACACGTAGTGTTGAGTGCTATTGACAGGGAATTTCAAATTGATTCCGTATTTCTAGATTTCCAGAAGGCTTTTGTCACAATACCACACAAGCGGCTTGTAGTGAAATTGCTGGCTTATGGAATATCGTCTCAATTATGTGACTGGATTCGTGATTTCCTGTCAGACGGGTCACAGTTCGTAGTAACTGAAGTAAAGTCATCGAGTAAAAGCTTGTGATTTCTGGCGTTTCCCAAGGTAGTGTTACAGGCCCTTTGGTGTTCCTCATCTATATAAACGATTTAGGAGACAATGTGAGCGGTCGTCTTATGTTGTTTGCAGATGGTGGTGTCGGTTATCGACTAGCAAAGTCATCAGAAGACCAAAACAAATTGCAGAACGATTTAGAAAAGATATCTGTATGGAGTGAAAATTTTCAATTGACCGTAAATAACGAATTGTGTGAGGTCATCCACACAAGTGCTAAAAGGAATCCGCTAAACTTCGGTTACACGATAAATCAGTCAAATCCTAAAGGCCGTAAATTCAACTAAATACCTAGGAATTTTAATTTTGAACAACTTAAATTGGAAGGAACACATAGAAAATGATGTGGGGAAGGCTAACCAAAGACTGCGTTTTATTGGCAGGACACTTAGAAAATGTAACAGACCTACTAAAGAGACTGCCTACACTATGCACGTCTGTCCCCTTTCAGAATACTGCTGGTCGGTGTGGGATTCTTACGAGATAGGATTCTCACGAAATTTCAGTCACTACCTTTCTCCTCCTAATGTGAAAATACACTCCTGGAAATTGAAATAAGAACACCGTGAATTCATTGTCCCAGGAAGGGGAAACTTCATTGACACATTCCTGGGGTCAGATACATCACATGATCACACTGACAGAACCACAGGCACATACACACAAGCAACAGAGCATGCACAATGTCGGCACTAGTACAGTGTATATTCACCTTTCGCAGCAATGCAGGCTGCTATTCTCCCATGGAGACGATCGTAGAGATGCTGGATGTAGTCCTGTGGAACGGCTTGCCATGCCATTTCCACCTGGCGCCTCAGTTGGACCAGCGTTCGTGCTGGACGTGCAGACCACGTGAGACGACGCTTCTTCCAGTCCCAAACATGCTCAATGGGGGACAGATCCGGAGATCTTGCTGGCCAGGGTAGTTGACTTACACCTTCTAGAGCACGTTGGGTGGCACGGGATACATGCGGACGTGCATTGTCCTGTTGGAACAGCAAGTTCCCTTGCCGGTCTAGGAATGGTAGAACGATGGGTTCGATGACGGTTTGGATGTACCGTGCACTATTCAGTGTCCCCTCGACGATCACCAGTGGTGTACGGCCAGTGTAGGAGATCGCTCCCCACACCATGATGCCGGGTGTTGGCCCTGTGTGCCTCGGTCGTATGCAGTCCTGATTGTGGCGCTCACCTGCACGGCGCCAAACACGCATACGACCATCATTGGCACCAAGGCAGAAGCGACTCTCATCGCTGAAGACGACACGTCTCGATTCGTCCCTCCATTCACGCCTGTCGCGACACCACTGGAGGTGGGCTGCACGGTGTTGGGGCGTGAGCGGAAGACGGCCTAACGGTGTGCGGGACCGTAGCCCAGCTTCATGGAGACGGTTGCGAATGGTCCTCGCCGATACCCTAGGAGCAACAGTGTCCCTAATTTGCTGGGAAGTGGCGGTGCGGTCCCCTACGGCACTGCGTAGGATCCTACGGTCTTGGCGTGCATCCGTGCGTCGCTGCGGTCCGGTCCCAGGTCGACGGGCACGTGCATCTTCCGCCGACCACTGGCGACAACATCGATGTACTGTGGAGACCTCACGCCCCACGTGTTGAGCAATTCGGCGGTACGTCCACCCGGCCTCCCGCATGCCCACTATACGCCCTCGCTCAAAGTCCGTCAACTGCACATACGGTTCACATCCACGCTGTCGCGGCATGCTACCAGTGTTAAAGACTGCGATGGAGCTCCGTATGCCACGGCAAACTGGCTGACACTGACGGCGGCGGTGCACAAATGCTGCGCAGCTAGCGCCATTCGACGGCCAACACCGCGGTTCCTGGTGTGTCCGCTGTGCCGTGCGTGTGATCATTGCTTGTACAGCCCTCTCGCAGTGTCCGGAGCAAGTATGGTGGGTCTGACACACCGGTGTCAATGTGTTCTTTTTTCCATTTCCAGGAGTGTATTTTGTTGAATGATTATAAAGATTCCGCCTCGATTGCAAATTGAAACCGGATGTTGATCTAGGTTTCGCCGCGGGTAACCACGTCTTCTTCGGAACACAGCCGGCTGCGGTGGTCTCGCGGTTCTAAGCGCTCAGTCCGGAACCGCGCGACTGCTACGGTCGCAGGTTCGAATCCTGCCTCGGTCATGGATGTGTGTGATGTCCTTAGGTTAGTTAGGTTTCAGTAGTTCTAAGTTCTAGGGGACTGATGACCGCAGCTGTTAAGTCCCATAGTGCTCAGAGCCATTTGAACCATTTTTTCGGAACACACAAAAACTAAAAACTGCCTAAAGAGGTATGGTCCAACATTAATACACAACGCCCAAAAGGTCAAAAGACTCACATAAAATGTAAAATAACCGGTACGTATGTGCCATGTTAATAGCTGTACTTAGCTCAAACGTCAGAAGCGCGCTTCCTCGCTCCAGCCAACGTTCGGTGGGCCGCGGGCTCTCAGGTAAACTCCGTTTATTTTACATTTTATGCGAGTCTTTTGTCCTTTTGAGCGTTCTGTATTAATGTTGGACTATGCCTCTTTAGGCAGTTTGTAGTTTTTGCGTGTTCCGAAGAAGGCGTGGTTATCCGCGCCGAAACCTAGGTCAACATCCGGTTTCAATTTGCAGTCGTGGCGGAATCTTTATAATCATTAAATTATTCATGATTACTGACGCGTTGCAATGTTAAAAGTTCTCTCTACATAGAGAGAACCGATCACCGTAATAAAATAAGGGAAATCAGAGCTCGCACGGAAAGGCATAGGTGTATGTTTTTCCACGCGCTGTAGGAGTTTGGAATAATAAAGAAGTACTGTGAAGGTAATTCGATGAACCCTCTGCCAAGCACTTAAATGTGATTTGCAGAGTATCCATGTGGATGAAGATATAGGTGTAGATGTAGACAATGATATGCTTGTAGCAGCTAACAGCAGAATCCGAAAACGTCAATTAACGTCAAGAGCTTCTCAAGAGTATGTTTTTGTTGCTTAGTAACAATAAAAAATAGTTACAGAGTCAGTAATATCTAGACATGTACTTAATTTTAATTGAGAAAGTTTGCCGCTTACTTCAAGGGCGAAGTAGTATGTAGCGCGGCCACAGAAAGGTTAAAAGAAGTGAGAGGGGAATATTTTGTTGTTTCTCTTCCAGTGCTGACAACTCACAACCGTGCACAACTAGCATCAATCAGCTGCTATGGTGTAAATCTCAAATGGGAGTAACGTAGATTCGTGAACGGTCATCTTGAAATGCGTTAGATATTTGTACCAAGTATTACGAAATCAAATTGAGGCTATTGTAATACAACGCAATACGTAAAAGAAAAGACATTCAAAACATTTAATAAACATTTGTGACTGTGTCTCATACTGCAATTACTGCTATTAATTAATACGACATTGTAATTTATGTAGGTTACTAGTTATAGTAAGATCGGTAGGGTGTGGGAAAGTGACCAGGACGGAAAAAGTAGCCACTGCGTATTTTTTGCCCTGAACAGTGCTGCTGGCTGTCGAAAAGTCGTCACTCCAGTACTGATATACTGTACATCACGAGTGTTGTCAGTGAGATTGACACTGGAAGCTTGTTTCGTTATTTTTTAGTAAAAACTGTTTTGTTATTGATTATCAGATAAGTAAATTATATCATCCTCGTTACCTTACTTTTAGGGGGAGTCATTATTTTGATAATATCAATGTTTGAAAAAAATATTTTGGCTTACAAATGTAGTTCCTTGTTATTTATTTGGTTCTGATGATTTCTTCTGTAGATAACCAATGCCATCATGTAGCCTACCGGGAAAAGTGGCCACAGTACTCGTCATGAAAAGTGGGCAGAAAAACACGCATAATACAACGGATGAAACCGACTTCTAAACCTTTTCACACAAAGCTGTCATCTGCCAATCTATCACTTCGTGACAATTTTGAATTAATTAACTTTTGTTATTTTAAACCTTCTGTGTTCTGTTGTATTTCGTCAAACACAGAAGTCCGATTGAAAACAGTCTGTTGCAGCCGCCTGGTATTCTTCTAGATAGCAGGACACAAATCGGCCATAGAACGTGCACCGAAAAAAGAGAAACAAACAAGGAATCCTGTTGCGATGGTACTTGTCACAGTATCCGCTTAGGTACGGAAAACTGCCCACTACGTAAGCCCCCAGAAAAATCCTTTACTTCCAATGCAGTATTTTCTTTTTCACTTGAAATATTTGCTGTGATACCTTATAATATGTAGATTCAAAATGCGCAAGTGGTTCGGTGAAAATTTATTTTCTCTTAGAGTGGCCACTTTACCCGCCCCCCTCTCCCTCCCTATCCCGGTCAATATTGGCTCGTAAGCAACAGTTTGACGACCACTGTCCTGGGCTCGGTCACCAGTAGGCGCGTGCAGGTGCAGTAAAGATGCATATAACACATGTGGCCGTTGTAATATCCACGCCTATATTTTATTCAAAATAATACTCACGACAGCATAGTATGTGGAACGTGACTGAAATTTTATCCTATTCTCGTAATATTAGTAAAAAGAACTTCATCGTTAATAAAATAATATTTAATTTTTCAACGACATAATTTAATACTTTGTAAAAAAGTTATGTCTCAGAGAATACCTGTGTAAAAAGATAATGAAACTCTCAGTCTTTCGCTATCTATGATTTTTGTAGAAAAATCCTTCTTGTTCGAACTGTTGTACTCATAGGATGTGATTGATGTCTCGTAACACAGAGGTCTGTAAAAAACTGTATTATGCTGCTAACCGATATTTGAAAATAGAGTATATGTGTTATTGAAATGAATCTTCTTTGTTTGGAGTTTTATTTCATTGTAATTCTCGTCCTATATCTATGTTAAGTTTTCTGCTCAGCTACAAAAGAGCGCGGTCATTGGCGCTATTGATCTACAGTGTAGTTTATTGATGAATGGTGAATATTAAGTCTAAAATATATTTTCAAATGTTAATGCATATAGTGAAGGTGCAAAAGATTTAATACACAGGGTGAGTCTGTAACTATTGCCACCTAAAATAACTCCGAAAGTATGATAGTAACTGAAAATTTTGTAGGACGAAAATTGCATGAGACAACGGGGGCCATAATATGACGTTGTTTTTTTGTTGCTAGGTGGGGTCGCTTCAGAGACATGATGGTCAACTTTGTTTTTTTTTTAATGGAATGCTGTAGTTTAGTACTTATTTTCTGATAGCGGCTATCGAGACGAATCCAATGACGTGTAACAGTAAGGTCTTTGTAGGTCAACGAAGGTCAGAAAGGTGGCATGAACGTCCATTTACAGAAGGTGTTCGAAGTGATGACCATTGGTATCAATGCAGTGCTGCAATTTTCTTATCATGGATTGAGTGGTATTCATCGGCACTTATCGAAGCACATGCTCTGACAATTCTCTCTCACATTTCTTCAAGTGTAGTTGGAACGTCTTTATAAACAATCTCTTTTACGAATCCCCACAAGAAAAAATCCAGAGGCGTCAAGTCTGGTGAACGATCCTGCCACGACACATTTCTGTGTCCAATCCAACGATTTGGGAATTGCCACTGCAACTCATTTCTAGCCATCAGCGAAAAATGTGCCGGGCACCCAACGTGTTGATACCACATTCTGTTCCTTGTTCCTAAAGGTATTTCTTCCAATAACAGAACTAATGTTTCTTGCAGGAATGTGGTGTAGTTCCTGCCATTAAGATTTACCTCCATGAAATGGGGGCCTATAATTATCTCCTCCAGAATCCCACACCTTACATTCACCGACCACGGTTTTTAGTGTGCATCTTGCCGCAGCCAACATGGGTTTTCAAATGCCCAGTAATGCATGTTACACAAATTAACATTTCCATGGTTCGTGAATGTAGCCTCGTCAGTAAATAAAATCAAATTAATAAATGTATCATCCCTCTGAATCTGAAGTTGAGCCCATCGGCAGAATTCAATGCGACGCATACAATCCGTAAGAGTTAACTCTTGGTCGAGACTGGTTTGGCGATGCAGAAAACGAACAACACTACTCTGGCTCACGCCAGATTCCCTTGTGATTTGACGTGAACTAACACAAGGATCTCGAACCACAGTGGCAAGAGTACCAATTTCCTTTTCCTCGTTAATAACTTTCCTTTGCCGGATATGTCACCGATGCGTTAAAGATCCAGTTGTTCTCAATTTATCGTACACATATTTAAATTTACGAGGTGTAGGGTGACTACGTTGAGGATGTCTTTCAGCGCATAAGTCTCTAACTCTCACTGGATTTCGTTGGCATTCTCCGTAAACGAGAAACATATCGACTTGTTCTTCGAAGGAATACGTCATTTACTTTCGCTTGATTCGACGGTACTAGTCCTAACGTTCGTATTATCGTTGTATTGCGAAACCGTCGAATGGTGTTTACATGTCAATGGCACGTTAGATGGATACGCCGTATTCGGCGAATATTTACTATTGGCGCGATATACGAGAGAGAATTGTCAGAGCATGTGCTTCGATAAGTGCCGATGTGATAAGAAATACCACTCAATCCATGATAGGAGGAAGATTGCAGCACTGAATTGATACCAATGGTCATCACTTCGAACACCTTCTGTAAATGGACGTTCATGCCACCTTTTTGACTTTCGTTGACCTTCAAAGATCTTACTGTTACACATTATTGCATTCGTCTCGATAGCCGCTATCAGAAAATAAAATACCAAACTATAGCATCACATTTAAAAAAACAAATTTGACCTTCATAGCTCTGAAGCGACCCCGCCTAGCAACAAAAAACCAACGTCATATTATGGCCCCCGTTGCCCCATTCAACACTTGTCCCTCAAACTTTTCAGCTACTATCATACTTTCCGAGTTATTCTCGGTGGAAGTAGTTAGGGACCCACTCTGTATATTGTTAATTAGGAGTAAAACACAGCCTGAACCAGAGTCGGTAAGTAACTGTCTTATGTCAGCCCCCATTTTAGTGCAACATGGGAGCGGCAGTTTTAAATTGATTTTCTATACAGACATAAATGTTGTTGGTTGTAACTGAGATAGTAATTGTGTATTTGTGGCCGAGGACCCACTCTGAGGTAATAAATTCCAGTTAGACTGTAAATTCATTGAACTTCTATGATGGCAAACAGCATCTTACACATAAATTCTTATCTGCTGATGTATGAAGCCTGTTTATTTCATGACAGCTTTCATAAAATATTTTGACAGAAAAGTAGGTTAGTGTTGTATGTGTTTGGTATTGTGTGACAAAACTGTTTATTTTGCTTAAAGAAAAGTGTTGCCACCTTGAATAACAGTAGCGTTAAATCTGATAAACGTTCTGTAACTAGCAAAGAGTCTTAAAATGCAGCATTAAAATTACTAAAAATCATTAGTCTTGTTTAGTTCAGATTACTTATCATACATTTGGCTTGTTTGCTGGTTATAAGTGATTACTTTTGTGAATTAACTTAGTGACATTTACACTGCTTGACAGACAACATTGCTGCACGTTCCCAGGTGGAGATTTTTGTAACAACATAACATTCATTAGCCGGGAAAAGCAGCTATTAAATGAAACCTAATGTTACATTAATAATAAGTAACTAGTTTTATTGTAATCTTGCTGAACTTGTACAACACAACACACGCAGTTACACCACACGCCACACCGTCTCTCAACACTTACACTAAGGCAGAGCTCAGAGCTGGCAAACGCCAACATGTGATAAAGTTTTGATCACTAAAAACACTAGTGTTAGATAAAGAAATGTTCAATAAATTTAACATTTATCCTAAAAGTATGTGAAACATTTTACTCCATTCGAAGAAGAGACACAATGGCGTGAAAATCTAGGAGGTAGCTACAGAGCAAACTGGCCCTCGTGAGACCATTCCATCCTAAATAAGGGCCATTAGGAAAATTATTTCTAAAAATGGGCTCGACGAAACTG
Source organism: Schistocerca cancellata (assembly GCF_023864275.1). Lineage (NCBI taxonomy): Eukaryota > Metazoa > Arthropoda > Insecta > Orthoptera > Acrididae > Schistocerca > Schistocerca cancellata. The sequence goes on from NC_064626.1 coordinate 731,129,664, forward strand.
ACAATGCAATTGAGCGTACGCATCGTCACCTAATATTTTCCTGACCATTTACCCTCCTCGTGCTTAGTTTCAGGTCGTCAGTATAGTACTTTTCGCTAACCTCACAGTTTCTGTTTGCGTCAGCACCTGCAAGTATGTATGAAATAGTGAAAATAATGTATGGAGTGCTTCGGGCAACGTGATGAACATCATCTGGCACAGCGCAGATGCTCTAAATGCCAGCGGTTCGCACTGGCAGTGCGTGTATGCAAGGCTGTTATCACCAGGTAGTCCCGTCTCAAGGCCTCCAAATTTGGGAGGTGGAGGACTAAGCGGTGCTGATAAGTTAAAGTACTTGGATAATAATGTTGACGTTGGAGGGGATATCAGCTCGAGCAACGTAAGCAATGCGCAGGTGTGATAAAATCAAACTTACTGTATGACTGTAACTGCTATCTTCAACAAATTGAGGCATTCATGACACGGGGCTGGAAAAATAAGTGACGTCATTTACTTGACAAAAAAGGAACTCATAAGAAATTACAAATGACTTCAGTCTACCCACCAGTGTGAGTCAAATTACCAGCATTAACTGCAAATAAAAATACGACCCTTACCTATACAAGGAGTGGACAAAATTATGGAAACGCACGAGACACAACTCATTACCACACCTCATACAGTGTCTCGGAATCGATAACAAGTCTTTTATCGTTTTTCAAAGGAATCTTACACGTCGTTCCTGTAAAACTGTGGGAAGTGCAGATAAAGATGAGAGGTGGGTAGCTGTCACGCACTCTTCTCTCTGTAGTAGGCCACAAATAAGGTTGAGATCTGGTGACTGTGGTATCCAGGAAAAATCCTCGGGATCACAAAACCAGTCCTGGACGATGCGAGCTATGTGAACAGGGGCCTGTCGTCTTGGAATACAGCATACCATTGGGGAACAAACACTGTATCATGGGAGCGACCTGATCAGGCAACATGGTTACATAATCCTTGGCCGTAACGCAGCCTTGCGGAGTACCCATGGGGGCCGTGGAATACCACGATATGGCTGCCCAAACCATCACCAAACCCACGCCATGCTTCACTCTTGTGGCGTAGACTCGGCTAGAAATCGGAAACAGTGTGAAACAAGACTCATCCCACCGTTTTTCCATATGGCTTCGGCACCATGTTTCCTGTTACGTGCATTTGCATCTCTGGAAAAAAAGGAAATGAGCGTATGGCATCGTTGGCCGGGAGGCCCCTATTCGGGGAAGTTCGGCCGCCAAGTGCAAGTCTTATTTCATTCGACGCCACATTGGGCGACGTATGCGTCGGTGATGAGGATGAACTGATGATGAGAACACCACACCCAGTCCACGAACGGAGAAAATCTCCAATCCGGCTGGGAATCGAACCCGGGCCTGTTTGTATGGGAGGCAAGCACGTTACCACCCAGCTAAGCAGGTGGACTGCATCACTGATGAGTGGTTTAGAAATTCGAGATCGCCCTGTAATTTCCTGGTTACGGAGCTCCCTCCGTCTTGTTTTGGTTCAAAAATGGTTCAAATGGCTCTGAGCACTATGGGACTTAACTTCTGTGGTCATCAGTCCCCTAGAACTTAGAACTACTTAAACCTAACTAACCTAAGGACATCACACACATCCATGCCCGAGGCAGGATTCGAACCTGCGACCGTAGCAGTCCCGCGGTTCCGGACTCTTGTTTTGGTGCTGAGAGATTTCGCGACTGCGACCTTCAGTTTTGCAGAGACTCTTGTAGCTGTCGTCCTTTTATTTTTCATCATAATCCTCTTCTGTAACAGTCTGTCACGATCCCTCAACACACATTTTTGTCGGCGTTGGGATTCAGCGGATGATGTCTGTCCACTTTCCCTGAACGCGGTTTAAATCTTCGATACGTTGCTTCTTGAAACGCCATACACTTCAGCTCCCACTATACGAGCACCAATAATTTGCCCACGTTCGAATTCACTGAGCTCTGGTATAATGCAGTCACAACTACAAAGAGCACTGTTCTGACCACGACATATTGAGATGTTTGCACAAGTGCTCTTCGTAGTCAAATATAACAGCGCAACCTGCAGGCTTGGCTAACATCTGGATTTATGTTCAAGCAAGCAAAGCATGCATTTCTCGTGATGCTTTCATATTTTTGTCCATTCTATGTATATACGAATTATAGGGTTAAAGATCTGTTGGAATTCATCTCTGATAGTTTAATTTCTTGATCGGTGGTAAAGCAAACTAATAAAATTAATGTTACCAACTAAAACCTAATTACAATTAACATAAAGTGACTATGAAACATGACTTATTTTTGTTTAAAAAAAGCTAACAATTACAGTTTTCAATTACAGTTTTCTCGTAACGACCTTTGTTTCTGAAAAAAAAAAATAGAAATAAAAGAGGACTTATGGATGGCGACAGTGTCGTGAAATGCAAGCTTTTGTTTATCACTTGGGTGCGTGAAGTCAGTTGTGCGTTTGATGTGGTTTTAAGATGACTCGTGCCAGAGAGTTCTAATCATGGTTTGCAGTTTACTGGTGATAGTTTCTGAAGGAGAGTGATGCGCTTGTTGATGAGTAAATGTATTTCAAGAATTTTTAATAGACAGCGAGTCAAGTTAACCTATAGACTGAGGGGACAAGAAGTCATGGGTTAGCGATATGCACATAAACAGATGGCGGTAGTGTTGCGTGCACAAGGTATAAGAGGGTAGGGCATTGGCGGAGCCGTGATTTGTACTCAGGTGATTAATGTAAAAAGGTTTCCGACTTGATTATGACCACTCGATGGGAATTAATATACATTGACCGCGAAATGGTAGTTGGAGCTAGAAGCATTGGACATCCCATTTCGGAAATCTTTAGGAAATTCAATATCCGAGATTCACTGTATCAAGAGTGTGCTGAGAATATCAAATTTCAGGCGTTATCTCGCAACACGGACAGTGCAGTGGCCGATGGCCTTCACTTAACGACCGTGAGTAGCGGCGTTTGCCTAGAGCTGTCAGTGCTAACAAACAAGCAACACTCAGTAAAGTAACCTAAGAAATCAATGGGAAAAGAACGAAAAACATATCCTAACGGATATTTTAATGGCGTTAATGGGAAATGGCAGGAGACGAGGACACGAGTGCGTTTGCTAACAACACAACATCGCCTGCAGCGCTTATCCGTCGCTCGTGACTTCATCGGTTGGACCCTAGACGACTGGAAAACCGTGGCCTGGTGAGATGAGTTCCGATTTCAATTGGTAAGCGCCGATGGTATGGTTCGAGGGTGGCACAGACCCCATGAAGCCATGTCCTCGAGTTGTCAACAGGGCACTGTGAAACTGGTGGTAGGTCCATATTTGTGTGGTCTGTATTTACACTCGATGAACTAGATACTCTGGTCCAACTGAACCGATCGCTGACTGGAAGTAGTTATGTTTGGTTACCTGAAGACCATTTGCGGCCATTCATGGACTTCATGTTCCCAAATAAAGATGGCAGTTTTATGGATGACAATGAGCCGTGTCACTGGGTCACAACTGTTCGAGATTAGTTTAAACATCCTGGACAGTTGGAGCGAAAGATTTGGCCGTCCACATCGCCCAACATGAATCCCATCGAACGTTCGTGGGACACAATCAAGAGGCCAGTTCCTGCACAAAATTCTGCACCAGCAATATTTTCGCAATTATGGACGACTATAGAGGAAGCGTGGCTCACTATTTCTGCTGGGGACTTCCAACGACTCGTCTCCATGCCAGGTCTAATTGCTGCAATACGCCAGGAAAACGATTATTAGGAGGACTTCTGTAACCTCAGTGTAGACAAGGGAAGAATCGATGAGTGCGTGTGAAGCAGACTTAGAATTTTTTCTGCTTTCTGTAATGCAAACGCAGAACTGTGTTAGACACAATATTCCAACTCACCTTCTACACTTCAACCAGTGCAGCTGTTACTATTAGGAATATCCGGTATTTGTAACAACCTACACTGAAGAGCCAAAGAAACTGGTACACCGGCCTAATATCGTGTAGGGCCCCCGCGAGCATCCACAAGTGCCGTAACACGACGTGGCCTGGGCTAGACTAATGTCTGAAGTAGTACTGGAGGGACCTGAAACCATGAATCCTGCAGAGCTGTCCATACATCCGTAAGAGTACGAGGCGGTGGAGATCTCTTCTGAAAAGCACGTTGCAAGGCATCCCAGATATGCTCAATAACGTTCATGTGTGGGGAGTTTGGTGGCCAGCGAAAGTGTTTAAACTCAGAAGAATGTCGCTGGAGCCATCTGTAGCAAATCTCGACATTTGGGGTGTCACACTGTCGTGCTGGAATTTCCCAACTCCGACGGCATGCACAATGGACATGAATGGATGCAGGTGATCAGACAGGATGCTTACGTACGTGTCACCTGTCAGAATAGTGTCTAGACGTATCAGCGGTCCCATATCACTCGAACTGCACACGCCCCACACCACTACGGAGCGTCCACCAGCTTCAACAGTCCCCTGCTGACATGCAGGGTCCATGGATTCGTCTGGCTGTCTCTATACCTGTACACGTTCATCTGCTCGATATAATTTGAAACGAGACTTGTCCGACAAGGCAACATATTTCCAGTCATCAACAGTCCAATGTAGGTGTTGACGGGCCCAGTCGAGGCGTAAAACATCGTGTCGTGCGATCCGAGTGATCCTTCGGCTCCGAAAGCCCGTATCGATGATGTTTCGTTGAATGGTCTGCATTCTAACACTTCTTGATGGTCCATTATTGCAATCTACAGCAATTTGCGGAAGTGTTGCACTTCTGTCCTGTTGCATGATTTTCTTCAGTCGCCGTTGGTCCCGTTCTTGCAGGAACTTTTTCCGTCCGCAGCGATGTCGGAGATTTGATGTTTTACCGAATTCCTGACATTCACGGTATAATCGTGAAATAGTCTAAGGGAAAAATCCCCACTTCATCGTTACCTCGGAGATGCTGTGTCCCATCGCTCGTGCGCCGACTATAAGACCACATTCAAACTCAGTTAAAGCTTGATAACCTGCCATTGTAGCAACAGTAACCGAATTAACAACTGCGTCAGACACCTGTTGTCTTATATAGGCATTGCCGACCGCTGCGCCGTATTCTGCCTTTTTACATACCTCTGTATTTGAATATGCATGACTACACCAGTTGCTTTGGTGCTTTAGTGTAGTCGATCATGACGACCGAGGTACAATACGCAATCTCACTCACTTCCTCTTCAGTGTGTGTGACGTCGTTGCCATCGATACCACCGGAGGCGGCGGCCGGCGATAGCTGGCAGCACATAGGAAGCTTTCGGAGGACGACGACAGCGGTCGCGCAGGGCAGTGCCGCGGCCAATGGTGCGCGCCAGCAGCGTCCGGCCTATAACGGCTACCGACAAGAGCGACTTCTGAGGAATGGACATAGCACAGTCCGCGGCAGTCAATCAGTGTCCGTTAAGTTGGTTGGGGAGTCGATATCACATACTACACCGCGTACTGCCACTCCTACTGTGTCTTTAGTGTTGATCTACAATGAAGCGCCAAAGAAACTGGAATAGGTATGCCTATTCAAATACAGAGATATGTAAAAAGGTAGAATACGGCGCTGCGGTCAGCAACGCCTATACAAGACAACACTCGTCTGACGCAGTCATTAGATCGGTTACTGCTGCTACCATGACAGGTTATCAAGATTTAAGTGGATTTGAACGTGGTGTTACAGTCGGCGCACGAGCTATAGGACACAGTATTTCCGAGGTAGCGATGAAGTGGGGATTTTTCCCTTAGACCATTTCACGAGTGTACCGTGTGTATCAGGAATCCGGTAAAACATCAAATCTCCGACATCGCTGCGGCTGGAAAAAGAGCACGCGAGATTCGTTCAACGTGACAGAAGTTCAACCCTTCCGCAAATTACTGCAGTTTTCAATGCTGGGACATCAACAAGTGTCAGCGTGCGAACCATTCAACGGAACATCAGCGATGTGGGCTTTCGGAGCCAAAGGCGCACTCGTGTACCCTAGATGACTCCACAACACAAAGCTTTACGTCTCGTCCGGGACCCTCAACACCGACATGGACTGTTGATGACTGGAAACATGTTGCCTCGTCGGACGAGTATCACTTTAAATTGTGTCGTGCGGTTGGACGTGTACGGGTATGAAGACAACTTCATGAATCCATGGACCCTGCATGTCAGCAGAGGACCGTTAAAACTGGTGGAGGCTCTGTAATGATGTGGGATGTGTGCAGTTGGAATGATATAGAACCCCTGATACGTCTAGATACGACTCTGACAAGTGACACGTACGTAAGCATCCTGTCTGATCACCTGCATCCATTCATGTCCATTGTGCATTCCGACGGACTTTCGCAATTCCAGCATGACAGTGTGGCACCCCACACGTCCAGAATTGCTATAGATGGCTCCAGGAACACGCTTCTGCCTTTAAACACTTTCTCTAGCCACCAAACTCTCCAGACATGAACATTGTTGAGCATGTCTGGGATGCCTTGCAACGTGCTGTTCAGAAGAGATCTCCACCGCCTTGTACTCTTACGGATTTATGGACAGCCCTGCAGGACTCATGGTGTCAGTTTCCTCCAGCACTACTTCAGACAATAGTCGAGTCCATGCCACGTCGTGTTGCGGCACTTGTGCATGCTCGCGGCGGCCCTACACGATGTTAGCCAGGTGTATCGGTTGCTTTGGCTCTTCACTGTATATTACTGTAAACATTGGACTATGATATTTGTACTTCAAGACTGATCAAAGTTCAGTAAAGATATTTACACATCACTGGTACAGTATTATATATTTGCTCCTATGCAAGCCTATATGCAAAATGAAGAGTCTGCATTGGTGGAAAGAGAATAGAATGTATGAGATTTGCTGATAACATGGTATTAGTGGCACAAAGTGAACGAGCTGTAAATAAAATGCTAAAAAAATTGAATGATGGTTGTGTGGAATACAAATAGCAAAAATAAAAAGGATGGTGATCGGCAAAGGAAGGAGATCAGCGTATATTAAGACAGAACAAGTTGTTATTAGTTAAGTGAGAGCATTTAAATACCTGGGAAATACCATTATTGAGGACTTGAGATGCCTCCAGGCAGTAAAAACTCGCATTGTTGTGGTGATGAAGGCCTTCAATAGGAGGAGGAGATTATTATGTGGCCGACTAGCTAAAGATCTGAGGAAAAGGTAGATGTTTTTTCAGGGGTGTGGTACTCCTTAGGGCAGAAACATGGACACTGAGACGAGAGAAGAGTAGAAACGTTTGAGATGTGGATGTCGTGGGGAATGGAGAGGATAAGCTGGATGGAAAATGGAAGCAACAAAATAGTGTTGGAAAGGGTTGGTGAGATGAGGAGGTTGCTGCAGGTTATAAGAGAAAGGTGTGCCGAGCGGTTCTAGGCGCTTCAGTCTGGAACCGCTCGACCGCTACGGTCGCAGGTTCGAATCATGCCTCGGGCATGGATGTGTGTGATGTCCTTAAGTTAGTTACGTTTAAGTAGTTCTAAGTTCTAGGAGACTGATGACCTCAGATGTTAAGTCACATAGCGCTTAGAGACATTTGAACCATTTGAACCATTTGAAGAAGAACTGGATGGGACATTTGATGTGCCTGCTAACAGACGCTCTGGAATGTCTAGTTCGTGGGAGGAGACTGAGAGGAAAGAGGCGATACGAGATAACGGACGACATAAAGGGAAGCTGATGGCAGAAGGCAGAGGATGGCAGAAGACAGGATAACATGGAGAGTTACCACGTGAAAACCTGCCTTTGGACAGAACACTGATGATGAAAAGACCTACGACGGTGACAGTTCGTTGCTCACGGCCACCTGTCTTCCTGCACTGATATCCCTCGGGGGAATAAAACAGTATGATGCTCCAAGATGAAACCAGAAACGCAGCTGTGACTAAAGCTGGTTGTGCCGATTGTAAATGTGACAGCACAACATTTACTAGTTCCCACCCTACTGACTGTAACATGCACTCATTGCAGGCAACGTTTGGAGGGTGAAGGTCCTTTGTGAGGGCGTAGTATTGGACCAACAGTAGTACTCGCTCCACTACATCTCACTGGTTAGCAAATATGTTCAAGACAGCCACGTACTGTCGGCTCTCGACAACATGTAAATGTAGAAACTATATGGAGTATAGTGGAAGTTCAAACAGTACAACTAGCCATAGCAAAAGGTAGTATCATAATTACACCGAACAACTGTTTATGTGGCGGACAAAAATACGAGCACACTTGCTGGTACAAAGAGGGTTCTTTGGTTTACTCTGCTAGGAAACCAAGTGGATTCTAGAAAATACTGGCGCACTTTATTACAAAGTAGATAAGATGAACTACTTTGTACAATCCGTTTCCACTGGGATATCATGAGTATTTACACCTGTCTCTGAACTTTAATGAATCACTTGACGCAAACATAGTAAAGTCTCTCACTCAGAGTACATTTAACAATAACTTTCACGCAGTGTTCTGCCTAATACACTGGTGACACAGTTGGCCGACTAGAAGACGATGTTGGACCGGACTGAGCGGTCCTGTGCTCGGCCGTAAGTAAGCGGACCGTTGCGTTTGCGCAGCGCAACGTTTGTGGGCACGGCTACGCCGGTGTCGTTCATTCGTCGATCCGGCTTCCGAGGATTATCGTTTCCTGTGCTTGTGTTGCAAGGTAACAACCTTGCTTTGGCACCCCGCTCTTCAGATGACACCACACTTGTGCTGTGAACAATAATTCAAAAATATTTGCAAATACTTTAATAGTCATTTTCCGGTTCTAGCAGATTAAAAAGGGTCAATGGTAAATTAATTCAAGGAGACATGCTACGACACACCACAAAAATTTAAAAAACGAACATCATTTCTTGAAACTGACAGTGATAGACAAATTCTCAGAATCAAAGTTTCATCAAACATCTTGTCAATAATTTATAATTACATGATGTTCAAAATATTCGTTTTCTTGGGCACCATAACAGAAAAAAAAGCATCTTGCTCGGACTTCCAGTTTTCGGTATGATTTGATAAATGGAGAGGTACCACAGACAAATGTTTAATAACTACAGTGTCACTGATTATTGACCTATGTACTAGTGAATCATGGATTTTGGTTTTACCTAAATTCCAAGCAACGCCAGTTTAAACTGAGTGTAGGTTTGTATAACAGTAACTTTGTGTCTGTGCTATAGTAGTAATTACCAGCCGGCCGAAGTGGCCGTGCGGTTCTAGGCGCTGCAGTCTGGAACCGCGTGACCGATCCAGCCTCGGGCATGGATGTGTGTCATGTCCTTATGTTAGTTAGGTTTAACTAGTTCTAAGTTCTACGGAACTAATGGCCTCAGAAATTGAGTCCCATATTGCTCAGAGCCATTTGAACCATTTTTTTTGTAATTACCCAAAACTTCATTTCTCCAATTGTGTTTGTTATACTGGTTGAGTATTAATTGTTACCACACCTAGAATATCTTCAAAATTTTCCAGGTTCTTTCATCAGTAGTTTGTTATTATTACTGTTGTTATAACAGTTTGCCAAGAGTTATCTCCAAAATAATCTCAATGGTTGAGGTGCTAATACAATCTGTTAGAATTTAACGCGGTCTTGGTAAAAACCATTCGAACTTAGGTACTAGCAACCATGAGGGAGCAGCCGTACTGAGTACTCACTAAGACAAAAGACGCTATAAGAACAACAAGCAGTCTAACTGATGTTTGCGAAGATCGTGCGGGGCACTTATGACTGTCGGGCTCCTTTTCAACAATACACACATATATTTCTTAAACGTTTTGTTTTAGGCCCACTTATGTGACGTTGGCGGCTAAAACGATTTTCTTTTACTAGCTTGCGCACTGTCCGTAGTTCGTGCTCTCGCGGTAGCGTTCTCGCTTCCCGAGGACGGGGTCCTGGGTTCGATTTCCGGCGGGGTCAGGGATTTTCACCTGTGCCGACATGACTGGGTGTTGTTGTGTCGTCTTCATCATCATTCATCCCCAATACGGTCGGAGGAAGGCAACGCAAACCCCCTCCATTAGGACCTTGCCTAGTACTCGTTCCCCTACGTTCTGTCAAGAAACGTGGGACTTCATTTCCATTCCAACTTGGGCACTAGCTTGCCTTATAAGAACAATAAGGGTCTTGATGAAATAAAAGTTTTGGAACGCTACCTACTTAAGACGAGTAACTTATACATCGAAACTGACGATGTGAGTAGGTTTATCTTACTCTTGTTTTCACTAACTGGGAAGGGTTTTCCCAATGTCTCAAATTGTCAGCAAGGGGAAATAACTATTGCCGTGCGTTTCGACGCTCTCTAGTGCGGACTGTATCGAAATAGTTTATTGCTGATACCGAAAATTAAAACGAGTCTTATTGTGTATCTGCGGATGGAACAATATTTCGCGACACTCTATAGGACCGCACTACAAAGTAATATGTCGCAATATACCAGGTGGGAGCCTGATGTGTGTTGTACGCAGCCGTGGAAGCTGGAAACCTGGCAGTGTGACATTCGGCGAGAGAGAATGTGCAAACTGGTATATCTGAATGTAAACCATTATTGTGAAAGTACTTGTCCAAAATTTATAGAAATTCATTGAAAAATGGAGACAAACTTACTGCGGGGGCAAACTGGCAGAACTTAAAATTTGAGAAAGGAATGTAAAGCAGGATCACAAAAGCAGCACTCTGTGATCTCCGTTACCACTAACCTTAATTCAAAGGAATTCTGATTACCAGACTGCTTCGCTTACTGTCCAACATCGTTGGCGGAAGGATATATCAACAAATGATTTTTAGGAGGGCTCTGTTGACGGCGTAATGTAAACATTCTCTGTCGATAGTACAGGGCTACTATAAATGAGTCATTCGTTTCAAAAGCTCTTTATTTTCTCAATTATTGCATCTGCAAAGATGATTGTCACATGAACAGAAGCGGAAACTCACCAAGTTGGCATTTTGCACTCTACAAATGTCCTATGAGTACCCCCAAGTCACATGACACATGTCCAAGTAAAGCTCGTTGCATACCTTCTGTGGCATTATTCTGGCAACTGTCATCAATGCGACATTGATGCTTTGTCTGAGTGGTTCCAGTGCTCTTGCTAGTAGAGGTACGTAAATATGGCCCTTAACGTAACCCAAAATCATAAGATAATCATAAAAAAATCATAAGGCGTTAGGTCAGTAGTCAGTAGACCCAAACCATCTTCACCGCTATACCCGATCCAGCAATGCGAAAGTTCGTCATTTACTTAGCGACGAACATTGATGCTCCAATGAGGGGGTGCCTGGTCTGTTGGAAGACGAAGTTCTCCAAATCAGCCATCAGGTATGGAAACAACCAGAACTGAAAGGTATCACAGTAAGAGGTACCCGACACAGTTTTCTTATAGAAGAAACACGGGCCATATGTCTTTGTCTTTGATACTGCACAGAGACATTAATGTGCTGGCGTAAGCTGTCGCCAGCACACTGGTCGCAAGAGATGTAGCGCGAAGATCGATAGAAGCCGCTGCATCATGCACGCCTGTCACGAGAGAGGCCAGAGACACACCGACAAGCAACACGTCGCCAGCGCCCTCTCGACAGCAGGTATTCGGGCCGCCACCACTGACCGGTGGCGTGTGCCACTCACTCGCGGAGTGGGTATCGTGCATCTCACGCTACGGCAGCACATGGCGACCAGATTAGTGAGACTGAAGTCTGTAATAGCAAGATTACCGATACTGTCTGCAAGAGGGCTATTACTGATGAGCTGGTACCATGAAAATGTACTCTATTCAAGTTAAGTATTGTAGCAGCTTCTTGGAAAAAAAAACTGTATTAATTCACGTGTGCATTTGTTTTGTAGAAGGAGGATATCGGCCACCCATAACAACGTCCTCTCCCTTGTTTCCTACGGTACAAGAGTCTACAGCGGCGATGAGGATTCTACAGTGGTGACCAGGATGATTCAATGGAGATCTAAGTAAATCAACTTGGCCGAAGATTTTGCTTGCTTCTCTTGTGTCTTTGCTTGCAGGAGTGATCGTTTTCAAGTATTTCTAATTGCTAATTTGTTTTTGTGTTCTTGCATGTATTCTATGAGGGAAGCCACAGAACTAATGAAATTTCTCTTTTCAGAGGCTTTACTTTCTCTTCGTATTCGTGTAAAAGATCGCTACCCCGCCCCCTCCACCCCATGCCCCCGCCCCTCAGCAGCAGACGGCTAATGTAGTGGATATAACACAAGTTTTTCAGTTTCAGAACCAACAAATCGCAACGTTACTGACGACGGTACAACGACTACTAGCTACACAAGTTGCGTCGGCCGCACAACCGACCAACCAACCAGCCCAACACGTGCCGCCGATCAGCATACCACCGTTCCGACACAGAAGAGAAATGGCTCGAATATCTGTCTCAGTTCCAAGCACATCAAGTTCAACGTGTTCAAGTTACTGTAAAATTAATATACTTCCTTTCTATCGCAGGATCCCCAGTTTACAAAAACTCAGCTATGAACTCAGCTATGACCAAGTAATCCCTGCGTTAACTCAATATTGTGACCAGTAAGTTCAATTAGCTGCAGCCAGATATAAGTGTTTTCCCTTGCAGAAAAAGCCGGTTCAGAAGTACTGCCAGTGGTACACAGAACTAACGGGCACTGCTAGGGAGTGTAAATTTAACTGTATTTGTGGCAACTTTTGCAGTGATTTAAAGTTCCACGGTGCAATAACATTCAGTGTCCCAGATAGTAGATTACGGGAACAGATCTTAAAGTACTCTGATCTATCACTTCCCCAAATATTGAAAATCTGAGAGTAATATGATTCAGGTGCCGTAGCGGCCGATGGGGTTGACCAGGGTCCGATTTGTCGAGTCGAGTCGCCCCTTGGCCGCGACCGCTCCAAGCACCCACAACAACGAGCGCGCGGACAGCCGCGGAGACTGCCAAGTAGATATGTAAACAGGCCTCGCCTCAGATGTTTTGCTCTCCTTAAAAGACACGATTGCTCATCACGTAACGCAACGTATTACACGTGTGGAAAACAAGGCCATGTCCAACCGGTCTTTTTGCAACGGCGCAAAAACGACAATTTTGCCCACTCCCGGTAGAAACAGTCTCGCACATTGAACGTACAACGGAAAAGATATTCCAGTGCTTGGACAGTGTAGTTTGCCTGCCACTTACAAATCTCGTAGTAGGACAGTGAATTGTACTATGTTGAAATCAGGAGACAGTGAGAACATATTCGCTTTAGATGCCTTTGATTGGTTTGGACTTCGCATCCAAGACAATGTAGTTTCGATAACTTCTTTTAATCGTAAATACAGTGCAGCTAGCTTGCTTCAAGAATTTCCTGTACTATTTTCAGAAGGAATGGGAAAAGCTAATAACTTTGTAGCGCACGTTGCATTGAAAAACAATTCACAGCCTAAGTGCAATTGCTTTAAGAAACAAAGTTGCCAATGAATTGAAAGAATTGCAAGATAATGGTGTAATTCCTTCCATTCAAGATCGTCAATGGACAAGTACTCTCATTTTGTTGCCTAAGCCTTCTTTTCGCATCCGCGTTTGTGTTGATCTCAAGTCTACAGTCAACCCACAGACAGTAGTTGACACTTACCCGTCACCTGACCTTGAGGAACTCATGGACAGGCTTGATGCAAGACGTTACTTTTCTAAGATAGATCTGCATGGTGCCTACTTCAAAATTCGATTGGATGAAGAATCACAGGAAGTTTTTGTTGTAAATACACACTTAGAGCTGTTCAAGTATTTGCTTTTGCCCTTCGGTAGTGCTTCCGCACCCGCCATTTTTCAAAGTTACTTGGTATACCTGACTGCAAAAGCACCATTTTGTTCAAATTACCTTGACGATATTGTAGTTTCAGGTCGCACACCAGAGGAACACTTTGCCAATTTGCGTACTCTTTTTCGATTGTTGTCAGGACTCAAGTGTCGTCTAGAAAAATGTGACTTTTTTCAAACAGAACTGCAATACTTAGGTCATGTGATAAACAGTCAGGATGTGCACCCCCTCCAATCTCATTTCCTTACAATCTGTGACCTGCCCGTTCGTCGCAATGTGTCTTAACTGCAGTCAACACTAGGTAGGATGACATACTACATTCGGTTTATACAGAATGCCCCTCAGATCGCGGGTTGTATGGACTAAAGACTATGAAGACCCATTTCAGAAACTCAAAAATGCCTTTCTCAGTGACAGACGTTTAGTGCATTTTGACCCTGCCAGGCCAGCAGTTTTGCAAGTCGACGCTTCTTCCTACGGAATCATGGTTAACTCATAAAAATGGTTCAAATGGCTCTGAACACTATGGGACTCAACTTCTGAGGTCATTAGTCCCCTAGAACTTAGAACTAGTTAAACCTAACTAACCTAAGGACATCACACACATCCATGCCCGAGGCAGGATTCGAACCTGCGACCGTAGTGGTCTCGCGGTTCCAGACTGCAGCGCCTAGAACCGCACGGCCACTTCGGCCGGCGGTTAACTCATACTCAGTGCAATTATTCACAAATTGAAAAAGAAGCTCTCGCTATTGTGTATGGTGTGACTAAATTCCATCACTATTTGTACCGTCGCAAGTTATTTTTAGTGACAGATGACAAGCCTTTGCAGTCCTTGTTTCATTCTTCAAAGCCTGTTCCTACTCGCACTGCTCAAAAATTGCAACGTTGGGCTTTGTTGCTTTCGCAGTATCAGTATGAAATTATCTACATATGCACGGTAAAGCATGGCAGAACAGACGCCCTATCTCGCCTTCCGATTCGCCCAGACTCTGATTTTGATGCATCTGCCGCGTCTTGCCAAATCAATGTGCAGGACTCTGAATTGCTGGAGTATTTTCCTTTGCACTACAGAAAAATTGCACAGGCCACGGGAGCAGACCCAGATCTCAAGATTTTGTTGCATTACATTCGCACGTCTTGGCCTCGTTTATTGAACAGTAAAATGACAGTGGACAATCGCGTGTGCTTATTCCCACAGTGTTGCAAAAGGATGTGTTGTGATTGCTTTACCAAGGGCATTGCGGAATTGTTCGCACTAAACAGTTAGAGCGAGGGCTCTGTACTTGGCAGGGCATGGACGCCCATATTGTACAGATGACGTCACAGTGTCGCGCATGGTAGAAAACCAATCCGCTCTGCCACAGACATTCTCAGCTTGGCCTAAGACTCAATCGCCATGGCAACGAGTGCACATAGACTCTGCTGTACCATTTTGGAACACTCATTGGCTCATAGTGGTAGACCTTTAGCAAGTTGCCATTTGCGGTGCCTATGGCTTTTACAACATCACGTTGCACCCTTCAAGCCTTGTCCTCCATATTTTGCATAGAACGTTTGCCATAAGTACTTGTGTCAGACAACAGACCACAGTTCACTTCACGTGATTTTGAACAGTTTTGTGAGCGAAATGGCTTTCGTCATCTAACAAGTGCTCTGTTTCACCTCCAGTCCAACAGAGAAGCAGAATGCTTTCTACTCACTTTTAAACAGCGGACGGCCAAGCTTCGTACCACCCACATACGGGTACAGAGCCGGCCGGGGTGGCCTAGCGGTTCTACGCGCTACAGTCTGAAACCGCGCGACAGCCACGGTCGCAGGTTCGAATCCTGCCTCGGGCATGAATGTGTGTGATGTCCTTAGGTTAGTTAGGTTTAAGTAGTTCTAAGTTCTAGGGGACTGATGACCGCAGAAGTTAAGTCCCATAGACATTTGAACCATTTTTGAACGGGAGCAGGCGCTACAAGTCTTTCACGCCTCCTATCGCTGCCACCCACAAGACGGACCATCACTTGCGGAACTTCTGCATGGCCGCCTTCGCCGGACGCTGCTGTACTTACTACACCCACCGCAGAATCCGGTGCCGCCAATGGTCTGCAAGTATCGCTTTGCACCGCGCGATCTTTTTCTTTTCAGGGTTTATGGCAACCGTGGGCGCTGGGAAACAGGCGTAATCCGTAAACGTATTGGCTCTTATATGTACTCGATTGCAGGTCACGATGGTTTGCAGCGCCGCCACCAGAACCAAATTTGTGCACGTCATTTGTCTGGTGATTCTGCTGCTTTTCTTCTCCCAGATTCACGGCTTCACGGGACCGCGAGGTCTTCGTAGCCGCCCGCTGGTACCACCAGGACACCCCAGAGGGAGCGGATGGACGATGTGACCTCGACCCCGCGGTCCCCTCCCACCGACCCGGTAGACCTGGACCCGCCATCGCCATCGCCATCAGCGTTGCCGTCATCGCCCCAGGTCACGCCATCAGCTCTTTACGTGTGCTGTGAGAGCAGTTTTATAGAGGATATTCCTGTAGTCTCAAAAGCCCGATCCTGGCACATCTCTACATTCAGCGTCCTACCTCCGCCAGCACGCCCTCCCCCCCCCCCCCCCACCCTTGTCCTTCATATCCTCCCTACATGGCAACGGAGCGGCATTTTGGGAATGAGGAATGTGCTGGACTAAGCTGTCGCCAGCACACCGGCCGCCAAAGATGTACCTTGAAGATCGATAATAGGCGCTGGATCAAGCTCGTCTATCATGGGAGAGGCCAGAGACACACCGACAAGCAACAGGCAGCCAACGCCCTCTCGACAACATGTATTTAGGCCACTGCCGCTGACCGGACGGCCACTCAAACACCCCAGTTTGGCGTGTGTCATTCACTCTCGGAGTAGATATCGTACATCCCAGGCTACGACAGTACTTAGCGACCGGATTAGTGAGACTAAAATCTGTAATAGCAACATTAGCGATATTGTCTGCAAGAGGGCTATTACTGATGAGCTGGTACTATGAACATGGACTCTATTCAAGTTAAGTAGCAGCTTCTTTTAAATAAAGAACCGTATTAATTCACGTGTGCATTTCTGTTGTAGAAAGAGAATATTGGCCACCCATAATAACATTCTCTCCATTGTACAACACTCTACAATTAAGGTTCGGTGAGTGTCGTTCATGCTCGACAATTTCATGAGGATGTTTAGTGCCCCGCACTATCACGATTAACATTTCCAGATAAATGGAAGGGTGCTTCATCAGTTTGGAGGCTAAATGTTCATCCTCGAGTTCATTGTGGTGAAGAGTTAAAGGCGCCGTCCATAATCTCCTGATTTTTCTTTTGCGGGAGCTGCAAACGGTATGGTTTGAAATGCAACCGCCGTCGCAAAATTTTCCACACAGTTTGCTGTGATGTTTCAAATTCGTGGCTTGCGCGGGCCGTTGATGTTTTGGACTGTGTACTAAGCTTTCTCTTACCCTCCCCACGGTAGCACCTGCCACACTTGGCTGACCAGTGCCACTATGTTTACAGAGACAACCACTGTCGATACTAGCACAGTTATCTGTATGCAATGTGAATGTACATTACACATTTTGTTGATATCTTCAGAAATGCCATTTTGACTATGTTATCTTGATTTGAAAATGGGTGTCGGCCCGAAACTAGTCATCAAATGAAAAATAAAATCAAATTTCCTGGAAAGGAAAGTTGCCGAGTTCGATTCTAGGTCCAGCACACACTTTCAATCTGCCAGAAAGTTTCGTATCAGGGCACACTCCGCTGCAGAATAAAAATTTCATTTTGGAAAAATAAAATATTTGCAACTTGGACTGGTTTTTCATATTGTGATTAACAGAAGTTGCTGACCCAAGTTACTTCAGCATGCTGGAAGTACGCAAAATGCTCTGTTTACATGGCGTTTCTTTTCCATAATGTCTTCTGGATGCACGCTGAACTGCTGTAACAAATAAATTTCTCACATATTCCAGCACAAAAAACTATTTTCTTACTGTGTCATCATTTTGTCAACGCATTGTACTCGTAACACCAACTGGTACGCGCAATGCAAACTCGGTGAGTTTATGGTTTTCTTCATGCATCAGTCATATTGGTACATGTAATGCTTTTGAAGATGTAGAGCTTTGAAAACGAATGAATCATTTGTAGCAGCCCTGTATTGCGATGCAGCTCCATCGTATGCAAATAAAACTATAGCGGCAATTTCTAGTACGTAAAATGTGGTGTAATAAGTAGACAAGGTCGCTAGCGCATACTGTGCAGTGTGGTGAAGCACAATTCGGAGGAAAGCCGGCTGGATCCCCAATGGTGGATGAAATTTTCATTGTCAGTACCCTGCCGGTAAGTGGAGGAGAGGTGGTGGTGTACAGTACCTGGTCACCTCTCCTTGCGCCAATATCCCGGATCAGGTTACAAACCTCTGCGCAGTGTCTGATGAAGTGAGGGCATGTGTCACTGATGATAGTCATCCGTCCGTCCGGTGGGGATATTAAGCTCGGCGGCCTCCTTGGTGCTGTATGCTATGTGCCGGCACGGGGCTTCACCCTCTCCCTTTTCCCACCATCATCAAGCAACATAACAACACACTACACTATACATTAACGCGTTATACTCACCTAGACTCCACAAATCCATATACGACACACCTCTCCCATATCCGCAAGGAAAGGGGCCAATCTGCGCGGAGAAAGAACAGCCTTCCCTACATGCGGGCTAACCCAACCAGTGGTATTTTCCCGCCAACAATGCCACACGACGTTTAATTTAATTCATGACACACATAATCCTACACAGCATTACCAGCTTCAGTTCACAACTTGTAACAATTAATTTTACCACACTAAAGTAGGCAGTGCGTCTGCCTGATCCCCGACAGCGAGGGGCCTGTAGCGTGTCTGCTACAGGTAACGTGTGGGTAAACCGCATCTGGTGCCAGATAGGTAGGAAGGAAGGAAGACTATCGTTTAACGTCCCGTCGACATCGAGTTCATTAGACATGGGGCAGGCACCCTCTTATGGAACGCTGTATCCGCTACCCTAGTGCGAAAAGCGTATTTTTTATCCACAATGCTTCTAAGTAAAGTGTGGATAACACAACGTACCTGGTTTTCAAATGAGGAGTTATTCATGTAGTATTTGCCAAACCAAACACGTAGGTTCTGTCTGTTTCGTAAATATCAGCAGCAGGCACAAAAAAATTCTGGTTATTTCATCACAGTCAGGATTTTTTTCGTACGTGCAGTGACCAACGGATTCGCAGTTTGAATGGTGGACACCAGCAAATAACATTGATTCTGAGTGGATTTCATTGTTATAACTCTCAGAAATGATAAAGATATGCCAATCAGCGCGGAATAAATTTCGAAATATTGACAAAAGGATGAGTCATGATCGAGGAACACGGCTCCGACGTTTGAATTTTCACCGCTGCCAATTTTGTTCATGAAGATTGCACAACACTATTCTCCGTTGTAGTCATTGGGTAATAAATTTTGTATAATACACACATCAAAAAAAGTTTTGCATCACCCCAGTTCCCAGAACACCTGAAGATAGACGTTGACTATGGATATTGTATCACAGACCCAGTCCCTTTGACTGTTCAGAGATGTCACTAAACCCGCCCAAAGATGTAAACAACCATGCATGAGCAGCGCCTATTAGACGGAGGGGGGCCGACAGCCGAACAGTTCCCGTCATTCCACCAGGAAGGAGGTACACGGCTCGTGTTGTCTGTAGTTAACCATGCCTAGACGGTCAATACCGCTGTTCGATCGCGTCCGCATTGTTACTTTGCACCAGGAAGGGCTCTCAACAAGGGAAGTGTCCAGGCGTCTCGGAGTGAACCAAAGTGATGTTGTTCGGACACGGAGGAGATGCAGAGAGGCAGGAGCTGTCGATCATATGCCTCGCTCAGGCCGCCCAAGGACTACTACTGCAATGGATGGCCGCTACCAATGGATCATGGCTCGGAGGAACTCTGACAGCAACGCCATCTTGTTGAATAATGCTTTTTGTGCACCCACAGGACGTAGTGTTAAGACTCAAACTGTGCGCAACAGGCTGCCAGATGCGCAACCTCACTCCCGACGTCCATGGCGAGGTCCATCTTCGCAACCACGACACCATGCAGCGTGGTACAGATGGGCCCAGCAACATGCAAAATGGACCGCCCAGGATTTGCATCATGTTCTCTTCACCGCATATGCCTTCAACCAGACAATCGTCGGAGACGTGTTTGGAGACAACCCGGTCAGGCTGAATGCCTTAGACACATTGTCCAGTGAGTGCAGCAAGGTGGAGGTTCCCTGCTGTTTTGGGGTGGCATTATGTGGGGCCGACGTACGCCACTGGTGGTCATGGGAGGTGCCGTTACGGCTGTACGATAGGTGAATGCCATCTTCCGACCAACAGTGCCACCATATCGGCAGAATATTGGCGAGGCATTCATCTTCATGGACGACAATTCGCGCCCCCATCGTGCACATCTTCTGAATGACTTCCTTCAGGATAACGACATCGCTCGACTAGAGTGGCCGGCATGTTCTCCAGACATGAACCCTATCGAACATGCCTGGGACAGATTGAAAAGGGCTGTTTATGGACGACGTGACCCACCAACCACTCTGAGGGATCTACGCCGAATCGCCGTTGAGGAGTGGGACAATCTCGACCAACAGTGTCTTGATGCCACGACGAACACAGGCAAGCATCAATGAGAGAGGACGTGCTATTGGGTGTTAGAGGTACCGGTGTATACAGCAATCTGGACCACCATCTCTGAAGGTCTCACTGTATGGTGGCACAACATGCAATTTATGGTTTTCATGAGCAACAAACAGGGCGGAAATGATGTTTATGTTAATCTCTATTCCAATTTTCTGTACTGGTTCCGGAACTCTCGGAACCGTGGTGATGCAAAACGTTTTTTTTTATGTATGTGTAATATTTGAATAGATATGTTGGCACCGTTTCTGGATATTGTCTGTCCCCTAATTTCGCACAGAGAACGTTCGATGGTTTCGTTAAGTTATTCAAAGGTGTCGTTGTAAACTGTTTCAGTGTAGAATTAACTGTGCTCAGTGTCCTTGAATTCTATGTCATATCAAGACTTGATCTCAGACAATGCTCTTTCTATTATGCTATGTAAATATTGAAAGTTCTTGACAGATGAAAACGCTGTGCTGGTCTGGGACTCGAATCTGCGACGTTTGTCTTCAGGGACAAGTGCTCTACTGACTGAGGTATCCAAGCACTTCCAGGAGTGCTAGTCCTACATGGTATTTTCCGTATACTGACGAGATTCACGATCAACCTTCGACAACGATTGCGTCAGTTCCTCGTGTGCGACGTCAGTAAATGAAACTTGTCTAAATTTTTCCGTAAATAAAAGCCTTCCGATATAGGCAATTTGAAACAAAAGTTGGAGCGAAACTGGCAGTGATTAAAAGACGAGATTCGTATTCGAGAGCCGGCCGGGATGGGCGTGTGGTTCTAGGCGCTACAGTCTGGAATCGCGCGACCGCTACGGTCGCAGGTTCGAATCCTGCCTCGTGCATAGATGTGTGTGATGGCCTTAGGTTAGTTAGGTTTAAGTAGTTCTAAGTTCTAGAGGACTTATGTCCTTAGAAGTTGAGTCCCATAGTGCTCAGAGCCATTTGAGCCATTTTTGAAGCGTATTCGAGAGAAGCAGAGCTGAAATCTTCGTCCTATCGTCTTCATTTGGGTTTTTAGTAGGTGTAGTGAATCACTTCATGCATTTACCGACGTAGTTTCTTCGAAGTAGACCACAGAAGTTTTCCAGTCATGTAGTTGTCCAGTTGGTCTAGTAGCCCAAATTTAATGACCACGCAGCCAATTGGGCTCTTAAAACCTAATCGTCCTTTCTGATTTTTCCCTTACGGAAGTGGCGTGTATATTTAGGTCGTTACTTGACTGGCAGCTGATTACAACACGCCTACAAAGCCACTTAATGCTCAAACACGCTTTAGTGTCTAGGCAAAACAGCTGGAGAAGTACACCTGCAGACGTCACTCACACGGTCGCGCGCACACGCACACACACAAATACACGCACTCGCTGGTCTGGAGGAGGGATGGCATCTCGGTTTCCGCCAGAGGCTCGGCCACAGCCTGGGTGGGGGGAACAAGGACGAAGCGCGAGCCGCGGGCTCGCCACGGCCTGCCTGGGCTCAGTCGCCTGCCACCGATTGCCCGGTCAGCCCGCCAGACGCTGGAGGGCGATACTCGTAGGCCAGGTCGCCGCACGCTGCGCTGTCTACGCTCTACAGGTAGGCAGGCGCGGACACATCGCTATGTGGCGGCAGCGGCGGCGGCAGCGAGTCAGTACACACCGGCTCTCCAGCCGGCGGGTGCGCCCTCTCTGCGACGTGTTTACAGCGCAACCGCGGCCTTCAACCTCCCAGCCTGCATTCCTGCCCAAGTACTGCTGCTGCTCGCTACTCACCCGTTCCATTCGTTCCGAGTGTGGTTAAAAACTTGCGATTCACTAACTTGCCAGGAAAAAAACACGGCCCACGAAATTTCTAGCCGGCTGTATCCGTGTATTAGAGATTTCCCTATAGGCAGAGTTTTCAAGGTGCACACACACACACACACACACACACACACATACACATACACATAAATGATTTCGTGGGCGACTCGAAGAAACATGACAGTTCAACTATTGTTCGTGTTATTATTATTAATGTTATTATTAGCGAATTCTCCCAATAAATGGAGGATGTTAAGCAAATAGCTGAATCACTCTACTTTAGGTTCTTCTTCTTATTCCAATAGGCTGCCGTTCTTTCCGAGAAGGCTTGTTGACATTGTTCCGACCAGTTTGGTCTGTACTACCTTTGTTTTGCTTGCTCTGATGTAACTTCCCATGTCTTACTTTGTGTCTGAAGATGACTCTTTGTAAAACGTCGCTTGGTCTTGTGTTTGTGACTTTGTCCAGCCAAGGTGTTGAGTTCCTAAGTGATGCCACACAGTCTATTATCCTTTTTGTCAATCACTTTTGTGGTAGTCTATTGAGTTCACCTTTTCGTAATGTCAGATTTGATGCTTCAAAAATTTTTCTGTTGTTTTAATTGATTATAGCCTGTAACCGTGTGGGATATGTTTCGCTCCTGAAATTTTCCTAATGATCCTTCTCTTTTCGTTCTTGATTTCTTCAAGTTCGTGTTTTCTGTTAAGTGTCACTGTTTCGCTTTCGTAGAAGACTGATGGTTTTATGACTGTGTTGTAGTGCCGAATTTTTGTCTGTCTTGTTAATTATTATTATTATTATTACTACTACTATCGGTAATTTCCCCTTAAGGCGAGCGCTAAAATACAATCAGCTTTCACGGTCTTTTTTCTGTCTCCTTCTTTCCTCCCTAAAACCTCTCACATAAATACGGTTTCTTCTTCCACTCTTCTCTCCACTCCTTTCCTTTTTTCGCTTTGGGCGTTTAAGCAAATTTTTGTTTTCTCATTTTTCCTATGTATTTTTCTCCTGCCTATCATGTCTTCTGTGGAGAAGTTTACTCTCCTGAGATCTTCCTAGGTTTCCTTTGCCTAAGTGGTTTTCACTGTATTAGTCGCCACTACCTTAAAAATCTTCTTGGTCAGTCTGTCTTCGTTCATCCTACGTATGTGTCGGTAGAACTCAACCCTTCTTTTTCCTTTGTAATTGTCTCTTTTCTGTTCATATAGATCTTCTGTCGGTCTCTTTATCCAGGTCCCCTCTTTCTGAAACAGCCCATAGATCTTTCTCAGTATTTTCCTGTATTGTTTTTCTTTAATTTTCAGTCTTTCCTTGATTACTGCTGTTTCTGAGGCTTTGTACAAGTGTCTTTTAAGACTACTGTTTTATAAGGCCTTAATTTTGCGTTGATGGGTGTGCTTCTTTTGTTGGAGTGGTTCCAAGTATGTCAGCGTGCTTTCTGTAGTTGATAGTGTTGTGTATAGGGATCGAAGAGTTCCATGGACCACGGCGATACAACCCGGAAGAATTCTCGGCAGCTGAAACATCCGGTCGTGAAAGCCTTCATTGTATGATATGTATATTAATGAGTTGGCGGTTGACACTAATTGTTATACAGACATTATAAAATCCCTGTGGTGTTCAGCTGCGGCTGACAAATGGAGACAATAGTTATAAAAGCAGCCAGTTGTGTAACTGAGTGAGAATGAGAATTGAAACAGCCACATTCGTTCTGTCTTTAGTCAATCGAATGACAAATTTCGAATGAGAAGTAGGTAGGAGAGCCCAATCGATATGCGGCTCATTAATGGAAATCCAGATGCTCAACTCAGCAGCAGGTTGCGAGTGAAATCTCCCGTAGCTTTGTTCGATGAATCATCGCGGTGTTCGCCTTAAGCTGTATATAGAACCGTGGAGGGCCTAAAGTAAGTGGCCGGATGGGCCTTCGAGCCCATTCACTCTCACTACGGTGGCATATTTTGTTCATTGTTAGAGTGAGTCTGATCTGGTAGTCGAGGTGCTTATAGCCGATATATCAGAGTACCCTCTAGTGTATGAGCTCATATCAGGTTTGGCTAACATAGAATATCGAACGAACAAAAAGAACAGTGCACGGACTTTGATATACTAGACTCACTGGAGAAATAGGAATAGTGAAACATATAATTTGGTAGACACTCGAAAGAAAAAAAAACGGATGTTCCACTAAAAACCACTTATATATTACCAAGAATAAGATTACAGTGCTGAATCCATGTACACTGAGCTGCTCACCACGAACTAAGAAGGAAGGAAAATTAAAGTTTAACGTCCCGTCGATGACGAGGTCATTAGAGACGCAGCACTAATTCAGAGTGGTCAAGGATGGGGATATAAATCGGCAGCATCAGTTCAAAGAAACCATCCCGGTATTTGTCTCAAGTGGTTAAGGAAACGTCGAGAAATCTAAATTTAAGTAGCAAGACGATTCCCGAATGCATGTTCACTATCAAAACCGTGTGCCACCTCCTTCGGTACAACACAATAGTCCAAAGGGATAATCCGTATTGCATTACATCTAATACCGTTCGCACGGAGTGACATGGACCACCAATCTTCCGAGGATCCACCTGTGATTACTCCACATTCATACCCCAGAAGCCACCGTACGGTGTGTAGCGAAGGGTACTTTGCGCCGCTACTAGTCACTTCCTTTTAAGTTACACTCGCAGACAGAGCAAGGGAAAAACGACAGTCTGTATGCCTCCGTATGAGCCCTAATTTCTTGTCTCTCATCTTCGTGGCCCTTACGCGAAATGTATGTTGGTGGCAGTAAGATCGTTCTGCACCGGCCGGAGTGGCCGTGCGGTTCTGGGCGCTACAGTCTTGAGCCGAGCGACCGCTACGGTCGCAGGTTCGAATCCTGCCTCGGGCATGGATGTGTGTGATGTCCTTAGGCTAGTGAGGTTTAATTAGTTCTAAGTTCTAGGCGACTGATGACCTCAGAAGTTAAGTCGCATAGTGCTCAGAGCCATTTGATCGTTCTGCAGTCAGCTTTAAATGCCGTTCCTCTAGATTTTCTCAACAGTGTTCCTTGAAAAGAACGTCGCCTTCCCCCCAGGGATTCCCATTTGAGTTCCCAAAGAATCTTAATAGCACTTGAGGGTTGTTTGTACCTACCGACAGCAAATCTTTTTCTGTGTCTCCTTGAGATTTTTTCTGGAAACTACATAGTACTGATCGATTAATAGTTTTGCGGGCGAACTGGAGATATCGCTAGTACAATGGGCCAAAACTGAAAAGTTTCCAGTTTTTCACTGCAGTGAGTACAGAAGAAATCAAATTATTCTGGATTTGGTCCCCCCCGGAGGTTCGAGTTCACCCTCGGGCATGGGTGTGTGTGTTTGTCCTTAGGATAATTTAGGTTAAGCAGTGTGTAAGCTTAGGGACTGATAACCTTATCAGTTAAGTCTCGTAAGATTTCACACAAATTTGAACATTTTTTTATTCCGGATTTGTTTTTACTCTCTACTGAAGTCGAAAAATTACAATAAATCAATCGAAAAAATTTTGTGAAAAAATTATGTTCTTGGTATGGAATTTACTTTTATTGAACTTTTTAGTTTATTTCCGATGCTAATATTAAATACATACATTGAAATGCGAGTACGTAGGAAGTCAGACAGTGGTAACTCTTTTTTTCACTAATTACCAGCACACAGCATGTTGGTTGTACTGTGTGAACTATTTCATCTGCAACTTTATGGAGCTGAAAAAATTGCTGCAATTCGTCTGACCTCAGCGGTGAATAGAAGAAGACATGTAACGTGCTAAGAGAACTAAAATTTAGGTAAGGCAATGCAGAAAGATGATCCGCACAGAGAAAGTGTCAGTTGATTAAAATGGCTCATGAACCAGCCAATGACGTACCTCTAGCGACGAGATAAGTTTATCGGTTTCCTGCCAGCTATAGCGCAGTTTCCGGAGTCTGCTTATTTCCTCCCCCTTCACTAAATCTTCCGCGTTTTCATGTGCAGCCAGGCTGACATTTTCTGTTGGTATTAAAAAGCAATTAACCGTCCTGCCTCACTAGCTCCCAAACTAGCATGTTTACTTCGAAACTCCCTTTCCTTCGGAATCTTTAATACAGTGCTAGATAGTACCATTCGATTTCTGAATTCTGACTGGAACTTACCTAGTTTCCAATTCGTACGAGTTAACCAAATAATTCTTTATTAATTCACTGGGCGTGAGATGGTGTTACGTATTTCTATTGTTACAGCCTTTCTGCAGATGTTCTAACCTGATCGGGTGGCACATAAGTTCACTAATGGATTGATATAGTGAGTGAGTGTGTGTGTTTGTGTGTGTGTGTGTGTGTGTGTGTGTGTGTGTGTGTGTGTACGTGTTTTCTGTTGGCAGTTGTAATTTACGTTTCGTAATTAATTTATCGAACTATTGCTCCACTCTGAGGAAAAGTTAGGGCCAAACTAATTTTACGTTGTCAGCGAAATTCCAAAGAGCACATCTGTCAAATTCATATGATAGTATGACATATGATTCTAAAGGAATGTAAAATTGCAGGCTACCAAAAGATTTTAGAGTACATTCTACTGTATATATAACCTAACTTCATTTATGCTCTAGGAATATCAAATTTATTGGGAGGGGGGGGGGAGAGTGCAAAACCGGGAGTAATTGAAGTGATCATATAATTCGGGTAAAACTGAAAAGAAATACGGAAAACAAGGGTTCATAGGAGGGATTGCTTCCACTATGTCGCTCATTGTCTTTCGTGTGTGTTCTCTTATGTCAGTGTGTGTAGGTGTGTGTGTGTGTGTGTGTGTGTGTGTGTGTGTGTGTGTGTTTGTATGTGTGTGTCTATATGCAAATGACTTTACTTTTATGAAGGCTGATGTGTAAAAATAATATGTCCTTCAAGAAGAAGTCCTATATGTCTGGAAAGATCCATATTCTGAGCATTTCAAAGAGAATTTCCCCTTTTCGGTCTACTGAATTTATCGAAAGCAGCTTACTACAATTTCATATAGAGTCGTCATTGATTTGATATTCAATGCAACGACCACAGAAAGTTTCTAATTACAACGTAAACAACATAGTAATGCACGAGCTCTAACGAACTTTCATTTGTCTCATGAGACGTTCCTTTGAACATATCTTAAGGAAGGTATGGATTACGTGATAAGAGGTGAGTAAGTGTTATCATTGTGGGTCTGTGGATTACGTGGCATTACTCACTGTGCACACGGAATAGTCCGATAAATATAAAAGCAAGATCAGGAAGTTACGTCATACATACAGCAACAAGTAATGAAACAAAACGCTGACATCTTATCGGAATGTATTCTGTATAATCAACATATTGATGTACAGAAACAGCACAGCAGTCTGCGTGTGTCAAAGAAAGGAAATTCGATTACATCAGAACACCATGTGTAATACATCTAATTCTTTATTGACAATGACGGTCTTGATTCAGATGCTATACATAGACATATGAAACAAGAAATTGGAAGATTAGTGTTTTGCTCCCGGCGACATAGAAGACATAGGAAACGTAACCCAAGTTCAGAAGCAGAAATCATCTTGTTTGCAACTCTGGTCTTGGGTCGTTTACAGAAAACAGAGAAATCCTATCTTGGATAGTCGGAGAGCACTTGAACCGTCCTCCCGATTCCGTCGCACGGCGCACGGACGTGCTGCTAATACGAATGGCGGTAAAAGTCGATACGGCACGACAGAGGAGCCAAAGACTCACCCGTCTAAACTACCGCGCAGCAACAACACCAGCGACAGCAAAGTCCCGTGCGCCGTATCCTATGTAGGTGTGGCGATGCCAAGTGTGGTAATAATAATTTCCTTGTGATTTAATAGTAAATGCTCAAAGAGATATCTTTTAGTCACAAGTACTAAAAGAAATTAGTGCATCGAAAGCTATAATGTCGATAACAGTCCACATCTTTTACAGTAGAAAGAAGGGTACTGCTATGTGCGAAATTTGATTCCTACCTACGAGGCACTTCTACTTGCAGCCTGTAATTCTGAGTTTATGAAGGTATATATTGCTAGGTTAAGTAATTTTTACAAAGAAAAATCAAGTCTTTAGCATCCCGATGTTGCCCTTTAAAAAGCGCTGTTCATCGAAAGTTGTTCAGTACTTGCTTCAAGAACAATTTTCGTTACATATTAATGATTTGGAAATCCATATTCCTCTTTCATCTTACCGTAGCGGGTTTGACACTTTTTTAATAATCGTAAAAGACATTATCCAGTAGAAACTCAAGTAAAAAAAATGTAATCATTGTGATGGTTTTCTTTCATAAATTCCACGTTTATAAATAGTCATGACATATGAAATAGTCTTAGAAAAAAATTATACATCTTGAAAGTTTAGCATATTTTCAGTGCTCTGAAACAAGGGCAAGGAGAAGGATCTCTTAACTAAAAGAAGTGTGCAAATAAGAATGTCCACAATGCCAGACAGCACACAGATGATACTGCAGTGGCTGATCGAGGACTGTGTGTCATAAGGTGTGAATTTTCAAAGATTAATCTATACAGATTTCGAGACTGTACGGAGATCACAGTGCCACCTTTAAAATAAAACCCTCTTAGCAATAAGCTGTTTCTCTGTTGCATTTGTCATGCAAACGACTTGTTTACTTGAATGTTACTTGTAACACGAAAAACAAATGCGGGTTACAAACAGTGTTAGTAAAACTTTAAATTATATTCAACGTATAGACAACCATAATGGATGGTTTAATTGGCCGGCGACTTCCATCCAACTCTCAGAATTCAAGAGTTATGATTTCTCTACACATTCGGTATACAATAAGCTTCAGGGCACTGGCAGACGAGTGGAGGAGTTCTATTGTTACAGGTCTTATTGAGACTGACCTCGAACTCTGACTGGGTATTTTATGGAGCTGGAACCTGCGGCAGTGGCGCTATGGTTATCATCCTGGACCCTGTTCCGGACCAGCTAGGTCCTGCCATTTAACTTAGGTTGTTGGTGGTTGTAAGGAAAACTTTGAGCCGAATACCGCGCTGGTTTCCTAACAAGCTAACGGCATATTTGCCATCGCAAATCCGCCTGACCGGGCTGGTGTCCCTCCTCTAAGGACCTCGTAGCCGATCGTTGGACTTGGACCATGCTTCTTTGCAGCAACTGGTACAATATTTCAGACTTCATACCTCACACTGAATTCCCTAGCACGTATCGCTAGAAGCGACAAAAACAGCGAAGCACAAGCCAGGGAAGGGGCAGAAGGAAATAAAATGAAAAGAAACTTCGTTGGTCCAGGGGGTGTTGTTGTTGTTGTTGTTGTTGTTGTGGTCCTCAGTCCTGAGACTGGTTTGATGCAGCTCTCCATGCTACTCTATGCTGTGCAAGCTGCTTCATCTCCCAGTACCTACTGCAGCCTACATCCTTCTGAATCTGCTTAGTCTATTCATCTCTTGGTCTCCCTCTACGTTTTTTATCCTCCACGCTCCCCTCCAATACTAAATTGGTGATCCCTCGATGTCTCAGAACATGTCCTACCAACCGATCCCTTCTTCTAGTCAAGTTGTGCCACAAACTCCTCTTGTCCCCAAATCCATTAAATACCTCCTCATTAGTTATGTGATCTACCCATCTAATCTTCAGCAGTCTTCTGCAGCACCACATTTCGAAAGCTTCTATTCTCTTCTTGTCCAAACTATTTATCGTCCATGTTTCACTTCCATACATGGCTACACTCCATACAAATACTTTCAGAAACGACTTCTTCACACTTAAATCAATACTCGATGTTAACAAATTTCTCTTCTTCAGAAAAGCTTTCCTTGCCATTGCCAGTCTACATTTTATATCCTCTCTGCTTCGACCATCATCAGTTATTTTGCTCCCCAAATAGCAAAACTCCTTTACTACTTTAAGTGTCTCATTTCCTAATCTAATTCCCTCAGCATCACCAGATTTAATTCGACTACATTCCATTAGCCTGGTTTTGCTTTTGTTGATGTCCATCTTATACCCTCCTTTCAAGAAACTATCCATTCCGTTCAACTGCTCTTCCAAGTCCTTTGCTGTCTCTGACAGAATTACAATGTCATCGGCGAACCTCAAAGTTTTTATTTCTTCTCCATGGATTTTAATACCTACTCCGAACTTTTCTTTTGTTTTTGTTTTTGTCCAGGGGGTATGTAATGTTATTTCAGTGATTACGAAATCGAGACAAATTTGCAGAGGACTTAGCAGTATGAGCCCACTTTTCAGCATGACGTGACACCCTTTCTGGGCCGGGTGCGAGCACTGATTTGCTGAAAGGTTGTCGTATAGCCACTGCATCCTCCCCTGAGGCAAACTCGCTTATACCTTGGATACTCGCACTGGGGCGGTGCTGACATCCGAATTGGTGTCACACGTGTTCTGGTGGGTACAGGCCTGGCCATGTCGCTTCCTACAGTAGTACCTCAAAATCATGCAGACAGTTCACAGAGACATGTACCATGTGTGGACGAGCATTGTCATGGTGAAAAATGGCAACACGGTACCGTCGCATGAGAGGTAACACCTAAGGACGCAGACTGTACGTAACATACCACTGTGCCGTCAGAGTTCCCTTCAGTACTACCTTCCGCGTCCTGAAGTCATGCCCGATGGCTCCCCACATCATGACACCAGGAGTAACGCCAGTGTGCACACTGGGAGAACGGGACCCCTCCCAGGGCCTCTAGTCTGTATATTTCCGTCATTTTGCCGATCGGTTCGGTAGGCGAGCGGACCGAACGGTCTTGTTTTCGAAACAGAGCTCCAACATTATACAATAGGCATTTCGAAAGCGATGCCGAACGGTCCTAGCGACCCGAAACGCTGTTTTCAGTTCTCCTCGCGCCAACCAAAGAAAAGCAATCTGCCTCAGATCCGCGCATGGGCACTGCAGCGCCACGACGACACGAACTCGAAACGGCTAGCAGCCGTACGTAAAGCTGTTCATATTTCGCTGACAATGGGCTTCCATGAATGGATGATAATGGTAGAATTTTAACTGTGTTCTGGAAACTGTCGTAAATGTCACATTATGTCATTTTATTTTCATTCACGTAGACGTCTTGTTTTGGATTCTACGTTTGGGAATATGCTTACTGAATACGAAATTCAGATAAAAGAACCGAAAATGACGTCACTACCGAGACTAACCTGCTGCACCGATCGGTATGAACGATATAGAATAGGGCTCCAGGTCGCCGCCATACTCGCCGACGATTGTTATTTGGGGCAGTGCAGAAAAAATGTGATGTCATTCATCACAGTCCACACTTCCCGGCTATGGCACCACTCCAAAGCCAGCCGTTTGCGATGTGTCGTGGTGTTCACGGCATCCACGCATGGAATGGAAACTGCCTGGTTCGGCTGCTGCTAGTCTCCGGGGGATTACACACAACGTTGTAGGAAGTCGTTTACTTGCTCTCGAATGACAGGTGCACACGTGAAAGGGTTACGATGTGCCTGACGCACCATGGGGTGATTCCCCCTTGTGATGGTCAGACAGAACCTTAGCGGCGACTATGCCGGCCGTTACATTACCATGCAGTCCATCATTGGGTAACTGTCACATCCGTATGCCCCATAAATTTGGATACTGAACGATTGGATAAGCCCTCCAAACAGACTCCCAACAATGTGGTTACTTGCCTACTGTGCAAAGGAATGATACTCTGTCTCACACGAGTCATCATCTTCTCCTTCAGAGTTACCAGTCAATATCTGATGCTGCTCACGCTCCTTGTATTCTCTCCCAGATCTGGTAAAGAACAGCAGTACTGCACTCTGGTGATCTTCTACCTCTTGCATAGAACTGTAACACCAGTCATTTAGATACCCATCTATAGTGTGCATGTCAACGAAATTATATTGACACCGTGCTTCACTTTTTCTGTCAGACTGTGCGTGTTGTTGCAACGTCAGCAGATGCAAGCTTTCCAGCAGTTACACAAAACTAACGATTACTTAGCGCCCCGAAGTGTGTGTACTTACGTTACTAATTTATCTACATTTACGTGCATGCTTCGGAAGCAAATGTACACTGTACATGTGAGGGTACTTAGTGCTAGTATTATCGTTTTATCGATTAATTGATTCGTGTGCTGTGTGCCTATTATAGTAAAAAGAAACGGCAAGTAGAGGACAAAGAAGGAGATAAGTAATTGTAATAAACATAGGTCCGGAAACCAATGGCTTCCTGGATGCAACGTATTACGACTGAGTCCCTGAGAATCCAGACTGGACATACGTGCGTGAGGACAAATATAATACAATAGATGTTCCACGGCCACAGTTCATGGGAAGGCACGATGAACCACGCCTCCTTATCAATGCCCTATACACTTTAAAAAACCCCAGGCGTGTTCCGAATACGTTGACAACCATCCACAATGTATTCCCGGAGTTATCGGCGTCATCAACAGGGTTGGAATACACCAAAGCATTTAAATATCCCCAAACAAAAAGTCCAAACGTAGTCTTAGACGTTAACAGTATAGTAACGCTGGCATGGCGGCTGTTGCACATACTTTGGGTCAGGGAAACCATTGGTTCCCGCACCTATATTTGTCAGAATTATTTGCTTCTTTCACTGTCTAGCGAAATACGCTGTACACTCATTTGAAGGCTCCGTACTCAACCTTCTATCTACTTTATTCCCATTATACCTGTACAAGATTTACAATGGTGCCAGTAAAACTGTCGCAGTCCTCTTTGAATACTGGTCCTCT
Source organism: Schistocerca cancellata (assembly GCF_023864275.1). Lineage (NCBI taxonomy): Eukaryota > Metazoa > Arthropoda > Insecta > Orthoptera > Acrididae > Schistocerca > Schistocerca cancellata. The sequence continues at coordinate 731,162,727 of NC_064626.1, forward strand.
AAATTTACGAAACTGGATTTCAGTACAACGATGTCGTCTCCCTCATAAAGATTCCCAGTTAAATTTTGTAATGACATGTGCTAGAAATTCGCATGAATTAGACAGACCTATAGCCATCCTTTGAATTCGTTCGAATTGCTAATACTGCCACCTCGTATGCGATTTCCTTAAGGCATATAACGCATTCTCTCAGAACGCAGCCGACAATTCTGTCCTCCATTGGCACTGCTTACCGCTGTTTTCGGTCCCTTTTCAATACAGTTTCTTAGACACCCCTAAATATTTAAACAATGGGCGGGCTTCTGAACTTCACCGATAATCTTGTAAAAGGATACTGTAGGAATTATTCTCTGTACTATGGGCGCTATTTTGTATCTGACGACAATTTTATAACCTCCACATATCAGCTGAAGCGCAACGGGAACATGAGATGCACAACAGGCCTTCAGTAAAGAGCTAAATTATTAAAAAATCGAAATCATGTTGTCCTGTGCACTAGACGCTCTCAGTGCTTCATGTTTCGCCTAAATGAACAGTTAATGGATAGTGTTAGTAACTGAGTTTACGTTGGAGCTGGAGTAAAAGTTCGTGTACAGTCTAGAAGAACGTGGAATTTTCCGTCTTCCTGTGAGCAGCACGGATGCTATTTGTTACCTTGTGCCCTGACGCGGAACAAATCCGATTTTAGCATTTGAGAATTACGACACACAGTGCCACATAATGCCACTGAGGCAACCGTGGCTTGCTGGGTACCATTAGGAAAGATACTGATGGCAACAGGGAATCGTGCGCTCTCGCGCCTGTGTTTACTGTATAAATGATGTCTACAGGCACAAGTAGTGTGTCGAGGTCCGCAAATGCTCCTTCTTATGTGTGAAATAAATACAAGAAGAAATGACAGGCTGACGTCAGAGCCAACACTCACGACGCCTTCCAAGGGCCGTCAAGAGTCTCTTCTGCTGACGGGAACGTCTTTTTGATGCCGTGGAGGTGTCGTCAACAACAAAACGCCAGACATGTCATTCCTCGGATTCTAGAAGTATTCCGGGTAGTTACAATTTAACTGCAACTACTCACGGAGCCCCGTGTGGCAGTGAAACTTGGTAGATATGCTAATGCGTTAATGCGGAACCGATTTACACAAGAAAACAATTTATTCCAATTGTGGCCACCAGGTGCAAATCTTTTGCTGTACACTGATTGTATGACGGTATGACATTCACGCTGTCATTTCAGAAGCCTCATCGTGAGTGAACGGTATGACTGTCAAGGAGAGAGGCCGTGCGCTGTTAGTGAAACTGTCTTATGGGAACGGCAGCAATTACAGTGCTGCATTGAGAGATTACCGCTGTAAGGTCTGAGAAGAAGCCCCATCTCATTAAATGGTTTAAAGAAGATGATAATGAAATCCGATAGCACAAGTGAGTTGGTGTGGTACCTAGAAGAGGAAGGCGTGCTATACCGGTGGAAGTTATTGACCAAATTGCTGTTGCTGTAACTGGCCATGCAGTAGTGCTAGTGCTCGAGCAGCGTCACGAGAGTTGTCCATCCCACGACTAACAGTCTGGAAAGTTTTGCAGTCTATTTTACACTTGTGCCGGTCCAAGATCCAGACGGTGCACCAACTGACGCCCCATGATCCGTAACAATGTTATGAATTTGCTCTTCGGTTTCTGGCACGGATCGAAGATGGACATGTGGTCAGGCAATACTCTATGGAGCGACGAGGCACACGTTACACTCCAGAGCGTGTTGTGCACGCACAGTAGTTGCACTCGCCGTATGTGACTGTGTGGTGTGGATTAACGGGCCCTTTATTCCCGGTGCATTCTTCTTTGAAGATAAAACATCGAGAGGACATGTCAGGTGTACCGTGACGTCTTCACGTTATCAAGACCTCCTTGCACAGCATGTCATTCCTGCTGTGGAAGAGCGCAATTGGGTGGAAATCACTGTTTTCAGTTAGATGGGGCAACACCTCATGTCGCTCGCCCAGTGAAAGATCTGCATAATGCAACCTGCCACCCATGTGTTATCTCCAGAGGTTTTCTACTTGCATAGCCTGCAAGATCACCTGATGTAAATCTATGTAACTTTTGGCTCTCGGGATATTTGAAAAGGACCCGTTTACCAGAGACACGTCCAGTCTCTACATGATCTGAAAGCCAGTACACAGGAACACGTTTCTCTGATTCCAGCGGAACTGCTGCGAGCAACTGGTTCAAATGGCTCTGAGCACTATGGGACTCAACTGCTGTGGTCATAAGTCCCCTAGAACTTAGAACTACTTAAACCTAACTAACCTAAGGACAGCACACAACACCCAGCCATCACGAGGCAGAGAAAATCCCTGACCCCGCCGGGAATCGAACCCGGGAACCCGGGCGTGGGAAGCGAGAACTCTACTGCACGACCACGAGCTGCGGGCCGAGCAACTGGTGATCGCGTCGTTTTATGGAGGCAGCATCTCGTCGACATCTTCATTGCTCATATTGAACAAACTATGTAAACGGCGGTTAATAGTGAAATCTATATTATGCCTTCCTCACATGTTTGACATTTTCTGCTCATGCGCCGTTCCTAATCCATTAAACATGGAAACATTTATGTGCGTCTTTCTTGCATTCACAACGCCAGATTTGCACCTGCTGACCGAAGTTGGAACTAATTTTTTCAGCGTAAATCCGTTCCGCATTAACGCTTTAGAACATCTACCAACTTTCGCAGCCATATGCTAATTACAGCCCACGGTGGACCTTTGTGAGTAGCTGCACTTTAATTATAACCACCCAGTAAATTGTGTACCACCGCAGTGCGTATTTGCCATTATTGTGCCGAGGTAGCCTGCCTTAGATCTTCAAGAATAACAAGCAGCCTTCAAGTAACAACCAGCGTACCGAAAGTTCATGATTATCAACTTCATTCACAACAGCTGTCATTTTTGACAAACTTCTTCAGAAGCGTAAAGTAAATGTATTCTACAAAAAATATCTGTACTGTAATGGGTTTATTTGGAGAATAGGTTCATCATCATCATCATCATTGTGTTCTCGCAAAACCATTCAATGAGAAAAACATGTGCACGAGGAAAATGAAGTAGCAATATCAACTCAGCCAAACGATTAGTCTTCTACAGCAAAAGAAAATGACGAAGTGTTCGTTGTAGTCAAGTGACAGAAAAATTAGGACAAATACCTAATCATTTTACCACAGACGATCAAGCATCGATAGCTGATCTAACCAGAAATATCCTGGCTGACAACGAAAATGAGGAAATCAGGCTTGATCTGGACAAAATAAGAGCACCTTATGCACGTACAGATGTGGATGTTGTGGAAGTCCTGCTATAAAGAGCGTAATCAAGGAGATAGTCAAGCTGAGAGATGTTATATTGGGCTTTCCTAGCGGATACTATAGGAACTGGGTATTATATTTATCATGACCTTCATCTGAATAGCAAAGGTAAGGACAAGGTAATAGATCTAATTAGCACAAAGTATAAGGGGGTTCACCTGCGTACAAAATCAAATCCTTTTGATTAATAGGGAGTTGGATGAGATATCTGTTTTGAATTCAGTCCACAGTGTTAAAAGAAATTAAACTGACGGAGGCTTCCAAATCATCGTATGACAGTAGAGGAAAATTAGAAAACTTGCTTGCTCAGAGTATAAGGATGGTAGGAAATGAAACAGAACAGTCGTCAAAATATTTAGAAGCTCATAGTAGTAAGGAAGAAACTAAAGTCATTTGTCTGTCTCATCGCAACATAATTACAGCCAAAAAATCTTAAAGCAAGTCGCTCCATATTAGCTGGACATTCATGTAGACCCGATAGGTTAAAGGTGAATATAACATTAATAAAAATGAGCTTACATTCAAATCCATAACAATAAGTAAATTATTTGTGTCATGTACTTATGTATTAATACTGGACAGCGTTGTACTTGTTCTTTTAACCATATACAGTATGAGTGTAAATTCAGAAATTCAGAAATCATCCAGTTATATAAAGATCAGAACGCTGAACCACGTGCTTGTATGTTAGTATTAGACAGTGCATTTATCGTTCAAGCGCACAAGTTGGGCAATTAGGAAACATCCATGAAAAATTTTGATGACTGATTGTGCTGTCTGTCAGACAGAAAGAAAAATGTTTATTGATTAGTGGTTATTTTCATATAAATTGATCAAAGATTCCCGTAGAAAAGGTGATCTAGAGACGCTAATGGACACTTACATTTATTGTATCATTAATATTCGAGTTGCTCAAGATAGTGATACCGTAACAGACAAAGTATTCATACAAAATAACCAAATCTATACGTCGGTCTAGATATGTTTCTTGTTGGATCAGGAGGAACAGTTTGTCACATTACATAACTTATCACCAGGCACAGTCCAGAGACATTTAAAGTAAACAATATGGATGGATAATGATAAAATATTTTAGAGAAAGCTTAAAAAATGTCGTGTGAGGTCAAATTTGCGTCAAATGTGCGTCAGACAAATGCCAACTCGTTAGTTCAACATATTTGTAATTGGATTTTATAAGTTTTTGAAAGCAATTGTCATAACAACAAGAAATTCAATACTAGAAATTCTTAAAAAAAACGATGATCACTGAAGGTATCAGAGCTTCTTCAGAACGAAAAAGGGACATCTACAATAGTGTTCAGAAATACTTTCCTGCTATAAAAAGTATTGTAACATATTAAGAAAAATTGAAAGGTGTTTTTGGAAAGCCTGCAAGCATGTAATTCATGATTTAAATAATGAAACACTGCATGAACTATGTATTTTTTCATACTAAGTACGACCCGTTTCGAGAATGTATTGTCATTATCAAGTGCATACTTCTACATACACAATAATTATATAAATATTTGCTCTCGATAATGAGAATAAATGCCCGATCATGTCGTGCTAAGCATGAAAAAATACAAGGCTCATGCAGTGTTTAATTATTTAAATCATGCGAATTGTAGGGAATATGGACTAGTGTCAGTAGCTGTACCGGACCATGAACTATAATCATCGTGGAATAGTGTTAAAAGAGACGGACAGAAGTCATAAAAGATGACATTCGTTTCTACTAAAGACAATGAAAACTTTATAACACAGTTTATGTGTGACAGAAATTTGCCTTTGTCTTAAGATATCTAGGAATCATGAAAACTTAAATATAAACAACCGGCCGAGGATTTGAACCGTCGTCCTCTCGAATGCGAGTCCAATGAGCTGATCACAGCGCCACTTCGTTCCGCCAGAGTCATTAGAGACAAAAAATGTGTTTTCATTTCTCAAAGACTGTGGAACGTGACTGGCCATTTCGTAGCTTGCTGAACCGCCATGGCATTCTGCTTCCGCTGCAAGAGTTTTGCTAAAGATAAACAGCCGTGTAAATCGAGAACCGAACAAAAATTAATGACAAACCAAATCCTAACACGTAACGCATGAATAAAACATAAATATTTCGACGACTTTTATAACAGGCTTAACAAGTAATGCTGTCCTTGTACTGAAGGTTACTTTGAACTCCGCGATGTTGAAGTTATTATGGCTTTCCCTTCCTCCAAGCATTTATTCACTTAAACCGCCTGCTATAGGGACACCCACAATTAAAAGTGGACACTGGCCATGTAAGCGTTTTTCACAGCTACAAGTCATTTCCAGAAGTGAAAGAGCCGACTGGAAATCGAAAGCCAGCCCTTTGGATTTTTAATCTGGCACCCGCCCACAGTCACCAAGCCACACTGTCTTACGGTTGAAAATAGTTTTGACACTGTGAGGTCAGCATCCCGATATGAAAAGAATTCATATTTTATGTTAAATTTACATAATATCGTCCCAAGACCTACCTCAACAGTGACCTGTAGGTGTGACACTGGAAATTGCTCACCTCGCCATGTTGGGCTCGCTGCCGTGGCAGGCTGGGTGTGTGAAGCGAAAACTTGTTCCACGGGCTAAGCTAATAAGGGGCGCGGCCCAAGCCAAATTTAGATACTGCCCTAATGAATGATACCCGGTTTTTTCGAAACTATGAGGCACCTATATTCAGTATTCATTTATTTCTATGTACGAAAGAAAATGTCCTCACCAATTCACTGACTCATCATCGCCCAACCCAAAACACTGATAGAAACTTGAAATTTGGTGAAGGTGTTGATATTACACTGAAGGCATCGTATAAGAAGGTATTTTTCAAAATAGGATATGAAACATTTTTTTGAAAATATGTCGCTATTAAGGCAATTTTGAAGCTATAACTACGAAAATTGGTATTTGATTTCTCCTTCAGAAATAAAAAAAAATACGTGCTTCAGGATTTTTGGAAATTCAGCCAATAAGAGAATGAAATAATGGGGAAAAGTTTTCTTTGGAAATAAATCATTATTGAAGAACTACTAAAGCATTTTTAAAGCTACATCTATGAAAATTGGCATTTGGCTTCTCATTTAGGAATAAAAAAATACGTGTTTCAGAGTTTTTCGAAATTTAACTCCTAAAGGGGTGAAATAGTGGATGAAAAGTTTTGTGAAAATATTTCAGCATGAAATCATTGTTAAAGCTAAATCTATGAAAGTTTATATTTGGCTTTTGGGTTGAAAAAGAAACAGATACGTGTTTCAATGTTTTTGAAAATTCATTCCCTAAGAGGTTGAAATAGGGGATGAAAATATTTAAGCATAGGAATATTGTGAAATTTATGTACCGTGTCTACTGATGCATGTATTGCCAATTATAGATCAGGCACTTTCAGTGCAGCCTTTATAGGTCAGGTTTGACATGAACCAGTTGGTTCGAAACTAGTAGCCAAAATACATGTACTGCAATTGTGATAGATTTGTAATAAATACTCCAAGAGTGATGAATGTTTATTATCCTACATAAAGTCACTTTTCATCAGTTTTATGTCTCGTCGACGACCACGACATTAGAGACCGAGCACAAGAGTTGGATTGTGCAATGGTGGGTAAGGAGATTGGTCATGGGGTCTAACAAAAGAGATCATCCTTGTATTATCCTTACGTGATTTTGGGAAATCAGTAAACTTTAAATCTAGACGGCTAAACAACACTGCAGATAACTTTAGGCCGTCTTTAAGTTACTAAGTTGTAGCCGTTGCAGCCATCAGTTCGACTGATCGATGACAGGATAGACACAGCTCTCCTCTGGGTACACGTCTTTTCACATCTGCACAACAGCTCTCCCCTGCATCCACTTTAACTTGCTTACTGTATTCAAGCCTTGGTCTCTCTCTCCACAAATTAAAGTTTTTATTTGTTCTCCCTTTCCATGTTTCTCCTAAGTTTTGTTTAGCGCTTGCTCAGTGCACAGATACAGTAATACGAGGGATAGGCTGCAGATCAGTCCCAGCGCTTCTCAGTTACTGCCTCCCTTTTATTTCCTTTGACAATTATGAATGCAGTCTGGAAGCAGTACAAGTCTTAGATAACCTTTACTTCCTATATCTATCTTATATTAAATTCAAAAGATTATATTTAAGGTAAAGTTATAAGCTTATTGTATGTCGGCAAATGCTATAAAAGTGGGTTTGTCTTCCTTAAACCTATTCCCTAACATTAATCGTAGGGTCAGTATTGCCTCCCATGTTGATACATTTCGGTGATGTTCCATCAGGCAAGATTCTAGTCCCTACATCCTTTAACATAAGTCGTATTAGTATTTTACAATCATGACTTATTAAACTGATGGTCCGGTATTGGAGTTATTTTTCTTGAAGTGTGAGGGTGCTTTGGTCGTCTCACATGTTCTGCATAGCAAGCGCACCTGTTCTGTCGAGGTTGGTTCTCCCAAGTATGGGATCAACTCCAAGTGCCTCGTTTCCATTTAAGCCTTTCCGTGTTTTGTCAAATTCTTCTTGCAGTACCGCATCACACATTTCATCTTTGTCTATTTTCACTTCTCATTCCACAACGTTACAAGTTACCTTCCTTAGTTCAGCCCTTCCCTGTAGTCCTTCCACCTTCTAGTCTTGTGTTCTTTGGTTTTTGCTCGTCACCTCAGCTCTTGACGCTTATACAGTGTCTTGTCTTTTTTTCCAAAAGTTGCTTTAATGTTCCTTTAAGTTACATCTACCTTTATTATAGCCTTGAATGCTTCTACAGTTTTGTTTACTTTTCTACCCATTTCCGATTTACCAGTTTGGACTTCCAGCCAGTTTCACATTTTCACCTCCATATTCAATTTTACCTTTTTCCTGCGCTGGATTTTTAGTTTTTCTTCAGCAATCAAGTTCAGCATCTGCTGTGTAACCTCAGCTACCTTCTGCGCATCATCTGTAAACAGGAAAGTTCGTATGCCATTGTTGGACGGTGTTTTCCATATGTGGTTTTCGGACGATGAGGACAACACACACATACAAGTTCCCAGCGGCGAAAACACTCAATTCGGGCGCGAATCGAGCCCGAGGTGCACTTGTGAAATGTCGGATTCTCGAGACAACGTAGATGGACGTTTGCTTGCCAGGTGATGATGCATCAGGAAAAACATTATCACTGATACACAGCATTAGGGACAGGTTACTTGAAATTTGGTCGATGTTCACCACGTGTTTCAGTTTACTGCGCGCAATGGAAGAGCTGCAGTCCGATGCTATGCTGACACTGAGCTGTTCCCGCAGCGATGGCAGCCACACCACAGGTACTTTTGTATCAGCAACTTTCGCAACTCTTCGTGAGTCAACCTTCAATAATGTTGTGTATCGCTGCTAACGAGAAACTAACACTGCAGCAAAAACAAGTCCGACACAGAATCACGCAGCTTGAAGGCGAAGAGTAGAGAGGGCTTTACAGTTACCTGCAGCAAAAATCACGAGAGAATGGAACAGGTCTGTTTTCAGACAACTCACACAGAGCATCCCGTCTAAATTTGTACTGCTGTGCAGATATTTTCAGTGAAATACAAAGATAAAAATGCAATTTCTCTGTAAGGAGCCACCGGAGTCAATACTAACTTTACGCCAAAATACCCTGAAATCATCCTTGAACAATCTTCGAAATTCTGTCGGTGGAGTTCGGATTCACCCTGTATATAATTTTTCTCTTTATTTGTCTAAACGTGATCAAAACGCTATAGCGTCAAGAGGGCAAATGTGTCCGATGCAGTTACGAAATGCTACAGCGGCGGTCCAAAATTTTCTACTCCGCGATACGTTCTTGCAATTTAAGCATCTGTCCACTGCGGAGTAGAAGGTGTTGTCACTGGTGGAAATCGTCCTTCTTAGACTGCGAGGACGAGTTCTGATGCTGCGTATAAATTATTCCGTTGAGTGCAGGCTTTTGAAAGAAGAAAGAAAAGACCTAACGTACATATTTAGGAGTATATAAAAAGGAGATGTCTAGTATTTCACAGATAAGTGATTGAATAACCTGTAAGGGCGAAAGCTCTGCAAAGAGTGGTTTCAGAATGCAACAAAAAACCGAGTTAGATAGTAGCAACATTTTGAGAAATACTGCGCTCTACTGGATGAAAACGTGCGACATTGCGACTGAAGCGCTCCAAAACGGTTTTCATGAAGTAAGAGCAGAATATTTTCCAGAAACACCATATTTTTGTATTAAGTTGCTGGTTTACGTGTAAGAAATACCTGTACTTAAATTACAGAAAAATGTCACCTATATCCATACTTGTCAGAGAGAGTACACGCATCTTTTACTTCGATGCTCTTCGACCCACTTTATCGCCCTCTATTGAACCTCTTCATACTTCGCAACAGTTGTTTCATCGTGGCGTCCTTTAAAATCTGGAAACAAACGACAAGATTCTAGTACAGCAAGATTTGAACAATACGAAGAACGCGGAGGACTTGCCGCCCAGAGCACTGCAACAGTGGTCCTTTTGTGTCAGAGCCACAAGGATCATGTTGAGCGATGAACAGATTTCCCGCGATAGAAATTCTCGCTGTTTGTTTTGATTAGCCGCACAACGGACACCAGCCTTTACATGCGTCCTCGAAACGAAATGACTCCTATGACATACTTTTCTGTCCCAGAACGTGGTTGCCAAGACTTACCAGCGTAATGGTCTTTGTAATTGTAAATGCATGTGGCCACTCTGTTTTAACTGTTTATTTTTGAAATAATGATATGTAAAGAATTGAGATAATGAAACTAGCAGATCGTTTTGACTGGTTGGGGAAAACAATAAGTAACGAAGGTGTATGTAATGAGGACATAATATATACACTGGCAATAGCAAGAAAAGATTTATTGAAGGGAAAGATTCTGATATTTAATACAAGTTTAAATGAGGTAGAAATTCTTTTCTGAAAGTATTTGTCTGGAGTGTACCCTTGTACTGAAGTGAACGAGCGCTATAAACAGTAGAACCAAGAAGAAAATAGCAGCTTTTGAAATGTGGTGCTGCAGAAGGAGGGTGGATCCTGTAACTAATGAGGAGGTACTAAATCAAAACTAGAAAAAAATAGATTTATGACACATTTTGACTACAAGAAGAGATCAGCCGATAGGGCACATCCAGAAGCATTAAGGAATTGTCAGTTTAGTGTGTAGAGTACAAACTTTAGATGAAGACCAAGATCTGACTCTAGTAGGCAGGTACAAATTGGTGTAGGTTGTAGCAATCACGCAGAGGTGAAGAGCTTTGCTAAGGATAGAATACCGTGGAGAGTTTCATCAAACCAGTCCACTGACAATATTCTTAAAAGAACATGTTAGTTACCAAGTTTTATTACCCACAAGAAAAGAACTGAAAACCGTTTCGCTATTTCGCCACAGGACAAATTTCATTTAAACTTGGCGCTTAACGAAATGACAATAGTGAACTCGCTTTCGAAGCGTAACATTGACTCTAGAGACCTCTGATGTATGGACATACTTAGTACGGACAGTAGAGGAAACGCTTCTGCTTGCAGATTTTATAACGTTTTTATTATACATGCATCATTACTTTCTAGGTGGCCATTGTATTTGGGTCAACTAATGCGAAGATTAGTACTCAACATGAAATTTAAGGTGGCGAAAAAACCTCTGAAATACGTGCCTACCGTTTACTAATAGACGGTTCTGTCTCCGGAACACAGATCAGATATTTCGCTAAGTGACCATCGCTTCTTTAAGTATTTCCTTCAGTTTCTTCTGGAAGAAAAATTAATAAATTAAGTGCATCTAAAATTTCCATCGAGGATTTTTTTCTATCGAAAATGTTGAGTTTCTTGAAAAGCATTATTGATGCACTTATTCTTCTTTAGTAGAGTTACTGTTGAACTATACCTTCTAGTCGAATGAAACTTTCACCATCAAATCTCATATTTCACATGCTGATACTTGTCGAGGAAGCACATGGCTTATATTTATGCTATGGGCTATGTCACCGTATTAGATACGTAGTCATGGGAAGAAAGTTCAACACAGCTCTCATACACATATCTTCGATCATTTGATGGTTGAATGTCTATGACATGTAATTCGTGCTTTAGTAAACTTCCTATTTAGAAGGGTACAGGGATACAGCTGAATCTGGAGGTACTGCTCAAAAGACCGGTTTGGTAAACTGGACTTGTTTATTGGTCACAGATAAGTAACGTGGCCAATTTTCGGTTTCAGTTCCACATTTCAACTTCTTGAGATAGTATGCCTCATGTGCATCAATATCCTCTTCATCGGTGGATGGGGAAACACAGAGGTATCTGTTGGTTTGAATTATTTTTACTTTACGAAGTGTCTGTAAAAGAATTCCAAAATACACTTGGTAAAATTTATTTCCTCAGGTAGCGCTCCAAAGAGCAAAGTAACAATGAACAGCAGTTGGGTGGAGATGCCTGGACTATTAAGTGTGTCTGTACTTTAGTTTTTCTTTGTGAACTATTTCACTTTCAACGACTGAAACGTAATTATATCCCCCGCAATAAACTGTGGGAGTTACATACAACGATCAACCCAAATTTATGAGATGACTGAGTCAGGTGTCACTAGAGATCTCTTTACCAGATAATTTGAAGTGCATTACGTAACTGTTGTTCACATCGTAATTCTGTACACATAATATCAGCAATAACCTTAGGTTGATCTATCATTACATCTTTCTTTGCACACACACGCCATGCAAAGAAAATCATAATAAATTGTGTAAATGTTTTGATATCTTTACAAGTTAAGTAGATTGACAGAACGATGTCAGCATCCGCTTATGAGAATGTATGACGTCATCTACATCGATACACCATTGGCGCCCACGCAGATGATAACTATGATTCACAGGAGTTTTCTGTTCGGCGTATTTTCAGTCATTAATTATTGAATGCGTCGTCAGTATTGGATATCGTCCACTGGCTGAGTGGGCAGGAAACCGAAGGTAACGTTATCTGTAGCAGACAAGAGCGTGACTCTGATAAAAGTGTTTGCTGCTGCTGACGTGTTCTCTTACAGAGACGTCTGTGATCCTTCAAAGAGCCAGCAATATCCTGTAAAGTAATATGAAAAATTGACCACACCGATCATGGTTCGAGTTTTCAACGCCGTTTTAACTGTCAGAAAAAGTCTCTGCAGTATCGACGAACTGCTAAAAGGACTCATCCTGCATACATGTTCGAAAACTGCGCGTAATCTGCCATCGCCGCTGCTCCGAAATGCTTAAATGGTAACAAAAATGATCAGAGATATCAATCACAACGATTACTTCGGCGTAAGGTGTAGTAATTTTAATGGTGTTGTTTATTGCGTGTGAGAGAGAGACAGATAGAAGGGCAAATGAGTTAGGATTGAGAGATATAATGTGCCTATCCGTAAAAATGAGAGAAAGAGAGGTTATATAAAGCCAGGGAGCTGGAGACACACACAATGAGTTGAAAGGTAAGGCTGTCTGGTGTTTCCATGCTTAGCAATATTTACTCGTAAACTTGACATTCACATTCGTGAAAATGGACAGTATACACTTAAAAATTTACTTAAATAATATGTGGACTGTCTGTTAACTAACACCCCTCCCCTCTTCCATTCTAGTAGACTGGTTGGTTGTATGTATTGAGCGCTCAACGTCAATGCCATCAGCGTTCCTGCTGTAACATTTATCGTATACGTACGCAGAATACGAATTCCACGGGCAAAATTTCGATGTTCAGGTATCTTCTCTGAGGTTTTTGATTTACCGTGTCTCGTTGCAGAGTAGCAGGGTTATTACTGTTTATTCAGTTTGTTGTACCAACTGCCTTTGTTTCTGTGAAAACGTTCGCACACTCCAACTAACACTGCCGGAAAAAGTAAATCCTAGGTAGAATCGAGCGGTAATAAGTGTCAAGTGAACATTACTGTTATCTACAGCACGTACTGTAAGTGAATGGGACAAGTTCTTTTCCAAACTTGGCACACAGCGCTTACTGTCGACATTTGCACTATTGTGTAGATGGAAGTTGAAACAAACGAAATACAGTTACTTTGTAACGAGCACTCAGGGCCTTTTGTGGATGCCGCAGATACCGTGGCACTTTCGACCAACCAGTTTTGCATCATGATATTTCCGACCATAGCATCCCTCATTGCCAACCGTTGTGGTCGAGCGGTTCTAGGCGCTTCAGTCCGGAACCACGCGGCTGCTACGGTGGCAGGTTCGAATCCTGCCTCGGGCATGGATGCGTGTGATGTCCTTAGGTTAGATAGGTTGAGTAGTTCTAAGTGTAGGGGACTGATGACCTCAGATATTAAGTCCCATAGTGCTCAGAGCCATTTGAACCATTTTTTGAACTTGGGAATAAACAACCAAATATTTTTGTCACGCAAGAATATAAACGTCGTCGCGGCTCGTTTCGCTCGCAGCAAATTAAGTTGTACCCTTAGGTTCCTGCCTAATCACGCCCTCTGAAATCGCTACTTGTTCGAAAAAAAAAACAGCCAAATATTTGTGAAAGCCTAGAAAGAAGCCTGAATAAAATTTGAAGGGGTGTTATTATTACAAAGCGGCAGGAAAATCCACGGCTAAAGGTGCTTTTACACTGAAAACTAACTCCGATGAATACAAACTCGCAACTCTTGGAAGTTTGGCAAACTCGCAACTGTTGTGTGTTCGACAAACTTACAATTATCGACAACTGTTGCAAAATGTCGACAACAGTTTCAAACTCTTGTAGACACACACATTCGGCGTTTATTATCATTATTATTATTATTATCTTTAAAATTATTACAGAACAGAAAATGGATTCTGACTGTGAAGATGCATGAGAATCAACCTAAAAGAATGACGCTTATCTTCCAGAAAGTTTATGTTACAAAAAGATACCCAAGGAGCTTATAATTTTGTATTGGAAGAACTGTATGTTGAAGGCAGGCAACCTTTCACGAATTTTGTTAGAATGACATGTGGACTATTCGCAGAATCCTGAGGCTAGTAGCACCGCAAATTCAAAGGGAAGACATAGATTTTAGAGCAGAACAACTTATTGCAAACTTTCGATATTTAGCAACAGATGACAGTTATACAAGTTTAATGTACTCTCAGTGAATGTCACCGGCCAAGATTAGCGGAACTTTGTCTAGTGTGTGCTGAGTTGACGTGAATGTACTCAAGGATTTTGTACTCAGCAGTCGCCATTGTATAAACACAAGAAAGAAACCAAGCAGACGACACGGCAATGTGTACGCGGCAGTCGCTCAACTCTGTCGTGTTTTTGCTGACTAACCATAAACTTCTTACTCCCGAGACATGATTTCCCTCAACTAGTTCTTATAATTCAAGAGTTTCAAGCAACTGTTGGCAACAGTTGAAAATTGAATCATACTCCGACTTGAAAACCGTTTTCAGCCACGATTGTTGGAGTTGTTTCGGGTGTGAAGGTACCTCAGCAACAGTTTTGCATCATGGTATTTCCGACCAGAACCTCTCCCACTGTTGCGGCTTTCTTTGACATTCGAAAGCCACAAAGCCACGGCTAAAATATTTGTGGACGGAAAAAACCACGTTGACGTCGAGGGTCGCAAAGCTCACAGTAAGAAAGTCCACAGCACCTAGAAAACATCCTTCAAAAAGCTACTGTATTTTGTATGTAGTTGAGATTCACTTTGTATAATGAAGGGACAATGTGCTCTGTTTTACGTATTCCTGTAACTTGCAAGTAACTATTATCAGTGTTGTACTAGATTCTAAGAAAACAGTAGATCGATCGCCAGTTGTCTGTCAACTGTAAGCACTTAACGAAAGTTTAATAACATGGTGAACGTCTGGAGAAACATGCTTGCGGCAAAAGTGAAGATTCAGAAAATATCTGAACAACGCAGAAAATAGAAGAGGAAAGTTGTTGTAGCTTTGTGAAACGATAACAGAGAACTCAGTATCTTTACCGGTAGCTACGCGACGACATCATCTCTAACGATAAAGAAAGTGAGGAAAAATAGCGGTGGTACTGCATGTCGATGCAGCGGCAACAGGAGTTGCTGACCGATAAGGCGGCAGCCAGCCAGCCACACGCGCGGTGGTTTGCGCCCGGCTGCGCGTCGGAGCGAGCACGGATTGCGCAGAGGACGGACGAGCCCTCGTGACGTAATGTGTGGAAACCCGCCGCCGCGTGCTCAGCCACGTGCTGCGCCCGCTCCTCGCCGCGCCCACACTGCGCGCACTGAGCGGCTGCTACAAAGGAACGCGGGCCGAAGACACTACTGGACACTAAGTTTCTATCTCTGGTTGGTTGGTTGTTTCGGGGAAGGAGACCAGACAGCAAGGTCATCGGTCTCATCGGATTAGGGAAGGACAGGGAAGGAAGTCGGCCGTGCACTTTGAAAGGAACCATCCTGGCATTTGCCTGGAGCGATTTAGGGAAATCACGGAAAACCTAAATCAGGATGGCCGGACGCGGGATTGAACCGTCGTCCTCCCGAATGCGAGTCCAGTGTCTAACCACTGCGCCACCTCGCTCGGTCTATCTCTGGCTATATTCTCGCTGTGTTAGCTTATAGCTGCCGAAAAGGGAGGTATTTGTGTAGGGGGCCAGGTCTACAATGACTGAATGCGGGCCGAAGACACTACTGGACACTAATGTTCTATCTCTGGCTATATACTCGCTGTGTTAGCTTATAGCTGCCGAAAAGGGAGGTATTTGTGTAGGGGGCCAGGTCTACAATGACTTAATGCGGGCCGAAGACACTACTGGACACTAATGTTCTATCTCTGGCTATATACTCGCTGTGTTAGTTTATAGCTGCCGAAAAGGGAGGTATTTGTGTAGGGGGCCAGGTCTACAATGACTGAATGCGGGCCGAAGACACTACTGGACACTAATGTTCTATCTCTGGTTATATACTCGCTGTGTTAGCTTGTTGTTGTTGTGGTCTTCTGTCCTGAGACTGGTTTGATGCAGCTCTCTATGCTATTCTATCCTGTGCAAGCTTCTTCACCTCCCAGTACCTACTACAGCCTACATCCTTCTGAATCTGCTCAGTGTATTTATCTCTTGGTCTCCCTCTACGATTTTTACCCTCCACTCTGCCCTCCAATACTAAAATGTTCCGAGCGGTTCTAGGCGCTACAGTTTGGAACCGCGCGACCGCTACGATCGCAGGCTCGAATCCTGCCTCGGGCATAATTGTGTGTGATGTCCTTAGGTTAGTTAGGTTTAAGTAGTTCTAAGTTCTAGGGGACTGATGACCTCAGAAAATAAGTCCCATAATGCTCAGAGCCATCTAAACCATTTGAACTAAATTGGTGATCTCTTGATGCCTCAGAACATGTCCTACCAACCGATCCCTTCTTCTAGGCAAGTTGTGCCACAAACTCCACTTCTCCCTAATCCTATTCAGTACCTCTTCATTAGTTATGTGATCTAACCATCTAATGTTCAGCATTCTTCTGTAGCACCACATTTCGAAAACTTCTATTCTCTTCTTGTCCAAACTATTTATCGTCCATGTGATAGCTTATAACTTCCGAAAAGAGAGGTATTTGTGTTGGGGGCCTGGTCTACGAGCCCAGCGTAGTGATGTAGTTGTAAGGCAATCCACTCGCATTTGGAAGGTTGGTGATCCAAAGCCGGGTCCGGCCATAGTGGCTTAGGTCTTCTATGGTTTCCATAAATCGCTTAAAGCTAATACCGGCTAAATTATCTCAAAATAACACAGCCGATTTCATTCGCCATTTTTTTACAGTCTGAACTCGTGCTCCACCTATGACGAACTCGTCGTTGAAGGGGCAAAAACCTGAACATTCCCATCTCTCCCTTGAAGGTACAAAAAAGAAAATTCAACTTGGTGTGAAAATTTGAAATTACTGGGCCCCAAAATTTATTCCAGTATAAGTCAAGGCTTCGAACGTTTTTCTGCACCCTAAGAAAAGAAATTACATCTTCAGAAAAATCCGATAATTTATTAAAGAGAAAGAGCTTCACAAATTGAGCAAGTCCATGACGGGTTGATAACCCTCTGGCCCTTATGCAAGCAGTTATTCGGCTTGGCATTGATTGATAGAGTTGTTGGATGTCCTCTTGAGAGATATAGTGCCAAATTCTCTCCAGTTGGTGCGTGTTACATCGTCAAAATCCCGAGATGATTGGAGGGCCGTATCCGTAATGCTCCAATCGTTTTCAATTGGAGAGAGCTCCGCGATCTTGGAGGCCAAGGTGGGGTCTGGCAAGAAGGAAGACAAACAACAGAAACTCTCGCCGTGTGCGTTGGGACATTACCTTGCTGAAAAGTAAGCCCAGGTTGGCTTACGATGAAGGGCAACAAAACGAGGCGTGGGATATCGTCAACGTACTGCTGTACTGTGAGGGTGCCGCTGACGACAACCAAAGAGATCCTGCTGTGGTACGAAACGGCATCCCAGACCATCACTCTTGGTTGTGGGGCCGAATGGAGGGCAACAGTCATGTTGATATCGCACCACCGTCTGTGGCGTCTACAGACGCGTCCTCGGCGTGGAATGTCATTGACTGAAGTAGAATTGTCTTCAGTGATCAGTCCCGCATCGAACTGAGCCCCAGTGACGCCCCAGGCCTACTTGTCCGGCGCCATACGACACGACAACCAGAAGTGAAGGTCTGGGACACCATCTCACTTCATAGCGGGACCACTTTGGCTGTCATCTGCGGCGCCACAGCATCACGTCGACAATATTCTAGCACCCTTTACATTGGGCATCCATCGGGTTTACATTTTAGCAAGATAATGCTCGCCTGCACACGGCGAGAGCATTATGGTCAGTGCCCTCCAACTATCTCGGTATTTTGACGGTCTAAAGCGCCATTTCGGCAGAATTTCGCACGTTATCCCTCAGAAGGGCATCCAACAACTGTATCAGTCAATACCAAGTCGAATAACTGCTTGCATAACGTCCACGTGAATAGATCATTCAGAAATGGTTCAAATGGCTCTAAGCACTATGGGACTTAACATCTGAGGCCATCAGTCCTCTAAACTTAGAACTACTTAAACCTAACTAACCTAAGGACATCACACACATCCATGACCGAGGCAGGATTCGAACCTGCGACTTAGCAGCAGCGCGGTTCCGGACTGAAGCGCCTAGAACCGCTCGGCCACAGCGGCCGGCCAATAGATCATTCATTTTTTCCGATACTCTAGTACGTATACGTCACACCTACCGATTTCAGTTCCATTCGGATAATTCTATCGTCGGGCGTCGTTTTTTATTCATTTTTATTTAATTTTCATGCAGAGTGTACACGAATAACAAAAATTTGTTGCAAGAGGAACAGATAACCGATGACACTCGGCAATTTACAGATTCCACAGCCGATGGATCATACTCTAAAGTAATGGGGAGTTCAATACTTTTCACATGGTGAAAGTGGCTAAAATGCTCAGAGAGATCAGGGGTTCACCCCCTGTCGACGACGAGATCGTTGTGGACGGAGCCTAGTTTTGGACGGGACAAATGTGTGGAAGACGATCCACCGTATCCTTTTCAAAGTCTGACATTTGCCCTAGTCAACATTAAAAAAGCTGAAACAGGCTAGCTGTACGAAGATATGAATCCATCTCCTTCCTAATGCAAACCGTTCACAACAACATCCGGTACATATCGGGAGTGCGAAAGCCGGTTACTTGTATATCTTCACTATGCAAAAGATAACGGATAAATAAGTGACATAAAGAAACGGAACTGCAGTGCTCTTTCAGAAAATATTAAGATAGCGTCGCTCTTCTGTCTTCGTCACACCAGCTGGTTCAGGCATTAAGACAGTGCAGTGTACGAGACAAGTGGGCTCAGATCGCCAGCTGACCTTCCAGATTTACTACTTCTCTCTTCCTCACCTAGCGTTTATCCTGTAGTATGGAGTCCACGTTTTCATCATTCGGCAAATTTATGTTATTTTAACTTTGTGACCTGATGGCTTTCCTGTGGCCGCACTCATGAATTTATCTACCGAAGGCAAGTCATGCGCGACGTCTGCCTGCCAATCGTTTCAACGTTTTCCTGTCTGTTATCATATTTCTTAACTCTTTATACATCGTGTTTTCTGAAGCTGATGTTGGGAACCAGCCTTGCACATACCTGAAAAAGGGTGAAAATCGCGTAGAACCCCACTCACGCTGGTGGGCGTACCAGAACAAAGGTCATTAATCCGCCTCGCGGGTCCGTTCCAGGCCTAGCTCACACCCAGTCTCGTTAGCTAGCGCCCTGCGTGTTAGCTATTTGAGAAGCTACGTTTCAAGTTCTGTCTACTGTCCTGAATCTCCTGAGACCAACGCCGAGATCGTTACTAAAAATGTAAAAATGTTCATCTCCTATTCCTTTCCTTACCTTTTTTCAACGACAAGGGACAAAACTTTTTATGCGTAGGACGCGACTAGTACTTCAACATACACTCCTGGAAATGGAAAAAAGAACACATTGACACCGGTGTGTCAGACCCACCATACTTGCTCCGGACACTGCGAGAGGGCTGTACAAGCAATGATCACACGCACGGCACAGCGGACACACCAGGAACCGCGGTGTTGGCCGTCGAATGGCGCTAGCTGCGCAGCATTTGTGCACCGCCGCCGTCAGTGTCAGCCAGTTTGCCGTGGCATACGGAGCTCCATCGCAGTCTTTAACGCTGGTAGCATGCCGCGACAGCGTGGACGTCAACCGTATGTGCAGTTGACGGACTTTGAGCGAGGGCGTATAGTGGGCATGCGGGAGGCCGGGTGGACGTACCGCCGAATTGCTTAACACGTGGGGCGTGAGGTCTCCACAGTACATCGATGTTGTCGCCAGTGGTCGGCGGAAGGTGCACGTGCCCGTCGACCTGGGACCGGACCGCAGCGACGCACGGATGCACGCCAAGACCGTAGGATCCTACGCAGTGCCGTAGGGGACCGCACCGCCACTTCCCAGCAAATTAGGGACACTGTTGCTCCTGGGGTATCGGCGAGGACCATTCGCAACCGTCTCCATGAAGCTGGGCTACGGTCCCGCACACCGTTACGCCGTCTTCCGCTCACGCCCCAACATCGTGCAGCCCGCCTCCAGTGGTGTCGCGACAGGCGTGAATGGAGGGACGAATGGAGACGTGTCGTCTTCAGCGATGAGAGTCGCTTCTGCCTTGGTGCCAATGATGGTCGTATGCGTGTTTGGCGCCGTGCAGGTGAGCGCCACAATCAGGACTGCATACGACCGAGGCACACAGGGCCAACACCCGGCATCATGGTGTGGGGAGCGATCTCCTACACTGGGCGTACACCACTGGTGATCGTCGAGGGGACACTGAATAGTGCACGGTACATCCAAACCGTCATCGAACCCATCGTTCTACCATTCCTAGACCGGCAAGGGAACTTGCTGTTCCAACAGGACAATGCACGTCCGCATGTATCCCGTGCCACCCAACTTGCTCTAGAAGGTGTAAGTCAACTACCCTGGCCAGCAAGATCTCCGGATCTGTCCCCCATTGAGCATGTTTGGGACTGGATGAAGCATCGTCTCACGCGGTCTGCACGTCCAGCACGAACGCTGGTCCAACTGAGGCGCCAGGTGGAAATGGCATGGCAAGCCGTTCCACAGGACTACATCCAGCATCTCTACGATCATCTCCATGGGAGAATAGCAGCCTGCATTGCTGCGAAAGGTGGATATACACTGTACTAGTGCCGACATTGTGCATGCTCTGTTGGCTGTGTCTATGTGCCTGTGGTTCTGTCAGTGTGATCATGTGATGTATCTGACCCCAGGAATGTGTCAATAAAGTTTCCCCTTCCTGGGACAATGAATTCACGGTGTTCTTATTTCAATTTCCAGGAGTGTATGTGAACAGGAAGACTCAACGCTCAACTTTTTTCGAGAAAATCGAGTTTCAAAATTTTAAGCGAGCTTATACAGTTTGTAAGGTTGCTGGTATTCAAGGAGTCTGCAGTCAAGTGAGTAAGCGATTAGTTTCGTAAGCGCGATATCTCTGGATCGAATCTAGCTCCGAGTTTGTTTTATCTTAATTTTTCATTCTCACTTAATTCCAACAACAGATACGTGTGCCACAAAACTGTATGTTGAAGCAGAATCGTTGATGAACAAAAACCAAGTTTGTTTTGCAATAGACACATTGAACACACTCACACCTCCAAAAATTCGGCGTTTATCTCATGTGCTGTATGTCACAACAATCATTGCTTTCGCTGTTTTTATGATCAGCATTATCCTGATTCGTGCAGTTCTCCAAACGTTACAGATTATTCTTGTGACAAATGTAAATACAACAATATAAGTGAAATGACAATACTGATTTGTTTTCAAGTTATTGTCTATCCATTTTTAATTTCCAATCTCCTTAACGAAAAACTTTTTCCCTCCTTTTTTCAGGATAAAAATGACGAGAATAATAAATGAAACATTAAATATTGATCATTTGCAGAGTCATAATAAATCCGAAAACGGAATTGCATGGGAACGAAATAAAAAGAAGTGACGACAGCCACATTCATCCAGAGATCTCGGCCTTATGAAACTATAATGGCTTTCTCGCTCAGCTACGCGCCCCTTATAATATTGGTTCTGAATTGCGTTGTCCTGTTTACATATGTTGAAGTCCTACTCGTGTCCTGCACACCCAGTCAACATGAACCGAATGGCCGACGGGAAATTCGTAAGGTCCCCTAGAGAACACTTACTCTTCTCTATAATAAGTTATCTTCTTTCTTGTAGCTTAGTGCGTCATTCGGCTGTCCACATCATCTGTGCAACCTACTGACTGCTTGCATTGCGAAGTGTAATGTTTGTTGCAATACATGATAATGGAAATGATAGGAAGAGATATAATCAAAGACAGCGCTAGTACTTAAAACTACGGCTTGCGAATAGGGCCTGGGAGTTAAGCGACTACAACGTCCTCTTCCGACGGTCATATCGCCATCAACAGTCTCACCAGTTTCCAGTCTGTAAAATATTTCTGACAGTTGCCCGCCGCCACTTTCCCACCACATTCGGATCAATAAACAACTTCCCCACCTTAGCATTCAAATCGGCTACTTTTGGGTCAAGCGGAGGAGCTCAAGCTTACGTTAGCGGCGGAGGGAGGTATCTATTTTCAGCTTTACAGCGCAAATGTACACCAAGTAAATTAGTTGCGGGAGGAGCCTTCAGCGAAGTCGAACTAAGAGTTTCTCACAGATCAGAAGAGTCTGGAGAAGAAGCAGAAACCGGGGCGAGTTCCTTGAGGCCACGACGGCCTGAAAATACAGCTTGAGTCCTCAGGTCGATGCTGAAGGCTGGCGATCGTGGCTACTAGACTTATCAGTGTGAAGGGAATCTTCGGCAAGTGTTCGGTCGTGGAGTTTCTGTTTATTGATTGATGCATTTATTGATGCAGTACCGTCCGTTACTTAGCTTCTAAAACGGGCTGTGCTGCTGCTATACTATTCCGCTTATTATATTACAAAGAGTGTTCCAAAAATTTATATTTTAATATAAATTCTTTATTATTTTATCTTATTTTGTGGTCAGTTAGTCCCATATCGGTCGCACCGCAACGCAACAGAACCTGACTGTTGGTACTATATCCTATTTCATATAACTCAAAGTACATATCTTAATTCACGGATCTAAAAATGTATCTACAGAATCAACGCTATGCAACTATTAATACAGTTTACATTAGTGCGAGAGAAAGAGAGCGTAACTATTTACAGAATAAATCCAATAACTGGGCAGTATGGAAAAGCAACCTGCGAATGCCACTATGCCGTTTTACGATACAAACGGCCTCACATGTTCTTCACTTGTGTGTAGTATAAGTGGCCATTTCAGTCTGTTTGACCCTTTCTTGAAATCTGTACTGCAGTTTTACCCAGTGTTCCGCAGTTTTCTTTATTTAGATGACAAATAATTGTCTGGTATGTGATAAATCATTACCCTCAGAGACAATTTCTGCGCACATTACGCATTGAAACAGAACGTGACCATTCCTCCTTGCCACAAAATTTATAACCTTTCTCCAGTCGCCCACAGATATGTTGTGTAAGGTCTATAATACATGAGAAAATGTGTATTGGTTTATATTGGTTCAAAATGTCTTATTTTTAATCCTGTCGATGTTCTTCAGTCACTTTAAATGTGAAAAAAGTGTGACCATGGAACTGTTAATACTTGAACTACCCATGATATAGTGCAAGTAATTCCCCACTGTTGTTGCTACTGTATCTACTATGACTATAGATGTATTAAATAACTGGTGGCCTTGGATAAATCTAACTTTTTCAGAGTATCTCTAAGTGAAGCAGTAATTCGAAGCGCAATTTTTTAAATTGTTATGTCCAAAGGGTCTACCTCCAAGAGTACGGACAGTGAATCTGCAGAAGACGCTCCAAAAGCTCCAGTACTTTTCAGAATGCTATCTCTCCGCACTCTTCTCTCATCTGCGGCAGTTTCTTGGGAATCTTCCACAAAGCGAAAGAAAAACTTGAAAGTAACTGAGCTTGTCTTATTTCGCCATTCCCGAAGGCCGTACAGTGTTTTTCCTGTGACGCAAGCGGCAGACTAATAATTCAACCGCATTGAATACAGGATGTGAGCAAAGAGACACTGAATAGGCTGAACTGATCACTGCATAATAGGAATGTACCGGAAAACAAACGCGTAATGTTGTCCGATGCAACGCAACCACAAATGGGTTACGCGCAGTGTTAGAAATGACAGCAATACGTCTCTTCTTTTTAGTTTTTGCGTGACGTAGACTGAGTGATACAGGTGTCGCCTAGGACACAAAACGAGAAAAAAGAGGTGATAAGGTATGAAATACGAAATCATGTAACGCTTTGAAAATTATTAAGCCTGGCGTGATAGGCTAAGGGCATCATAATGAAATACTAAAGAATGATGATCACTTGTGTGTATCTGTGGGCTGGATGCCGTTTTAATGGGCTTTGTAACTCCTCTGTAGCACAAGCCAGACTATTTTGAACGCCACAAACAAAAACGAACCCTCTGGCAAAAACGGAATTCTACAGATAAATCGAAAACGATTATTCACACAGACGGCCACTGACGCTAGTGGAGGTCACACCTGATCGTTAGTGAGTGAGAATGAGTGCAGTAAGCCATACATCGTTAAGACCGACGATACGACGAATATTGTTCAGTCAGTTCTTACAAGTTTCCTGCCAAGGCTAAAGGGGGCACGCATGGGAAATTAACACACAATTACAGGAAATATACGCTATCTCTTTCCTCAGCTTACTCTGAAGTACATCCTGCTATTAATAAGAATTTTCATCTCTGTCCTTTACTTATACGCTCAAATTTCGACACTTTTATGACCAATAAAGAACAAGAATGAGTTTGGTTTGATACAAAAATTTGACACTTCCTGAAGACAGAGTTGCCTTGAAGAGCAGAGCACGTTTCTGACACATTTCGCGTTTTGCTGGAGATAATCTATGATATACATTTAGAAATTAGGCACAACTTATTGGTTTGGTAACTAAATTTTGGTGTTTTTGGCAAATCTGAAACTAAATGATGTTAAAAAATAAGGGAACAGATAAAATCTGAACTGAAAAAGTACTGAAAAACGTTGTAGAGTAAAGAAAGGCATGAATAATCTCGCAGAAGAAGCCTGGAAGGAGTTTCAGATGGGAGAAATCTGTAACTACCATCAAATTTAGAGTACATGAAGTAGATAAATTATTGAGGAAGTTAATTAAGTTTGCCGATTAGCACAAAGAAGGAAAAGATGTCCATATATTTTCAGGAGGCGGTGCCCCAAAGCTCTTACATATTTGAAAACTGTCGTACTACTGACTTTAGCTGCTGGTAAAGTTCTTATTTACACTGCCAGTTTCAGTCTTTTGACTATCATCAGGTTCGTAGAAGAATTCACAGCTTCATGTTACGTGAAACATAAAATCATTATCGTCAAGTGATAAAACCAAGAATCAGACACTGTTATCTTATAGTAATTTAAATTACAGCATTACCTTATAAAAATTGGGCTGGATAGTGCACTCGTTCGTGTTATAACAGTAATCAACGTTAACGCTGTGAATAGTTTTTATAGACTGGTGATGTAATTTATATGACGACATGATAACGATGTTTAAGTCATGGTTTTAACATCTGACGACAATGTTTTGTATTTTGCCTAACATGAAACCGCTAATTCTTTTATGAATCTGATAACGGTCATCCGACGATTGTCAGTCGATGCAAAAACTGACGACTAGAAAAATACTTAAAGGATTCTGAATAACTCTTCTATCACCGAAATTACTTGAAGTGACAAAGTTGCCTCGCACGCAATTTCTGTGTTGAACTACTTTGTAAAGATGTGAAACCAACAGGAATTTATTAGTACAGAGACAATTCCTTAGCCACGCGGTCTGGGGAGCTGCAGTCATGGACCGTGCGGCTGGTCCCGGCGGAGGTTCGAGTCGTCCCTCGGGCATGGGTGTGTGTGTTTGTCCTTAGGATAATTTAGGTTAAGTAGTGTGCAAGCTTAGGGACTGCTGACCTTAGCAGTTAAGTCCCATAAGATTTCACACACACACACAATTCCTTAAAGCAGCAGTTGTGTACTTGCATCTCTTGACTATTTTTTCTTGTCGCCAATTTAGTCATTGATAAGACACATTATTACTCAATTGACTACGCTTATGACTGACAATTCGTTCCCTCTTCTTCTCTAACGGTCTACTTCTTATAGACGTGTCAGATAACATCTTACATTTCCAACAAATCATAATCGAACCCTAGACAAAAAATGGTTCGAATGGCTCTAAGCACTATAGGACTTAACATCCGAGGTCATCGGTCCCCTAGACTCAGAACTACTTAAAACTAACTAACCTAAGGACATCACACACAGCCATCCCCGAGGCAGGATTCGAACCTGCGACCGTAGCACCAGCGCGGTTCCGGACTGAAGCGCCTAGAACCGCTCTGGCACAGCGGCCGGCTGAACCCAAGACATATTATCCCCGGGATGATGTACTTATCGGTGCCAGTTTCTTTTCAGGTGTAGTTTATAAAATTTATGCAGCGGGCATGCCATATTTATCTTGTGATGTTTTGTGCGAATCTGATGTATTCACTTTGAATAAGGACCACATATACACTGAAATAGTATATATGGGTGTAATATTCTATAAGAAAAACTCAAGTAAGCGTGATAGCGTTACGGAGATGTTTAGCAAACTCAAGTGGCAGACTCTGCAAGAGAGGCGCTCTGCATCGCGGTATAGCTTGCTGTTCAGGTTTCGAGAGGGTGCGTCTCTGGATGAGGTATCGAATACATTGCGTCCCCCTATTTATACCTCCCGAGGAGATCACGAATGTAAAATTAGAGAGATTCGAGCGCTGACGGAAGCTTTCCGGCAGTCGTTCTCCCCGCGAACCATACGCAACTGGAACAGGAAAGGGAGGTAATGACAGTGGCACATAAATTGCCCTCCGCCACACACCGTTGGGTGGCTTGCGGAGTATAAATGTAGATGTAGAAGTAATAACATACTGAAAAGTGAAATGCTACTAAAGAACAGCGTAGGAAAGTGATAAAAGAAACTAGGACAGATGCTCGTCCGTCACAGCAGCCAGACGGCATAAACACAGACGATCTGAAACTAACGAAGACCCCGAAAATGGACGGTGGTACCCAGGATAGACGAGTCATAAAGAGATTTGTGCGGTCCTTCGACTTGAAAAGTTTGTGTTTTTTGATCGGAAATCTCTTCTCAGTACCCCACTTGACCTCTGTAATGGAGCTAAAAGTAAACCTGCATTCTCAGAGCCCTCCAGTATCTCCAATCGCGAACGAGGCCTCGCGGCTCGTGAAGACTGTTCAGTTTTCTGACAGGCCTCTAAGGCTGAATTCGAGCTTACAGCTCGGGTGTGCATCGCCACTTCACGGGCAGCTGCTCGCCGAATTGACATACTGTACAGGGTTGTTGTATTGTTGGGTTCTACTGTACGAGAAAACGAGGTGCGTGTAATTTGAGCTCAGTGGAAAAAGAGGAAGGGGTCTCCGAACATTCGTAACAAGAACCCGAAAAATATCTTCAAAATATCATTTAAATTTTTATAGTTCAGAAGTAACTGGTTAGTTAGTTTCAATATAAAAACTAGCATCGAATTATTAACTTTAATGACACAGTTTACAGTACTGTTAGGTGCAACGTTAGTGAGGTACATATAATGAGAAAATCACATTTTTAATAAAATCTTTGTTCCTTGATAACATCTCTTTTCTATGCCCTGAAAACTAGTGGAAATACCACTTCTGTTTCCCATGTTTGTAACTAATGTATTGAATTCTCACATGAGCTTGGTGCCTCCCTCAGCTGCGTCGTTTACAATTTTTAGTTTATGCTCTTCAGAGTATGGGGCCTCATCATCAACTAGGTTAGAGCGTTGACGATATCATCATTTTCCTGTCACTATGCAAAGTCTGTCTAAATGGACTGTTCACTCAAGTCAAACCTGGTAAAAAATCTTATTTTGTAACAAACAAAGCGGTCCACCAAAATAGTGATAATTTCTGAGATTTAATTGGTTCCTCCTTCAACTTTTGGTCCAGTGGTTCCGCCTCACGTTCGGTTCATTTACTATTTTCATTTTTGATTCAGAAGACAAATTAGTATCAAAGAACGCCAAAACGACACATTCAGATTTTGTAAATCCACGATCGGTAACTTGATACATAAAATGTTTTGAAAGGGTGCTGAAATCCAAATGCAAACCCCATGCTGCAGAGAGTTACAGAACTATGAGATGCACAGTGAAAAGGGAAATACTAAAAATGTCACAAATCACATTTTCTCCTTGTCATAACATAAGCGCCGCCAAGCAATAAATAGCTTTTGCTTGTGCAGCACCGTCTCGATCACCTTGTGGTCAACATTCTAGCATATTTCACTGCACGAGATACAGCAGAGCGGTATTTACGGCTACCGAGCAGCAGGTTTTGATTTCACAGATGTGCGAAGATGGTTCGAACAGACTGCCTTTATTTTGGTCATTGTTAATTTTTTTCTCTGTGGTGTTTTTTTTAAGTTCCAAATAGCTTACTGTTTAATTCCCTGCTCTTCGGAGTCTAGGCCTACACCTTCGTAAATGCGGAGATGGTGCAAAACTATTTCTGAGCGGTTTGCGTGTTTCAGAGTTTTAAGAACTTTAAACACTGGTGTCGCCAGGAAGACTCTTCTTTTCATTCTTTGTTTTTACTCGGAGGACAAGGGCGAGGATGCGCACTCACTGAATGTTATGCGCCGTTCACCTCAAGTCCTCCGAGAAGTGGCACCGTAGCACCGTCCAAGGTCTGTTCTCGACGAGGGAGACGTCGGTGCTGTTCTGGCGGGTGAGTCACTGTGTTCGCAGTGACTCGCGAACAGTTGACACGCAGCTAAACAGTCACCTGCTTGACAAGTCACAACTGTTCTGCCCACCAGCCCGCGACGTGGTCACCAGCGTCCAACAGTGGAGCCTGGCTGTTAGTTCCTTCCTCCAGAAATATCCTGCAATGAGACCCGCAAATAAACACGCGCACTTCAGGGAATTTAGCGCCATCCTTTGTTTCTCCCTGCCACCTCGCCCTCTGCGGACACATGGGAACCACCGAACGAACAGTCCCTCCGTGTTACTCGTTACAGCCTCAGGTTTCACCTGTAGGTTTTACCTCTCGCCACAGTTTTAATTTCCGTGTTAGGTAACGGCTTCGACTCACAGAAGGAAGTTCCAAATACGTTTCTAGCACTCACATTTTCTAAACGGTATTAAGAATTTTATTATGACAAAAGCACTGAAGCAATGTTTTCAGTTTTGCATTTGTCGACTTATGACAGTACACATTTCGTTTACCGGGGTCGTTCTTGTAAATTAAACGTTTCCTTCGTCTCTCAGTTTTTCGGTGCTGTCCTGTTAAACCAGTAAATAAAGCTTTCTACGGTTCAACTCGCCCGCTATATTTATTTATTTATTAAACATGATCCTATTTGGGCCTCTCTTACATCGGACCATGGTTTCACACGTACAGTACTTGATAGTTACCTACGGAAAAACAATTTTAATATGACAAATTGTATTGAAATGATATGCATGTCTGTAGTGGCAATGTCAGTGAGTAGTACTGACTATGAACTACAACAAGGTTTATACGGTCAGTACTTCTACTCCTGCTGCTGCTGCCACTAATAGCGATAATAGTAATAATAATAGTAATTAGAATAACAATAATAATGGCAATAATAACAATGATGATAGTGGAAGATACAAAAATAATTTACTGATGTACAAAGTAGATGCTATCTGATATAGCGAGTTATGGGGAAAGGGAATATAAGCAGCCCGTATTAGCTAAGAATACTAGGGGATGAGAGCGATCTGGTTGGAAAGGAGGATGTACAGGGATAACGAGTGCGTACAGGGACAATGGTAATCATTATTGTTGTTTTAGTAGATATGTCATTAACTGCCTTCTGAAGCCGGAGGTGGTGTTCAGTTCTCAAATATACTACGGGAGGTTTTCCAGAGCCGGGTTCCTGAGAGCTGTAGCTCTCAGTCGTTTGCAACGCCGCAACAGGCCACAGCAGTCCGCTCACCCCACCGCCGCACCACACCGAACCCAGGGTTATTTTGCGATTCGGCCCTCTAGTGGACCCTCCCCTCCCCCTCCAGGAACGTCTCATACCAAACGAGTGTTACACCAAATGTTTGCGTGGTAGAATAATTATGGTGTACGCGTACGTGTAAACAGTGTGTAACTGATGCAGAGTAAGGGGAACCAGCACGCATTCGGCGAGGTAGATGGAAAACCGCCATAAAAACCATCCACAGGCTGGCCGGCACTCCGTACCTCGACACTAATCCGCCAGACGGATTCGTGCAGGGGACCTCCATGCCTTTCCGCACGGGAAGCAGTGCGTCAGACCGCGCAGCTAGCCGTGCGGGCAATGCGTTGCATTACTTATTGAACAGTCCTCATATTTTCATTACACCCTCTTTGAATCAAAGATTTTTTGTGGTTCTACTACAGTTAGAGGAAATAGTTAGTCAAAAATATGAAAGCAATGCAAATATACGTCTATAAAACAAATGTTTCACTAACATTAAAAAAAAAAAGATGTTTGTTTTATAATATGTTTTCTTTTCTGAAGTTAACCGTGGTACCTTGATTTACTGCTTTTCTCCTTTCGTTACTCAGTGGACAATGTCTTCAGTTTCAGCATGAATCTGAGCCATTAATCATCTAGCACCCATTCAATTTGCCATATATACTGAATAATTCAAATGAAGCTTATTTTTCATTTACCATTGCGCATTCACTTAAAAAGGATTTTTGTAATATTTCCTGAAACTCTGATTAAATTTTTTCTCTGTAATTTTACGCTTAAGAGCTAGTTCCTTTGGAATTTTAGAGCCTTTTAGGGTGTTTTCATTGTTTCACATAGAGAAAATTCTCTGACTGCTGATATGAAATCACCATAAGTACAAATGTGGGACCTTTTCGCTCCAATGTCTGACACAGACCTGCACTGATTATAAAGATGTACTAACGGCTGTCAGTCCAAAAAAGACTTGTATGAGTATGTCAGCCACCATTCAGCTGCGTGCGCTCACGGGTTAGAACTTCGCGTTAAAAGCTTTACGTAGAAATATTTGCTGTATTGCGCAAATCACCGTCAAACATTTACAGATAGCTTTGACTTTGATAAAAAGAGAGA
The DNA here is from genome assembly GCF_023864275.1 of Schistocerca cancellata. NCBI lineage: Eukaryota > Metazoa > Arthropoda > Insecta > Orthoptera > Acrididae > Schistocerca > Schistocerca cancellata. Next base: position 731,193,836 of record NC_064626.1, read on the forward strand.
TTTTAAAATTTCAGGAGAAGTGGGTGCCTTGTGTCTGACAAACTGAAACAGCGTTATTGAAATGGAGTACTACCAACTATCAGTACCTTGATTTCAGTTACACAGTACATTGAGGATAATGTTGTAGAAATCTTTTAAGTGGAGAACGATGGGGAGGGAGGAGGGGTGGATGGAGGTAAGACAATGTTCTTTCGAGAGCCATCTCACTAGAAACAGAACACAACTATTTTTGTTTTTTGGTCGGGGGAACAAGTCGACTACGATGCTTCTGGCGTTATTTACGGAAACCTTGGGAAACTTGACGTAGATCGCTTGTACCCGGATGTATATCGGATAAGATAGGAGGTCACGTACGCGTCCTGTTACGAAGGTTTTAGTTTTGCTAAACCAGTAAAAGAGAATTCCGGGATGGACACAACCGACTTCCACCGATCTTCGTCGGGTCATAGCTGAGTTGCATGGACGCTTTGAGAGTCCGTTGTTGGTTTTACTGATCCTCCATAAAGTAACGAACTTCTGTAACCAATGACTGTGTTATGCGTTTCAGTTTACCAATATGTCAGTGCTCGCCTGAGTATATGTAATAACCAGCCATAGTTCGGCACGAAAAAGGGAAAAATGAGGAAAACGTTAACAAAATGCATCTTGTTGATATTAGAAAATAAGAGTAAATACCTACTTAGCAATAGCCAGTTTTAAAAGTGAATATAAAATTGGCCTAACCTATACATGACAGTTGTTATATTTCCAAGGCCACAAGCTATTTCTATCCCGACAACAATCTTAATGGGAGGGACTGAGGTAGATACTGTCTGAAAATAGTGTATTCAGCATGTTATTGTGTTTTAACTGTTTATGTGCTGTATTTGTGAATCGGACGTGGGAAGCGAACTAGGAATTCACATAAGAGGGTATGGAAAACTCTCTAAAACCCATCCCAAGGCTGGCAGCTACTCGACCCGCTCAGATTCCCGACTCACAAGCCAGCTCTCTACGCGCAATGCGGAGAAATAACTTATTTAAGAAAATGAAACATCTCCTTGTATATGAACGTTAAATCTATCTTAATAACATTGTGTTATGAACTTCTGGAATCACAGTGAGAAACAAGGTGACCCCGAAGTATAAAGAGGAATCCCTGAAACTTAGTTGCAAATTGTTTCGTACTGTGCACCTGCAAGTCGAGAAGAACATCAAAAGTGGAATAGCTCTCCTCGTTATTAAGAGAAACAGAAATACCGAAACTATGGAGATATAACGAGAAAATATTAAGGTATTTATAAAGACTGGCCAGTGCTTCTTACCAATATTTCGAAGTATACCAATGTTAAGAGCAGGAAGTGCCATAGAAAGTGCCTAAAGCAGAAGAGGTATCAAAAAATCGAGAAAAATCATCATAACTTCTCTATAGTTCGTATGAAGTGCCTTCTACTGAGACACTATATACCTGCGCTACGGTACAAGAGAGTCTTCGAGGGTCCAGCCAGGCTGTGAATGGCGCCGATGTAACTCAGATTATAAGTACATCAATTCAAATACTATGTGAGACTCCATTACAATTACCTGAGACGATATTGAGCCCTCAGCACTGGGAAAGTGTCATCAAATATTGAACTTCGTTTTATAATTGTATTTCATTTCATCCACATTTTTAATGTCATCCACATCTCTGTATTAATAGTTCAACTTCTCGTAATTTAAAAAAAATGAGACACTCTGTTTTTAGTAATGATGTTTCCATTTGTAGGGAGTCCCCACCCAGTGGACTGCTTTCCCGGGGCTAGCTGAGACCGAGGTCAGAGATCGCGCTCGCCAGCAGTGTCGCCGCAGGCAAGTATAAACATGTTACGCTCTCTGGTGACTGTCACAGTACTTACAAATTTTATAGCTGTTGCTAGAAATTTTAGGACAGAGTATAATTCGTTAAATTTTATGAATGCTGTTGTAACTATGTCAACCTCCGCAGCCGAGTTATCAACGTGACAAATCCTCATACAGATGATCCGGGTTCTATTCCTGGTACTGCTAGGGATTTCTCCTTAGTGGAAGGAATGGGCTGAGGTGCACGCAGCCTCGTAGTGCCAGTTTAGGAGCTCCCTGACGGAGAACAGAGGACCAAAGGTCTAAACATCGACAACGCCGGGGAGTGCTATGCGCTGACCCCATGTCCGTCCATTTCGCATCGTATATGAATAATTGAGGATGACATGGTCGTCAGCGGACTATCACGTCGCCTTCAAGGTCTGACCTCGGTTTCTCTTTTCTTCATCTGCCGTAACTATGTTGTGGTACCAAATTGGGCACTTTTCCGGTACGAAACATTAAATTTTAACTCACTGCTAATAGAATATACACTCCTGGAAATTGAAATAAGAACATCGTGAATTCATTGTCCCAGGAAGGGGAAACTTTATTGACACATTCCTGGGGTCAGATACATCACATGATCACACTGACAGAACCACAGGCACATAGACACAGACAACAGAGCATGCACAATGTCGGCACTAGTACAGTGTATATCCACCTTTCGCAGCAATGCAGGCTGCTATTCTCCCATGGAGACGATCGTAGAGATGCTGGATGTAGTCCTGTGGAACGGCTTGCCATGCCATTTCCACCTGGCGCCTCAGTTGGACCAGCGTTCGTGCTGGACGTGCAGACCGCGAGAGACGACGCTTCATCCAGTCCCAAACATGCTCAATGGGGGACAGATCCGGAGATCTTGCTGGCCAGGGTAGTTGACTTACACCTTCTAGAGCACGTTGGGTGACACGGGATACATGCGGACGTGCATTGTCCTGTTGGAACAGCAAGTTCCCTTGCCGGTCTAGGAATGGTAGAACGATGGGTTCGATGACGGTTTGGATGTACCGTGCACTATTCAGTGTCCCCTCGACGATCACCAGTGGTGTACGGCCAGTGTAGGAGATCGCTCCCCACACCATGATGCCGGGTGTTGGCCTTGTGTGCCTCGGTCGTATGTAGTTCTGATTGTGGCGCTCACCTGCACGGCGCCAAACACGCATACGACCATCATTGGCACCAAGGCAGAAGCGACTCTCATCGCTGGAGACGACACGTCTCCATTCGTCCCTCCATTCACGCCTGTCGCGACACCACTGGAGGCGGGCTGCACGATGTTGGGGCGTGAGCGGAAGACGGCGTAACGGTGTGCGGGACCGTAGCCCAGCTTCATGGAGACGGTTGCGAATGGTCCTCGCCGATACCCCAGGAGCAACAGTGTCCCTAATTTGCTGGGAAGTGGCGGTGCGGTCCCCTACGGCACTGCGTAGGATCCTACGGTCTTGGCGTGCATCCGTGCGTCGCTGCGGTCCGGTCCCAGGTCGACGGGCACGTGCACCTTCCGCCGACCACTGGCGACAACATCGATGTACTGTGGAGACCTCACGCCCCACGTGTTGAGCAATTCGGCGGTACGTCCACCCGGCCTCCCGCATGCCCACTATACGCCCTCGCTCAAAGTCCGTCAACTGCACATACGGTTCACGTCCACGCTGTCGCGGCATGCTACCAGTGTTAAAGACTGCGATGGAGCTCCGTACGCCACGGCAAACTGGCTGACACTGACGGCGGCGGTGCACAAATGCTGCGCAGCTAGCGCCATTCGACGGCCAACACCGCGGTTCCTGGTGTGTCCGCTGTGCCGTGCGTGTGATCATTGCTTGTACAGCCCTCTCGCAGTGTCCGGAGCAAGTATGGTGGGTCTGACACACCGGTGTCAATGTGTTCTTTTTTCCATTTCCAGGAGTGTATATGTTAGAATATTGCTCGCACAGGGGTAGCATTCCTATACAAGAAGTGATACACAGTGAAGTTCAGTAAGATGATACTTTCCTTAGCTGGTAATTGTCTTCTCATTCGGAAAGCACAGACCAGAGGGGGAAAAAAACTTTGTGGAATAATTACTGATACCTGGAAATGGGAAGTACGTGGTCTCGCCTCTAAAGTCAACACTACGTAATAATATTATTACAGTGAAGAACGACTTATTTAGAGAGTTGCCTTGGTGGAGGGGTAGGATTAATGTCGGATTAGTTCGGTGTGGCACAGGGCCTAAGTGTGACACGTGACTCCTGCTGTCGGAGAGGCTGCGACGCACGTGGGGTCTTAGAAAAGTAAGGCACAGCAGGCCTTCCTTCCTGGAATTTTACACAGCACGAACTCTTTGAATATGGAGGAACAGAGAACTGGCGTAACTTTAGCACCCACGCCATCTTCACGCCTCATGTTTTTTCAAACCTGTCAGTGCCATTATCATACTGATCAATTTCATTGCTCTCTCTCAGAAAACATGCACAGTAATCGAATGGTAATCCACAGCTTTAAGCAATATTTCCATCGTGTGGAAATGTCAGATGTGTCTGCTACCGGTAAACGCATATCCATTCGGCGCGGTTTTCTTCATCGGTTGATAATCACATTTTTGTTTCGACTCTACATTCATGGTATTTATAGATTACCTCGTCATCTATAAATTTGCTCCATCTATACGGGTTAAGATGCACCCTCCCCCCCCCCCCTCCCCCGCATCTGGGTCTTTAGCAAATCTCACACATCTACGAATTTCCCGCTTCGTTTGTAGTCGGCTTTTACGTTGTAAATCCTTAATATTGGTCCATTTTTATTAAAAACTATAGTTGGTAGGATCGAGCCTACGTAGCCGAGGTGGATTACGCACGCCACAACGATGGCGCTCGGAGGCATTTTGTTCGAATCCTGGTTGTGGAAGAAATTGTCACTGCCAATACTAGATGGGAAAGGAGAGGAGAAGAGAGTATAACGCTCGCCTCCGTACAGCCAATCGGACGAAGGCTTTGCTTCAGCGGTTATTTTGGGATACACTGCAACATCTTCCGCACAGCCCAGATCTTTCACTGGGAGACTTCCACGTCTTTGCGACTTCAAGAAAGCCATGCGAGAACGGTTTCAATCCGACTGGAAAGTGCAAGGGTGGGTGCGGTTGTGGATCCGTGAGCGGTCCATCGCGTTCTACGAAACAGGAGTTGATTGTCTCGTTTCCCAGTGGGCTAAATGTCTTATTAGATAATTGAGTTCAGTTACAGAAATATCTGAAAAAAGTCAACAATTATCACGCATCTATGTTCCGAGAGATTATATAATATTTTTTAAGCTAACTTGATAGGGAAAAAGGGAAATAAGGGTTAAAAACTAAACGGATTGTGTGGCTCTCGTTACGTGAAACTATTTTTTTTGCATTATGGACTGAATGTAAATTCAAGGACGGATGACTTCCCATTTGCCTATTAATTATAACTAGTTCCATGCTAATGTCAGCAATCTGATAATAAAAATTACAGATAATATGCGAGCTCATTTCTGTTGGACAGTGCTGGCTGCTTACAGAAAAGTATCAGAGGCTGATTTAAACAGTTGGAGAGTTTTTTCACGGGAAACAGATCATCATATTGTAGTGAAACTGTAAACTGATAAAAAAGCATTTTTATTTCGCGAGTAGTCAAGGAACAGTAGGAGGTCGAAATAGTATGAAATTTTCTAAGAACACCTATATAGCATCATAATCAAGTAGAAGGAATGGAGAGAAAGTAAGTTTTGACTTCCCGTCGACAAGGACGTGAATTAGAGACGGGACAGAATCTCGGATGGAACAAGGATAGCATAAGAAGTGGACGGTATGCGTGTTTTTCGAAATAGGAGCCCGGCATTTGGTTTGAGCGATTTAGGGTAACCACGTAGAACCTAAATGAGTATGTGCCGACTGGAATGTGATCCAGCGCCCTATTACAGAAATGTTCCGTGTGTGCAACTGAGCTGCATGTCAATCACCGTCACGACGACAAACAGTGGGCATTACCATTGCAGAGCGCCCGCCGTATCAAGGGCTGACGTCGGTCGTGTGGCTGCATAATAGCGTAATCATAAATGCTAAGAGCTGCTTAACACGGCTGGGAACCTTTATTCACTCCACAACAACAGACGTGGCGACGTTTTCACAGTACTTCCTGTGTGACGGAAGTCGTTGAATGGCCTTCTTTCCCGCCAAAAGTTGGGAAGTTTCCGTAAGGGCAGTGATTCCACGCATGAAGTATTACTAAGAATACGGGGTGGGACGTCTTACAAAGTCTGTGCTGAGACACCAGTATCTGAATATCTGTTGTCGATGATAAGGTCACGGAGCCTCTAAATATTACTGAAGGTGTTAGACAAGAAATCTGCACTTATTTAGACGATATAATCAATAAATGAAAAAGGAAGGAAAGGAAGGGAGATTACTTTTTAACGTCCTGTCGGCACCGAGGTCATTAGAGAAGGAGCACAAGCTAGAACTGTTGCAAGGACTGGGAAGGATATCGGTCGTGCTCTTCAAAGGAACCATCCCAGCATTTGCTGGAGCGATTTTGTGAAATCACGGGAAACCTAAATCTGGATGGCCGGACTCGCATTTGAACCGTCGTCCTCACGAATGTGAGTCCGTAAATGAAAAATCCGCGTATCTGGAGTTAGAGCTAACACCGATATAAGTAAGTTAACAGCCTTTTCTTAGGTGACGATTAGGCCATACTAGCCTCCTCTGACAATAACTGCCGGCCGCTGTGGACGAACGGTTCTAGGTGCTTCAGTCCGGAAGCGCGCTGTTGCTACGGTCGCAGGTTCGAATCCTGCCTAGGGCATGGATGTGTGTGATGTCCTTAGATTAGTTAGGTTTAAGTAGTTCTAAGTCTAGGGGACTGATGACCTCAGATGTTAAGTCCCACAGTGCTTAGAGGAATTTGAACCATTTGACAATAATTGAGGATCATCAGGCTTCTACTAAGTTGCAATCGTTAAATGTCAGAAACAAACAGATGACATTTTATAGCAAACGTATAAGAACCCAAATATGATTAGATACTGATTCACTGATAGAACAGACATATTTAGATTGCCCACATGTAATTTTAAACACGACTGTAGTAAGGATATTGAAAACCACCTATGTTTTTAAGAACATGTGAGTCAGAATAACTGTGGAATGACGTTTAGGGAAGATATCTGATTATGTAAAATCGTCGCATTTACTTCAGTTTAAAAACATCCAAGGGTAACTTCAATGACAGAGCTGTCGACACTCTTTTATGGGTTTTAGAAGTAACAGAAATGACACAACCAATACGTAGACACAGATTTTCTTATAAAAGCATAGAACAGTATTCGTGTTTACACTCTTTTATGGGTTTTAGAAGTAACAGAAATGAGACAACCAATACGTAGACACAGATTTTCTTATAACAACATAGAACAGTATTCGTGCTTTCAACGTATGAACGTACCTTCCGTCTGGTATATCTACACTGCGCAACATAATTAAAGCATCACTTATTGGAAACCACGTAATTGTCTCCCCACTGCAACAAATAAGTTTGAAACCCGGTTAAAGGCGCCCACAACCTTCCTCTGTAATGGTGCAAAAGCGTGCCGCTCTGCGACGTCACCCTCTGTGTCGGTGACGCTTCATATAGCAACGTGTCGTCATATGTGGAAAAACGGCCGCAGCTCAAAAGGTAATGTGGGCTGTAGGGCGGGTTAATGATGTCACATTGGCACGAAATTTTAGAACAGTTCTACTCGTCGCCACCGTGGACGCGTCACACGACGTCAAGGTCGTCACAGCACCTCTCACCCACATTTCATCCCTTCTTTTGACGTCACTGCGATGGAAGTCAGTATCGCGACACACAGCGTTGAAATCAGACGGTTGTCTTATGGGTGGCCGAGGAAAACATAGCAGTGACACCGATACTCAGGATTGACGTGAAAAGGCCTCACGAGGTGGCATAAAGGGCGTCAAGGAACCCACCTTCCCCTTGGGGCGTTGATTCGAACACATTTCGCTTTCGAAAACGACAGTTCGTAGTGTGGAGGGGAACTGAAAGATGATCTTGATAACCTTCGACACTGCTGAGAGCCTCGGACGTTTCAAGCTCTCCCCTCTCCACTCTGTAAGGACATTTTGGGGATGCGTCCCCATTGAATGACATCGCTTCCCAGCGCGACAGCAATTTTTGCTTTCGTGTGCGAATTGGAACCACTGTAGACCCTTCAAAACCATTCGACGAATGCATTTTCATCCCTGCTGTTTCCTGCCCTCGCGTGGCGTGATCACGCGGGTGTGTAACATTAATATGTTCGTGAATAAAACAGCACAGGATACCCCCAAGACCATCGAGTTCGGGAACACCCACAGCGTCACCCATGCAACTCTGATGAACACGCTAGAAATGTGTCTGCCAAGAACTTCAGCACCAATTCAACTTGGCGGCTGCTCTAGCATCTGAAGGTAGGCAAACCGCACCAAAGTGGTGTCCAACAGGTTGCATAAGCAGCTAACGGTACAATTCTAACGTGCTCAGCAAAGTTCCATGTGTGGTACCGAGGGTGTAGCCGAAATGGGGGAGTCTTAAAGGGACCTTTCGAAGTTTTATTCATGCACATGTTAATGTTGCACTCCCGCGTGATCACGCCACAGGACGGCAGACAACAGGTGGGTTGAAAATGCACGCTTCGGGTCACGGATGTCCTTATAGAAAGGTTAAAGCAGCTAAGGGTGTCAGCTGCGTCAAAGGGTGTCACGAACATCTTCCTGTTGGTCAGAGCTCTGCGAACTCAGTTTCGACCGCGAAATACGTGGGAATCAAAGCTACAAGGGAAGGGGTGGTTTCATTGACGTCCTTTATGCCAGCCTCTGACGCCTTTCCGTGTCGATTCTGAGTGGTGGTGAGTCCAATATATTTTCCTCGGCTACCCATAAGAAAACCGCTTGATTTCAAATCTGGGTATCGCGGTTTTGACTTCCAACGCAGAGACACAAAAAAGGGGTAAAATGTGGGTTAGACGGGCTGTGACGACTTCTTCAAAAAAATGCGTGTGAAATCTTATGGGACTTAACTCCTAAGGTCATCAGTCCCTATGCTTACACGCTACTTAACCGAAATTATCCTAAGGACAAACACACACACCCATGCCCGAGGGAGGACTCGAACCTCCAGCAGGACCAGCCGCACAGCCCCTGAGGCTCTGAGCACTATGGGACTTAACATCTACGGTCATCAGTCCCATAGAACTTAGAACTACTTAAACCTAACTAACCTAAAGACAGCACACAATACCCAGTCATCACGAGGCAGAGAAAATCCCTGACCCCGCCGGGAATCGAACCCGGGAACCCGGGCGTGGGAAGCAAGAACGCTACCGCACGACCACGAGCTGCGGACGCACAGTCCCTGACTGCAGCGCTTAAGACCGCTCGGCTAATCCCGCGTGGTGACGAATTCTTATTATGTAACATGCCCACGTCGCGTCGGGCAGAATTGTGGCGAAATTTGGTGCCAATGTGTCTTAATTAACCGACCTCACAGCTCACTTGAATTTATAAGCTATAGCCTCTTTCCCTCATGTGCCGAAACCTCGATGTTTGAGGCTTCGCCGAGGCCGAGGGCGACGTCACAGACTGCCACGCTTTTCCTCCATCACAGAGGAAGACTGTAGGCACCTTTGAGCCAAAATTCAAACTTATACGTCGCAGTGGTAGGAAATTACGAGATTTCGAATAAGTGATCCTTTAATTCTGGTGCGCAGTGTACTTTATAAAATTGCTTAGCATCATAATGTCGTATTTGTCTGAGACTCATCAATTTAGAAGAAAACAAGTTAAGAGGAAACGTACGTAGGATATTCAGTGTTCAGATTTTTAAGCGTTAAAAACTAATCATTGTAAATTGAAATACTACACGTCACTTAAAGTCATCACGTTTCAGTCGTGTCTACGCACAGTTTTACCTTCCCTTGTTTGCTCTAGCGTGGGTTTATGTGGCATTCTAACAACGCTGTTGAGTCCCACAGAGCGGGCTGGTAGAACGGAAGCCCACGAGCTACGCATTAGACTTGTTTTCGTGTGGCAGTAATCACAGCGACCAATTTTTCCAGTTATTACGGCAGCTCTACTTGTTTACAAGGCCGTGAATAGCTACTGGCCTCCGGGCAGGTCTGAAAAACCAGTTTTCCGGCAGTTCAGTTGGCAGCAGTTGATCAAGGCAAGCAGAGTACACGTCCAAAAGAGTCGTCGACCTTTATTTTCGCACAAAGTCCGGATACAAGAGAATGAAACCTCTACTTTTCTAGATGAGAAATAATACTGAAACGGTCTGACGACGCTCGTCAAATACAATAGGGCTCTCTCAACGACCTCAACCAAAAAACTGAATATGTTCGCTCATGATTGAGAGTTGTGCAAGTTTGCGAGTTAATAACTGGTCTTGGATATGGCGGAGTTAAGGTTTTGCGTAGCGTTATGCAATCACGTTCTGAATCAATTTTCAAGGCTAACCGATGTAAGTCTTTTGTGAATAAAATTTTTGCACATTGGAACGGCGTCAGATAAACATGTGACAGAAAAGATAACGTCGGAAAGATTGACCTACATTTGATACTACGAATTATATGTGACAGATCAGTTAGCGACGGCTGTATGACGGCAATTTAGATAATATTCGCTCTTGCACTCCTTCCTCTGTATAAGAGACATCTTCATCTTAATTATATATTTTTCTTTTGTGGATATTGCTGACATTTATTTCTCGAGCTTTTATCCCGGCTTTCGAAACTTGTACACGTAAATATTCAGTGAGTCGGAATCGCAAAACATTCTAATGGAAGTTCACATCTGTGGTAAGATCTGGCCTGAAAATGTCGCAAAGTGATAAGTCATAACGTATTTCTTATGAATTCGTAACAGTGTAACTCATGGAAGAATATTCTTCCATAACGCCTGAAATGTGAGTTGACATCATTCCCGTAAAACTGAGACATTTCAACAGGAAACTGATTATTTTTGGAAGTGTACCTCTACGTACAGAAAGGCCAGAAATATGGTCCGAAGAATTTTTATAAGAAACACCGCTATATGACTGTATATAATTGTATTTACTTCTGTACAATGCATATTTCGGCTTTTACATCATTATCGAGTATAATGTTCTTAGACCATTAACACGTCATATGTGTAAAATCAGCCAAAAGCTGACCAGGCCAACCAGGCTGTGGGCTGACATACCAGATATGACGTGTTAATTGTCTAAGAACATTATTATCGATAATGATGTAAAAGCCGAAATCTACGTTGTACACAAGAAAAATACAGTAATATACAGTCAAATGGCGGTGTATTCTTTCAAAACTTTCTGTTTGACGGTGGCTCAGTACCATCGAAAAATTTTGCAAGTTAGGCACGAAATAAGTTATCCCACTTGACGAACGTAGGAGATCCATTATTTACTGAAGGTGTTACAAATGATCATTGTTGTCGCCGACGCAGGGTTTTGAGCGATTTATCACTCTGTGAGACATGCGTAGTAACTTTGTCTGAGGGATGGCGCCCTGTGCTCTGCTGTAGTTCTTCCAGCGTGCGGAGAAATTTCAGTTCATCAGTTTCTTGAATATGCCCGACAGGTAAATATCAGAGATCACTATCATCTCTTGGCGATAGAATGTCGTCTAATGTTGATTTTATTCCTTTGTTGACTGTCCTCTCCTGGCCGAATATCTCATGAATTCTTGCCTAAGTTGCATGTGCAGTGTGAGCTGTTAACTTCATTCTTCCGAAACAGTCATATTCTCATTCACCCTCTGTCAGTTGTCGATTTAGATGACGTTGTCACAATATGCTGACATAACTTTAAGGATAATTTTATTCTAGAGTGTATACTTATGGGTAAAGGAAGGCTTCTCCACAAAATTGTTCGGAATTGAGAAACTAATATATATTTCAAACTAGCTGTTACCCGCCGCTGCGCTCGCTCATCAGGACAATGAAATGAAATGTGCGTATGGGTTTATTGGACAGGTGATTCCGTTCGGGATGTTTGGCCACTTGATGCAACTCTATCTATTCGACGCCACTTCGGCAAATTGAGCGTCGACGATGATAAAATGATGAGAACAACACACAAACCATGTCCCGAGCGGAGAAAATCCAGTCCGGCTGGGAACTGAATCGGAACCTCATGATCAACCGTCAGCAACGCTGACAGTATGAAATGTCAGAATGAAATTAGCAAATAAAAAAAAAGTGCGCCCCAACCCAGGGTGGAACCCTCGACCATCTCCATGCTAACCCAAAACTCTATCCACTGCATCAACTGAACAGCACAACCAAAACCCCCTGATAGAGGAAGTTACCGTACATGTGGTTACAGTGTTGCCAGATTGCCACTCTTTAACGTCCTTTTTCTGCCGGATGTACTCGCCAGACGAAATTTTGTGAGAGACATTTTTTTATCGCTGGCATGTGAGGATTCGCGCTGCGAGGCTCGAGTGCGCGAATTTCGCTTCACCCTACATGTTCGCAATTAGTATGCGCTTAAAGGGGAGGAAGCTATTGGGAATTTTATTACTGGAATATACCCATAATCTGTGTGTAACTCAACGTCGTGAATATGCTAGAATCATTGATTGGTCGAAGTCCACCCCCGGTAGCTGAGTGGTCAGCGGGACAGAATGTCAATCCTAAGCGCTCGGGTTCGATTCCCAGCTGCGTCGGGGATTTTCTCCGCTCAGGGACTGGGTGTTGTGGTGTCCTAATCATCATCATTTCATCCCCAGCGACTAGCAAGTCGTCGAAGTTGCGTCAAATCGAAAGACTTGCACCCGGCGAACGATCTACCCAACGAGAGGCCCTAGTCACACGACATTTACATTGATTGTTCGAACATGCAAATATTTCCGAAGATGAAGAAAGTGCCAACCCTGTTTCCATCCACCTTATAACTGATAGCCCCTTACTTCTAGTGGAATGAGGTTTTCATTTTATATTCTGCTTGGCCGTCCCAGCTTTCTTGTGAATGGATTGACCCTTGGACTGAAGTGCCACCATAGTACTAGTAATTGAACTAGTGCCGTGCCATTGGTTAGTGGTGATTACCGCTGTATGTAGCTTCTGACACTTTGTATTTCTGTGTCGTAACAAGGAGGTATCGGAGGTTTGACATATTAAGCGAATTTGCAAGAGTTAATGTGCCCCCGTGGCTGACAATACTGATCTGTAGTGGCACCTGTCTGTAGACACGGCCAGTTCGGATTGATGATGCGGGAAGTTTCATCACCAGAAATTTGTCGGTAAGTGGAAAAGCTGAACTTCAAATTAGAAGTCAGTTTTCCGAGTTAATAGCTAAACTTCTCCACTGGATTCTATGAAAGAAGACCGGAAAATACTTGAATATGCGCCTACCTGTTACTGACGGCTGAGCTCGCATATTACAATCAAATACAGCCTCAGTCAAAGCCTCCACCATTCTGCATGTAAAAGCACGAAGTGTCTCTGTTTGTCGTACAGTATTTAAATGACGCCGTCATTGTGACTCTTCAAATATCTCAAAGGGACACGTGATGCTTAGCGTCTAAATGCGATGAGCTTGTGACTGATATTAGTATGGAAGTGCGGATTAAATACGTTGAGGATTGTATAAGCACTACATTCGTACTATGCAGAACATATCAAACAATGAAAGCACTTTCACAAATATAACAAACAAATGAAACTATATGGTTCCAGAAACCTTTCGAGTCTCAAACATCTTTAGGACTAAACCTCTGAACCGATTTTGATGAAATTTGGTATGGAGATAGCTTGAACACCGAGGAAGCGCATATGCTACATTATAAGGTGTATGGTACAAGATACTTATTGACCTGAAGAATATAACTCGAAATATTGGAACAATAAGTACTCTTTGAAGAAGAGTATTACGCAGACTGAGGCGACAAATGAAAATTTGACCAAGACTGAGATTCGAACCGAACTAAACAGATGCGCTAACCACTACGCCTCCCTGTCACAGCGGCTTTGCACAACTGCATGGACCGGCGTAGCACGCCTCCCTCCTCTGTTCAGATTCCCATTCCCCCTAAACTCGAACGGCATTTCAGACGCTCTCTAACTACACACGTAAAAAACAGTGTTGCATCACCGAGAGTTTCGGAACCTTTACAGAAAATTGGAATAGAGATCAACATAAACATCATTTCCGCCCTTTTTATTGCTCATGAAAACCAAACATTGCATGTTGTACGACCATACAGCGAGACCTTCAGAGGTGGAGGTCCAAATTGCTATACGCACCGGAACCTCTAATACCCAGTAGCACGTCCTCCTGCATTGATGCATGCCTGTATTCGTCGTGGCATACTATCCACAAGTTCATCAAGGCACTGTTGGTCCAGATTGTCCCACTCCTCAACGGCGATTCGGCGTAGATCCCTCAGAGTGGTTCGTGGGTCAGGTCGTCCATAAACAGCCCTTTTCAATCTATACCAGGCGTGTTCGATAGGGTTCATATCTGGAGAACATACTGGATTCTCTCGTCGAGTGATGCCGTTATCCTGAAGTAAGTCATTCATAAGACGTGCATGATGGGGGCGCGAGTTGTCGTCCATGGAGACGAACGTCTCGCCAATGTGCTGCCGACATGGTTGTACTATCGGTCGGATGATGACATTGACATACCGTACAGCCGTTACGATGCCTTCCATGACCACCAGTGGCGTACGTCGACCCCACATAATGCCATCCCAAAACAGCAGGAAACCTCCACCTTGCTGCACTTGCTGGACAGTTTGTCTAAAGCGTTCAGCCTGACCGGGTTGTCTCCAAACACGTCTCCGACGATTGTCTTGTTGAAGGCATATGCGACACTCATCGGTGAAGAGAGCGTGATGCCAATCCCGAGCGGTCCATTCGGCATGTTGTTGTACCCATCTGAACCCGCGCTGCACGGTGTCGTGGTTGCAAAGATGGACCTCGCCATGGATGTCGGGAGTAAAGTTGCGCATCATGCAGCCTATTGCGCACAGCTTGAGTCGTAACACGACGTCCTGTGGTTGCACGAAAGGCATTATTCAACATGGTGGCGCTGCTGTCAGGGTTCCTCCGAGCCATAATCCGTAGGTAGCGGTCATCCACTGCAGTAGTAGCCCTCGGGTGGCCTGAGCGAGGCATGTCATCGACAGTTCCTTTTTCTGTATCTCCTCCATGTCCGAACAACATCGCTTTGGCTCCTTCCGAGACGCCTCGACACTTCTCTTGTTGAGAGCTCTTCCTCGCACAAAGTAACAATGCGGACGCGATCGAACAGCGGTATTGCCGTCTGGGCGTGGTTGAATTACAAACAACACAAGCCGTTACCTTCTTTCTCTTGGAATGACTTGAAATGCTCGGCTGTCGGAGCCCTTCCGCCTAATAGGCGCTGCTGGTGCATGGCTGTTTACATCTTTGGGTGGGTTTAGTGACATCTCTGAACAGTCAAAGGGACTGTGTCTGTGATACAGTATCCACAATCAACGTCTGTCTTCAGGAGTTCTGAGAATTGGGGTGATGCAAAACTTTTTCTGATGTGTGTACATTACGTTCGTTCATGGGAGTCCTCTGTGGAGTATACCACAAGGACCGACAAACCCTTTACCGAGCTTAGTATGGCCCATTCGGTTTATGATGTAACACCGCACCACCTTGACTTGTGTCAGTACGGGGCACTCGGAGTTTGACTTGGAGACAACGAATACCGTACTGGTGAAGATGAACGAACCTGCGCTTCATACAGGACGATAATATCGCTGTACAAAATTCTTAGCGAAACGAACGTCGTTTAACGAACATAAACTCTTAGTGAACAGTGAAGAGGTAACCGATACGAGTTTTATCTCGAAGAACAAGCAAAGAGGTATGTCTCTCGAATAGTGTCGAAGTCTGCAATTAGAAGTTCTTACTAAAACCAGAAAGAGATCTGTACAGTCTTCCAGATTGAGGCCACTTTATATATACTTTTTCATGGAGACCCCGTACCCTACTAAACTAACTCTCTAGATAGAAAAAACAATGAAGGTCATATTCAATCATGCTTCGCTTACCGAATGATGTGGTGGTTCTAATTGAGCTCTTATTGGCAAAACCAAAGGAAAACTTATGCTGCGACGGAACGATTCTTTTCTATCGTCAGTGTTCACTGTCATCGGATTGTGCTTCGACTACGCTAACCAAGAATTCGAAGAACAGATCATCGTATTATCGTATGTCGGGTGTGCGCTTACTCTCTTGAAGAATTTACACAACTGAAAAAGTGAACACCTTGTTACGCACGATATACAAGAACTACTAGTATTTAAAAAAAAAGAGATCTTCTGCTAGATAAAGGCACATTATTTCTATGAAGGACAATGAGCTGATAGATATTTTGGCCAAGGAGAGCGTTTACGATGGAGACGATACTTACTGTGGAACCCCAACTATAGATTTGCCACAACGATTTAGAGTTACAGAACAGTGTAGAATAAGAATGCTAGGTGCCCTGCAGTAATGTTTGAAGAGCTTACAAATAAATATAACCTTTGCTACTAGTGCGTCACTGACATAATCACTGCCGGTATTCACGTAGCTTCAGAACCACCATCGCAAACCTAATCCTTAATCAGGGTTCCTTTAAAAAATGGCTCCACCAGACCGATCTTAGACGATCCCTGATTTGTGTATGTGTTTAAGAAGAGCAGGCCAAACAGTTCTTCTTTATGCGTAGAAAGAGTGAGATGAGGTACTGCGGAAATAAAACTGTGAGAGGGGGGGGGGGGGGAGTCCTTCATGGATAGCGCAGTCGGTTGAGTCTTTGCCCGCGAAAGGCAAAGTCCCTGAGTTCGAGTCTCGGTCAAGCACAGAGATTTCATGTGCCAGAAATTTCAGATCTTCTTTGATTACGTAAATCACCGTTACTCCACAAATACGGTATTAAAATGTCTACTAAAACAGCACTGTACCCGCTGACTACAATGACAACATTACCCGAGAACGCCTTCAAGGTTTACTACTACTATCTGTAATTTTACTCATCCTGTACATTGGGCTTTCTCACTAGTGAAAAATATAAAATGTAATCTGTAATTTGTAACAACTGTCTACCGTTTATCTGATTGCACCGTATTGTAACAGAAATATTCCAATTAAAAACCTCAAAACAGTATCTCAGAATATTGCTACTATTGTCTGCTGTAAGCAGGGGATCATAATATCTCGCAAGAAACAATGTTACGTACTGGTTCTCAAATGTCCTCGAATGCTACGCGGAAAGGAATGTAGCTGTGTTTCTGCAGTTTCCTTGTGTGTTATACGTCTTTCGCAAGGCAAACAGCTGTGTTGCGAGGAAGGTAAACTGGCGCACGAATTCGCTCAGAGTCATTTTATGGACAAGAAGCCACAGGATGAGGCATCTCTTTTTCTGCGGTATTGCAGTGCCTGTGTTATTCCGAATGTCTGAAGGAACTTAACATCGTAATTCGGAACAGCACAGGCACTGCAGTATCCTATTTATTCGCTGACACCGGGAAAGCGACTTCAAGCAAAATGTCCCCTCTGTACGGGAATACACGTGATGAATGTACGAGTACAGGATGTTGATACATGGTTGACGACATGTGGAAGTTTGAGGGTGGCTGTTCTCGAGTAGCTAAATAGTAAGGCGATACCACCCGATAAGAGGGGAAATACGGGTTCGAGTCTCGGTCAGACACAAATTTTCACTGTCGTCATTCTATTATAGAGTTGATGGCAGTCCATATTCGCAACTGCGGACGTCCTTCATGTAACGCGGTACACGGTGATCACAGTTCTAGGGTGTCTATTTAACAACTTCCAGGGGCAGTAAAATTTTGATTTACAGTATTTCACATAATTATTAACCGATTTTAAAAAATTCAAGTTCTACCATAATCTACTCATTAACTTACATAATCTTGTGTTAAAGGTTTAACACAATATACAGATGTTACAGTTAGAAACTGTGCATAAGTCTTGAAGCAGCATAAACAGCGCGCAAATCACCCGGACTACATTCATACAGTGCTTGAGAAAGGGAGCACTTAGCGGCTTCCAACAAACTATATCCATAGTTTTAAACGTTTAGAAAATTCTTCTCGCTGATACTGCCCTAAAAATCACGAAAAGAATAGTGTTTATCACTTACTTACATTTCCACTGTTCACGCAGTAAAACTTCTGCATCAGACATTACGTTTTAATTTATTACTTCTTTATTGCTAACTGCATTCATGACAGATTATGCAGACAGTATTCACATACACCACTGAATGTACCTGCAAAATTTTATGTGTGCACGACTCACAGTTCTGGAAACATTACGTCATAACATGGAAATGCGTGAGAAATTAGCTTTTGTTTAATACGGAGTGCAGTTTACCGAAACTATGTAGTTTGGCAGTGAGAAGAACACTTAGCGACTTCCACAAACTTTGATCATAATTTCGACTTTTTTAAACTTTTTGTCGCTTCTATTCTCAGCGTCAAATATTTAACACATTTACTCATTTGTAATCAGACGTTTGGAGCTGTTTTATAAGTGGTTTGAAAAGTTCTCGGAATCGTCACGAGAGGTCAGCGCTAGTGCAAAGGATTGTTCACGTGATATTCATTGGACTATTGTCTGTAAACACGTGCCACGTCAGTGCTCTTGGAAGAGATCTGTAGCTGTGACGTGGTTCTGTAGTTTCCGCGTAGTGATTTGCGAAGATGGAAAAATGCGAGATTCGAGCGATGATTAAGTACTTCGTAAAGAAAGATATGAAAGTAAAGGTTCATGCTAAATTCCAAAATATATTGGGATACTCTGCTCCTTTATATTCAACTATTGCCAAGTGGACAAATGAATTTAAATTTGGCAGCGAGAACTTAGATGATGATCCGCTAAGATCGGCCAAGATGTGTCACAATAGTGAATTATACTGTAGCCAAATATTTTTATATAATTAGTAAATTCTACGTTATGAATTAAACTAGAAATAACTTATAACAGACCTGCTAAAATGTTTAAGTTCAGCTACTTGTATCATAAGGACAACTGAACATTTCAGGGACAGAAAATCTGTGAGTTGTATGTGGTATGCATTCATTCGTTGATGTTATGCGGTCTAATCCTCTTATTACTCATTCAGGGAAAAACTATTCGGCCGCCCGCTGTGGCCGAGCGTTTCTAGGCGCTTCAGTCCGGAACCGCGCTCTTGCTTCGGTCGCAGGTTCGAATCCTGCCTCGGGCATGGATGTGTATGATGTCCTTAGGTTAGTTAGGTTTCGGTAGTTTCTAACTCTAGGGGACTGATGACCTCAGATGTTAAGTCCCGTAGTTCTTAGAGCCATTTGAAAAACTGTTCGTGTCGTAAAATAGGTCATATTGTATATAGCGTATAAAGATGGCATCTGTTCAGCAGTTGGAATATTAAACACGACCGCACAGTACGTTTTGTCACTGATGATGTTACTAATGTATTCGCAGACATAATACCAGAAGAAAAAAAGTGCTGATCCGCTGTCTATTAAATCTGTCTTTGGTTCAGAAAGAAGTAAAACACACTGCTGTAAATCTGTTTAACAATCTACCACTACCCAAGAAACTACAGTGACTACCAGGGAGTAACAGTATTTTCACGTGTAGGTTAAAGTTGTTTCTCCTTCATAATTCCTTTTAAGCAGCAGATAAATATCTTGAGCTGCAATGTCATCCTGTAAGTGGGCAGCTTGTAGCCAAATAAAAATATCTTTTATAGAAGTGCATTCAACTTAAGTTTACTTGATAAGTTTCATGTTACAAGTTTATGGTGAATATGATACATAGGACTCATAGTTAACAAACAATAAATTCAGATTTTCACGAGACTTTAATTTACCATACGAATGTAGAGTTGATAAGAAATTATGATATTATGTAGTTGATTTCGTTATTAAAATAATCAATACTGAGAAATTTTGCTTCCTTTCTTGAAACTTCGTGTGACGGTCTGTTACTGAAGATACTCTTCTTATCAGTTATTTTTAAATAATGCCTTGCCCTACATTGAGAAATTTTCTAATAATAAAGAAACGTGATAGTCCATCTAATTCCCACCGACACCGCGTCACTGTTTCACGGCCGTTCTCTCGCCCCGGAAACGTTGATTAAATCAGAGCATCACTGAATTTTCTTCGCGTCCGCTCGACAGCCAATTGTCTTCTCGATAGAAGTGGAAAACCTGGAGTGGAGTTAGCTGACGATAACGATCACGTGTTTTAGATGCGTTTATCGCCCGCAATGTGAAATAGCTCGCCAATCTTCACCACGTCTCTCGTGTCACGCTCCAGAATCTCCCCGGAGTTGTTGAGGGCGTAGCATGACGTCATCGGCGGCTGAAATCGCCTAAGAAGTGTTATTATCACGTACCTTAAGTTGATGGATGTCTATTTCTACGCGAAATCGAGAGATTCTGCGTATCTCGAAACGATACGGGATTCGGAGAATGTGGAATCTAACACTCATGGTTCTTTCAATCTGCGAGACTGTGGCGTCCTGAATGACGATCTCCTTTGGATCGGTAAAGAAAATAGTGGATCTTCTTATACTTCTACAATTGACTTCCATGCTACAGGAGGAATTATAGCTATATAAGCATGATTTTTAAACCCTGAGATGGAGATAAGACTTGTTACTATGCTGTGAAATATTACTTAGGCCGTTCCCAAAACCTTGTAGAGGGATAGAAATTCGGGATAAAGCCTTTTTTAAATATATGGTTTTAGTAACTGCTTTTGAAGATAATGAAATTATATAAATTGTATCGTGACCATTAATACAAAAGAAAAGTTTATCTCACGTTTGGTGCATTGTCCTCTGAATCTGAAAACACATTTATTTTGTGTTCAGGTTAAAATAACATGCGAATACTATTACTGAAAATATTCCATATCTTGCTGGCAATCTGAACCTTAGTTCCAAATCATAGTAACCGAGGTGAATCAAAACGCTCATCGTTTCTAAACCACTTTTCGTCCACACCACAGGATCAAACCATCAAATATAACCTTGTCAGTAGTTGAGGCAGGCAACCCGCCGCTGAACATCGCATCTATTACAGAATTCCTAGGAAGAAGTAAGTTGAATTGCTCTCTGACAGGCGTGAACTTGTGTGGTCTATTTAATAGTCTAGACTGTGGAGAGTTGACTACAGAGTATT
Source organism: Schistocerca cancellata (assembly GCF_023864275.1). Taxonomy (NCBI): domain Eukaryota; kingdom Metazoa; phylum Arthropoda; class Insecta; order Orthoptera; family Acrididae; genus Schistocerca; species Schistocerca cancellata. The sequence goes on from NC_064626.1 coordinate 731,214,907, forward strand.
TGTGGAGCTCAACTTCTTACGGTGCTCTTCAGTTCTCGCCAATTCTGACATGACAACACTAGACACGTCGTTTTCGCAGTACAGTGATAACTAACTACAAGTAAACAACATTATGAATTAAAAAACAACGCTATAATACCTGTTTTCTTGGATTTCACGTGTATAGTCCTGTAGTTTCAAGTTTATGATGGTTTGGTGGTTCGTTCAAAAAATGGTTCAAATGGCTCTGAGCACTATGGGACTTAACAGCTGTGGTCATCAGTCCTCTAGAACTTAGAACTACGTAAACCTAACTAACCTAAGGACATCACACACGTCCATGCCCGAGGCAGGATTCGAACCTGCGACCGTAGGAGTCGCGCGGTTCCGGACTGAGCGCCTATAACCGCTCGTCCACCACGGCCGGCTGGTGGTTCGTCTTTCAGTTTATTGTTGCGGTGTAAGTGAATATTGAAACGATGATTTGGACTATTACTCGAGAGGCGAACTGGTTACATGGCCGTAACGAGAACTAACGCCTTCATGTGACCAACTTCAATCCTACTCCAATTGAAACTAGCGTGTGTTGTCACATCGCGGTGCGGCTGTGAAAAAGGAGCGCGAAAAATATCTTCGCGGAAAGTCGTGATAATTTTCTGCTAATGTCATTAATGTTACTGACAATGAGAACGAGAAGAATTTGACAGTTCTGACAGAAATGGAAATGAGTGTTTGGCGTCATTGACAGGGAGGCCCCTTGCGGGGCAGGTCTTATTACGCTCGCCGCCACATTGGGCGACCTGCGCGTCGGATGGGGATGAAATGATGATGAAGACAGCACAACACCCAGTCCCTGAACGGAGAAAATCCCCGACCCCGCTGGGAATCGAATCCGGGCTCATAGGACGGCAATCCGTCTCGCTTACCACTCAGCTATCGGGGCGGACAGTTCTAACAGAGAAAGCGACGGAAAGTGACAGCACATGTTAACGAGCATAAGTTAAGTCAGTGGTGTGCACATTATGGAAGGAAGGGCTTGATGCCGAGTGAGGCAGGCTTCAAGTCCCTTCAAGTCCCTGCCCCGAATAATAATAAGTAGAATGCACATAAGAAATGTTTCATTGATGATATACATACATTTATTATTAGTAATTTCTACGATACCATGGATAACACAAATTACTCATGTCGCGATGAACTGGACTTTTACGCTAGCAAAAAGCTCTGAGAAAATTATTCCATCAATACGCTTTGATCTCAAAAGGGGACAGAATCGAGGCATTATATGCGGATGAGAGAAAATACTTACGAAAGGAGCATACTACCTTAGATTTTTTATGAGAAAATAAGACATCAAAATTAAAACACCAAATGGCTTACTTGAACGAACTGCGGATTTATACACACTAGACTGTGAATAAAATAACACGAGTGACAGTGTGCGAGAGCATTGTCAAACAACAGTGCTAGGCACCGTTTAAATTTCATGAATGCAAAGATTCGTTTCGCTTTCAATTTTCCTCAGTGAATATAATAGGAATACTTCAGACTGTCATGTGGAAATGGATACAATGAATTGTTTTTCATTAATAAAAAAATGGTTCAAATGGCTTGGAGCACTATGGGACTCAACTTCTGAGGTCATTAGTCCCTTATAACTTAGAACTAGTTAAACCTAACTAACCTAAGGACATCACACACATCCATGCCCCAGGCAGGATTCGAACCTGCGACCGTAGCGGTCTCGCGGTTCCAGACTGCAGCGCCTAGAACCGCACGACCATTTCATTAATAATTGATAGAATAAACTATTTGTAGAGACAAGGAAAGCCAAAATTTTGGAATTAATTAAGGGCCACCAACCTTCTCCTTATCATTCTATTGACAAAAGTTTACGAGAAAATGGTTCTCTTCCTACTAAAGCCACACTATTTACAGCTAAATACTATAAAAATGTCTGGAATCTTGAAAAAAATACAACCCGTAGTCAAGCATTTCGCTCCGTAGCCCGAATAAATAACGGCTGATGGTTCCGCCGTTAATAAACTAACGTCTCGTCTCACCCAGACAGGTGCAAGCCTTTCGACGTAACTCTCCTTCGACGACCTGCGCTGCTCTGCTTTTCAGTTGTCCCTACAAGACACAGTGGACCTCCTACCAGATCGTTTCACCAGAGAGAAATTTGCATGGCAACCTGGATCTCAGTGTTACAAGCCAAAAACGCTAACTGCCAAAGCACGCGGACAGTTTGGTTTATTGATGCCTGTTCTCACATTAGAAGACTAGAAAAGTTGTGCATCACACAAAAAAGTGTGTGATGATTACTGGAGGAGAGGTACTGAGACGGACAAGAAAACTGGAAATTCGAGTATAATAAAAACAATCGGCATAGATTCGAACGTGTCGGCATTATGATCCGCGAATGAAACAGCAGATGAATCGACGGGTATAGCTGTGAAAAACAGCACTATCGCCGGGGAGGGTAGTTTTACGGATACTACAAGTAAAGCGTTCTGATCAGCCAACGCGAGACGTTCATTTCGTCCTGTTTATGTCCTTGTTTCTATATGGGAACTTAATGCAGTGGCGCATATAGACGTATATCGTGTGACAAGATTCCACCAGAATAATACCCGACCACAATGTTATTGCACTTGGCTTCCCATGGCCGCTATCGGAAACACGCGGTGACGTAACAGTAAACCACAGTGGTGACTGCGGAAGACGCATTGTACTGTGAAGGAAGAGTTGTGCATATACTACTAAGTGTTACAGCGTGTCCTCGTTAAACACTGGTTGGTGAGTAAGTTCGTAGCATTTTTCCATAAGTTTAATAAACTCGACAGATACACATAACGGAGACTTTAGTGATCAATACTTCACTACTTACAACAGTCTGCCAACGCTGCGGTAACTTTTCGATTCAGCGACTGTACAAATCACGTGGTTTTGAGGCGAACTTAGAACCAGGTTCGGAGCGCATTTTAGTCCAAAAAGGAAGTTACTAGAAGGCTGTTGGATAGAGAGCGGAAAGGATGAAAATCTGAGGGCGAAAGGACATATGAATAAGGAGGGTGCGGAATGACTTCCCAACACAACTCCAGTATAGTGTTTTTCTCAGTCTAGCAAAATGCAGGCGAGCTTTATTGTGGAGTAGCATCACTTTACACAGTGTTCCTCATCTTTATTCTTGGATTGTGCGCCGGCCGGAGTGGCCGAGCGGTTCTAGGCGCTACAGTCTGGAACTGCGCGACCGCGACGTCGCAGGTTTGAATCCTGCCTCGGGCATGGATGTGTGTGATGTCCTTAGGTTAGTTAGGTTTGAGTAGTTCTAAGTTCTAGGGGACTAATGACCTCAGAAGTTAAGTCCCATAGTGCTCGGAACTTTTTTTTTTATTGCGCTTGCAAGACATCTGTTATTGAAAATAAATGTCAGCAATGATGTTTACACATCGGCGAAGATATTAGCAGTTCACCACACCGTCGCTGTTGCACCACACGCATAATATTATCTTTTGTATGGGGAGTTGCCGCTTTGTTTGGGCTCAAGTATTCCTTTCTTTAGCTGTAGCCGAGCGGTTCTAGGCGCTTCAGGTCCGGAACCGCGCTGCTGCTACGGTCGCAGGTTCGAATCCTGCCTCGGGCACGGATTTGTGTCATGCCCTTAGGTTAGTTAGGTTTAAGTAGTTCTAAGTCTAGGGGACTGATGACCTCAGATGTTAAGTCCCACAGTGCTTAGAGCCATTTGAACTATTCTATTCCTTCCTTTTACTTAAACTAGCATAAATACACCATTACTCTTCACCAGTCGCGATACACGACATAAATGGTCGGTGTTGTTCACGAGCCAATCGATGACAAGCAAGCAGAAATGCACATGTGGCACGCGCAGATTTTTTGGATTTCAGCTTAGAGCATGCGGTACCCGTACACTCTATTTTTGAATCTTTCACATTGCATGCAAATGTCGCACGATGGTGAAATCATCACAATTCATCACAACTGCCAGTTCTAGAGTACAGTTCTAACATTCTGCGTGGTGTCTGTTGTTCTAAGTCGTGTCTCCCTACCACTTTCGCGCAACGACGCTCTGAGCGTGTTTTTTAGGGAATTGACTAGTTTGAACCTGGGACCTGTTGCTGGTAAGGAGACGCCAGACCACACATGACATGTAGAGTTCAGAAGAGTTCAGTGATACTAGCGATGATATAACCAAATACTTAATGATTTCAGCGTCAGCTCCACTGCACTCCCTGTAAAAGAATCTTAATACTAACTAAATTTAGTGGAAGGGGTTCAAGGCTTTCCTATTTTTAGTTAGCTGGTAAAATAACGTCGAAAAAGCAGTTAAGTTTACCACTGGAAATTTTATTCTACTCACAAAACATTGTTTATAAATTGCACTATTGCTAAAAAGAAATGTTTTAATACAGGATGATAAAAACCAACTGTGTTCAACAAAAAATGTGAACGAATATTCCCTGAATGGGTTTCCAAGTTCTACAATGGATCGAAGGTTGACCTATGCCATATCACATCTATAATCTAGGTTTAAATTAAGTTTCACAAAAGAGAAAACTATCAAAATGGTCTACAGTGACCCTCAATTATCTTTAATTACTTATCTAACTTGTCGTAAATTACAGTGGCTGATGTGGCTTCTCAATAATTATATAACAGAAAAATAATCGCGTTTCAGATTTTAACTTATGTAGCAAATGTGAATACCATGAGCTTCAATTGACGATCGACACTAGTATTACGTAAAAAGGGGATGTAACAGATGAGACTTCTGCAGTTCTGAGTGAAGCCTTATGCGCTCAAAAATGCGGCATCGCGTGCGTTCATTACCTTGTCGGTGTTCGTCAGGGGGCGGCGGCCGACGCAGCTCCATTCAGTTCGCCGTCTCGTAAGCAACTCTTTTCTAACTTCTCCTTACTACAATTTACCGAAGTTGGTTGAAAAAAAACTATCGGGCTATGTTTTCATCTGACCAATCAGGGTCTCAATGTTAACCTTAAGCTCCGCCTACAAAAATTCTGTCTGTCCAATGAGAAACGTTATACTTTTCGTGGTGGGGCAATGTTTTTAACGTTTGCAACGTAACAGAGACGCGTAAAAGTCTCACGATAAAACTTGCGGCTGGTGTGGCCCTTTTAGTGTTATCGTAAGATCCATACTATTCTTCTGGAGGGCTCTAGCTTTTAACATGGGCTGGGGGTGGTCCTGACGGTTAGCTGGCGACGTGGGTGTCCGTCCCTTATCGTAGGGCCTTATAGCTTAACATGGTTCTGCTCTCGGCTTCTGTTCTCGTTTCTCCCCCCGGAACTGCGTCTGTCTCACGGTGGGAAGGTATGACATGCATTTAGGCATTCTTGTGTTAGTCTGTGGTATTCCACTTGCTCACTCGTTACTCGTATTACTTTGGTTAATTTAATGTCAGGATTTATTCGGAGCTATGTGACATACTGCCGGATTTGCTTATCATGTCAGGGTTTTCATGGAAGGTATTGGATTTGCCTGACACCTTACACAGTAACGTGGGTTATTGTGGATTAATACGTTTAAAAGATATTCATCAAACCTCAAAGGTCTCCTGAACGTGAAGAGTCACTTATGTCTAAACGATCTTCCTTAAAAGGAGAACACAATTTTCTTGCCGTGCTCTGTCCAATGGTATTATCCCCATACTCGGTGCAGATATTTCTGGCTGCCTCTGCTGCTGCCACCGTTCTACTGAACTCAAACTGAAGAACATGTCGGAAATGTTCCGGTTTCTCTACATGGTACTTCATTTTATACCGTTCACAACTCCATCCACTACCTCCAAATGACAAATTGGTGGTATGTAAACTCAAAAAGCAATAGTGACAACAAATAAAAAATGGCAACCGGCAAATAAAAAAAGCACCAGCCTAATATCACTACAAAAATTGACGATAAGCCGACCAAAGTGCCCTCACTACCAGGTGCAATAATCTTATTGTCAACTAGTACCGGAGTGTACCCTATTCCTACCCCTCCTCTCCCCCTTCCACCATTGTTTCTCAGGCGTAAACACGACGGTGCTGACACCCGCCGAGTAGTACATGTGAAAGAGTTAGTGACAGTCTCGTGCTGAAGTTACGTACATGTTCGTCAAGCAGTGAAGCATGACAGAAATGAGGAAAACTTGTAACATTTAGTAACTCTGCAGTCCATTTCCATAAGCGGTGGATGCTACACGCCACAAACAAACACATGATATCTACAAAGTACATCTTTAAGCAAAGCATGTGTGTCTAAGTGCTACCCACATAAATACTTACGTCCACGCAAACGTAGTTTCAAGAACAGATAAATAACTAATATGATACCAGCAGGATCACTTCTGAACTTCTGATTTCTTGCGAGAATAGGATATTGATGGGTAAGGAAACCGGCCATGATATTTTCTAAGGAAACATCCCTGCATTTGCCTTAATATATTAATGGAAGCCCTGGAAAACCAAAATCACGACATCTGGGTGGGAATTTGACCGCCACTCCAGTCCAGAGCCTTAATCAGTGCACTGGCCTGTTGGGCAAATACTTGACTTAACTTTCCAGAAAAAATTTGTACATTGCTCGCATTTTTGTTTCACTACGCTGAACTCACTGACTATTGTTACAATATAATTTAAATACAAAGGAATAAAAATTAGCAATCACGTTACATTTAAGAATGTACGAGATAACTGACGCTATAATGTACTTATTTCATTCCATAATTGTATCGCACACCGGGAAGAACAGCGACACAACTCAAAAATACAATGCTTGAGAAAACTCGACCTTAAAAATTCTATAAAACTTGTCTTGAAATAGTATAAGTTCTCTTTACATTTCTAATAACTATTTTTGGCAGTTAATTCCATTATATTCTATATAACAGTAATATGGGCTTATAGCTCTATTCTCGTCAAATGTGAGTTATTATCCGATAGTTATTAATTAGTTCTTTGAGTTGCGTCGCCTTTGTTGCTTTTCTAAAAACGTTTTCGATTTAGTTACGACCCTTCATGCAATACTTTTGCCATTTTTTGGTACTTATCTTACAAACAAATATGAAAAACAAGTTGAAGTTTATTATAAAAATAACAAATCTAAAATTATAATTTATGAAAGTTAATACTATTTAATGAGGAACAATTTAAAGAACACAACTTACGAAAACATTGAATTATGAATATACTTGTACATATATAGCAGCAGTACTCTTCGCCGAGAAAAGGAATATAATATAAACTTCCTTTCTAGCAGAACTTTCGTAATATTTACAACAGTTGTAACAGTCTAAATAACTTCTGTTCCTTCAGACTTGCTTACGTGTATGAAGGATATTGTAGTACTGTAAGACACAGATACTGTATAAACGCAGACACTGTAATAATCAATTATATTAAAGATCACATTCAACTTATCTTACACATGAAATGTGTCACAACTCAGAATGTGCGGCACTTCTTGAGTGACTCATGTACACCTGCCAGTAGAAACATTGAAACGTCATTGTTATTGCCGTGATGAATCATGAAATAGCCTACAACAAAACTGACGCAAATGATAGAGATATGACATTTTTCGTGGACGTTGGGACAATTCACACGTATCTTTTAGTTACATAAACTAAAAATTGCCGTTTTTTGACATTGCCAATTTTCATGCCGGCGTCCGATATGATTTATGCATTTCTGTATTCACTAGAACACATCAATAACATAACAATGAATTTAATTTATGGAGCTACATCTCATTTCACAAGTGAGTAGTAGTCGCATAAGAATAAATACGGTGCTAAAGTTCACGAAGAAAAGCGTACGCTATCCTCATACCTCGCAAAGAAAAGAAGGGTTCTTACATGAGTGTTTATTTGCTGTCGACGACGAACTCATTAGTAGGGAATAAATTTTTATGTGGTAAAAGGTTTTAAAATATTTTATTCTTTTGTGTCAGACAAATACAAAAAATATACATAAAACGCAAAAATATTTTGTTTCAGAATTACAAAATTATAAATACCTATGTTAGAAAATCATTCACCATGAATCCTTATGCAGTGGTGGACTGAAACAATTCGCTGTTGCACTCAACCAGGAAAACTTTCTACAGATTTTCCATCACAAACGAATATCGCTTGTCTTGGAACAATGTACGATACCGGGAGAAGGACCTATCAGCATCACATGATGACAGTCTTGCATACTTCATCAAAGGAAAGCCACTGGCACACACTTTTTCAGTTTCGCCAAAGCCTACTCCTCCTTTGAAAGCCTTGGCAATTTTACACGCAGTATGAAAGCCACCATTTTTTAACACACTTTTAAGTTTCTGTTTAATAGCATCCACTTTCGGACCTTTGAGTGAGTTTTTTTTCTCAGTGTCTTCGACTTTATTAACTGTCTCAGCTAACAACAATTTCATTGATGTTTCTAAGTTTTTGACAGAATGAAACATAAAACTCAAATTTTGCAGATATATAAGATAAAATATTTTTTAGTGTACTGTCGTTGAATAAGTTCTGAAGAATTTCAGTTGAAGAAGCGTCACTCTTTAGTTTATCAATCAGCGATTTAAAATTTTTAAGAATTGTTTGCATAATACACTGCTGCTTTCAACCATGTCCACTAGCGAGTAGCTATGGGTCTAGGTGAAAGTACGAGATCTGTAGTTTTTGCTCTAAGCGAATCAGTTCTTGTTTATGCTTTCACAAACGCCTTTTTGCCATTTGAGATCAATTTGCACACTTTAGGATCCAATGTACGCATCTGCTCATATAGTCTGTGTGAGCCATATACAATACAAGCTATATATACACTCCTGGAAATGGAAAAAAGAACACATTGACACCGGTGTGTCAGACCCACCATACTTGCTCCGGACACTGCGAGAGGGCTGTACAAGCAATGATCACACGCACGGCACAGCGGACACACCAGGAACCGCGGTGTTGGCCGTCGAATGGCGCTAGCTGCGCAGCATTTGTGCACCGCCGCCGTCAGTGTCAGCCAGTTTGCCGTGGCGTACGGAGCTCCATCGCAGTCTTTAACACTGGTAGCATGCCGCGACAGCGTGGACGTGAACCGTATGTGCAGTTGACGGACTTTGAGCGAGGGCGTATAGTGGGCATGCGGGAGGCCGGGTGGACGTACCGCCGAATTGCTCAACACGTGGGGCGTGAGGTCTCCACAGTACATCGATGTTGTCGCCAGTGGTCGGCGGAAGGTGCACGTGCCCGTCGACCTGGGACCGGACCGCAGCGACGCACGGATGCACGCCAAGACCGTAGGATCCTACGCAGTGCCGTAGGGGACCGCACCGCCACTTCCCAGCAAATTAGGGACACTGTTGCTCCTGGGGTATCGGCGAGGACCATTCGCAACCGTCTCCGTGAAGCTGGGCTACGGTCCCGCACACCGTTAGGCCGTCTTCCGCTCACGCCCCAACATCGTGCAGCCCGCCTCCAGTGGTGTCGCGACAGGCGTGAATGGAGGGACGAATGGAGACGTGTCGTCTCCAGCGATGAGAGTCGCTTCTGCCTTGGTGCCAATGATGGTCGTATGCGTGTTTGGCGCCGTGCAGGTGAGCGCCACAATCAGGACTGCATACGACCGAGGCACACAGGGCCAACACCCGGCATCATGGTGTGGGGAGCGATCTCCTACACAGGCCGTACACCACTGGTGATCGTCGAGGGGACACTGAATAGTGCACGGTACATCCAAACCGTCATCGAACCCATCGTTCTACCATTCCTAGACCGGCAAGGGAACTTGCTGTTCCAACAGGACAATGCACGTCCGCATGTATCCCGTGCCACCCAACGTGCTCTAGAAGGTGTAAGTCAACTACCCTGGCCAGCAAGATCTCCGGATCTGTCCCCCATTGAGCATGTTTGGGACTGGATGAAGCGTCGTCTCACGCGGTCTGCACGTCCAGCACGAACGCTGGTCCAACTGAGGCGCCAGGTGGAAATGGCATGGCAAGCCGTTCCACAGGACTACATCCAGCATCTCTACGATCGTCTCCATGGGAGAATAGCAGCCTGCATTGCTGCGAAAGGTGGATACACACTGTACTAGTGCCGACATTGTGCATGCTCTGTTGCCTGTGTCTATGTGCCTGTGGTTCTGTCAGTGTGATCATGTGATGTATCTGACCCCAGGAATGTGTCAATAAAGTTTCCCCTTCCTGGGACAATGAATTCACGGTGTTCTTATTTCAATTTCCAGGAGTGTATTATGAGTGGGAAGCTGTAGAAAGACCTTCGGCTGCCTTCTTCGTATATGTGGAGCAGCATCCGTTATGAAGAGTAAAGCACTATCAAATTTCACTTCATTCCGCCATAACAACTGAAGAATTCATTCAATAAGCTGGTAATTGTTAAGTGATTCGATCCTGATATTTCTTTACATTCTAATAGAAACTACAGCTTGGAAACTATTTTATCAATTTATAGCACACCTGTCACAACATTTCCCACATTCCTATCGCTAGAGTCTGGTGATTCGTCAATGCTCACCTAATTTTTTTCATATTCTGCTCCAAACTTTCTTAGCATTTCTTCGCGACAGGCGGGCAAATGTAGTTTTGTTAACGTATTTTAAAATTTGAGCTTTTCCTAGGAAAATTTCTGAGCGCCGGACTACTCAGTTTATATAAAAGAATATCACACAAAAGAGAAGTGTTGCGTAAATCTGCGTAACTAGGGTATGTAAAAAGGAAGCTGCTTCACCTAAAAGAACTTGTCTAGAAGTCGGGCGTGGAGCGGCTATTCTTTGTTTACTGCCTGCTAAATTCCGCAATTCTTCCCTCACTTGTAAAGAAGCCATTAGATTCAGCAACTTATTATTGCAAACGGGAGCAAAACTTGACTCTGCTTTCGAGATTATATCGCCAATCTCTTCACTTAAGATACCGAACTGCATGAACGCTCTACTTTAAACAAGAAGTGGGCAGTGACTGAAGACCGTTGTGTATACTGTGTCAGCCACCCGCATCATAAATGAGGGATTCCCCTTTCAGATAGCGAGGAAGCACGTGTAGTGGAGGTCACTCACTACGCAATACGTTTACGATTGAAGTTCATTCAAACTGCGTTCTCATAATACGACAATGCACGAGATTTTCTGTTGAATTTAAAAATTATAATAAAGAAAAGTCACAAATGACGGGTTTTTAGCAATATTATTTAAAATATTTATTTATATAAAATATTACAAATTTTGCATTTTATGTGAAATAGAATATCGTACACGATTGAAGTGTGTTAGTTCGGGAATTTCTATCTCAGTTACAGTTTTTCATGCACTGTTGAAATGTAATAGCCGCCCGCTGTGGTCGAGCGGTTCTAGGCGCTTCAGTCCGGAACCGCGCGACTGCTTCGGTCGCAGGTTCGAATCCTGCCTCGGGCATGGATGAGTGTGATGTCCTTAGGTTAGTTAGGTTTAAGTAGTTCTAAGTTCTAGGGGACTGATGACCTCAGATGTTAAGTCCCATAGTGATCAGAGCCATTTAAACCATTTTTTATATGCTTTATAACAGTCTGACTACATTCAGAAAGATTCCGAGTTGGTACCTCTAGACTGGAATATGTACATACACCGCTTCCAGCGGGTTTTCTAAGAACGTGCGCCGACATTCTCCCTCTAGACAAAACATGATAATTCAATACTAGGTCAAAATTAACGCACAGCATCACACATAAAATTTACATAGTGATGAATGTAGTTTGTTGGCTTCATGTAGATCCAGTAAATTTTGTATCGTTCATTCGGCACTACATCCAGCTAGATAATGTTCCGGCAGAGTAATCTGAACCTTTGCCTACTGAGGATGTGTACACACGCCAAACAGCAACAGACTCCTGGGAAGTGAGAAATGACTCAGGCACAATTCTACACCCACACTTAGAAACGCACCTCCGAATCTACATCTATACTCCGCGAGCCACCTTACGGTGTGTGGTGGAGGGTACTTATTGTACCACTATCTGATCCCCCCTTCCCTGTTCCATTCACGAATTGTGCGTGGGAAGAACGACTGCTTGTAAGTCTCCGTATTTGCTCTAATTTCTTGGATCTTTTCGTTGTGATCATTACGCGAGATATATGTGGGCGGTAGTAATATGTTGCCCATCTCTTCCCGGAATGTGCACTCTCGTAATTTCGATAATAAACCTCTCCGTATTGCGTAACGCCTTTCTTGAAGTGTCCGCCACTGGAGCTTGTTCAGCATCTCCGTAACGCTCTCGCGCTGACTAAATGTCCCCATGACGAATCGCGCTGCTTTTCGCTGGATCATGTCTATGTTATATGCTTTCCATATTTCAAAGGTAACTTAGTTGATCAATGAGGGTCTCTGACTACCGACTTTGGAAATACAGTTCGAAACACCTCCTCCAACACAGCTTGCCTGCTACATGCGAGTATCGCTGGTCAACTTTACGAATCCCAAACTACTCCACGAAATTTATTTAACGTTTTGCCCTTTAAACCTCAGTGATAGAATCCGAGTATTTCCATTGGCCATTTCTTGCTTCCCAAGTGGTTCAAATGGCTCTGAGCACTATGGGACAACTTCTGAGGTCTTCAGTCCCCTAGAACTTAGAACTACTTAAACCTAACTAACCTAAGGACATCACACACGTCCATGCCCGCGGCAGGATTCGAACCTGCGACCGTAGCAGTCGCGCGGTTTAAGACTGAAGCGCCTAGAACCGCTCGGCCACCGCGGCCGGCTCTTGCTTTCACCAATAATACTCTTCAGTACAGATCTGCTTCTACCAGGTCTTTGCAAAGTTTCTGTCCGAGAGGTTCTGGAAAAACACCTGTCACAATGAGGAAGTTACGAGCTCTTTAGCTATCATAGTAAGCCCGGACGACAACCCATTTAGGAGGGTTACAGAAATCTGAATTATAGTTGACGACGTAGGTTGCTAGTGCTACTCTGAGATGAAGAGGTTGGAACAGGACTGGAATTCGTGGCGGGCCGCATCAAATCAGTCAGAAGACTGATGACTCATTATGTCTAGGCTGCACAAAAGCCAGCACCACTGGATATCCGAAATCGACTCTAGCATTGAAATAGCCGAGGACGAGCCGAAGGGTGCAGCCAGGAATGGTATGTTATCAGTGAGATTGGGTTCCCAGTCGATCGTTGTCGAGATCTGTGGCCCCTCTGGTTTTTATACCCATGTCAAGCGAGCAAAACACTCCTTCGCCTGGCAGTGTCGAGACGGCTGACGAGTGCTCCGGCCGCAACAGGTAACGACCGGCGCTGGTAGCGGCGGGTGTCGCAAGTGCGCTGACATCAGTTGGCCGGCGCCACGGAGGCGATCGCGAGGCAGCGCACGCCTCGGCTGAGCAGCGGCCCGTCCTTGGGCCTTGCCACTGGGCCACTTCTGGTGGTTGCCAGGGGCACGGCGGGCGAAAGTCGGTGACATATGCGCGCCTCAGGCGCCGGCGGTTGCCGTAACAGGCCAAACACGTCCGCTGCGCACAGTGGAGCATCACAACTGCTATTGGCAGGGTGACAGCACCTTAGGGAACATAACCGCTGTTCGATTATCGGTTTCTTTTAAACTTTTTCCTGGACACTGGGCTAATCTCCCGACTGCACGATAAAGAGTAACAGAAGTAAATAAAATGATAAAACAAGAAATAGAGGACTCCATGGTCTGAAGGCAGCTTCTGTCTCTCAACGAAGGCATTGTGAACCTGCCCTGGACAGAATGTGGTTGCGTGATTCAAATGTGCCTTTACTTCGTGTGACCTCACCACAGAGACGCAAGTAACATCGGTCATGTCTGAAGAAACCGCACAAATAGTTCAAATGGCTCTGAGCACTATGCGACTTAACTTCTGAGGTCATCAGTCGCCTAGAACTTAGAACTAATTAAACCTAACTAATCTAAGGACATCACACACATCCTTGCCCGAGGCAGAATTCGAACCTGCGACCGTAGCGGTCGCTCGGTTCCAGACTGTAGCGCCTAGAACCGCACGGCCACTCCGACCAGCAAGAAACCGCAACAGGACCTGTAACGTGTCCAATATACATAAACCTTTCGTCACACAAGGATCAGCTGCGCTATAATATTGTTCGCTGACGGATGCCGTTGTGTACAGGGAAGTTCAAAATGACTCTAAACACTATGGGACTTAACATCTGAGGTTATCAGTCCCCTAGAGTTAGAACTACTTAAACCTAACTAACCTAAGGACATCACACACATCCATGGCCAAGGCAGGATTCGAACCTGCGACCGTAGCAGCAGCGCGGTTCCGGACTGAAGTGCCTAGAACCGCTCGGCTACAGAGGCCGGCGCCTCATTGGACGATCTAAATGGACACCAGAAAGCCTCAGACTAAATTTCCAGTGCGCGTAATGATTGACAGCTCTCTTTAAACGTGGGTAAATGCAGCACAGTGCCGTTAACAGCGAGAAAGCATTGAGCATGTTACAGCGCATAAATATTTAGGCGTAATACTAAGAAGACATACGAAATGGGACGATCACGTAGAAAGAGTGTTAGGAAAGGCGAATGAAATACTTGGTTATGTTGCAAGGGTTTTGGAAAAATGCAGTGCATCAGTAAAGGAAACGGCATGCAATACGCTAGTGCGACCGATTCTGTAGTGTTGTTCCAGTGTTTGGAGTCCTAATCTAGTAGCCATGACAACGAACATTGCAAGAATTCAGAGATGGGCTGCAAGGATCGAAACAGTTCAGCATAAATCATACGAAACCATAAGAGTAATTCCCGAGAATCTGAAAGTGCAGTACTTGGAAGAAAGATGAATTAGTTCCCCTGAAACTCCGTTGCTTTAATTTAGAGAACCTATGTTCGAAGATGACTGTACGACCATTCTGCCAGCAACATATATATCTCACTTAGGAATAAAGGGAAAAAAAAGTAACAGAGATTATGGAGCGTATAGACGCACGTAGACTGTCGTTTTTTCCTCGCTGTGTTCTCGAATGGGGTAGGAAACAAAATTAGTAACATTGGACCATTGTAACCTCCGCCATGCACTGTACAGTGGTTTGCTCAGAATACGTATAGACGTAGATACTAGATATAAATGTAAGACGTACGTAGATATGAGTTCCTGAAGATGTTATATTAAAAAAAATGAGACTGTATACTGAAACAAATAAACACACTCTGAACGAGTGACAGCTAGAGGGGTTCGACAAAAATACGGAAACATAGCGAGAAATTCATCCTTGAACATAAGTGCAGACACTAGCCAAGCCTGCAGGTAGCGCTGTTGTGTCTGACCACAAACGGCGCCTGTGCCACGTCCTCAACACGCTGAAAGTGTCAGTCGCGGTCAGAACAGTGTTCTGTGTAGTTGCCAGTGAGTGAAACGAATTCGAACAGTATCAAGTTGTAGGTTCTCGTATGCTGGATGCTTCTGTAACCAATGTAGCCGAAATGTCTGGTGTTTCAATAGGAATTGTGTCGAAGATTTATACCGCGCACAGGGAAATGGAAGAATATCATCCGCTGACTCATAACGTGGACCAATGTCTCTATTGAGTGACGGCGACGTAGGCTGATTAAGGACGACTGTGACGAAAAATAACGGGCCGACGGCTGCGAAGGCTGCATAATCAGAGAACTGTGGGACAAACTAGAATTCCAAAACTACACATCAGTGATGCAGATGCGTGTAACAGGAAATCGTGATGCCGAAGCCATATTACGAGTTTTGTTTCACACTGTTGTCAACTTCTGGCGGAGTTTTCGCTCGAGACTAAAACATGCTGGGGTACGGTAATGATTTTGGCAGCCATACTGTAGTATTCCATGGACCTCATGGTTACTCTGCATGACCGATTTACTGCCAAGGGGTGATGATATTGGCTGATCAGGTCCGTTGCATACTGTAGCGTTTGTTACCCAATGGTGATGCTGTCTTCGAAAAAGGCAGTACTCGTTTTTGTGGATTGTCGCATCTCCTGTGCCCACCACATTCACCAGATCTCAATACCATTAATCCTTTGTGGGCTACTTTGGAGAGAAAGGTACGTGATCACTATTTCCATATTTTTGTCCACCCCCACGCACGCACAAGACAGCCAAGATCCGAAACCGATGATTTTTCTTTAGGATCAAAAGCCAAATTAAAAGAGAAAATGACTACATCGTGGTTATCGAAAGGCACTATCGTCCATTAGATGGAACATTGTAAACACAGTTTTATGTACATAATTGTTAACATGGGAAATGTTACAGAATTGCATATCTAGCTGCGTAAAGTGAACGATCCAGAGTCGTATTATGTTTGATAGTAAGGTGCATACTGTAGGATTTAAAGAAGTTAAACGTATGAACCTACAAATAAACTGTAATGAGATAAAATGCAGTATTGGTAGTTAGTTACTTGTTTAAACATTTCTTCCGGAGTAGTGGAGTCATTCATTGAAATTCGAGAAATGGCGCGCTCCTTGCCATTAAAACTGCCCGACCCGAAGGGATAGAAAATAACGAAATTTTGCTAATTGTGAGTATACAAAATAGTACAAAAAAAGAATAGGTGATTAAATTTGTAGGTGATGTGGAGTGTACTGGACGTCAGTTATAGTAAAGAAAGCTGCAACTTCTGACCACAACAATGGGTCTAACCCAGTAGGAAATGAGACTGGATGAGAGATGTGGCTATACAAGTCGATGCCGCTTCAACTCTGTGCCACTGCCTGGCGAGTGGTGGTGCGTCAGTGTCTCGGCAACACATGACCAGATGAGAGACCTGGACAACGTGCTGGCCAGATCAAGAGTCGAACACCCTCTACATTGAGGTAGGTCGGCAAAGAGGCGATTACGTAACGCTCTACGTTATCTTGCTGAAAGATAACGTCACAAAGACCTCGAAGACAGGGCACAGCCCCGGCCTTAACACGTCAGAAATGTTAAGGTTGCTGTCCGAATTACCCGGCATGCAAGCCAACGGTTACTGTATTGTGCACGCAGTAGCATCTCACACCAAGACGGCAAGTGCAAGGACCCCCACTGCAATAAAAAATTCAACTCCGACAGCCTCGGTGCTTGTCGGAGCCTTCACACACACCCACAAACACACACACACACACACACACACACACACACACACACAGCAACACACACACACACACACACACACACACACACACACATACACACACAAGCGGGCACGTCCGTCGTGACGCTGCACGCAGAACCAGGAGTCGTTTGAAAAGTTGGCTTGGTGCCACTTCTGCGTCGAGTATTGGCACTCAACACCCCACCGAAGCCGCTGTCTCTCTGCTGCCGCGTGAAGGGTCACCACGACAATGCTCACCGTGCTGAAGGTCTGTAGTGTTCCAGACGTTGTCGCGCTGATCGCGTGGTCGCTTCTCTTGCTGAAAACGAACACATTTGCTGAAGGTACAGGGTGACAATTATTGAAATACATGAAATAAAAGCGTCATAACTTCTGAGCAGTTTGCGTTAGGACGTTCAAACTGCACTGCTGGCCGCAGGGCATGATGGGAATTACTATGTGCTTGTATGGTTTGGTTTAGCGACGAAGCGCACTTTCATTTGGATGGGCTCGTCAATAAGCAAAATTGGCGCATTTAGGGGACTGAGAATCCGCATTTCGCGATCGACAAGTCTCTTCACCCTCAACAGGTGACTGTGTGGTGTGCAACGTCCAGTCACGGAATAATCGATGCAATATTTGTTGATGGCACAGTGACTACCAAACGGTATTTGAAGGTTTTGGAAGATGATTTCATCAAGATTATCCAAAATGACTCTGATTTCGACAAGGTGTGGTTCATGCAAGACGGAGCTCGACCCCATCGAAGCAGGAGAGTTATGTCCTGGAGGAGCACTTGTGGGGACCGCACTCTGGCTCTGGGGTACCCAGAGGCCACTGGCTTGGGCCTCGATTGGCCTCCATATTCTCCGGATATGAACACATGCGACTCCTTTTTGTGGGGCTATATTAAAGACGAGGTATACAGCAATAACCCCAAAACCACTGCTGAGCTGAAAACAGCCATTCAGGAGGTCATCCACAGCATCGATGTTCCCACACTACAGCGGATCATGCAGAATTTCGCTATTCGCCTGTGCCACATCATCGGCAAGGGCAAGGATGGTAGGCATATTTAATATGTCATAACCTAAATCCGAATATCTGTAGCGATGTTTACATGTTGAATAAAGTGAATGCACGCCGAATTTTGTAACTAATTTACGTTTTTTTTTTTTTTCCTGTACGTCCTAGCGACAATACTTCTGCCCTCTCTGGCCCTAGTCTATCGGGGTCGTTCACATACTGCATGGCGTTCAATGCCGTTCCTCTCAACCCACCGATTCCATACCCGAACAACAGTCGCGGATCCCGACCAACGCGAGCTGCAGTGTCTTGGAACAGTGAACTGCAGCCTCTAGAGGCCACGAAGACATCAGAGTGTTGCAGATGTCACAGCTGTCAAGTGTGGTCTGGTATTGTCATAAAGAAGGCGAGGATGCTCCATGTGTGGATCAACTCTTCAAATTGGAAACTGAAATGCTGATCACACGCATATAAAAAATGTAGTACACTTAATGGCAATTTGACTTTCGTAGCATACCACTTTCATGGTTATACAAAATTTTTGTTCTACGTAGTTTCACACTAATTATATAGATTTTTTGTGTTTATGCATGTAAACTGTACTTGCATCAAAATTAATTGTTTTTTGTTACATAAAAGCGGGGAAGCTACGCAAGCATCTAATTTTTGATTACTTGCAAAATGCAATTTTCATTTTGTAACGATATAAAATACACAGTAGCCTGCATTGAACGATTTGCGGTTCTAATTATGTGAAAAAGAAACCAACAGATAAATAACAAGGAGAAGTCGTCAGCTCCCGTTCCTGTCTCACTCATTCTTTTACGTTTCTTTTCCCACCAATGTTACCAGTACGATTGCTAATCTTACTATTTACTACATTTATCTACAGTACCAAAACTACCGAACGATATCTTTGTTAGAGAGAAACTATTGACACAATTCACGACCAGAAGAGGAAATGGGCCAAACGATAGCGGTAGAAGAAATGAGTACTCTGCGCCGAACACCACAATGTGGTTTCAGTGCACAGAGGAAAAGGCAAACTGCCTATAATATCACTATCTTTTGTCTGAGATTCTGAATCTTATTTTGTAATTCTTTCGCTTGTAAAATAAATAGTTTTACATTTGGTAACAGTATCGAAAAGTTTTTACTATTGAGTCATAACCTAACTGTGACATTAACATTTCTTTCACGTAACATTATTGAGCAGTATTCATTTACCCATTCATAAAACACAATTTTTTGCTTTAAAAACATATCCCTGGCTTTCTTTACTTTACAACTAAAATTTTATAATGAATATTGGAAAAAAATGCAGTTAACTGTTGAAAGAGAACTGAGACTCAGTCTTTTGTATCCGATCTTTTTACTTTTTTTCTCTTTACGGAAGTCACCAGTAGTTCCCCTTCCTGCTCTTCTTCTCACCCCTTCCCAAGCGCGGTTTCTTAGAACTGTTTCGCAACGAAAATGAGCTTGTGTTTGAACAGCCGACCATTTTCCTAAAAGTATCATGGTTTACTTGATATATAATTATTAATTTATCAACACAAATTTTAGTGTTCACTGATTAGCAGTATTTAGCTACTAAAGGAGAATCCCTAATGTGGTTTCACTACAGAGCAGCCACAATACTAGGTATTCATGTTGTAGACTATTTTGTCCGTACTCTTACTTTAGTTGTAGCTCAACTGAAAACCGCAATATTGTCCGATAATACTGATAGCTTCTACAACGCAGCTATTACAGCTTTTTCGATAAAACATGAAAGTTTCCTAATCATATGTATCAGAACTCTAATGACTTCGAGGGAAACTTTTGCATTATCATAACAGAAGTCAATATAAGTGCTCGCGAGTTATCATTCCGCAAATAAGTTTTTTTTTCTTTTTTACAGACTTTTACTGGAAGCAGGATGTCGTCGAGTGATTCTCTGGGTCCACCTGCCACCTTCCTGGGCGACTACCACATGAAGTTCATTAAAAGACTGACGTCAAGCAATCTTTTACGGAGACCTCATTTCACGATCTTGAAGGTAAATCTTAGACGTTGCACTCTGATTTTTGCATTTATCTGAATCATATTATTAGTATCCACAGACATATTTCTTTGCAACAGCTTCCTTATTTGCTTTTATTTCATTTCCTAAGACCATGAAAGATTTTTTTTTACTATTTACTTAAATAGCAATATGAATATGCGATGTAAGCGCTGTGGCAATGAATAACTTTTCCTAAGTTTCTACGTTTAGAACATTTTTTAGATCCTCACTAATGACCAACGTTTCCTCACAACAACTTTTCTTTTTTATGAACCTGTATGTAAAATTTATAATAGGAATTTTTCTGCTATGAACACTGTATTGAGATGTACTGTCGCTGTGCTGTACAGCAGGAAACGATTAGGATGACGCAGTAGTTCACTAACTAGGACCGTACTTTGGAAGAAGGCATTTACAATGCTTTGCATATCGTTTGAGATTTATAGTTTAATTCTCTTTAAAAATTCTTTTATGGTGACGATCCCTTCGTCCAAGTGACGGTGATCCTTTTCCTAGTATCCACTGAGATAAATTAGCACTTCGCCTGTAAGAACACAGACTTATGTGAGATGTCCATTCCTCGACACCAAATAATAGCAGCAATGTTGTCTACTGTAGGTATTATCGGGTTTCCCTCTTCAAAATACCGGTGATGGAGGATATTATTTTTTGAAATAGTTAGCATTATCATTTGGTGTTAGCCATCGTTACACGAAGCGCAGATGTCGCCGACAGATGCAGTCTAGCAGTTTTAACACGTTTCATACTTCATTTGTCAGGCGTTTGCTCTACTGCAGGAATGCAATGCTGTTCTGTATGAATATTTTGTTGGAGTAAAATCTCAGGGCTCTGGAAAATAACTTTGAGCAGGAAATGTCCGGAAACGAAAAAACAGTCGCTCGTTGGAGAACTAATTTAATTTAAGGAAGTTAGTTTCCCTCTAAGGCAGAGACCATAGAGGTTAGGTGAATACTTGTCGGCTCCAAAACCTGCAGATCTGTTAACTTCGTGCGAAATCGTATTTTCATTCATCATCAAAATGCAATCAACAAACACTAAACTCTGGGAGCGTTCATAAGTGCCACTATTTTAAACCTCGATAATGCACATAAAGAGAAATAGCTGTAATCGGATGATAAGACTGTTAAATAGGTGGAACAGCTTGTAATCGGAATCAGAGCGAAGTACTGGCTGATATGTGTGGAGTCAGTCAAAAACGGACATAAGCGCAACAAAAAAATCAAAGAAACGAATACGAAAGGAACATTCAACAGGGATCATTCGGTCAGTCAAATTGGAACATCACTCAAGTGATATATGCTGAAGACATTGACTAGATCCAGGGAAGAAATAGTACTAATGAACAAGACCATCCAGACCAATCGAGCAGGTTTTGTATGCTTGTGAAATAGTAAAAAAAAAACAGAGCGTCTCATCGTTAGGTGGAATCCAGTGCAAGAAGTTTATTCCAGCCACCGCGAATGTGAAGACAAGCCTATGAAATAGCAATCACGTAGAATATGATATTTGCAAGCATTGTTCACAGCAGGCATATCACATCGGACAGAAGTCAGTGTGCGTGATCCATGTTGGGAATCGCGCTAGCTACATTCTCGGAAAAGTGGGTTTAGGCTCCAGATGAACAGAATATTGAACCAACCAGTAATATTTTATGAATGGAAGACACTGAGTATCTCTAGAAAAATTTCTATAATTTCCTTGTTTTTGAGTGAAATGTCTTTGGTACAGAGAACGGAGAATGGTGGAACCATTACTGTCGCGAGCTGGATGAAATGTAGAACCGCCGGAACGTTGTAGTACCGCTGAATATAGCAAATTTCTTGCATGGGTAAATCATACCAGTAAATCATGCCAGCCGATGGGTTAGTTTCTAGTGGAAGAAATCACAAATGAGAAAAATAAAAAAATGTTGAAGAGATGAATTCTTCATTGACCCGATGCAAATCGGAGCACATGACATGTCAGAGAGCAAGAAATATCAGAACACAGTAAAGGAGAAACATTTTAGATGCATGTGATTCCTTAAGCCTGATTTTGATACGATTATGATGATATACGTCACAGAAAAGAAATGACGAGTACTGCGTTTCTTATTTTGCGTGCACGTAATTATGTGTTTAACTGAAGGAATGTCCTGACAACGGTCTGAAAAAAAATCATTCTCAATGTCGGAAAATTACAGTAATTACACAACATGTGGTAACCTTGAAGAGACAAAACGACCATTGTTTTCAGTCTATTTCACTGACTGAAAAGACAGTGTTACTTGCTCTTTCTGAGAGTTTACATTTTACGCCGCCGTTTGTAGCGACGTTCAGAATATAGCCTAGGGTGAACATAGACCCAGTGTAGCTCTTGAAACTCAGATGAAATGGGTAGTTGTTTGCCTCGACGATGTGTTCGTGCTGATACACGATTTTTACAGCTGGGCACTACAAACTGAAACGATCAGATGTAATTGGATAGGAAACACTGAGGTTAAGAACGTTGGTAGAGTAGCTGGAGTACACGACAAGTTCAGTTAAATTTGATGTCGTCAGGTTGAAGCAAGCAATCTATTTGAAACACATTCTTTTATTTACCAATTTCTGGCCTTGTAGTCTAACGATAAAGCGCGTGCCCGGAAACAAAGGCCGCGTGATCGAATCACGATGGGACCGTGGTTCGAGCTAACATCCCAAAGATGTTCGGGCTCACATGCGGTTCCTCTTCGTCGAAGTGTCTTGGCTCAAACTCGTCTTGGGGTTAAACCGCACGTTTCGCATTACACGCCCTAAATTAGACACTTGTGACTTTGGTTAAACTGGCTGATGGCAAGTTTGCGAAATTTTATGTTTAATATAACATATAACTACAGTAATAATAACATCGGGAGCTAAATTAACGACCCATAAATGATATAGCCCACAGAGTTGCGATTTGGTTAGAATAATGTTTATTCAGAAAGCAAACTAATAGCGGCAGTAGTCGTATTTAGAATTACTATTACACTATATCCATTTGATACAGTTCGACTATTCACAGTCTCATCGCGTAACACAAATCCAACACTCCACCTCGTTATTTACGCGAAAAGTTAGAGTTCACACCAGGCGCGCGGCTGCTTACCGCTCAGAGACTAAGTCCCGCAATACCACACAATGCGAAATTTTCTAAGTCGTTTCACTTCCTAGCTATCTAAAGACCCGACAGTCCGCTTTCGCGTCTCCACCAGCACTGTACCTTTGGTGTCTAGACCAGAACTGTCCGTTTTTGCGTCTGCACCCGCACTGCTCTTCTGCCCGTCCCCGACCGCGTCTCCGGCGTGCCGAACTTCGTCGCTCAACTGACTAGTGCAGTTCCCTTTCCTGAAGCCGTCCATCTGATTGGCTACAGTTTATTCTACATTATTTTATATTTTAACATATTTAAATAATCAAAGCTTGACCACATTCTCGTTCTAAATAAAGTAACAATACTATCCATTATATAATAAACGTTAAATTCTTTTACATAAAACCAATACAATTTCCTTCCTAGCTTTGAATGCCATGGCCAGTAGCCTTGCACCAATGTGCTTTCTGATAAATAAATAAAGAACAAAAGTAACTATTATGCACTAAAATTTACAACAAATATCCTATTACCTAATGATTCAATAAGGTGTCATGCTGTCATCGTCCAGTGTGTTTTGAGAAGAGGAAATGATGATCTGATGCTTAACTGAAAATACAGATAATTTAAATTTACTAAATATTTTAAGCAAATAAAGTTACAGAGTTGATATTTACAACCTTTGTCATTTTAATGATGCGCTTCTATATGAAATGTCGATCGTCAAGATCGACCAAAGCGTTCAGATTTTAGCCTTCAGGTTCTTTGTTACAAAACTTGTGAATTTCACTTTAACAGTAAATGCTAAACTGTTATAGATATGATCAATATTTAAGTTTTATTGCGATCACCTGAAAATTTATGGAAGATGGTAGATTAAAATTACTGTGGCTTCAGGCTTCATTCCCTGCATTAAAACAGGATTAAATAGTTTTCATATATGTTTCCCTTTATGGCCGATCTTCGGTCCGTCATATTTAACACTGCTACATCTCCCTGGCCACAAACGGCTTCTACGGGATTTCCCTATGACGTAGGTTCTGGTCTGTCTCACTCGCACACTACAGCACTTGGCCTCATTCAGCACAATAGACGCCTGTGAATTTGCGCATCTCGAGGCGAATCTGCGCTCTTTGTGGCACACAGTCCTGGACGTCAGGGTTCGTACTGAAGGCTGACTCTTTCGCCCATATATTTAAATGAGTGCGGGAAGCTCGTTAACTCACAGTGGGATGTATCAGTCTGCGTTTAACTTGACGCTGACGCTGAAAAGATGAGCCTATCCTTGGCTCGAGGTGGTGCAGTTTAGACAAAATTTGCCATTTCTGCGGTTCCTGTAAAAGAGAGAAAGATATATTACCACTCTTGTTGATTGGTCCTAGCTGGTGTAATCTGAAAGACACACTCTGCTGAGGGATTAGTAAAACTTAATCCCTCAGCAGGTCAGGCCAACGCGTGGTTGGCCTGTGATGAGGTTGTTGGCCCAGCGCGTCTCATCGTTAGGTGGAATCCAGTGCAAGAAGTTTATCCCAGCCACCGCAAATGTGAAGACAAGCCTATGAAATAACCATCACGTAGAATATGATATTTGCAAGCATTGTTCACAGCAGGCATATCACATCGGACAGAAGTCAGTGTGCGTTGATCCAAGCTGGGCTGCGGGAGCGTTCCGTCTTCTCGTAGAACTTCCTGGCGATGGCGCGAATCCTATATCGGAGAGGCAGGATCCCGGTGTCCTCGTGGAGTTGGCGCGTCGAGAAGCGCCTCGGAAGATGCATAGCAGTCTTCAGGGCGCGGTTCTGCATCCGCTGCAGAGTCACAATGTGAGCATCTGCGGCTTTCCCCCAGACCACGGCCGCATACTCTAACAGTGGGCGAACCAATGTTAGGTAAAGCGTGATAGCGTGTTGCGGTGGCACTGCCTTTAACTTAGCCATCACATCTCATTTATGTGCAGATTCATTGGGAACAGCACGTGACTCCGATTCATGTTATCTGTAGCTGCCCTTTCCCCAGTAGGATTACTGTAGTAGGTAACTGACACGCTAGTCGTCGAACTGGCGTCCAGTCGAAGGACTTGCACCAGACCGTTGAGCCACACGGATTGTTATTACTATTATTATTATTATTATTATTATTATTATTATTATTATTATTATTCTCAAATGCCTTGATCGTCTCTAGTGGACTTGATAACAAAATTATATACCAAATGCGATGAAGACTTTTGTGAATAAAAGACTATACGTGTACAGAAAATTAGCTAAAGAGACTACTAGAAAATATTCCTGCGATGTAATCTTGAATCCAACCGAAAGCTTTTATATTAACGGAGACGTAATTAAAGGTAGATTTTCGGGACTGGAATAACCGAGCAAGGCTGTTGAGTGCTATGACATCGGATTCTCATGCAGCGGAGGATGAATTCAGATCGCAGGCCGATAATTTTGATTTAGACCTTTTTTAATGCGTCTACGTTGATGCTGGGCAAGGGCGATACCAAGCCTGTTCTCTTAACGGCCTACTTATCGCTAGGACTAAAAAGACTGGCGAGCAGGTAGGGAGCAAGCAAAACAGGAAAAGTGACGCGTTTGTTGTCATGCTTATTCAATCTACGTCAGAGAGGTTGCGGGCTCGGTAAAGGTTAACTCCAGGTAATGTTGCTAGATGAAAGCTATTATATCTTATGAAACGGCTGAAAAAGTTGAAAGAACAAGTTTTTACTAAGGTATCTATCACCGTTGAGCGTGTGCGTAACTATCATGCAAAAGGCGTAAATACCTGATGCTGTTAAGCGTGGAAGCGCATAAACATCAATCGTCTTCGCTCCACCGTGGAAGTAGCCGAGCAAACTGATACCTCTTCTTTCAGACCTTTGCAGTGGTCGCAGCAAAAGACATTTACATGGAACACAACCATGAGACCATGAGGCACTCGCACTGGCTTGTACGGTTATGTCGGAATATTCTCTCTGGTACCTCAAGCCTTATGATGTTCAGGGAGTGTAAAATGGAGCATTGTGGAATGTTAACCAGCAAATGCGTGCATTTCCAGGCATAATTACAATGTTAATAGTTCTTTCACATTTCAGGAAAGCAATGCACAAAATCTACATTTCCTGAAATATCTGCTATTTGATTTCAATACTATGTCCTCAGTGGCCTTAGGTAGTGTTTGGAAATTATAAAGTGCTTATTTTAATAAAGCATATCGAAACAGTAAGCACATACGAAAAACTTAACAGCTTAAAAATATCGTTTTTCTTATAGATGTCATTGCATGCTCGAGAATTCAACTTTTTTTCTTATGTTTATACGGTGATGTAATAGTGGTGTGATAGTTATATTTTTATTTTCATTTATTGCCTGGAACTAGAAGTTGAGCTGAAGGAAGTATGATCGTTGTTTGCAATATCTCAAATTTATACTTGATAAATAAACTTCCAGTTGTTATTTTTCACAAGTTCGTTTTTTGCCTGATTTCCAGAACAACCTCAAGTGCAGGATTTATCCCTTTTCCTTGAGAAGTGCTGTAGCTGCCTGTGCCGTCACCGTGGCGTTGTACATGTCAGATGTTGGAGTAATACCGCAGATGGTTGATGGAGCAGTCACTCATATTGAAAGGTAATGCCTACATATCTAGCATTAACTGTAGCTGTTAAGCGTCGTGGCATGTTACATTATTGGAACGTGTGCTGATGCTATAATAAAGTAAATTAAGCGACAATATAAGTTACATACATCCTTTCTTGATAATAGACAGTATGTATCCGTGGAGACTCTGGGTCAATTCGTTTATGACGTCACGTGAGCAGCTCAATGCCTTATCCATGACATACAGGCTACACCCTCCTTGTCAGTTACGTTATTACTCTTATCAATGATGTCATCAGACTTATCAATGAGGTCGTTACCATCACGCTGCAATTCATATCCTCCCCTCTTCCCCCCCCCCCCCTCCTCCCCATATCCAGTCACCACGGATATTAAAATGAGGCAGCGAGTCACAATATAGCTGTCAAATTACTTCATTTGAACTGCGTAAAAATGGCGCCAAGTACAAAGATATTTGCCTCTGAATTGCATAAAATGGTGCCATGGTCAAAGATTATTAATGAAAGACACAAACACACACACACATTTTACGTTTTTCTACATTTTTCAGCTCTTTAAATAATTTACAATAAAATCAATCATAATCATAATTTTTCAGATCGTAGTAACCCGGAGCCAATGTATTCACCTTATCTGCAAGCATAAAAGGTTTATGGTCCTGTGCAGATAAGCCAAGTTAGTGTTGTTTAATATCAGAAATTACATCGTGCATTGATTGAATAACATATCCCAGATTTGTTTTAACTTCCGAATCCAACACACGTTGCCTGTAAACATCTAAGTTTAACCCATGAATAGGACAGCGTTTTACCCACTCGTTCGCTCTGTGCAATACGCGTCCAGACTCAGCCTCGAGTGCATAAATCTTTGTTGTAGAGTGACGAATTCGGTAACAACTTCACCACTCAGTTCGTCATTTATTAATTCCACGTATCTTATGTCTGCAAGTGGAACATACTATCTGTTATTTACAGGGAAAGCCGAAGTATCAGACCTTGTACGGATATCATTCCTGATATCCTCGTAAATGTTAGGAGTTTTAACGTGATAAATTAAGCTAGTGATGTTTATGTTGCGTAGTTTTACATGATTTGCCGGAAACGTGATTAATATATACCCGTAACGAAAGTCAATAAGAAGGTTTTCAGAATATACAAAGTAGCAATTCCTAACGCAATGCGCATTTAAAAGAGTACATTAAGCCTGTACAATTCAGTGCCAACTAAATTTTCGTTAAAAATTACACTTCTGCGAAAAATTGGTTTGGAAATTAATGTAGCTGCTCCAATCCACCTTTCCAGCTGTAGCTATTGTTGTGTCCTGCATGATTTGCACATTTTGCATGGTTTTTCTAAATAAATTTTTATTTCTCAGTTTGAAAAAAGTTTTTTCGAAGTCATTGTTTGCTTTCATATGTTTTTGTGCATTAATCTCAATGTAAGACTTGCTTCAAGGAGCTTATCTAAATGATAAAATTCTATGAATACATTTAAAACCAATTTATGTTGAATACATTGTTTCACATTTTTGTAGTGAATAACATAGTTTTCCTTATCATACAAGGTCGAAATTAATTCATGGGTTTGGATGCTACTGCTGACGTTTATCTCGACGTAAAGGTACTCTCAAAGAAAGTTGCGAATATTCTCTGCTAATTGGAGCCACTTCTAAAATGTACCCTGTGTCTGAACCGTCTGGTATGTTTTTTCCACATCAAAAGTTTCAACACTCTCTGGAGAAATCCATACAGTATTGGACACTGAAAGATACTGTAATATAGTCCAGCTGTAATGGCTACTCATATGTTGATATATAATGTAAGATTCACCAATTTTATCATCATAACTAGCCGTGAATCTGTTTTTGGAAACGGCATGTCTGTAAGAACAATGGACAATACCATCTCTTATGCCTCTTTTATCAGAGTGGTGTTGTGCGATATAGGTAATAAGCTGCAATTCTACTTTAGCAATTTGCAACAGAGCATCCAATGACAAGCCAGGTGCAGCAATGTAATGCACATGATCCAAATCATAGTTCTAAAGACATAGACTGTAAAAGTTTTTGAACACATCAGCAAGAAGTAGCACGTTGGTTTTCAATTATAAGACAGCATAGTTTTCAGGTGTTGTAGACTTGAATGCATTCCGCATATTTCGTCTTAGCTACTCATCTCCTGTTATCTTTTCTCCTGCTAATAAGCTTTTCAGGTTGAAACTAATTAATCTTCCAGTGAACCCGATTCATTACTCATATTGTCATATGGATAAATTTCCTTCTAGATTAACTAGATTAATGAGTAGATTATCAGAGAAACATGTCCTCATTATCTTTAGTTCATCTGATTACAGGTATGTTGCTCATTTTTGAATGAGCACATAAAAAACTCAGTGAAATGATAATTCTAAATTTAAAATTACAGTGCCTCTCTTGGTGCAGTACTGCAGTACCCTTAACAAATGATTTATATTTGTCCCTATTCGATGATGCAGAGAAACACGAACATGATTTAACTTCTTTGTCACCATACGTTGTCGTTTGTTCACATATGTTTACGATGAAGGAATGTCTGTCATAATTCTTCAGGTTTTGGAGTGTGACTAGAATTGTATAGAGAGATCTGTAGAGTACATTACACCTGGCATGTGCTATACCTCGATGTGCACCAGTGAAATGGCAGTGGTCCCTAAGTTTAATATCTTCTTCTTTAAATGGTTCCTGGCAAATATGTTGGCAAAAAAACTGCCGAGTAAAACACTAATTCCTCTTTGGGACCTACTTCCATCTTCTTATTTTGCAATGAAAACTCTTTCACGTTCTCAGCGATTGAAAACAGTTGTTCAGTAAACAATTTTATGCAACCGCAACCTCTAAATGATTTAAACTCTGAATACTATAGTTGTAATAGGCTATAGTTAAACGTATTTCATCAGAATATGAGCCACAGTTACTACTATGACTGGAAGCAGTAACTTGTTCTAATATACATCTGTATCAGCATAAATTACAAAAGACAACTTCATTTGGTTGCTTTTTGAAATAGGAACCTGCAACATCAACAGATTTGTATGTTTCTTGCAATGACGCATTGTAACATAAGGTGGTATAACTTGAAATTTTTTCTCATCCCTCTTGTCATTTACAAACCATCCAATTATAATCTGAATGATGGTTGCTGTAGACAATAACAGAGACATATTCATTCTGCTTTTCGAAGATGTGAACTTGTTCCAGTTCTAGAGGGAACGGTGTGTTAACAGAGTTTATTTTGTTCACATGTGGCCAATATTTCGCTTCAAGGCCTACATGGTTATCTACAGAATATAAAACTTCTAGAATTGACCATATAAAACAAGCACTGTGTTTTGAGCTGACATTTATTACTGCATGTTTATCTGCTGTGACCTTGTGCAGCTTTTTTTTGTACAACTTTGCATAAAAAACTTTACATTAACATGCAGCTGAGCTATTTCTTTCAACGCTAATACGCTTCTCGGAAAGTCACAAGTTTCTTTAACAGCTTGTCAGTAACTTTAGTTGAGTACCAACTATCTGCAATTTTGATGGAATTAAACACATATTCTTTGTATTGAGATACAATTGTTTTTCTTCGCCTGATTTGGAAAACAGAAACTTGTATTCTAACAAAAATTTTATTTTAAGATGTTTGTTAAATAGATGGACTCTGTTCTGAAAAACGTAATAACAGGCATCCAAGAAACGTCTAGGCCCTTTAAAGCTACCACTGTTAGCTATCACACCAGTACATATTCTACTTCTGCATACATCTACATAGATACTCCGCAAGCCACCGTACGGTGCGTAGCGGAGGGTACCCTGTACCACACTACTCGTCATTTCTCTTCCTGTTCCACTCGCGAACAGAGCGAGGAAAAAACTGCTATCTATATGCCTCCGTATGGGCCCTAATTCCTCGTATCTTATCTTCATGGTCCTTACACGCAACTAATGTGAGAATAATTCGGCAAACAGCTTCAAACGCCGGTTCTCTAAAGTTTTCTCAATAGCGTTCCTCGAAAAGAACGTCGCCTTTCCTCCAGAAATTCCCACTTGATTTCCCGAAGTATCTCCGTACCGCTTAAGTGTTGTTCGAACCTACCGATAACATGTATAGCAGCCCGCCTCTGAACTGCTTCGATGTCCTCCTTCAGTCCGACCTGGTACGGATCCCAAACACTGGAGCAGAAATCAAGACTAAGTCACGCCAGTGTCCTATATGCGGTCTCCTTCACACCACACTTTCCTAAATTTCTTCCAGTAAACTGAAGTCGACCACTCGCCTTCCCTACCACAGTCCTCACGTGCTCGTTCCTTTTCATATTGAAATATGAACTCAACATCGAGCCATGCAAGATCATTGATTGCATCTAATTTTATTTGTTTAGGCGTTGGTTCATCCATTATTGCGAACCTGATACAAATACAATAATATTACTAGGTTAGTTTCAAAGTCGATAATAATGTGCATGATGTTCTGCCTACCGGGAAACCTGTCCATCAGTCGTCTCCGTTAGCCTTCTTCTTCGATCGGGTACTGGACGACAGCCACTGCTGATCTCCAACCGCTGTTCCGATCGTGTGCTAGACGTCAGCCGCTGTTGCAGATTCTGTAATATTGGATAAGGAAACAGCATCCTTGAGTTACGGAAAGTAGGTTAATTTGAAAAAGACATCATAGTAGCATTTATAGGTATGGCAATGTCTGAATGGACTGGAAACTGTCAAAAGGAACGCAACTCTGAAACATGCATAACAAATTCCCATCAACAGAAATGTTTCGCGAAGAAGCAGAATCAGTAGTTGAAAAATGAAAGATTTACATACTTTTCTTTTTGTAGAGGATTGCCACAAGAGTCGCATTTCGTTATGAACTTATCTATTTTTCTGGGGACTACAGTCATTGCTTTCTCCAGCTGCCTGCAGAAACATCAACACTCAGTGGAAAATAAATAAATAAATAAAAACATGGATAAGTTACAGCAAGTAATCAGTAGGTGAAAGATGTAACATTGTTAATACTACTACATATGTGATATTAATATTTTTTTTTGGAGATTTGCAGACGTGTCCTTGAAAGAAAAAGCATTGGACAAGGATGATGGCTGTAATGGCACATCAATACCTAGCATCAAGTGGTAACCCTGCTTTTATAACACCCCCCCCCCCACCTCCTGCTGAGTCTACTGAATAGTTTCGAATGCTTCTAAGCACTTCCAATCCTTCCTGCTGAGCCAGCAAATGGTGGCGGGAAAGAATCTGAACATGTGCATTGAAGTAATTTTCTTATCTCACGTTAAATGTCTAGTCTCCACGTTCCCACCAGTGTTAGACGTGTTTGAAACTGTTCCAACTGGAAGAAAGCTTTATAAGCCCTGCATTGCTGACATAAGCACCATATTTCGTTTTCCACATTTCCTTGTTTATGATCTTGAAGGAATGTCTTCTTCAGGGTAGGCATAATCAAGGAAATTAAACCTTAAATGGATGTGTCGAACATCTGTATTTCAAGAAACAGGAAACATATATGCAGATTCAAGGAACTCAGATCCCAGTGTTGGTTTATCACCTCTGTCCTGCACGGTTACACTGGCTGTTTCTTTTTACCAATAATTGTAATTTTGTTGTGAAATTAGGTCCCACAGATGAGCCCTGCAAGTTCCAGTAACAGTACCTTATCAATCCCATCTACTTGCGAGCTGCCGACCGGTGACAGCCGTTCCCCGCTGCCTTCGCCGAAGTGAACTGTCAGAGAAGGTGTGGTACTGTATGCAATAAAGTTTGTGTTACAGAAAACAACTGCAGAGTAAAACGTAACGAACTGGATCAAGCCTGTTACACGATTTGAGACTTAACAGAAGGCGACATCCAAACATTTTCAGAACTTCGACGTTTATGTGATAGAGAAAATGTATTACTTGCAAACAAGACAAATCCTGTAGTACAACATGAGTGACTGCAGAAAGTATATATCAACATCAACGTAAAACTATCTTCTCTAGAAACTTTGACCTCTAAGTGAATGAAATTCGTTTTGCATGACTGTTTGAGATTCTCATCGATTCAGTTTTCTTATGGTCTGTGGGAATGCATGCCTTGTAGTATTTTTTGACTTCTTGTTCTTTTTAGCAGTTTGTGCAAATAAAATACCATGTCATGAGGGATGGAACCTCCAGTATAAAAGGAGTGAGAGAATATTGCGTTGTCAGCAGAAAGCAGTAACTACAGAATCGGTTGGTCAAGAGAGCTCAGCGACTTTGAATTGGTCTACTCATCGGATGTCACCAGAGGAACAAATCTATCAAGGACATCTAAACCCTTCTAAAAGTTGCCCAAGTCAAATGTTGGTGATGCGATTATGAAGTGGAAATGTGAAGGAAAAATCATAGCTAAACCAAGACCAAGCAGATCTCGTTTACTTTTGGACAGGGACTGTTGAGCATTGATGAGGATGATCGTAAAGAATCGCATGAAATCATCAGCAGGAATCATTTGGAAGTTCCAAAGGGCCACCAGCAGTAGGGGTAGCATAGTGAATGCATAACGAGTTAAAAGCAATCAGGTACATTGCTCGACCAGCTCCTCATAAACCATAAATTTCTCTAGGAAATGCTAAGTGACACATTAGTTGGTGTAAGGGGTGATGCCACTAGGCAGTGGGTGACTGAAAACGATTGATTTGGAATGGTTAATCACACAGTAATGGGGGTGTTTTTAGTGGTTAAGGTTTGTACCCTTATTTTTATTATGAAAATACTAACTGCAGAAGGATATAAACATATTTTACAGATCGTAAGCTGCATACAGAGTAGGAGCATTTCGGAGATGATGGTTGTTTGTATCGTCATGACAATGCACCGTGTCATAATGCAGTATCTGTAAGGCAATGGTTTGTGGACAATGACATTCCTAAAATGGACTGAACTGCCCGGAGTCTTGATCTGAACCCGATGGAACACCTATAGGACGGGATGGAACATCAAATTCGCTCCAGCCCCAATGTCCATTATCACTACCTTCTCTGCCATCGCGTCTTGAGGAAGAATGGGTTGCTTTTCTCTACAGACATTCAGACACCTCGTTGAATGTTTCCCCAGCAAAATTCAAGCCATGATAAACGGGAAGTGTAGTCACGTTCTATATTGACGTCCAGTGTCACAGCTTTGCTGTAACATGGAGGACAATTTGTTACAGGTTTGCTGTAACATGACAATCTGAAGTGCCAGGCAATAACTCACATGATAATAAAGTTAAAGACTCGGTTGCAGAATGAATGAGAACATTGGCTGAAAGATGCTCGAAAACAGTGTGTGTTCACGGATTTGCAAACATTTTTCATATTGAGCAGTACGCACTGGTTCTTGAGAACACATGGTAAACTATCGTGTTTGATTTCAGATTAGAATTGAAAATATAGGCCAAATTATTGTGCCAATATTATGTACGTGCCTGACACTTAACAGAGTGGGCATGTAGCGCACCACTTTGCTGAGTATCTACGTTATCTCACTTCCTGAGGGGAGGCATCCACCTGTTTCACCTGTGAGATGCTATGGCTTGACTTATGACGCGTAAGTTAAACATCAGTAATTAATTTTTTGCCCCCAAAATTATGATTGAGTTTCCCTGAATGGGCGTCTCATGCATCACGTATGCCTTTGAGATTGTGTTCCTTGAAATGAGGAAAGCGGAATGTGATGCTTATGGTGACACAACAGGACTTGCTGACTAATTTCACCACTTGTCGACAGATCACATTTTTGATATGTCAGCACAAGTTGGAAGTGGTTTCAACTTGTTGACTGAGCATTAAGGCGTTTTATAAATGTATAAAACCCACTGTGCGTAGCTTGTCATTGTTGCTGAACCATCTTAAACATCATCATCATGGTCATCATAGCCATTGCCATCATTCAACGGACATGTAAGTTAAAAAAAAAAAAAAAAGGTTCAAATGGCTCTGAGCACTATGGGAATTAACGTCTGAGGTCATCAGTGCCCTAGAACTTAGAACTACTTAAACCTAACCTAAGGACACCACACACATCCATGCCCGAGGCAGGATTCGAACCTGCGACCGTATCGGTAGCGCTGTTCCAGACTGAAGCGCCTAGAGCCGCTCGTTCACAGCGGCCAGTTGTCAAGCTTGGAAAAAATAAAAGTGTATGCTGTGTATTTCTTTCTATTATTTTCAGTTTCTAGTTTTATTCTGTCATATTTCTTTTTTACGTGTAGATGCCATGAGGATGAGGTGCAGTTAAGAACTTGCAAAACGCTGACGAGTTTGATGCTGGGGCTCGTCCTGTGGATGATAATGGTGACGAGCGTCCGCTACTCGCTGAGTACCCTTCTAGTCTACAAGGGCTGGATTTATGAACGAGAAGGAGGTTCTAAGCCGTCGCTACCGACAAAGCTGTGGTTCGCGCTGCTGAAGGCGCTGACGTTCAAGCAGCGCCCCATGCTCTGCAGCTACCAAGGCGTGCTGCCCAAGCTACCTGTGCCAGCGCTGCGTGACACTGTCCGACGGGTAAGCTACATCGGCATAATATTCACATGTATACTAAAGACAAAGCTGCGCTTTACGGTACAAGCAATATTCGTCACATAGTAGAAGCAATGTCGAGAGAATTTTGCCGGACAGACATAATTCAGATAGATAGCCGTTCTTGCCAAAAATAAGAACTTGAGCGACAGTGTGAACTGAAGACTACGAAAGATAGTCAAGGAAGAATATGATCAACTGTGTGCTCACCACGAGATGGTCTCAGATTGTGTGAAAAATCACTAACAACAAGTTGTGGTCGAATTGCTCGTTACGTATGATTTTCGATGAGCAGTTGTGTTACAGCAGGAAATCACCAACTGCAACCCGCCAACAAACTAAAAATCTGTGGTCGTTCCTTGTTTAGAATATTTTCCGATGTTTCAGGTTGGTTATAAAAACTACCTTTTTGTTGTTCCTCCTCCTTAATTCTTCAACCTCGATAAGATTGCACTTGAGCTAGACCTATCGAGCCTTTGTTTTCCATCAAAGTACTCATTTGAGTAATGTGGGGCCCGGATCGTATGCTTTTGTACATTGTATTGACTCAATGTGGGTGATTTTAATTGCTCAAGCCGGAAGTGAGATCCAGTACGCCTTTTATTATTATTATTATTATTATTTATTTTTTATTTTTTTTGCATTTGCTAAGGATAAGCAACTAAAAGTTGCCTCGCAGGTATCTGTGACGACAGCACTTCTATTCACAATAACGTAACTAACTTGGAGACATTCCCAGAGTATTTTAATCGCCGTTTGAGGGAGATGCTGCACCATGTCAAGGGTGACAGTCCAAGGAATTTTATGGAAAACTCACAAAGAATTACAGAGAATGAACGCTTGTTACTATCGTACCTACTTCCCTCGTCATTCATTAGTTAGAACCTAAACGTAGTGGCATGACGGTGAAAGCTGGTGCTGTCTCAAGTGCACCAACTTCCGTCGGACGGGTTAAAAAATGTCTCTCCTCCTACTGCTCTGCCACCAAGTCCCAATTCATCGCCGACGTCGATGGATAACGCGTTGTTCTTAGAAAATGTACTCCGTCTGGAATACAGCAAACACGAGAGGGTGAAGGAAAAACGACTACACCATGAACCCAGCGCTCCAAGACGGACAAACTTCTGGAACGCCATTTTTTTTTTTGTTTTCCGTCGTTCCTTAGTTGCTTCTATATTCTTCAAGACCAGGACTCATTTTTCTAATATTCCTGGACTGTAAACAACCGAATAAGGGTGCAGAGTCTTAAAGGATCTTCCCAGGTCAATGGTGTGTTTCCTAGTTATTAGGTGGTCTCTTATGAGACAACCATGTGCTTCATACTAAGCAACTGTTCGGCTGTTAATATAAAATAAACTCAAAAAGCTTTGCCCGGTCGCCACTAGGAGCAGCAGAAGCAGCAGCAGCAATGTACAGTACATAAGTGATGCTTCTCACATTAGTCTGTGACGATGGAAAACTGTATGATTCGGACAACACATCACCACAATCTACTGACATGGATTGTGAGTGACACCATGTTTGTAATACGTAAGCGACTAGGATGGAGACAAATAATACCCAATGAAAGTTCAGTTATCTATTCTATACCGCGTACCACACAATTTACATGCATTATTTTATGTTCGCTTAGAAATAGTTATCTAAAATATGTTATCAGCATAAATATTGACATTTGTCTGAAAAAATTTCATTAAATTTGTTTACAGTATCTCCGCACCGTCCGTCCACTCTATGATGACGTACATTACGCTCTCATCGAGAAACTAGCTTATGAGTTTGAGAATGGTGTAGGACCAAAGCTTCAACGATATCTAATGGCGAAATCGTGGTAAGTGGAAACCACAGATTTATGTTATATTGCCTAATTATTGTATCCAAAAAATAAATAACATATTCGTAAAGGTTATTAAATTCACAGTAATTTCTAGACTGGAAATGCAGAAGTCTGTCACACGTATAACGTATCTAAACTAGAGCGCTGAAAAAGGTAGTACTGATTACTTATCGAAAAACCGGCGAATGTGCAACTTTTTTTTTTCAAAAAATTCGGTGGGAATAATATCAAGTTATGCAGCTTCGAAAAGCACCTTCAGTAAGAGATCCAATGAGCAAAAACACTAAAGATATAAGCAGATCGAAATCTGGATTGGGTGTAAGAGCCCCTACAAATCGTCCAACTTCAGGTCTGTACAGGCTACTCTGCTTAATTACTCGCTAAAAAATATTTCGAATGAGCTCGCTGTATATAATCTACAGATGGTTCCTGCTTCATAACTAGCTGGGTGTTTTGTGAAGTGCAGTTGTCGTTCTCTGTACTAAGATTTATTTCTGGTGGTAAAGTAAATACTACTACATCATGTAAGATGCTTAAAATGTTGTTAGGAAGGCAAAGAGTATGTGGTACCAAACAGAATAGCTAATTCACAGGATAAAATTAAAACCATATGGTCAGTTGTGAAGGAAGTGTCTGGTTAGCAATACAAGATCGACGATATAAAGTCAGTTCGTAGTAAAAATATTTTTGTTACTGGTAAGTCAGATATATGTACAGTATTCAACAATAATTTTCTGAGCATTGCTGGTGAATTAAATAGAAACTTAGCTTGTACTGGGAACCGTGAACTCTCTTGGAAAATGCCTTTCCGAGATCGATGTCTGAAATACTCTTCTGTGATACTGACAAGGGGGAGATTGAGTCAATAATTAAATCACTGAAGACTAAGTACTCTCATGGATATGATGGAGTGCCTATCAGAATATTAAAGTACTGTGCTGCATACGTTAGCCCTGTACTTAGCCATATTTGTAATTTTTCCTTTCAGAATGGTCAATTTCCTGAACGATTAAAGTACTCAGTAGTAAAGCCGCTTTATAAATAACGATAAGGGTGTAATGTAGACAATTTTAGACCTATTTCTGTGCCATCAGTGTTTGCTAAAGTTGTTGAAAAGGCTGTGTGAGTGAGGATAATTGATCATTTTATATCACATAATTTGCAATCAAATGTACAGTTCGGCTTTAGAAGTGGTTTAATGACTGAAAATGCTATATTCTTTTTTCTCTGTGATGTACTGGATGTGTTAAACAAGAGGTTTCGAATGCTAGACATATTTTTTTTGTTTCAACTAAGGCGATTGATTATGTAGATCACAAAATGTTGCTCCAGAAGTTGGACCATTATGGAATATGGGAAGTAGCTCACAATTGGTTCGTCTCTTACTTTAACAACAGACAGCAGAAGGTCGTTATTCACAGTGTGGAGAAGGGCTGTGATGTGGGGTCTGAGTGGGACACTGGGGATCAGTGCTGGGGCCACTCCCGTTCCTTATGTATATAAATGATATACCCTCTAGTATTACAGGTAATTCTAATATATTTCTGTTTGCTGATGACACTAGCTTGGTAGTAAAGGAAGTTGTGTGCAACATTGGCTCTGTTTCAAATGGTTTTCATGACATAAGTTCATGGCTTGTAGAAAATAAACAAACGCTAAATCACAGTAAGACTCAGTTTTTACAGTTTCTAACACACAATTCAACAAAGCTCGACGTTTTAATTTCACAGAATGGGCATATGATTAGTGAAGCTGAACACTTCATATTTCTAGGCGTTCAGATAAATAATAACCTGTCGTGGAAAGCCCACGTTCAGGATCTTGTTCAAAGACTTAATGCTGCCATTTTCATTATTCGAGCGGTATCTGAAGTAAGTGATCGATTGACACGAAAAGTAGTCTACTTTGATTACTTTCATTCGCTTATGTCGTATGGTATAATATTTTGGGGTAACTCTTCCCGTTTTCGAAGGATATTTTTGGCTCTGAAACGAGCAGTTCGGGCAGTAAGTGGTGTAAGTTTGCGAACATCTTGTCGGCCCCTGTTCACTAGTCTGGGTATTCTGACATTGGCCTCTCAATATACGAGTATATATTCTTTACTTTCGTCTCTTGTTAACAATATCAGCTTATTCCCAAGAAGCAACAGCTTTCACTCATTTAATACTGGGCAGAAATCCAATCTGCATTTGGATCGCTCTTCCTTGAATCTTGTGCAAAAAGGGTTGCAATATACTGCTGCATTCATTTTCAATAAGCTACCACAAGAATTCAAAAATCTTAGCAGTAATCCACGCGCTTTCAAATCGAAACTGAAGAGTTTCCTCATGGGACACTCCTTCTTCTCTGTCGAGGAGTTCCTTGAAAAATTATGCTGATTCCGGTGTTATATTGCTGATTGCGTTTACTTAAACTTATGGCTTGTCTTTTTTTGGGTTCATAAACATTTTATTTTACCTGCTATTACTTTCATGTTGTAATTTCATGTACTGACACGTTGCATTACCTTGGAGATATGCTCCTCAATTTGGTCCTACAGAACTAGACATGTAAAATAAAATAAATCAGATGGAAATTTTAGTACTTGCTAGTAATCTATTGGATTTGCTTAGCACTTCCTGGCAATCTCTTGGCTTTGATACATCTAGAATTTCACTCTGAATACTTATTGTGTGACTCTGCTCTGTGAGAGATACACAGAGGTTACAATATTTTTATTAGATAGCTAATCCAGTACTCAACAGTATTTCTTCAGGGATAGCACGCATTTTTCAAGAGACAGAAACAAGAGATTGTAATTGTGTTCTCACCTTTCATGAAAATATAATGAATATACGCAGAAACAGGACCAGTAATAATTATATTTAATGGCTGAAATACTGAAATCAGCAGGCCCTAGTACCGGCTAAAACAAAATGAAAAATATTCTGTTTATCTGTGTTTAAGGCTGTCCGAAAATTACGTCTCTGACTGGTGGGAAGAATACGCCTACCTGCGCTGCCGCGCTCCAATACTCATCAATTCAAATTACTATGGCATCGACCTCATCCTTGCAAATCCAACACACGTGCAGTCCGCTCGTGCTGGAATGCTAATCCACAGATTTATGAAAAGTCAGAAGAAAATATTATACCAGACGCAAGACCCGGTAAGTAATGCTCCAAATAAAACTATATATGAATGGAAGTGCGTAAAGAAGTTCATCATCGACTCTTGGTACATTTCTTGGTATACATGTAATAAAGCGGCAGCAATGTCTACACTGTTTTCAAAACGTACCATTCTTATATAACAGATCGGAAAACTCCTATTAATCATTTTTATTAGACGTATTACACATTACACATGTTAACAGTGTGTTAGAACATTGACTTGTAGCAATTAAGGTGAAAGATGTTAACATTGGTAACATTTAACCTAATTTACATCATTCACGACATACAGAGTTTCGGATTCGTCTGATGTTACTTTTTTTTTGCAATGAAAAGGCTTATTTTTTACGATAACATGTGTACATGTCGGAGGATTTTGAAGTCTTTCATGTGCTGATGCATGCTCTTTTGCAGTACTAGTTGGAATTGGGCCAAAGGCCAAAATCGCAGTGGCAAAATAAATAATTTGTACTGTCAACGGCAAATATGATGTCCTTTAAAAAATTCCACATAACTGTGATCGGCGACCATGAGAAGTTAAACTAGAACGCTTGTTCAAAGCTTGCATAACCTTGGTACCTTTCTGCGACATCCATTACTCTCAGAGCGGCTTCTCCTTATAACTGGCTTACGACAAACTGGATTTGTTGCTCGTCAATCCGTTAATTAGACAAAACACCAGGAAACGATTAAATGAAAGACATTGGGTGTATGTTGTTCCTCCCAGGCATGAAGAAAGAGAGTTGCTGGTGGTATAAAATGCTATCTTTCCCAGCAAGGACCTGTCCAGCTAATTCCAAAAAATTGGCTCTAAGCACAATGGGACTTAACATTTGAGGTCATCAGTCCCCTAGACTTAGAACTACTTAAACCTAACTAACCTAAGGACACCACACACGTCCATGTCCGAGGCAGGATTCGAACCTGCGACCTTAACGGCAGCGGGGTTCCGGACTGAAGTGCCCAGAACCGCTCGGCCACAGCGGTCGGCAGCTAATTCCACTCCCAGGTTTATTCGTAGTGGCGCTCCGATCTCAGCATGCACAGAATTTGCACGCTCGAGTTGAGCGCGGAGATCTGCAAGTATCATGCACAGGTTTTCCACTATAGATCCTGCAACGGGGATGTTGTCTACATCAACGTCTTGGCCTCGTAATTTTGCTGTGCTAATTTTCGCTTGCACAGCGCTCACATCACTTTGTACCTATCACTGAGACTTAAACGCTTCATCAGATAGGTCCCTGACTTCACTAACCTTCTCTGTCTCCAAGTTTGCTGATTTTACATTTAATCTTTCATCAATCAAGAATTCAATTCCCTCGTTTTGTTGGTAAATGCTCCCGTGAGGCTCTTTTTTGGGCCTTCCTGTTGATTCACGCACCATTCATCAAGCCTAATGTTTTGATTTTTGCCCCAATTATCGAAATTTTTATCCAAAATTTCTGGGAAGTTTTGTCTTGCAGCTCGGTCTAGTTTATTAACTCCTTGCTGACCTTACCTATCTGTTCTTTAAATTTCTGATTCAATATTTCGGCTTCGTTTGACGACCAGGTGTCTACCTTCTGTTTAAGAGTTTCTTGAGGAGCTGCTATCTCGTCAGTAGTAGCAATCTTCTCGCCTGTTGTTTTTTGCGAAGCGTTTAGTGTTTAGCCCCTCAGCAAAGGTTTCTAATTGCGGCAACAGCGTGGCAAAGTGTTCTTCAGTGGCCATTATCGTAAAAAAAAGGGAAGTCTCTACACACACAGCAAAAGAATTACAACACGAAAAATCTACATTAACTTAAGAATCTAAATATTTGCCCCCTGGGTAAAAAAACGTGGGCGTAGAGTCAATATCACAATAATATACGTTGGTCAGTCTAGCAGCAGTCAACCATGCTTAGGCGCTCGCTCTACCAGTTTGATGCTATCCTATATGAAATAACCCAGCAGTGCACAGCCGTACGGGCACTCTAGAATACCAGATCCCACATTACGCATTCACAAAAGCCATAGGAAATTTAAGCTGCACTTTCCAGGCCCTAATCCTATGTTGTTTTTGTGGTCTTCAGTCCAAAGACAGGTTTGACGCAGCTCTCCACTCTACTCTATCTAGTGCAAGCCTCTTCATCTCCGAGTAACTACTGCAACCTACATCCCTCTGAATCTGCATACTGTATTCATCCCTTGATCTCCCTCTACGATTTCTACCCTCCAGTACTAAACTGGGGATTGGTGATCCCTTGATGCCTCAGAACATATCCTACCAACCGATCCCTTCTTCTAGTCAGGTTGTACCACAAATTCCTCTTCTCCCCCATTGTATTCAGTGCCTCCTCGTTATTTACATGATCTACCCATCTAATCTTCAGTATTCTTCTATAGCACCACGTTTGGAAAGCTTCGGTTCTCTTCTTGTCTAAACTGTTTATCGTCCATGTTTCACTTCTATACATGGCTACACTCATACAAATACTTTCATAAAGGACTACCAGTTTTTACATTATTCTGTAAATGCTTCGTGTTAGTATTTTGCAGCCGTGACTTATTAAACTGACAGTTCGGTAATTTTCATACCTGTCAGCGGCTGCTTTCTTTGGAATCGGGATTATTATATTTTTCTTGAAGTCTGAGAGCATTTCGCCTGTCTCATAA
This sequence comes from Schistocerca cancellata, assembly GCF_023864275.1. Classification (NCBI taxonomy): domain Eukaryota; kingdom Metazoa; phylum Arthropoda; class Insecta; order Orthoptera; family Acrididae; genus Schistocerca; species Schistocerca cancellata. The sequence goes on from NC_064626.1 coordinate 731,257,953, forward strand.
CTCTTACTTTTGTCATAGCTGGCTCTCCCAAGGCTATCAGTAGCTCTAACGGAATACTGTCTACTTCCGGGGCCTTCTTTCGACCAAGTCCTTGAGTGCTTTGTCAAATTCTTCATGCAGTATCATATATCCCTTCTCATCTTCCTCTACGTCCTCTTCCATTTCCATAATATTGCCCTCAAGTATATCGCCCTTTTATAGACCCTCTATGTACTCCTTCCACCTTTCTTCTTTCTCTTTTTTGCTTAGGACTGGTTTTTCATATGAGGTTTTGATATTCACTGAGGTGGTTCTGTTTTCTTCAAAGGGTCTCTTTAATTTTCCTGTAAGCTATATCTATCTTACCCCTAAGAATATATGATTCTACATAATTACATTTCTCCTCTAGCCATTCCGGCCTAGCCATTTTGCACTTCGTGTCGATCTCACTTTTCGCCCGCTTCGTTTATTGCGTTTTTACATTTTCTCCTTTCATCGATTAAACTCAATATCTCTAATATTACCCAAGGATATCTATCAGCCTTCGTCTTTTTTCTTACTCTGGTCCCTGCACTATTTCATCTCTCAAAGCTGCTCTTTCATCTTCTACTGTATTCCTTTCCCCTGTTCTTGTCAATGTTTCCCTCTGAAACCCTCTACAACCACTGCTTTTTAAGTTTAGCCAGATATCATCGCCTTAAATTACTGATTTTTTGCAGTTTCTTTAGTTTTAATCTGCAGTTCATAACCGATAAATTGTGGTCAGAGTCCACATCCGCCCCTGGAAATGTGTTACAGTTTAAAATCTAATTTCTAAATCTCTAGCCATTATATAATCAATCTGAAACCTTCCGGTGTCTCCAGGTCTCTTCCACGCATACAACCTTCTCTCATGATTCTTAAATCAAGTGTTAGCTATGGTTAAATTATGCTCTGAGCAAAATTCTAGCAGCTGGCTTCCTCTTTCATTCCTTTCCCCCATTCCATATTCAACTACTACTTCTCCTTCTCTTCCTTTTCCTACTATCGAATCCCAGTCCCCCATGACTATTAAATTTTCGGTTCCCTTAACTATTTGAATAATTTCTTTTATCTCATCGTACATTTCCTCAATTTCCTTCTCATCTGCGGAGCTAGTTGGCATACTAACATAAACTTGTACTATGTAGCGGGTGTGTGCTTCGTGTCTATCTTGGCTATAATAATGCGTTTACTATGCTGTTCATAGTATTTTATTCCCGTTCCTACTTTTTTACTCATTATCAAAACTACTCCGGTAACGCCCCTATTTGATTTTGTATTTATAACCCTGTGTTCACCTGACCGGAAGCCCTGTTCCTCCTGCCACCGAACTCCACTAATTTCCACTAAATCTAATTCAAACTATCCATTTACCTTTTTAAACTTTCTAACATACCTGCCCGATTAATCTGACATTCCATGCTCCGATCCGTAGAACGCCAGTTTTGTTTCTTCCGATAACGACGTACTCCTGAGTAGCCCCGCCCGGAGATCCGAATGGGGGCCTATCCTACTCCAAAGGTAAACAAAAGAAAAAAACTAAACTATTAATTAGTAAACTATTAAATTACTACCTTGTGAAAACCTATACTACGGCTGATGAGTAATCGCCACTTGCTAATTTTTACTGGCATCGCTCTCTACGTACATTTGGTTTTTTTTCTTTTTAATTCATTCCTCTCACCTTTCGGTCGTTTACCGTTTGTTTATACTCGTCAGGTTAGATACACCTGTGCTGGTTAAACATGAAATTACATTATATGAATTAGTACAAACCATTACAAAAATTGTATATACGCATTAATTAAATCGCAAGAACTTCACATCCGATGACTGCTGTTTCGCCCCTGTTTAGTGTGAGAACACAACTTCCTCTTGAAGCCTTAAACATAAAACAGATAGTGATGAATCGTGAATAATTTAGTAGAGGCGACCGTTTTGAACTCACCCGGTTTTTTATTATCATTATTTTCCTCTTATAAGCACTGGTTCATCTCTATTGCTTGTCAAAAATTTTTCTTGATTACAAAACACGTCTGCTTTATGTCAAAACAAACAAAGAAGAATTGTTCTATTCCGGTATTCTCTATTTTTTTACCTTAAGGAACCAGCAGCGGCGATTTCTCTGGACAATATTTATGCAGGCGACACACTGAATGAACCTAACTCTCAGCGACAACTAAATTAATTTTGCTGAAATGGAAGGTGCAGCTCAGTATTTTTCACATTAATTGTAAGTAGGCTGTTTAGGTGTTTTTATTGGTAACGCCACGTAGCGCTCTGTATGAAAACCAGTGGCTGTGCTGTGTGCAGTCTGTGGCTTGTTTGCATTGTTGTTGCCTATTGTAGTGTATTTACCTTAATTTACCTTAATAGTGTTCAAAAGTCATTATATATATATATATATATATATATATATATATATATATATATATATATAGTGTTCAAAAGTCATTATATATATATATATATATATAATGACTTTTGAACACTATTAAGGTAAATACATTGCTGTAAATAAGTTATACACAACTGCAACCAGTCACTTTTTTCAATAACAATGCTTTATTACATTAACCGGTTTTCGAACCCTTTCAGGTTCATCTTCAGATGATTTCGGGAGAATCCGGGAAGTTACATCATTACTGGTAGTAGCATAATGCTGGGTGCTGGTCCTATGGCAGAAAGATGGGTCACACTTTAATGTATCGCCATTATAGCTTATCTGTCGATATGGATGTAAATTTAGTTTTTACTTACTGCGACAGTATAGGCGGCTTTTTTCGTACCTGTCTGCCTCCATTTTAATGTCCAGAACACTTTCACACGAACTATATTAGTTCACACTTTAACACTGACACTTTACCAGCATCCAGCATGCGCTTTACAACTGTTGCTTATAACAAAGATCTTGACAGAGAGATATGGCATGAGCCTACTTTGTACAGAGATGTAATTTGTTGTTCTTTACATGTGTTAAAGTCGATATAAGGTCAAGTTTTTTTATCAGAATGGCGATAACATGAGAGCACTAGATAAAATAATAATAAATTAATACAAGAACAAATTTCAGGTGATCTGAAATGTTATTTCTACTCTTATGTTAAAGGCAGTTTTTTTAACAATTATCATGTTTGGCATTGACATGAATCATGTTAATGCCAAACATGATAATTGCTTAAAAAAAACTGCCTGTAACATACGAGTAGAAATAACATTTCAGATCACCTTTACCCCCCTTTGTCCTCTTTCTTTGGATCTGTATCTTCGTTGGTTTTTCGTCATTGGTTCTGTGTGGATGTCACATGACGTCTTTCTGATTCCATCGATGAGACTTTCGCTCAGTTTTTACACTCTATATTCCCACAAGTTATGACCTGAGGGTTATAATTAGTGTGGGTTGGTGATTTGGAGATTGAAAAAATTACGGATAAGTGAGCATATTATTTTTTTAAAATTTTTTTAATGAAAAACAATATCTCATGCTTCAAGTCGACATACCCATGGTCCTAAATTACAAGAATCACAATGCACTGCTGCTTTGAATGTTATCCCTTTATACCGTGTATTAAGCGGGATCTGCCACCATTTGCTAATGAAATTTAAGAGTATAAATATCTCTCGTATTTCTCTCTTTCTTTTTTCTATCCGCTTCTCAAAAATGACTTTCCAGTACCCACTTACCTAATGATTATCTTGCTCCCATTTTGCTTCGCTAGTCTGTTTGACTTTGTCATAATTATTATGTATAAATTTCAAATGCCTGCACGAATTATGATATGTCATTACATCGTAACGTTAATGTAAGTTCTTATTCGCAGATATGCTACTGCGACCACTCCAGAGAGAAACATACACCCTGTGACTGCTTAAAATGTTTCGCGTACCGTATGATCACTCTTTAAGAGCTTAGGGGCTCCAACAAGCGGCTATAAGAATTTTTTCAGTTGTGTCTGATACTTTCATTGAAATTCATGAAAATGCATTTACTCAGTACGTGTGGTACTCACACTACTGATACAGCTGACAATTATTGTGTTACATCTGTTTCTGCCTCATTCGACACCTCAGCGCTCCCAGAACGCCAGATGATGCTGGCGGTGTCTGCCGCGGAAATATAGCGACTGCAACCATTCTGCGATACATTATAGTTTCATTTTACATTTTGTGTATCTAGTATCAGATTAGAAGAAAACCTGGTAATGGAATACTCGCAAAGAACTAAATGTATTACGGACTGTCGCCCTGCCATTATTTTTTTTATTTTTATTTTTTATGCTAACTAATACATTCTTTTGTTCACAGCTTCTGATACAACGAGTCATTCCCTTGTGTTCGTCGCAATATATGCAACTTTTCAACACGACAAGAGTACCAGGAGAAGAAACAGATAGACTTGTACATTACGAAGACTCAGACCACGTTGTTGTCTATCATCAGGGACGTTACTTCAAACTGATCGTGTACTGCAACGGACGAATTCTTGAGCCATGCGAAATTGAACAGTAAGTAATAATTAAGTGATTATTGTCGATTAATAATAGAGTACTTGTTTCACAGTAGCGCAAGACATTCAGTTATTTTCCTATTATTTACAATCGCTGTGACCAGGACATTACATTCTGTTTTTGTAATATATTTTATCTTTATTTGATAACTATACTTCCGAGGACAGTTGCCATATTGAGGACACAGATACATTTCTATTTCGGTCTAGAATGTCATGACACTGTTTTTGCAGATTCTGTTAATTAAATTGGATGAATGTGATTATTAAATATTTGAGACAATAAATCACTGATCTCATACTATTGTATTAAAGTATTATTAATCACGCAAACGCAGTTACCAAACTTTAACGAACGAGGCACTGGTCTTGCACTGGGAAGGAGTCGGGTTCAAATCCCAGCACAGCCATCGGAATATACATTTGCCGTGGCTTCCCTAAATCGGTTACAGCTTATACTGGTCTGGTTCCTTTGAGAGGACGCGGTACATTTCCTGAATCGCCTTATGTCGAAACTTGTGTCCCTCTCTCCAACGACCCCATCGTAGGAGGGACATCATATCCTACTGTTCTTTCCGTCCTTTCTTATCAAAATCTTGCGAAATTAATAGAAGTTATTACTTTTCAGAAGATCCAGAAAATAAATGTCATTAGAACAACAATTAATTTGATAATCAGAACCAACTGAAGCGGAGTGCTGTTTCTATGGATGTCGTGTATTTGCTATCTCGCAATGAAACGTTAGCGATCTATTGTATGTAGACTGTGAGAATCCAAGTAATGACAAGAATTTTGCTCATCAGAATTCAACCGGGCAAGAAAAGATAGATGCTTGAACTGAATCACCAGTTCATTACTGTATGCCTCATTCTACCTTAAAATGCGAAATAATACAATTGCATGTAAAATCACCAACATGAGACAATATTGATTGCCATGGCGCTAATAGGACAGTAACGCTTCAGTTGCGAAATGGTGCACGGACTGAGCTGAAGAAGGTCAGGAGAAGGGAGCGACATCTGCAATCGTGAGGGAGTGAGCCTAACATTTGTCTCGAGTGATACAGAATAGTGGCGCAGAGTTCAGTATCAATAAGTGCACCATGTATCTCGGCCGTTTCTAGGAATCAGGTGCAAGATTATGCTCTAACGACAATCGTGTAGGTGATGCAGCTACCCTCGTGACAGATTAAATCAAACACTGAAAACACCGGAAGAAGAAAACATGATGTCATGTTTAAAAGAAGATACTCTATGACGGGTATGCTATGTACTCTCACGGTTCAGACAGTGACGTAGGGTACGAGTGGGATCCCTTTGCTGTTGCTCGTCACGCTTTTGTTTAAGGCTACAGCTTTCTCTTCGCAGAATATTATTATTTTTAATTAGAAGGAAAAAGCACTGTAAGAACAGTCCCCCTTTTAGAACAAACTGACCAGACATTTTATTGCTAATGTAAAGGGTAACTACAAAAACTGAATTAAATAGTGTCTGAATGCGAAACGTTGTTGAATTCTCCATGTAGTGGTTCACTTCATGTTTCAAGCTTGCGTCTGGTTTGGTGCACCGTGGAAAACGGCAAAGAAGTACGCTGTCTGACAAAAAAAGTGAAGCACCGAGAGAAACAGAAGGAAACAAAATGAAACTTCACGGTTTGATAGAGTACCTGATGTAATTACAGTGATTATAAAATCGAGTCAGAGTGAAAAAGATCTCGGCAGTATATGCCCACTCGCCAGTCTGACATTCCACCCCTTCTGGCCTGGACGCGTGCACTGAATCTGTAGGGATGGCTGTCAAAAAGCTGTTGTATCACCTCCTGAGGCAAACAGGTCCGTAACACCTAGTGGTGTAGCGCAGTGGTTAGCACACTGGACTCGCATTCGGGAGGACGAGCCGGCCGCTGTGACCGAGCGGTTCTAGGCGCTTCGGTCCGGAACCGCGCTGCTGCTACGCAGGTTCGAATCCTGCCTCGGGCAAGGATGCGTGTGATGGCCTTAGGTTAGTTGGGTTTAAGTAGTTCTAAATCTAGGGGACTGATGACCTCAGATGTTAAGTCCCATAGTGTTTAGAGCCATTTTAACCATTTATTTGTAGGACGACGGTTCAAACCCGCGTCTGGACGTCCATATTTAGGTTTTCCGTGAGTTTCCTAAATCGCTTAAGGCAAATGCTGGGATGGTTCCTTTGAAAGTACACGCCCGCTTTCCTTATCCATCCTTCTCTAATCCGAGCTCTAATGACCTCGTTGCCGACCCGACGTTAAACGCTAATCTCCTCCTCCTGTTTCGTCCCATGACTCCCGGGGCCGGCAAGATAGGCAGACTTGTCGTTGATTCTTGGGCTCTGACACTGGGACGATGTTGACGTCCGATCTGGCCCCAGACATGTTCCCTCGTGGACAGGTCTGGCGATCTTGCTGGCCGCGGGAGTACGTCGGCATAGTGTAGACGTTTCGTAGAGACAGGCGCCATTTGGGTACGAGTATCGTCCTGTTGAAAAATGGCATCCCGATACTAACACATGAGAGATAACACATGAAGATGCAGGATGTCCGTGAGTTACTGTTGTGCCGTAAAATTTCTCTGTCACTGCCAGCCTTGACCTGAAGAGATGCCCGATCGCTTCTCAAACCGTGACACCAGGAACAACCTCACTGGGAAACTCCAAAACATTGGAAGAATGTACCCTCTCTGCAGATTGTGCCCATACTTACCGGCGAATTATCAGCTGGGATAGTGTAGAATATCGCTGAAAACAATGCAACGCCATGCACCAGCAATTCATGCTTCCCACTCACGGCACCCATCCAGAAGCAGCAGTTTCTGTTGTGATGATAAGGGTAGCCTACACTTGGGTGGTAATTCCGTAGTGCTGCTGCCAGTCTCTGACCAATGGTGTCGGATGACACACAGTGTTATAGGCAGTCCATTACTTGTTCTCGGACGGCAGTTGCAGATGCGAAGAGGGTACGATGTGCTTGGTGAACAATACGGCGATCCTTCGTTTAGGTTTGCCGGCCCTAGTGACCGAGCGGTTCTAGGCGCTTCAGTCCAGAACCGCGCTGCTGCTACGGTCGCAGGTTCGAATCCTGCCTCGGGCATGGATGTGTGTGATGTCCTTAGGTTAGTTAGGTTTAAGTAGTTCTAAGTCTAGGGAACTGATGACCTCAGATGTTAAGTCCCATAGTGCTTAGAGCCATTTGAACCAGACGTGGTGTACTGGAACCTTGACGACGAGTATGCCTGCCCTCGCCTTTGTATGCAGTCCAATATCGAGCTACCGTCACATCCGAATGCACCACAGATATTGCTCGATTCAACCAGCCGCCCAAATGGAGGCACACAATTAGGACCTTTCTGGAGCCTGTCAGATGCTCATAACGCTGTCTCACGCGATTACGTCGCATTTTCGTGTCCTGCACAAAGATTACTCAACTTCTGGGGCTGACTAAAGCACCCTCGAAGCTGTTCCACCTGCCACAGAGAATTACAGTTCTAATCATTTACATACGCGCCGATGGTGTGTACAAGTTACGAAGTTACTTAGGCACTCAACCATGTCTTCTGGGTGCTTCGCTGATATTTTTGGGCTGTGTAATCTCCGTGTGTGGGTAATATTTTTCGTTGTTCTCGTTTTTACGATCGATAATATTTCTTTAATTGACATTCACCCGCCTAGCCTCGAATCTAGATCTCGTATAAAATGAATAAGCGTAATTAATATGCATGTATTTTTACTGACTTGAAGCTGGTCTACATGTAAAGGCAGTAGGAGACAAGTTGAAGAAGTCTGTTCTATGTCAGCCAAATTAGAGGAATATGTGCATCGTATAATGCTGGAACATCGAGAAGAGCTATCAATTGAAAAAGCGGTGTCTTCATTCTTTTGTATTCTCAGGTGCTTTAATGTTTCGAAACACAGCATTTGAAGGTAAGCGCTCGCGTACAATAAGTATCCTTATATAACTTTGTATATTAAATAGTATCGATCGCTCCAAGTACAAAATAGATTCCTTTATTGGTCACTCTGTTTTGAGGGACTTACTTCTTTGGTAATCGACTGTCTTTTACTACGGTTCGGTAGATGCCATCTCACAGTGAACGTAACTTAGCTCAATGTGCACCAAGTTGTATCACTAAAAAATGCTTCCTTCCATTGAATGTGTACTAATAGCACGTTTTTCCTTCTATGGATAATAGATTTATTTAATTTTTGTAATAATTGCTCATAGCGGACAATATTTACATGTGTTTCCCCTTACGGTAGCCTGTTGTACCTTCCTCAAGTATTCGTCCAAGTTTAGCAAATATGTTTCTGTTCTCATAAGACTTCTTGATTACTTTTAAGAACATCATTAATCAAGTAATCGGTGGATTGAAGAATTCTTATTTTTTTCCTGTTAGTTACTGTTAGTTTCTAATTAGTTCCGTAGCTTTTTCTTAATCAAAACTAAATTCCAAATATTTCTTTCTTTTCCACAGATTTAAAGTCAGCACTGGCAGAATGTAATCTTCCATTGTTTGCTGTTCTATCACTATTTTCTTCGTTATTCTCACCCATTTACTTGAAGATTATTTGTATTACTTACAGTTGATATGTTAGGCAGTTATATTTACAAGTATCTTGTTCCTGTTTGCACCAGTAAACGAATATCTGACTGAGATGCATTTAAATTCTTAAATACGGATATAGTTACATTAAATTGAATATTTATGACAGGTTCGCTTTCTCGATATATATTAGCCTCTGTGGGGCATAGTATATACATATTTTCCAGTTTGATATGTTATGGGTAGGACGCGTTCAAATCGTGTTGTAATGATATCACTGCATTAAGCAGTTACGAGCTAAAAGAAAATGTGAAAATGAAATTACTTGTATGGTAGTTGTTTGAAATGTTTTTTTAACTTTAGGATAAATTTCGGCAGGGATCTTCTGAATATATGGCATAAAACAGCTGTTACAAGTATTTCTTTTACTATTGTTTTGTTGGCAATCTTCATTGTCATCAATTGACAAGGACTGAACCCATAGGTCAATTCCAGCTCCAAGCGCGAAACTAAGGACAAATATTTCTTTTACTATTGTTTTGTTGGCAATCTTCATTGTCATCAATTGACAAGGACTGAACTCATAGGTCAATTCTAGCTCCAAGCGCGAAACTAATGGTCCCATCTCTTTCGAAGTCGTCCTTGGTCTCTTCTTCCCATGGAGAAGTAATTTAAAATTTCAATATCTTCATTACATAGATGTGTCATTGACACTATTTCCTATGTTTTCTATTTTTGTTTTAAACTGATTACATGTGGTTCTGTTTAAATGTTTTGTTGAGTTTGCTGTATTAATGAATCTATGAATTTTAATTTTTACGTCGTAGTGGACTTTATGTTTGACAGTCGCTGGAATTTCTGATGATAAGAAGTTTTACTGTGTTGATTACATACGTAACTAGTTACATCTGTTTTACTCTATTATTACAATGTAAAATGATTTCTGGAATCGTTCTAGTCGTTTATAATTGCAAATCTTTCTCTCTTTCAGGCAGATAATACAGATTCTGCAGGATAGGAGTCTTCCAGCTATTGGCGAAGAGAAGGTCGCGGCTCTGACTGCTGGGGACAGACCTCATTGGTCAAGAATCCGCCAAAAGTTCTTCTCCTACGGAGTCAATCAGCAGTCTCTGGAGGACATAGAAACGGCTGCGTTTTTCGTTGCGCTCGATGACGGTGCACTCGAGTTCGACGAGGTAAACTGAGTAACAAAATGAATTAGCGTCACTATTATCTAAGCCTGGTAACGCCACCTCGCGAATCGCAAGAGCTTCAGTTACCAATAACTACTATAAGTATATTTACGAAGCACCCTGTTATAATCGAAAAAAGAAAAGCATTTAGGTTTTAGTCAAGAGATACAGTATATTGTTGTTAACTAATATTCTAAAAAATAAGGCAAAAAATGATATGTGGCTTCTTTTGGTTTTGTCAAGTTCCGTGCTCATACGGTTACATGCATTAAAATGAAATATTTTTTTTTTTTTGGCACACTGTGATCTTCACTGAGTTTTCGCAGATGAAATCTCGTCTCGCATATTTAATGTCTCTACTTTCCCAACTAAGTGTCTGATCTACGTGAAATCGAGGAATGTATGGTTACTTTATCTGTGAAAGACTTAAGATTGAATCGAAACAAGAAGTGAGATTCTGATACACCGCAAAAAACCTCAAAAGATGAGTCTTTTGTCCTTTGTAAAATTTATTTAAGATATTTCAGTTTCCACAGTTTGCAATGCTGCCGCGTAAGTCGCAATACTTTACCATACCCCGCATCCCCCCCCCCCCCCTCTCACCACACCCCTCCCGTCGCCCGTCTTCCTCCTAGCTTTCGGTTTCCTCTTCGCTGAGGTACAAGGCTGAGAGCTTACTTTTCTCGATTTATTCCGACGTAAGTTGAATTTTTACTGTAAACTGGATTGCATCAGAGGCGAATTTCGCTATTTCCGTGAAAGTCCTGTCCAAAGATTAACAGTGAAGTGTGTGGTCTGCCAGTCTGAATTAACACGTGCAGATGTGACTGCAGAAAACAGGAAACCATACTCCTGACCACAGAATACGAGAATTCTTTCTTAGCTTACTGATTTGTCTGCAGGCTGAAATCTAGCTTTCGGTACAATGTTTCCAACTTCTTATGCGCCTTCTTTTAATTATCATTTCACTTTATTCTATAAGTTCTTACTACGGCTTCTGTATACAATTAATCGCATTACTTCGAAAGATTCCTTAATTTTATGTGCATTCGTACATCGTGTTTCAGAATGATCCAAGGAAACTTGAGAATTTCGGCCGAGTTGGCTTTCATGGGAAAGGTTATGATCGCTGGTTTGACAAGTCAGTCACTCTTGTCATTGGATCCAACGGACATGTAAGTATGTTTCAGATATCAGTAAATTTATTGCTTCTAGAAGCAGGAGTTATTATGTTTTTGCTATAGACCATTTATATGCTTTATCATTCAGAGACACTAGTTCAAAACATTTGAGGAACAGCGGCATTACTCTGGTGCTCCAAATGAGGACGTTATTCACAGCCGTGTGCGCCATTATTCGTGGTGTTGCAACGAGGGTTGTAATTACTGTTTGTAACATCTGTCAATGTGTTTGCTTTAAGAGAACGCTCTCCTGGAATTAAAAGTTCCGTGAGGATGACACTGCTGGTCAGGTATAACATCACCTCACTATCTAATATTATGTATTTTTCCTTTTTTAGCTAAGTTTCTAAAGAAACTTTCTCCTCTTTAAAATACATCACACTCAATTTCCTTGCATATTTTCTTTATTTTCCAAGCACCTACATCAGTCGACACCAAATGTCTCCATCTTTTGCCCAACACATTCTCATTTACTATTCTATCGATCTATCGTGTGTAGTCTCAGTGCACCAACCTATGAGTGAGAATGTTGTTTATACACATTAGTATATTGCTCATATGTCTACAATTTTATGCCACTGGCTAAAGAGATTGAAGAGGAAACTGACAGAGTCTAAGGTGTAATCGAGATTCGTACCAGAAAGCATAACACACAAAATGAGAAAAATAATACTATCATAAGAAAATACAGACAATCGAGGTATACCTGAATTAAAAACAATTTATCGATGTAATTCAGAAGCATATATTTCAGTTTTCAGGAGTGTTTTTCCTTCAGTGAGTTAATGACATTATCTTTTTTTCCGTTTCAGGCCGGATTCAATGCAGAACATACAGGGTAAGTCTTTTTGGCCAGGAGGCTGCCAAAGTACAAATATAGATACAAGTACAATTGCATGAGATAACATATATGTTGCTATACATGTCGTGGAAATTATAAATAGATTTTCTATGCCGTATTACTGATGAGACACTTCTCACAAGGTTTAGGAGATAAAGCAACTATCAGCATTTATTTACTCTGGTGCAGCTGAAAACTGACATGTCACGCAAAATTTATTTCGAGATTCAGTATGTTATGAAATACGCGAGCCTGCCTCTCACCTATCCGAAGGCTTGTGCGAAGCGTGGAGTGACTCTGCGACTAAATTATTAGCAGGACGTATAGAATTACCCTCACTCAAGTGAATGATGACCCGTTACTCACTACATACTTTTATTTAACTGCAAATTATTATCGTCATTTTTTCTGTTTTCCATGTTTCTCTTAGTCGCTCTAAATTCTTGGAGGTATGTACCGTCCATGCAACTAAATGAAGGCAATTTGTTTATTGCCATACTCGTTTCGCTTTTTTTATTGGGGAAGTATCATCAGTGGCCTGAAACAGATGTTTCCTTTTATACATACAATAAACGTATTATGTGGTACATATAAAATGCTGCTATATTACATTTTGTCGTGTTTTTCTCTTGCTTTTTAGGTTAGAAGCAACTTTTGTAGCACAAGTTCCATACTGTGAGTGTATCGTTCAGTGTTACTTACGATTTCCAGCGCTGTTAACACATGTGTGTGGTCTTTGAGATTTATTTGACAGTTTTCATACTCAGGCTGGCCGATTTCTGGCATTCTTTCATCCACATTTGTTGATCACCAAATGGAAAGTGCAAGTGAAACATGCGATATGTCGACGTTCAGACTAGCGGGCGACTGCCCCATAGTTTGCTAACAGTTACAACTTTGCTGGATATTATTTATTAGTTGTACGCATTGAAAAACGTGTGCAATTATTTCATACGAAAGAAGTAAAAAAAAATTATCGATTTTTATTCCATCTTCTTTTCAATAATGTTTTAACGAAGTTATTTATTTCTATAAGTCGCTGAAGTGTCCTGTCACGTCACATCATCAATATGTAGAGTTCACGATGTTGTATATAAATCGATCACTGGGCATCTGGTTCCAGTTTGCTGTTGAATGCATTTTCTGATCGCCACAGTTTGGCCATCTAGGGGAAACGAAATACGTGCGGGTTCTTACTGCCGGATTGTGCGTCATTGCCAAGGATTAGATTTCAAAGTTTGGACATGCGTCACATAGTGGCGGTAAGGCGAAGTGTCACTATTAATATATGCACGCTGAGTGAGGTGTCAAGCTGTGGGGCCCTCACGGTGTTCTTTACAATGTTCGCCGACCAGCATTCATTAAAGCTGCCCGCACTGACATACAACACATGCTTCCGAGCTAGACAATGGCAGGCGACCGCAGCACGAGAACAATGGGGGCATCAACGTTGCCACTATGCTAAATCACTGTGGGTACCGGACCTCGGAAACAGCGTCTCTGCAGCAACGACTAAGTGAAGTATCGTTTCACCACAAAAGTAATACATTGAGATACTTCACATCGACGGAACTTGCCCGTAAAATAATACAATTTTCCACAAGAGATCACCAAATAATTTTATTATAGATAGCTGTTTTAACTTACAAACCCAATTTCATTCTCGAATTCTGAGGGGGGCTACGGAAAGACAAAAAGATAATATTACCTTAAACGAAAAAAGGAAAGGGCAAAACCAAGTGAAAAGCAGGGTGCAACACTGGGTTTACATTATCGTGAACTAAATGAAACAGATTAGAATCATTTGGACAGGACACTGGGTGCCAGAAACCAGAATGCTACAAGAGGCATTCGGAAGAGTAGTGGACGGCCGCGGGAGATGGTTTACGTTTGGTTGTTGGCGAGACGATGCTTCATTTAGTTGTCGCTGCAATGTACATGTTTGTTAGGACACGTCCTCATATTGATTTTCGTAGACGCATGGTTGACGACATAGCCGTGAGTAGCTTGCGATAAGCGGGAAATCCAGGTTCGAGTCCCGGTGCGGCACAAATTTTCATTGTCGTCATTCCATTCTACAGCTGATAGACGTCCTTATTCGCAATTGCGAATTCATTTGATGTCTGTCATACTGATATAGCGTAATGCCAAGGCTGTTTCTCTCATTATTTTTGTGGCGGGGTATTTAAACAGGTCGCCTGCCATTGTCCGACTTTGACATATGTACGATATGTCGGATGGAAAAGAGTATGGCTTAGGTTCCTTTAATGAATACTGGTGGTTTGGAGTGTTATTAAGGAGTAGTGAAATTATTTGCTTTCTTGTTGAATGCTAAGCTAAAAGAGTACTTATCTCTGCTTCTTCTGTCTCGTATTTTCTTTCAGCTTCGCTAGGATCATAGGATTTAGTGATTTCTATCAAAAAATGACAAAACGTACTTAAAATATCATGTAGAAATAAAATGGGGAACAATGAGTAAAGCATTTGGGACACAGGATACATATTTTTCACATGCGAGCAAACCAGTGTTTTTGTCAAGATAAGCAATGGACGTGTCCGTTTTCAGATAACTCTACATAAGAAAAAGTAAAGGAGAGAATCTAGTACCTATGGAGGACTTTTTCGTGAGTACAATTCACGTCAATAATGAATTGTCTTTTCTTTCATACGATTTTTCTTTCATTGAGCAAGCAAGTGCAGTTGTTGACAACTGGTATATATTCAGGAGAAAGGCGGTTCCATTGGCTACGATCATACAGTTTTAGCTCTTACGTGGTTTGCTTATGTCAGTGCATTCGGATTCCGTGATGATTCCTACCAGACCATATCGATTCATTTCGAAATCTTTATTTAGAACGAGCTGGCATTATGACGCTTATGAGCTCGATGTCGGGGATGATCGCAAACAGCAGAGTCCCGTGTTCCCTTCCTTCCAATTATCCTGAAATGTGAGATCACAATAAACCTCAAAAACAAACTGCACAAACCAAACAAGCTTGTCGTGGATGCATTTATTAAAGAATTAATGGATACTGTGACAGCTGTATTTTGGCGTGTAATAACTGTGGTTTTATTTTTATCAGTCTGACTAACTGTCAAGTTAACGTGTGCTTTTGTTTAACACAAACTTTGTGGAAGAAGAAAAAAACAACTACGTTAGGCAATCATATCTTTTAGACAAAGAAATCTCACAAACTCCTTTTATACGTGATTACTAAAGTAAGTGTTTGTGTTCACTATTTTCTCGCTCTAAGTCTAGTCATGTATTCATTTACGATGCTAATTCAGTTCATACGATATAATCACTGCTTCTTTTCACAGAGCGGATGGTGCAGCAATGGCCCAGACATGGGAATACGTGTTACAAGCAGAGGTGCTGGCAACAAGAGACAAATCATAGTAAGGCATGACTTTATATGAAATCACCGTTCTGTTCTTTATTTCTAGTTTACATGGTTGAAATTGGACCATTTTTGCATTGTATGTTTACTCTAAGACTAAAGAAAAGGCCGAAAAAAACGACGCATCACAAAGAAACTGTCAGTAGATGTGATGCAAATGAACAGACAAGCAAATCCTTACAGTTTCAGAAAATTATTCAGACAAAGAGCCTCACAAAGTGAGCAAGTCAAAAACGCGTTGGTCACCTCTGGCCCTCCCTATGTAAGCAGTTATCCGGCTTGAGATTGATTGACAGAGTTGTTGAATGTCCAATTGGCGCGCTACATCGTCAAAATCTACGTATGCGGCTGGGCATTATCTTGCTGAAATGTAAGCCCAAAATGACTTTCCATAAAGGGAAACAAAACGGGGCGTAGAATATCGTGGACGTACCGGTGTGCTGTAAGGATGTGGCGGATGTCAAGCAAGGTGGTCCTGCTATGAAAAGAAATGGCACCCGAGACCATCATTCCTGGTTATCAGGCCGTATGGCGGGTGACAATCAGGTTATTATGCCAACATTGTCCAGGGCATCTCCAGACATATCTCCGCTGGTCATCGGGGCTCAGTTCGAAGTGAGACTCACCACTGAAGACAACTCTACTCCAGCCAATGAGTTTCCAGGCTGACTACGTACCAGGAGACGGCCCAGACAGCAGTGGGATACCACACTGACTGCCGCCCACCATATGGCACGACAGCCGGGAGTGATTGTCTGGGGTGCCATTTCTTTTCCTAACGAGATCACTTTGGTAGTCATCTGCGGCACCCTTACAGCACAGTAGTACGTCAACAGTATTCTACACACCATTTTGTTGCCTTTCATTGTAAGCATTCTGGGCTTACATTTCACCAAGATATTGTTCACTCGCACAGGCGAGGGTTTCTACTCCTTCTCTTCATGGTTGGCAAACCATATCTTAGCCAGTAATGTCGCCAGATCTCTCCCAAGTTGAGAATTTTTGGAGAATTATAGGCAGGACCCTCCAAACAACTCGGGATTTTGATCACCTAACGGCTCAGGAGGACATTCAACAAGTCTGTCAGTCACTGCCATGCTTGCATAGGGGTCAGAGGTGGACGAAAGCGTTATTGAGATGCTCAGTTTGTGAAGCTTTTTCTCTTGAATAAATCACCCAGCTTTTCTAAAATTGTAATCACTTGTTTGACTGAACATTAAATTATCTGCCGATTTCCATCCCATTCAAATAATGCCTTCGTGATGAATCTTTTTTTCTCTCTTTGACTGTGCTTTTATTTTTCAGTATTAAAAAATTTGAGATGCTTTTCCTCGGATAATCACAAGTAGCATGTTTATTATGCTTAACCAAACATCGGTGATATTGACATTAAATACTTGTAGGAAATCAAACAGCTGTGCTATAATAATGATGCTACTTCTCAATATTACCAAAGGTTGACCAAAAAGCTCAGGTCACTTCGTCTGAAGTGCAACTACGCATCAACACAGACGCGAGCGGAGTTAAATGAAGGCCACAACTGGGAAATTATGAGTGTTGCAGTAACAGGGGTTGTGGGCATAATCTGGCTGAAATATAAGCCCAGGATGGCTTAACTTGAAAGGCAACAAAACGGGGCATAGAATATGATCGACGTAACGCTGTGCTGTAAGGGTACCACGGAATCCCAAAATTCACCTCTTCCCAGGAAAGCAAATGCATGTATTACTAGCCATCGAATGATGGATGAAATCCGAAGAGGAAAACAGAAACATCACAGTGCTTCACTAAAGGGAGCAAATAAAATGAGCTACACTCCTGACAGGACTGTGTCCATTGCAGCGAGTGTAAGTATTAGCCGCATCAGATCGAAACTGAACCTGACCGTGAGCTTACGTGTATGACGGTGACCGTCCTGGCCCCAGTTAATGCCGAGATGCGTTTACCAGTCATCAAAAGGAACCACAACATTCGCAGAATCATTGACACGACCTAAGCTGGATATTACTACGTTATCTCACTAACTTTCTAATCATAGCACACGACTAACTTGCTGAGTATCAACAGAAGAATTATTCGTTCATTACCGCGGAAACAAACAACTGTGTTTCTTGTTCTTACAACAGCTTCGAACAATTTATTCTACTGTCCAGAAGCGAAGGTAGCATATTACATACATGGTGTAAACATCCCCAACTTTCTGGACACTTTTAGAGGAACGACAGCGATTAGCAACTATTATGCCATTACAGTGGTGTTGCTTACCAAGTATAAAGAGGTTATAAAGGAAAGGGGAATGTTTCTGTTGTTTGGCAGACAAGACGGAGAGTCACTAGTATCCTCCCATAACGCGAAACAGTTCAGTGAGCTGATAAGATACCAAATGAAGGATACTGTAAACGCAGGTGAGTAACAAATTGAAAAACTCTTCACAGCATCTAGACAAAGTCAAGTAGACTATGAAATAGAAGAAACTGCATCGGCAGAAAAGATTATAATTTGAAAAATAGATTACTGTGGATGTTAGATACAGGACGTAAATAGAAATGAAAAGATTATGTATCTAAGGGTGACATAAACCTGCAAGGATAATGATGATTGGGGAAATTAAAACGAAACGAGAAAGTTTAGCTCAAATGTATCAAGCGTAAACGTTAGAGTTTAAACAGTTCGTCATATTTAAACAGTAAATTCAAGAATAATTGTATCGATTCCTATTTTGTAGGAAGCTGTTGTACGTCCTATAAGAAATTCTAATTCTGAAACTCTACGTGTATGTAGAACATACATTACGTAAATATTGAGTGGATGATCGCAAAATTATGTAAATAATCCTGACGGTTTGTAGTCTGAAGCTCTAAATTAAATGGAAGTTCTGAATATCCAAAATTTCTGGTGTATATGGGAGTCTAAGTTTTAATATTCGTTTTATACTTGCATTCGATAATATGCGTATAATGAATTTAATAGCTGTTTGATACATATTAAGAGACTTTCGATTTATTCAGTCTTTCTGTGTTATAGTTATAGGTCAGATGGGCACACTGCAGGAACTCCGAAAGTCGTTCCTCCTCCACCAACGCGACTGCAATGGGATTTGGAAGATTGTGTTGATGCTATCGAGTCTTCATACCAGGTAACAGAGATCGAAAATTCTGGGGTAGTAACTTGTGTGAAGTAATTACCTTTCAACTTACTTTCTTTTTTTTTGTTTAAGGTTGCTTGTGAACTTATCAGTGACCTAGACTTACGGATCCTATACCACAACGCATATGGGAAAGGTTTCATAAAACAGTGCGGTGTAAGTCCTGACGCTTACATTCAAATGGCCCTACAACTGGCTTACTACAGGGTACGTGCACATCTACAGTAGACGGTGACACAGGCAAAAGGAGTAATTAGAATTATAAACTATATTAATTACCTATTTACATACGCCCTCTTACATCATGTAAACCTGAGCTAAAAGGTATCAATTTCTGCCTTAGCAGTAACAAATGTGATAATGTTTGTTACAAAATGAACTGAGAGATACTTAGTCTTCTATTAGATGCATGCTAAAAACCATTATTAAATTTAAAAAAATCGAATATTTTACAGGACGTTGGGAAGTTTACTCTCACGTACGAGACTTCGACGACGAGGTTGTATCTTAAAGGCCGGACAGAAACCGTTCGCCCGTGTACGATGGAATCTGTTGCCTGGGTGAAAGCCATGACGGATAAGAACTATTCCGTAAGTAGACCCATTTAACGAAATGTCAATGTCTTCTGAATTTTGTGTTAACATTTATAAAAGTTGCAGCCTTTACTCATTGACATTAATATTTCTACATTACATGTATTCATTGTGCACGTTGCTACAGTACACAGAATGATTATGTTTGCACATTTTGCTTGTGAGATGGACAGTTTCAAAATTAAGCGTAATAGTCACACAGATGTTTTGAAGACAACTGTCGGCCATTGGAAATTATGAGTCCCTCCCCTCCATACGTGAGACGTCACTAACGTATGTCTTCTTCTTAATATTTTCTGTTCCCTGCTGATGGCTTTATGTGAGGGATGAATCATGTTCATAGAGAGACAATATATATCCGCAGTTTACCATTTACACAGACTTTCATAAGAAACAACTGACAGGAAATAACTACCACTGAAAAACATATTCTTAGATGCATAGTCATCATAAATGAATCAGTACCTGACGCATATTCGAGAATCTTATCTTTTTTAGAGATCTTTTAATTTGGACCACTTATTTTGCGACATGACTACAAAGAAAAAGTCGACCATGATGGTGCTCAAGTAAATATTCTATCAAACACTTGGTGAGATTTAAGAAAATTCGGAAATCGGTGTGTCCGAACTAGAATCGCACATTTCCTCGCAAGCTAGAATCACATGCTCTACCGTGTCATCAACACGCTTAGATAAGTTGTACGAGCCTAAAACTGTATGCATTTCTCTTTGAAAATAATATACTTAAGTGCTCGGTATATTTGCCTAATAGATACCATCAGAGTTATCGCTTTCCTCGGTTCCCACTCGATTATTCATGGAACTATTCTGCAGATCTACTACTCGTCAAATGTTAAGAATCCAACTCATTTTATCTGAGTAAACAACCTCTGTGTTCTGGAGGAATATTCAGTGCTCCAGAGAAGTGACTATCACACCGAGAGATTAAAACTGTGTGCAGAATGAAGCGTTAAGATTTCACATTTCTCCTTTCCCGGGGAAGGTTCAGTTGGTAGCATGTTGCCCGAGAATGGCAAGAACCGTGTTGAGACCCGATTCGACATACAGATCTAACTTGTTAATGTGATCGCTAGGTTATATTGGATTTTTATGTCAACATTCTCCAGGACACATTCTCCATTCATTGAAACAAATCTCTGGCACCATTATCCATAATGCCTTTTTTCTTTCTGGAAGCTGTCCTGTCGATTGACAGGATTATACTGACAAGGATGGATATGGTGTTTCCTATATCATCTCTGCGCAGTGGCTAGCACACTGGACTCGCATTCGGGAGGACGACGGTTCAATCCCGCGTCCGGCCATCCTGATTTAGGTTTTCCGTGATTTCCCTAAATCGCTTCAGGCAAATGCCGGGATGGTTCCTCTGAAAGGGCACGGCCGACTTCCTTCCCTAATCCGATGAGACCGATGACCTCGCTGTTTGGTCTCTTTCCCCAAACAATCCAATCCAATCCTATATCATCTCTGGAGTAGTTGTACCACTGATCTAATCACTGTTTTTGTCTTATGTTGATTATTTTTAGATGAATTCGTTTTCTCTTTTTATATTAAGTTAATGTAGCCAGTAGAGTACATTATATTACGCAACACTGCATAATAACAGGAAAGCTTTCTTGTGCAGGTGGAAGAGAAGATGTCTCTACTGAAGGCAGCATGTGCAGTGCACATAAAAAGCTGCAAAGACGCCATGTGTGGTAAAGGAGTCGACCGCCATCTTTTCTGCCTATACATTTTGTCAAAGTATTTGAAGACTGAGTCTCCATTCCTTCAGGAGGCACTTAGTGAACCATGGCGACTGTCGACTTCTCAGACACCACACAACCAAATAGGAAAGGCGGACCCTAGGAAAATTCCCAACTGTATTACGCCAGCAGGGGGCTTCGGTCCTACTGACAAGGATGGATACGGAGTTTCCTACATCATCTCTGGAGAAGATGTACTCTTCTTCCATGTAACAAGCAAGCGCAGCTCTCCTGTAACGGTCAGTGTCATCACATTTCGTATAAGATGTATTACTGTTGTGGATATTTACGTATACTTTTTAGATAAAAATGTATTAACACTGGCATCCTCCTACTTTCAGGACTCCACCAGATTTAGTAATGGTATCAAAACCGCTCTTACAGATATGAGGAATTTGTTTCTGCAATGGAAGGAGATAAATAAAGAGAAGAAAGCTTTCAAAACGTGAGGTACGAGAAGGTCCTGGAATGGTGAACACATCAGAAAATGTGCAAAAAACGTGGTTCCACTACGGACGTATATAATAAACTATTTTTTGTACGCTGTGAAAATACCGCATCCACATACTTTTTCCACCACGTAATGTCAAGCAACAAACAGATGACGACTGCCGATGATGATTGACAGTATTCCTTCAGTATCTGGAGACAAGCAGATTTTCCCTGAAGAAAACCGTGTGACGTACGAAGCAAAATTCGTTTAGTTGTTGTCTTCAGAGCCGTTTAGTTGTTGTCTTCAGAGCACAAATATATTAGAATGATATGCATCACGCTCTTGATAGTGCTCTGCTCCATCTGCGACCATGTTCTGTTTAACCTGCTGCAAATCACATTTTAGACAATTGCAACAATGTTGAATACCTAGCAGAGCCATCTTAGACTACAGTTAGATATTTGGTCTGACATGATACTCAGCATGTCAGTAGCTCAGTATGATGTCGTGTCAGCTATTTCCGTTTACATCTAACAGTCTAAGAGCCGGACGGATGACGGCATACAGCTATCTTGGTAGTACAATCTAGGCAAAATGCTCAAGATCACGTGCAACATAGCGCTACTTCTAAAGCTACCTACTTTGAAACATTTTCATTGCATACGATTGTCGAGGAAAGCAACTTATTGTCGAAAAAAATACTGTTTATCACTTATGGAAATTTTTTCCAGTAACTTCCAATATCTTTATCAATGCAATATAAAAATCTACAAACTATAATCAGACTTGTGCAAATGTTTGGGGCGCAGAGGAGTACATGGGGCTTTGGATGTTCCTTAGAGCCTCGTCTGCTGTAAATAGAAATTGTAATAATTAAATCAAAAGAAACTACAGATTAGCGGCTACGACTATACATGCCCACGAGAGAGAGGAAGACTGTTTGTCTCCGTACCAAGAGTGCCGGAAGCTAGCTGACGAGTGTGAAAAGTAAGTGTGCAGGCGAAAGTGTCAGTCCAACAAAATGGACAGTGATCTCATCGGGAGACATGTAAGGAGGTCCGAAAGCATTTTCTGTGACTGTGGGCGGAAGTCACAGAAAACACGTGGCTGCTGGGGCGAGTATTCACAGGGAAGCCACCGCCGCAGACTGATCAACAGCTTCATGGCGGAAGCTCAGCAGAGCTGCTTACGTTTTCCTTGCAAGGAAGAGCAACGCCAAAGCCACCAATCACTGCAGTTAGTCTGCATGAAGAATTTTCTTTTCTAAGTCAGCTTACGCCAGTCAGTACAAGAAGTTTAGAAAAATGTCAATGACCAGTGAAAGAAACTGATATTCCTGACAAATATTACGTTATACACTGAACTACTGTCGATAGTATAAAATATTTTTCTCGATGTATCCAGTGAGAGTATTATTTATTTGTAAAGTTGTTACTTTTATAATAAATTGTTACCAGGTTCTATGAATAAAAGTTATGCGGATCGCCAGCTGTGTTGTACATCATTAGAAGTGAAACCCTAATGCTTATTTTTCCCATCTTACTTTCCATATTCACTTTTTTAATGTCTCTTTCTAACTTCTACCTTTAGGCTCCACAAACAAAAGCCTCTCATTAATATGTAAATATTTTGTTCCACTAAGAGGAAACAATATGGGGTAATATCGGCGTATCTCCAAAATCAAATTACATTCGACTGCTGAGTTTCAAACGTGGTTACCCATAATACTCTCGATTAACCTCCAGGGCGGCTTTTCATCAGTTCGTCAATGATTTGATTCCGTGGTGAAATATGGCAACGTAATCCTGGATGCTATTTTGGTTTTCCTTCTGAAGACTGATTTGATGCAGCTCTCCGCGTTTAGCGCGTATCTATCGTGTGTAATCCTCTTCATCTCCGAAAAACTACTACAAACTCCAACCAATTGAATCTGCTTACAGTATTAATCCCTTGGTCAACCACTACGATTTTTATTACCCCCTCCCCCCCCCCCCAACCTCCCTAAGCCACCACCGAACTGACGATTCCTTAATGCTTCAGAAAGTGCTCTATCAATCGACCCCTTCTTTTAGTCAAGTTGTGTCATAAATCTCGATCTTCCCCAGTAACATTCAGTAACTCTTCAATATGTGATTCTTCAATTTCTCCAGGCGTATTTTATGACGAAATAAATCTCGGGTGAACAGCCTGGTATGAGTATGCATAGGACACTATAGGTAGGTCTAGCAACTAATGAAGAGTTGACGAAATAAATCTCGGGTGAACAGCCTGGTATGTTTGTGCATAGGACGCTATAGGTAGGTCTAGTAACTAATGAAGAGTTGACGAAATAATTCTCGGGTGAACAGCCTGGTATGAGTGTGCATAGGACACTACAGGTAGGTCTAGTAACTAATGAAGAGTTGACGAAATAAATCTCGGTTGAACAGCCTGGTATGAGTGTGCATAGGACACTACAGGTAGGTCTAGTAACTAATGAAGAGTTGACGAAATAAATCTCGGGTGAGCAGCCTGGTATGAGTGTGCATAGGACACTACAGGTAGGTCTAGTAACTAATGAAGAGTTGACGAAATAAATCTCAGGTGAACAGCCTGGTATGAGTGTGCATAGGACACTATAGGTAGGTCTAGTAACTAATGAAGAGTTGACGAAATAAATCTCGGGTGAACAGCCTGGTATGAGTGTGCATAGGACACTATAGGTAGGTGTAGTAAGTAATGAAGAGTTGACGAAATAAATCTTGGGTGAACATCCTAGTATGAGTGTGCATAGGACACGATAGGTAGGTCTAGTAACTGATTAAGTGTTGACGAAATAAATCTCGAGTGAACAGCCTGGTATGAGTGTGCATAGTACACTACAGGTAGGTCTAGTAACTAATGAAGAGTTGACGAAATAAATCTCGGTTGAACAGCCTGGTATGAGTGTGCATAGGACACTATAGGTAGGTCTAGTAACTAATGAAGAGTTGACGAAATAAATCTCTGGTGAACAGCCTGGTATGAGTGTGCATAGGACACTATAGGTAGGTTTAGTAAGTAATGAAGAGTTGACGAAATAAATCTCGGGTGAGCAGCCTGGTATGAGTGTGCATAGGACACTATAGGTAGGTTTAGTAAGTAATGAAGAGTTCACGAAATAAATCGCGGGTGAACAGCCTGGTATGAGTGTGCATAGGACACTATGCACACCCATACCAGGCTGTTCACCCGAGATTTATTTCGTCAACTCTTCATTACTTACTAGACCTACCTAATTAATTTCAGCGCTTATCTTCTGGTCTGTATGGCCTGTCGTCCACTTTTCACTTCCCTACAAGACTGCCCTCCAGACAAATACGTTCAGAAATAGCTTACTAATCAATTAAATTTATAGTAGATGCTGGGAGATTCCTTTTTTTCATATATGTTTTTTGTTACAGTCAGTCTGCACTTTATGTGCTCTCTGCTTTGGCGATTCTCAGTTGTTGTACTGTTCTATTGGCAAATCTCATCTACTACTTCCTGTGTGTAGTTTCCTGATCTAATTCCTTCAGCGGTGCCTGATTTAGTTCAGATGCATTCCAGCACCCTTATATCGTTGTTGTTGATGTTCATCTTATAACTTATTTTCGAGAAACATTCCGTTTCGTTTAAATGTTTTCCAAGTCTTTTGCTGACTCTGGAAGAATTTAAATGTTATCGGGAAACCTTGAAATTTTTATTTCTTTTCTTTGAAATTTTATTCCCTTTCCAATTTTCTCCTCGGTATCCTTTAATGCTTGCTGAATGTACTGACTGAATAACATCTAGTGTAGACTGCAACCCTACCTCACTAACACTGCTTCCCTTACATGTCCGTTGGACGTTATAACTGCAGTGTGGTTTCTGCACAAGTTATAAATAACACTTCGTTTCCTGTAGCTTATCACTGCTGCCTTCATAACTTGAAAGAGCGTATTCCAGTCAACATTGTCAAAAACTTTCTCGAAGTCTAAAAATGCCGTAAACATAGATTCTCAGGTAAACTGCAGGATCAATATTACTAGTGGTTTCCTAAATTCCTCTAGAAGCCAAATTGGTTTTCCCCGAGGTCATCTTCTGCCAGTCTTTCCATTCTTGCGTAAATGAATGGAGTGAGAATTCTGCAGTTACGACTTATTAAGTTGCTAGTTCGGTAACATTCATACCTGTCAGCGGCTGCCTTATGGAGTATTATTAGAGTCTCCTTGAAGCCTGAGGATGTTTAGTCTGTCTCCACATATCTTGTAAACAAGCTGGAAGAGTTTTGTATCGGTTTGCTCTCCTAATGATGTCAATTGCTCTGAAAGAATTTAGCCTACACCAGGGGCCCTGTTATGAGTTTGGTCTTTCAGTTCTCTATCAAATTCTTCCCTCAGTATCGGATCTCCCATCTCACCTTCATCTGTGTCCTCTCCTTTTTGTATAATGGTGCTGTAAGCTGTGATGCAAGCAGTGTAGCTGGCTGATATACTGCGGGTCGCAAAATCGAACCCGACCACCACCAATTATTTGTTATTTATCGTTTCTGGAAGGTTCTCGGATTATCTTATGGTTGAAATGTCTGTATATTATGGAATATTCGATGTTGTACAAACAGCAGCACTCTTCGTCCAGGAATTCAGTTCTGTTCTGGCTGTACGTCAATGTTCGTATAAACGTTCTTCCAGTGCTAAATGTTGTATTTCATCTAGGTACATCGTTTCGTATTTGAACCTCATTGTTGTTACGACGTAACATTGTTTAGTGGAGACGCTGAGTACTGTAAAACATCTTCATCGTCGTGACTCCAATTAGGCAACGTAAAAACCGTCGTCAACACGAACAAGAACCGAAATACAAGCAGTATATCGTTCTCAGGGCCTATGTGCTCAGAAGAGTAATGGATTCTAAGCCAGCAGTAAGTCAGTTAC
Source organism: Schistocerca cancellata (assembly GCF_023864275.1). Lineage (NCBI taxonomy): Eukaryota > Metazoa > Arthropoda > Insecta > Orthoptera > Acrididae > Schistocerca > Schistocerca cancellata. The sequence continues at coordinate 731,284,480 of NC_064626.1, forward strand.
AGATCAGGCATCCATCGTGTGAATTCGCAGACACTGATCAGTACTTGACGAAAAGGCTAAAAGAATTTGACCAAGTGCCAAATAAAACAGGCAAGATCACATGATGTGTTTGGCAAATGTGTCCTTTTATTTGAACGGCAGAGCTCAGCAGTGGTTCGACAACAACGAAGAGAAGCTCAATAGCTGGGATAAATTCAAGGCCGAACTGAAGAAAACGTTTGGAGACAATCAGCAGCAAGTTCGCTCAGCGGAACACAATTGAACAAAAAGGGCTCACAGTATTACATACAGAATGTTTTGGTTCTGTGCCCCATTGTGAATCTAAATATGACAGAAATTGCCAAAATCTCACTCTTGATGGAAGTAAATGGAGAAGATGATAAAGGATGTCACATCGATGGAGGAATCCATCAAGAGATTCAACGCAACAGAAAAGAATCTGACGCAAGAAGTATGGCTGACCCACGAATGTGGTCCCTACGGCACCACAACTCCTGTCTTGTATGCCAGGTAGTGAGAGAAGAGATATAGCATATTTGTGAAAATGAAGTACTAACAAAATGTCAGTTCCTTCTTCAGAAAGGCTTTTCAACAGAAAATGCTATATATGCTTTCACTGATCAAATATTAAATGCGTTGAACAACTGGACATCACCCAGAAATTCTCCTAGATAAGCTTAAGTATTGTGGTACGAGTGGGACAGTACACAAGTTGTTTAATTCATATTTCAGAGGAAGAATGCAGAACATTGAGTTAATAGTTCAGATAGTCTGCAAAAATCAGCAGAGTCCTCTATCTGGGAAGGTATCAATAATGGTGTCCCACAGGGTTCAGTCTTGGGCACCTTATTGTTATTAATATATATTAATGACTTGACACACTATATTCATGAAGATGCAAAGCTAGTTCTTTTAGGTGATGATGTAAGTATAGTAATCACACCCAACAAACGAGATTCAGCTGAGGAAATTGTAAATAATGTCTTTCAGAAAACTATTAATTGGTTCTCCACAAATGGACTCTCATTAAATTTTGATAAAACACAGTATATACAATTCTGTACAGTAAATGGCAACACCATTTATAAATATAGTCTATGAACAGAAGTCTGATGCTAAGGTGGAATATTCAAAATTTATGGTTGTGTGAATGATGAGAAACTGTTAGTTTCAGCTACTTATGCTATTCGGGTTATTGCAAATTTTGATGATAAACATATTAGTAAATTAGACTACTTTGCCTATTTTTATTCACTGCTTTCATATGGCATCATATTGTGGGGTAATTCTTAATTAAAAGAAAGAGTATTCTGCACAAAACCGTGTAATCAGAATAATAGCTGGAGCCCACGCAAGATCATCTTGCGGACATTTATTTAAGGAACTCGGGATATTCATAGTCCCTTCGCAATAATTGTATTCACTCACGAAATTTGTTATTAATAACCCATCGCAATTCACAAATAATAGAGAGGTGCATAGCCACAACACTAGAAGAAAGGATGAGTTTCACTATTCTGGATTAAATCTGACTTTGGCAGAGAAATATGTGAATTATGCTGCCATGAAAATCTTTGGTCATTTGCCAAATAGTACGAAAAGTCTGTCAGACAGCCAACCAACATTTAAAAACAAATTAATAGTATTTCTGAATGGCAACTCCTTCTACTCAATAGACGAATTTTTAGATATGTAGTAGTAACTGTAAAAGAAAGAAAAAATTAATTATATTGAGTAAAGAAAACTTATGTTAAACCGACACGTTCCATATCATTACGAAATGTTGCATTCATAATATATAGAACAAGTATTAATGTTGTGTAATGTATGGAAAACAGAACTACCCTACCAAGGAAGGAAGACATAGCCGCAATGAACGTCAGCTCAGTACATCATAAGGTAATACAGAATGTTGAAAAAAGAGATGTCTCGATCTTTTGCGCCTATCTCTGTCAACAGTCGAACGCATCAAGAAGAGTGGACTCTGCCAACTTGAACTTAACGCCACAACTATCGAACAACAGCCCAGCACCCGAGCAATGCAGGTGCAATCAACTCCTACGCGAAGTTCAACGCCCAGTTGAAGAAGAATAATTTGGAGGACAGAGGACAACACGCCTACGTGTTTCCACTGTGGACGCCTTGGAGAAGTTATACGTTATTGCAGAAGTTTCGATGACAACTGTGCCACCAGACATCAACCACCAAAAGTTTTGTAATCACGCTAGTCAACTGCAGACGACTACAGTCGACCAGCGTGATGAAGCCCATCGCCATACCCTGGACGATGTCGTTGCCCAACACCCTGCAACCATTCCTCACTGCTATACAGAGGTAGCAGCCGTCGACTTCAGAACGAAGTGAGGCGACCGTTTATGGAGGTGAGGCCGCCGCAGATGCAAATCCTTCATGGACAACAGTCACCAAGATGTTAATAAATCTCACTGATATCAACACCAACGGCCAATCTGTGTAGCCGCTAGCTGTATAAGCGGCTTCCTTTTCTGTAATGCTGAATCCTTATCGTTGTTAGCCAAAGAAGACTATCTTCAACGATATGAAAGTGATTGTGGTGAAAGTCAATGGGAAATATGTCTAGCAGATAGGGACATATATCACAAGAATAACCATCAATGACAGAACATACCCATTTGAGTTTTTCGTTTAACAAGTTATAGTCATAATGTTATTTTTGGATAGGACTTCTTGCAGGCATTACAAGCAGTCACTGACTATGAAAGACCAGAGCTCTAAAAAGATGATGCTATTGGAAAAAGCCCACAAAGCAAAGTTTGCTGTGGGCTGTTGTTTACTGTTGAAGACTTTGTTACGCTGCCTCATCAATGAGACATATTCCAGTCAACATCTGAGATGATCAGTTAACCTGTGAAGCTTTCATCGATTGCAAAATGCTACTCAGACTCACAAAGGATATCTACATGCCAGTGACTATCGAAACCACTATAGGTGCTCGGGCAGAATTTTATATCACTAACTGTCCTGAGCAGCCACAGCTCATCCCTCAAGGTACACACATCAAAAAAAGTTTTGCATCACCCCAGTTCCCAGAACTCCTGAAGATAGACGTTGACTGTGGATATTGTATCACAGACACAGTCCCTCTGACTGTTCAAAGATGTCACTAAACCCACCCAAAGATGTAAACAACCATGCATGAGAAGGGCCTATTAGACGGAGGGGGCCCGACAGCCAATCAGTTCCAGTTATTCCACCAGGAAGGAGGTACATGGCTCTGTCTGTAGTTCAACCACTCCTAGACGGTCAATACCGCTGTTCGTTTGCGTCCGCATTGTTACTTTGTGCCAGGAAGGGCTCTCAACAAGGGAAGTGTCCAGGCGTCTCGGAGTGAACCAAAGCCAAGTTGTTCGGACATGGAGGAGATACAGAGAGACAGGAACTGTCAATGACATGCCTCGCTCAGGCCACCCAAGGGCTACTACTGCAGTGGATGACCGCTAACTACGGGTTATGGCTTGCAGGAACCCTGACAGCAACGCCACCATGTTGAATAATGCCTTTCGTGCAGCCACAGGACATCGTGTTACGGCTCAAACTGTGCGCAATAGGCTGCATAATGCCCAGCTTCACTCCCGACATCCAAGGCGAGGTCCATCTTTGCAACCACGACACCATGCAGCGCGGTACAGATGGGCCCAACAACACGCCGAATGGACCACTCAGGATTAGCATCAAGCTGTCTTCACCAATGAGTGTCGCATATGCCTTCAACAAGACAATCGTCAGAGACGTGTTTGGAGGCAACCCGGTCAGGCCTTAGACGCACTGTCCAGTGAGTACAGCAAGGTGGAGGTTCCCTGAAGTTTTGGGGTGGCATTATGTGGGGCCGACGCACGTCGATCGTGGTCATGGAAGACGCTGTAACGGCTGTACGATACGTTTTGGGGTGGCATTATGTGGGGCCGACGTACGTCGATCGTGGTCATGGAAGACGCTGTAACGGCTGTACGATACGTGAATGCCATCCTCTGACCAATAGTGCAACCATATCGGCAGCATATTGCCGAGGCATTCGTCTTCATAGACGACAATTCGCCCCCCCCCCCCCCCTCGTGCACATCTTGTGAATGACTTCCTTCAGGATAACGACATCGCTCGACTAGAGTGGCCAGCATGTTCTCCAGACATGAACCCAATCGAATATGCCTGGTGACAGATTGAAAAGGGCTGTTTAAGGACGACGTGACCTAACAACCACTCTGAGGGATCTACGCCGAATTATCGTTGAGGAGTGGGACAATCTGGACCAACAGTGCCTTGATGAACTTGTGGATAGTATGCCACGATGAATACAGGCATGCATCAATGCAAGAGGACGTGCTACTGGGTATTAGAGGTATCGTACAGCAATCTGGACCACCACCTCTGAAGGTCTCGCTATATGGTGGTACAACATGCGATGTGTGGTTTTCGTGAACAACGAACAGGGCGGAAATGATGTTTATGTTGATCTCTATTCCAGTTTTCTGTACAGGTTCCGGAATTCTCGAAACCGAGGTGACGCAAAACTTTTTTGTTGTGTGTATATGTTTAGAGATAGCCCGACAAGTCCAGGAAGGGCAGCTTAATGTCATTGATGGAGAATTCAGCTCATATACCACTACACACAACGCAGGGGAGGAAGCTACTATGAAACTGCTAACAGGATCTGGCCTCACCGACGAACAATATAGGTGAGTGTTAGCTGGTCTGCATCAGTTTTGGTAAGCTTTCAAATCTGGAGTGGAGAAAAACAGACAAAGCAGCCAAAGGTAAAATGCCGTATCAACACTGGAAATCATCCATCAAATAGCTGGCGACACACTCTGTGTGTCGCCAGCTGAATGATGGATAATCCGGGAGAAAGCGGAGAAGATGCAAGATGACATCACTGAATTTTCAGAGTCCTTAGTACTCATTGTTGGTTCATGTGAATAAGAAGGACAGCACATCACATTTCTGTGTGTACTACTAACGACTGATCAGATCAAAAATAAAGACCTCTGTCCATTGATGACGCTCTAGGCGGCTTCAAAGGAGTGATGGTTCAAATGGTTCAAATGGTTCTGAGCACTATGGGACTCAACTTCTGAGGTCATTAGTCCCCTAGAACCTAGAACTAGTTAAACCTAACTAACCTAAGGACATCACACACTTCCATTCCCGAGGCAGGATTCAAACCTGCGACCGTAGCGGTCTCGCGGTTCCAGACTGCAGCGCCTAGAACCGCACGGCCACTGGGGCCGGCTAAAGGAGTGATGTATTTCTCAACTACGGACATACCGATTGGCTACTGCCAACTCGAGGCTGATGAGGTTGGCCAGGAAAATAGTGCATTCGTAACTCCTTATGGCCTCTATCAGTTCAAAGTTATATATTTTGGATTGTATAACACTCCAGCCACCTTTGAACATGCAGTGGCTAATGTGCTTCGACTCCTTGAATGGACAACAAATGTTTCCTATCTGGATAACATGTCATTTTTTCGAATACATTTGAATAACTTGTAACTCCCTGAAAACAATTTTGAGATATGTTCAGACAGCAGCTCTCCATCTGAATCAAAAAAGTGCCTCTTCGTTGCCCAAAAAATAAAAACCATGGGGCACCTAGTGAATGGCGATGGAGTCAATCTCAACCCAAAGGAAAATGAGAGCAGTCACAGATTTTTTGTCTCCTTAGCACATACGTGAGAAGTTTACTCACAATGTGCACGCATTAATGGCGATTGATGAAGGAGTGTTATACCGAGGTACGCTCCTTTCAAGAAGCACTACAGGGAGATGCCAGATTTTCCTTTAATGAGGTACAAGGAAAGTCTTTCATTACTCTTAAGGAGATGCTAAGACCTTCTCGAATCGCAGTATTGTATGACGAGAATACCACCACAGAGCTTCTCACTGATATTAGGACTTCCAGGGTAGGTGCAGTTCTAATGCGAGCAGTGATCGGTCATGCTTCCAGGGTACTCTTCAAATCCGAGATGAACTCCCTACAATCAAAAAAGAGTGTCTTGTTGTTGCTTTGGGCCATTAGGTTTTGGCGATATTTATTTGGCAAAACTTTGCCATTGTGACAAACCACCATTCTTTACGATATCTCACTATCCTTATAGATGCGTTGGTTGACTGGTGAGATGGGCATTGAGGCTTCAGGAATACTACGTCTCAGTGGTATACAAAACTGGACGCAAACACAAGAACGCTGATTGCCTTTCAAGGAATCGTTTGGTGGATACAAAAGTGCGACTCAAATCTCAGTCCTCGCTGGATTAAATGATATTGCTACTAAGCAAAGGGAAGATCCAGCGCTGCTAAAAACCATAGAAGCCTTGAACGGTTCAAATGGCTCTGAGCACTATGGGACTTAACATCTGAGGTCATCAGTCCCCTAGAACTTAGAACTCCTTAAACCTAACTAACCTAAGGACATCACAAACATCCATGCCCGAGGCAGGATTCGAACCTACGACCGTAGCGGTTGCGCGGTTCCAGACTGAAGCGCCTAGAACCGCTCGGCCACAGAGGCCGGCTAGAAGTCTTGAAAAAGGAGGAACCCGCCAAAGGAGAATTCCTATTAATAAATGGCACTTTGTATAAGAGGAACTATCCTCCAGTGGAGCAGAAATTGTTGCTCATCTTCCCAGCTCATTTACGGCCAGCTATCCTGAAATTTTTCCACTATGCTCGAAGATCTGTTCATCTGGGATTCATGAGGAATGTAGACATAACTAGACGCAGGTATTACTGGCCAGGTTTCTACTGATCTGTTAGTAAGTAAGTGAGCCACTGCAATGAATGCCAATGTTGGAAGTCAGAACCCATCTGTTGCCTATGCTGCGTGCAGCAACACCGTTTCAGTGAATTGCAGTCGATCTTTTGGTAAGGTTCCCAAAGGCGACAAATGGAAGCAGATGGATAATTGTCTGCATTCACTACCGCACCCACTATGCTGTCACCAAGCTGAGCCGAGTGCTGAATTTCCAGAAATTATAAAGTTCCTTGCAGAAGATATCATTTTGACACTCAGAGCACTGCGTGATCATCCATGATTGTTGTGAAGTTCTGCATTTGAGACTATTATCAGAAGTAATCACCCAAAAGGTGATACCTGCTTACCACTCTCAGACAAAGCGCCTCACATAACGCTTTAATAAGACATTGGCAGATATGCTGTTGATGTGCGTTGATGTAGAACAGAAAGACTGGAATGCAGTATTACCTGTCGTTACAATCGCATACAACACAATGATGCGAGACACAGCAGGCTTCACACCGTTCTTTCCGGTCCACAGACGCGATTCTGAAACGACAATGGATAAACTGTTCACATTCCAGCCAGACAATACTCTAGATGACTACATGAAATATCTCTTGCTAGGGCCAAAGAAGCGAGGTAGCTGGCTTGCATACTACTCCAGATATCCAGAAGAAAGACAGCAACAATGCTGTAACATCAATGTCTGGCCAGTGGGATACAGCCTGGGAGACTTCGTATGAATTTCCAAACCCATGTAAAATGTGGAGCTGTCGGAAAAGTTACTAAAGCGCTACTTTTTGATGTATCGCAACTTTCGCTGTTTGTTGATCACCACGTAATTATGAAGTCGAGGTTTATGATCTTACGATGAAATTACAACCCTTAGCTGCTTACAGACGTTGACATATGTCAACGGGGACAGATGAAAATGTGTGCCCCGACCGGGACTCGAAGACCGCACGCTCTATCCATCTGAGCCACCGAGGATACAGAGGATAGTGCGACTGCAGGGATTTATCTCTGGCACGCCTCCCGCGAGACACATTCTCAACGTATTGTCCCGCACTACATTCGTAGTGCCCCCGCCCATTATACTCATTACTCGCATTGCCGATTCCCGTAAGACTTCGGGAACTGTTTGTGCATCCCCACAGAAGAAGAAGATGGTCAAGTGGCCGGTGAGCCTTATATATATATATATATATATATATATATATATATATATATATATATATAGGGTGAGTCACCTAATATATACAGGGTGAGTCACCTAACATTACCGCTGGATATATTTCGTAAACCACATCAAATACTGACGAATCGATTCCACAGACCGAACATGAGGAGAGGGGCTAGTGTAATTGGTTAACACAAACCATAAAAAAATGCACGGAAGTATGTTTTTTAACACAAACCTACGTTTTTTTAAATGGAACCCCGTTAGTTTTGTTAGCACATCTGAACATATAAACAAATACGTAATCAGTGCCGTTTGTTGCATTGTAAAATGTTAATTACATCCGGAGATATTGTAACCTAAAGTTGACGCTTCAGTACCACTCCCCCGCTGTTCGATCGTGTGTATCGGAGAGCACCGAATTACGTAGGGATCCAAAGGGAACGGTGATGGAGCTTAGGTACAGAAGAGACTGGAACAGCACATAACGTCCACATGCCAACACCTTTTTATTGGTCTGTTTCACTGACGCACATGTACATTACCAAGAGGGGTGAGGTACACGTACACACGTGGTTTCCGTTTTCAATTACGGAGTGGAATAGAGTGTGTTCCGACATGTCAGGCCAATAGATGTTCAGTGTGGTGGCCATCATTTGCTGCACACAATTGCAAACACTGGCGTAATTAATGTCGTACACGCCGCAGTACATCTGCCTACAACCCCAGAGGATATGAAACAACGTATTGTAACAGACTGCGGCGACATTGTACCAGATGTACTGCGGCGTGTACGACATTCATCACGCCAGAGATTGCAATTGTGTGCAGCAAATGATTGTCACCACATTGAACATCAATTGGCCTGACATGTCGGGACACACTCTATTCCACTCCGTAATTGAAAACGGAAACCACGTGTGTGCGTGTACCTCACCCCTCATGGTAATGTACATGTGCGTCAGTGAAAAAGACCAATAAAAAGGTGTTGGCATGTGGACGTTATGTGCTGTTCCAGTCTCTTCTGTACCTAAGCTCCATCACCGTTCCCTTTGGATCCCTACGTAATTCGGTGCTCTCCGATACACACGATCGAACAGCGGAGGAGTGGTACTGAAGCGTCAACTTTAGGTTACAATATCTCCGGATGTAATTAACATTTTACAATGCAACAAACGGCACTGATTACGTATTTGTTTATATGTTCAGATGTGCTAACAAAACTAACGGGGTTCCATTTAAAAAAACGTAGGTTTGTGTTAAAAAACATACTTCCGTGCATTTTTGTATGGTTTGTATTAACCAATTACACTAGCCCCTGTCCTCACGTTCGGTCTGTGGAATCGATTCGTCAGTATTTGATGTGGTTGACGAAATATATCCAGCGGTAACGTTAGGTGACTCACCCTGTACATATGGTGTTACAAAAAGGTACGGCCAAACTCTCAGGAAACATTCCTCACACACAAAGAAAGAAATTATGTTATGTGGACATGTGTCCGGAAACGCTTACTTTCCATGTTAGAGCTCATTTTATTACTTCTCTTCAAATCACATTAATAATGGAATGGAAACACACAGCAACAGAACGTATCAGCGTGACTTCAAACACTTTGTTACAGGAAATGTTCAAAATGTCCTCTGTTAGCAAGGATACATGCATACACCCTCCGTCGCATGGAATCCCTGATGCGCTGATGCAGCCCTGGAGAATGGCGTATTGTATCACAGCCGTCCACAATACGAGCACGAGGAGTCTCTACATTTGGTACCGGGGTTGCGTAGACAAGAGCTTTCAAATGCCCCCATAAATGAAAGTCAAGAAGGTTGAGGTCAGGAGAGCGTGGAGGCCATGGAATTGGTCCGTCTCTACCAATCCATCGGTCACCGAATCTGTTGTTGAGAAGCGTACGAACACTTCGACTGAAATGTGCAGGAGCTCCATCGTGCATGAACCACATGTTGTGTCGTACTTGTAAAGGCACATGTTCTAGCAGCACAGGTAGAGTATCCCGTATGAAATCATGATAACGTGCTCCATTGAGCGTAGGTGGAAGAACATGGGGCCCAATCAAGACATCGCCAACAATGCCTGCCCAAACGTTCACAGAAAATCTGTGTTCATGACGTGATTGCACAATTGCGTGCGGATTCTCGTCAGCCCACACATGCTGACTGTGAAAATTTACAATTTGATCACGCTGGAATGAAGCCTCATCCGTAAAGAGAACATTTGCACTGAAATGAGGATTGACACATTGTTGGATGAATCATTCGCAGAAGTGTACCCATGGAGGCCAATCAGCTGCTGATAGTGCCTGCACACGCTGTACATGGTACAGAAACAACTGGTTCTCCCGTAGCACTCTTCATACAGTGACGTTACCTTGTACAGCAGCAACTTCTCTGACGCTGACATTAGGGTTATCGTCAACTGCACGAAGAATTGCCTCGTCCATTGCAGGTGTCCTCGTCGTTCTAGGTCTTCCCCAGTCGCGAGTCATAGGCTGGAATGTTCCGTGCTCCCTAAGACGCCGATCAATTGCTTCGAACGTCTTCCTGTCGGGACACCTTCGTTCTGGAAATCTGTCTCGATACAAACGTACCGCGCCACGGCTATTGCCCCGTGCTAATCCATACAACAAATGGGCATCTGCCAACTCCGCATTTGTAAACATTGCACTGACTGCAAAACCACGTTCGTTATGAACACTAACCTGTTGATGCTACGTACTGATGTGCTTGATGCTAGCTATTATTGTAGAGCAATGAGTCGCATGTCAACACAAGCACCGAAGTCAACATAACCTTCCTTCAATTGAGCCAACTGGCGGTGAATCGAGGAAGTACAGTACATACTGACGAAACTAAAATGAGCTCTAATATGGAAATTAAGCGTTTCCGGACACATGTCCACGTAACATCTTTTCTTTATTTGTGTGTGAGGAATGTTTCCTGAAAGTTTGGCCGTACCTTTTTGTAACACCAGAGAGAGAGAGAGAGAGAGAGAGAGAGAGGTTTATGATCTTTTATCAAGAAGACAAAAGCATAAAGATACTGTCCGTGTCCTCTGTATGTAGCCCTGCGACATTCCTGAGATGCATATCGACGATGGAAAGTTCAAGCAAACTGAATACCCACTCAGTGATTGCAAAGCTTTAGCAGGAGGGGGTCACCTTCGATGATGGGCACAGTGAAGAAGTCGTAGCACTATGACTACAATGGAAAGGATCCACCAGCGTGCCATACTGAGGTCCACTGAAAAGTTTTAGATCCAGGGTGTTGTAGTTGGTTCCAGTGAGAACTTCTGAAGCAGCGGATCGCTGTTTCTTCACAAGAGTGAACAATGTCACGATGTGTGGTGTGTACAATTTGGGGTTGTGGCGAACTTCATTAGCTGGCATGCTGCTGGTCGCCAGTTAAAACGCACCCACCAGCAACTAAACTGATGAACCAAAACATTATGACCACCTGCTTGATAGCCTGTTTGTACGTCTTTGGAACGAAATACGTCACTGATTCTCTGTATCAGGGTTCCGACAATTTGTTGGCAGGTTTGTGGAGGTACCGGGTGATCAAAAAGTCAGTATAAATGTGAAAACTTAATAAACCACGGAATAGTGTAGATAGAGAGGTAAAAATTGACACACATGCTTGGAATGAGATGGGGTATTATTAGAACCAAAGAAAAAAACAAAGTATTGCTAGACGCGTGAAAGATCTCTTGCGGGCGTCGTTTGGTGATGATCGTGTGCTCAGCCGCCACTTTCGTCATGCTTGGCCTCCCAGGTCCCCAGACCTCTGTCGGTGCGATTATTGACTTTGGGGTTACCTGAAGTCGCAAGCGTATCGTGATCGACCGACATCTCTAGGGGTACTGGAAGACAAGATCCGACGTTAATGCCTCACCATAACTCCAGACATGCTTTATAGTGCTGTTCACAACATTATTCCTCGACTACAGCTTTTGGTGAGGAATGATGGTGGACATATTGAGCATTTCCTGTAAAGAACATAATTTTTGCTTTGTCTTACTTTGTTATGCTAATTATTGCTATTTTGATCAGATGAAGCGCCATCTGTCGGACATTTTTTGAACGTTTGTATGTTTTTGGTCTAATAAACCCCATGTCATTCCAAGCCTGTGTGTCAATTTGTACCTCTCTATCTACATTATTCCGTGATTTATTCAGTTTTCAAATTTATACTGACTTTTTGATCACCCGGTTTATGGCATTGGACGTCTATGCACAGGTAATGTAAATCGCGAAAATAAAGGGCTGCTGATTTGCGTACGAGGTGATGGCGCCCGATAGCGACGCAGAAGAGTTCCATAGGATTTAAATCAGGTGAATTTGGTACCCGTGTCTTCAATGAAAGTTCACTAGTACTCCTCAAATCACTGTAGCATGGTTCTGGCTACGAGACACGGGCAACTATACTGCTGAAAGATAACGTCGCCGTCAGGGAAGACATCAAGTGTGAAGGGTTGCAGGTAGTTCGCAGCTGCCAACGTGTATAAGATTACTACCACAGGTCCCATGCAAGCCCAGGAGAACGTCCCCCACAGCATAATACTGCTCCCACCGGCCTCCATCAGTGGCGCGCTGCACGTTTCGAGCAGCCTTCGTTTCGATGACGGCGTTCGTGAAGACGACCATCGACCTAGTGTAGCAAAAATGTGACTCACTCATAGAGCCGACACATTTCCAATGATTGACGGTCGAATCCTGATGGTTCCGTTCCCACTGCAATCGTAATCGACGATGTCGCTGGGTCAACATTTGAATACGTATGGGTGGTCTGCTGTGCAGTTCCGTGTTCAACAATGTACTGTGAACGCTGTGCTCCGAAATACTTGTGCGTGCACCATCATTGTGCTATTTCGGCAGAGATACCACAGATCCCCATCTATACCACTTCACAGAGCAGACGAGCCTCCGAACCCCAAGTTCTGTGAAGAGTCATGGACGTCCAACCATTTAGCGCCTTATGGTAGTTTCACTGCCCTCTCTTTCCGTAGATGCTCATCACAGTAGCACGTGAACATTCAGCCAGCATCGCCGTGTTAGAGATACTCGTTCACAGGCTCTGTGTAATAATAATCTGCCCTTTGTCAAAGTCGCATGGATTTCCCCATTTGCAGCCCATGTCTTCGCTAGCCCCCTTCCGTAGCTGATCAGTGTATTCGTTATTTGGTTCAAATGGCTCTGAGCACTATGTGACTTAACTTCTAAGGTCATCAGTCCCCTAGAAGTTAGAACTAATTAAACCTAACTAACCTAAGGACATCACACATATCCATGCCCGAGGCAGGATTCGAACCTGCGACCGTAGCGGTCTCGCGGTTCTAGGCTGAAGCGGCTAGAACCGCTCGGCCACTCCGGCCGGCGTATTCGTTATCTTTATCTTTTCTGGAAGATTCTCAAAATAACTTATGTTTGTAATGTTTGAATAATCTGGAAAATTCGAGGTTTGTATAAATTGCAGCACTCACCGTCTAGGAGTTCAGTTCTGTACTGCCTGTACGTTAGTGTTTGTAATGTGCTTTCAGTACTGACAATCACGTGCTGTACTTCACTAAAAAACCTGCTTTTGGATTTCGACTTGATTCTGGCTACAACCTCACAGTATTGCCATCAAGTCCAGTCCTCTCGTATAGCCCCTCTGCACATTCCTTCCCCCTTTCAGATCTTTCTTTTTTGCTTAGTGTGTCTTGCCATCTGAAGTCTTGATGTTCGTACGGCTGCTTCTCTTTTCTTCAAAGGTCTCTTTAATCTTCCTACAGGCAGTATCTATCTTTCCCCTCGTTATAAATGTGTCTACAGCCTTGCATACGTCCTCTAGCCATTCTTGCGCAGAGCTTTCTGTCAAGCTTATTGTTTAGACATCAGAATTCCCTTTCACGTGCTTCAATTACTGTGTTTTTAAATTCATAATCTTGTGTCAGCCAAGGATTTCAGTTAGGCCTTGTATTTTTACCTATTTTATCCCCTTCTGCTTTCACTGGATCATCTCCCAACGCCATCCATTCCGAGATAAATAGTTCTAATGAGCTACTGAGACATGAGTTAGATGGAAAGGAAAACGTTAGAATTCGCTGATATGTAGCCCTCCTTTTTCAACATATTTATTGGCGATATCTAAAGAGCAGATGATGAATTTACCATACATTTCCTCTTAGTATTTAAGAGTGGTTAAATCGTTTCTCTTCTCATAAACATCCTCGCCGTTTATCTGATGGTCTGCTGTGATACTGTTCGGTCACTTCTCTCCATCATATGATGGCTATGCAGTAAGCCATTATGGAATTACAAAACCTAAAATCCATCTATTTATTTTCGTGTACTGATTCCACATTTCCTTCACTTAGCTCCTTCATTCGATATTTCTGTCACTTCATAGTCAGAGGAACAGTCTTGAAGAGGCTGGAAGACACACATTTTAAAATCAAAGATTTTTCATTTTCTTACGTAGTGAATCCAGTCCCACTACCGACTGACTTGCTCTACGCAGAGTCCCTTGAGAGTTAAAAAAATTGAAACACATCAACGCTGCAATTAACACAGTTAGCATAAGTAGAGCCCAACGCTATACAGTGCACAATTTTGGAATTCAGTGAAGGTTCATGAAAGACATGTCACTGGAAACATCGGGAAAAAGTTAAGGTAATTGATTGAGCCTTTGACAATTACAGAAGCGCAACAGCTTTTGTGACAAAATTTGTGAAAGAATTTCGGAGATCTATCTTTCAATAAATTAATGATGAACGTAGAACATTTACATTGTAAAACCATCCCTTTATTGGAGTGGTACTCAACACTGCACTTCGTTTGAGTGGTTGATTATTTACTCCTCGTCGAAGAAAAGAAGCAAATATTTTTCCAGCCCCCTTAACAACATTCAGAATAACTACATTATCTAAGAGTAGTAGATTCTGTAATAGAACAGATTAGAATAAAGTAAGGTTTCCACAGCAAGGGAACACAGCCTTATTGTGTTTATAAAATTGTGTAGTAGATATGGAATCACCTGTTAACATGGTCGCTACTTCTAATACTCAAGTAAATGCTCAGGTTTCCAGGCGTTTGAAGGAACTGTATGAATATTGGCTCTTCTTTCTATGTCATGTTTAGATATATGATCCTTGTATTTACAAACATAAGCAGCCTATATGACACGTACGTTTAGTCATGCTGGCTGTGAATATGCGTTATAACACCCACTTTATCAAAAATAGTAAACTGCTCTCTCCCTCTCTCTTTAGGAGACAGTTTGTGATAGATACCCGAAATCTCAAATTCATTGTTACATTGCCACCAGGATCAAAACTGTCACTTGTCTCTTACAGGACGCCATTACACAAGAGTGAAATGGCCTCACAGTGAGCCGACTCTTAAATGCGTTTGCTTAGCCGATGAAGATCTCGTGGAAGAACTCAGGAAGGTGGACTAGGCCAGCACTTTTACCATCATGCATCGGAAAGAATGTTAATGTTTTCTAACTAAGTTATCGCCAGAGATTTTGTCTGGTTACTTTTGGGGCATATGAAATCGAATGACGACGACTGTCGAGTAAACCACGTTAGGAGTAAAATCGCCTTGTGTGTGATTGTCAAAGAAAGGTTTCCTAAATGAGGGGAAATCCGTAAAAGTATATGTATAATGCGTAATAACCTCATTCTGATATAGGAATGACTTTCTGCTGCTCTTTAATATATCCATATATTACTTACATGTGGGTTTGATTTTGATCGCCTATTTTAATATAAGCCGGTAGCACTGTACATTGTGTTTTTTCTACCGGCTCCTTATGTAGAACTAATCTGTAGTTTATAATCACCCGTTCATGCGGTGTAAACCTTATTTTGATACCATGATACTATGTATACAACACTTCAAACACTGTAGTGGAATAAGAGATCTTGAAGCACGGTTTTGTACCGACTGTGTATCCTGCTACTAAAAAATTAGCAGTTTTTATCAGTTTCTTTATAAGCATTCCATAAAGAGAGTATTCCTTTATAAGAAAACGACAAATAAAGCGTAGTACGTTAAATGGTGAACCGGTATGTACCTGACGTACTCGCACAAATGTGTGAGTATATACCTGACCTAACGCGATTCTGCATTCGTGCATGTGTTGAATATCTACGTGAATATGATTCAACATGTAGTTCTGCTGATATACGTGGAAGACTGAAAAATGCTTCACTTGTAAGTAATAAACTACACATTCTAGTTAAAAGAGGCACTTATTTCTCGGTATAGTTGATTTTTAGGTAATACCCTCTGCTCAAAGTTCCTCTGGTAAGCAAATTCCACACCTGACGAGCAGTCGGAGAAGAGGTACCAAATACCCATTTATGACTGTCACAAGTTCTTCACTGGAGTAGTAGAAGGTGAGGTAAAGTGACCACGCTAAGGGAAATTGAATTTTCACCAAACCATTGTTATTGATAGGCGCTTGATACTTACATATTATGAATCTACTTATTATAAGGTATCACACTGAATATTTACAAGTAAAAAAAATGTAACGAATAGAATCCATATGCATTTTCCTGAAGCCTTACAAAGCGGCCACTTTTCCCAATCCAGCAGAGTAGTTACCATTGCGGACATTTGTTTTTCTTGCACTGTCTTAAGGGTGTCAAAAAACTTTTCTACGTTGACCTTATTAAAAGCCACTGAGATTGCCTTCCTAAGGCTAATATTAGGGTGATGTCTTCGTCTGCTATCTCCAACTGTTAATACGATGAGGTATTTTGTTCCAATCAGCCAACTGGAATGTTGATCTCCATAAATCGTTCACTTTAAATCCATATTGTTGTTTTTCCATATTGAAGATTTTCTTGTTCTCATTCTTTATGGAATACACTCCATATGGTTTCCAGCTTAAAAGGCGTTCTTGTGTCATCGCTAAATGAAATTACAAGTACCTCCCAACAGAAAAGCATTGTATCTGCTCTGCACTGTTGTCTAAGAGCTTAATCGGGTGTTTCTGACGTTCTCTCTTGCATACTACGAGGAAATAAGCTCCATGTTCGTTTGTACTTCAGTTTTTTCGAGTGATTTTATGAATACACTTAATTACTATTCTACTGTGCAACAGTGGTAATCTGACGATTTTATAGTCCTTGCGTCAAGAGCTGTAGTGACAGAGAGCTTCAGAGAGACTTGGAGAATATCACGAGTATGTTTCCTGGCGATTCTACTGTAATAGTGGCAGACATCGGCTTGGCAGCAGGAGAATAGGAGAGTCATGCAATTAAAACTGGTGTCAGAGAAAGGTACTACCAATAGATTGTTCTGCGCATTTTTCTGAAAAATACTTCAAAGAGTTAGTTACAGACGCATCTCATGAAAGAACTTTAGTTGCCAACGTACCCTAAATTCTCGAAACACTTAAACGTCGAGGAAGGCCATAACGCAGTCAGACCATCAATGACAATAGGAGTTACAAGGAATGTTAAAAAAAGTTGGAAAATATTTTTCCTTAGCAAGGGTATCAAAGCAGTCATCATCAGATATTTAGGTCTGACAACAAGGATGTAGAACAAAACCGGATAATATTCAAAAGCATTGCGCAATACACCTTAGATGCGCAATATGCCTTAAATCTGTATGGGCGGAGCAAGAGGGAAACTTGGAACACAGGCTGTGGTTAAATAGCTGCGTTCGAAAATTGTTACGAAAGCAAAGAGAGCATTATCAAAAATTTGAACGAAGTCAAAATTTTATTGACAAATAAAAACTGGCCGATGCCAAAATTAGCAAAAAGAGAGAAATGCTGTCTTCCACTCACACACATCATCGACTTCCACGGCTCGACTACTGCCATCAGATGGTCATTTGGAAGAAAGAACGGCTCGCCTTGGTCTTGAGCGATGAAATCAGAATCTGCCTGCACGCAAGCGACTGTCGTTTGCACTTATGACGTAGACTTGCGGATCACTGTCTCATAGAGTGCATCCGTCCAAGACACGCTGGTCCAATCCCGGGCTTTATGATGTGGGGCACAATAAACTACAACTCTCGTTCACCTTTGGTGCTTATGGAGAGGATGCTAGCAAGTGCAGAAAGTTGTTAGACACTTCTTTTGCCGTTTTTGCAAAAGGAATGTGATGTGTTGTTCCAACAAGATAATACTCACTCACACACTGCCCGTGAAACTCAACATGCTCTGCAAGACGTGCAGCAACTTCCCTGGCCAGCACGATCGCCGGACATGTCTCCAATCGAGCACCTGTGTGATATGATGCGACGAGAAGTGGCTCTTGCGACTCGTCAACCAACAACTCTTACAGAACTACGTGAAAAGGTCGAGCAGGCGTGGAATAATGTATCCCAGGGCAGTATTCGCCTTGTGTACGATCGACTGGATGCCAGAGTCAACACCTGAATTGCCGCCTGTGGAGGCTGCACCACATACTAGTGCGGGTGTTTCAGCACGGGTCGGTACCTGGTGCCTCTGAACCGCTTGTGCTAATGATCTGTAAATGTAATCTGATGTGTTGGCAAATGTGCCAACACCTTGTAGATAGAGGAGGCCAAAATGCACGCTATAATCTAACGCAGACGGGCGTGAGGTCTGGAACAGGATACGTAGTGAATGCTATAAAGAAAAGTACGTAGCTGCTGGAATACTTAACTTTTAATCCATCATTTGTATACAGCGTTCTTGATGATACAAGTGAGACTCTCTCTAGATATGGTTAATGGCGCCTTGCTAGGTCGTAGCCATGGACTTAGCTGAATGCTATTCTAACTATCTCTCGGCAAATGAGAGAAAGGCTTCGTCAGTGTAGTCGCTAGCAAAGTCGTCGTACAACTGGGGGCGAGTCCTAGTACGTCTCTCTAGACCTGCCGTGTGGTGGCGCTCGGTCTGCAATTACTGACAGTGGCGACACGCGGGTCCGACATGTACTAATGGACCGCGGCCGATTTAAAGCTACCACCTAGCAAGTGTGGTGTCTGGCGGTGTCACCACATAATCATTTCGTGTACTTCATATGCACTGTTGCAACTACAAATCTTGAGTGAATTGGAAACCTCTAAAAGGGTGTACTACTTTTTTCCTCCAGTGTAGATTTCAATGATAAGTGTGTTGTAACTGGTAACAGTGCTTTCAACACAGAATGTCAAGCTTTGCGTCTTCGCCTCAGCCTTCTATTGCTTACAGACAACTCCGTAATGATACTCGGCTTTTCGTTCAAGTGGCAGATTCTGTTCACTCATTAAAATATGCCATTTTATTTTATTTAATCGTACGGCTAGGGCCCCCCGTTGAGCAGACCGTTCGCCGGGTGCCGGTCTTTCAATTTGACGCCACTTTGGCGGCCTGCAGTCGATGAGGATGATAGGATAATGATGAGCACAGCACAACACCCAGTCCCTCAGCGGAGAAAATTGCCCGACCCAGCCGGGAATCGAACCCGGGCCTAGAGGATTGACAATCCGTACGCTGACCATTCAGCTACCGGGGGCGGACAAAAGATGCCATAAACAACCATCTTAATCCAAAATATTATATTCTAACACTGCCTTGACGTTGATCCAGAGGATATACTGCTAGTTGTGGTCAAGTTCTCTACAGCCAAAAAGATAAATGATGTACAAACTGTGCGTGACTGATAAAGTATGGGAGTTAATTAAATGTATAGTCTGACTTTCCAATCAACTTTAAGTAACGCGATACTTACACTTAATATTTTCTGTGAGATGTTTGTCAGAGGTTTGCTAGTCGTGGATGAACATCACAGTTTTCGGAGTTCAATAAATTAATAAACACACGGTGGGAAATTGCAAACGTAAGCTCTCTTGACGAACATTTATTTTAAGGATATATTTCTGATGCCATTCGCCAAAGCGCATGATGAGACTACAAACTTTTAGTATTATTTGCAAACATTTTGTAATCATACAGGGAAGTTAACTACCCAATGACACACATTTGCCTGTAACTCATACTATTCATGTTTTGCTAGAGCTGACGTAGTCCTGCGCACTGCAGTTGAAATTGAAACACACTGGACAAAAAATTAGTGATCCCCTGGAGACACCACGATAATACCACACAGTGCCGGTTCTGGACTTGATAACGGCCTCAGTTCGGCGAGGAAGAGCTTCCACAAGTTTCTTGAGGTATGCCACATCCAGCTGTAGCTACTCATTGATGGCTAGATCACGTAGAGCAACCGTATTGCAGAGATGTTGGCTGCTGCGTTTCACCCGCTATTCCAAACAGTCGCATACATTTTCTATGAGAATGAGATGGAGTGAAACAGCGGGACGGTCGAAGCTGAGAGGGTGCCTGAGAGTTCGTCTAACCAAGAATGTACGCATATAGCTCTGTGAACACACCTTTGGTAATATTGGTATTACAATAGCATACTCAGTATTATGATGCAGAAGGACAATACATAATTCTAACCGACAAATGAGAGGAATTGTGAAACATTACAAGAAAACAGCACAAAACGTGAAAAGGAATAAAGACAAAAGTAATGAGCTTCTGAACGAAAAAATAAATAAAACAGAAAAATGCTGTAAGCGTTTAGAAAATCAGTTAAGTTGTTGAAATAAACAAACAGACTGATAGAAAGAACACACAGGTTAAATTATAGCAAGGAAATCGGCAAGATCGCAATTAAATACACTGACAATATAATGACAACAGTCGAATGCCGAAAAAAGAAGATTTTTTTACGTCAGGTATGTCATTAAAATTTATGATAGTGAAACGAGATATCAGATTATTTGATTATCTGAAGAAAAGGATACAGAAAGAATAAAGACAAACTCCATGACGAATTTGACCATAAATAGGATAAAAAATGGCTCTGAGCACTATGGGACTTAACATCTATGGTCATCAGTCCCCTAGAACTTAGAACTACTTAAACCTAACTAACCTAAGGACATCACACAACACCCAGCCATCACGAGGCAGAGAAAATCCCTGACCCCGCCGGGAATCGAACCCGGGAACCCGGGCGTGGGAAGCGAGAACGCTACCGCACGACCACGAGATGCGGGCATAAATAGGATACTTCGTGCGAAAGTGTACGGATGTTGATCATTAAATTAGAGGGCTACTAACAGATTTAAGTCAATAGAAGCAAGAGTGTCTAAAAAGATTTTATTGAATTCGGGTTGGACAGTGATACGAGAAAATAATTACTTGCTGACAGGAAACATAGCAACCTGCTCTCTCAAGGTACGAACTGATTGCATGAAATTTATCAAGTAATACGTAACCGTTTTCGCAAGCACACGAAAGGAAAGGATACATTTATCCCCTGAAAAGAAATTGGCTAGTGAAATGTCAACTGACAGAATGATAACTGAATATAAGACTTACAAAGAGTATGAAATTGTATTCTTCAGTGGAGTTTTGTCTAAAATCAAACAGCGAGCAACCGAGCACGAATCCACGCTAGGAATAAAATATCACCATAGACGCAGACTTTTGAGGGTATACCTCTTTGGGCATGGAGCGACATCAGGCAGGCGAGAGCACTCGCGAAGCTGACAGCTGAGGGGGCGTGGTCGCGCGGTGCGCGTCTACAGCATACAGGAATTCCTCGAAAACAACCTGCCATAAGGAACTGGTATAAGGAACTGCTCGACAAAAACATCAGATAATGGATCCCAAACTATTGACCTTACGTAGCATAACTGAATGTAAGTTTTATTGGTATAAATGCTAAATTCTGGTACAGAATAAATACACTCCTGGAAATGGAAAAAAGAACACATTGACACCGGTGTGTCAGACCCACCATACTTGCTCCGGACACTGCGAGAGGGCTGTACAAGCAATGATCACACGCACGGCACAGCGGACACACCAGGAACCGCGGTGTTGGCCGTCGAATGGCGCTAGCTGCGCAGCATTTGTGCACCGCCGCCGTCAGTGTCAGCCAGTTTGCCGTGGCATACGGAGCTCCATCGCAGTCTTTAACACTGGTAGCATACCGCGACAGCGTGGACGTGAACCGTATGTGCATTTGACGGACTTTGAGCGAGGGCGTATAGTGGGCATGCTTGAGGCCGGGTGGACGTACCGCCGAATTGCTCAACACGTGGGGCGTGAGGTCTCCACAGTACATCGATGTTGTCGCCAGTGGTCGGCGGAAGGTGCACGTGCCCGTCGACCTGGGACCGGACCGCAGCGACGCACGGATGCACGCCAAGACCGTAGGATCCTACGCAGTGCCGTAGGGGACCGCACCGCCACTTCCCAGCAAATTAGGGACACTGTTGCTCCTGGGGTATCGGCGAGGACCATTCGCAACCGTCTCCATGAAGCTGGGCTACGGTCCCGCACACCGTTAGGCCGTCTTCCGCTCACGCCCCAACATCGTGCAGCCCGCCTCCAGTGGTGTCGCGACAGGCGTGAATTGAGGGACGAATGGAGACGTGTCGTCTTCAGCGATGAGAGTCGCTTCTGCCTTGGTGCCAATGATGGTCGTATGCGTGTTTGGCGCCGTGCAGGTGAGCGCCACAATCAGGACTGCATACGACCGAGGCACACAGGGCCAACACCCGGCATCATGGTGTGGAGAGCGATCTCCTACACTGGCCGTACACCACTGGTGATCGTCGAGGGGACACTGAATAGTGCACGGTACATCCAAACTGTCATCGAACCCATCGTTCTACCATTCCTAGACCGGCAAGGGAACTTGCTGTTCCAACAGGACAATGCACGTCCGCATGTATCCCGTGCCACCCAACGTGCTCTAGAAGGTGTAAGTCAACTACCCTGGCCAGCAAGATCTCCGGATCTGTCCCCCATTGAGCATGTTTGGGACTGGATGAAGCGTCGTCTCACGCGGTCTGCACGTCCAGCACGAACGCTGGTCCAACTGAGGCGCCAGGTGGAAATGGCATGGCAAGCCATTCCACAGGACTACATCCAGCATCTCTACGATCGTCTCCATGGGAGAATAGCAGCCTGCATTGCTGCGAAAGGTGGATATACACTGTACTAGTGCCGACATTGTGCATGCTCTGTTGCCTGTGTCTATGTGCCTGTGGTTCTGTCAGTGTGATCATGTGATGTATCTGACCCCAGGAATGTGTCAATAAAGTTTCCCCTTCCTGGGACAATGAATTCACGGTGTTCTTATTTCAATTTCCAGGAGTGTATAAGACCTAAGTACATTACACATGTATATAAATCATTTTATAGATTCATAGACATGTACCTCTTCTTATAAATGCCTAATATGTATCAAATGGCCTGTCCTATATCATAATGTGCATTTCTGTACAATGTATGATTCAGAGGATCAAAACAAACAAATAAATAAATAAATCAGAGCCCTTACGCCAGACATCAGAAGCGAGGAAGTAGCTCGCTGCTCAGCCCACGGGCGACAGTGTTCAACAAGTACCTGTCCAAACTGATTTGCCGACAGACATGTCCGTCGAAGTTCGAGGGAAGAAGGTAGCCGAGTTCTTGCTGTATTAACTATACGGAACTGATGGATGGCTCAAAAGAAAGGTAATGCAATGTACGAAGGCCGTTCAATAAGTAATCCAACACCTTTTTTCTCTCCCAGTTTCGGTTGAGAAAATGTGAAGTTTGTTGTGGGACATAATGGAATACTCCCAGTTCAGCTCCTACAGTTTCATGAAGTTCTGATACATGGCGGCGCTATACGTAGCTTTCAAAATGGTATCTGTAACGGATGTGCGTTCCTAGCTGAAAGCTGTCACTGAGTATTTTTTGGTGGAAGACCAGAGCATCTCAGATATTCATAGGCGCTTGCAGGATGTCTACGAGACCAGGGAGTGAACAAAAGAACGGTGAGTCATTGGGCGAGGCATCTGTCTTCTTGGCAACAAGGTCGCGCAAAACTTGTAAGTAGACTGTTTATGTTTTCTTTATGTAAGTAGGCTGTTTATGTTTTCTTATTGGCAACGTTACGTAGCGCTCTGTATGAAAATCACTGGCTGTGCTGTGTGCAGCCTGTGGCTAGTTTGCATTGTTGTCTGCCATTGCAGTGTTGGGCAGCGGCAGCTGGATGTGAACAGCGCTTAGCGTTGCGCAGTTAGAGGTGAGCCGCCAGCAGTGGTGGATGTGTGGAAGGAAATGGCGGAGTTTTGAAATTACATATATTATGACTTTTGATGATATTAAGGTAAATACAGTGTTTGTTCTCTATTAAAATCTTTCATTTGCTAACTATCCCTAGCAGTAGTTAGTGCCTTCAGTAGTTTGAATCTTTTATTTAGCTGGCAGTAGTGGCGCTCGCTGTATTGCGGTAGTTCCAGTAACGAAGATTTTTGTGAGGTAAGTGATTTGTGAGAGGTATAGGTTAATGTTAGTCAGGGCCACTCTTTTGTAGGGATTTTTGAAAGTCAGATTGCGTTGCGCTAAAAATATTGTGCGTCAGTTTAAGCACAGTCATGTATAATTGTTCTAAGGGGACGTTTCAAACTGTCCGATTGCTCACGTGCGGCCGGCCGCACGCAGCTGTGACTCCTGCAACGTTGAAACGTGCATCGATCACCTCATTCGAGATGATCGATGGATTACAATCAGACACCTCGCTGCTCAACTGGACATCTCTGTTGGTAGTGCTGACACACTCGACAACCAATGGGGGTACTCAAACGTGTTTTGCCCACTAGGTTTCACGCCGCTTTACAGAATACAGCAGACAGCAACGAAGGACCATCCGTGCGGAAGTGCTTACACCTCACGATGTTGATTGTGACAATTGTTTGTCGAACATCGTCACAGAAGATGAAATATGGGTTGAACTTTTCGAACCGGAGACAAAACGGCACACTATCTCTCCGAAGAAAATGTTCAACCCCGCACCCTCAGCTGGTAATGTTTTCTGGGGCTCTTAAGAGGTTATTCTATTCGAAGTCCTCCTTCATGGCGCACGATCAACTCGGAGGTGCATTGTGCTACCCTCAGGAAGCTGAAGAGGAAATGACTTCGATGTTTTCGTCGCCACAAAAATGTAAACTAATTTCTCCTTTTCCATGACAGCGCAAGGCCTCCCACAAGTCTACGCACCCGAGAGGAGCTCATTAAACTTCATTTGATTATTCTTCCTCATCTGCCCTACAGCCTGAATCTTGCACCTTCCAACTTCCATCTGTCTGGCCCAATGACAGTTTCACTCCGCGGAGAGCAGTACGTGGATGACGGGGAGGTCACTGATGCAGCAAGATGTCTCCAACGCCGACCAGTAGAGCGGTACCATGCGGGTATACAAGCTCTGCCAGTCGTGTAACGTGAGGACGTTCTACTGAATAGAGATAATGTTTAAAAATAGGGTTTTGTCGCAAAAAGACTGGGAAATAATATGGTGTTTTGGAGTCGTGAATAAAACCAACTTCCTTTCAGAAAAAAATATTTTGTATCATTTATTGAACGTCGCTCGTATAATGCTGGTACGGAACAGAGGTTAGGAATTCATATTTGCCTTTGTGTTATCAGTACTTTTCCATATTTTTCACATAATTTTAGTAAAATTATCATTAACGCTAATTAGAAAACCGATGCAGCCTGATGAGATAAAGAAGAGTCTATTGAGGTGCTGTAACCTGTGGAGCGACATCAAAAAAACGCGGTCGCAATTCCGACCGCCTATAATACCGCCTAAAAATACCAACCAAACCCAGTTCCACCCATCACTTAAAAGCTGGCCATTTATCCATCCTTAAGATGTCATAATACAATTTTTTTATACTGTTTTTAAGTGACATGTCGTCGTGTAGATTTTTGTACTGCAAAACATGATTGCAGTACTGTACAGACAATAAGAAAAATAATGATCACAGAAAATTTATAAACGCATCCCGAGATATGCGGTCGAAAGATTTGTAATTTGAAATGAATAACATCTATGTATACTGAAAAACTTTTAAGTGGGGATGTAATGTGTAATTTAAATGGCACCAAGAAACGGTCTGCTGTACAATAAACAGGGGAGAGAAGCGCTTGGGCAAGCAGTGACCGACCGCAGTCACCGCCAGGGGACCTGCTGCCGCCACCGTCGCAACCAGGGCTCAGCTGCACCAGGCCAACGCACCACAACGCCGACGTACACCGCAGACCGCACCGGTCAGCACCACCAATTACAAAGCCTCCAGCTGGCTACCAGGCGCTACCAGCAGCTGACCTAGCACAAGTCACCATGGCACACTTTTTGTAGTGATCTCGACAGTTATTTTCACTGATGTGGGATTCATAGTAAAATCAATATTGCCGCAAGTCACCTCTGCCATTCAGGTTACCCTTAGGGCGCTCCCTTCCTTAACAGTTCATGCACAATACGACCATAAGGCACAACGGCCTATGGGACGCCAACGGCATTACCAACCAGGACAGCAAATTCAGGCACTTCTCCAAAGAAGAAGGGGTGGCACGTGCCTAATCACTGAGACGCACTTGAAGCCAGTATGGATGTCCATAAAGCGAACGACAACCGTTACTGGACAGAGAGACCAATTGCAACAGATGGCACTGCAATCTACGTCCACAACTCACTGTAGCAGCACCAAATCAGTGTCGTTGTAACTGCCGTCTGCTTCACGTCTGCTGTGCAGCGAGCTACCTTAATTTAAGTATTAACTGTATTTTTATTACTTGTCACTTCTTCTTCCGTGTGTATTTGCTTTTAGGAAGCTTTAATTGTCGGGTGCTATTAATAGTGTTCCATAGATTTCGTGTTTGTTTTGAATACAGTCAGAGAGAGTCCCTTTAGTCATCCATAGTGCCAGTAGTGCTAGTGTTTGTTTTCAATACAGTCCAGAGACAGGTAGTGCTATTTTCATTGTTTTCTACAAGAAGTGGCTAGCAACCACAGTTTAGTGAATAAACAGCCGCCTTTAGTGAATTAGCAGTCTAGTTAAAGGTTGATTAACTCTCTTCAGTAAATTGATTCCTTAGGATGGATAGGATGTGTGACTGCTGTGTACGGATGCAGGAGGAGCTGGCCACTGTTCGCGAACAGCTGAGCGTGTTGATGCCCGCGGTCAGCCGTCTTCAGGCTGCTGCCTCGGAGTGTAGCGGCAGTGGGGAGTCTGGTGCGTCGCAAGGTACACCCCAGGTGTTACATGCTTCACCCACTGTCCCTGCTGTCGAGACATCTTCGCGGGTACTGGGCGCGGTTGGGCCACCCTCTCCCCAAGGGGAGTGGCGGGTTCAGCGGCGTTCGCGGCGCACGAGGCGGAGGGTCAATGTGGAGGCTGGCCGTGTGGCATCGCCCGCTCTGCCTGTGAGTGGACATGTGGCTGCTCCTTCAGCAAGGTCCGAGCAGGCACACGGGGGGACGGGTTTATTAGTTATTGGGAGCTCCAACGTTAGGCGGGTGATGGAGCCCCTTAGGGTAATAGCGGGAACGTCGGGGAAGAAGGCCAGTGTTCACTCTGTCTGCTTGCCGGGGGGTCTCATCCGAGATGTGGAGGAGGCCCTACCGGCGGCGATAGAGAGCACTGGGTGCAACCGACTGCAAATTGTTGCTCATGTCGGCACTAATGACTCCTGCCGTCTGGGTTCAGAGGTCATCCTCAGTTCGTACAGGCGGTTGGCGGAATTGGTGAAGGCGGAAAGCCTCGCCCGCGGGGTGAAATCAGAGCTAACTATTTGTAGTATCGTTCACAGAACCGATCGCGGTCCTCTGGTTTGGAGCCGGGTGGAAGGCTTAAACCAGAGGCTCAGACGATTCTGCGGAGATCTGGGGTGCAAATTTCTCGACCTCCGCTATCGGTTGGAGAAATGTAGGGTCCCCCTGAATAGGTAGGGCGTGCACTACTTGCCGGAAGCGGCTACAAGGGTAGCGGAGTACGTGTGGGGTGCACATGGGGTTTTTTTTAGGTTAGAGAATCCCCTCCCTAGGCCCGACAAGACGCCTCCTGAGACGCGGCAAGGTAGGAGTAGGCAAAATGCAACAGGGAATAACAATATTAATGTGCTAATAGTAAACTGCAGGAGCGTCTACAGAAAGGTCCCAGAACTGCTCTCATTAATAAACGGTCACAACGCCCATATTGTACTAGGGACAGAAAGTTGTCTGAAACCAGACGTAAACAGTAATGAAATCCTAATCTCAGATTGGAATGTATACCGCAGAGACAGGCTGGACACTGAAGGGGGAGGCGTGTTTATAGCGATAAGAAGTGCAATAGTATCGAAGGAAATTGACGGAGATCCGAAATGTGAAATGATTTGGGTGAAGGTCACGGTTAAAGCAGGCTCAGACATGGTAATTGGATGTCTCTATAGGCCCCCTGGCTCAGCAGCTGTTGTGGCTGAGCACCTGAAGGATAATTTGGAAAATATTTCGAGTAGATTTCCCCACCATGTTATAGTTCTGGGTGGAGATTTTAATTTGCCGGATATAGACTGGGAGACTCAGACGTTCATAACGGATGGCAGGGACAAAGAATCCAGTGAAATTTTTTTAAGTGCTTTATCTGAAAACTACCTTGAGCAGTTAAACAGAGAACCGACTCGTGGCGATAACATATTAGACCTTCTGGTGACAAACAGACCCGAACTATTTGAAAAAGTTAACGCAGAACAGGGAATCAGCGATCATAAAGCGGTTACGGCATCGATGATTTCAGCCGCAAATAGGAATATTAAAAAGGGTAGGAAGATTTTTCTGTTTAGAAAAAGTGACAAAAAGCAGATTTCAGAGTACCTGTTGGCTCAACACAAAAGTTTTGTCTCAAGTACAGATAGTGTTGAGGATCAGTGGACAAAGTTCAAAACCGTTGTACATAATGCGTTAGATAAGTATGTGCCAAGCAAGATCGTAAGAGATGGAAAAGAGCCACCGTGGTTAGAAAACCGAGTTAGAAAACTGCTGCGGAAGCAAAGGGAACTTCACAGCAAACATAAACATAGCCAAAGCCTTGCAGACAAACAAAAATTACGCGAAGCGAAATGTAGTGTGAGGAGGGCTATGCGAGAGGCGTTCAATGAATTCGAAAGTAAAGTTCTATGTACTGACTTGGCAGAAAATCCTAAGAAATTTTGGTCTTATGTCAAAGCGGTAGGTGGATCAAAACAAAATGTCCAGACACTCTGTGACCAAAATGGTACTGAAACAGAGGATGACAGACTAAAGGCCGAATTACTAAATGTCTTTTTCCAAAGTTGTTTCACAGAGGAAGATTGCACTGTAGTTCCTTCTCTAGATTGTCGCACAGATGACAAAATGGTAGATGTCGAAATAGACGACAGAGAGATAGAGAAACAATTAAAATCGCTCAAAAGAGGAAAGGCCTCTGGACCTGATGGGATACCAGTTCAATTTTACACAGAGTACGCGAAGGAACTTGCCAACCTTCTTGCAGCGGTGTACCGTAGGTCTCTAGAAGAGCGTAGCGTTCCAAAGGATTGGAAAAGGGCACAGGTCATCCCCGTTTTCAAAAAGGGACGTCGAACAGATGTGCAGAACTATAGACCTATATCTCTAACGTCGATCAGTTGTAGAATTTTGGAACACGTATTGTGTTCGAGTATAATGACTTTTCTGGAGACTAGAAATCTACTCTGTAGAAATCAGCATGGGTTTCGAAAATGACGGTCATGTGAAACCCAGCTCGCGCTATTCGTCCACGAGACTCAGAGGGCCATAGACACGGGTTCACAGGTAGATGCCGTGTTTCTTGACTTCCGCAAGGCGTTCGATACAGTTCCCTACAATCGTTTAATGAACAAAGTAAGAGCATATGGACTATCAGACCAATTGTGTGATTGGATTGAGGAGTTCCTAGATAACAGGACGCAGCATGTCATTCTCAATGGAGAGAAGTCTTCCGAACTAAGAGTGATTTCAGGTGTGCCGCAGGGGAGTGTCATAGGACCATTGCTATTCACAATATACATAAATGACCTGGTGGATGACATCGGAAGTTCACTGAGGCTTTTTGCAGATGATGCTGTGGTGTATCGAGAGGTTGTAACAATGGAAAATTGTACTGAAATGCAGGAGGATCTGCAGCGAATTGACGCATGGTGCAGGGAATGGCAATTGAATCTCAATGTAGACAAGTGTAATGTGCTGCGAATACACAGAAAGATAGATCCTTTATCATTTAGCTACAAAATAGCAGGTCAGCAACTGGAAGCAGTTAATACCATAAATTATCTGGGAGTACGCATTAGGAGTGATTTAAAATGGAATGATCATATAATGTTGATCGTCGGTAAAGCAGATGCCAGACTGAGATTCATTGGAAGAATCCTAAGGAAATGCAATCCGAAAACAAAGGAAGTAGGTTACAGTACGCTTGTTCGCCCACTGCTTGAATACTGCTCAGCAGTGTGGGGTCCGTACCAGATAGGGTTGATAGAAGATATAGAGAAGATCCAACGGAGAGCAGCGCGCTTCGTTACAGGATCATTTAGTAATCGCGAAAGCGTTACAGAGATGATAGATAAACTCCAGTGGAAGACTCTGCAGGAGAGACGCTCAGTAGCTCGGTACGGGCTTTTGTCAAAGTTTCGAGAACATACCTTCACCGAAGAGTCAAGCAGTATATTGCTCCCTCCTACGTATATCTCGCGAAGAGACCATGAGGATAAAATCAGAGAGATTAGAGCCCACACAGAGGCATACCGACAATGCTTCTTTCCACGAACAATACGAGACTGGAATAGAAGGGAGAACCGATAGAGGTACTCAAGGTACGCTCCGCCACACACCGTCAGGTGGCTTGAGGAGTATGGATGTAGATGTAGATGTAGAAATCCGACTACCATCACTCAATACAGAAAAACTACCGTGGCTGCAGTGCATACCTCTAAGGACAGAATCCAGTTCGTGGCCAACTACAAATGACCTCCCAACCACTTGGAGACATCCAGCTTTGACACGTTGCTGTCGATGTCGGGCAACATATTCCTGGACGGTGACTTCAACGGCACATACGCCGTCTGGAACAGTCAGCTCACCAACACCAGTGCACGCTAGCTACTGAGAGTGGCTAAAAGTAGTGATACCATCATCATGGGGACCTACGACTCCACCGTATTCCTTCACAGAGGGCTAGAGGATGTGCTTCGCATCGCTGTAATGAAGGAAAAAAAATGGTTCAAATGGCTCTGAGCACTATGGGACTTAACAGCTGAGGTCATCAGTCCCCTAGGACTTAGAACTACTTAAACCTAACTAACCTAAGAACATCACACACACACACGCCCGAAGCAGGATTCGAACCTGCGACCGTAGCGGTCACGC
The DNA here is from genome assembly GCF_023864275.1 of Schistocerca cancellata. NCBI lineage: Eukaryota > Metazoa > Arthropoda > Insecta > Orthoptera > Acrididae > Schistocerca > Schistocerca cancellata. The sequence goes on from NC_064626.1 coordinate 731,315,664, forward strand.
GGTTCCAGAATGAAGCGCCTAGAACCGCCGGCCACACCGGCCGGCGTAATGAAGGACCTGCCTCACAATATCACTGCAACAACTAGAAGAGAGCTGTCATCTGACCATGTCGTTGTCATCTTTGAGACGATTCTGGGCGGAACTCACCGACCGCAGCACAGAAGAGTAGACGTATGGGTGATTAACTGGCAGGCCAACCGCCAGATTGTTGAAGACCATCCCAGTACTCCTGATCTAGTAACAATGAGAACAAATGCTATGGATGCCGCCGTAGCAGCAACGTCCAACATCCACGACAACAAACGGACATCTCACGACAGCTTCCTCCAGTACTGCTTGCCCTAATTGCAGAAACAGTTACAGCCACGAATGCTAAGCAACAAGAAATCCTGCCCTCAAAAGGGTGTCCAACAGACTACAAAGACAGATAAACACTGGAGTCGAGGTCCATCATACTAAGGAGTGGGTGGAAAAGGTCATCTCATATAGAACTGACAACCAGTCCATCTGGAAGACCATAATACACATTTTGCAGTAGGTCATCGCACCCCTCCGCTACATTTGGAGAAAAACATCATCTAAGAGCGAGATCCGAATGCCGAGCCCTGACAGTCACGTTTGTCGGCGACTGCCGACTAATAAATGATCCTTCTGACACAGCCCACATCGAACCGGCAGCTAAGAGGCTTCCAAGGTTCACGTAAAACCACACAGGGGAAGACATCGAGACGATTACCGCTGCAGAAGTCACTGAGTAGATACAGAACCTCAATCTGAAGAAAGCTGGTGGGCCAGGCTTGGTTCATCAACGAGCTTACCCTGCAGATGTTGACGAGTGCACCGCACTGGTAGCAGCAGCTTCAACAGGATGTCAACTGGCCAATTTCCTAAGGCCTGAAAGGAGTTGCTGTCACCAACACAGTGAACGTCCGCAAGCTGCTGTCCACCTACGGACCAATCAACCTCCTGCCTGCCGTCTCTAAAATATTTGTGGCACATGGGGGACGAACGGCTACTCCCAGATGAGCAGTTCTGGTTTTGTAGTGGCCACGCTACCACCCGCAACTTCTATGAGTCGTCAAAGAGGCCCTGGGTGCCACTGAGAATCGAGAATCCTTCGCTGTCGTCTTCTGTGACACCTTGCGAGTGTTCAACTTCATATGGCACGATGGACTCCTGTACAAGCTCCTTGTACAGGCGGTGTCAGTGTCACGTGTGCAGCTGTTGCAGAGATACCTCAGTGGACACACGTTCCTTGTGTGGGCACACGATGGCTTGTCTCCAGTCCGCACAATCTGAGCTGGAAAACCACAAGGGAATATCCTCGGACAGCTGCTCGGGATTCTTCGCATCGCTGACCTTCTGACAGAGAACACACTACATCTTGCTCTCTACACGGACGACCCAACCCTGTGCTCCTGGAGCAGCAGTGCAGCCAACCTTCAGTTGCATCATCAGTGTGCGTGCAGCACCCTAACAGAGTGGATGACAAAGTGGCACCTGTGCTTCAACGCCTCCAAAACACAACCCATCACCTTCTCCCAGTGAACCGTCTCAGTTGGCTACGAAGAAATCGAGGTCCCCAGTTCCCTGGTCAAGGACAGAAAATTATCTTGGAGTAACATTGGAAAGATGCCCAACTTGGCGTCCTCACATAAACGGCCTTTGACTGAGGGCATGAGAGAAAGTCGAAGCACTGTATCCAGCGCTTAACTCGTCGCCAACGCTTCCATCGCACCTTAATGCATCGCCTCGTTCTTCACATTAGCACGGGGAGTGCTGGAGTATGCCGCAGTAGTGTGGGGAAATGCTGTCCCGGGACAACAGGGCTGCATCGTCAGCGTAAAGAGCAAGGTTTACTCTGTTCACTGACTGAAAGTCAGCAGAGCTGCAGTTCGTGGATGCCTCCTTGTGGTACTCTGACGTGGATTCTGTTGACTGAAGACAAACTGTGCAGAACTGCACCATAAAGTGTGCACTGTACCTGCCAGCTTGCTTACCCACGGAGCAGCTCCACCAACTGACACAAGTTCAGCCTCTCAGGGAGAGGTTCCAGCAGTCTGCTAGAGCGTTCTAGAACAGAACACTAGTCACCGAATGCCCTCACTTGTCAGCTAGGACCTAAGATACATACACCGCCCACCACCAGACAACGTGACCTGCTGGGTGAACGAGAGTGTGAATGTGCGAACTGTTGAGAGTATGCTACTCAAGAGGAGTCGGCTAAGTGTTGGCTCCAGGTTTCATCCTCTCTCTTCTCTCATAATCATCCAGTGCACATGACACCATATTACACAACACTTATTACAGGCGCCTACACTTACTACTTACAGTTGCACTAAAGCAACACACACCACCCACACTTCACGAATGATAAGTTGCTATGGGTGCAAAGGATAGAAAATATCTTTCCAATTCAGGCAGCTAAAATTGCCCTTTGATGTCCTCCAGCCATTCATACAATACATCTTTAATTTAATTTAGTGGAATCCGCGTCATTACTGCCATAGGGAACAAGAGTAATCAATAAAGGGATAAACTTTATTAACATCTAAGATCGAAGAGGGGGATTTTGAGAAGAACGTATTGATTGTTCATGGGTTATGTGTCAGTTTATGCTTCAAGTGGACTTTCTCAGGAAGAAATATGCCATGCTGGATTTTAGTAAAGGTGAGCTATTCATAAAGCATCATAGATAATCAGGGAAAGAAAGAAGATAATCACAATGAGCATAATGCCGCTAGGGAACTTAACCTTCCTACAACAAGGCGGTGTCGGATCCAACACGTCTTGTTTTCATTTGCATAGGAAACAGCGCTAGTGTTTTACGTATCTAAACCAAATGAACCTGATTTATCAGGGGGAAAACAGTTTTTTTATACAACTGGGCCTTGTGACAAATGTACCCGATATTCCACTTTGTGGTAGGGATTTAATTGAATAGAAGGTGAAAAAGCTTTCAGAACTGTCTGAGATGCAACGATGCAAATTGATGGAAGTTTTGAAAAGAAATCTCTTCTTCTTTTCCAAGAATTTGGCAAAATAGATAGATGTGTACGTAAATTCTATGAACATGAATTATTTCGTATAAAGCCATACCGAATCCCATCAGTGAAGAGGGCATCAGTAACGCAGAAAATCAAAGCGTACTGAAAGAAGGCATAATTGAGAGATCAGATGATGAATGCTATAATTCATCGAAAAAGGATGGCAGTATATGGCTTGTGATTGACGTGGGAGCAATAAATAGTATAATCATCATAAATAGTGTAATCATCAGAGAACATTGAGAAACTACAGCAACGTTTCAAAGACATGCTGATCCCGGCGGAGATTCGAGTCCTCCCTCGGGCATGGGTGTGTGTGTTTGTCCTTAGGATAATTTAGGTTAAGCAGTGTGTAAGCTTAGGGACTGATGACCTTAGCAGTTGAGTCCCATAAGATTTCACACATATTTGAACATTTTTGAACAAAGACATGCGCTAATTAACTAGTCTGTACTTAACGAGCAGCTTTTGGCAGCAGGAATTTGAGACTATCTATCGCAAATACACGGCATTTCTCTTTCATAGGCGGTGCTCCCAATTTAAAGTGCTGCCATTCGGATTATATGTGTCAGCTTTGGCGCTTACATGCGCATCGAACAATTGCTGGAAGAAGAAGTATTACGAAAAGTGACAATTATGTTGATGGTATCCTTGTGTCAACAGTTACATGGCAACAACATTTGTTTATCATAGAAGAAGTATTACGATTCATAAATGTAAGAGTGATATTAAACTTAGATAAATCGAAGTTTTTAGGACATGTAATTTCAACAAGAAGAACTGAAATAGAGCCACTGAAATTTTTTGCTGTGAAAAATTTTCCATCCCTGCAACTCTAGAGTCTTGCCGCAGTGGTGACATTTCCAATGAACAGTATGTGTCCCAAGAGACACTGGGCTTGTGTGAGGTACACGATATTACTTTTCATTTCACAGATAAGGCAGGAACTATAAGAATTACTTTGTATTCTTCTAAGCGCAAGAGCATGGGACAGCTATGGGGGTTAGGTTGTTGTGTGGGGGGGGGGGGGGGAGGAGACCAGACATCGGGGTCATCGGTCTCATCGGATTAGGGAAGGACGGGGAAGGAGGTCGGCCGTGCCCTTTCAAAGGAACCATCCCGGTATTTGTCTGGGGTGATTTATGGAAATCGCGGAAAACCTAAATCAGGATGGCCGGACGCGGGATTGAACCGTCGTCCTCCCGAATGCGAGTACAGTGTGCTAACCACTGCGCCACCTCGCTCGGTGACAGATTTGAAAAATGTTTGCATGGATCAACCTGCTCACGTTATGTTGCGATCACAGAGCTTTTACCATGTCTTGGTGTAGAAAAAAATCCACGAGCGTGACACCGCCGTGGTGTCTGGGACGAGACAGCGAGCTAGCAAGCCGCTCGGGGTAGCCGCGCGGTCTGGCGTTTTGCACGGTCCGCGTGGCTCCTCCCGTCGAAGGTTCGGGTCCATCCTCGGGCATGAGTGTGTGTGTTGCCGTTAGCGTAAGTTAGTTTAAGTTAGAATAAGTAATGCGTAAGCTTAGGGACCGATGACCTCAGCAGTTTGGTTTCATAAGACCTTACCATAAATTTCCAAATTTTTCCGAGTCAGCAACGCTTCGTGAGCAACGTGATATCAAATAAGGCCTCGCGCACAATGTCAGATGATCCACAATACCCTTTCAGTTGAAGTTCCTGTAGCCATCCTCAGAGCCATTTACATCAAAAGAGTTATATGTGTGGTGTTAGGAACCAGAATTACGATAATTAATAAAAAGAACAATTATTATTATTATTATTATTATTATTATTATTAAAGTGAACTCTAAAAGTGGTAAGGACATCAGTCCTTTGAAAAAAATATAAAACAACCAACATGGATGCAATGCTGTACAACGTATGTAATGTACGTTTTTGTTTGCCAGTAGTTTGTCACTACGTGCCACTTACTTAATTGGTACTCATTAACTGATTTACAATGGTTTTTGTAGTACAGACATATACAGGGTGATTCACGAAGATATGTAAATATTTTAATATGTTATTCTACAAGTAAAACTAAAGAAAATAGTTCACATAAACATAGATCCGCAAATTTTTAGTTACGGAGCTATCGCTAATAAGCGGTTTTGCCTGAAATTTAGCAACTTCGCTGATATGAAGCCATCGCAAAACAATATGAGATTAAAGTAAAGCACAGTTTCCATTTATATGTTATTATTGATCTTGTGAATCTAATAAAACATGTCCCAGACATGAATCTGCAGTAGTTTTCCAGAACATCCAGAGAAGCAAAGTAGTAATTTCGCAAAATTTGTAATTTATTAACTATTTGGCCCAATTTGTTTTCTGAATTCAAGACAATTGCATCCATAGTATCCTCATCATCGTCTTCACGTATCGAGCGGTCTTACTGATTATGAACGCTAGGTAGGGAACCTGTCTCCCGTAACATCCGAAATACTCCACTAATGGTTCGTGCATTAGGAATCTTCCGAGTTGGATAACGGTACGCGATGTTCGTTAACTGCAGTCATAACATTACCATCACATTTGTCATAAATAAACTTCGTATCGGCGTATTCCTCCGTCGTAAATTTGAAAGACATCCCTATTTCATAAATAATCTACAAACTACAACAATTAGTATGTGGTTTCACCTAAATATACTGTTGTTATTATGTTCGTTCACTGAACAACACAGAAAACTAACTCGTTTCAACATTAGGAAAATATTGAAACAACTCACTAACGGTTGCCAACAATGACGTAAACGTTTCTACATTCTTAATTGAAAGTAAACAAATTTACTTATATAATAATATATAATAATAATAATAATATTTGCTTCTCTGGATGGTCTGGAAAACTACTGCAGATACACGTCTGGGACATGTTTTACTAGATTCACCAGATCAATAACAACAAAATAAATGGAAATCGTGCTTTACTTTAACCTTGTACAGTTTTGTGATGGCTTCATATTAGCAAAGTTGCTAAATTTCAGTCAAAATCTTTTATTAGCCGTAACTTCGTAAGTAAACATTTGCGGACCTATGTTTATATGAACTTTTCTTTTTAATTTTACTTGTATAACAACATATTAAAATATTTGCATTTCTTCGTGAATCACTCTGTATAGGGGTCATGTGATGATCATAAGGTGCAAGTTTAGAGAACGATGCAGAGGTTTCTTAGTTATTCACGATAGGAACTGAAAGAAAATGAAGTAAATTTTCTTGTATTTGCTAACATTAAACGATAGCTTAATACTCGAGTGGTCGCTTGGGACGATTGAATCAACCAGAGTTCGTTAAAAATTACTGGATATAAAGCCCACCTGATATGCAAAAACACTATCTTTTTTCAGAACTATTGTGCCACCCTCAGTGGGTTTTCTTTATCTAAATCTGTGACATTTTAATCTATGTAAATGAAGTCTAACAACCATTGCCCGTCCTTTGTGTTGGGAATATAATTCTTTGTTGAACACAAAGCAATTTTGTGTTGTTATAGTCCTGAATATGGTTGTCATTACCCCATACGTTAACTTTACATTATAGGGCTATGCAGGAGCCTCTGTACATTATTGTGTGCTGGTAGCTTGTCGTCTGCAACTAAATTATGTTAATGTGAATGTGGATGGTGAGTTTACTCATCCCTTTATATCTAAACGTAATTTTGTTGTGCTAAGACATTTCTTGGCTGTATTTGCGATTATTTACATTTAGTTCTCGCAAATATTTTTTCATCTGCATTCTCTTAAGTTGTTGTGAAGCACACAGGGCCAGTTTAAGGCCCAAGAAGCAGCCGTTTGGGACGCCCAAGCATACGACTTGTACATACTGCGTATCACAATTAGCAGCGAAAACTGACACGTGTGAACGTAAATTAGGGAGAAGGGGAGAGGAGATGCGCCAAATGATATGTCGCTTGTTGGGAAAAATGTTCTCGAACCGGCCCTGCAAGCACACACAAACACTAGAAATATTTTGGAGATCTTCGTTTCCAAAAAAAAACCGTTCAGACTTCGCCAAAACTCAGAGTAAATGTCGTTGCTGAGTGTCCAGTCTCAACTCGCGTTAACTAATTCTCAAGCGAGTTTGGTGCCAAACTTGAATTTTGTTTACCTCCCTCGATCTCTCTCTCTCTCTTTCCCTCACCCCCACCCCCCGATCTCTTTTTCTGTGCACGTGTGTGTGTTTGTGTTTAGCTGTTTGTGTCGTCTTTTCTGTAGAGATCCTTTACTTGTTGAACAGTATACCTTTGCATAGTGTAGCTCTACCGTTTACAATTTTTTTGCTTCTGCTAATGCCCTCTGTATGTATAAGTTTTCTTCAGTTGTAAATTTATGGCGTAGGCTGTGGTTGGACTGTAGTATTTTTAAACCTTTTTAGTTGGTTACTGCTTGTGTGATCTATAAGGTGGTCAGCAATGTGCTATGTGAGCTGTTACTTTTAGAGCTATGAGGTGGTCTGAATCTCTTGTTTCAAAGTTCCTGCGTGTTTGCTGTGTGTATGCTGACTGACAACTTGCTGTTGCTTGTGAGTTCATAAAAGCCTGACCTGTTGAATTTATCTGTGGGTGTTTCCCATGTTTCGAGCTTTTCCTGTGCTGCGTGTCCTGACTCCGTTTGCATGTGGTCATTGTCTGTGTGTTGTGTTCTGTGTTGTTGTGCAAGATCTTGTGTGCATGTGATTTCCTCATTCCTCTTCTGTTTACACATCTGTTGGTTTAGTTTCTCAGTCAAATGCAAATCATAACCATGTTCCATTACTATTTTTATTTTTAGTGTTTAGCTCTGGTGCGTAGTTCAGTTTGCTTATGGGTGTTCTGTTTAATCCAAGGCGCATGAAACTGAAGCTTGCTTTTTTGTGAGCCATGGGATGGTTTGATAGGGTGTGCTCATGTTAGTTCTCTGACTATTGTGAAATCATGAGTGTTATCTATTCTTTGGAGGATGAGATGCTGAAAATTTTGTGTGTTGACTGTTCCTGTTTCTAACTTTAAGTGAACTTTTTTACGTAAATTGTTTATTTCACTGTCTAGCTGTTTTATATGTGTACGTGGTTCATCGATCTGGCATATTTATGGCACTGACATTATGTACTGTTATGTAACTTTGTATTTTTCGAGTTTTATTATGTGCCTGAAGATATTGTTCTCTAAGTTGTTTATGAATATGTTGACAAGGGGCCACTAAGCAGTGATCGCATTGCCAGTCGTTTGTGTTGGGAATAAAATTCTTTGTTGAACACAAAGCAATTTTGTTTTGTTGTAGTCCTGAATATGGTTGTTATTTCATTAATGTGTGTGTCTGGTGTGTTGCCTTGTTGTTTCAGTCCATGTGTGATGATATGATTGTTTTGTCTGTTGGAATCCAAGTGTGCGTTGATATAATGTCAAACGATATAAGACTTGCTGTGTCTGGTATTCAATGTCCTCGATTTTATCTATTAATTCCTGTGATTTTTTCCAGGTACCTAATGCTTCCAAAGGGGTTATTTTCTTTAGTACTGTGTGTGTGTGTGTGTGTGTGTGTGTGTGATTGCGCGCGCGCAGCGCGCTTTGGGTTAGGTAACACCCTGGGTCATTCCTGAAGTTAAGGACTGGTCTTATTCGTGTAATTTGTTTGTGCACTGTCGGTAGGGAATTTAGAGCAATGCTTTTGGATTTTTCTGTGTTACTCTATTTTTCTGATCTTTTGTGGACGTATTTTTAATGTTTTCCAGTTTTTGTTGAATGTTTCTTTGCTGCCTTTCTGTTGGGCCACTGGTCAGTTTGGTGGTGGTGTTGTCCTTCAGAAAAATCTAGTGTTTTTTCTGCTTGTTCTTTTTCATCATTGTTCATCATTACATCGCTTTTGTCTGCATTTGTTAGTGTGGCACTGTGCCGTTTTTGTTTCAAAAAATGGTTCAAATGGCTCTGAGCACTATGGGACTTAACTGCTGAGGTCATCAGTCCCCTAGAACTTAGAACTACTTAAACCTAACTAACCTAAGGACATCACACACATCCATGCCCGAGGCAGAATTCGAGCATGCGACTGTTGCGGTCGCGCGGTTACAGACTGTAGCGCCTAGAACCGCTCGGCCACATCGGCCGGCGTTTTTGTTTCAGTTTCAGCTTCTTGGATGTGATTTTGTCGTGTGTTCTGTTACTGGAGATTATGATGGATTTGTGTGTTTAGATTATCCGTCTTATCTCTGCAGCTACAAATTCTGTTGTTAAGTCTGCATTAAAATTTGGTGCTCTGGGTCTGTCTTATTCCTTTCTAATCTGTTCAGATTTCTGTGATAAGGTGTTTTATTATTTTGTGTTATGTGTGTCTTAATGTTGGATTTGGTCCTTATTCAAATAGACATTTCTCTTGATTAGTGAGATTTTTGTCAGATAGGTTGATTATTTTGTCATGGAAATGAAATACACTACTGGCTATTAAAATTGCTACACCAAGAAGATGACATGCTACAGACGCGAAATTTAACCGACAGGAAGAAGATGCTGTGATATGCAAATGATTAGCTTTTCAGAGCATTTACACAAGGATAGCGCCGGTGGCGACACCTACAACGTGCTGACATGAGGAAAGTTTCCAACCGATTTCTCATACACAAACAGCAGTGGACCGGCGTTGCCTGATGAAACGTTGTTGTGATACCTCGTGTAAGGAAGAGAAATGCGCACCATCACGTTTCCGACTTTTTAAAGGTCGGATTGTAGCCTATCACGATTGCGGTTTATCGTATAGCGAACTTGCTGCTCGCGTTGGTCGAGATCCAATGACTGGTAGCAGAATATGGCATCGGTGGGTTCAGGAGGGTAATACGGAACGCCGTGCTGCATCCCAACGGCCTCGTATCACTAGCAGTCGAGATGACAGGCATCTTATCCGCATGGCTGTAACGGATCGTGCAACCATGTCTCGATCCCTGAGTCAACAGACAACAAGACAACAACCATCTGCACGAACAATTCGACGAAGTTTGCAGCAGCATGGACTATCACCTCGGAGACCATGGCTGCGGTTACTCTTGATGCTGCATCACAGACAGGAGCGCCTGTGATGGTGTACTCAACGACGAACCTGGGTGCACGAATGGCAAAACGTCATTTTTTCGGATGAATCCAGGTTCTGTTTACAGCATCATGATGGTCACATCCGTGTTTGGCGACATCGAGGTGAACGCACATTGGAAACGTGTATTCGTCATCGCCATACTGGCGTATCACCCGGCGTGGTGGTATGGGGTGCCACTGGTTACACGTCTCGGTCACCTCTTGTTCGCATTGACGGCACTTTGAACAGTGGACGTTACATTTCAGATGTGTTACGACCCGTGGCTCTACCCTTCATTCGATCCCTGCGAAACCCTACATTTGAGCATGATAATGATGATAATGCACGACCGCATTTTGCAGGTCCTGTACGGGCCTTTCTGGATACAGGAAATGTTCGACTGCTGCCCTGGCCAGCACATTCTCCAGATCTCTCACCAATGGCAAACGTCTGGTCAACGGTGGCCGAGCAACTGGCTCGTCACAATACGCCAGTCCTACTCTTGATGAACTGTGGTATCATTTTGAAGTTGCATGGGCAGCTGTACCTGTACACGCCATCCAAGCTCTGTTTGACTCAATGCCCAGGCGTACCAAGGCCGTTATTACGGCCAGAGGTGGTTGTTCTGGGTACTGATTTCACAGAATCTATGCACCCAAATTGCGTGAAAATGTAATCACATGTCAGTTCTAGTATAATATATTTGTCCAATGAATACCCGTTTATCATCTGCATTTCTTCTTGGTGTAGCAATTTTAATGGCCAGTAGTGTATTGCATTACTTTTTGTGTGTGTGCCTTTTATCTTCTTGTTATTTCCTCTAAGTAAGATGATACTGCGAGTTTGTCTGCTCTGAATTCAAATTACTCATTGTTGCACTGCTAACGATTCCACCAAGTTGAACCTCTGTCATCTCCATTGTAGCAACCACATATTGGCAATTGCTGCAGCCTGTTTTTGTACGCATTCTGTTTGGTGTACAGAGTCAACCACATGATATGTAAGGTAAGTATAATTTTTTACGTTAATTGTACCGTTTCTGGCATCTTAGTCTTATATCACTATCATCCAGTGTACAGGTCTGGGGCCACAATTTCGACCATACTCTGGAACCAACAAAAGGTGTTGTCTGCTTGTAGATGATACCACATGCCTCCACCATTACTCCATGGTAATTCCCAGTTCTTTTGAAGTAAGCATGACAACAGCTATGTACTGAATTCAGAAATGCACTGTTATGATATTTACATGTCTTTACAGCTAATAAGAAAATGTGGTATAGATGCTTTGGGAGCTTAAATAATCATCTTTGGAAGAAAGGCTGCGTTGTTCTCACGAGACACTGTTTAATGATTTAGCGAACTGTTTTGAGGAAGACTGAGTGACAGTTCCGTTGCCTTCATTATGTAACTCCTTAAGGAAACCTAAGTATGCCATAAAAAAGGTCGAGGCATGTGGACAATCATCGTTCCTCATATCATACTCAAGTGGGATGGAGATCTGGCAAAAAATGATTAATGTTGGTACGAAGTTTCCTTTGCCAAGCACTGTAGAATATATGTAGAAACACGGAAAATGGGATGCTGTTCTTCGCGGAAACAGTACGTGCTATTGAAATTATTGTAACAATTTTTTGTTCAGTCTGAGAACCAGAGTTACAGCCTCCAGGCTTGTAATAACTTTTGGTTCAGTTTGAAAACCAGATTTTATGTCTATCATGATTCCGATTATAGTAATTATAACTGTGAGCTTCAGAACTAGTCACCTGCTGTCATATCTGGAGCCAGGTATTATACAGCACATACATCCGTACATTACAGTACATTACATCATGCACACTGGTGTAGTTTCCAGTATAAAATTTCAAGGGAATTAAAAGATCGTCATAACAGAATGTACGGTATCTTGTATAACGCAGTAATTATTTTGTCAGTGTATCTACTTACTGCATCGAATGCACTTTTTTGCTGTATCTGAAAAAACATATCACAAAAGTTAATATTTTTTATGGAAATGTGTGTAACATATGCCAAACGTCATTAAGAAATACAAACAATTTTATTCTATACATTTTGCTAGTATATCTAATTTAATTAATTTGTTGGTTAATAACGCAACCAGCCATTTACTCACCAACATTTATTATGAGCACAGAGTTCACGATATCCAGCATGGATAAAATAACTTTTAATTAATTGTCAACTGGATTTCGCTATTGTGAAGACTGTAGGACATCACATGAAAAGGTAATATATTCTGATGCACGGAAATGAAATAATTGTACAACGATAGAGAATTTCTAAGGTTTACTTTAGAGAAAAATTTAATTACATCTTTAAAAAAGTTTAAAGGGTTGGCGTGAGCGTTCAGTACAGTTTTTCCATACAATGGAGCCGTGGCACATTGCAATTATTTAACATATTGAATATATATTGCAGGAATTTTCTTTGTGTTTTAAAATTTTTCGTTCTATGAGAGACTCTATTCGTCTTAAAATAAAAATCGATGATGGCTGGAACTCTGTTCTTAAAATAGCACGTACCTCAGAAACAATTAGATGGAAAGGAAGTGTTTTTCTGGTCCTCATAATTTGTGCAATAACAGTGTCCAAACGAATCAGTCTGTTTATTGAAAGATGTCTTTCTTCTGCTTCAGTGTCACGTATATCCAAGGTCCTCATGATGTTTACATCTTCCACAAGAGGAGAAAATAATTTATTTACTTGGTACGTTTCTGTATTCTTAACTGTTTCCTTCTTCAACAGATTGTTAGTATTTCTCCCCGATAGCGAATGAAGAGCAAATTTTAGGTTGTTGTGCGGAATTCCAGTTTTTTTCTGAATCTCTTCAAATGTCAACTCACGATATTTATTAAAAAGTACAAGAATACACATTTGATACGTAGTAGCAGTTACGATACAAGTTCTCTCACTAAGACTCGCCGGTGTTTGCAGGATCTGTTTGTCAGACTTTGACGGAAGAAACGGAACGCTAGATTTTCCCATAGGGGTTGGTATTTCGGGGTTATCGTAAACAATGGGATGATACGATAAGTGGACGTTTTTACTAAAGTGAGAAATAATCTCGCATGTTCCAAACTGTGGCAGCAGTACAAGACGTCGTCCTTTCATAAACGCTTCATAAAATTTTTTAAATACCCCGTACGCATTATGTACTCTGCATGGAATTATGCAGCTTTCGCCTTTAGGAGGAAAGGGCCAATATGCTTGTGTAAGTACACGTACATGGATCTCAGGACAATTTAATTTCTTTTTCAGATGCCATTTATATTCATTAAAATTTTCTTTTAGTCTGGCTGATACAAACATGTCTTTCACCATACCTTTCATTCCACAAGTAAGCGTGTAGCACTCGCTCATCAAACTAAATATCATGAATTCTTCATTACCATCATCACAGCGCATATTGTGGAGTAGTCTATGGGAGAGATTATTAGTGTAGAAATATTTGAAAACGTCTTTATCGTGTAGCATACGGAATATGTCTATGGCGTTGTGTAATAATTTATCTTTTTCGGACGATAAAACACTTTTTGTATTCGCACATAGCTTCGAATGCACGTACAAAGCTAACGATTCAGCCAGCCCTCGATTTTTATTTATAACTTTTCTAAAAACAGAAAAAGTTCTTTGCTTAAGAAAAGTATTGTTATTGAAACATTGTGTGATATAGATGCTTAACTGATCTTTGAGACAAAATAAACACGTAATGAATTCTTCATAATTTGATACACCGAAACACTCATTCTTTAATAAGGTTTCCCAGTAATTCTGCAGGTGAAGGCAAAGGCTATCTGCAAAAATATGTAAACCTCCTTTAACACGAATGATAAGAGTGTACATTAAAGTGATATCGTCATACATTCCTGTCTTTAACATGTGTGCCAGACCAGATGAATCCATGTTTATTACAGTATTTAAAAACTTCCTTATAAGTTCCTCTTCTGCTAGGTCAATGTTTCGCTTCTGTGTTTCTCCTAACAAGCAAAAATTTATTCTGACTTTTTCACGTTTTAATAAATATTGGACACCTTTCAAATAAGAACCTGCGTCATTACAAAGCAACAATCTCTGGGCTTCTTTTTTATAAAATTCTTGAGATTTCTGAAGAAATGCTTCTTCAAAAACTTTTTTGTAGGTTCTTTGGCTGAAGCACTTCAGGATCACACAAAATTTTTTTAATGTCATTCTGTCAACAATTTGCCCCTTTCTTTCGTTCATTAACAACTCCATGATGACATTTTGGATACGTGACCGCATAGCATTTGAAAGTACAACCTTTTCGCAAAACATGTTTGCTCCGAGAGAAATTATATTATATTTCTCATTCTCATAAAATACAATTCTGTCAAGAATTTTGAGTAGTCTACGAATCCTAATTAAATGTGTTTTATAATCTAGCCACATGTCTATAAGTTTCTTTAAAAGTCCGGGAGAAACTGGTTCTGAAATAATATCAGTCACAGATTTCTCTAAAAATTCGCCCAAGAGTTCAACAAACTCGTCATAAATGAACTTACTGTTCTTCAACAGAATTACTTTGGAAATTTCATCTTCGAAAGCGTCCCTGTTAAACTCTTGATATCCACCGTTCAAAATTTCCTGCACCAAATTTTTCATCGCATTCCAATAGGTAACCTTGCATTGTTCTGTCACAGAAACTGCTGACATAAAGGATGTAACCCCGCCAGCAAGACTCCCAGAGGGATACCGCAACCAAAGTGCAGACATTTTTGAAATTAATAAGAGGCACACTCCTCATGTATGACATATATAATACTTGCAACTGGCGTCGTCATACGAACCACTCACCTTGATATTTGGAGACGTTTAATTGTTTCTCACGCCTCTCCTTTTTATTCTTGAATATGTTCTTCTCTATAAAGGAAGCCAGCAACAAATTAAGAAAAACTGGCACTTTTCTATTTTCTACGAAAATGTAATCGAGTCTGTGTAGATAACGAAGAGGGCACTGGTGTCGCTCGGGATCACTTTCAATCTCTTCTGCTTCCTTGTCTGTGGTGTTGGTCCATAAAATGAGAGACTGTAAATTTTCACGTTGCACGTATAAGGAACGACGCACTCTACACACACGTACAACCTTTGACGCAGAATCGTTGACCAGACATAATTAAATAAACCTTTGGAGGCAGTTAAATAATAGCTAGCATATTTTTCTTTTCAGAAGTAACACAATGATATTTTGCATTCTAATTTACCAAGCATTGTTTAGCATTTCGCAGGGATTTTTTTTTTGAGTGAAGAAACTGCGGTAAAGGTTTTAACAGTAGCCAATACGTCTTATCAGCCAAGAAGCACATCGAAGTCATGGAATAAACGAAAGAACTGCACTCAGTATGTCAATCGATCTATACGAATTTGTTTTGTTGGCTTTTTTTTCAGCTTCAACATTGGAACTTCGATTTGGGTGCACCCTCACAAGGATAAATTCCTGAATGCTACAATTCACGGAATAAATTTAAAAGAATGACGTGTGCTGCCTCCGGAACTTATAAATCATCGTCTGGTGGTAAATACCTGAGGCTGTATTTCCTAAGAATTTCAAGACTTTCTGGAATGCTTTAAAATTGTTTTTTTCAGGACCTTTTTTTAGTTGGGAGCCTCAACAAGCTCTCGCAGCATGTTGTTTCCGCACGCAACTACGCCACCATACCGTTCGCCTTCCATTGCGGTTATATCAGCCAAGTGCTTAGTCCAAGTCCAGTTAGATAATGTGATTTGAAACTTCCTGGCAGATTAAAACTGTGTGCCCGACCGAGACTCGAACTCGGGACCTTTGCCTTTCGCGGGCAAGTGCTCTAGCAATTGAGCTACCGAAGCACGACTCACGCACGGTACTCACAGCTTTACTTCTGCCAGTACCTCGTCTCCTACCTTCCAAACTTTACAGAAGCTCTCCTGCGAACCTTGCAGAACTAGCACTCCTGAAAGAAAGGATATTGCGGAGACATGGCTTAGCCACAGCCTGGGGGATGTTTCCAGAATGAGATATTCACTCTGCAGCGGAGTGTGCGCTGGTATGAAACTTCCTGGCAGATTAAAACTGTGTGCCCGACCGAGACTCGAACTCAGGACCTTTGCCTTTCGCGGGCAAGTGCTCTACCAACTGAGCTACCGAAGCACGACTCACGCACGGTACTCACAGCTTTACTTCTGCCAGTACCTCGTCTCCTACTTTGGACGTTACTCATACTAGGCCGCAATGAATGTCTTCTTACGAAGGACTCGGCAGGCGCTCCAATCTTTGCAATTAATACTTCGTGCATTCCTAAACCATCTTCAAAAAGAACTTCGTATGAAACAAACGTTAATTCTTGTTAACGTGATGAATGTGATTGTTGGTAGGGCTTTTCCTTTAACTTTTCTAACAGTCCTCCATGTATCTGTTAATAAGATACCATCTGAAAATATTTTGCAAAAAGTTTCCCATAATGATTTCTTCATCAGTCTCAGGAATGTTTTGTTTCTGTATAGTTTCCTTGATAGGTTAGAAGTTTCCCCACGCTTGGGACTATCTATACGTTTTAAATGCAGGCCCCAGATTGCTATTTGTCTTGACCACTCTGGGTTCCAAGGAGTCGCATAACCTTTTGATGTTTTCCTTATCTACTTCCAGGTAACAGGCAATGAAGATACTTTGTTAATTACAACAGCTAACGTAGTCGGCACGGGAGCTTGTGCTGCAGCTCTAATTTCCCGGGAGTTGTTATTTACGTCACGTTAACAGGAATTAACGTTTGTTTCATACGAAGTTCTTTTTGAAGATGGTTTAGGAATGCACGAAGTATTAATTGCAAAGATTGGAGCACCTGCCGAGTCCTTCGTAAGAAGACATTCATTGCGGCCTAGTATGAGTAACGTCCAATATTTGTTTATAGTACTTAATCTCAGTACTTATGAGCGTTAAAAGTATTCGTCCAACAACCAGTTAAGTTGGGAAGCACAACAAGCTCTTGCAGCATGTTGTTTCCGCACGCAATTACGCCACCATACCGTTCGCTTTCCATTGCGTTACTGTGATTCTATCGGCCGCCAATTTCCCTGTTGCAAAATTTGGGTCTCGTGACGTGAACTGCTGCAGAATTTATTTGTCAAGAGTAAATTCTGCCATTTTTTCACGGGCCATTATCGATGTTGCTGACAACAAACCTATTTCTGCATAGCGATGAGCTAGACGCATACTACACACCAGCTGGGCTATAGGCTAGCTATCCTGAGCTTCCGACAGGCATTTTGTAGGAAACAGCAACCCACTCGGTAGCTGCAAAATTTGCACACAACAATACAGCGAACATCGCTGGTGTTAAGAGGTGCAGTCGAGGTCAGTTATCGGTTCTGTTTTCGAGTGGTTATCCTTAGTCGCCCATTGACTGGCCTATGACGAACATTTCCTACTCCCTGAAACTGCCGGTAAAGACTTGAAACGACACCTTAGCCCTGTGGCCATTCAACGCTGCTGGGACCGTGGGCGATATCTGACGTGCTATAGGACTTCTGAGAGTTGTGCCATGAGAAACGGGGTTAAAATGGCGGATTTGTATAAATAGTCAATGTACAAATGCTCCGTGAGTCATGTTTGAGACAGCTCGCCATAATGTGGAGCATGTCAACAGTTTTATAAATAAGACACATTTTGTCTGTGGAATCTTGGCTACCTACTGGCCACTTGGATAATTGATTTTTTTGAACTATACAGCAAAATTTGATAAATGTTAAAAAAAATAACCTGATACATACTGTCTACTCAGAAATAAATCTGTGAAGTTAAAGGAGATGTTAGGTAGAAATTTTACAATTTGATTTTTAGACTTTAGACTGTCTACCAGCACCTTTAGTTCACAAGGGAGGTAGTCAAATATTTTTATGGTTGAATACCTTGCTCCTTCATGTGCAATAGTAAGCTTAAGTTGTAGACAGTGGAGTCTATTAATGTTACATTTGTTTTGAATTTGTGCCTGATTCTTCATAGCAAATTTCACAAGAGAGTAAATCCATTGTGGGGCTGTTATTAGAATGCCAAATTTTTTAAACAGCTGTCTACATGAAATTCGAGAACCGACACCAGATATTATCCTTATATCACGTCTCTGTGCAATCAATATTTTTGTGTCTACATGTAGAATCTACATGTAGAATTGTATCTCTGCTTTATAGATCTAGAAAAGGCATATGACCGGGTCCCTAGGAGGAAGCTATTGTCTGTTCTACAAGATTATGGAATAGGAGGCAAACTTTTGCAAGCGATTAAAGGTCTTTACATGGATAGTCAGGCAGCAGTTAGAGTTGACCGTAAATTGAGTTCATGGTTCAGAGTAGTTTCAGGGGTAAGACAAGGCTGCAACCTGTCTCCACTGTTGTTCATATTATTTATGGATCATATGTTGAAAACAATAGACTGGCTGGGTGAGATTAAGATATGTGAACACAAAATAAGCAGTCTTGCATATGCGGATGACTTAGTTGTGATGGCAGATTCGATTGAAAGTTTGCGAAGTAATATTTCAGAGCTAGATCAGAAATGTAAGGACTATGGTATGAAGATTAGCATCTCCAAAACGAAAGTAATGTCAGTGGGAAAGAAATATAAATGGATTGAGTGCCAAATAGGAGGAACAAAGTTAGAACAGGTGGACGGTTTCAAGTACTTAGGATGCATATTCTCACAGGATGGCAACATAGTGAAAGAACTGGAAGCGAGGTGTAGCAAAGCTAATGCAGTGAGCGCTCAGCTACGATCTACTCTCTTCTGCAAGAAGGAAGTCAGTACCAAGACTAAGTTATCTGTGCACCGTTCAATCTTTCGACCAACTTTGTTGTATGGGAGCGAAAGCTGGGTGGATTCAGGCTACCTTATCAACAAGGTTGAGGTTACGGATATGAAAGTAGCTAGGATGATTGCAGGTACTAGTAGATGGGAACAATGGCAGGAGGGTGTCCACAATGAGGAAATCAAAGAAAAACTGGGAATGAACTCTATAGATGTAGCGGTCAGGGCGAACAGGTTTAGATGGTGGGGTCATGTTACACGCATGGGAGAAGCAAGGTTACCCAAGAGACTCATGGATTCAGCAGTAGAGGGTAGGAGGAGTCGGGACAGACCGAGGAGAAGATACCTGGATTCGGTTAAGAATGATTTTGAAGTAATAGGTTTAACATCAGAAGAGGCACCAAAGTTAGCACTGAATAGGGGGTCATGGAGGAACTTGAAACACGTATATTGTGTGGCGGGGATGGTGAGGCATTGCACAATCTCTGACCAGATAGCATAGAGTTCAGTTTGTTGCGAGATGCAGTAGTAGTGAGTAGCGAGCCGCGAGAGTAGGCAGTCGGTTGAGAGTTTGCAGTGCAGCTGCATGTAGGCAGTCTGTGCTAGTAGCGCGTGAGAGATAGTCGAGTTGTGTGACGAGTCGGCGGACGCGGACATGGCTCTGGTCAAGATTCAGGACGAGGTATATTTTTAAATAAGGTAATGAGCTAATAATGTATTCTAATGGATCTTAAGTGTAAATAATTTGTTCAAGAATCGCCCCAATAATAATTTTGTTTTCAAACTAAGCATTTTTAACAAACAATCCTCTTTTGCAATAATATTTCCCTTGCATTTCCTTAAAGAAAGGTTTCCCTTAAATTCAAAATTATATTTGCGATGCATTTCATCCAGCTATGGCGAAAAATAAGAGCAGATGCAGTTTTATTGAGGTAAGAATTTGAGTTTAATCAGCGCCTAAAGATCGACATTTCGGTCTATTTGTGTTTTCATTGTCACTGAGATTTTATTCATTTATTGAATTGACTTACATTTTTTGTAGGGAGGATATACATGGCTCAGATTGTTAGTTCTCATTTAATTGTCATTGTCAAAAAATTATTTTATTTGCTGGGAGGTTACACTAGGTTCTATTCTTGTTAACATTCAAATTATTGTCTTTCTACATTTTTGTGGGGAGGTTACACTTGGCGACATCCGGTCCAGGATCGTATTTCGTTGAGAATCTTCTGAAAAGTAGTCAGATTCTGCTCTTATTTAATTAATATAATTAGCATTTGGCGCAACGCTTTTACTAATTTTGTGACTTTCTTTCCTCAGATCATCGGCAATTCGTTGCTCTGTTGTATTTGTGTTTGTTGCCTTTTGCATTGTGCTTATTTCTTTTGTGAATAATTGTGTCTATTGTAAAAATGCCGCGAAAGACTGTGAATAGTGTAGCGCGAAGTATGATGAATGAAATTACCGACTTGAACAACGTGACCGATAGTAATTGTGACACGCAGTGTAATGATGACAATTCACTGTATATTGACAATCATCCTAATGATGAACAAGCGAACTCAATTGTGTCCTCTTGTCAATTTGACGACAATTGATGACACGGGGCGCTCTGTTGCAATGAGTGCTGCCCAGATTAACACACCCGGTTTGCTGGATTTACGTGATGAACAGATAAATTTTTCCAATGAAAATGAACAGGTTACTCAAAGTACGACTGATCTATTTAATTCCGAAATAGTGTCTGACAGTGTACATCCGACTGGCAAACCTTTTTGTAAGTCTCAGAATAACCAAATGGTTACAGAAAGCGAGACAATTCCAGATCCACCATTAAACAGCACAGAGAATAGAGCTGGTAATTTTGGCATGGATCAAGTTATGGCATTTTTACGACAAATGGAGAAACAACAGAATGAAAGACAAGACAAAAATCACAAACAACTTAGTGAACAGAACAGACAGTTAAATGAAAAATTAGACAACAATTCCAGACAGTTAAATGAAAAATTAGACAACAATTCCAGACAGCTTAGCGAGCAGATTGCAGCCGTTGCCGCGCAGTGTCATGACACTAAGGAACAGTTACGCGAGGAAATTGAGGCTTGTTCAAAGAAAAGTAGCGAAGAAATTAGATCTGTTGCTCAAGAATTAAGGGATATGCAAACAGTTACAACAGAAACACTTAGAGAGGAAATTAGCGCAGTCGGTAAACAATGCTCTGAAAAGGCTACACAATTACGCGACGAGTTTAAAACAATGACAGCAGAACTTTCGCGCACAATGGATGAAAAGATTGACGCGAAATTCGACCAACAGAACACTCAGATTGACGAACGCTTTAATCACCACATAGAAAACAGTAATACGCGTTTCCGCAAATTCATTCAGGATCAAAATAAAGTAAAACGTCAAGTAATGGAAACAATCACAGCACAGAGGCAGGAAGACAAACGTAAAATGTTTGCAAAAGCAAAAACATACGTAGACAACAATATTACTACAGTGTCCGACAAAATTAATACCATCGCACAGTTGAACGCGGAATTACGGGACGAAATTTGCGATCTTAAATCGAAAACAGACACCTACACAACAGATTTTCAAACAGTGACCGACAGACTCGAACAATTAGAACTAACACAGGATTCTGATGTCGTCAAAGCTGACGTTAAAAAACTGAACGTAACTACACGTAAGTTGCAAAAACAGATTAATGCCTCCGATTCTAAAACCGATGATCAGGCAAAAATACTGACTGAAAAATATGATGAATTGGCCAGTCGTATTGACGCTATTGAAAGTACTAATGACAGTAAATCAGACGATACTGCACCGATTTCATTTAACCAAACACCTGAATTCCAAAATTTACAGCAGACAATTAATGAGATCGATTCGTCTAACAACACGTTGCGTAGAAAATTGTCAAGTTTACAGCAAGAGGTAACAGAGATGAAAAATATTTCAGTTAATAACACAGCACAGCAGACGCCACTTTACGAACATTTTTCAGACTCACGCACCGCGTATAATTTGGGTAATTTACAGAGAGTACGGGACTTAGAATCAGAACAGCCACAGTCAAACAGATTCCCATACAATCCTGAACCTGTTCCGTCATACAGAGATGATAATTTTGATTACAAACATTTTCTATCAGTGAGAAAATTTAAAGTGTTTAGAAATGACAGAACACAGATTCACCCACTAGATTGGATACAACAATTTAGCTTTGCTTTTCCACCGACTTGGCCCGTTACGCATAAACTTGAATTTATTTGCAGTTTTTTGGAAGGCGAGCCGGCAACTCGTATGAGACCGATCGCGAGGCAATGTTATTCAGTAGAAGAATTTCAGAATGCTTTTCTGTCAGCGTATTGGTCGAAGACGACACAGCGTGGAATTAAAGATCAACTAATTAGCTTACCGAATTATGAGAACTCAAACTTTCCCAGTGTCACTCAATTTTTTGAACACATGGTGCAACAAAACCAGTACCTAAGTGAACCGTACAGTGAATCAGCACTTATTCAATTGTGCATCTCTAAATTACCAAGGTCATTAAGAGTGTCACTTCTGACGGGTCAACAAAAAGAAAATATTTCGGCGTTCAGGGATCTGTTGCAGCTTTTAGAAGTGCAGCAATCTGATTATTCTTTTGTAAACAAAAACTTTTCGTATAATAACCAAGGTCAACAAACTTACAGTAATTATGATCAGGGACGTAATTTCAATAGGAAAAGTAACAGACGCTTTAGGAACGACAACTACCAGAACTTAGATCACAGACAAAATTCAGATTATCAATATCGTCAAAATTTTCAGCAACAAGAACCACATTTTAGTAACAATAGAGGTTTTTCACAACAACTGCAACAAAACCAGCCGGTTAGAATACCTAACCAACAATGTAATGCACAAGGTCAACCTAACATTAATGTTTCGCCGCGTGCGCGTATAGTCCCTGATACAACAAATAGTAACGCACGGCAGCAGAGGAACAACTACGTACAGAAAACCCAGTATTTCAATTCGTATCGTAATACACCGTACAGGAATGACTATCACGACAGACGTAAAAACGATGAGTGCAATTTTCAGCGTACATCTAACAGTCGGTCATATCAGCAGCAAAATTATCCACAAGAACATATTCTCATGAATGAACCCGACAGTAGATTTCATCCAGAGCGTAATACGTCTGGAAGAAATAATAGAACAGTTCAAATAGTCGAAATGCCACAGAATCGTCCTGACAATAATAACACGTCAGATAGAATCTGACTAGATACTGTACAGGCCACATCTTCCAGTGACACAAGCACTACTTTAGAAACGCAGAATATTGTTCACGAAAATGTAATTACTTTTGACGACATCAGAGACACTCTTTTACAGGAAAGACCAGTTGTTCAAAAAACTATTTTACACCCTGTCATCGAAATTAAAATTGGTTCATCGAAATTTTCAGCAGTAATCGATTCTGGCTCACCTATGTCAGTCATTAATGAAGAAACTTTTAACGAGTGTAACAAAGAGAATACGTATCCTACATTACCACTAGGCAAAACGAAAGTAAAAGGAGCAGTATCGAGTAAAGGAGTAGACGTTAAATTACAGACACGTTTATCATTTTGCATTGCAGGTCATACTTTTCACTCAAATTTTTGGATTGTTCCTTTATTGACAACAGATGTTATTTTAGGTAATAATTTTCTGGTACAACACGACGCTATTATTGATTTTCAAAATTCATTTTTAATGTTGAAGGATGAGGATGCACAATTGGCTTTAGAATTTCAGCACTCACTATCTGCGGAAGAACAAACAATTAATTGCACAGAGGTCATTTCCGTATCACGTGGCATAGACTGTAATTCCACATTGTTCACGGATACGTACGTACATAACTATAACACCCCAGACGAAGCTGACTATGATGTAATGCAGATGATTTCTGATAAGGTTAAACAGAGTTGTGCAAATACAGACGACGAACGCACGCAACTACACAAAATTCTTTTACAGCAAGCTCCAGTTTTTGACAACATTCCTGGTACTATGTCCGGTTTTATGTATGAATTTCAAGTCAAACCGCACGATACATTTAAAGCCAAACATTATCCCATTCCATATATACACAGAGAACAGGTTAAAAAAGAGTTGCAGGATATGCTTGACCAAGGAATTATTGAACCAGCAGTTAGTCCATACATAAACCCGCTCCATATTGTTAAGAAAAAGGATGGCTCACTTCGCCTCGTACTTGATTCACGTCACATCAATGACATAATTATTAATGAAACAGATCGACCAGAGACACTGGAAGAACTACTACAGAAATTTCACGGTACTGCTATTTATTCTACACTAGATTTGAAATCGGGATTTTGGCAAATTCAACTTCATCCGAATTGCAGAAAGTATACAGCTTTTCTCTGTTTTGGCGACTGCTATCAATTTTGCAAATTACCATTCGGCTTAACTATTTCTTCTGCTGCTTTTATTCGCGGTTTGAACACAATACTTCCGACAGAACTTAAAGACAGAATCACGACGTACGTAGACGACATTCTTATTGCAGAAGCTAACTGGTCTGAACACAATCTGATTTTAGAACGACTGTTACAAACTTTTCATGCGCAAGGACTCACAGTTAACCTAAGTAAATCGCATTTTGGCAAAACTTCTATAAAATTTCTTGGACACGTAATTTCAGCAGAAGGCATTGCGCCTGATCCGGAAAAACTTCAAGCTCTACGTGACATTACTGTTCCTACGACGAAGAAACAATTACGCAGCTTTTTGGGTTTAATTAACTTTTTTCGAAAATTTATTCATCACTCTGCTTTAGACACACCTAGATTATGTCAATTGACAGGTAAAAACAGTATTTGGTCTTGGGATAAGCAAGCACATTCTGAATTTGTGAACCTGAGAGAAGCCTTGTTGAATGCTCCACTTTTATCGCACCCAGATCTTACCAGAAATTTTTCCATTGCCACCGACAGTTCCAACACAGCTTTAGGCGTACATATTTTTCAGGAAATTGAAGAAGATGGTTCTACAGTAATTAAAAACATCGCATTTGCAAGCCGCATTCTATCACCTGCTGAACGTAATTATTCCGTTACTGAACTTGAAACATTATGTGTTGTTTGGGCTTTCACGAGATTTAGGCACTTTCTTTACGGAAGACATACCACCGTCTATACAGACCACAGAGCAATACAATTTTTACTCTCAGCTAAATTCACTCACGACAGGTTAAGCAGATGGAAGCTTTATTTACAGGAATTTAATTTTACAATTGTTCATATTCCCGGCACACAAAATGTTGTAGCAGACGCACTATCTCGTTCTCTCAGCAACAATCAGCAAGACGTCGCAACCAACTTCTGCAAAACAAATTTTAGCGTCATGTACATTCAGCAAGTTGCATTTGAAAATTTTATTTCATCATCATTACAGGACATAGCAAAAGAGCAAAGTAAAGACAACGTGTGGAAAGAAATTAAACACCTTTGGCAAGATAAGAATAATGTTACGATTAGACACCATTACACTGTACGCAATAACATTCTATTTCGCCGTTCTCATCCTGACTGCAACAATTGGTTATTATGTATTACTGACGAACTGGTTAACAAATTAATCTGGTACACTCATTTAAGTTACGCACATTACGGAGCAAGAAAATGTTTTCTTATACTGAGACAGAACTGTTATTTTAACAACATGGAGAAACGTATTCGACGAGTTTTAGCGACGTGTAAAATTTGCCAGAAAGCTAAGTCAGACACAACTTCACATATTCCTCCATTATATCCCATAGTACCTGTTAAATTAAGACATATGGCCGCAGTAGACATTTTTGGTCCGATTCCCAGAACTAATAGAGCTTCCTGCTACATCTTTGTCGCTGTTGAACTCACTTCAAAATTTGTTACTTTCACTCCGTTACGCAAAGCTACTGCTAAAACTGTTTCAAAAGCATTTGTAAAGCATTTTCTATTTCATGTAGGGCATGTGATGAAAGTAATTTCTGACAATGGATCACAATTTCGATCTGCAATATGGACACGTATGTTACGAGCTAGAAACATTTCTCCGATCTATATATCCAAGTACCATGCTTCTTCGAACCCCTGTGAACGATTAATGAAAGAAATTGGTAAACTGTGTAGAATTTACTGCCATAAAAGACATATTGATTGGGACAGACACATACACTCATTCCAGGATGTAATTAACTCCATTCCAAATGAATCCACTATGCTATCTCTGTCTGTTATACTGAAAAACGTTGAACCACCAAACAAAATTAAAGAATTAATAAACTTTCCTAGATCTCGTAGACTACGACACCGTGAAATAATTGACATTGCGCTGAACAACATCAAACGTGCCGCAGAGCGCCGGAGAAGACAGCAAAAACAGGTTTGTACACGCCGAGACTTCCACGTTGGACAGAAGATATTAGTACGAACACACTATTTATCCAACAAAATAAAAGGTAAGTGCAGTAAATTTGAACTTTTATACGCAGGTCCATATCGGATTCGGAGCATTCCTCACCCCAATGTTGTACACGTCGAAACTTTGAGAATGAAAAAAAGTAAAGGAAATCACCACGTCTCCAACATCAAACCCTTTATTGAATGAACATACTTTATGATTTATCGCACAGTAATGCCATTTCCTAATTTTTTTTATGACCACTTATGCAATTATACTCAGATGACTACTTACTGATGATTATCGTATTTTTTCTTGGCAAGTGCCTGGCAAGGTATGGTTAGCAGGTCGCTCCTCTTGTCGATTACACATCAGACCGTGCATATTTTTCCAGTTGAACTTATACATTTTATGACCACTTATGCAATTATATGATTACCTACTGATGACTATCGTATTTTTTCTTGGCAAGTGCCCGGCAAGGTAAGGTTAGCAGGTCGTTTTTTTTTTTTTTTTTTTTTGTCGTAACACATCAGACCGTGCACATTTTCCATTTTTGTATGTATGACTATTTTCCTGTTTTGTTTGTATGCATTATGAAATAGCGAAGACATAGTAAACACCAGTTGACTTTGACATTTTTGCTTTAAGATATCTCAACATCATGACTATTTTTTACATTTCTTGCTGCTGCATTGTGATATTCTGTGTACATTTTTGCCTTTGAAAACTGTCTATGCTTTTGACATATTACGTTTTTTGTCATGTTATGCAGTATGCTTAATTATGTTACCGTTAATCAGTAATTATTTAGTGAGTATATGATGTAAATGCAAGACATTAACCTTTGTTCATCAATTTCAGAAAGAAATGATACGTAAATGAAATAAATTAAACGGAAATGGGAATTTCAACTACGGAATAGACGAAAGAGGATACAAAAACCTTATGAAGAAGAGTAAATGGATCAGAATTAACAAGCATTAACAAGAATATACAATACACATCGCAGAATAGCAGTCTTAACTAATTTTTTCTTTCAGAATACGAGGCGATTGATGCAGGCTGTCAGACAGAACTACACATCTTAGTTTTAGTGATGAAATATGATAGAGATGAGGAATAATTGTATAATGAATATTGAAGTGATATTTTTTTGCAGATGATAATGAGTGATGAAGAGTAATGATGAAGAATATGCTACTATGAATAATGAAGTTTTTCTTTACAGGTGATGATAATGATGGAGTTATGAATAATGAAGTGATGGATAATGAAGTTTTTTTTCTTTACAGATGAGGATGATGTTGAAGTTTATGTATTTATGCTATGTAGTTATTTAAGTATTTGTTGCAGTTTGCTTTGACAGCAGGTGTTATATTGCATAGTAGGATGACTGAAGGTTTTGGAAAGGACAGCTATGGAACATATTTTTATACACATTTCACTACCTGTTAATTCGAAGTTCACTACTTTTCAGCATAGTATGCGTTTCTTCTTTCAGTTCAATAATCCATTTTGTATTTTTTCCAGCAGAAGCTTTTCATGATACTTACTAAACCTGTTACTTATTATACCTGTACTAGCACTTACATTTTTTTACCCATTTGTGTCTATCATTTATAAATGTGATCACATATACTGCCTTGTTTCATAACCTTGCTACAGCTGACTCATGACGAATGACGTTACACATTTTTGATTTACAGGAACAACCCAGTACCAATTTTTTTTTCCTTTTTTCTCTTCTTGCTTTCTCTTATAATTACCCAAAGCAATGCTTTGCTAGCACAAAAACAAAAAAAAATGTATTACCAGTCCCGAGTAATGACTTAAGAGATTTCTGAGTACTACTGATTATTAATGCTATGACTGTAATTAACTGATTTTTAATAATGACTTAAGAGATTTCTGAGTAATACTGATTATTAATGCTATGACTGTAATTAACTGATTTTTAATAATGACTTAAAAGAGATTTCTGAGTAATACTGATTATTAATGCTATGACTGTAATTAACTGATTTTTTATAATGAATTAAGAGATTTCATGATAATATTGAATAATTAAAAATTGTTTTGTACTATTTAGTACTTCCTGGCCACTGAGTGCCAATAATTAGTGTAATGTTCTGTGCTATTCAATACTTGCTGGACACTGAGTGCCAATAATTAGTGTAATGTTTTGTACTATTCAATACTTGCTGGCCACTGAGTGCCGATAATTAATGTAACTAAATGAATTAGCTCTTGTTTTCAATTATGACTTTTCATGTTTTGGTCACTGGCCAATGAGTGCCAATAATTTGTATAACTCAATGTATTATGCTAGGCCAATAATTGACTCTCCTTGTCAATGAAGAGTTCTGATGAACATTATTCTGTCATACTAAATATGCTTGGTAGCTGGCCAAGGACTGCCACTGTTTATTGTAATACGATTACCCATGATGCCAATAATTTAATTTTATGAACATTTTTCTGTAATACTACATTCATGGTACAGAAATGTTCAATAGTTGGGCTATGAATTCCGCAAACTACTAAGGTAATTACTAATGACGACTTGTATGTGACTTAATGTCCTTCACCTACTGACCTAACTACCCTGAATTATTGCAATATCCATTTGTCCTGTATATCCTCATGATCATGGAGCACTATATTTGGTTTTGCACTAATTCTACGTTGGTGTGCCTTGTAAAAGCGTGGTGTTGACACGACATGCTGTCCACCACCATGAGCGATGAAGACGTTATTATGGTCCCACTGTTTGGTGTACCTGATGTACTGCTAAAATGATAACTGGGAATATTACTACGACATTTCAGTGTCTTGGATACGCTGATAAATACTTCTGGGGAAAGAACTGCAAATAGTCTCACTTGGTGTTGTATTTCTGTGGAAAGATATGGACTTTCAGTGCAGTGTGTGCAACCTAAGTGCTACAACCATGACGCAATCCTTCCTATTCCTTTCCTAATTATTGTAAAATGAAAAAGTCATATACAGTGCGTGTGCACTTGTTTCGTTGATGAGATCAGTTATCCTGAAATTATTTGGTTTTGCACTAATTCTACGTTGGTGTGCCTTGTAAAAGCGTGGTGTTGACACGACATGCTGTCCACCACCATGAGCGATGAAGACGTTATTATGGTCCCACTGTTTGGTGTACCTGATGTACTGCTAAAATGATAACTGGGAATATTACTACGACATTTCAGTGTCTTGGATACGCTGATAAATACTTCTGGGGAAAGAACTGCAAATAGTCTCACTTGGTGTTGTATTTCTGTGGAAAGATATGGACTTTCAGTGCAGTGTGTGCAACCTAAGTGCTACAACCATGACGCAATCCTTCCTATTCCTTTCCTAATTATTGTAAAATGAAAAAGTCATATACAGTGCGTGTGCACTTGTTTCGTTGATGAGATCAGTTATCCTGAAATTACTAAAGACTTCGATAGTGCATGTGCACTTTATTACACTCCTTGATTTGTTTGTTTGTTGTAGGAAAATATCTTCTGTACTACAGTGCACTTTTGCCATTTATTAATACATTTTGTGATTTGATATGTTCTAAACTGCAGTGCATGTGCACTTGTCAACATGATTTTTTGCCATTATGTTTATTTGTTGTAAAAATGCTACAGACGTTTTTTTCTTTCTATTTGTTGATATATTCTGAAGTACAGTAAATGTGCACTTTCGTCATTTGTCGATACGATTTTTATATACCTTTTTTGTGATTTGCTCTGTATTCATTGTATATGTTTTTGTCTTTGTCTGAAATGTTTTGTACACGGTGCATGTGCACCACATTTAATTCATGTACTACATCTGAATATTCTGTAAATTGTAAAGTTAATTAGTTAGAAAAAATTTTGCCGCGATTGGCAAGTCCAAATGACTCACCATTGCTGCCAAATTTTTGCCCCCCCAGTGGAGGGTTATGAAACACGTATATTGTGTGGCGGGGATGGTGAGGCATTGCACAATCTCTGACCAGAGAGCATAGAGTTCAGTTTGTTGCGAGATGCAGTAGTAGTGAGTAGCGAGCCGCGAGAGTAGGCAGTCGGTTGAGAGTTTGCAGTGCAGCTGCATGTAGGCAGTCTGTGCTAGTAGCGCGTGAGAGATAGTCGAGTTGTGTGACGAGTCGGCGGACGCGGACATGGCTCTGGTCAAGATTCAGGACGAGGTATATTTTTAAATAAGGTAATGAGCTAATAATGTATTCTAATGGATCTTATGTGTAAATAATTTGTTCAAGAATCGCCCCAATAATAATTTTGTTTTCAAACTAAGCATTTTTAACAAACAATCCTCTTTTGCAATAATATTTCCCTTGCATTTCCTTAAAGAAAGGTTTCCCTTAAATTCAAAATTATATTTGCGATGCATTTCCTCCAGCTATGGCGAAAAATAAGAGCAGATGCAGTTTTATTGAGGTAAGAATTTGAGTTTAATCAGCGCCTAAAGATCGACATTTCGGTCTATTTGTGTTTTCATTGTCACTGAGATTTTATTCATTTATTGAATTGACTTACATTTTTTGTAGGGAGGATATACATGGCTCAGATTGTTAGTTCTCATTTAATTGCCATTGTCAAAAAATTATTTTATTTGCTGGGAGGTTACACTAGGTTCTATTCTTGTTAACATTCAAATTATTGTCTTTCTACATTTTTGTGGGGAGGTTACAAACTGTATAAGGGGTGCTATGCTCCAGACTGAACGCTGAAAGGCATAATCAGTCTTAAATGATGATGATGATGTAGAATTGCCACAGAGAATTGTTCCACGTGATATCAAGGAATGGAATTATGGTAAATAAACCAATTTTCTAATGCTCTCGCCATCTTAATTAGCAGGTGTACATAGAAGAAGTGTTCCTGAACTCAAGTCTTTGGAAAGATCTGTAATACGTAACTTTCATCAGTATGCACAGCCAGGAATTTTGAACAATCAGTTTTTCTCCCGTTCTGTACTGTTATTGGTGATGTATACTACATTGGACGTACTTGAATTAACAGTTTTTTTATTTTATGTATTTATTTATTTACTATATGACAGACCATTTACCGAGAACCAATAAATAATAGCAGGGCATGCTGAAAACTAATGCCTCCGAATTTTTTATCTGAAAACGCTTAAAGTTTATAAATAAAACATACGTCATCAACATTCTACATCTTTATTCTTCGTGTCTACATTACTGCATCACTCTGCCGCTAGGAGTTTCCGAATTGTAGCGTGTATCATGGTGGTGTTTAACGTAACTACATCAGTGCGTGACAAAGAGAGCGCTGTAATCGAGTTTCGA
This sequence comes from Schistocerca cancellata, assembly GCF_023864275.1. Taxonomy (NCBI): domain Eukaryota; kingdom Metazoa; phylum Arthropoda; class Insecta; order Orthoptera; family Acrididae; genus Schistocerca; species Schistocerca cancellata. The sequence continues at coordinate 731,347,355 of NC_064626.1, forward strand.
ATTCGAAGAGTTTGTCCACAGAAGAAGCACCCTCTTCTTCAGCGTGACCTCACACGAGTGCTGTTACATCTGCGACAATCCGACGCCTTGGGTTCACTGTCATCGATTATTCTCCATACAGTCCCAACTTGGATTTCCATCTGCTTCCAAAACTCGAAGAACGCCTTCGAGGACTTCGTTTTGATAGTGATGAAGCGGTGCAAGTAGAGGAGTTTTCATATAAAATATTCGGAGGCATTAGTTTTCAGCACGCCCCCATACATTTTACTCTTCAACGAGCGGCAACGAGTTGCTATAAACAAAAGTGTAAACATGACTGAGTCATTAATGGTATAATGTATCACTTCCTCATATTTTTGACTCACGGATTCGAAGTAGGGAGTACTCTTTCACACATTTTCACTGCACCAATCGTGTCGCTGTAAAAGCAAGGACAATACCTTCAAAATTACACGCAAGTTGCTACTTGAGAACTGACAAGCAGAGCACAATGAAAAATTTAATTTTCTCGTTTTCACTATTTTTCTAAATCTTCTGTTAAGATTTTGGATCGAAGACATACTGAAAAATATCATCCTCGCATCGAATGTTTCCTAATTATGTTCTATGATTTTGATCCTTTAATTATGTTCTACGATTTTGATACTTCAATGGAATGTAAATGAAGAGAATCGACATCTACATCGATACTCCGCAAAACCATTACAAAGTGCTTAGCAGAGAGTACTTCCAATTGTACTACTAATTTCTTCCCTTTCCCGTGGGAAGCCTTAAGGCCGTGGCATATGAGTTATTAGAGTAAGCACGTCCCCATCTTTTAACCTTATTCAAAGAAGTGCGGCATTCAGGAATTTATCCGAGCGAAGAGTGTATCCACATCATACTTATAATGTTGAAGGGCAGTACCTGGGGTTTCTTTGGTCTTGCCTCACCTTTTCTGTCGGAATGTCGATACCTGCATGCTTTCACAGGGAGTTGGTTCAGCAATATATGAATCACGAGATCGCGCCATTGCCTTACGTAAATTTTTCGTCCGTTGTGTATTGTGTATATTTACGACGTACATTTCAAAAGCATTCCTTAATAGATCAAGCAAGTGATTACTAAGGAATCACCTTCGGATATTGACTGAAATTTCGCAGTAACCGACGAAAGAAAGCGAGCATAACGTACACTCTACTTCACCTGAGCCTATGTGAGCTTTTCATTTCGTATTTCCAGATCATGATTACCTGTAGTTGTCTAGCTGTGACTCATAAACAGCGTAATCTAAAACTAATATATATTGATATCTGTAGACGTACTTCGCGTTTCTGAACATTCAGAGTTAGCTGCCAATTTTTATGCCCTGTTGCTATCGATTCAGTATGTGACTGTAATTACGAACAATTTAATTTTAGCAACATTCCATTTTAGAAAAGCGTGTAAGGTGGCAAAGGACTGAGATTCTAACTTACACTGATGAGGCAAAACATTATGACCACCTATTTAAAAGCGTGTTCGCCCACATCTGGAATGCAATCCAACAGTGATTCCGCGTGCAGTGGATTCGACAAGTACTTGATAGGTATTCAGGGGTTTATGGCACCAGATACCTAAGCACGGGTCACACACGGGCGGTTGGTTTGTGGGCGTGGAGCTGGCGCCCAATAGCATCCCAGTTGGGTTTCAACGGATTCAGTTAAGCCGAATTTGATGGCCAAGACATCAACGTGAGTTCACCATCATGCTCCTCAAACCATGATTCTGGCCTTGTGATGTGACAGTTATCCTGCTGCAACATGCCATCGCTGTTGAGGAAGAAATCAAACATAATGGGTACAGGTGGTCCCTAATAATGTTCACGTCGTCCACGGATGTCATGTTAGCTTCGTCTGCTACCACAGATACAATGGAAACACAGGTTAATGTCTAACATATTACTGCTCCCACCGGCCTGTATCCACAATGAGCTGCATGTTTCTAGCAGCCTAGATGACGGCGTATCTGGACGCCATCGAACAGGTTTGACAATAAACGGTCATTCGACCAGGTGACACGATCCCATTGATCTGCGGTCCAATGCCGATGATCCCGTGTCCACTATAATCATAACTGGCGATGATATTGGGTCAACATGGGAACATGTAAGCGTTCTCTGCTGTGCGCTGAATGGTGTGCTCCAAAACACTCGTGCCTTCGCCAGCACTGTACTCTGTCGTCAGATCGACCACGGGTCGCCACCTATCCTGCTTTAGTGAGTGGGCAAGCCTCCAGTCCCTATGTTCTGAGATGAGGTACGTCTTCTAGTTTCAGCATTCTTCAGCGACTTCCCATAGATGATCACGGCAGTAGCACGCGAACAGCCGACCAGCTTAGACGTTTCCGAGATGCTCGCTCCCATGCACTGGACCACAACAATCTGCATTCGTCAAAGTCGCTTAAATCGGTGGACTTACGCATTTACGCCATCTATTGTCGCTAGAATGATTCCCCATTCGTCTCTGCTTCCCTGATACACTTTTCTTATTGCTTCACGTGCCCTCAGCGCCATCATGCGGCTTACAACCTCGCGGTGGGCAGTGGTCATGTTTTGGCTCATCAGTGTGTAATATCTCCTGTGTCTATTCACAGTTGTCAGATCAAGAAGAAGTGGTACGTTTCCGTTAGTAAGGACTCTCCCAATCAATACAACATCTGTCCACAGCCGTGGCTGACTGTACAGCGCGGCTGACTGAAAGGAGAGGACACGGGCTAGATTCCTGTTGCTCCCAGTGATTTTCTCTTGGTCCCTGGAGGAGTGACACGGGTTTTACTCAGCCTGGTGAGGCCCACTGAGCAGCTACCTTACATCTACATCTATACTCCGTAACCCACCTTGCGGTGCGGGGCAAAGGGTATTTTATATGCCACGGTCACTTCTCCCCTCTTCTGTTCCATTTGCGAATAGTTCGTAGGAAGAAACATCTACATCTTCATGATTACTCTCCAATTCACCATTAAGTGCTTGGCAGACGATTCATCGAACCACCTTCAAGCTATTTCTCTACCGGTCCACTCTCGGACACTTAAATATTTCAGTGCGAGCTCTGATTTCTCTTATTTTATAATGATCATTCCTCCCTTGTAGGTGAGCGCCAACAAAATATTTTCACACGCTGACGAGAAAGTTGGTGATTGAAATGAGAAGGTCCTGCCACAACGAAAAACACCTTTGTTTTAACGGCTGCCACTACAATTCACGTACCGTATCCGTGGCGCTCTCTCCCCTGTTTCCCTACAAAACGAGCTGCCTTTCTTTGACCTTTCTCGCTCATCGATCCTACCTGATGCCGATATCACACTACAAAGCAATACTACAGAATAGGACGTACAAGCATAATGTAGCAGTCTCTTCCGTAGATCTGTTGCGTTTTCTCAGTGTTCTGCCAATAAAACGTGTTTTTTGGTTTGCTTTATACACAACATTGTCTACGTCATCGTACCAAGTTACGTCATTCGTAATTGTAATCACTAAGTATTTAGTTGAATTTACAGCCTTTATAATTATGTAATTTATCGTGTAACCGAAGTTTAGCGGATTTCTTTTGATACTCATGTGGATGACCTCACACTTTTCATTATTCAGAGTCAATTGTTACTTTTCGCACCGTACCGATATCTTGTCTATATCGTTTAGTAATTTGTTTTGCTCATCTGATGACTTCATACGACACTAAATGACTGTATCTTCTGCAAACAATCTACGAATGCTACTCAAATTTTATTCTAAATGGTTTACTTAAATCAGGAACAGCAGAGGGCCTATAACATTTCCTTGGGAAACGCCAGATACTACGTATGTTTTTCACGATGCCTTTCTGTCAATTACTACGAAATATGATCTTTCTGGCAGAAAATCACGAATATAGTTGCACAAATGAGACAGTAGTCCAAAGACACGTAATTTTATTGAAAGTCGCTTGTGACGTACGGTGTCAAAAGCCTTCTGGAAATCTAAAAATATGGAATCAATTTCGTATCCCCGGTCAATAGCACTTATCACTTCGTTAGACTAAAGAGCTAGTTGTGTTTCACTAGAGCGCCTTTTTCTGACTCCATGTCGGCTGTTTCTCAATAAATCGTTTTTTTTTTCAACCTAATTCAATGTTCTATCACAGTATATGTTCCGAAATCCTACTGTAAATCGACGTTAGTGATATGAGTCTGTAATTCACGGGATTACTCCTACTCCTTGCTTGGGTACTGGTGTGACTTTTGCAACTTTCCAGTCTTTAAATACGTATGTTTCAACGAGCGATCGGTTGCATATGATTGCTAAATACGAAGCTATTGTATCAGCATACTTCGAGAGGAACCTGACTGGTAAACAATCAGGACTGGAGACCTCGCCCTCTTTAAGTGATTTAAGCTGTTTTGCTACACTGAGACAATCTACTTATAAATTACTCATGTTGGCAGTTATTCTTGGTTCGAATTACGAAATATTTTCTTCGTCTTCTTTGGTGAAGGAATTTCGGGAAACCGTATTTAGTAACTCTGCTTTCGTGGCACCGTCATCCGTAACGTCACCACTGTTATCTCTCAGTGAAGGAACTGTCGCCACTACTACCGAGCAGTAAAGGTACTAATTGAGTCTTTCCGCTAGTGTACTTTATACATGACCAGAATATCTTTGGATTTGCTGCCAGATTTCGAGATAGAGTTTCGTTATGGAAAGTATTACAAGCATCTCGCATTGAAGTTCGCGCTACATTTCGAGCTTCTGTTAAGACTTCGCGAATCTTGAGTGTTTTTCAGGCCGGCCGCTGTAGCCGAGCGGTTCTCAGCGCTTCAGTCCGGAACCGCGCTGCTGCTACAGTCGCAGGTTCGAATCCTGCCTCGGGCATGGATGTACCGTATGTGATGTCTTTAGGTTAGTTACGCTTAAGTAGTTCTAAGTTCTAGGGGACTGATGACTTCAGGTGTTAAGTCCCATAGTGCTCAGAGCCATTTGAACCATTTTTGAGTGTTTTGCGTTCTTTTAAATTTGGCTTGCTTTCTTCGTTGCTTCTACAACAGTGTTCTGGTCTGTTTAGTGTACCTTGGGGATCAGTACCATCTCTTGTTAGTTTATTTGGTATATACGAGGGCGGTTCAGAAAGTAACCTCCGATCGGTCACAGTGCGGGTTGTGGGGGGAGTAGCGACGCCATCTGTGCGTTCACGCACTCAACAGGTCTGTCGGCATCAAGCCGTGGTCGAGTGAACGTCGTACCTGCGCTAGTTTAGTTTTTGTGGCAGTTTGAAATGTGTGCTGCAATAGAAAACCCCGCCAAATGTGAAGTGCGTGCTGTCATAAGGTTTTTTACAGCCAAAGGATATTCTGCAGCAGCTATTCATCGTGAGCTTTGTGCCGTGTACGGACCAAGAGTTATGAGTGAAGGAGTTGTCCGTGAATGGGTACGTTTATTTAAAAGTGGACGAGAAAACGTTCATGATGAAGAGAGGAGTGGTAGACCATCATTGGTGACTGACGAACTCGTTCAGACAGTTGATGCAAAAGTTCGTGAAAATCGACGTTTCTCAATGTCGGAGTTGTCTACTGGTTTTCCACAGGTTTCTAAGACTCTCTTGTACGAGATAGTGACAGCAAGATTGGGTTACCGTAAGTTCTGTGCACGATGGGTGCCCAAAATTCTTACCGACCACCACAAAACTCAAAGAATGGCCTCTGCATTAGACTTTCTGTCACGTTATGAGGACGAAGGAGAACCATTGTTAAACAGAATCGTGACCGGTGACGAAACCTGGATTAAGTACGTGAACCCTGAGACAAAAGAACAATCAAAGATGTGGGCACATTCAAATTCACCTACCAAACCAAGAAAAGCCTCGCAAGATTTTTCTGCCAGAAAACTGATGGCAACGGTGTTTTGGGATGCCAAAGTGGTGTTGTTGGTTGAATTCATGGAACGTGGTACGACCATTAATCAAGACGTGTACTGTGAAACAATAAAAAAGTTACGACGGGCTATACAGAACAAACGCCGTGATATGCTGACTTCCGGTATCGTTTTTTTGCACGATAACGCCCGTCCTCACTCTGCTCGCAAAAACAACGGCCCTTTTTGAGTCCTTCAAGTGGGACGTTATCAACCATCCACCTTACAGCCCAGACCTGGCGCCAAGTGATTATCACCTCTTCATGCATTTGAAGAAATGGCTCGGGTCACAGCGGTTTGATGACGACGAAGAGCTCAAAGATGCGGTCACAGGCTGGCTCCAGGCACAAGCGGGTGATTTTTATGCAGAAGGAATTTCAAAGCTTGTGAAGAGATACGATAAGTGCCTCAATCGCTACGGAGACTATGTAGAAAAATAGTGCAAAGATGTAGTTGTAAGATGTATATATTAAAATATTTTATTTAACTTGGTGTATTTTTTTAAATCAACCGGAGGTTACTTTCTGAACGGCCCTCGTATGTCTCAACAGCTGTTTATACTATTTCTTTGAATTTAAACCACATCTGGTGTACGCTTACACATTCAGTTTTGAAGGAGTGGAGACTTTCTCTTAGGAAAGACTCAAGCAAATTTTTATCTGACTTTTAAACAGATGTATTTGCATTTATTTTTTTATAGGTTTGGATGTTACGGCATTTAGTCTCGCTACAATAACCTCGTGTTCACTACCCCTTATATCCGGCATGGTACTCCCTATTTGCTCAGGGTTAGTTGTTGCTAAAAGATCAAGTATGTTTTCGCAACCATTTACACTTCGATTGGTTTCCTGAACCAATTGTTCAACGTAATTTTCTGAGTACGCGTTCAGAAAAATTTCGGACGACCTTCTATGCCTACTTCGACTTCAAACATGTATTTTCGCCAACATATCTACGGTAGATTGAAGTCACCATCAACTGTATTGAGTGGGTTACCTAATTGAAATGAGACTCAAGTTTTCTTTGAATTGTTCAGCAACTGTATTTTTCAGTCGGGCTGGACGGCGGAGGGGGGGGGGGGGGTAAAAGGAATCATTATTAATTTATACCGGTTGTCAAATATAACCTCTACCCGTACTAACACACAGGACCTATCTACTTCGGTTTCACTACAAGGGAAACTACTTCTGACAACAACATACACGCCATAACCAACTGTATTTAATTCCTTTCTGAACACAGTCTGGTCCTCTGTAAAAATCTCGGCTGAACTTACCACCAGCCTTACGCAGCTTTCCGTACCCACAACGATTTGAGCCTCAGTGCTTTCTATTAGCGCTTGGAACTCTGGTTCTATTCCAACGCAGCTATGACAATTTACAACTACAGCACCAATTGTTTCTAGATCTACTTTCCTGCGTTTGTCCTACACTCTTTCAGACTGTCCCTTTACGTAGTTTTCCAAGACCCTCTAATCTAAAAAACCGCTCAGTCCCCTCCACAAAGATCCCCCCCCCCCCTACCTATGTCGCCACTTCACATATTTAGTGGACCCACGAATATTACAAGGAAATCCAGCACCCTACGGCGCGAGTCGAGGAATCTGCAAGCTACACAATCGCAGAACCACCTCAGCCTCTGACTTAGACCCTTCCTCGACTCTATACCGAAGAACCAAAGTCAGTTCTGTCGACGATGCTACAGATGGCGAGCTCCGTCTTCATCTCGAAAGCATGACAGTCAGTCTTTACTACTTCAGCTAGCCACCTGAAACCACAAACAATCTTTTTCGTTCCAAAGCGATGGACAACTTTAATTCCGGCATGAGGCCACCACCTGAACCCTGAGCACTTTATGGCATCCAGAAGCATCATTTCCACATCTGAAATGACTCCTCCTGGTATGCACACAGAGTGCACACTGGATTCCTTACCCTCTTTAGCAGCCATATCCCTAAGGAATCCCTTTATGTGCCAAACGTTGGAGCTCCAAACTATCAGAAAATGCGTCTTTGTGAATGCCCAGATCTTGTGGGCTGAGGGGCTTCCCTTGGAACAAGTCATGCGACTTCATCTCGTTCAGGGACTTCATCAGCCACAGATAGCACCTGAAACCTGCTCGTCAGAAGAACTGAGGTGGCCCTCCGATTGGTCCTCCAGAAAGTCTTTCGCTGCCTGCCTCTCCTTGGAGTGACCTCCCACTCAGCCACAGGTGAGCGATCAGCTTCATCGTGAGCAGCACCTGGAGCAGCCACAATAGTGGACCGATCGGGAGATACGTGGGACATGCCAACATCTGACCCCGCCCCACAGTGAAGCCCATTTAAAACAGCCTCAAGCTGTGTGACCGAAGCCAAAATCACTTGGAGCTGTGCATGAAGTGTCACCAACTCAGATAGAATCTGAACACAGCAATCACAGTACCTTGTAACGCCGGAAATGCATATCCTCCTATTTCCATCTATTGTACTATAAATTTGTTTTCCTTATTTTTGTTACCTGAATATATGACGTTTCTGTGTCTTTACATACTGTAATTGTTTTACTATTTGTGTACATATATATATATATATGCATTTATGTCGATATATAATTGGTTTGTTTTGTAAATATTATTTGTATTTTTACGCTGGGTCTTGCCTAGGGAAAACTGCTATCGAACGATTACATCGATAGGTCGTGTGAAGAATCAAAGTGTGTAGGATCTTTGGTTGTGTTAACTCTGCTGCGTGGAGCGCGGGCAGAGAGAGTCTGGCTGGAGTAGCGAGTGGAGCAGGTGTGTTGTGTGAAGCTCCCGCGAGTTGCCGCGCTTTCGGGGTTTGGCAGCATGTAATTGCGCTCGACTTGTGATCATAGTTTCTGACATGGTGTCGCGGACGGGAAGCATTAGCTGGCGCACATCAAGAGCCCGTTTCGTCTGGTGACCGTGTCGAGAAGAAGGCGCGCCAACATCCAGCTTCTGCAACAGCGACGGGCGACAATGAGTGACTGTCGCCACCTCCTCGATCGACGGCTTCAAACCTTCAATCAACCAACAAGGAAGACTGGAAGCACGTAAAGTTTTTGAACTGTATGGCAGACCTCAGCTTTTCAAACTTTTAAAATTGTTGCATCACAAAATTACAGCTACTTAGCATGAACCTTTGTTGCTCATTGTCCCAATTGCATTACCAAGCAGGGTCCCTTCCTTTTCCGAAATGAACCCGAGTGTCATTGACATTCAAACGCCAGCATTAAAGTAACATAATTCAATTTCGCTGCTTTAATTTCAAAGTTCAGTTAAAGTATTCATAGCTGGCTACAATATCTAGATTACACAAGCACAAATTAAGAGTGCGAGTTTTGTTACCGTATTTTAGCTTACCTGTGACTGCAGCTCAGCTTGATACGTACTAAATTTTACTATTGTTAATTGTTCAGAATCATTTAATTCAAGTTCAAAGTTAAATCTCTTATTTCTAAATTGCATAGATTCAAGTAGCTTTTGAAATGATTGTTGAGGTAGTCCAAGACTAACCGTATTTTACCGAATTTCGATGTGCTTCAGAAAGAAAGCTCACTATTAACTTCAGTCACTAAATTAACTTTCGATTTTTCGGTTTTATTAATTCTTTTGCTAAATTAAGTCAGAGTGTAGCGAAATTTATTACTTCTGACAAACTTTCAGTTTTCACACTACGCTTGTCAACCTTCAGTTGCCACGCTTCTAGTGCTAAATATATGTGTAATAATCTTTCTTTTTCAGTTACTATAGTAATTGTCCTTAGGACTGGCGACCGTAATTTCCCCCAAATCTCAAATATCTAATTACCGCTAGTTGATTGTTAACGTAACGGCCGCACATTTACTTTCTTTATTAACTTTACCCCTATTTCAAAATTAATTTCCTCCAGTTTCATTAGCATTTTTCCTTTCATTTAGATGCAACCCTTTCCTCCCTCTTTACCGACAAATTAACCTCGGTGACGATTGCTTTTCCCAAATTTCCATTAGGTACACGCGGTTTAATTTTTCACTGTCATTAAGGTGGATAAGTGAGGGGGAGGTTACAACCTTTCCATACAAAAGACAGCAAAACTGCACATTACACAGTTATTAGAACGCTAGACTGTGCCTTGTATGCACACAAACACACAAGAAATTAAGAAATAAAACTAGTATCCACACAGATAACTGAAAATAAGAACCTCCTGTTTGTAGTTAGAAAATATAATCCACAAGAAAATGGTGTGCTCGCCTTACCTGCAGCAACAACAGAAAGTGCTCTTCTTGCTGATGGTGCAACCGACACTGACCCAATCCATGTATAACAAATAAACAAAAGTCTGTATGATACTGCGGTCGATACAGGCACAGGTATTTTACACTGAACTGTTATTATAACAAAAGACTGTTCTGGTAAGTACTCACACATGCATGATTGCCAGTAAGCCATTGTTTGGACTCAAATCTCTCTATTTTATCTTCATGGTATTTTTGCGAGATATACACTGATCAGCCAGAATATTATGATCATCTACATAATATCCGGCATGGATAACGGCAGCGACGTGTCGTGGCATACAAGCAATGAGGCCTTATTAAGTCGCTGAAGGGAGTTGGTACCACATCTGCACATAAAGAGCACCTAATTGCCTTAAATTCCGCGGAGGGAGGCGATGAGCTATAACAGCACATTTAATCACATCCCAGATGTGTTCGAGTGGGTTCAGATCTGGCGAGTTGGGGGACCACCACATCAATTGGAACTCGCCAGTGAGTTCCTCGAACCACTCCATTACACTCTTGGCTTTTTGATATGGCGTATTATCTTGTTGAAAAAAGTCGCGCCGTTGGGAGACATGATCGTCATGAAGAGCTGCACGTGGTCTGCAACTAGTGTACAATACTCCTTTGCCACCATACGGCCTTGCACGAGTTTCACTGGACGCATGGATGCCCACGTGAATGTACTCCAGAGCATAATGAAGCCGTCACCAGCTTGTCTCCAACCTGCAGTACAATGTCAAAGAGCTGTTCCCCTAGTAGACAAGGAATCCGTGCTCTCCCATTGGCATGATGAAGAAGATATTGGGATTCATCAAACCATGCAACTCTCTGACAATCTGCCAATATTAAGTACCTATGGTCACACGCCCATTTAAGTCATAGTTGCTGATGTCACGATGTTAACATTGGCACATGTATGGGTTGTCGGCTGTTGAGGCCCATCATTAAGAGTGTTCAGTGTGTTCAGACCACTTGTACTCTGCCCATAGCTGTACTCTCCTCCATAGTTTGAAGCCTGTCCTGTTTTCCCAGTCCATCCAGCCTATGACGTTTGACTTCTGCAACGAGGGGTGGCTTCCCAGCCCCACAATGTCTGGACGTGGTTTCACCTTGGTTTCGTCACGTGTTGAACCCATTTACCACAACACTCCTCGAACACCCAAGTCGCGCAGTTTCCAAGAAGCTAGTGCCAAGACTGCAGGCCATCACAATCTGCCCTTGGTCAAACTCAGATTGATCCCCAGTCTACATACGTAGAGCACATTCATTGATACTATACGCACCGTGCTTGAGTCTCTCTAGCAGTCACTCCACACCAGGTGATGCTGCTATTGCCTGGGCGGGTTTATGTTGATAGTAGGTCGGTGGTTATAATGTTCTGGCTGATCAGTGTACGTTGGAGGAAGCAATATATTTATTGACTCTTCTAGGAATGTATGTTCGCCACTGGAGTTGGCTAATCATATCTGTAATGGTTTAGTGCTTACTGAGTGAGCCGCGCGGGATTAGCCGTGTGGTGTAAAGCGCTGTAGTCATGGACTGTGCGGCTGGTCCCGGCGGAGGTTCGAGTCCTCCCTTGGGCATTGGTGTGTGTGTTTGTCCTTAGGATAATTTAGGTTAAGTAGTGTGTAAGCTTAGGGACTGATGACCTTAGCAGTTAAGTCCCATAAGATTTCACACACATTTTTTTACTGAGTGAAACTATAAAGAAACACGCTACTCTTCTTTAAGTTTTCTTTATTTCCTCTATCAGTCGAATCCGGTACAGATCCCATACTGACGAGCATTATTCAAACTGTTTTGGCATTCAAACGTATTTGCACTCCTTTAACACAGAACATTCTAAATCCTTTCACGCAGTCTCTCTTTGTGATGAAGCCTTCATAGTCAGTCAGCATTTCCCTCTAACTGCCCCTGTCTATTTATGTCTCCCTCCCATTATCTCATTTTCCTCCCACCTATTTACAATCTATTCCACTGCCACTGCCTCCTCTCTCTTTTACAGAGTCTCCTTTCGTCTTTCTTTGCCACTGCCACTGTCTCCATCATATCTCAGCAGCTCAAAAATTCAGGTGTCCAACATATTTTTTTCCCTATACCCTTGGTTAAAATTTCGATCCAAAATTTGCCCTCCACTATACATACATGTTAAAGTTTGCCGGCCTGGGAGAGACCGGAACCCCCAAAGCCTATGTATGGTCGCCACTTGTCTGTATTTTTTTCTTTTCCACTGTCTCCTCTCTCTTTTGCTCCCACTGCTTCTATCCCCATCCATCTTTCTTTCTCTTTTACTGCCACTGTCTCACTGACCATCAATATATCCTCTCTCTTGGGCTCCCACTGATATTGTCTTCATGTATCTCCCTTTGTCTTTCACTGCCACTTCTCTCTACCACCGTCACTGTCTCCTTTCTCTTTCTCTCCCGCTGGCACTGTCGGTCGTCTCTTTCTCCATCAGTCTCTCTCTGCCACCGTGTTTCAGCACAAAAAAGCGCGAATATCTTCACATGCCAAAAACTTGGATGAGACAGGCATAATGGGGATTCAGGCAGATGGCTCCCCTCTTTTCTGTCACCGTCTGTTAAAAAGGAACACAATCACCTTTTTGTACTCTGAACGATCATTTTCCCGTTGGTTCCGTTCATTTCCCCGCTACAGCAGGGTTGCTGCTTACATAAAACTAATTCTATAGGTCAGTTAAGTTCTGACAATTTATTCATATACTTCGACACTTTTATATACAAGGTGTCCAGGTTAAAAATATGATAATATAAAATGTAATATCTTGAGAAGTAATTGAGGTTTCTATTGATGGTATGTTTCCTCAAGTATGTATAACATCTCGGTTCAGTTTACAGTGATAAAAGATATAGAAAGAATAATTTAAAATTAAGAATAGAATTTTTATAGGGGAAAATGGTGTAGAATCATAGTTCGGTAACTGCAGATCAAAATTACAGTATATCTGAAAGTAGTTTAACGTCTAAGTACAGCAAAGCCACGGAAGCTCCGTCATGGAGAAGGCAGTGACGTTAAACTCTTGTGATGAAAAACCTATAAAAAGGCCTGATCGTCATCACTGCCGCCTTGTTTTCCTTGATTGTTTCGTTAAAGGGCGGGGAACCCGTGTCAGTCAGCGAGACAATAATTAGACTGGACTTTATCGTGTTAAGATTCACGATAAACTTTTAGAATATTACGAAGATTAAAAGTGATGTAGTGTACGACCTCTGACTGTTGGTAGGAACGGAGTATTAAGGGGATTTTAGGACTTTAGTGCTAGATTGGAACTTTACGAGCATATAGACGACAGAAACTCAAATTATCTGCTGATACGAGTGAATTCAAAGGTACCGGTATACAGATATTAACGTGTCGACTTTTGAAAGTGTCGTGTGTCGTTAGTTGCGAATCTGGACGTAGAGCGCGTGCATATCGGCATTTGCGAACTATTTAGATTCCTCCAGGCTAGGAACCTTTTAACTAGACCATCATCCATCACCACCTTGATCCTTGAATATAGACTGAAAGTGAAATACAAGGGTGTTGTACTTATTTCATTTGCCTAGTACTAATCAGTGAAGGTTTTACAGAACCAAAAGCTGTTCAGCAGTAAGTCGGCACCATCTAGCGGAAAGCGTAAGCATTAACTAGTACGCTAACTGAAGTGAACGTTTACGTGTTTTACGGACTGCTTAATATGAACTTTTGTGACTCTTTGGCGTCCCCACACTCTCCGAAAGGTGGCGCAGGCTGTCTTAACCATAAAAGGGGAGAGTTTTAGCGGGGCAAAGTACTAAATAAAAGCGATATTTACAAGACTCGCAGTAATAGCAAAACACAAGGCCCGCACCTCATCGGAGAGTCGTCGCTGTCAAGTCGGGAAGTAAAGCCGGAAAACCTACCAACGATACGTATCTACGAGCAAACGTTGACGTGGAGTACCTAAAAAGGGAACCACAAGAGAGTTGGAGATGCTTCATATGGTAACTCAAAAAGTTTCCAGAATGAGATTTTCACTCTGGAGCGGAGTGTGCACTGATATAAAACTTCCTGGCAGATTAAAACTGTGTGCCCGACCGAGACTCGAACTCGGGACCTTTGCCTTTCGCGGGCAAGTGTTCTACCATCTTTTTTATTTTGTGCGTTGAATCTGCTAGGGGCGGACGTCGTAAGACATCCGTTTAAGTTCGTAGTTGATCGATTAACTCAGTTTTTTTGTTACAGAGGCCAACCAGCTCTCTGACCGAACACGCTGAGCTACCGTGCCGGCACCATCTGAGCTACCGAAGCACGACTCACGCCCGGTCCTCACAGCTTTACTTCTGCCAGTATCTCGTCTCCTACCTTCCAAACTTTACAGAAGCTCTCCTGCGAACCTTGCAGAACTAGCACCCTCTGAAAGAAAGGATACTCTCGGTCGGGCACACAGTTTTAATCTGCCAGGAAGTTTCATATCAGCGCACACTCCGCTGCAGAGTGAAAATCTCATTCTGGAAACATCCCCCAGGCTGTGGCTAAGCCATGTCTCCGCAGTATCCTTTCTTTCAGCAGTGCTAGTTCTGCAAGGTTCGCAGGAGAGCTTCTGTAAAGTTTGGAAGGTAGGAGACGAGATGTTGGCAGAAGTAAAGCTGTGAGGACTGGGCGTGAGTCGTGCTTCAGTAGCTCAGATGGTAGAGCACTTGCCTGCGAAAGGCGAAGGTCCTGAGTTCGAGTCTCGGTCGGGCACATAGTTTTAATCTGCCAGGAAGTTTCAACTCAAAAAGTATTTTTATACAACTAACACACCTTGATAAGCGCACCATTAATGGCTTCACAGACATCTAATCTGTATTCCTCTACTGATGACCTTAGAAGTTAAGTCCCATAGTGCCCAGAGCCATTTGAACCATTTTGTATTCCTCTCCTCTCCAGTGTTTTGCAACGTTACAGGATTAATATTGGCGATAGCAGTACGAAAGCAATGGCGCAGATGAGCTAGGTCTAAAACTGGTGTCTGGTACACATGATTCTTGATAAACCCACAGAAAAAAATCAAGTGGAGTGGGTAATTTCTGAGGGCGACGTTGTACCATTTAAGACTTTTGCTCCGCGAAAGAAAGCACACACCTTCTACTGTGGAGCCCACATGGCTACTGATGCACGTCTACGTGCGCAAAGCACTTAACGTGCATGCGGACGAGATACCAACTGCCGCTAGCAAACACAGAAAACATTTTGAGCTACCATACTTGTAGAAGCAAACAGCCAACAAACACTTCCATCACCTGAAGTTATTACTCCCCGTACATTGGCACATATAAGAAACAAGTAAGTACACATGTATAAGGTTAACGCAAAATAGTTTACTTTGCATTTTTTCTGGATTCTTTACTCATCAATCACAGTTCATGGAATACGCTCGGCTTATAGTTTGCATCTTATAAGAGTAAAAATATAATTAGAAATAATTTACTAAATTTGCAATAATTCCAAATTTACATCATGTTTGGCAGTCACTTTAAGTTCTTTCCAGGCATGTTAACATCCTTTTTGGTCCATTTTCTTGTCTCTGCAGTACCACCTTGGGAATTTTGTATAAGCGTGAAGCGCCCATCATACAGAGACAGCACGTCATACAGATTTGGTGAAACAATGCTGATTAAAACCTGTTTTGTGACCTCATAAACCTTGCGATGACTCTAGAACCTTTGCCATGTGTTCACCACGTCAGAGAACTACACTTACGCCTCAGACCGGATGTTATGTACATATTTTACGTGCATAACTACGGGAAATTTGAATCTCTAGATCTTGATAACAGATAATTACATCGACAACGTTTAATCGTTCCTCAATAACATTATTTTACGAACATATGGTAAAAATTTCCACGACTGGCCATGAATAGAAATTATAGATGTGGCCATCTCCACAATGATACTTAACGGTTTTGCTCAGAAACCGCCCACTGACAAATAGTGCTTTTACAAGCAGCCTGAGGTCCATCCCAATCCCAAGAACTAACCGATCTGCTCAATACACCTGGGTTCAAGGAAGTGTGTAATGTACTGACCCTGTATTGTAGAGTAACTATAGTGTGCCCATTCTTCTGATAGCCGTAGAAATTATTGCTAAGCCAAGAGCTATCCAAAACACTTGACCTCCTATCTCTGTGATCAATAGAGGCCCAGTTGTGGCAGCCAGAGAAATCGTGTTTTCACGCACAGCTTTTTGGAACATGTCGATATCTTACACTGTCATGCATGGACCGATGAACCTCAGTGTGACATCTGCCGTTACTCGGGATTAATTTTATGAGATCGTTCCATTTCAAATCGCTCCGTTTGCATATTCCTAGATATTTTATAGAATTAACTGCTTCCATTGATTGTTCTGCAATTATATAATCCATACAAATTATGAAAATGTTTGTATGTTCCACATCTTCTACTAAACCAACGGACTGATTTCAACCAAACTTGGTACAAATATCATTTACTGTCTGGAAAGAATACGGCGGAGGTAAGAATCACCCCATCTACCAAAGAGGTGGTGGTGGGGTGAGAAAATAGTGTAGCCCTGAAGGGAGAAGACCCTCACTTTAGTCATTCAGTATTTGAGAATGACAGCACTTAGAGACTTGCAGCAAACTTTACACATAATTTCAAACCTTTACGAAACTTTTTCTCACTGACGGCCCCCAAAAAATGATGAAAGGCAAAAAGTTTATCCCTTAATACACTCTAAAAAAAAAAAGACGTACCACGAAGGAATTATCTGTATGGGGTGAAAATTGGTAGATGTGATGATGCGATGCACATGGTCAGACTAACAGATGAGTATAATTTCAGAAAAACTGTTCAAGAGAAAGGGCTTCACAAATTGAGCAAGTCAGTAACCCGTTGGTCTAACTCTGACCCTTATGCCAGCAGCTACTCAGCTTGGCAACGATTGATAAGAGTTGTTGGATGTCCTCCTCAGCTATATGGTGCCAAATTCTCTCCGACTGGTGCGTTAGATGGTCAAAATCCCGACCTGGTTGAAGGGCCCTGCCCAAAATGCTCCAAACATTCTCACTTGGCGAGAGATCCGGCGACCTTGTTGGCCGAGGTGGGATTTGGAAAGCACGAAGACAAGCAGTAGAAACTGCCCATGTGTGGGCGGGGATTATCTTGCTGAAATGTGACTCCATGATACTGTCGACATATTGCTATACTGTGGGTGCCGCAGATGGCAACCAGTGCGGTCCCGATATGAGAAGAAAATGCACCGCACACCATCACTTCTGGTTGTCAGACTGTATGGTGAGCGACAGGTTGGTATCCCACCGCTGTCTGGGGCATCTCCAGACACTCTACAGTCTGTATCTCATTGACTGGAGTAGTGATGACTCCGAGTATCTGGCCCCAATGACCAGCGAAGATGTGTCTCAAGACGTCCAGGACAGTGGCGGGATACCAAGTTGTCACCCACCACAGAGACCAACAATTAGGAGTGATGGTAGAGGGTGCCATTTCTTTTCGTGGAAGGATTACTCTGATTGTCATCCGCAGCAACCTCACAGCACAGGGATCTGTCGACGATATTTTACGCCAACTTTAGTTGCCCTTAATGGTAAGCCATCCTGGGATTACATTTCAGCGTGATAATGCCCACCCGCTCACGGCGAGAGATTCTACTGCTCGTCTGCCTGCTTCCCAACCCTTCTTTGGCCAACAGGGTCGTCAGGCTTTTCCCCAATTGAGAACATCTGAAGTATTATGGGCAGGGTCCTCCAACCATCTCGGGCTTTTGACGATCTAACGCCCCATTTGGGCAGAATTTGGCATGAAATCACTCAAGAGGACATCCAAAAACTCTATCAATCAATGCCAAGCCAAATAACTGCTTGCATAAGACCAGAGGTGGACCAAAGCATTACTGACATATTCAATTTGTAAAGCTCTTTATCTTCAATAAATCATTCAGTTTTTTTAATGATAATCGTATTTTTGCGTGTTCATGTACATCACATCTTGCATTTTCCGTCCCATTCGGACAATTTCCTAGTGGTGCGCCTGTTTTCGTCTTAGAGTGCACATTTTCGCTGTTGATGCTGTAGACTGCCACATGAAGCATGGCTTTTTAATTTATTATTTCTGCTATCTGCATTTGTGATACATTTTGCAGGCAGTATTCGCATATACTACTGAATGTACCAGAAAAATTGCAACATTGTCTGACACTTAGTTGAAGAAGTTTGTCTTCATAAACAATGAGATGAGTGGAAAAATTCCACATCATGCAAGTAGTTTAAATTTATTACTTCATCACAATTAATTCTATTCACAAAACTCCTCGCAGACAGCACCCGCTGAATATACCTACGAAAATATATCATTGTACGACACGTAGTTCAGGAGATATGACATCAGATACTGAGATGCGTGAAAATTCCGCATCGTGCATGACGTTTTAATTTATTATTTTTTTGCTACTAATTCTATTCGCAACGTTGTTCGCAGACAGTATCCACAAACGCTGCTGAACGTACCTAGATAAATATATTATTGTATGCCACATAGTTCAGGAGATATGACATCATAAACAGTGAGATGAGTGAAAACAAAACTGCGGGCCGAATTTCGCTAGAGATACAGGTGAAATATGTGTACTAATACGCGTGAAACAGGTTAAATATATGTGACATGTATTTGACATGCGTTTGTTCGGGCAACGCCACAGGCTGAAATCCCATCCTAAACCTCTGGAACGATTTCGGTCAAATTTGGTACACATTTTAGTTGCAGTTTGAAAAGAAATACTGTAGCCATAAAAAAAACCAAGCTCCTATTGAGGCGAGTCTAATAATACGGAGAGAGCAGGGTGGTGAGGAGATGGACAGGCAGCGAGAGGGAGTAAGGAGACAGGCACAGATAGCAGGAGGTGGAGGGTGGACAGAGTAGGTGGGGGATGGACAGGGAGAGGGGAGAGGAGGAGACAGACGAGAAGGGGAAAACATGGAGATGAACAGAGACAAGTTGGGGAAGAGATAGAGAGGTGGGGAGGAGGTGATGAACAGGTAGAGGAGGAGGAGGACATTGACAGAGAAAGGGAAGAGGAGAAGATGGACACAGAAAGGAAAGGGAAAGATATGCACAGGAAGAGGGGGAGGAGGAGACTGACAAAGAGAGGGGCAGAAGGAGATGGAATTAGGGGGGGGGGGGTGGGGGGGAGCTGATGAACAGAGAGGGATGGTGGTGGTGGAGGTTGACAGAGAGGGAGAGGGGGTGGTGGATCTGGATAGAGAGAGAGGGAAGGAGGAGATGAACTCACAGAAGACTGGAATAAATATATATGCGGGCGACGCCTGCTAGTCATATAACAAATGGTCTTTTTGTCTACGTATTAGCAATACGTTGCATTTGTTCATGTTGAAGGTCAGTTGCTCCACCAAGCGTGATTCTCTGCAGATCTGCATTTCGCTACAATTTTCTAGCATACCGAATTCTCTGTATGCAACAGCATCATGCGCAAAAAGTGTCTTGGAACTTTCGACGCTATCTAGCAGGTCGTTTATACTGTATAGTATGTTGTAAAAAGTAATGATCCTGTAATACTCTCCCGGGGTATGTGTGAATTACTTTTACGTCAGAAGGCAGTTTGCTAGAAATTCTATGGTCCAGTCACACTGTCACATATTCCATACTCTCGTATTTTGTTCATTAGGCTGCAGTACGGAACTGTATCGAATACCTTCCATAAGTCAAGGAACACGGTATCTATTGCTAGCTGGGGCTGGGGGCGGGGGCTCGTGGACCAACAAAGTGAGCTGAGTTTCACGTGCGAGCATAAAGCAATTTCCGAAATTCTACAACTGACCGGCCGCTGTAGACGAGCAGTTCCAGGCGCTTCAGTCTGGAACCGCGCGACCGCTACGGTCGCAAGTTCGAATCCTGTCTCGGGCATGGCTGAGTGTGATGTCCTTAGGTTAGTTAGGTTTAAGTAGTTCTAAGTTCTAGGGGACTGATGATCTCAGCTATAGCTCAGAGCTATTTGAACCATCTACAACTGACTGACGTAAGAGATATAGATCTACAGTGATCTGTTCGATCACCCTTCTCGAAAACGGGAATGAAGTGTGCGTTTTTCCATTCATCAGGAACACCTCGCTCCTCCAGAGACCTACGGTAGTATGTCTACTGCTGCTAGAACAGAGGCAAGTTCTTTTGCATACTCAGTGTATAATCCTATTGGTATCCCGTCAGGCCCAGTGGCCTTCCCTCTCTTCAGCGATTTCAATTGCTGTTCTGCCCCATGGTCACTCACTTTGATATCAGCCATTTTGTCGTTCACTCGACAATTTAACTACAGCGCGATCTTCCTCTGTGGAACAGTTTTGGAAAAAGACGTTTAGTATTTCAGTCTTGTCTGCATTGTCCTCCATTTCACTACCATTATGCTCGCCGTGTGCCTGGACTGATAGCTTCGATTCGTTTACTGATTTAACACCAGACCAAAACTTTTTAGGATTTGCTATCAAGTCAGCAGACAGAATTTTACTGTAGAGTTCGTCGAACGCTTCACGGATGGCTCTGCTTACGCTAATTTTTGCTTCGTTTGGTTCTTATTTGCTTGTGTGGCTTTGACTACGTTTAAATTTGCATTGTAGTTCTCTGTACTTTCGTAGCAGTTTTGTGACATGGCTGTCGAACCACGGCGTGTCTTTTCCATCCCTCACAATTTTGCGCGGTACATACCTGTCGAAAGCGTATTGGACAACGCTCTTGGACTTTGTCTGTTGATGCTCAACGTTGTTAGATCTGGAAATGAAATTTTCATGCTGAACGCTCAGCTAATCTGAAATCTGTTTCTTGTCGCTCTTGCTAAGCAGGAAGTTTGGGGCAGCTTCTCTCCAGCAGATCTAAGATGTTACTTTCACGAGCAGGTCCTCTGATTAACTGCTCATGGCACTTAAACAATTTCACATGATTCTCTGTCTCCACTACCCATCCTGATCACTTGGGTCTCCCCGTCTATTAAGTTAAAATCTTCAAATAAATGTTCAAATGTGTGTGAAATCTTATGGGACTTAACTGCTAAGGTCAGCAGTCCCTAAGCTTACACACTACTTAACCTAAATTATCCTAAGGACAAACCCACACACCCATGCCCGAGGGAGGACTCAAACCTCCGCCGGGACCAGCCGCACAGTCCATGACAGCAGCGCCCCTGACCGCTCGGCTAATCCCGCGCGGCATTAAATCTTCACCTAATACTATAACTCCACAGATCAGTAGCGGTTCCAAGGTCGAGAAACCCGACAATGACCGGGAGAACACTGTGCTGACCACATGCTCCTCCATACGGCATCCAACAACGCCATTGGCAGAGGAAGACTCGGCGGTCGGTGGCGCCCGACTGGCCGGTCCAGGGCCAGAACGCGGAACAATCTGTCGCACAGCTGGAGAGGTATCTTATACTGAGCGAGGTGACCTGTGGTTAACATAAAGGACTCGCATTTCGGGCGATGACGATTCAAATTTATGTCAAGTCTCCTTACCTATATTTCCCGCGTATTCTAGTAATAGGTTAAGGCTCTCAGAATAGAATCGGCCAACTTACTGCCCAATCCTTCGTCCCAACCGAGCATGTGTTTCGACGTCGATGGACCGTTAAAACTTGCTCTTCCTTCCCAGGAATCTCATACGTTTTAATTTCGTGTAAGAAATATCGCTGTGATTTCGAATCTAAAGCTTTTCTTGATTTCTTAAACGCTGACTACAGTTGATCGCATGGATTTTAGGATACATTTTTCATTTTTACGTAATACGAATAGTATTTTGCAGGGAGAATTGTAATTTCGAAAGAAATTAAGAAGGTCCATTTTATTTTATTCCTGTACAATTAAGTGTTTTACCTTCAAAATATTAATTACAGGATAAGCGAGTAAATTAAATTTAAGAGTGTCTGTGAAGACAGCTTTTCAATGGTACTGGAGAACAACATGTTAATTAACTTTTAAACTCTTGTCCGCTTTGCTCTGGCAAGCTGTTGAATACCATAAAATGTCCGTGATTAGATAGAAGTTAGCTTTGTATAAAGAGCAGGTGAAAAGAATCGTAATTCTGACCGTAATAAGAAAGAAAGAAATAAGTGATTTGGCAGTGAGACCCCGACCCCGAGGGCTAGATTCAGCTGCCTAATGGAAAAGGGTTTCCCCCCCACCCCCCACTCCACCTCTAGCCACACATAATGGACGATTTCCTCATGTTGTGTAAGAGTTGTCTCTTACGTACCCTTTACATGACCGACTCTCTTGTCTCACAAGGGGATCGCGCCTACTCTTCAACACCGATTTCGTCAAAATTTATAGTGTCTGTAGGGCATGACCAGAAATCAAAGCGACAGGAGGAGGAGCCCCAGGTGGCAAAGAGTTTAGGAAAAAACAGACTTTTTGGCGCGGATCGGGTGATTGATGTTCTGTTTAAGCCGGCAAAATCTCCAGTCAGCGATTGGCGCAGATGAAAGAGTACAGAACGGAAATCCAGCGTTATGTGTTCGATTCCCTAGAAGAGGATTTTTTTATTTGCATTTTTATGTTGCTTACATTGCAAATACACCGAAATAATGCTTATTATATTGCAATACTCAATATTTTCATAAGAAGCATAAAAGGAAAAGCGAAGGAAAGTTTGGGGCTGAAAACAATTTTCGAAGAAAGTACTCTGAAAATAACTTTCCAAAAAGGGATTGTAAATAATATTTGCCGCGTATGGTAGCCTCGCGGTCTGAGGCGCTTTGCCCTCGGGCATGGGTGTGTGTGTGTGTGTGTGTGTGTGTGTGTGTGTGTGTGTGTCGTCCTTAGCGTCAGTTAGTTTAAGTTAGATTAAGTAGCATGCAAGCCTAGGGACCGATGACCTCAGCAGTTTGGTCTCATTTCAATTTACCACAAATGTCCAAAAATTAATGTTTACGGGACTTCGTATTCCGTTAGTTTCATTTTGAGCTCCAAGCAGCTCTCGGCACGGCAATAGCACGTGAACAATTGGTTCCTGTTGCACTTAAAATCTGCCGACTGGTCCTACAGCAGGATACCAGGCAGCATTTTGGCGTGCTAGCTCTAGAACGAGTAACGTCAGTTTTTTCGAGAATATTATGAGAACAGAGTGAGAGTATTGGTTTTCTATAGAAACTTTAAAACCACCATGCAATTGTGAGAAAACGAGCAAGATGCCGAGGAAATTACTGCTTCCCCTGTTTTTACAAAGAATACACCCCAGCGAATATGAATTATCAATGCAATAAAGAACGCCCATATTATGTTTTACTGAACATCATTTGAAGGAAAGGATTGAGGTGATGCAAGTATGTATGTACAACAAAGCAGCTTATTACATTAGGAATTTAATAAATAAAAGTGGAGTAATAATGTATGTCAAAAATAATGTAATGTACAAGTCTACAGATATACGAAATTCTCGAGTACGTTTTACCATCCCTTCCTGGAAATTTATTTGCAATCCCAACTCTCTTTTGCTTTCCATTTCATGAATTTTGTGAAAATATTAACAAATACAATATATTGAGCACAATTTCGGTTTATTCGCAGTGTAAGTAATGTAAAAGATTGAAAAAAGTCTCTGGCTAGAAACTTGAACTCACTAACTTCGGATTACCGTTCTGTACTATATCCGCTGCGCCAGCTGCCGCTTCGAAACTGCTAACATGGTTCAAGTCTCGCCCGACCCGCGCCTAGAACGGTATTGTTTCCTAACGGATTGGCCGTCTGGAGCTCCCACTTTATCACATTCATTTCTGGCAATTCCCTACATACATTATAAATTTTGACGAAATTGGTTATAACGAGGTCCTCTTGTCAGTTTACTATTCGAAACAACTGAGTCTACAACAGCGCACCTGGCGTTTTATTTCTGTACCGAGACTCGTCATTTCGTGATATGTGAATGCGGAAAATGCTTGTGTTATAATGGCTGTGTGCTGTACAGTTTGGCAGTTGTGGGGGAAATTAAGTCTATGAACGACTATCCTTTTTATGAAAAAATTAAAATACGTAACAAAACGTGAGAACAAACACTGATAATCAAGTTTATTAAGGACGAAAGTAAAATTCTTTGTGGATGTTCTTTTCGAAGATCGTGTGGGAAATTCCCTACACTCTGAAAACTGACAGAATAATAAAAGTGTCGTCCAAACATTTCTGAATGTGTACATTTACTTGCTCAAGAAAATGTGTACCTGCAAAAATACATCAGACAATATCTAGAACTCAGTAAATAGTTCGTCTTTCCTTTATCGTCTCTATCTTTTCTTGCTAAGTTTCAAATAACATCGAAAATTATTTTTCTCGTCTAATAACAAAGATTTTTAATTTTCATGAAAACACGTTTATCTATTTACGTTCTCATTTATGGATACTGTAGGTGCTTGCGGGTGAAACGTAATAATTATTTTCAGTAAGATATTTCGTCTCTATTGTAGGAGAATACTGTTACGAAAAATACTAAGACCTGGTGCAAGCTTTTCAGTCTCTCACTAAAATAAAGCAAACAACACAATAAAGATTAAGAAGACACGAAGTAGTAGGAGGAAACTTGGGCACAATCGGTTAACTTCGACGTTAGCAGACGTCGCCATATTCTCCTGCTTTTGCGCATGCGCAGTGTGCACAATTGTGGACTTCCACAGACTGCACAATTTATAAATCACTGGCGCCATAGAGACACTCGTAACGTGGTTACCTGCTGATTTACAACCAGGCACAAAACACAAACGCACTTTGAGTTATCGATTTTGAGGAGTAAGTCGCTCGTGTAAAACGGGATTTCAGTGTATCTGCTGAGTGCAGGTGAGTATAATGAATGTGTTTATATTGTAGTTTGAAGTTAATGGTGTATGACGATGAGAGTGTCGACATGTATAGCAGCAAGGATACTGCCGATTTGGGCCCCAGCATCCGATGGAAGGATCGCCATCTGTGGCGTCAAGCGGCCTCAACTCCATGAGACAATGTACACGGGTAGTACAAAGTGTGGTAATCACGAATAACCTGTTCTAGGTAGTTTTCAGAGAACAGGTTTAGTTTTACAAGGATATTTTGTCACACCCACCAGTTACAAAATTGTAGTTTTCTCAGTTGTAGGGTGATTGTACATATAACCATGAACCGAAGAAAACAGGTACATTTGCCGATAGCCATGGTAGACGAATTACGGAAATTTTGCGTAATGCTCAGTCAACGAAGACGTGACATAACTGGCACTGTCACGCCTTTATCTGAAATTTTAAAAAATCGTAAGAGGTCCTTGCAATCTAGAAGCAAGAGTATTGTGATAAGAGATGCAACGACGTCAACTGTAATGCAAGTAGGCGAGCGATCAGGGTTTTGAAAGATAACCTCGAAATAACCCATATATTGAAACTTCCTGGCAGATTAAAACTGTGTGCCGGACCAAGACTCGAACTCGGGACCTTTGCCTTTCGCGGGCAAGTGCTCTACCAACTGAGCTACCGAAGCACGACTCACGCCCTGTCCTCACAGCTTTACTTCTGCCAGTACCTCGTCTCCTACCTTACAATCTTTACAGAAGCTCTCCTGCGAACCTTGCAGAACTAGCACTCCTGAAAGAAATGATATTGCGGAGACATGGCTTAGCCACAGCCTGGGGGATGTTTCTAGAATGAAATTTTCACTCTATAGCGGAGTGTGTACTGATATGAAACTTCCTGGCAGATTAAAACTATGCGCCGGACCGAGACTCGAACTCGGGACCTTTGCCTTTCGCGGGCAAGTGCTCTACCAACTGAGCTACCCAAGCACGACTCACGCCCCGTCCTCACAGCTTTACTTCTGCCAGTACCTCGTCTCCTACCTTACAAACTTTACAGAAGCTCTCCTGTGAACCTTGAAGAACTAGCACTCCTGAAAGAAATGATATTGCGGAGACATGGCTTAGCCACAGCCTGTGGGATGTTTCTAGAACGAAATTTTCACTCTACAGCGGAGTGTGCGCTGATATGAAACTTTTTGGCAGATTAAAACTTTGTGCCGGACCGAGAATCGAACTCGGGACCTTTGCCTTTCGCGGGCAAGTGCTCTACCAAGCTGTTCTGTCAACAAGTAAAGTAAACATCATCCCAATTCCCCTGCCAGCAGTGGCACATGTAGAAGACCCAATCATACCTGTATAAAAAATGAAAGAATCAGCAGGATAACTATCACACAAAATTCTGGTGCAGTAACAGTGATCGTGGAATCTAAAATGTAGCCATCAAACATACAACTACTGTTCCCTTGCATTCTTCAGCAGCAGTATCAGATACTTCATCGGCCGCTGAACTTCCATCAGTGGATCAAGACCTTTCATCAGTAGTAGTCGCCCCACAATCTTCAGCAGTACAAGCCCCATCATCACCTGATGTGTCATCCCCATCATCAGCAGTAACAGAGACAAGCAGAAGAAGCACAAGAACCAGTAAACACATAGCTTGACAGGATTTTTGGTACCTGGCCTGAGTTCCAGGACCAGCTTAAGTCAGAAACCTCCAGGTACACTTCCTACAATCTCTAATTGCAATTTAGAACAAAACATGGCATCAGAACGAAGAGTTTAGGAGGTGACAGACTTCGTATTTTTCACCACAATATAATGGGTCTAAAAACAAACTGGACCATTCGTCTGTTTGCATTAATGACAATAATGCAATAAAGAATGCCCATAGGCATTTGAAGGAAAGGATTGAGGTTATGCAAGTACATAAGTACAACAAAGCAGCTTACTATATTAGGAATTCAATAGATAAAGGTGGAGTAATAAGGTATGTCAAAAATAATGTAGTGCACAAGTCTACCCATATAATAAATTATTGTGTTGATCAACATTTTGAGGCTTGACTTGTCCAAGTCACAGTTTAAATTTCTTAAGGGTTCTGATACAGAGAAAGCTATTTACGCTTACAGTGAGATTTGGATAATAGTCCACAGCTCGCGGTCTTGCGGTAGCGTTCTTGCTTCCTGCGCATGGGGTCCCGGGCTCGGTTCCCGGCGGGGTCAGGGATTTTCTCTGCCTCAAGATGACTGGGTGTTGTGTCTTTCATCATAATTTCATCCTCATTCACTAGCAAGTCGCCATAATGGCGTTAAAGAACATGTGGAGCGGCGGCCGAACCGTCTCCCGGGCACCAATGCCATACACTCATCATCATCATTGGATAATAAATTAGAAGCTACTGGCATTTTCTGTGACCTGCCAAAAGCCTTTGACTGTGTGAACCACAGCATTCTCTTAAGTAAATTAGAATATTATGGTGTCGCCGGCAATGCTGCGAAATGGTTTGAGTCTTAACTATCTAATAGGAAACAATGGGTATCATTGAAAAATACCTGTGCGGTAAGCAGTCAGATGTTATTCAATCTGTATATTGGGCAAGCAGTAAAGGAAGCAAAATAAAAATTCGGAGTAGGAATTAAAATCCATAGAGAAGAAATAAAAACTTTGAGGTTCGTCAATGACATTGTAATTCTGTCAGAGACAGCAAAGGACCTAGAAGAGCAGCAAAACAGAATGAACAGTGTCTTGAAAGGAGGATATAAGATGAACATCAACAAAAGCAAAATGAGGATAATGGAATGTAGTCGAATTAAATCGGGTGACTCTGCAGGAACTAGATTAGGAAATGAGACACTTAAAGTAGTAAATGAGTTTTGCTATTTGGGGAGGAAAATAACTGATGATGGTTGAAGTAGAGAGGATATAAAATGTAGACTGGCAACGACAAGGAAAGCGTTTCTGAAGAAGAGAAATTTGTTAATATTGAGTACAGGTTTAAGTGTCAGGAAGTCATTTCGGAAAGTATTTGTATGGAGTGTAGCCATGTATGGAAGTGAAACGTGGGCGATAAATAGTTTAGACAAGAAGAGAATAGAAGCTTTCAATATGTGGTGCTACAGAAGAATTCTGAAGATTAGATGGGTTTGTCATATAACTAATGAGGTGGTACTGAATAGAATTGGAGAGAAGAGAAATTTGTGGCACAGCTTGACTAGAAGAAGGGATTGGTTGGTAGGGCATATTCTGAGGCATCAAGGAATCACGAGTTTAGTATTGGAGGGCAGCGTGGAGGGTAAAAATCGTAGAGGGAGACCAAGAGATGAATACAACAAACAGATTCAGAAGGATGTAGGTTGCAGTAGGTACTGAGAGATGAAGACTCTTGCACAGGATAGAGTAGCATGCAGAGCTGCATCAAACAGTCTCTGGACTGAAGACCACAACAACAAGCAGCCAGTCTTCATCTGATTGGGAAGTAATTTCATGTGGTGTTCCTCAAGGTTCCATCTTGGGTCCATTGCTTTTTCTTGTGTACATTAATGACCTCTCGTCTGCTACATTGCCAGATGCTAAGTTTATTTTGTTTGCAGATGATACAAACATTGCAATACGTAGCAAGTCAAGTACAGATTTAGAAATAGCTGCTAATCAAATTTTCACTGACATTAATAAATAGTTTAAAGCTAATTCACTGTCATTATACTTGGAGAAGACCCACTATATGCAGTTCGGAACCTGTATGAGATTTCCTTCCAGCATGTGTATAACATATGAAGACATGCAGATCGAAGAGTTTGACAGCGTTAAATTTCTGGGATTACAACTCGATAATAAATTCAGTTGGGAAGGGCATACCACAGAATTGCTTAAGTGTCTAAACAAGTCTGTATTTGCAGTGTGAATGATGTTAATTGTAGGAGATATAAATATAAAAAAAACTTGCATACTTTGCTTACTTTCATTCTATCATGTCATATGGGATCATATTCTGGGGTAACTCATCAAACAGAGCAAACGTTTTTAGAGAGCAAAAGCACTTGATAAGAATCATTTGTGCTGTAAATTCAAGAACATCATGTAGAAACCTGTTCAAGCAACTTTGTATTCTAGCCACTGCTTTTCAGTATATTTATTCCTTAATGAAATTTGTTGCAAGTAATGTATCTCTATTTCCAACCAATAACTCAATACATAGTATCAACATTAGGAGTAAGAACAATCTACATAAAGACCTAAAATCACTTACCTTGGTCCAAAATGTGATCCAATATTCAGGAACACACATTTTCAATTAATTGCCAGCAACCATTAAAAACTTGGTTTCAGATAAGGCACAGTTTAAACAGAGTTTGAAAGACTTTTTTTATAGGTAACTCCTTTTACTCTGTAGATGAATATCTTAAAAGAGACTGATAAGCCAGCTTAAGTAAAAATAGCTGTTAGATTTCAGTTTTGACAGCACTTGGTCACAACAGTCATGATTAGGTATTTTGTGTATGATAAATTTATTAATAGTGCATAACAATGTTTCATTCTGACTGTGTGTTAATTCTGTAAATATTAGCTGTTCCAGTTTATCGCATTGTAATCACCTATTTTGACAACCTCCTGACAAATGATCAGGGTAGTAAGTATTATATTCAAATGTTTTACGTTTTCATGTTATATTTTCTGACATGTACTACAGTCATGAGAATCATCTTATTTTTTGGGCCTATGGAATGAAAACTGAATCTAATCTAATCTAATCTAACTCTATGTTAGTACTCTGCCTATCTATGTGGTTACAGCTTTCAGAGCTCCCCCAGGAAAGCTTAGTATGTTCCTGAAACAAGTAGAATCATTTTTAATATGCCTGCTCTGAAAACCAAATAAATTATTGTGCTTGGCAACTTTAATGTAAATTTTCTTTCTTGTAGTAAAGAAAACAGATTTTGAGAATGTAATGGGGTCTTTTAATCCAAGGGCAGTTTTTGATTTTCCCACAATAGTGATAAAGTATTGTACAAGTCTGATTGACAATATCTTTGTAGACAGTAGCAGAATTGATCACATATGTGTAACACAAATCATAAGTGGCCTTTCTAACGATGATGGGCAGCTGTTAAAAATGCATGATGTAAATCATGCTAACAAGAGTAGTTTTATCAATAGACCTTTTAGATTAATAAACAGTGAAAATCTAGAAACCTTCAGCAGACATTTGCAGCAGAATGGGATACAGAATATAAAGCAAAAAATGTCAATGAAAAATTGAACCTATTCCTGAATGAATTTGTTACACTTTTTGAAACTATATTTCCTAATAGAAGTCCAAAAAGTACCAACCTTACAGGAAACAATGGTTCACTAAGGGTATCAAAACATCCTTTATCACAAAGAGAATGCTTTATGTTTCACTCACAAATTCTAACAAACCTCAGGATAGGGAGCACTACAAATCATACTGTAGAATCCTGAAACATGTAAATAAAATCCAAGAACATGTGTATCAGATCTGAAATTGACAGCTGAAATAATAAAATAAAAACTATTTGGAAGATGTTCAAAAGGGAGACACGAAAAATTTAAGAAAATACAGGCAGTATCGGAGTGTATCATAAGGGAAGCATGGTAAATGAAGATGATATAGTTGCAAATATTTTCAACATTCATTTTTTGACAATGGCAGATCAAACTGGTTGTAAAGGATCTATGAATGAAGTCATGAACCTTCTCCACAAAGCAATACAGAATAGAGATGCATTTATCTTATATTACAACCAATGAGATTGAGAAGGTAATAAGCCAAATGAAAAATAAATTTCCACTGGCATGGATAATATATCTATAGAGATGCTGAAGCACTGCTGCAGATTTGTTCTTGAGGGTTCTCTGTCACTTATTTAATGAGTCTATAAGTCAAGGTACTCTCCTCAATAGACCCAAATATGCAGTTGTTTAGCCACTGTTCAAAAAAGGTATTAAAGCTGAGGTTTCCAACTACCAGCCAATTTAACTGCTAACAAGTCTTTCTAAAATCCTAGTTCATGAGAATCATGGATATCTTAATAAACACAACATCCTTCTTAAAAATAAATATGTATTCCAAAAGGGTATTGCAACTGTACACACCATTTTTCATTTGTCAACCAACTCCATGAATCCATAAACAATAAAATGTCACCAGTTGGAATCTTCTGTGAACTGTCTGAAGTATTTGACTGTGTAGATCACAAAACTCTACTTATGAATGCTGAATACTATGGCTTTATGGTGAAGTAGGGATTTGGCTCGAATCAATCTAGATGACAGAAGGCAGAAGGTAGTACTGAATAATTCTGCAGTGGAACCTGCCTGCTGTGACAGGGGCACAGTAAAATGTGGAGACCACAGGACTTAGTGCTTGTTTCCTTACTTTTCCTAATTTTTATGAATGATCTGCCATGGTGTATGACACAAAAAGCACACTTCACTGTATTTGCAGATGACACAATGATTATGACAGAGAAAGTACCAAATTGCAGTTTAGAGAACTGTGCGATCACTACATTTGAAGTAGCCCTAGACTGGTTCACTTCCAATAGTCTGCCCCCCAATGTTAACAAGGCTCAACTCATTCAGTTACAAACAACAAACAAAAACCAAGAAAACATTGAAATAAAATGTAGTGACCAAAAAAAATTGGGAGTTGAGTCTTCCAGATTCCTGCGATTACACATGAACAGCACCCTAAAATGATCAGTTCACTTCATCAACCTATGTAAAAGACTGAATTCAGCCGCATTTGCCATTTGCTCAATTTCATCTGTTTGTGACTTGGAAACAATTACAGCTGCATATTCTGGATATTTCCATTAGCTTATGATACATGTATCACGTTCTGGGAAAACTAGTCATGAGCAAATAAAGTCTTCATTGCACAGAAGAGAGCCATCAGAATTATGGGTAG
This sequence comes from Schistocerca cancellata, assembly GCF_023864275.1. NCBI lineage: Eukaryota > Metazoa > Arthropoda > Insecta > Orthoptera > Acrididae > Schistocerca > Schistocerca cancellata. Next base: position 731,379,269 of record NC_064626.1, read on the forward strand.
AATGTACCTTAGATGCTCTTGAAGAAACATATTCAAACAACTGAGTATCCTCACCATGCCAAGACAATACATTTTTTGACTAATGTGCTTTGTGAACAGTAGTCATACAATGCACAGGACAAACAGTGAATATCAAAATCAAGATACAAGAAGTAAACATGATACAAGAAGTAAACATGATCTTCACAAATATACAAAAACTCTCAGAATGGTACAGAAAGGAGTGCACTATTCAAGCATAAAAGTATACAATAAACTTCTAGTTCATGTTAAATCAGTCATTGAGGATAAGACTAAATTCAAAAAGCAGCTAAAACTCCATATTTTGAATAGTTCTTTCTGTCCTTACAGGCCTGTCATTGGAAATGCCAGTTTACATAAAAAAGTAATGACAATGATAGCCGTTTGATTACATTCGCTACAGATCACAACTTATGCATATCTAGTACCAATATTCATAAGGGGACATGGATATCACCTGGTGGCCAAACTGTGAACCAAATAGATCATGAATGTATCCAAAAACGTTTTAAAAATTGCATCAAGGACACCAAGTCATACAGAGGTGCAGACTGTTACACTGATCATTTCCTAGTAATAGCTAAAATGACAGTAAAATTTAAGAAAGTCACAGAGAGAATGACCAAAAGGGTAATCTATAATGTAAATTTGTTAAAGGAGCCAGAAGGAAAGAAACAGTTTGTGACAGAACTAGCTGGGAAGATAACAAATGTAGAACAAATGAAGTCTGGTCACAATAACATAAATGAAGACTGGACAAAAATCAAAACCACCCTGAATGAAGCAGCTGCAAGAGTTTTGGGAAAACAAAAGAATCCTATCTGGGTATGGTTTAACCAGGTATGTGAAAGAAAAATTGGGGAAATAAAGAGAGTTAGAAAGGAGTGGTTAGAAAACACGAACAATGTACAACTAAAAGAGAACTTCACCTGAATAAGGAAAAAAACATCGACAGTTCTTAGACAGGAAAAAAGGAAATATTACAGTGACATACTTAATGAGGTGGGGGAGGATCTCACTCACCACAGGACTAGACAAACATATCGAAATGTTAAGAAATGAACCAAAAAGTATGTAAAGAAAGAACAGTTGATTAAAGATGAAAAGGGAAGAATAATAGTGAATGGAAAAGAGATAGGGCAAAGATGGGCAGAATATTTCTCCCAACTCCTAAATTGCGAAGACCCCACAGAACTTCTTTCTTTTGAGTCCTCACAAACTGTGGACACAGATGTGACTACTCCCACTGAATATGAAATTACACAAATACTCAAAAAATTAAACAAACTAGCCGGGGTAGACCAAATTGTTGCAGAGCTCATAAAAATTAGAGGATCATACCTTGTAAGAACCATGACAAGCCTCATATGGAAGGTCTGGGAGCAAGAAAGTCTACAGAAGATTGGAAAATGGCGATCATCTGTTCATTACTGAAAAAGCATGACCCCCTGGTATATTACAGGGAAATATCTTTGCTAGATGTCAGCTATAAAGTACTACCTCTATGCCTCCTAAATAGGATACTATCACTTGATGAAGAAGCTGTAGGAGACTACCAATGTGGGTTTAGACACAAAACACCAACAGTAGACCACCTATTTACCCTACATCAAACAACAGAAAAATGTTGGGAATATAATACAGACATGCACATGCTCTTCATTGACTTCAAAAAAGCCTATGGCAGTGTACACAGGGGTAGTATAATCAGAGTACTAAAGGAATTTCAGTTTCCATCTAAAATAATCTGCTTGGTGACAATGTGTCTAGAACAAACACTCAGTAAAGTGCAGACAAGTACCAGTCTATCAGAACAGTTCGAAGTTCGAAATGGGCTCAGACAGGGAGACGCCCTCTTCCATATATTATTCAACCTTGTGCTACAAAAAATAGACCAGGAATTTATGAAAACTGACCTCATTGGAATACCCCTAGACAACATGTCAATGATTTGACTGGCATGTGTGGATGATATAATCCGAATCAGCGGTACTAGAGGAGAGCTCAGAAGAATGTCAGGCTTGTACTGCAGGATTTCCAGGAGGGAAGGCCTGCAAGTCAGTAAAGATAAGACAGAATACATGGTCCTGAGCAAGTCAGCAAGATATGGGGACCCACTCACAGTGGACAGCTTCCGATTCAAATGGTCAAATATTTTCAAATAGCTTGGTAGTCTTTCCAGTGATCAGAACCACTGCAAAATTGAAATAAATGCAAGAATTGCTGGAGGCAACAGAGCATACTTCAGACTTCAGGATCTGCTGAAGAAAAGATCCCTGTCAAGAAGTTTTAACATTAGGCTGTACCAAAGTATGATTATGACAGTGGTTATGTACGGTTGTGAAAGCCTCACCTTTAGGAGTACAGATGAAGAGAAACTACTTGTTTTCGAATGAAAAATGCTCCAAAAAATATATGGTCCTGTGATAGATTCGCAAATAGATTAATGGAGAATTCAAAAAAACCAAGAATGAAAAGAGTTTTACACACAGCCTGACATTATAAAAAGAATAAGAAGAAGATTAACCTGGGCTGGAGATGTAGCAAGGATGAATGGAGGGATGTGTTTCTGGGAGGTGTAGCTGGAAAGACGTACCGGGGATGACCGTGGACAAGATGGAAGGACAATATTGACAAGGACACTGAGGACATGGGACTAGGAGTGGGCAAGTGGTGGCAGGAGGCTCGCAACTGGGAACAATGGTGGAGGAGTGTGGAGCAGGCACATGGTCACTAAGGCCCAAGCCACAGATAAGTAAGTTAAAAAATCCTTTACAGGAATTTTTTGACAATGTATAATAATTAATGAAATGTGTTTAATTTTAAGCATTCCTATAAGAAATGACTGTGTAGTACTGTATATCAATTGTTGACAATGTTTTTATATGAGTTTGAATGTAAGCCTTAGAATTTGCATGCAGTTTCAATTTCTGTCTTTGTGTTTTCAAGTTTTTTTGTTTACTGCAATCAATATACCACCTCCATTTATCATTAGCCTATCTTTTCAATATAGGCTTAAATTTTTCCCAGATATCTCACTGGCATCAACCTCTGGTTTTAAGCAGCTTTCTGAACCTAGCATAATATAAGCTCCTAATTTTTTTGCAAGCATATCAAACTCTGGCACTCTGCTTGCGATGAAGCAAGCTGAGATAACTTTTACTTCCCCTCTTGTTTTGCCATCTGCCTCCTTAGAAAGTTAAACAATAGTGCAGAGGCCATATAACAGTGTAATAATATTGGGGGTTGTGAACAGTGAAAGTAAGAGACTGTGAAACACAACTGTGCACCTGTCGGCTACATCATTTACAGTAGACAGTAGTTGCACTTCCACAACCCATTTTTTAGCCAGTATGTTGACACAGAGGACAATCAATGAAGAGATAAAGCAGGGAACATTGTCACATGTGGTGCCCCGGATGAGGACTATTGTATGTGGACACAATAAAATGGAACTCACAAAATTTGTCAATGAAATGTGAACTCGAGTGGTTTACAGTACTGTTTTAAATGGAAGAGATGATACAGCCAATCAGCGATGCAGTTTCATAATGAAGAAGGTGCAGCAGCCAAACAGTGAGCAGGTTCTATGGAAGCAGCCAATGAGTACAGGAGCTGCCAATCAGCATGCAGGTGGACACAGCTAACCGAGATAAGCAAGACACATCACCGAGAGAATTGCAACTTGCAGCAGACGATGAGTAGAGACAACAACCGCAGCAGAGTGACAGCAGACAAGTAATTAAAAACAAGGTAATTCATTGCAAAAGCTGTTTTGTATTAAGTGATACATAATGAGTGAAGTTAACGAACAAGACAGTATGACTGAAAACAAAGCTGTAGTGGTTAAGTTGTTAAATGAACAGAAAGACGTAAGTGGGACTGGTTCTGTAGATGATTATAAATCAAACATTAATGTAACTTTCAATGGTGGGGACAAGAGTCCTATTGTAGATGAAATGATAAAAGTGTCATCTACATTGTGTGGCAAGGTGAGTGAAATGGATGAAAACAGTACTGAAGTGGGTGAGATCATTAAGGTTAAGGAGGAGGAACCTAGTAGTGAAAGTCAGCAAGGGTAACAGTTTATGGCAGATAGAAATTTGGAAGTGATGTTAATGGAAATTATGATGAGTTGTTTGAGTAATATGAGTACGTTGAAGACATTAGTAGGGTGAAAAATAGGATGAACTGAAGAAAGTAATAAAAAAAGGAGATTCAGGTAGTCAGCTTTAATCTTTCAGAATTAAATAAGAAGTTTGATGCAGTAGTTAAAGATTGTGATTATACTAATGACAAATTAACTTTGACTAGTAAATGTGTAGAAGAGAGAGAGAAACTTTGTGATGACAATAGTAGGAAGGTGGAGGTTTTTGAGAAACAATGTGCTGAAAATAGGGTTAAACTTGAGAACCAAATCGATCAGATTAAACAGGATTCAGAAACTGAGGTAGCCCCAGTGTGCAGTAGTGGTAGAAGAAAAACTGGTAAATGTAAATGAAAATGTTGATTCAAAATTGACTGAAATGGAGAAAAGGTGGAAGAAGTACAAAATCTAAAATGTAGAGAAAGTGACAGTGGGTCTTTTTCCAGGGAAAAGACTGATGATTTGTTGTATGAACAAGATCACATGGCAAGTAAAAAGGAAGTGTGTCACTCTGTAATAACAGCAAGTGTACAGGGTACACATGTTAAGTGTTTACTGGACAGTGGCATTTCTTGAATCTATAAAGAACTCAGAGGGTACAGTAGTGATTCATGTTTCTGGAATAAAAATTGTTGCTGCTACTGGTAACTTGCTAAAGAGTGTGAAGCAAGAGATACTATTAACTGTGAAATTGGCAAGACAGCTGTTGATATACAGTTTCTTGGTAATTCAAAATCTCAGCATTTATGTAAAATTTGGGACTAATTTCTTGTGCAATGAGCAAGTAAGGGGTTCAACATTCTGTGTTGGATTCATTATGTGGTGATAATGCTTACGCCAGCTGTTTGTCTCATTTTTCATGTTTCCTGAGGCAGTCATACTCTTCTCTTATCCTGACTGTAGTTTATAAGTGAATCAGAATTATTCTATCTTTGACTGTCATTTGATTTGGTACAGTAGGATTCTTTAGTTAGAAATATTTTCGCAAAGGTTTCTCTAGTGTTATTTGTTTGTATATGTATATTATGTTGTGTTAGTTATAAGTAATAGAATCATAAGAGGATTGAAGAAAATAAATTGATACCATGGTTAAAGAATTTCTGTCAAACAAAGAGGTAAGGTAAACTGAAAATGAAAGGTGTTAGCATATGTGGAGGATAATTAACATCTGAAGTGATCAGCTCATGCATGTAGCAGCAGCATCAATTTGCAGTAAAAAACCATCTGAAATACAAGATCTTAATATTAATTGTGTTATAATAGAAGTGTTTGTGTTCAATGCCATCAGTATATTGAGATAACTATCTACCTATAGAAGTGTGTCATGATACAGCCTTTTCTAACATTAAGGAATTCCAACTTTACACATAGTTGCCTGGAGAAATGTGTGTGGAAAGAATAAGCAAGGTTTGTATGTATATTGCCCTTCCAGATAGAATGTCAAACAAATAATAGTTTTTCTTAGTGATAATTTTGTCTATCAGTAATGAGAGTTAAGTTTGCTTAGCACAAGGATCTGTTATGGTGGGGTGTTTTTCAGTAGAATCAGTTTTGCATTAGATAAGCAGAGCAGGTGTTTGTTTGTTACATAATGAAGTAATGATGAAGGAATAAAATAATGAATAATATTAGGGTCTTAATGGTTGGGGAGCCTGGCTCTGTAGTAGGGACATTTTTTGAGAATGCGTTCCACTAGTTAAAGAGGTAAGAAATGTAAGTAAAATAATGGAGCTGACAGACATGCTTGAGCAATGAAAAAGATAACTGTATGCAAGCAAATGTGGTGTAACTGTATTGATGATCAAATTGTGAAGTAGGCAACATTGGGTACTGTGTAAATTGTGCAAATCATGACATTGCAGCTGGGAATGAGAATTTAACAGAAAGAGCAGTAACTTAGTCATATAATGCTGCATCACTGGATCTATACGTTATCAGAAATCTTCTATTTGTGTTCTGAGGAATTATGAGCTTGATGTGGTAATAATGGAATGAAGAACAATAATTTTTCTGAATAACTGATAACTGTGGTGCTAAGCTGACGTGAATATTTCTGACAAGTCAACTTTTTGGTATCATTTTGTGATTTTGTGAGGATTTAATTTTCTGGTTGAATGAGAGTAGTTCTCTCTTGATTTGAGTAGTAGTTAAGTTATGTGATGGTGACTCTATTCTTTTTTTGTAAAGTAATGATTAGCAAATCTATGCTATTGCACATATTGAGTTTTGCTAGAGGTAATGCACATATTTTAGACACTAACGTGATATTTTGCAAGTGGGAAAGAAACAAAAGTCTTTCAAGTTTAACCAGTTTCAGACAGAGTTATGACTTAAGAGTAATGTTTTCAGTGTAATGTGATTTGATTTTAAATTTTTACTAGTCCACACCTTTCATACTATAGTCAATTTTAGTGCTAAGTATTGTAATGTTATGAGAACTGTGTAATGTATTTATGATGTAATGACTTTCATTTGCCATTAGTGTTAAACATATTTTTCCTTATACTTAAGTTAGAAGTAAAAATAAGTGTACCAAAGTAGGATATTTTGTCTGACTTTTTCATGTACTGTGGTGGAGGAGAACCACCTCCAAGGGAACTGATCGCAGTGCATTTCCTGCCTATCTGCCATTTGGACCTGTTGAAGGCATGGACAGCTTGGTGAGAAAGTGTGTTAAAGATCATTAAAAGTGTGAAAGTACTTGTGAAGTTTTTTGCAAACCATGAGGATTTATTTTGTTTAGCAAGACAGAACTTGTACAAAGTGGTATGTGTTTTAAAATTTAATCTTCGCTTACCCAAAAAGGACATCTCTTATGATAAAGATGCCTATTTTTTTTTAAAAAGTATAACTTGTAGATATTTTGTGTAAATGTACGATGAACTGTATGTAAATATTTTGTATGGAGATTTTCATATGGCCAGTTGATACAAGTATAAGTTTGAAAAAAACCTATGTACTGTAGTTTTGATAAGATTTCTTATGTAATATTTTTTGTGTGTAGATTTTAAACCCAATTTCTGGGGTCACTTGTGGTCATTGAATTGCCCAGTTAGCCAATTGCAATATCTATCTGGCCAATCCAATGAGGGGGTGATGTGACGAAGCAAGCCAGGATATTTTTGGTTCCCCTCTTGTTTTGCTATCTGCCTCATTAGAATTCATTTTTCACTTTTAACTAATTACCATTAACATACGTGCATATATTTCTGCATTTTCATAAAAGAGAAAGACTGGCCCTCAATTTTAAGGAATATATGACCAGATCTAATTTTGTGCTTAGTTTTATGTATGCAATTGACTTTCTAATTTATTTTGACCATTACTAGTTAGCAACTTTCATTAGAGGGTGAAATCAGTAATTTTTTGTAACTTAAACTATATTGTTGATGTATAAACAAATACAAATTCTGTACTAATTATAAACATTTGGGGGAACAACTAATAGTAATCTTGAAGGATCTATTTGGCTCTATTCAAAAACATGTTAGCAAAGCCAGCCCTTAATTAATTACAAAGTAATTAACAGTTTTGTCAAAAGTATTGTCTGCATAACTATATTCGTTAACATCATGATTCAAGCAAATAATTCGGCTTAACCCTTGTAGTAGAAGAAATTGTCAAAAAGACAGAATTTTTCAATGTATGCAGTTAATATAATGAGTTAAGTTTGAATTGTAATTTCTGTAAATTTAACTTCGAACAATGTGTAGTTTCGACCCCTATTATTGTGAGGACATATAAGGGCCCAATTATTGGTCACAAGACAGCCAGTCCACCACTAAGTTTCAGACGAGGAACCTGAGTTGGTTAGAGTGACAACAATGCAACAACTTAACAGTGAAATAAGTGTTGCACCAATAGGCCATGTGTTAAAGCAATGACAGTGTCTGTTCCATACTTACCTTTCTATTCTTCAAGAAATGTGAACTTTGTGGTTAGGTTTTTACTGCTCATAGATGTTCAACAGTAAACTATTGTAGCAGTATGTGAATGTTCACCTGCAACCTATTAATGAGGCTTATCGAAAGTTAAACAATAGTGCACTGACCATATAACTGTGTAATATTGGGGGTTGTGAACAGTGAAAGTAAAAGACTGTGAAATGCAACTGTGCATCTGTCAGCTACATCATTTACAGTAGACAGTAGCTGCACTTCAACCCATTTTTTGGCCAGTACGTCGACACTGAGGACAATCAACGAAGAGATAAAGCAGAGAACGTCATCATATGCTGTGAATCCCTTGGTACTTAATGACTTGGATTTTAATATTGTCATCTGTAGGGAGTATTTCTTTGGGTCTTACATTGACACTTCTGTGGCCTGTACAGCAGACATTATCTGGAATAGATGGAGTGTTACCTAATCCATTAAACACTTGGGTTCATCTCAACACAGTCAGCTACATGAGTAGCAGCCTCTGTTGTGTGGTGCACACCTGATCAATTTATGGGAAACATCATAATCTCAACTCTAAAGCACAAATCTAGGAAGTCACAGCCAAGTTTATCACAGAACCCTTGAAGTCTCTAATCCTGTGCTATGCAGTAAATGGGGAAATTAATGAAACGCTTTACTGCAACATAAGCATGGTTTGTATTTACAGTAAGCTACTTAAAACAATGATATGTGTTAATAGAGGTTTCACTTGTCAGCTGGAATTAGTTTGTATTTTCTTTCTCTTTCTTCTTTGAAGCTTCTTGTGTAGCTTTTTCTACAATGAGTCGCTTGCTGAACTTCTCGGTGAAGTGACCAACAGTAGTCCCCCATCATGTTGGTGTTCCAGTGGCCTTTGTAACGTTTCTCCATCACTTTAATGTCCTGGTGAAAACACTCTCCTTGCTCTTCACTAACATCTCCCATATTGTCTGGGAAGTAATCAAGGTGACTGTTCAAAAAGTGGACTTTCAGGCTCATTGAACATCGTAAAGTTTTAAACTTCTTTAATATCATAGCTATAATAGAAACATATTCTGCATCTTTTTCATGTCCTAAGAACTTTTTAATGACTTTCTTGACTGATACCCATGCTTCTTTTTCATTTAAGGTCATTGTGGATTCAAAGTTAACACCAAACATCAATTTTCTAGTGTCAGGTCCAACAAAGATGCCTTCTTTTAATTTAGCTTCGGAAAGGTGTGGAAACTTTTGGCAGAGATACTTAAAACATGGTCCATCTTTAGGCAAAGCCTTTACAAGCTGTTTTATCATCAGACCTAACTTTATATGTAGAGGTGGTAGGAGTATGGTTATTGAATCTACAAGGTTTTTGCGTAGATGTTTTTCTCACCAGGTTTTAAAGACTCCCCCACAGGCCAGTTCTTTCTGCACCAGTGTTTATCCCTAGCCCTACTGACCCATTCAGACAAGAAACATGAAAATTTGACAAAGCCACCTTGCTGACCAAGGAGTATGCATGTTACTTTTAGATCGCCACATATCGTCCAACCATGAGCAGAATAGCCCATTTTATTTAGCACTATTTCAAGGTTTTCATAGCTTTCTTTCATATGTACAGAATGTCCAGCAGGTACAGATGCATACTTGCATACATGTAATAAAACAGCCTTTAAACTAGTTTTGGATGGATCAATAAACAGTCTCCAGTCTTCCTTTTTGTATTCAATACCAAACTCATTCATCAGACCGGGGATGTCTGAGCAGTACACTAAATCACCTTCTTGCTGAAAAAACTTGAAAAATTGCTGCTCTCTCTTTATATACATGTATATGCTGGTTCCAACTGCCAATAAGTTCTTTTCTTTTAATCTAGAGCCAACAATTCAGATTTTTTTTTTTTCCATTAAGCCCAGATCCCTAATCAAATCGTTAAGCTCGGTCTGACTTATATTTTGCGGAAAGACCACAAAGATAAGGTGAGAGAGATTAGGGCCCGTACAGAGGCATATAGGCAGTCATTTTCCCCTCATTCTGTTTGAGAGTGGAATAGGGAGAGAAGATGCTAGTTGTGGTATGAGGTACCCTCCGCCACGCACTGTATGGTGGATTGTGGAGTATGTATGTAGATGTAGATATCTGAGTAAAGAATTTGGGCTCTAGACTTTCTGTATTACAGTGGAATTCATTATCATCTGGTTCATGTAAATCAGATTGTACATCAGAAAATACTTCTGTTGGAATAGAATTTAAATCATCTGGGGGGTTGCAAATCTACACCATGCCCTACTGGTCAGGTGGTGGCCGGAAGGTTAGGGTAGCTAATTACCTTTTTTTTTTTTTTTTCTCAGATCTTCAACACACCCATAGCATACCTTATGCAGCGTCCAAGAGTTATCTTGATCACCAAGTTTAGATCTAAAGTATGATAGATAAACCTTTTTCACAAAGTCTGTAATGTTTCTTTGGTGTGTTGTAATCACAAATTCACCACAAATATAACAAAAACTGTCAGCAGAGCTTTTACAACCACGATTAGACATTGTACTGAGTACAGGTACAGGAAATGGGAAACTGAGGTTAGGCTGACAGTAAACAAAGCACCATCTGTTAACACAAAAATAAAATCGGCCTTTTCCACCAGCAAATGTTTCTCAGCAGTGTTACCAATGTCATCTACACTCATTACACCTCCCTTTTAAATTATTTTAACTACATAAAAGCTGTTAAATTCTTTAAAAAATAGCATAATTTAATAAATTTAACTGTAAAATGTGAAGAAATGATGGGTGATACAGTTTTTTAAGTATCGTATCTGGAATTCCCACCCTAAGAAACGTAAGAATAAAGTATTTCAAGCAAAAAAGTCTTACCATCATTGGCCTGTGACATCTTTGATTTTCACAGTGGTTTCCATTTTGTGGCCAATGTAGCTGAATCTTTTATTTCTGAAATAACACTTCTCACTCAGTGACAATTCCCAGGAAATGAAAAATAAACCTTCAGTAAGTGATAATCTAGGGAAAAGAACTATGAATTTTTTAAAACCTGTTGCTGAATGCAATTTTTTTTATATCTTATTTAATAACATGAGACCAATAAAAAATCCTACAGAAATTTTTCAAAGTGATAGAGATTTGCTGTTTCTGAACCAAACAGTAATAACTTAGAGCACAGAATTGGTTCTAATTGCCTGGATTGAGTTTATAAACCTTACTTCTTACTATAGATAAGTTTTAAACTGATGGCAGATTACAGAACCTGTTATTCTTATCCTATGTCAGCTGTTCTCAGTAACAAAAACTTACTATTGTTTATGACACACAAATTTCTACACAGAACATAACTTTTTTAAAATAAAAAGTTAATAATTTTATGATATTTCTGTTACTTTATAAAGAGACACTGTTAGAAATTCAGTAAAACATGATAGCATAAAAAATAACACATCTATGTACAGAACTTTATCAACATCACAAAAGCCAGGATATTCTGTTGGTATGTATGATTGAAGTTTCATCAAGTCAGCTAGTTTTTTCTCATTTACTTCCACATAGCCCAGTAGATAAGCAAGAGCACATGACAACAATGTACAGTTGACTGTAGAAAGTAACAGTTTAAAATTATAAACAAGCAGTCCACGAAAGAAGTTCCTTCCTATGACATGCACCTCCTTGTATAGAAAGACCAAAAATTTACTTACATGGAATGTTGCTTTTTCACCTTTTTCATTCCAGTTCCCACAGACTTCAATGAAAATATTGATATTTTGAAGTACTGGTCCACCAATTATGAAAATCAGAAATGTCTGCTATCTGTACCACTTTAACAGTGAATTGGTTGTTCCTGTTTTATTCATTCAGTGAATAGATTCTGCCTGATGTGGCAATTCTCCTCTTTATAACACCAAAATCACAATCACATGGCATGAAAGAATTCCCACACATGGGAAAATAATGGAGTACATTTTATCTTTAAAGTGGTTATGAAGAAATCTGACAACAGTGTTACTTTTGTCTGACAAGGGCACCCAAAAAAAAAAGGGTAGTTAGTTAGTAGAACTTGGTAACTCTGTATTAATATCATCTAAGACTAAACAGCAAACTTCATCCCACCTTTTCTTAGCCTCCCCTGCATGATATGTATAAAATTTTGTAGTATTGCTCTGCGTGGTTCATGGTGTGGGTTCCTCTAGTCATGTCCTAGTTCATGAACCATGGGCAACATATGAGTGGCCAAGTAAGTGGTCCCGACAGTCGGGATACCAGTTACTTTGGAATAAGGCTGGGCATCTCGGACATATTCTGAGTCGTGGTCACCTTTGTACTCATACGGCAAAGACTACCAAATCCACTGGTTAGTCCCTCAGCTGTTAGGGGTAAAACCCAATGGGACTCGGGGCAAGTAAGGCTAGCAACCTGCTTCCCTGGTACTTTAAATATGATGCTGGCAACAATCAGAGCAAAATGCCTCGGACCTTTGGAGGTGATGGAGTCCCACCTCTAACTGACAAACCAGGGACTCCTAAGATACGACTTGGCAAACAAATGGTAATGAGATGGGGAGCTATTAATATCAATGGGGGCTACTCTGGGAAGAAGGTAGAGCTGGCAGAGGCTGCAAGTAAGATGGGGCTGGACGTTTTAGCTGTTAGTGACATTCGGGTAAGGGGTGAGAAAGAAGAGGAAGTGGGAGAATACAAGGTCTACCTGTCAGGAGTCAAAGCAGGAATAGCACAATGGGGTGTAAGGCTTTACATCAGGAAAGAAATGGAATCCAGTGTAGTTGCAATAAGGTATGTAAACAAACGACTGATGTGGATAGATTTGACAGTGTCTAGCAAGAAAATTAGGATTGTGTCAGTATATTCGCATTGTGAAGGGACAGATCAAGACAAGATGGATAGTTTTTATGAGGCACTCAGTGATGTAGTTGTTAGAGTGAAGGACAAGGACAGTGTTCTGCTCATGGGTGATTTTAATGCCAGGATTGGAAATCGAACAGAGGGGTATGAAAAGGTTATGGGTAAATTTGGAGAGGATATGGAGGCCAACAGGAACGGGAAACAACTCTTGGATTTCTGTGCCAGTATGGGCTTAGTAATCACAAACTCCTTTTTTAAACATAAGAACATTCACCGGTATACTTGGGAAGGCAGGGGAACCAGATCTGTCATTGACTATATAATAACAGATCAGGAATTCAGGAAGGCTGTGAGGGACACACATGTATTCAGGGGATTCTTTGATGACACTGATCATTATTTAATCTGCAGTGAAATTGGGATTGTGAGGCCAAAAGTGCAGGAGGTCAGGTCCATATGTAGGAGGATAAGAGTGGAGAAACTTCAGGATAAGTAAATCAGGCACAAGTACATAACAGCGATCTCAGAAAGATACCAGTTAGTTGAATGTAGTCAATTACAGTCATTGGAAAAGGAATGGACAAGGTACAGGGACACAGTACTAGAAGTGGCTAAAGAATGTCTTGGAACAGTAGTGTGTAAAAGTAGGATGAAGCAAACAGCTTGGTGGAATGATACAGTCAAGGCAGCCTGTAAAAGGAAAAAGAAGGCGTATCAAAAATGGCTACATAGCAGAACTCAGGTAGACAGAGAAAGTTATGTTGAAGAAAGAAACAAAGCCAAACAGATAATTGCAGCATCCAAGAAGAAATCGTGGGAAGACTTTGGAAACAGGTTGGAGACTGTGGGTCAAGCTGCTGGAAAACCATTCTGGAGTGTAATTAGCAGTCTTCGAAAGGGAGGTAAGAAGGAAATGACAGGTATTTTGGACAGGTCAGGAAAACTGCTGGTGAATCCTGTGGATGCCTTGGGCAGACGGAGGGAATATTTTGAAGAGTTGCTCAATGTAGGTGAAAATGCGATCAGTAATGTTTCAGATTTCGAGGTAGAATGGGATAGGAATGATGATGGAAATAGGATCACATTTGAGGAAGTGGAAAAAATGGTCAATAGATTGCAGTGCAATAAAGTGGCTGGGGTGGATGAAATTAAGTCGGAACTCATCAAATACAGTGGAATGTCAGGTCTTAAATGGCTACACAGGATAATTGAAATGGCCTGGGAGTCGGCACAGGTTCCATCAGACTGGAAAAAAGCAGTAATCACACCAATCTTTAAACATGGAAACAGAAAAGATTGTAACAACTACAGAGGTATCTCTTTAATCAGCGTTGTGGGTAAAACCTTCTCAGGTATTGTTGAAAGGAAAGTGCGAGTATTAGTTGAGGATCAATTGGATGAAAATCAGTGTGGGTTTAGGCCTCTTAGAGGTTGTCAGGACCAGATCTTTAGCTTACAGCAAATAATGGAGAAGTGTTATGAGTGGAACAGGGAATTGTATCTATGCTTTATAGATCTAGAAAAGGCATATGACCGGGTTCCTAGGAGGAAGTTATTGTCTGTTCTACAAGATTATGGAATAGGAGGCAAACTGTTGCAAGCAATTAAAGGTCTTTACGTGGATAGTCAGGCAGCAGTTAGAGTTGACGGTAAATTGAGTTCATGGTTCAGAGTAGTTTCAGGGGTAAGACAAGGCTGCAACCTGTCTCCACTGTTGTTCATATTATTTATGGATCATATGTTGAAAACAATAGACTGGCTGGGTGAGATTAAGATATGTGAACACAAAATAAGCAGTCTTGCATATGCCGATGACAGATGGCAGATTCGATTGAAAGTTTGCAAAGTAATATTTCAGAGCTAGATCAGAAATGTAAGGACTATGGTATGAAGATTAGCATCTCCAAAACGAAAGTAATGTCAGTGGGAAAGAAATATAAACGGATTGAGTGCCAAATAGGAGGAACAAAGTTAGAACAGATGGACGGTTTCAAGTACTTAGGATGCATATTCTCACAGGATGGCAACATAGTGAAAGAACTGGAAGTGAGGTGTAGCAAAGCTAATGCAGTGAGCGCTCAGCTACGATCTACTCTCGTCTGCAAGAAGGAAGTCAGTACCAAGACTAAGTTATCTGTGCACCGTTCAATCTTTCGACCAACTTTGTTGTATGGGAGCAAAAGCTAGGTGGATTCAGGTTACCTTATCAACAAGGTTGAGGTTACGGATATGAAAGTAGCTAGGATGATTGCAGGTACTAGTAGATGGGAACAATGGCAGGAGGGTGTCCACAATGAGGAAATCAAAGAAAAACTGGGAATGAACTCTATAGATGTAGCAGTCAGGGCGAACAGGCTTAGATGGTGGGGTCATGTTACATGCATGGGAGAAGCAAGGTTACCCAAGAGACTTCAGCAGTAGAGGGTAGGAGGAGTCGGGGCAGACCGAGGAGAAGGTACCGAGATTCGGTTAAGAATGATTTTGAAGTAATAGGTTTAACATCAAAAGAGGCACCAATGTTAGCACTGAATAGGGGATCATGGAGGAACTGTATAAGGGAAGCTATGCTCCAGACTGAACGCTGAAAGGCATAATCAGTCTTAAATGATGATGATGATGATGATGAGTATTACTCTGCATGTTGTGAATATTAACTATGCATAGAACGCTTTCTCCATTTAGAGCACCTTTCCAGGAGAAGCGTAATTTTTACAGTAAATGAAATTTTACATCCCATCTGTAGCATAGGGATATATGGCAGACATGTTCTTTCTACATAAAATTGTCTTTATAATTGTGAAAATATGAATAATTCATATAGTTCAAACAGTGGTTCTCCTGTACAATACAATCAGATGATCTGTAAAATGTATGTTATGTGAACAACTACAGTACAATGCAATACAGTGCTGTTTATGCAGTACATGATTCAGTTGGTCCTATATGCATTCTCAGTCTTATAAAAAAACATGTAAAGTTTTTATCAAAAAATTTCTTATGCCAGTTTCCCAGTGAATTGTAGCATACATGATTTAGTTAAAATTGGCCTTCAACATATTTGGTTTCCAATCAAAAACATAATAGATAATGTCCCATTACAACATTTAATGGAAATGATTAGTGCTCCTATTTCTGTCTCTTGTTGTTGTATATGATACCTTAAATTTATGATGTGATCAAATGAAAATTGTTTTTGTTGTCTAAAAACCAAAATTTTCATATTTTTTCATAAATGGAAACAGTACATAATAATTACATTTGACTTATTACCAAATTAGTTATATGTAGTAGTCATAACTTATAACTATTGTCATTATTTGTATCTGTATGATTCATTCTGAAGAACATCTGACCAGAAGTAGTAAACTGTATTAGACCCTTTGGAAGTAAAAATAGTTTTACTAAAATATTTCTGAACTGTGAGCTGTGATATATTAGTTGTTGATTTGTGTGTAACAATCAGTAGTATTATAGTTATGGTGCAAGTAGCTAGAAGATATTTATGCTTTAAGTTATAAGTCTGAAATGACATAAAATATTGTGAAGTATCTGCCATGAAATTGTGATGTTAAAAATGGAGACCAAATTGTTAAATTTTACTGAAATATGAAATAAGTAATAGAAAAAGGATGAATAAAAATTCATTATGCAGCAGAGTCCTTATTTATCAAGAACCAAACCTGTCATGTCTACAAAACATCAATTATTGAAGGAACCACAGTTTTGATAAAGATCTGTGAGGAAATAGTACAAGATCTATGAGAACAAGATGAGTAAATTTTTCAGTTCTTAAGTGTTATCTCAAACAACCATCTAACTTAAAATGGGTGCACACAACTAGAGATACCATTTCTAAAAATACGCACAAGAATAAGACTGATGACTTTTATTAGTAACAGAGGAAAGGTTCATGACAGATTCCACATATACTGATATTGAAAAGAGAGTTACTGCCAGTAAAAAAAAATCAGTATTCAAGTTGTCACAATAAACTGGTGTTAAATACACATCTTCTTGTAAAATTCTTCATGAATTAAAATTGAAACCATCTAAGGATGAATAAAGCTACTACTACTACTACTACTACTACTGTGTACAGTAACTGAAAGGACTGATAAACTGAGACAAACTGGTTATTTCAGAAGGCTAAATAGACTCAGTGTTCTATTTCATTTCAGATGAGTCTCCACTTATCTGTCCCTATTACTTCATGGAATATCAGATATTTGAGCATCCACTTCATGATGAGAAGATTGGTGTTTGGTGTGAGATTTCTGGTAAACATATAGTGGGATCTATGTTTTTTGACCGTATTGTCAATGTTGAAGTTCACCTCACAATTTTCAAAGAATTCTATATGGGGCTAACTGATTGTGAAAAAGAATAGAGCTTCATCCAACAAGCTGAAGCAACATGTCACATGCAAAAGGTTTCACTGAATCATATTCGTTCAGGTTTCGCAAATGAATTGTCAGTAGCAGATGGTTGCTTTCACATTCCCCAGAGTTGTCTACTTGTGATTTTTTTCCTTTCAAGCTGCTTGTTGTTGTTGTTGTGGCCTTCAGTCCTGAGACTGGTTTGATGCAGCTCTCCATGCTACTCTATCCTGTGCAAGCTTCTTCATCTCCCAGTACCTACTGCAACCTACATCCTTCTGAATCTGCTTCATGTATTCATCTTGTGGTCTCCCTCTATGATTTTTCCCCTCCACGCTGCCCTCCAATACTAAATTGGTGATCCCTTGATGCCTCAGAACATGTCCTACCAACCGATCCCTTCTTCTAGTCAAGTTGTGCCACAAACTTCTCTTCTCCCCAATCCTATTCAACATCTCCTCATTAGTTATGTGATCTACCCACCTAATCTTCAGCATTCTCCTGTAGCACCACATTTCAAAAGCTTCTATTCTCTTCTTGTCTAAACTATATATCGTCCATGTTTCACTTCCATACATGGCTACATTCCATACAAATACTTTCAGAAACGACTTCCTAACACTTAAATCTATACTCGATGTTAACAAATTTCTCTTCTTCAGAAACGCTTTCCTTGTCGTTGCCAGTCTACATTTTATATCCTCTCTACTTCGACCATCATCAGTTATTTTGCTCCTCAAATAGCAGAACTGCTTTACTACTTTAAGTGTCTCATTTCCTAATCTAATACCCTCAACATCACCTGACTTATTCGACTATATTCCATTATCCTCATTTTGCTTTTGTTGATGTTCATCTGATATCCTCCCTTCAAGACACTATCCATTCCGTTCAACTGCTTTTCCAAGTCCTTTGCTGTCTCTGACAGAATTACAATGTCATCGGCGAACCTCGAAGTTTTTATTTCTTCTCCATGGATTTTAATACCTACTCCGAATTTTTCTTTTGTTTCCTTTACTGCTTGCTCAATATACAGATTGAATAACATCAGGGAGAGGCTACAACCCTGTCTCACTCCCTTCCCAACCACTGCTTCCCTTTCATGCCCCTCGACTCTTATAACTGCCATTTGGTTTCTATACAAATTGTAAATAGCCTTTCGCTCCCTGTATTTTACCCCTGCCACCTTTAGAATTTGAAAGAAGAGTATTCCAGTCAACATTGTCAAAAGCTTTTTCTAAGTCTACAAATGCTAGAAACGTAGGTTTGCCTTTCCTTAATCTAGCTTCTAAGATAAGCCGTAGGGTCAGTATTGCCTCACGTGTTCCAATATTTCTACGGAATCCAAACTGATCTTCCCCAAGGTCAGCTTCTACTAGTTTTTCCATTTGTCTGTAAAGAATTCGTGTTAGTAATTTGCAGCCGTGACTTATTAAACTGATAGTTCGGTAATTTTCACATCTGTCAACACCTGCTTTCTTTGGGATTGGAATTATTATATTCTTCTTGAAGTCTGAGAGTATTTTGCCTGTCTCATACATCTTGCTCACCATATGGTAGAGTTTTGTCAGGACTGGCTCTCCCAAGGCCGTCAGTAGTTCTAATGGAATGTTGTCTACTCCTGGGGCCTTGTTTCGACTTAGGGCTTTCAGTGCTCTGTCAAACTCTTCACGCAGTATCATATCTCCCATTTCATCTCAAGTACATCGCCCTTCTATAGGCCCTCTATATACTCCAACCACCTTTCTGCTTTCCCTTCTTTGCTTACAACAGGGTTTCCATCTGAGCTCTTGATATTCATACAAGTGGTTCTCTTTTCTCCAAAGGTATCTTTAATTTTCCTGTAGGCAGTATCTATCTTACCCCTAGTGAGATAAGCCTCTACTCCTTACATTTATCCTCTAGCCATCCCTGCTTAGCCATTTTGCACTCCCTGTCGATCTCATTTTTGAGACGTTTGTATTCCTTTTTGCCTGCATTTTTATATTTTCTCCTTTCATCAATTAAATTCAATATTTCTTCTGTTACCCAAGGATTTCTACTAGCCCTCGTCTTTTTATCTACTTGAGCCTGCGCTGCCTTCACTACTTCATCCCTCAAAGCTACCCATTCTTCTTCAACTGTATTTCTTTCCCCCATTCCTGCCATTTTTTCCCTTACGCACTCCCTGAACTCTGTACAACCTCTGGTTTAGTCAGTTTATCCAGGTCCCATCTCCTTAAATTCCCACCTTTTTGCAGTTTCTTCAGTTTTAATCTACAGTTCATAACCAATAGATTGTGATCAGAGTCCACATCTGCCCCTGGAAATGTCTTACAATTTAAAACCTGGTTCCTAAATCTCTGTATTACCATTATATAATCTATCTTAAATCTGTTTTATCTCCAGGCTTCTTCCATGTATACAACCTTCTTTTATGATTCTTGAACCAAGTGTTAGCTATGATTAAGCTGTGCTCTGTGCAAAATTCTACCAGGCGGCTTCCTCTTTCATTTCTTACCCCCAATCTATATCCTTCTCTCCCTTTTCCTACTACCGAATTCCAGTCACCCATGACTATTAAATTTTCGTCTCCCTTCAGTATCTGAATAATTTCTTTTATTTCATCATACATTTCTTCAATTTCTTCATCATCTGCAGAGCTAGTTGGCATATAAACTTGTACTACTGTAGTAGGCGTGGGCTTCGTGTCTATCTTGGCCACAATAATGCGTTCACTATGCTGTTTGTAGTAGCTTACCTGCATTCCTATTTTTTTATTCATTATTAAACTTACTCCTGCATTATCCCTATTTGACTTTGTATTTATAACCCTGTATTTGCCTGATCAAAAGTCTTGTTCCTCCTGCCACCGAACTTCAAGCTGCTTAAAGAATTTAATTTGTGCCTCAAATACCCACAATATTGATGAACTGAAGGTGTACATTCACCAAGAAATCAGTGCTGTTGCACCTGAGAAAATTATCACAAGCTTACATTTAAAATCTGTTAAAGTTTTTCACTGGCAACAGCAGAAGTCAAGCCACCTGAGTCAGTGATCGGTAAACTGCCAGGTAGGAGAAAATGCTGAGCAGGCCAAGACTAACAGGGAAGTGACTGCGACATACAGGACAGTTCGAGCACCCAAGTCTGCAAGTCAAGCAAAATGACAACAAGGCAACAGATAGATATCTTCATACTTCCCAGCAGAGTGTCACAGGAAAGCCCAGTTACAATGCAACAGTAACTTTTCAGCCCCTGATTAAAACTCTAAAGCCACTAGGAGAACTGACCACATGAGAAAACTAGTAGACATAATGTCACTGCTAACCCCCCCACAGCAGATGGCATGGAAAGTGGTAGCATAAATACTACAGCTTTCTTAATCTCACTCTCAGTTGCAGCAATCCTGTGGTACAGGTGAGGCTATGCCAGTCAAACCTCTGTGATCTAATCATTGACAATCATCTGTGGAGTCACAAGTATTGCTGCAGAGAGTATTCTGCAACTGCAAGCTGCAGCACCAACTCCCAAGACATCACTTTTGGGGTGCACAGAATGTCATAAGTCTGCTGACATAGTGAAAGCTTGACCAGCAGAACTAGGAATCTGTACATGATCTGCCATTGTGAGATGGAGTCATTGCTGCTGCTCCTCTCATTTCTGCAGCCGACATGAATGCTGACAGTCTCTGTCTCCTAACTGAGGGTGCATGTCGGGCTCTACACAACAATGAGTGCTTCAAGCTGGGCTGAAGGGTAAGTCTCCTGGCTGCACTTCCTCAATGAGAATGCTTCAGACATTGGCCCATCATCACTGTCCAATGAGGCCATGCTGTAATGTAACAGCCACTACACAAGGCTTTCATGATGCAGCAGAACCATTAGCAATGTGCACTCATCTCTGCTGACTGGGTCCACACCCTGATGACTCAATGATGTAGCAAGTGCCTGGGGAAGACAAGTCCTGTACTTCTGACAGATAAAATGTTTCGTTATGAATAATGATCTGTTCACACTCAAGTGTGAAGAGATCCTTCTCACGACACCCTGCTCAGTTCAATTGTAACACTATACGGGTCTGGCTCTGGACCCCTATATCTGGCGTCAGAAGTGGCTGACACCACTATATCTAGAGTCAGAGAGTGGATGCCAGCAGTAGAGATGTCTGTGCTTGGTGCCAGATCCACACACTTACAACAGCAGCAGCTGATACTGTCTGCCCAGTTCTGCTGTATGGTCAATGGCTATGGATTGCTGTGTACTACCCAATGAGTGACTGATATTTGTTAGCCTTCTTCCTGTGTCTTTAGTTGTGTCCATTATGAGCCATAAGGACCTCCACAGTATATTAAAAGTGTCATTTGTGAGACTACAAGAACCTCTGAATTTGTCTTTGCTTTGTGGGAATACTAGGAAAGTTTACCTGCAGCCAGTTAGATGTCAGTATTGCAATTAATCCAGGTATGACTTACCATGTGTTCAAGCTGTGGCACTTATATGTATTACATGTAGAAGGTTTGGTCATAAGGCATAGTGGAGTCTTGTTGGGCTATAATACAGAACAAAGAATAAGGTGCAGTTTGTTCTTATTTATGTATTGGATGTACTGTTTTTGTATTTTTCTTGTAAAGTGGCAGAGCTTGCACAAATGCCAGAAAAACAGGTCCGAAGGGGCAAATAGCTGCTATAGCCTTACAGAAAATGGACTATGAAGCACTGCATAAAAGTGTAGAGGAATGGGAAGCCACTAGTGGGCACCTACATTCCAATTTGAAGGAGACCGAAACTGTTTTGAGGGTACCCAACTTCCATCGATCCCACAGCATCTAACTTTCTATTGCCATTTTCAGGAAAAGTAATCAAGAATGTATCTGCTTCTATTGGTGATGTGAAATCCATCACCAAATTGGGAAAATAGTCCAAGGAAATGGCCTTGAACATGGCAAAATAGTGGTTAGTATGTGACAGGAAAACGTCTGTTATGTACTGTGATACTCTTAGTGAGGCCTCAATATTTATGAGTTGGCTAACAGTCACCAGGTGCTATTGTAAATACAACAGTTCAAGGTTTCTCAGAGAGAAACTCAGTGGACTGTTGCAGAAACATGGGGAATCAATGGAATCATTCTCTGACAGAAGCAGAAAATTTAATGCACAATCATATAAGTTAACACACAATACGGAGGTTGACAGAGCCAACCTGTGTGAGACACAGACTAGGGCTGTGGACGTATTTATAGCGACATTTCTGATGATATGTCAGTGAGAGTTAGAATGGAGAATTCAACTGATTTATCCGCTGCCATTAGAGCTGCAAAATGAATAGAGGAAATCAACAATGCTACATGGAGGCAGAGTGACCATGGAGGTTTCTGCTCTGAAGTGAAGCATTATAGGTGTGGGTGTTCACACCACATCAGAGAGCAATGTCATCAGTCATAACACTATGAATGTAGGGAGGTGGGCCATAAAGTGTATGATTGCCAGAAGAAAGCAAAAGGCAATGAATTCCTTTTTGAAGTTTGGAAATATCAAAACTGGAACTGATGTTGAAGCTTCTTTCAAAGTATCAAACAGTGTCTGACATTCAGTAGACCATTCAAATATTGCTCCTTTTCATAAGAAATGATTCAGAGTTTTGACAATTCCAGCAAAGTTCATCACAAATTTATAATAATAATTGCAGATACCCAAACAAGACTGCAATTGTTTAACTACTTGATGTGGTGAGAAGTTCTGAACTGCTGAGATTAATCATGGATCTGTTCCCATTCTTTCCTCACTAATTATGTGCTCAAGGTAATTTATTTCTGCTGCTGAAAAATGACAATTTTCAATTTTGAGTATTAGTTGTGCTGGCCTTAGTCTGTTGAATGCTTCCTCCAGCCATCATACATGCTCTTCTATACCCTTTGGAAAGGTGATGGTGTCATCAAGATACACCACACAGTGCCTCATCTTCAGCCTTCAAAGACACATTCAATAATCTTTGAGTTTAAGTAGCATTTGATGGTAATGAAAATGGCCCCAGGGGATAGGAAAAGCTGTCTTTGGCTGATCCTCTGGCACAATCTCCTGTTAATAATACCTGCTCTTCAGATCCATGTAGAGAAATATTTTCACTGACCCAAGTTATCCAGAGTCTCCATTACATCCTACATGGATATGCATCAATGCATGAACTATCATGCATTAAGGTACCAGTAGTCACTGTAAAATATGTAAAATCTGTATTTCCTAGTTCAGACTGGGAGCTTTTTTTGGCCCACACTCACAGGTGCTCCCTATGTCCTATCTCTATATTCAATAATACAATCTGCTAGCTCTTGGTGACCAATTCTTACATTATCAGCTGTATACATTTTGGAGTTATATTTGGTTTCTTATAAACTCAAGAATTATTTCCTGTTTTTATCTTGTGCTGTGTGACTGGTGTTGCTGGTAATGAAACACATGGATAAAATAAATCTCTGAACTGCAGTAACAAGGTTTCCATCATTTTCCTGTCATTCCCCTGTACATCTTTTACTTTTTCAGATAATGCAGAAGTGTTGATAGTTCGTTTGCAGGTCCTCACTTGACCTATCTATGTCATCATCCTCTAATATATCCAAATTAGCAATCAACATACCCTTTGGAAAACTCACCATATCCATACCAGAAACATCAAGACTTAATGGAAGCTCCATCCTTGTCACTGACCCATACTATACTTCCGCATACTAAACTATATGAATTATCTAAGTCCTCATTAGTTTGCAATGGCTCTACAACACATAATAAACTCTTGGGTAAGTCTACACCTATGCTAAGCTACATTGGGTTCCTTGTACAAAATGGAATTTAGTGTTGTGTTCACAGTTTATTTAGTGCCACCTTCATGACTGGTGAACCTCACAATACCGTAACACTTGCTGCAGCTGTTGTCCCTAGATGAAACAAATGATAAATGATTTGCCCCCCCCCCCCCAATTTCAATTGTATGCTGTGAAAGGTGAATTTTTTCATGATAATTAACAGGAAAGTTGAGTCCTAGAATCACACTGTTCCCTTCCCCAACATGCGGCAACACTTTCACATGAATTACATAAATAATAAAAGAACTAGAAAGAAACAATATCAAAGAACTGGAAATAATGGAAAACTTTTTAAGAATAAAGTACTAAACTTAGAAGGTTTTGAAGGCAGAAGAAATAAGAAATTGGAAACAACATGAACAGAAGGAAAGAAAAAGACAGCATGAGGACAAGATGAAGCAATACTGGAAAAACAGGAAACCACAAAGTAAGAAAAGGAATTGAAGCTATTACACAATACTAGTTTTTTAAATGATTTTGTAATGCCTTCAGCTGATAGTTTCTTTATTTGTAAGATTGCATAATTTTGGCCCTAGGCTATTTTCAAGTATCTTATACAGAAGCATTGTACATTAGATGCAATAGTACCACTACTGATGACAAAATGTCAGCTGAAGACATCACAAAATCATTTTAAACACTTCATCTCAGCTGCAGGTCATGTTTCAATGAAGATTACATAATCCTGATTGGTCAATATGAAGATATAAAAGATGTAAATGTACATATGTTGAGTAAAACATGTTTAATGGGTCTCTGTCTGATGATCTGGAACTAGGACTGAATAATATTCTTAGAAGATACTTTTTCATGCTAAAAATATTATCTCTAAGCTCACTTCTCCCAAAGAATTATACTGGCAGTAATTACTGAAAGGAAACTGCAGAATATACAATATCTTTCTGTCTTATGTTTCCTATAGCCACAGTCACAAATTTAACTGAAATAAAGTACTTCATTATTTCTAGGGTCTGGTTATTCCAATTAAGTTTCTGACTTATGAGTAGATGTTACTTAGATTGAATGTGAAATCATGGTTAATTTCTGTACAGTCCTCACATGAAAAATTTGTAATGTTTATCTCTGCATTATATTTTGACTTTTTCTATATCTATACAAGATGTCACAAGACCAAAAATAAATAAATAAATAACCAAAATATTTTAACACTATATGTTTCCTGTACACCACTGTTTGAAAAGATGTGCAGTTAAGTGAGAAGTACGTAAATGTATGCCATGAGTAGTGTCAAAATCTATTGATAAATTGACACTACACAATTTTTAACTTTGTGGAAGTTGTATGGTACATATTCCAATAGATTAGTAAAATTAATACAATGCTGTGTGATATAATTCTTTACAACTAGCACATTAATCAACCTACAGAGAATTACATATTTCATTTTCCAACAATATATTTCATTCCACGAGAGAAATTCTGCGGACTTTGCTGATATGTATTTTGAAGCAAGACATCAAAAGAACTGCATTGTACTAATATAGTTTGTGGAGTACAACAGTGTTACCATGGTTAATTCTGTAATTAGAATTGGGTATTGTTAAGAAGTAGATAGCATTGTTATGAAACTGAGTTTTTATTAAATGATGTAAATGCTGAGTTTTGGGGAAAATACTGTTTGCTTAAACATTCATATGTTGATTGAAATAGTTTGGTATGTTTTGTAAAAGGAAATTGTTATTTCTCACATTTCAATATTACTTTAAGAAATCCATGAAGTGTCTAAGAAATTGCAGAACTTGCAGAAGATGCACTATGGTAACTTGTAATGTTGAGCCAAAATGTATTGATTAGTTGTAGATTAAAAGACGTGGAACATTACAAGATTTGCATATGTTAGTTAATAGGAACTCATTATTTCAAACAGCAGAAGAATTTGTTAGTAAGATCAGATATCATGTTCAACACATTTTTCCACTGGTAACAATTTTATCTGTAATAACAACACTGAGCATTTTTTTTTTATTTACTCAATTTTCATTTGCTACAAAAATTAACTTAATTTACTTTACACATAATGCATATGTAAATTGTTATCTTTAACACAAAATAAACAGTTGCTCATGATACAATACATGAAATTATCTAAAAATAGAAATTATTATCTAATTTAAAATTTACCAGACCCCTCCATAAATAAGTGTAGGAAGAAATTCATGTGAGTGTTGTATATTTGAGGGTAGGGTATGTCTTCAATCTTAATAACTCAAGCTCTGTCTGTAGAACCAATATTTCATTATGCTGTTTCTGTATTTTGGCAACCATTCTGTTCCGCTTCATTATTGTTTCCAATCTATTAAGAAAACAACCATTAAAAAACTTGTTTCTTAATTTAAGAAAAATTAATGTGTGTAAAGTGTGTATAATTTCACAAAAGTGATCCTTCCCTTAATTTTACCTTTTAAAGATAATCAGCCATTGGGAAACAATAGCATGATAATAATAATAATAATAATTTTATTGTCATTCGGCCATTACAGCAATAGACAACATCATATACATACTAAAATACACAACAGGTTTGTTATTAACATTATAGTATTATATTACAGTTGATAAATTCTCTTATGTCATAGAATGGGTGAAGGATTAGGCAGTCATGAATTGTTTGTTTGAATAATTGTTCAGGTAATTCTTGAACAGATTGACGAAGATTATTAAATAATTTGTACCCCATGATTTCATAGCTGTTGAGTGACTTTGACAGACTGTGGTAGGGAATATAGAGGCACCTATTCCTTTTTGTATTGTGGCTGTGTACATTTTCTCTGGTTTTTGTTTCTGGTAATATGTCATGTACACAGCTAGAGTTCCCTCACAAAATAATTCCATATGTTATTATACTTTGAAAGAATGAAAAACAGTATGTTCTAACATATTTTTCAGGAATACAATCCATAAGTCACTTTAATAGGTAAATAACTCTTGACAACTTACCACTAATATATTGTACATATTGACCCCAAGATAATTTATCATCTATGTATACCCCCAAAAATTTGACATAACTTGGATCATCTGACAGAAGCTTATCCCTAAGACTACAAACGATCTGCTGTGTTTTGTCTTCATTCAGCAGGAATCCATTTGCCTTGAACCAATAGGATGCTTGGTCAATTGTCTTTGCTGCACAAGTTTTAAGGCTATTGAAATCATCACTAGCATGAAAAAATGTTGTATCATCTGCATACAACACAGTGGTGGACTTGGTAGATGATGGCAGATCATTTATCATTATTAGGAATAAAAAGGGGCCCAGTACAGATCCCTGCGGAACACCTACCTTGACTTGTTCTATACTCGACATTTCTTTCCCTACCCAAACAACTTGCTTACAATTCTGAAGATATGATTTTATTAATGTAAGGCTGTTATGTCTAATTCCACAGAATTCCAGTTTCTCTAGGAGTGGCTTATGCTTTACACAGTCGAAAGCTTTGCTTAGATCACAAAATGTGAGTTGAGAATAGCCCTTATCCTCATACACTTGATGTAAGTATTTGACTACAAAGTCTATAGCATCTACAGTAGACAACTTTTTCCTAAAACCATATTGGGATTCACTAATTATTCCTAATTTGTCAAAATAAACAGATAGCTGTTGGTAATACCACATAGATAATATTGTGGGGAAGGTGAGCCAAAGGTTGCAATTCATTGGCAGGACACTTAGAATATGCAACAAGTCCACTCAAGAGACAGCTTACACTACACTCATTCGTCCTCTGTTAGAATATTGCTGCGCGGTGTGGGATCCTTACCAGGTGGGACTGACGGAGGACATCGAAAGGGTGCAAAAAAGGGCAGCTCATTTTGTATTATCATGTAATAGGGGAGAGAGTGTGGCAGATATGATATGCGAGTTGGGATGGAAGTCATTAAAGCAAAGACATTTTACGTCACGGCGAGATCTATTTATGAAATTTCAGTCACCAACTTTCTCTTCCAAATGCGAAAATATTTTGTTGAGCCCAAACTACATAGGTAGGAACGATCATCAAAATAAAATAAGATAAATCAGAGCTCGAACAGAAAGGTTTAGGTGTTCGTTTTTCGCGCACGCTGTTCGGGAGTGGAATGGTAGAGAGATAGTATGATTGTGGTTCGATGAACCCTCTGCCAAGCACTTAAAAGTGAATTGCAGAGTAATCATGTAGATGTAGGTAAATTACACATTCCAGTATTTTAGAAAAAGCTGGGACTATGGAGATTTGTCTGTAATGGGAAGGTCAGTCTATATCTCCCTTTTTATATATTGGAACTAACCTAGCCACTTTGAGTTCTTCAGGAAAATATCCATCAGATTTACATTTATTTATACAGTTATAAGAGTCGAGGGACATCAAAGGGAAGCAGTGGTTGGGAAGGGAGTGAGACAGAGTTGTAGCCTCTCCCCGCTGTTGTTCAATCTGTATATTGAGCAAGCAGTAAAGGAAACAAAAGAAAAATTCAGAGTAGGTATTAAAATCCATGGAGAAGAAATAAAAACTTAAAGTTCGCCGATGACATTGTAATTCTGTCAGAGACAGCAAAGGACTTGGAAGAGCAGTTGAACGGAATGGATAGTATCTTGAAAGGAGGATATAAGATGAACATCAACAAAAGCAAAACAAGGATAATGGAGTGTAATCGAAGTAAGTCGGGTGATGCTGAGGGAATTAGATTAGGAAATGAGACACTTAAAGTAGTAAAGGAATTTTGCTATTTGGGGAGCAAAATAAATGATGATGGTCGAAGTAGAGAGGATATAAAATGGTGACTGGCAATGGCAAGGAAAGCATTTCTGAAGAAGAGAAATTTGTTAACATCGAGTATAGGTTTAAGTGTCAGGAAGTCGTTTCTGAAAGTATTTGTATGGAGTGTAGCCATGTATGGAAGTGAAACATGGACGATAAATAGTTTGGACAAGAAGAGAATAGAAGCTTTCGAAATGTGGTGCTACAGAAGAATGCTGAAGATTAGATGGGTAGATCACATAACTAATGAGGAAGTATTGAACAGGATTGGGGAGAAGAGAAGTTTGTGGCACAACTTGACTACAAGAAGGGATCGGTTGGTAGGACATGTTCTGAGGCATAAAGGGATCACCAGTTTAGTATTGGAGGGCAGCGTGGAGGGTAAAAATCGTAGAGGGAGACCAAGACATGAATACACTAAGCAGATTCAGAAGGATGTATGCTGCAGTAGGTACTGGGAGATGAAGAGGCTTGCACAGGATAGAATGGCATGGAGAGCTGCATCAAACCAGTCTCAGGACTGAAGACCACAACAACAATAACAACATACAGAGTGTTAAGAGGTACGCAATATAGTATATTACTTTCTTTAGTATATTACTTTCTTTAGTATATTACAGGATATGTCATATATATCTACACTGTCTGAAGATTTCAACCGTTTTACAATACTTAGGACAAGACTAGGTGAGACCTCGGAGAACATAAACGTGCCTGTGTCTGTACGTGTTCTGCAAACATTTTTAGAAAGAACTTTGATGAACTGATATCATTTTTGATTATAGTATTTTGTACATCTTCAACAGATTTAATAAAGAAATCATTGAATTTTTGGGAACTTATATTAATTTATTTGCTTCTTACATCTTTAGCAACACCATTTATTAATTTCCATGCAGCTTTGCACTTATTTGTGGAATTATCAATGGTATTGAAATTATGTGCTTTTTTGGCTTCCACAATGGCTTTTTTATACTCATTCCTGCATTTTATATAGGCTAATCTGGCATGTTCTGTTTTCTGATTGCTACAACAGCAACACCATTGTGCAACACCATAACTTGATTTTTCATATTTGATAATCATTTAGTGTACCATGGATTTTATCTGTTTCTAAAGCCTTTGTCAGTTAATTTGCATTTCTTTATGGGGATGTTGTCATTAAATTGTGTCAGAAATGTAAAAATCTCTCAAATAATAGTTTCCCTGACAAATCAGCACTAAGTGCTGTGTCACCACGACATAGGTTGAACCAGTCTCTCTCAGCAAGGGACTTACAGAGCTGAACAATTTTGTCATCTGTGACAGGTCTGGTGATTATAACTTTTGGGACAAGCTTAGGAATAGGTCTATTACTCTTATCAATACAGATCCTACTTGTATAGTTAAAAGATACAGAGTCATGATCTGAAAATGGAAACACTGTAACATCACATGATTCTTCGGTAGTTTTAAAGTTGACAAAAAAAATTATCAAGACATACTTTATCTCTTGTGGGCCTGTTATTGATCGAGTGCAAATTGCACTGTTTTAGAAGGTTTTTCAACTCAGTCATAGTATGTTTATGTGTTGTTGTATCAAAATCTACATTCAGATCTCCACCAATTGTTATGTCATAATGCAACCATCTGGTCCCTCTTAGTACATCTA
This sequence comes from Schistocerca cancellata, assembly GCF_023864275.1. Taxonomy (NCBI): domain Eukaryota; kingdom Metazoa; phylum Arthropoda; class Insecta; order Orthoptera; family Acrididae; genus Schistocerca; species Schistocerca cancellata. Next base: position 731,409,822 of record NC_064626.1, read on the forward strand.
ACAGCATGTCCAATTTTTCTAGAAATACATTGATGATACCCTTAGGTGACCTGTAAAGGGATATTATTACTAACTTAAAACTGTCCATAACTAAACCAGTGGCTTCAAAGTTCTGTTCCTCACACAAATAATCTAGGTCCAATTTAGCAATGGGGCAGCTGAATGACTGGTTAATATATGTTGCCACACCACCTCTTATATGCAGTTTTCTACAGTAACTATTTGCTACATAATAGTCATCAAGTTTGACAACTGGAAGTACACTCTCAGCAACCCAATGTTCACTCAGACAGAAAATATCAAATTTGTTATCTAGTCCAAAACTGTTTACAATAAATTCTTTATCAATTAGTCCTTGAACATTCAGATAGCAAATTTTAGGATCATAATTGTTGTTTATTTTAGATTTTGGTGAGGTGTTATGAAATATGTTACACTACTTATCTTGTGGGATTCTTCATCTTGCTGACTTCCACTAAAAAATCATTTAGACGAAGAGGAGGTGCTGTTTTCCGTCTACCCATAACACTTGATGCTGCTTCACCTGCTGCAGTTCTCTTTTCTCCTTTTAAAGGCACTGTAGTTACTGTTGCAGGTGAAACTTCTGCTGTTACTGCTAGTGTTACTTCCTTTTCCACTGCTGCTACTGATAATGCCACTGGTGACTGTGACGCTTTACATGTTTGCACAGATGTAATTTTTTCATCATAGAGTGTATCTGCAGATGTTTCTTCCTCATATGCCGTTGGTGCACTTTTCTTTTCTGTTGTCATTGGCAGAAAACCTGTTGCAGGTAGTGCTATTTTTATGTAGGCATCCACTCCTACTGTCTTTATCACCTGGAGAATTTCTTTGGCCTGCAGTTTCTTGCCTAGGTTGTTTCTGTTCAGTCCATGTCTAGTAAATTGCTCTCTTACTGAACTCGTTGCTTCAGTGAAAGTTGTGTGCACAAAACCGCTACAAATCTTCCTGAATTTCCAATTTGTTGTGATGATTTCTCTGTTTACACGAGTCTTCTGTTAAGTTGTGTCTGTAGGGAATGTTTACAACAAATACCTTCACCTGTGAAATTTTTCCTAGTGATTCTTTCAGTGTTCTTACAGCAAGGCTGCTTTTGTTTTTATAGACATTGTTTCCTCCTCTGATTATGACACAGTTGACATCACTTTTCATGGCACTTTCACAGTTTTTCAGCACTTCCCGTAGAGGAGCACCAGGTTTCGAAATTCCAGTCACATGCTACTGACTGACACTCAGATGAGATCATTAAAACAACAGGTATGCCCATTTACTTTGCAATACAGTTCTTCCTACTCATTTTTTGTAGTCACAACACTGGAAAAATTTTGGTCATATTAAAAAAAATGATTTAAGACAATTAGTTACCATAGGACCACATTATTGTGTCACTACAGCAGTGACTGTGTTACTGTTCACAAATATTGTCCAAAAATAAATTAACTGAGAAGTAAACTGTAAGAACTCTGAGATCTTTCAAAAGGCCCCTACAAAATGTGCAATGTAACATTATCATTGGTGATGTACAAGAATACAGTATCCAACATCCTGTGGACAATAAGTTTGTGAGAAGGGGAACATTTGACCAATTTTATAATGATCAAGGAAGCAACTGACAATGGCTTTTTTGAAGTCACCATGGCATTTAGTTTTAATAATTTTTAGAGCAATAATGAAACATTTAAAGCTGTGTGGCAAGAAGGGGAATTCAAGTTGATTTTTGAAGTGTAACTGTTATGTTTTATCCAATGGAACACTATAATAATATACATAGCAGAATGCTTATACTTGTCTCAAGACAAGTCAGCAGTGTCTTACTCATATTACAGTAATATGAAATTGACACACAGTTTTAATTATCTTGATAATCAATACAAGACACCATTATGCCATTATTGAAAGTGAAGGGTGTGACACACACACACACACACACACACACACACACACACACACACACAAGGAAGAAGGAATGATAATAATAATAATAAGAAGAAGAAGAAGAAGAAGAAACCAACAGGTTATTCTCAATCAATAGACCCTTATCAATCATTTACAGCTGTTTTCATCTCTAGATTACATTTCTATAATGTGACACATTTCAATTTGTTTTTGTTGGCAGCCTGTACAAGGCTGGGTTGATAATTAAAAATGTTCTGCTGACTCATGGCAATGTACAAACAAGATTTCATTTAGAAATAAACAACTTTGCAGACATTGCTATCTGAGTGAGACAAAAAGTAAATTGCTTATACCGTTGCACTTATAACATTCAGTTCTATTGCATGTTTCAGCATTTATATGAAGTATTTGGATCAGACCTAGGGATGGGAATTTTTCTTACCAAAAGTCTCTAGGTGGATACGAGGTCTGTTCAAAAAATTCCAGAAATCTGTCTACAAAATTCTTCTACACTGACGTTTTACTTATTGTGTATGGTCTCCTTTGAAATACTCTCCTCCACAATTGATACACTGTTCCCAATACCGTTTCCATTTCCAGAAGCAGTCTTCATATACCTCTTGCTGGATCACACAAAGAACCGTTAGGAAATTTTCTTTTTCTTTCATCTATCATTGGAAATCTTCATCCTTTCAACAGGGTTTCCAGCTTTGAAAATTAAAAACATCCACAGGGGCTAGGTCAGGAGAGGACAGAGGATGAAGAAGCACAGTGATTTCATTTTTTATGCAATAGTCACACACCAAAAGGGATGAATGTGGGGGTGTGTTATAGTGATGCAAAGGCTGTGAATTGTCTCACCACATTCAGGCCATTTCCTTCTCACATTTTCTCACAGGCATCGCAACATGTCCTGATAGTACCACTGATTAACAGTTTTTCCCTGTGGCAAAAATTCATAGTGAACTAATCCTTCAAAGCTAAAGAATATTATCAACATGGCTTTGACATTTGACCTGACCTGATAAGCTTCTTTTGGTCTTGGGGAACTTTTCCTGACCCACTGTAAAGATACAATATTGCTCTCAATATCATAACGATAGACCCACATCTCATCATCAGTTATGATTCTCTTAAAGAACACCTCATTCTCATTTTTGTGATCCAAAAGTTCTTCACAGATTGCGATGCAAAGGTCTATCTGTTCTTGACTCATGAACCATGGGACGAACTAGGCGGCAACACGATCATTTTCACCTGCCTCGAGATGACTGGGTGTTTGTGTTGTCCTCATCATTTCATCATCATCCAGGAAAGTGGCGAAATTGGACTGCGCAAAGGTTGGGAAATTGTACGGGCGCTGATAACCGCGCTGTTGAGCGCCCCACAAACCAAACATCATCATCATCATCACGATCATTTCAAGATGCTGTGCCAGCATTTCACGAAATGATCCAACTGAAATGTTACATTCTTCTGCAATCTCTTGGACAGTCAGTTTTGATTTCCATGTGCAGTTCCCTTGACATTTCCAACATGAGTCCCATAGGTAGACATCAGAGAGCTTCCTGAATGAGAGTCACCTTTAACTTCCATCTGACCATTTTTAAACCATGTGAACCATTCGTAACACCAAATAAAGCACTAAGCACTCATCACTGTAGGCTTCCTGCATCATCTGGTGTTCTCTGTAAATGTTTTCTTGAGATTCACACAAAATTTATGCAGACACATTGCTCCTCTAACTCTGCCATCTCAAAATTCGCAATAGTGTGATGCAGCATTCTACTCAATACAGCACTGAACAATAACTAAGAGACATACACCAATGAAACTTCCAGCACTTACAAATTAAAGACAGGAATGTGCAGATATACCTACCACATTTCTCTCCAACACACCATTAGTGTGAAATTATGAACATTCTGGAAGTTTTTGAACAGACGTTGTATGTGGTAGCTACATTCTCATAAATCACATAAGTCATATGAAAAGGAGGTTTTTTCATGGATGGTACATGATAAAAAATAATGTTTAGATACCTTCAATGGTGACATATGAGTTGCTGTAATGTATAGTCTGTTCACAAAGAGAAGAATGATGACTCCCTAATTCTGAATCGGCAGAAGTCAGCCGACTTCGGCCCACTCATGTTTTGTGTCTGGCTGCTGCTGCCAACCTCATCAGTCTAATGCAGAACCTTGCCTATGTAACCACTGCAAAGTGGTTGTTGTGCTGTGTTGCACAATAATACACCTACTGATGAGTGATGAAGCAGTTCCTGTCTCATCACTCAAAGAAGGAAACGTTGTGAGTAGGTGGGCAAAAATAAAGAGTTGCTACATCTTCTCTCTCAACTGATGAGATAAACAATGACTTACACAGAAGTGAGGTACAGCACTATGAGGAGAATTTGGAAATTTTACAAAGGAAATCACCAGAAATTCTCAGAAAAAAGAGGTCAATTTCAATTCAAATTTTTCAGTTTGACAGTGCTTTGAAATTGGCCTCCCCTTTGTTTGAGCTACTTTAAAGTGTTCATTTAGTTTGTGTGTGTAAAATAATCATTACTGATTGTGGGAATTTCCAGTACTAAAAGTTTGTGTGTGTAAAATAATCATTATTGATTGTGGGAATTTCCAGTACTCAATTGTTTGCCCTGGCGGGCCCTCATTTACAAATAATCAACAAAATAGAATATCTTCTTATCCAGTACATGACTAAACCCATAATAACAATGGCAATTATTGTCACAATTTAAGTTTTGCTATGTGTTCTTTTCAAATTTGGATTGTCTATGAAAACTGATGCAGAATTTGATTTGTGTTGAATAAAGGAGCTTCAATTTCATGAAGCCTGTAGCCTTCGCTATGCACATGTCTCAGTTTTTAGTTTCATAGATGTTCAATACACAGAAGTTGACAGCTGGTATGGTGGACAATAGATGTCAAAGCTGCATGGAGTATTGCTAGCAATGTATGATGTAAATGTGGCTTGTTCCCCCCTCACTGCCCCTCAACCCTCAGCAGCCAGTGTGCTGGGAGTCAGTGGGTAGAGCTCACTTCTTCTGCTAACTGCATTCCTTTCAAAATTTGTTCTTCTTGTTGTGAAGTATATGGGATATACTTTGGCTTAACATTTAAGATTATCCCAAGAAATGAACAACTACATAAAACAAAATTCAGTTTCCATGGTTTTCAGATATAAATGCACTATGTTGCTTTATATTTAATCATTGTGTTGCTGAGTTCTAGAAATTACCTATTATTTATTTCTCAGTGTTCTAATCTTTGTTAATTAAATCTATATGGCAATTCATATTAATTGTTTTACAAAATGTTGTTTAATAACAGTACCAAATATAATTGTAGTTTTTTGAGAAAAATTGTTGTGGAAGTAACTAAAATGTTTTTTGAAAATCAAGAAGTACTGCACTGACCTTATTTCCTTGATCCATGCCTTTCAGCATGACATGCAGGAGACATATGGGTTGGGTTTTGTATCAGTGATCTATGTTGGTTAGCATGGAGTAGATCATAATGCTTGAAAAATGTCATTTTCTCAGCTCAGAACATGTTCTAAGGTACAAAATCAGCTAATCTTCTTGTAGATGGAATTGACCTGTGATTTCTCGAGTAATTGATCACAGTATTTTAGGGTCTAAACCAGAACACATTAAAATATCTTAAAAACAATGAAATGGGCACAGCACCAAGTGAAGAAGAGCAACATCAATATGGAGATAACCATGCCAGCTTCAGAAGATGAAATTTATATGTTTACTGAACCTGTTGTGAGCCTAATTTCAAAATTTAGTGTGAAATTAGAAATATGTGTGCTCATTCAACCCATCACATATTGTATAACTCCCATATTATGAGAGATCATTTATGGATCTTGTAAGAGTTAAGATGTTCTTTAATACAAATTACAGTACATGACTGACAGTGACTAACAGCAATGTTTCTAACAAGAGTTTACAATTCTTGAATTTAGGTAACTTAATGTATAGAAAGAATGGCTGATATAATAGGCTTTTAGTTTTCCATTTACTATGAAGTGTTTTCTAGTTTACTGTATTAGGATGAAGATATTTAGGTCAGAATACAGAGTGACCTCTAAATGCTAGACAAGGAGGGCAAATCTGCAAAGATTTGCATATGTTTGTTGTGCATGGAAAAAAAATCTCTGAAGTGTTGAAAAGAAGGGGTGGTTAGAACTGAGTTGCCAGAATCAGTGTTTTGACTTAGTGAATGGAAATAAAATGCTCTACTGAATGAAATAAATGGAAGCAAATCTAGCAGGCATTTGGAAACAATGCACCAGTTTACTTTGCACCCTACTACAGATGATGCTACTGTTGGTTTGAAAAAAAAAGAAAGAAAGAAAAGAAAGAAAAGAAAGGGGCTGAAACTTAAATAAACAGGAAAATAAATGAAATCACTAGTGTACCTAATCTTGATTTACATAAATGATCTAGATGATAATCTGAGCAGCCCCCTTAGATTGTTTGCAGATGATGCTGTAATTTACTGTCTAGTAAAATCATCAGATGATCTATTCCAATTACAAAATGATCTAGACAGAATTGCTGTATGGTGCAAGAAGTGGCAATTGGCACTAAACAAAGAAAAGTGTGAGGTCATCCACATGGGTACTAAAAGAAATCTGATAAATTTTGGGTATACAATAAATTGCACAACTCTAAGGGCTGTCAATTTGACTAAATACCTAGGAAATACAATTACGAGCAAATTAAATTGGAAAGACCACATAGATAATATTGTGGGGAAGGGGGAATAAAGACTGCACTTTGTTGGCAGAACATTTAGAAGATGCACCAAACCCACTAAAGATACAGCCTAAATTACAGTTGTCCATCCTCTGTTGGAATATTGCTGCACAGTGTGGGATTGGTAGGATTGATGGAGGACATCAAAAAAGTGCAAAGAAGGGCAGCTTGTTTTGTGTTATCATGCAATAGGGGTGAGAGTGTCAGTGATATGATACGCGGGTTGGCGTAGCAGTCACTGAAACAAAGGTGGTTTTCTTTGTGGCGAGATCTATTTACAAAATGTCAATCACTGACTTTCTCTTCCAAATGTGAAAATATTTTGTTGACACTCACCTACGTAGGGAGAAATGATCATCATAATAAAATAAGAGAAATCAGAGCTTGAACGGAAATATTTAGGTGTTCCTTTTTCCCATCCACCATTTGAGAGTGGAATGGTAGAGAAGTAGTATGAAAATGGTTTGATGAACCCTCTGCCAGGCACATAAGTGTGAATTGCAGAGTAACTATGAAGATGTAGATGTAGATGTAATTATTGCAACCAAATTCTGGTTTCATACTTCTACACCTTGTAGATGCCGATCCTTCTGAATAACACCAACGGCCAAGTGAAATTTTTTCCAGGGTACAGAAAGCTGGAGCGATCCTCGACATTGCAAAATGCATTTTCAGGGTGAGTGACATTGAATTCCTCACTTACTCTCTGCCACTGACTCCCATCTCCTCCTTGAGACATTACAGGCCAGACTTTCTACATCCCTATACCTTCAAAGGCCTCTGGTGTTTCATCAGCATGGTTAGCTTTTTCTGTCAACATTTTAAGGATGCTGCTTCCACCCAAGAGCCCCTTCCTACAGCTCTCCATGGCTATAAAAATGAAGGTGACAAATTGGTTTCTAGATCACAGGCCTTGTTGACAACTTTGAGAAAACAGAATTGGACCTTACCAATGTAGCCCCATTGGCCCACTCCCATCTTAGTGCCCTCCTCACAATAGTGGCAGACATGAACCAGACAGCTATTGTGGCCATACTACAGCAATGCATCGACAATGTCTGATAAACTGATCACCTTTTTTTTCATCCAAGCTTTCTGATGCACTCGGATGCACATGACCATGAGCTGCTTGCAGTCCGCAAAGCCGTCTGCTATTCCTGACCTTGACTGAAGGGATGCCTTTCTACGATTTTTACAGGCAATCCGCCCTCTCACCTATGTTTTTTGCAGGAAAGACATAGACTAGATCTCACCCCAACAGCTTAGTCTAATGGAGTACATAGCACAATTCACTACCAACATCTGGCTTGTTGCTGACATAAATAACATTCTGACAGATTGCCTTAGCCCTGCTTGCGCAATCACCCAAACCTTACACTATAATGCCTTCGCCACTGCTCAAGAGGTTGACCTGGACCTAACTCAAGCCCTTCAGAATTCCAACTCTGGCATCAAACTCCAGCTATGATCAATACCCAGCTCTGACTGTAAGATCTGATGATGTCATGGATCCTTCCCACCTACTGAAAACTGGCATTTGATGGCATCCACAGCCTCACAAACCCAGGCATCCATACTTTTGCCACCCTTACGAAACAATGTTTTGTCTGACTGGGGATACAATGCAACTGCAACCAGTGGGCCCAGTCCTGTATTCTGTGCTAGAATGCCAATGTCAGATGGCATGTTCACACCCCTGCAGTCGCTTTTCCCCCAACACAACACTGTACGCCTCAACATTGTTGACCCACTACCCTCCTCCAATGGCTTTTGATATATACTGACAATTAAAGACTGATTTACAGTCTGGCCAGAGGTCACTGCTATTTAGCCAAAACAGTGGCTGCAGCCTTAATTCAGACCTGGGTGTCCAGCTTCGGATACCCCAGTGACATTACCACAGATCATGGGTACCAGTTTACCTCTGCCTTATTCGGTTCTCTGACTGCCACCTATAGCTCCAATTTATATCGTATCACCAGCTCCTACCCCTGTAGCTAACAACATGGAGGAGTGACACACTTGAAACCACAAATACGTATTATTTTTTCGAATGCTCTACCCCTGGCACTTCTAGGCCTGCACATCGTACACAATACTGACCTGGGAACTTCTCCCACTGAGCTATTATACTGACAGCTACTTGCCATTCCGAGCAATTTCTCGGAAGTAACCCCACTTTCTCCCTACAGCATCATTCCCGGCAGCTCCAAGGCTTCAAAGCCCAGCTGTGACCAACACCTCCACAATGTCATGGTGAGCACTGTACCTTCATCCTCCATGACTTGACAGCACGCACACACATCACCCTTTGGTTGGACACATATCGCCTGTTGCTCCACCATCAGTATTTGGGCATGAACTTGATGCTGCAATGCGGGGGCAAGACATTCTCCATTAGTCTGAATGGGGCTGCAACAAGGGTCTCCACTGACATGCTCAAGTCAGCCTATGCCCTACAGTTCCCTCCAGTCAATGAGTACAACATCATCCACATGGAATTGCTTCCACCATCCACTGTACCCCAGTCGCAGCACTACCAACACTGCCTCCAACACAATACAGTCAAACTCTGTCCCCTATACTGTTCCTGATGTGCTACTGACCGACGCAAACCATGGTGCTGTGTCCAGCAAACCAGCATTTGATGCTGCTCCAACAGCACCTCCAGCTTGCCACTGTCTGACTACATGGCTGACACACTCCCAAAGCATGGGACCCCAATGTCGTCATCAAAATGCCCTTTCAACTGCAGCTGTTAGTATGCACACCATTGGAATAGCGACACTTCTTCACATGCTCCCAACCATGTGCATAGGAACTGCCCATGCCCCTCCTCTCACTGGAAGCCACAGCATGAACATGAGCACAGCAGCAAAAACATGTGCGTGCCTCTCAGCAAGCATCCTCTGTCAGCTCAAAACAACCTTCTGTGCAGTTGGCACCAGTGTTTTCCTCTTCAAGGGGGGAACGGTGTGGTGACTCCTTCCTCTCACCTTCAGTAGTAGCAGCAGCAGATGACAGTCCATGCTGACCAAAAACAAACGATTGGGTCATTACACCACAGGTAGAGCTTAGACCGCCACACTTTCTGGACACCACACACTCTGAACCATTGCTCAACCAGCCTCTGCTCCCACTTTGATGAGACAGTGCCTAATGGTTGTGCTCTTGGCAGCTCATCACATGCAATGCCATGTGGCCCATATCATCAGCTGCCACACCTCACTGGAGTTGATGCTAACAGCAGGATTTTGCACCTGCATCAGATTTCCATGTTTTTCTGCAGTCCAGTTAATGAGGAGTGCTACCGTGTCTCCCACACTGCCTTCCTGAGCTGCTTTTCCTCAAGGGATCTATCTTGACTGTGGCTATACAAAGTCAGATGCCGGACACCCACTTTGTCCCTCCTCCCCCTCCCCCACTATCAGCACCTTGATTATTATGTGCAGTGTAGTATACTTTAGTGTGGTGAAGTTCGGTGAGCCTCAGAAGTACCAGGTGGGTTATTATCATTTCATCCCTGGTCACTTTGGCACCCCTTTACTGCCAAGTGCACCACTGAAATGAGTTTTGTCTCTGACCATGCAGGATCCTTTGACCCCTAGGTATGTCTGCCTCACTCGCAAACATCCCCTTTTTCCCTATGGATATATAAGACTTGAGTATGGATGTCATTCCAGCAAAACTCTGTGTAATGTCCCTCCTCCCTGCACTGGCCTACTCATGCCAATACATGACATCAAACAGAATACAACTGTATAATAATTAACCATGTTCAAAGTCTCTGCCACGAGTGAGGACCACCCTTGATTAAGAGGTTGTAGTCTACTAAAATTTGCTGTAGTAGTTAGCTTCGAATAGATATCTCACAAACCAGATTATCTACCTCTTTCAGTATGCTTCATTACTTGTTGTTATCCTTACTAATTAGTGTGTGTCTATAAAAATGTTAGTCATTAAAAGCATAGAAGGGAATCTTTAACCTCTTCCTTCAACATACATCAAATTTATGTATTATGCAGATACTGGAAGTAATTTTAATTTAAATACATCAGTGCTAACATAAAAATGAAAAATGACTAGTGTTTAAATTCTGCTACAAAAAGTAGGGCCCTGTTAAGGAATATTTAAAGAGGCATTTGAATTACTGGGGGATACCACGAAATGCGTGATAACTATATTACTGGTAACTGCTGAATAAAATTATGTAACCAAAAGTAATATGTATTTACGCTAATGAAATATATTTTGAAATATTGATAATTCTGTTTCAGTAGAAGAGAATTTGAATGTAAAATATAAGAAATTAATTGAAGCTGCCACCACAGTCCTAGCAAATGATGAAGTTAAATAACTGTGACGGTTCATGAAACAATAAGACTACTAATGAGCAAAGAGAATTCAAGGATGTAAATCAGCATCTACATGTACATCTGCATCATTACTCTGCAAATCATAGTGAGGCATATGGCAGAGGGTACATCCCATTGCACCATTTATTAGGTTTTCTTGCCATTTCATTCACTTATGGATTGTGGAAAGAATGATATTTAAGGCTGATTCTTGGAACTTTGTTGATAGACTCTCTTGGGATAGTTTACGTCTCTACCTCCAAGAGTCTGCCAGTTCAGTTTCATCCGTAACTCTGTGACACTCCCCCATGGATTCATCCTTGCTGTGGCAATTCATGCTGCTGTTCCCTGCGTAAGTTCCTGTTTGGTGTGGGTCCCACACACTTGACCAACATTCTAGAATGGGTCACATGAGTGATTTGTATACAATCTCCTTTATAGAATGATTGCACTTCCACAATAGTCTACCAACAAACCAAAGTCTACCTACTACCTGCTTTACCTACAAATGAGGCTATGTGATCATTCCATTTCATATCCCTGCCAAGTGTTACACCCAGGTATTTGCATGCATTGCCTTATTCCAACAGTGATAGATATATAGTCATAAGATACTAAGTTTTTTTTATGTACATGATTTTACATTTCTGAATGTTTAAAGCAAGTTGCCAATATTCGCATCACTTTGAAACCTTATCAAGATCTAGTGCATATTTATGCATCCTCTATCGAACAGAAATTCATCATAGATAAATGTATCATCTGCAAAAAGTCTGAGGTTACTATTAATATTGTCACATGTGTGTATCACATATGGAATAGGAGCAGGAGAATAAAATAGTATATATCTCAGTGGTGAGATTATAGCAAGTGGTGGTATTCTACCTTGCTATTTCATTTTGATCTCATAGTGTACAGAACAAAATATAGGACAACTACAATATTTATGCTTAGAAAAAGATAAAAAATACAGAAAGTTTACATATAATTCTTCCTGAATACGTTTTCCTTAAGAATTAAATTTTATGGGGTGAAAATGATGTTATATAGTTAATGCAATTTTCTCTTTTGGTACTACTCAATGAAATAAAAAATAACTTTCATTAGCATTTCCTTCACATAATTCCTAAATGTATTGGTTACATTTCTAACTGATTTATGTAGTACATTTTTCACACCATCATGACTGCTACTAGATTATTTGTTTAGCAAATGTATGTTTGTCTTGGCTCATGTATCACTGTTGTGCAATTCTACATTTGTTGTAAAAATATCTAGTTTTCTCCCTAAAGAGAATTAACCTTTTTTGCACTTAGCAGTACCCACATTTTTTGAAGTATTTATGTCACATTACTGCCTGAGCAATCTGAGTATATAACAGTGACTGCTCAGCTTACTTAGCAGTTACTCTCTATAGTGGTATCACTGAAGACTGCTATCAATCCACATTCACAAAAATTTTTCTCTGTTATTTATTCAGCTTCTTTACCTCCAATTTTTAAAGGGCTTGGCAATTTCTGGATGGAGAGAAGAGCATATGATCTGTCTCGCCCATGTTAAGCAACAATTTATTCTTGTGGAGCCAGGAGAGGAAATTATTTACTGTGTCATTAATTCTCAAAGAACTTAATGTATTGCCAGTTCCCTGTATTTACATTCTAGAAACAGTTTCATTTGTCAGAAGAATGATCTGTGTGCTGCAAATAGGGAAACACACAACAATGACACACAAACCAAGGCAAACAATCATTAGTTGAGCCACAAATTGAGAAAAAGTCATGATGGGGGTGAGGAATATGGGCAGCCTACTCTTCAACAAACTACTCCGATCTGTTACACATAAAATCATTCTTTCAGAAATAATATAAAGCAAATGCTAATGAAACCCACTTTTTATTCTGTTGCCAAGTATCTGAAGACAGACTATCCTCTTCCACATATCAACATTTATATTCATATGTTTGAAACCATTGTGAAGCACATGGCACATGGTACTTCCCATTGTACCAGCTTAATGGCTGCCTGTTCCATTCACTTATGAACCACAGGAAAAATGGTGGTTTAAATGCCTCTGTGTGTGCTGTAATTAATCTAATCTTGTCATCACAATCCCTTTAGGAATGATATGTAGGGAGTTGTAGTACATTAAAAGATTTGTCATTTAAAGCTGGTTCTTGAAACTTTGTAAATAGGCTTTCTTGGGATAGTATGTGTCTGTCTTCAAGTGTCTGCGAATTCTGTTCTTTCAGCATCTTTCTGACACTCTCCCATGGGCTGGACAAATCTGCGACCATTTGTCCTGCCCTCCTTTGTATCTGTTCAATACCTCTGTTGGTTCCATTGGTACAGGTCCCATCCTCTTGAGTAATATTCTAGGATAAGTTGCACAAGTGATCTGTAAGCATTATGCTTTGTAAACTGATTGCATTTTATTTGTGTTCTACCAATTAACTGAAGCCTGCCACATGCTTTTTCTATGACTGAGCCTATGTAATCCTTTCATTTCATATCCACACAAATAACTGCACCCAGTTGAATTCCATGTGACTCACTGATGTAAGATACTATGCTTTTTAGTTTTGTGAAGTGCATAATTTTACATTTCTGAACAATTACAGCAAGTTATCGGTGTCTGCATCACTTTCAAATCTTATCAGGATCTGACTAAATTTTATGTAGCTCTTTTCAGATAGCACTTCATTAAAGATAACTTCATCATCTTTGTTGAGTTTTATTCATATAAGCTGTTTGTCAACACTTCTTCTAATATGTATGCCATTCAGCTTTTAAATAATGCAAGAATTTAATTTAGGCAATAGCCCCTTTTCTTTGTAAAGGAATATTTGAAAGTGGAGTTCAGTATTTCTGCTTTTTGCCTTGTAGTTTCAATTTCTGTGTCATCCATGAGTGCCTGGACACTAGCTTTGCTATGACTAACAGTCTTTACATATGACCAGAATTTCTATTGTTTTGAGAGAGATCCTTTGATAATTTCCTGCCATGGCAGTTGTTGAAACCTTCATACATTGCCCTCTTGACAATCAAACATGTCTGATGCAGTATCTCCTTATCCATAACCCTAATATAAATCCTAAGAAAAGTATGTTCTGAAAGTACTCAGTGCTCAACTATGCACATAATTTTCTTTTAGTTTTGTATCTTGTTCTAAGCATAAATATTCTTGTTGGGCTATACTTTGTAGAGCTGTACACTTTTAGATCCGTGCACCATTCAAATAATTTAACATTTATGTATTTATATGTATCATAATCTATGTATTAATATGTACTGTTTGTATTTTTGTATACTAATGTAGCCACTGGATATTCAGTCATATCTATGTTCCATAGCTACCCTCATTTTTGTAACAAAATGCATGCAGGTATTTTATCCTGTTTTCATTTATTAACTGTTTAAGGTAAATTGTACTTTTATTGTTGTAAGTACTAAACAGTTTTATTCTAGTTGCAACTGTGTAATCTTTGTATAAGAATTTTTACTATGTATTTCATTTTTTGTTGTTATCAGACCCATATCTTTGATGAAATCAATTTAAGATTACTGGGCTTCAAAAGATAAATGAAACCAATTGTCCTCTGTGCCAGATTGGAAAAGAAAATTTTTGTCATTTACAAATAACACAGGAAAAATATTTGGATGGTTTAATGGAAGATCATTGATAAAAAGTGGGAAAAGAAGAGGGAATCCAGTACTGAGCCTTGTGGGACTCCACAGCTTATCAGTGCTTTGTCAGAGCACTTTTTTTTTTTTTTGCATTTTCTATTTGTGGTTTCTACCACTTGCTTTTGGTTGCTAAGATATAGTTGAAACTGCCAATTTTTTCTACCTCTAATGCCACATGTTTGTAATGTCAGAAGCAACAGCAAATGACTTGTGAGAGCAAAAGTCTTACTTGGTTACACAGGAAAATTCCTTTTGATTGAAGGTTTTAATAATTTGACCAGCAAAACTGAAAAGTGCATAATTAACAGTCCTGCTTTTATGAAATCAAAACTGGTATTCGGTCAACAATTCCATTTTACGAAGAAATGGTGTTATTTGACCACAGATGATGTTCTCAGTTATCTTACATGTAGCTGTGGATATGGCAATAGGATGAAAATTGATTACTGTCCCCCATCTTGAAGACTAAAATTATCTTTGCAGTCTTTAATACTGCGGAGACACATCCTTTCTTTATTAATGTATTTATTGCACTACATTGGGCTGTGGTAATTTCCACAGAAATATACTTTAGTAAATATTCTGGGATACTTCACATGAGCAAAATTATTGTTTAGCTCTTTTGATTTGAATGCATCGAGCAGTGGTTAGTGAAGGCTGTCAGTGCGGAATCTTCAACTACATGTTTTATTGTCTAGTAGCTTCACAATTACACTTGGAAGAAACTATTGTTCCCTGACAATACAACAAGTCAGCACATTTAGCACAGTTTGATTGTATTCTATTTATGGTAGACCAGATTTTGTGTGACTTGCTGAGCTTAGGTGGTGTGGTGGTAAGGCAAGGCATATTATGAAAGGCAGGGGTAGCCTGTTTGGCACTCCTCATTCAACTAGGCTGAATCTGTTTTCATCCAAAATTACTGCTGTCTTTAAGTGTGAATGCTTAGAGTGCAATCTGGTTCTCTTACTGCCAGGGATGTACTTATGGATTTGTAGAAGTGTGTTGTTCTAGATATTTTTGAATTTTCTAATGACTTATTTCTCTTGGCACAGAAGGGGGCTGGGGGAGCCAGTAGGTTGGGTGGCCCTTATTGTGCCCATTATGAGGTGCCTGGTTTGATTTAGTTGGACATCAATATGACTAGTGTCAGCCAAACTGGGGAGTCTTGTACTATTGTTGGGTAGACTGGGCCTAAAGCTGAAGTCCAAAGTGACACCTGAAGCTTCCCATGAAATGCCAGCAAATTTCCACAAGATGTTGTTATAAGTGCTAAGTTTGGTATCTGTGTTTGACAGATGATTTTTGAAACTGAGTAATGCATCCACGGTGACACCTAAATACTTTGGATGTTGATTGTGGGACAGTAGTTTGTTTTCAGAGTAAATACTGAATTCTCTGTTGGCTAACTTGTTGTTGAGGTGTAATGTACAGACTTCTGTCTTTGTGGCACTAGGTTGCCATCTCCAATGGAAAAAAAAAGTATTTAACAACAAATTTCAGGTTCTTTGTCAAGGTGTTCTAGTATGAGAGTGTCACAGCCTCCTTTGTTCATCTTATTTATAAACATATATTTCTGACATTCAATGTAAAGTGGCTAGGAGGTGCTCATCTTTTGTGACCAGCTCATTCATCTATTCTGAACCCATTTATTTTGTCTTGTGAAAAGTCTTGCATACAAGATGCCTATTAAAGCTGAAGAACTTGCTCAAAGAAAACATAAGCAGGATTTACAGTGTTAATCCCAATAAGAGCCTGTATGACTTCCTTTCATCCAATGTGTTAAGTGATTTTCATGTCTAATCACATCCCATAATATCTTTTTCTATCTCTCCTCAAATGAATAACAGCCATATTTGTACAGAATATCAATATTCCAATTCTTATTTATGTCCATCTATTCATTTCCACTTAATAACTATGTACCTTCTTATGTTTTTATTTGATTGTACATTAATGTGACAATTTTCTAATTTTACAAACAGTTCCAAAACATGAGGAACGATAAGAACAAAATCTAGGTAAGATGAGGGTCATCAAAATGTCAAACTCTTCTTTTCTTTTTTCTTTACATCCATGGTAATTTTAGTAGTATGTATTTTCTTTATTTTTTTGTGCATGAACCAAAGACAATTTCTTTTGCATGTGAGATTCATAAAATGCATTTGTACTTACAGTTTCTTTGAATCCTGAGCTTCCCTTGCTTCAGATTCTAGATCTCTGCTCAGCTGTTGTTCATTAACAACTACATTCATCTCCAAAATTTTCTTGTCAAGAGCACCATTTTCTTTTCTGACAGCAGTAATTTTCATGTCTATCTCTTTGGCCATTTTGTCTAATTCTCTTAATTTTTTCTCATATTGCTGCCAATAAATTAATTGCACATTTTAGAAAATTAATCCTTTGACTTGTAAAATTTATGTACATGTACAACAAATTTTATTTTCTTTGTTGAGAAATAAATGATGTGTAAGAAACTTACATCTTTAATTATAGCTATTTCCTTATCAACTGGAAGAAGCCCTTTAGTATCACTTTCACCTTTTGCACTTCTTTTAAGATATTCCTGCATTTCCTTTGTCACCTTTAAAATTATAGAACAAAAAAATTTAGTGCATATTAATGCCTTAAAAAGTAATAATTTTGTGTTGTGTAAGGTAATTTATTTAAATTCATACTATAATAAAACACTGATCATATAGTTAATCAAATGTATACCTAATAAGAAATAACATTGATTAAACTTTGTAATTAATGGGTCATTTTGAATGAATGATTCACAATGAAGTGACTACAGTACTATACTTTGGACATGAGTTTAATAATTTGAAGCAAAGTGAAGTAGGTGTTCAGATTTTATTTTGACAATTGTTAAGCATTGTTGTTCAAAGATTCCAAAAATAAATGCATTTGGAAAGTCTTATGATACTGCTGTAACATAAATTTGAGACACTGAAATGAATAACAAAAATAACCTGTGATATGATTGTATAAAATAGGTTGTTTTCCGAGAACAGAACTTTCCATTTCTTTTTGTTTCAACTGCAGCATACGGACAACAAAATTATTCTAACAGGTAACATTGTACTCTTTGAGATTTATTGTGAAAGTTAGTGATAATACTTATATGAAATAATTGTACTGGGAGAAGTGATGTCATTTTTACAACAGTGTGCTCTGGAGTGGTATCAGTGAATTTATGGAGTGAAGTGGTGCCTTGTTTTGCAGAAATGAGCCCAATGGACTTAGGACATGGTGTTTTGTGATATAAAAGAATAAAGGATAATGATATTTAGATAAGATTTTCTTTACTATTTAATTATGGTACTTTTCTTCCAGTGGTTCATGGTGTGGGTTCCTGTAGTCATGTCCTAGTTCATGAACCACGGGCAACGTATGAGCGGCCAAGTAAGTGGTCCCGACAGTCGGGATACCAGTTACTTTGGAATAAGGCTGGGCATCTCGGACATATTCTGAGTCGTGGTCACCTTTGTGCTCATACGGCAAAGACTACCAAATCCACCGGTTAGTCCCTCAGCCGTTAGGGGTAAAACCCAATGGGACTCGGGGCAAGTAAGGCTAGCAACCTGCTTCCCTGATACTTTAAATATGATGCTGGCAACAATCAGAGCAAAATGCCTCGGACCTTTGGAGGTGACGGAGTCCCACCTCTAACTGACAAACCAGGGACTCCTAAGATACGACTTGGCAAACAAATGGTAATGAGATGGGGAGCTATTAATATCAATGGGGGCTACTCTGGGAAGATGGTAGAGCTGGCAGAGGCTGCAAGTAAGATGGGGCTGGACGTTTTAGCTGTTAATGACATTCGGGTAAGGGGTGAGAAAGAAGAGGAAGTGGGAGAATACAAGGTCTACCTGTCAGGAGTCAAAGCAGGAATAGCACAATGGGGTGTAGGGCTTTACATCAGGAAAGAAATGGAACCCAGCGTAGTTGCAATAAGGTATGTAAACAAACGACTGATGTGGATAGATTTGACAGTGTCTAGCAAGAAAATTAGGATTGTGTCAGTATATTCGCATTGTGAAGGGACAGATCAAGATAAGAGGGATAGTTTTTATGAGGCACTCAGTGATGTAGTTGTTAGAGTAAAGGACAAGGACAGTGTTCTGCTCATGGGTGAGTTTAACGCCAGGATTGGAAATCGAACAGAAGGGTATGAAAAGGTTATGGGTAAATTTGGAGAGCATATGGAGGCCAACAGGAACGGGAAACAACTCTTGGATTTCTGTGCCAGTATGGGCTTAGGAATCACAAACTCCTTTTTTAAACATAAGAACATTCACCGGTATACTTGGGAAGGCAGGGGAACCAGATCTGTCATTGACTATATAATAACAGATCAGGAATTCAGGAAGGCTGTGAGGGACACACGTGTATTCAGGGGATTCTTTGATGACACTGATCATTATTTAATCTGCAGTGAAATTGGGATTGTGAGGCCGAAAGTGCAGGAGGTTAGGTCCATATGTAGGTGGATAAGAGTGGAGAAACTTCAGGATAAGGAAATCAGGCACAAGTACATAACAGCGATCTCAGAAAGGTACCAGTTAGTTGAATGCAGTCAATTACAGTCATTGTAAAAGGAATGGACAAGGCACAGGGACACAGTACTAGAAGTGGCTAAAGAATGTCTTGAAACAGTAGTGTGTAAAAGTAGGATGAAGCAAACAGCTTGGTGGAATGACACAGTCAAGGCAGCCTGTAAAAGGAAAAAGAAGGCGTATCAAAAATGGCTACATACTAGAACTCAGGTAGACAGAGAAAGTTATGTTGAAGAAAGAAACAAAGCCAAACAGATAATTGCAGCATCCAAGAAGAAACCTTGGGAAGACTTTGGAAACAGGTTGGAGACTATGGGTCAAGCTGCTGGAAAACCATTCTGGAGTGTAATTAGCAGTCTTCGAAAGGGAGGTAAGAAGGAAATGACAAGTATTTTGGATAGGTCAGGAAAACTGCTGGTGAATCCTGTGGATGCCTTGGGAAGATGGAAGGAATATTTTGAAGAGTTGCTCAATGTAGGTGAAAATATGATCAGTGATGTTTCAGATTTCGAAGTAGAATGGGATAGGAATGATGATGGAAATAGGATCACATTTGAGGAAGTGGAAAAAATGGTCAATAGATTGCAGTGCAATAAAGTGGCTGGGGTGGATGAAATTAAGTCGGAACTCATCAAATACAGTGGAATGTCAGGTCTTAAATGGCTACACAGGATAATTGAAATGGCCTGGGAGTCGGCACAGGTTCCATCAGACTGGACAAAAGCAGTAATCACACCAATCTTTAAACATGGAAACTGAAAAGATTGTAACAACTACAGAGGTATCTCTTTAATCAGCGTTGTGGGTAAAATCTTCTCAGGTATTGTTGAAAGGAAAGTGCGAGTATTAGTTGAGGACCAATTGGATGAAAATCAGTGTGGGTTTAGGCCTCTTAGAGGTTGTCAGGACCAGATCTTTAGCTTAAGGCAAATAATGGAGAAGTGTTATGAGTGGAACAGAGAATTGTATCTATGCTTTATAGATCTAGAAAAGGCATATGACCGGGTTCCTAGGAGGAAGTTATTGTCTGTTCTACAAGATTATGGAATAGGAGGCAAACTGTTGCAAGCAATTAAAGGTCTTTACGTGGATAGTCAGGCAGCAGTTAGAGTTGACGGTAAATTGAGTTCATGGTTCAGAGTAGTTTCAGGGGTAAGACAAGGCTGCAACCTGTCTCCACTGTTGTTCATATTATTTATGGATCATATGTTGAAAACAATAGACTGGCTGGGTGAGATTAAGATATGTGAACACAAAATAAGCAGTCTTGCATATGCCGATGACAGATGGCAGATTCGATTGAAAGTTTGCAAAGTAATATTTCAGAGCTAGATCAGAAATGTAAGGACTATGGTATGAAGATTAGCATCTCCAAAACGAAAGTAATGTCAGTGGGAAAGAAATATAAACGGATTGAGTGCCAAATTGGAGGAACAAAGTTAGAACAGGTGGACGGTTTCAAGTACTTAGGATGCATATTCTCACAGGATGGCAACATAGTGAAAGAACTGGAAGCGAGGTGTAGCAAAGCTAATGCAGTGAGTGCTCAGCTACGATCTACTCTCTTCTGCAAGAAGGAAGTCAGTACCAAGACTAAGTTATCTGTGCACCGTTCAATCTTTCGACCAACTTTGTTGTATGGGAGCGAAAGCTGGGTGGATTCAGGTTACCTTATCAACAAGGTTGAGGTTACGGATATGAAAGTAGCTAGGATGATTGCAGGCACTAGTAGATGGGAACAATGGCAGGAGGGTGTCCACAATGAGGAAATCAAAGAAAAACTGGGAATGAACTCTACAGATGTAGCAGTCAGGGCGAACAGGCTTAGATGGTGGGGTCATGTTACATGCATGGGAGAAGCAAGGTTACCCAAGAGACTCATGGATTCAGCAGTAGAGGGTAGGAGGAGTCAGGGCAGACTGAGGAGAAGGTACCGGGATTCGGTTAAGAATGATTTTGAAGTAACAGGTTTAACATCAGAAGAGGCACCCATGTTAGCACTGAATAGGGGATCATGGAGGAACTGTATAAGGGGGGGGGGGGGGGGTGCTATGCTCCAGACTGAACGCTGAAAGGCATAATCAGTCTTAAATGATGATGATGATGACTTTTCTTCCATTACATAATATAATGATAAAACAATGTAGTATAACATTTTAAACTCAGAGCTACACTCGAATAACCTGTTCTGTCTCACTGTGTAAGGCTTGAAGTTTGTATAGCTTTCATTTGGACTGGTGCAGTAAGTTATGAACACAGGTATTATCTGATTTATGTAGAAAGCAAATAACTTCTATTTTAATGAGTGGCTGCAAAGTCATAATTCAGATTTAAGGAAAAATTCCATTGTGTCTATGTAGAATCACAGCCTTCCGAAATGCCTTCACAAAAGAAGATTAAGTAAATATTCCAGAATTTGAAACAAGAATAGATGCCAACATGAGTAACACAGAAGTAAATATCCTCAGAGTAGTGAAGGGAAAGGCAGTAGGAGTAATCCACTAAATTACAAGCCCATATCGTTAACGTCGATATGCAGCAGGATTTTAGAACATATATTGTGTTTGAACATAATGAATTACCTCAAAGAGAACGGTCTATTGATGCACAGTCAACATGGGTTTGGAAAACATCGTTCTTGTGAAACACAACTAGCTCTTTATTCACATGAAGTGCTGAGTGCTATTGACAAAGAATTTCAGATTAATTCCGTATTTCTGGATTTCCGGAAGGCTTTTGACAGTGTCCCACACAAGCGGCTCATAGTGAAATTGCGTGCTTATGGAATATCATCTCAGTTATGTGAATGGATTTGTGATTTCCTGTCAGAGAGATCACAGTTCGTAGTATTTTGACGGAGTGTCGTCGAGTAAAACAGAAGTGATTTCTGGCGTTCCCCAAGGTAGTGTTATTGGCCCTTTGCTGTTCCTTATCTATATAAATGATTTGGGAGACAATCTGAGCAGCTGTCTTCAGTTGTTTGCAGATGACGCTGTCATTTATTGACTAATACAGTCATCAGAAGGTCAAGACAAACTGCAAAATGATTTAGAAGAAATATTGGAATGGTGTGAAAAGTGGCAGCTGACCTTAAATAATGAAAAGTGTGAGGTCATCCACATGAGTGCTAAAACGAATTTGTTAAACTTCGGTTACACAATAAATCAGTCTAATCTAATAGCCGTAAATTCAACTAAATACCGAGGTATTACAACTAAGAACAACTTTAATTGGAAGGAATAAATAGAAAATGTTGTGGGGAAGGCTAACCAAAGACTACTTTTTATTGGCAGAACACTTCGAAAATGTAACAGATCTACTAAGGAGACTGCCTACACTATGCTTGTCCGTCCTCTTTTAGAATACTGCTGCAGAGTGTGGGAGCCTTACCAGATAGGACTGACAGAGTATATTGAAAGAGTTCAAAGAAAGGCAGCATGTTTTGTATTATCACAAAATATGGGGGAGATTGTCACAGAAATGATACAGGATTTGGGATTGACGTCATTAAAAGAAAGGCATTTTTCATTGCAATGGAATCTTCTCAGGGAATTCCAATCACAAACTTTCTCCTCCAAATGCAAAAATATTTTGTTGACACTGACTTACATAGGGAGGAACAACCACCAAGGTAAAATAAGGGAAATCGAAGCTCGTACAGAAAGATATAGGTGTTCATTCTTTCCACACACTATACGAGATTGGAATAATAGAGAAATTGTGAAGGTGGTTCCATGAACCCTCTGCTAGACACTTAAATGTGATTTGGAGAGTATCCATGTAGATGCAGATGTAGAAGTAGAATAGTGACTGCTGTATTGTACACTTGTTTTTGTTCCTTTTAGACACAGTCACAGAACATGATTGCAGTCATACTAGAGTATGGTCTCGCATCTCATATGTGTATAAGATGTGCAGATTTTAAAGGTGGTGAATGTGTGGTAGGAACATGTGATAACTGAAAACAAATTCTGTCACTGTGCCTTAAAGAAATAAAATCAAGTGCATCACTATTCAGTGGCTGGGTAATATTGATCCATGTGCACTTTAGATATGGCAAAGCAATGTTAGACATGGTTTGAAATGTGACTTTATGATGGACATTCTAAATAGACATTGTATTATGTTGGTTTTTTGCAGAACGATGCTTGTGGCAGTGACATTGCCTTTATGAACAGACAGTATTGTCATCAGTTTAGAACTGAACTGCTTTACATAAACTATGAATTTAATATTACTCATTTTATAGACTATGGTATATGAGGTATGGCTAAAACACTAACCACCAATGTGGAAGCTGTGAACTGTATTGCTACATAAGTGACTGTTTTCATGGGAACAGTATTATTGTGAACCATGAAAATTGACAGTAGATGGACTGTCTAACTTCGAAATTGGTAAATTATAGCAAATGGAATGTTAAACACGATGTATGGACTGCGCCAAAGTATCATGTGTGAAAGTTTCAGTTGAACTAATATGACCCTCAGGTGCTGCATAAACAGGTACTTTTTTCTGGCCTACAACAAGTGGATGCTATGCAACTTATTACCACCGCCAGCTGAAACAGGATGTAAGGAAGGAGGATATATTAATGGCAAGGACACGACTGGATGAACTTATAGGACTCATATCAGAAACTTCAAACTGCTTCTACTGCTGTCACCAGATCACGCTGACCCAAAACAGATAAGACTCAAAACCATTCCTCTCTTCGAGAAACTCACAATGGTAAACAATTTAATTTCTTTTTGCTTTGTAATAGACTATCTCTTAATGTTTCTCTCTCTAAATAAAAATAGTGTATTGTAAATACTGTTCACCTTCAGTGATTGTTGACCTCATCACCAATAGTAGTTATTGTCATCATTTATTTGTTTTTGCTTTTCAGTGTATTTGTACTATCGTTACATGCATTGTATGTGTCTTTTGGAGGGGTGTGCTTTGAAGTGCACATACAGTTGTTTAGGCAGGAGAATTTATGTGTTGTACTGTGAAATGTGGCCAGACATGTTAAGTTGCGGCATCCACCATCGAAGTTATTTATCCTGACCAGTTACAAAGAAGTAGCTTATTTGCCATTGTTTTAAGTTAGTGTGTTGGAGGGAACTTATAATGTTATTTGTTTATAGTTCATTTAAATTTTTATAAATTTTTTTTTTAATTTTTTACAATTTTCGCATATTGGTACTATATTTTCTGTAGATGTAAGGTGAAGTGAGCTATATTGGAGTTTGAAGTTCTTTGCATTATATGTGATCAATGTATGTAAAATACTATGTAAATTGTTTATTATATTAAATAATTTTCTAATGACATTTTGTATTTAAAAATATTTGTGTATATAAATTGTTCATGTTGATGTAAATTCGACAATTTAAGAAATAGTCACACTTAGGCACAATGTAAGAAATAGGTGTTACGTAAAAGCTAGTGTGCTTTTGTTTGAAACGAAAGTGGCTCTGGGGAGTGGAAATGGTGACAAGGGTGAATTGGTGTGCTACCTAGAGCAAGCATGGGAAATAAATTACACACACTGTAGGCAGCAGTGACTGAGGCAACATCTTTGTGTAGCAGGAGAAACTTTGCCTGCAAATTTGCACAAAAATACCTCGGATGAAGACTGCAAACAGCTTACGGCATAGCTGCGAGTTGTTGGGCTACTGTATGTAAAACTGAACAACGCCAACAAGAAAAATTGAGCCCATACAGCAAGATACTTGCAGGTCACCCTGTGGGTAGTGTTGCCATCATAATTGTTCACCACACCCAAGCCTATAGCTACCAGATAAGATGTTTTTGTATTTTTACTTTTGTACAGTGTGAACCATTAATTTAAACCGTGTTTTAATAATCATTATTGAACTTTAAAGAAACTGGTTCACCCTGTTATTTCATCCTAATCATACACCTATATAGGGTTCCTTCCTGGCATTTGATTAATCCAAGTATCCTATTTTACAGACTTATGAAGTGACAAGTTAATATAAAGAGGTGTTTTTGTGTAAATAACAAAATAATTTTCTGAACTATTGTAAAGTGTTAGAGTAAAAGTTTGCTTACACAAAATTCAGTCTGAGTGAAGCCAATTTACTAAAATCTGTTAAATGACTATACAGAATTAGTTCAAAGAGTAATAGTTTTTGAAGGTAAATTCCAATAATAAAGAGGTTCTCTTGAAGTGAAATGTGCAGTATAAAAAGTGTGTGCTTTCATATCGAAGTATTTTAGTATTTAAGTTTGTTGATTATGGAAAGTGCTTTTCTAAAGATCCCCCTGGCCAAATTGTTTTAGCTTCTTTGAAGTTACCTTCTGGGCTTTTACTCTTTTAAAACATAATATATAAGGGTGTAGTCCAACATTGTTTAAGTGAAGTAATCTTTATTTGAAGAAACAAATTAAACAGCAGTGAGAAAGTAGGCACAATTCATATTTCTGCTTTTCCAATATTTCACTGTTTCATTGCCTGGTTAGGCTGGTGACCATTAGTACATGTTTTAAACTACTAAATGAACTTGGAACTGACCTGTCCTAGTTTCACTATACTATTATTCATACTGCATTCATATCTAACCACTCAGTAAGATCTTAGGAAAAGAAGTGAATAATCTGATTTACTTATCCATTTGACACAACACACGGTCAAATCCAGTAAAAAGAGTAACTCTATTGATTAGCTTTCCCTATTAATGGTACTATACTCCCATAGTTCACTTTGTTTGGAAACTGAACTAAATGTTAGTAAGAGAGTTATACATGGCAACATAGAGAGAGGGTTTTCTGTTATTTAGGTATAAGCAGTTAAACACAGTTATACATTTTACAGACAGGTAGGATTCTTTTGGAAGAAGTATAAAGGTCTCAGGGGCATGAATTTGTTAAAGCAGTAAGAGAAAAGTACAACAGTATAAATTATTATGTATGTGGTTTAAGAAATTGTTAAAAACAGACAAAGATAAGTATATGCAGTATAGAGAAGTAATGCAGGAGGATAAGAGTGATGACACTTCTGTAAACAGTGATCAGAAGTAGGACAGAGAGGAATCAACTTTACTGATGAAAAAGCAGGTAGAGAATATTGATTTGGGGAATGAGACTTCTATGCTATTAAACCCATCTCAGATTAAGAAAGAAGTAGATTCAGAGGAGGAAGACAAGAAGGTAGACAATAATCAACAAAATGGACAACAACTGATAGATTTGTTTGCATTACTACACAGTATGCATACACAGCTGATAGCACAAAATAAGAACACTTCAATATTAAGTGAACAAATGCAGGCTCAAAACGAAAAACTTGAAAGTCAGAATAAAATTAGTTGGGAACAGGCTAAAAACACTGCCAGTATAAGTGAAAAACTTAAGAAGTGGAGTGAACAAATGGAAAGGAATAAACAAAAGTTAGAAAAAGTTAATAATAAAATAGGTTTTCTGGATGAGGAACTTATTAACATGAAGAAAGATGTGAAAAATTCAGGTGAAACTGTTAATAAGATACAGGCAGAAATTGTGGACATTAATGACAGGTTTGAAACCAAAATACAGAAACAGGTTGAACCTATGGCAAGAGTCAAAGGTTGAGGAAAAGATTTCCCATGTTAAGAAAACAATAATGAAAGTGAATGAAGAACAGATTTCTCAACTAAGAATGACTGTTCAAACCTAGAAAGGAAAGTAGAGCATTGTGAAGAGAAGTGTCGCAATAACACTTCCAGTATAGAATAAAAAGTTTGTGACCTAAAAAGAAAGATTACATGTAATGGCCCTTATGCGGTACACAGAACACCAATTCGCAAGGTACTAGAGGGTGAAGATAAATTTGACCTTTACCGAAAACACAGTGGATTACCCCCTGTGGATTTTATTAAGAACTGTGAAAGGCTATTTCCTGAAAATATCACACATCAGGAAAAAATAAATATTGTAATTAAGTGGTTTAGCTGGAGATGCTAAACAATGGGGAATCAATGACCTTCAGTGAATTTAGACAGAAATTCTTACATGAGTGTTGGTCCAAGCAGATACAAAATAGCCTCTGGCATGAGTTTATAATGGTGAGAATGTTACATAATAAAGGCCGAATGAAAATGAAAGAATTTTGTGAGTCATGGTACAGGAGATCGGCTCACTTCAGGAATTGAAGGCATTATTCTGAGATCATGGGAACTCTGGAAGAAATTACCAGAAGACTCCAAAACATATGTGGGCAGTAACTACCATATTTTTTCTGCATTTTTAGAAAAAGTGATTGACGAAGACCACTGGTGAGAAAACAAATTCCGTCAGAATAATAACTGCTGGAATGAAAGAAATGATAGGAATGGCAGCAGTGATGAGCAGAATAATAACCAGTATCATGTTAATACTGTTCAAAGAGGAAGAGGCAGAGGAAGATTTCCCTGTAACTATCACGGAAGAGGAATAGACCACGAAATAACTCCCACAGGGAGGAGTTAAACTAAATAAAATGAACGCTGAGGGTCGGATGGATGTGGGAATAAGATACAGGAGGCCAAAATGCAAGAAATATTCTCGACATAGACAGAGAAGCTTTGATACACTGCAGTACAGTGCAGATGAGAGGCCGGGCACTAGGCTTCCTGTGAATCACAGACGGCTAGCACCAGACATATTTCATGCGCTAGCAAGTCACTGCAGCAGACCACTGTAGCGAGAATTAATTCAATAGCAGTGCACATGGTGAGTGACATCACAGGGCAATCAGCTGAGGCTGTGAGTAAGCCAGTAGGCAGGGCATCGCCTGCTGTAATCAATTCAGAGGCTACGGACAGACAACATGCAATAACTGGGATGGAGGAGAGTTTGTACAGAATTGATAATTGGCATATACAGATGAGTCATCTGTATGATGGTATAAAGCAGTGTAACAAAAAGGAAGATAGCATTAAAATAACCAGAAAGGAGGTAAAGGAGAAAGGTTTATTGTCTGTAGCCGCTGAGAGTAAATGAGCTGCCAATACAATTAAGTTAAAAAGCACTATGCAGAGGACACGTGTCACTAATGTTAGAGAAAATGAAGAGGTCATAAGCAGACATGAAGTAGAAGATGCATATTTACACTTTCCTGAAGAATCATTCGTTACAACGAATCTGCGGGTAACGTTTCTGTCATTTATAAGCCTCGTTTGAAGGAAAACGAACTTGCACGATTGATATAAACCCACAAAGATTATAATGTTTAAATTAAGTGGAGGCATATGATGTCAGGGAAGATAAGGAAGACAGTTCTGATGAAGACGAACCACCAATGCAGGAAAACCATCTGCCTGCTACAAAAGATAAACAAGAGCAACTCATTACTATAGAATGAATCCAGAAATGCATGAATTACAAGACTAGTGATGATCTAGAGTTCTCAAAGAAATTGAGAAGGGGTTTCATGTTAGAAGCTGACAGTGGTAGCGAAGATGCTGACTTAAATGAAAATGATGAAATCAATCAATCTTGTGATTCAAAATTGGAGGAAACAAAGCTTTCTGAGAAACTCTGTCTGATAGAAATGAGAATGCCAGAGAATGAGAATATGCCGTGTGAAAAGTTGCTGAAACTGGACAGAGAACAGGAAAAAGTAGTTAGTCAAGAGGAAATAAAATTTGTAAATGATGAGAGCTGCGAAGAAGCAGTAATGTCAATACAGGATCCGGAAGACATAACGGATCCTAAGAAAAAGGAACCACCAGACGAAACAATTAGTAAACAGCAACAACTAAAGATTGTAAAGGATTTTGCGATCAGAAAGAAGAAAGAACCAGCCAACTTAGAATGTAAAGAGATGAATGCCATTTCATGGGAAGATGTAATGGTAGACCAAGACTTATTGTGGGAGGTACAAGAGGCCAAGGAACTGAAAGTGATGAAACAAACCATAATCCCGATTGAGGCTTATGGTTACAAAATTAGAGCATTATTGGACACCGGTTCCCAGATTAGTATGATATCTCAATCTTTCTACAAATACATTAAACAAAAACAAGGAGTAGTAGTAATGTCTGTACATGGAATCAGAATACTGGGCATGACTGGAAGTAAAAGAAACCAATTAAGATGCAAATTTTGACAGAATTTGTAATAAAAGGTTGTCCTTTTAGACATGATTTTCTGGTGATTTCAGAACTTATCACCAAAACAATTATGGGCATAGACTGGCTACAGAAACAACAGGTAGTCACCAACTGTGCAAATGAGTTTGTTTGTGTCATGAGTGAGGAAGGGACTGTTAACACAGAGTTTGAAGAAACCGATGAAGAACCTGAACCAGAATTTCAATCTATGATGATGGAGATAGATTCCAATAATGAAGGATCATCAGAATTGTTTGAAGGTTATCACGTAAGAAGTATCAAAAGTTTAGACCAGATGTTAGATGAATTTCGCAAAATTGTCACTGATATACCGTATCTGGATCCCGTTCAGACAAATGGGTTACTGAAAATATTGGATCAAAATTACAGTGTGTTTTCAGACAATCCTGGTAGAATGTAAGATTTTGAGTATTACATGGAAATTATACCACGAAAACCATTTTTCGTTTACCCATATGCAGTAACAAAAGCAAGAAAACAGGCCGTTCAAGCTGAAATTAACAAAATGCTTGAATGGGGAGTTATAGAGCATAGCAACAATGAGTAAACTACTCCACTAATTATTGTAAGTAAGAAAGGATGGTTGGGTAAGAGTGGCAATTGATGCCAGGACTTTAAAGAAGATAGTGAAGAGGGAAACAGATCATCCTGAGTCATTACATGAAATATTGAAAAGATTCTATGATATCAAATATTTATACAGGTTAGATCTGATGGTTGGATACAGGCAAATCGCATTGGATGACGTTTCAAGAAAATATATAGCTTTTCTTTTTGCTAGCAATAGTTATCATTACAAGATCGTACCATTTGCTTTAAATACATTAGTTTCTGTGTTCATACATGCTTTGGATTGGATTTTAGGAAAGGAACTAAGCTGTAGACACACAATTTATGTGGATGATTTGTTGATAGCTACCCAAGAATGGAGGGAACATAGTGATTTATTGGAACGAGCATTTGTTGCATTACAGAAAGGAGAAATGACACTGAAGTTTAAGAAATGTAAACTAGTGAGAAAAGAAATCAAAACTTTTGGGACATATTATTACCACAGAGGGGACAGAGAAGGAACCTGAGAAGCTAAAAGCTATTGAAAGGTGTACCCCTCCAAAGAACAGGAACAGTTAAAAGCTTATTTAGGACTATGTGGGTTTTATAGAAAATTTGTAAAAGGGCAAGTTTTGACTAGTAAAGCTTTAAATAATTTGTTACTAAAGAATAGTGCATTCATTTGGACTGCTGAATGCTAAAGGGATTTTGAAAAAAATGAAAATGAAAAGATAACATATTATGTCACCCTGACTTGTCATTGCCATTTCACATGAGTACAGATAGCAGCAACTGTGGGACTGGAGTGGAAATCTTTCAGAAAGTGGAATCTGACGGGGAAACTGTTCACAAAACCATTGCCTTTGCAAGAAGGACATTAACAAAATATGAACAAAATTATATTATTCCAGAAGAGAAGGGAAGGCACCCATTCTTTTCCACCTCCATAGTGAACTGAATATTTGGGTGGATTGAATTCAGGTGTTCCAAAATCCGGTTTAAATGCTCACTACCATGAGGCCAAACAACAAAAGTTCATCTACATATCTGAAAAAACATGTAGTTTTCAAGGTGGCTGACTCCTCAAAGTCCTCCATAAACAAATTGGCCACAATAAGTGACAACGGGATTCCCATTGCAACTCCATCAGTCTGTTTGTAGTACTGACCATTGAATAAAAAGTAAGTGGAAGTCAGCACATGTTGAAACAAATTTGTTAACTCGACACCAAACTTAACCTCAATTAGCTGCAACAAATCAGAGAGAGGAACGTGAGTGACATTAAGTGTTATTAAGGAAGCTGTTGAAATTAAACTGCCAAACAACCTTATAAACAGAGATGGTGGAATTTGTTTAAATGCTGTTTGGAATCCGAATCTGTCTCTCATCAAAAAACAGAGGGACAGAATTAGTGCTACCTCACCAGTTGATTAATAGTCACTATCGATATTTCTGATGTTGGTTATCTTTGGTTGTGTGTTGACTCTGCCGTTACTTGTTCTGTGTGTGGTATCTTCCTTGTTTCTCCTCTGCAAACTGAGGTATTAAATTCCCTTGCACATTGCTTCCTCCTTGCAATTGTGCCTTGAAAATGGCAGGGTGTGCTCCTGTTGAAATATTGGCAGTGGTTGATGGGCGACGTCACCCGGCAGCAAACCCGTAAGTTATTTGAACATTCAATTCGCCGGGAAAAGTTGAGGTCTCACATTGTTTACCTCTACGGGGAGGAAATATATTGTTGCTTGCAGAGGTTGGATAATCTTCACATCAGTAGAGTAAGGTTGGAATGTGCATTATCATTTTTATTGAAGTATGAAAATCATAGTGTGGTTCCAACGTTAGCGAAGGTTGTGCATCATATTAATTCTCCTGCCAACAATCACATCAAGCAATGTACTGGTTTAGTTCTTGTTCATGAGAGGATCCGCTATACTCACTGTCAATTAGATTTTGTTTCTAAGGAATTATTTCATGTTCATTTAATGATGGCATTTAATGTTTCTGAATTTTCTTGGGGTTGGGTGGACAGTGCCTCTTGGTCGCAGTATGACTGGGAATATCAGTCTGTAACTGCTCGTCATTTGGCAAAGTTTGCACGTTTCCATGGCTCAGTGTCTAATTCTAATTTTAATTCTCGACGCTCTGTGATCAATCTTACGGAGAAAATGTTTGACGGCGCAGCTTTCTCTGTGCTGGGGAAAGGTTTGAATTTCGCACCGACACCTAAGAGTTTGCCAGTAGTTGATTTTATTAGTTGTATTGAACAGACTGTTTATAAACTACCTTCCGAGGCTGCGGAAGAGGTTAGGAGGGAAGCTTATCATGTGTTGACTGGAGCCTGTCCATCCAAATGTAACATTACAGCAGCTGAAGCAGCTGCTTTACGTTCACTCAGACTGGATCCTGATATTGTTATTTTACCTGCGGACAAGGGAAATGCCATGGTTTTGTTGAACAAGCTTGATTACATTCAAAAGATGCAGTGTATACTTTCTGATTCGGCATATTGCAAAATCGATGCTGACCTACTAAGAGTGTTGAGAGAAAGACTAATAACCCCCTGCAGAAAAGTTCTTTGTCACAGGAGACTATCAAGAGTCTTAATTCTTACTGTGCTTTATCACCTAGATTATATGGCCTCCCTAAGGTCTTTAAAGAGGCTGTCCTGTTGAGGCCTATTGTTTCTAATATTGGTGCTCTGACATATCGTGTAGCTAAACATCTTGCTAGTTTGTTGAGCCCACTAGTAGGTAGGTCTGAACACCACATTAAGAACTCTGCATATTTCTTACATCGATTGCAGGGATTGCATCTGAATGACTCTGATATTTTAGTCAGTTTTGATGTGGTTTCTCATTTCACTCACATTCCTCTCTCTGATTTGTTACAGCTAATTGAGGTTAAGTTTGGTGTCGAATTAACAAATTTGTTTTGACATGTGCTGACTTCCACTTTTTATTCAATGGTCAGTACTACAAACAGACTGATGGAGTTACAATGGGAAGCCCGTTGCCACCTACTGTGGCCAATTTGTTTATGGAGGACTTTGAGGAGTCTTCAGATATGTAGATGAAATTTTGTTGTTTGGCCTCATGGTAGTGAGAATTTAAACCGGTTTTTGGAACACCTGAATTCAATCCACCAGAATATTCAATTCACTATGGAGGTGGAAAAGAATGGATGCCTTCCCTTCCTTGATGTGTTGGTCAGAAGGAAGACTGATGGTACATTGGGACATTCCGCCCCGTTTATTCAAAACCTACTCACCCTGACTTGTATCTGCAAGCTGATAGTTGTCACCATCCAGGTCAGCATGAAGGAGTACTTCATACCTTGGTTCACAGGGTCCATGTTATCTGAGACCCTGAAAGTTTGGGTCTGAGCTACCACATCTCTAAATCACCTTTCGTCAGAATTGTTATAGTGAGAGGCAGATCAAATGTGTGTTGCGCTATCAGCCTTCTGTGCAACAGGTGAGGGATGATAGCAACGAAGTGGCACCTAAGTATACGGCCTTTTTGCCTTATGCAGGAAGCATTTCCAACAGGATCGGTCATACTTTGTGGAAATATGATGTGAAATGTGTTTTTCGACCACCTTCTAAGATTAAGGCCCTGTTGGCGTCCGTAAAAGATGATCTTGGTTTGCGTAAGGCTGGTGTCTATTGTATTCCTTGCAGTTGTGGCATGTCATATATTGGTCAGACAGTCAGGACTACGGAAGACCAGTGTATTTAAAATAAGCATGAGATATGCTTACAACAGCTGAGAGATTCTGGCTTGCACGTCCAGCTATTGGGATAGTGTTATTAAGGAAGCTGTTGAAATCAAACTATCAAGCATCCTTATAAACAGAGGTGGTGGATTTCGTTTAAATGCTGCTTGTAATCTGGCTCTGTCTCTCATCAAAACACAGAAAGACAGGATTAGTGCTACCTCATCTGTTGATTAATAGTCACTATTGATAGTTCTGATGTTGGTTACGTTTGGTTGTGTGTTGACTCTGCGGTTACTTGTTCTGTGTGTGGTATCTTTCTTGTTTCTCCTCTGTGAACCGAGGTATTAAATTCCCTTGCACATTGCTTCCTCCTTGCAGTTGTGCCTTGAGAATGGCAGGGTGTTCTCCTGTCGAAATATTGGCAGTGGTCACCGACATCACCCGGTAGCAAACCCGTAAGTTATTTGAACATTCAATTCGCTGGAAAAAGTTAGGTCTCCCATTGGGAGTAATGCTTTGAAAAAGCTCACAGGATGTTTAAAGTCATGTGATGTTTGTCAAAGGGTTAAAGTGGCCAACAATACCAACAGGGGTGCTATGCAGAGTCTCAAACCATTAGATAACTTAGAACTACTCTCTGTGGACCTATAAGGGCCTCTGCCTAAAACCACCCGAAATTTCATCTACATTCAAGTTATTTTAGATGTATTTTCAAAATTTATTAAACTGTATTCAATCAGGAAAGCCACAGCTAAAGCAGTTTTCCACAAAATGTTGGAATACTTTAATGAGGTAGGGATACCAAGGAGGGTACTATGTAACAATGGTCCGCAATCTATTGCAAAATTATGGTTAGAAGGAATGGAGCAAAAAGGAATACAAGTAACACACATTTCAGCCTACTATTCATCTAGTAATCCAGCAGGATGCTATATGCGAGAATTAGGAAGACTATGCAGGACATACAGTCACCACAATCATAGAACTTGATAGAAGTGCTAGAACACCCACCCAGTAAAGAAATGGATTTGGTAAAGAAAAAGGAAATGGTGAGAGAACTAAGTAAATGAAAAGCAGAAGCAAGACCCAAAAGGCATGATGAAAAGGTAAAATTTTCAAAATTTAACATTGGTGAGCTGGTACTTATTAAAGCTTGTGAAAAATCTAGTGAGGTAAATCACAAGATTTCAAAATTTCAAAATGTTTACTATGGTCCATTTGAAATTCAAGGAATACCACACCCTAATGCATAATTTCTGGTTTATCCTAAGTCTAGAAAAACACAAGCAACTAGAAACATTGTTGACCTAATGATGTATATAACCAGAAATGTGTAAAACTTGTAACTGTTATTATTATCCAATGTCTGTAATACGTATAAATTTTACTGCAACCATATTAATATGTGTTAAGTTTCAGGTTCGGAGATACTTTTGTATAAACGTGCAATGATTGGAAATTGAAACAAGTGTTTCACTTAGAGGACTGTTGAGAGAAATACTGTAGCCCAAGGGACATAACAAACCCATGGTTTTTGACGAAAAAGGACTGCCAAAAATTATGTCAAAATAAAAGGGGAAGCCTACAAGGAAGAATGCACAAACTGTTCTTAAAGAAAATGAAAAATGGACTGCTTTTGATCTCATAAAGAGGCAGCCAAAAGAAAAGTGTATGCTATTGGTTCACAGGAGCCAAGAAGGACTGCCATAATACCAATACTGGAGGCAGCAAATTGTTCTATTAATGTGTAGTAATTTTGTATTATTAATGTTAAATATATTTATGTGTAAAGAGTGTTTTTATGACATAACTTGTAACAGACTTAAGTGTATAATGTTTGTTCAGGAGGACAATGCTTTAATGTAAATGAACCAATGAAACCTATTTTTTGTGTATTTCAATCATGCTTACCTGTAGGAACACATAATTAAAACAGGGCATATATATATAACAATATTTGTTTATGGTTAATTTAAATTTTTATTTTATTTTGCTTGGTAATATTTTTTCTGTAGATGTAAAGTAAAGTGTGCTATACTGGAGTTTGAAGTTCTTTGCATTATATGTGAGTAATGTATGTAAAACACTATGTAAACAGAACTAAAGTTTAGTAAGAGAATTATATGTGGCAACAGAGCAATAGGGTTTTCTGTTATTTAGATAAAAGCCTACTAAATTACAATAGTAGTCGTAGAGTTATAAACTTTGAATGTAGCATCTGTCAAAGTATGCAATCTTTGTTTACAAGCCACTTAACGTCATATTTCCATTTATACATGTTTAGATGCAAGTTTATCTGAGTTTAACTGTTAATGGTAAGCAAAATTACAGTATACTGTGTCTTTATGTATCAAATTAACTTAAGAGTGTTTTACTGTTTTCATTATCAAAGGATTTATCATCAGAATTTTAACAGGAATGGGAAACTTTACATACATAGGCTTACTTCTGAAGTTTCCAGAACTAAATGGGTTCCTGGGGTTTGTGCAATATTAATTTACTTCATGTTGTTTTTCTTTAAACATTTTCTGATCGCAAATTCATGGTCATAGTAAATCTCCAGGAACCATTTTCTTGACATATGTTGACTCTATAGTGACAGGACAGCATTATGTGGATGCTGTCTGTTCATATCTGCAGAATTCAGATTGAAGTTTCAAAATTTGGCAATAGGAGACATTTGTCTGGTGGCGTTGTCTTTACAGAAAATACAGTATGACGATAAAAGAGAATGAATGAGTAGCTAGTTTCGAGGCATGGGGACATGACGAAGGTAAAAATGAAGAAGCAGAATTTGTTATGGAAAAAGGGGGTAAAGTACCAAATATTAAAGTGGAACCAGATGTCGAAGGGCAAGCAGAGCAGAATGGACGAGTGGAAAATATGTTAGCTACATTGATAGCAGAAGTGAAAGAAATGAGTGGATGAACAGAAGCTGGTAACAAAGAAAT
The DNA here is from genome assembly GCF_023864275.1 of Schistocerca cancellata. NCBI lineage: Eukaryota > Metazoa > Arthropoda > Insecta > Orthoptera > Acrididae > Schistocerca > Schistocerca cancellata. Next base: position 731,446,458 of record NC_064626.1, read on the forward strand.
GGGTGGAGGGATAGAAGCTGGTAACAAAGATATAGATGGAAGGATAGGAGCTGGTAACAAAGAACTGGGAGGAAAAATAGAAGCTGCTGATAGAAAGATAGACTCTGTTACTAACAAAGTAGAAGTTATTAGTAAATCTCAAATGGAAATGGGGGAGGAATTCAAAAACCTAGACAAGAGATTTGAACAAAGGTTGAAGGATTTTAAAAAGGAGTTTGAAGAGGGATTGGAAAGGAGAATTTCTGAGGTCATATTCGACATGGGAAAAGATTTTGAAAAGTTTAAGGACAATGTGAAAGGGAATTTAAGGAAACAGAATTCGGGTTAAAGGAAAAACAAATGAAATTTGAGAAAAGGTTGGAGGAAAAACTACACAGCTTAGATTAAAATATGGAAGCCCAAGCTAAAGAATGTGAACAAAGAAAGACTGAGGTAAAGGAGTACTGTAATCGTTTTGTTGAGGAACATAGGCAGAAAACTAAAGCAGAAGTTAAAGAGATTAAAGAGGCCACTTCTGTGACCAAGAATAGGGTAGGGGCACTAGAAAAAACAGTACAGGAAAGGAATTGTACAGCTTCTGCTGTGGTAGTGCATGTGAGAGACAGTAGTAGCTTTAATAATATAGTGTTTGATCCCAAGAGGAATGTACACCTGTAGTCCTTTGTAAATAGTTTGAAAAGTCAGTTCACAGCAGATTGGACAAAGAAAGACAAGTTAAGAAGGGCCAGTGCTTCATTACAAGGTGAGAGTTTAATTTAGGGGTTGGGGGAGGCAGATGCACCCAATAAATATGAAACTTTTGAGGAATTTGGGTCAGCTTTTATAGGAGGGTACTGGTCCAAAGAGAAACAAAGTGATGTTATAGGGGCCTTTATGACCGTTCCATGGTATGACAGGAGAAACAGAAAGAGTATGAGAGGATATTGTGAAAGGTGGATTAATGGGCTGAAACATTTGGATGGTAGTTGGAGTGACAGGGATACTACAGAGGTGCTAATGGGGAAGTTACCTCCCAATAAGAAGTGTGGACTAATATAGAATAACAAAGAATGTAAAGGATTTTCTGACTGGAGTGAGGGATGTGGACTGACAGCAAAAAAAATTATCCCGTTCATGAAAACCGAGATTCTGAGAGGTACCAGGAAAACCGAAAGCAGATTAACAGAATGAATCAAGTGAATGTGATTAGTCAATTGGATTTTAGAAATAATAACAGAGGTCATGGTAGATGGGAAAGTTCTCATGTGGATAATGATACTCCGCAACAGTAAGGGCCCATGCTGGGGCAGGTCGAGTGTCTGGGTCCACTGATGCTGCAAGTTCTCCTGATGAGGCTAATCATGGTGATAAGAGGTGTGAAAGTCAGAACTTGGTGATTGGAAGGAAGTGCCCAAAGTTAATTGTAGAAATGATGTCTAATTAGAAGGTTCATGTATTGAAATGTTTTCTCGTATGTATGAAGGAATTAAAGAATAAGAAGGGGTACAGGGAGATGGAGAAAAGGAAGGTAATATAATGCAAATTGAAAGTGTTGAAAGTGAGGGAGAAGAAAGTGAGGAGAGTAGTTGGAGTGAATAGGAAGAAGAAGGAGTACTAGGAGATGCATTTCTCTTACATGGTAGTTTCAAGGAGATAATATAGAAGGAGAAGGGCAAATTTCTGAAATTACTGAGGCAGAGACTTCTGCAAATTCTATGAAGCATGGTATTGGCACAAAGGAAGAGGAGAGAGTAAATGTATTTGTTATTGGCATGAATGACGATGTAACTACTTTACTTGTAACGAGAAGAAGAGGAGCTTGTGTGCAATTTGGAAGGAATTGTGAGAGGATGTAAATGTGGAACTATTTAGTAGAGATTGGAAACATGTCAATACTGAAAGAGATTTATTACATGAGGAAGAGGATGTTGATGATATTGAAGCTGGGTAACCTTTTGTAAAATTAAGAGCCTATGGTAGGGAGGAGAAAGCTCTATTGGATACAGGCAGTGAAATTAGTGCAGTAGCTGAAGCATTCTGTAATTGTATAAAATATTGTAATAAGGTAATGGATGTACCACCATTAGACTTAAAAATAATAGGTGCCACAGGTAAACTGAGTAAAATTGTTAAGTGTCAGATTATTTTTAGTATTTGAACAAGGAGGCATAGATTTGCTACACAACTTTTTTGTGGTGCCTGGTCTGAGTGTGGACATTATCTTGGGTATGTATTGGTTAATAGAGTGTAAACCAGAAACTAATTGTGGAGATGGTTTGATAATCGGGGGTCAGAAATGAGGGTGAATTTTGAGGGTATAGTGGTAGATAACAGTAATTTGGTAGGACAATTGAAGATAAGAGTGATGCCAATAGGAATGGATGTTGGGGATTTACAATTGAATCTAGACACTGTTGGTAATAAAAATGAAAGAGTTGGTAATAAAGATGGAAGAGGAACAATAGAAGAGTTGAAGGTACAAATGGACAAGGTAGAAGGGTTAAGTGAGCGACATAAGGATGAGCTAAGAGAAGTTCTGTGGGTGAATAAAGAAGCGCTCTTAGATAAGCCAGGTAAAGTTAAGAACTTTGAATGCAAGCTAGTTCTGAAACCACGTGAACCCTTTGCTAGAAAACCTTTCCCTATACTGTTCAATTTGACAGAAGTAGTACGTAAGGAAATGGAGTGTAGTGCAATAGAGACAAGTAAAACTGAATACAATAATCCATTAATAGGTGTTGGCAAGAAAGATGATAGTGTGAGGGTGGTCATAGATGCTATGATGTTGAATACCATAGAGAGCAGAGGGACTGATCACCCAGAGAATATGGGTGGAATATTGCAAAAAATATTACAATATGAATTATATGAGCAGTCTTATCTGACAGCTGGGTACTGGCAAGTCCCACTCGCAAAGGAGTATAGAAAATATACTGCTTTTTTTGTAAATGGGAAATGTTACCAATATACTGTGGTTCCATTTGGTTTAAATATTAGTGTGTCAGTGTTCATCCGGGCCCTCGACCAAGTATTAGGAGTAGAGCTGATTTCCAAAATAATGGTGTATGTTGGTTGCCATTTGTGTCTTGGGTAGAGCAGTGTAGATTGTTGGCTGAGGTGTTTCAAGCTTTGAGAAAAGGGGGCATGACTCTTAGGCATAAGAAATGTGAGTGTGTAAGAAAAGAAATAACATACTTGGGTAGAATCTCATCTACCACAGTATTAAGGTTGACCCTGAAAGGATAAACACAATTAAATAGTGCCCATCTCCAAAGACTCGGAAGCAGCTGAAGTCATTTCTAGGTTTGTGTAATTATTACAGAAATTTTGTGTCTGGACAAGTGTTCAACAACCCATGTTTACACAAATTACTAAGTCCTAAGGTATCTTTTGTTTGGAGGGATGAATGTGAAGAAGTGTTTAACCACCTTAAAGAGGCCTTGAAAGCGGACAGGATTTTGCACCAACCGGACCTTAGTTGACCTTTTTGTCTGGAAACTGATTCTAGTGGTTATATTGATATGGTGTCTCTTCTTTCGGACATGTCTGAAAGAACAGACACCATTGATTACCTGCAGCCATCTAGAACAAAATTAGAATTGTATATTAATACCTTCAGCTGCTGATGGGCATTGATATATGTCAATTGGGACAGGTGAAAATGTGTGCCCCAACTGGGACTCGAACCTGGGATCTCCTGCTTCCATGGCAGACGCTTCATCCATCTGAGCCACCATGGGCACAGAGGATAGTGCGACTGCAGGGACTATCTCATGCACAGCCCCTGCGAGACCCACATTCTCACCTTGTATGTCCACACACTACATTCGTAGTGTCCCACCCCGACACACTCATTACTTGTGGAAGACAGTCTTAGCAAGTCCCATAAGAGTTTGGGCAATATGTGTGCATCTGCACTGAAGAAGAAGGTCATGGCTGGTGTTGCCAGAACTATATACTTATATGGATATTGTGTCTGTTCTTTCGGACGTGTAGCTGAAAAAAGCTGCACAAATATTCAGCCAGATTTCAAAAGATTCAAAATTGGTGTAAAGACTGGCAACTTGCTTTAATTGTTCAAAAAATGTAAAATGATGCACTTCACAAAATTCAGAAACATAATACCCTGTGATTACTATATCAATGAGTCACAAATGCAATCAATTAATTTATACATACACATGGGTATACGAACTGGAATGCTGAGAAAGGCTGTCACAGGATAGCAGGAGGCAGACTGCAACTCATAGGTAGGGCATTCAAAAGATACAGTCTACAAAGAACATTCCTGTGACTCATCCTACAATATTGTTCAAGAGTGTGGGATCTTCAGCAAATATGTCCAACATGGATTATTGAACTTCTGCAACAAAGGGCAGCATAAATGATATGAAAGATGACAGATGGTTTTGACCTTGCTCATAAAGTTTTAGAACCAGTATTAAGTAAGAAATTTAGGAATGTATCACAGTCTCCACTGTATCAAAGGCATGGCACAAACAAGATTTGACTAATTATTGTGAGCACAGACACAGATGGAACAAGAAAAAATCATACAGACTATAGGATGTAGTGTGTATGTGTGTGTGTGTGTGTGTGTGTGTGTGTGTGTGTGTGTCCAGATATGTTCCACCAATAACTTTGTCAGTGGCAACATCACTTATTTGCATAAGTGTCTTTTATGATGGCTGTGAAATGTTAACAGGTGTTATTCACTTCCTTTTAATAAACAGCCTTTTGATATCTGAACAAGTTTTGATATTGCTTTTGGCTGCTGATCTACAATATGACATGTAGGTGTTATTTTAGAACAAAAGGATAAACCTATTAGTGGTACTAAGGAAGTACCAAAATGAACTTTGTTTTGCCATTGTCGTCTTCAGTCAGAAGACTGATTTGATGCAGCTCTCCATGCTGCTCTGTCTTTGCAAGCCACTTCATCTCTGAATAGCTACTGCAACCTACATCTTTCTGAATCCTGTCTACGGAACCCTTCTTTTGGTCAAGTTATGCCACAAGTTACTTGTCCCCCCAATTCTATTCACTACTTCTTCATTAGTCATGTGATCGACCCATCTAATCTTCAGCATTCATTTGTAGACCACATTTCAAAAGCTTCTGTTCTCTTTTTATCTAAACTGTTTATCATCCACGTTTCACTTCCATATGTGGCTACACCCCAGACAAATACCTTCAAAAAAGACTTCCTAACACTTAAATCTATATTCGATTTTAACAAATTTCTCTTCCTCAGAAATACTTTTCTTGCCATTGCCTGTCTACATTTTATATCCTCTCTACTTCAGCCACCATCAATTATTTTGAAGCCAAACAGCAAAATTCATTTACTACTTTAAGTGTCTCATTTCATAATCTAACTTCTTTAGCAACATCTGATTTAATTGAACTACATTCCATTACCTTTGTTTTGGTTTTGTTGGTTTTCATCTTATATACTCATTTCAAGGCACTGTCCATTCCATTCACTTGCTCTTCCAAGTCCTTTGCTATCTCTGACAGAATTACAATGTCATCGACAAACCTTAAAGTTTTTATTCCTTCTCCCTGAACTTTAATTCCTACTCCAAATTTGTCTTTGGTTTCCTTTACTGCTTATTCAATGTACATATTGAATAACACCAGGGATAGGCTACAACCCTGTCTCACTCTCTTTTCAACCATTGCCTTCCTTCCATGCTCCTCAACTCTTCTAAATGCCATCTGGTTTATGTACAAGTTGTAAATAGCCTTTCACTCCCTGTATTTTGCTGCTGCCACCTTCATAATTTCAAAGAGAGAACGCCAATCTACATTGTCAAAAGCTTTCTCTAAGTCTACAAATGCTATAAACAATGGTTTGCCTTTCCTTAACCTATCTCCTAAGGTAAGTTGTAGGGTCAGTATTGTCTCATGTGTTCCTACATTTCTCCAGAATCCACACTGATCTTCCCTGAGTTCTGCTTCTAGAAGTTTTTAAATTCTTCTCTAAAGGATTTGTGTTAATATTTTGCAAACATGACTTATTAAACTGACTGTTTGGTACTTTTCACACCTGTCAGCAACTGCTTTCTTTGGAATTTGAATTACTACATTTTTCTCTAATCCTGAGGGTACTTGACCTGTCTCATACATGTTGCACACCACATGGAGGAGTTTTGTCATGGCTGACTTTCCTAAGGCTACCAGCAGTCCTGACAGAATATTGTCTATGTCCGGGGCCTTGCTTGGACTTAGATCTTTGCAAGCTTTGTCAAATTCTTCTCACACTTCCTTACCTTCCATATCATCTTCATCTACATCCACTTCACTTTCAACAATATTCCTTCCAAGTTCATCTCTTCTTTGCTTAGGACTGGTTTACCCTCTGAGCTCTTGATATTCATACACATGCTTCTCTTTTCCCCAAAGGCCTCTTTAATTTCCCTGTAGGCAGTATCTGTCTTTTCCCCTAGTGAAATCCTTACATTTGTCCTGTAGCCATTCCTGTTTAGCAATTTTGCATTTCCTGTCAGTCTCATTTTTTAAATGTTTATATTTCCTTTCACCTGCCTCATTTGCTGTATTTTTAAATTTTCTCCTTTCGTCAATTAAGTTCAATACCTCTTGTATTATCCAAGGATTCCTACTAGGCTTTGTCTTTTTACCTATTTGATCTCTGCTGCCTTCACTATTTCATCTCTTAAAGATACCCATTCATCTTCTACTGTATTCCTTTACCCTGTTCTAGTCAACCGTTGTATAATGCTCCCTCTCAAGTTGTCAACTACCTCTGGTCCTTTCAACTTATCCAGATTACAATTTAAAATCTGGTTCCTAAATCTCTGTCTAACCATTATATATTCGCTCTGAAAGCTCCTGGTGTCTCCAAGTCTCTTCCATGCATGATGATGATTCTTAAACCAAGTGTTACCGAAAATTAAATTATGCTCTGTGCAAAATTCTACCAGGTGGCTTCCTCTTTCATTCCTTTCCCCCAGTCCATATTCACCTACAATTTTTCCTTCTCTTCCATTTCCTACAATTGAATTCCAGTCCACTATAATTATTAAATGTTTATCTCACTTAACTATCTGAATAATTTCTTTTATTTCATCAATATTATGAGAAGGAAAGTTGCTACTTGCCATATAGCAGAGATCGCAACTCAGCATCTCCGCTACACAGTGAGTAGTAACTTTCCTTCTCATAATATTGTTACATTCCATCCTGGATTTTCCATTGTTTGATTTCATCTCATCACACATATCTTCAATCTCTTCATCAAATGCGGAGGTGGTTGGCATGTAAATTTGCACTACTGTGGTAGGTGTGGTCTTTGTGTCTATCTTGGCTACAATAATGCATTCACTATGCTGTTCATAGTACCTTACCCACATTCAACATTTTCTTATTCATTATTAAACCTACCCCTGCATTACCTTTATCTGATTTTGTGTTTATAACCCTGTATTCACCTGACCAGAAGTCCTGTTCTTCCTGCCACTGAACTTTGCTAATTCCCACTATGTCTAACTTCAACCTACCCATTTCCCTTTTTAAATTTTCTAATCTACCTGCCCAATTAAGGGATCTAACATTCCATGTTCCGATCCATAGAATGCCAGTTTTGTTTCTCCTGATGATGATGTCCTCCTGAATATTCCACTTCCGGAGATCCGAATAGGGGCAAATTTTACCTCTGGAATATTTTACCCAAGAGCATGCCATCATCATTTAACCATACAGTAGTGCTGCATGTCCTCAGGAAAAATTACACCTGTAGTTTCCTCATGCTTTCAGCCATTTGTATTAGCAGCACATCAAGGCCCTTTTGGTTGATGTTACCTGGCCAGATCAGTCAATTATCTAGACTGTTACCCCTGCATCTACTGAAAAGGCTGCCGCCTCTCTTCAACAATCAGTTTGTTTGGCCTCTCAACAGATACCCCTCCATTGCAGATGTATCTACAGTACAGCTATCTGTATTGCTGAGGGATGCAAGCCACTCCACTTACAGCAAGGTCCATGGTTTTTGTTTTAAAAAAATAAAAAAGTAGTTATCATATAGGTGAATATAACTTGTCATCATAAGTAAAAGCAAATATTTATCCTATTAATTTTTTAGAGACGAGAAAAATATTTTGTGGTATCTCCTCACCTTAACACTTTCAATTGTTTTCAGTTCATCTTGTAAGTCTTCTATCTTCATACACATTGTCTTATGCTCCCATTCAAGACAAATATTACCACGGCGAAAATTAGTAGCTTCATGCATTGCATCAAGTTTCTTTTTCCCTGCTTCCTATCAAAAAGAAAGAATTGTAGTAATCTTCAGAAAAAATTGTTTTAGAAAATTATATTCTGTGGGATGTATACAGAGATTTTTCTAAATGTGGACAAACTGTAGGAATCGATCCCTGAGAGGATAAAGAAGCAAATAAGATTGAGGGCTTTCAAAATATATATATAGTTATAATAGAAGGAAACATTCCACGAAGGAATGTCTGCTTGTGTCTGTATATGTGTGGATGGATATGTGTGTGTGTGTGCGCGAGTGTATACCCGTCCTTTTTTCCCCCTAAGGTATGTCTTTCCGCTCCCGGGACTGGAATGACTCCTTACCCTCTCCCTTAAAACCCACATCCTTTCGTCTTTCCCTCTCCTTCCCTCTTTCCTGATGAGGCAACAGTTTGTTGCGAAAGCTTGAATTTTGTGTGTATGTTTGTGTTCGTTTGTGTGTCTGTCGACCTGCCAGCACTTGAAAAATATATTTAAAAAGAAAGATGATGAGACTTACCAAACAAAAGCGCTGGCAGGTCGATAGACACACAAACAAACACAAACATACACACAAAATTCTAGCTTTCGCAACCAACGGTTGCCTCGTCCGGAAAGAGGGAAGGAGAGGGAAAGACGAAAGGATTTGGGTTTTAAGGGAGAGGGTAAGGAGTCATTCCAATCCCGGGAGCGGAAAGACTTACCTTAGGGGGAAAAAAGGACAGGTATACACTCGCACACACACACATATCCATCCGCATATACACAGACACAAGCAGACATTTGTAAAGGCAAAGAGTTACTCCTTACCCTCTCCCTTACAACCCACATCCTTTCGTCTTTCCCTCTCCTTCCCTCTTTCCTGATGAGGCAACAGTTTGTTGCGAAAGCTTGAATTTTGTGTGTATGTTTGTGTTTGTTTGTGTGTCTGTCGACCGGAGCTGGGATATGTAATTGCCGCATTACAAGCCAAATACTGCTGAGTCTACAGTATACAATATGAATGTACACATGAATTAAATGGTCGAAGGTTCTTATCACTCGGCAACTGACAATTTTGAATGTAACATAGAAAGTTATAAATGCAAGATTGCAACTCAATAAAGTCTGCAGGTACTATTATTAATGACTTTAAATAATGAGTATAATAGCAGAAGTATCTTTAAGAATGCTGTTTATTATTGCAAAACACTTATTGGTGTTGATGATCCAGCAATTAAATAAAATATAAGTTGCATGACAGGGAAATAATAGATTCCTGCTACACATAATTAGTAATGAACAACAACGTAGCTCCCGAGATAGACACTTCTAAACACATACTACATCTTCACTTCCGAAGCCACGGAAATCTCACAAGTGCACATATCGGTACTACAAAATATTTCTATCACCTGTGACCATGTGCAAACTGCTCAACACTCTCCAAGTATTTCCTGTGACCGTTTGTCATGCCTTCCCATCCAGCACTCTCCCATGTCCTGTGCAACTGTCCATCATGCTGTCCTGTTCTGTACTCCCCCTCCATTGTCTTTGGTAGTCGCCTACCTTAGTAACAAACACTGTGATTGGCTAGAGTGGTCCCACAATGTCTCCAAGCCAATGCACACTCACAAACATATTGAAACACATGTGAAATGCTGGATATACATTTAAATAACTTGAAATTAAATAAATATTCCTATGGCTGGACCATAAACACGCTCTAACATGCATTATTAAATACATAAACAAATCAAATAAACATATATCAAGGAATAGAAACAAAGCAGACCAGTAACCTAATGTCTCTGTGCTTTCTAAAACACAGTAAATATTTGACCAATTTCTTCATGAGAAGTATATATCGGATGTAAACAAAGACATAGACGAATAAATGCAGGGTGCATCAAAAAAATGCATCCACACTTTGATTTGTCATAGACAATTTATTTCCCATTCTATATGGTTAAATATCTGTGAGAAAGTAATGTTATGTTTCTTCAACAGGTGGCAGCAGTGGCAAGGAAATAACTGCAACATGGCGGACGTGTGTTTGAGCTTTGAAGGGCGGAAGCAGATAATTAAGTGGTGCTGGAAGTTTGAGAATGTAGCTGCGGTTCGAAGACAGTGGAGAAGTGAGTATGGTACAGAACCACCTTCAAGGTTAACAATTACATGTCTATGAGACAAATTTGAAATTCATGGAACAGTGTTTGATGTTCATAAAGGTCGATCAGGGTGACCTCGTACAGCTACAAGTGATGATTCCAGAACTGCGGTCTTGGAACTGTTTCAGCATTTGCCTCAAAACTCTTCAAGGCAAGTGGCATGTGAGGGTAATGTAAGTTCTAGTAGTGTGCTACGCATTCTGAAGAAAGGCAAGTTTCGTGTGTACATTCCAAGGCTGGTGCAAAAGCTAAGTGACGACGATCAGATCGAAGGTTAGAATTTTGTGAATAGGTTCAGGAGATGGTGAGATGTGAACCGGGATTTATGGATAGCATAATTTGGTTGAATGAAGCCCAATTCAAACTCAATGGAACTGTCAATAGGCACAATTGTGTGTACTGGGCTGAAGATAATCCTCACATTAAAGTTGAAAAGGCTGTGAATTTGCCTGGTGTAAATGTGTGGTGTGGTTTGTCTGCAAGGGGACTCATTGGGCTTTTCTGCTTTGAAGGTACTGTTAGTGGAGAAACGTACCTAACAATGCTTGCTGACTCCATATTCCCTGCCATTCGTGCATTATATCGTAATGATGAGTTTTATTTCCAACAAGATGGCGCACTATCATAGGGACATACGAGCATACCTGGATCACAATGTACCAGGCCAGTGGATAGGACGCAGGGGACCAATCAAGCAGGGGACCAATCAAGTTTCCTGCACGCTCTCCAGACCTCACGCCGCTGCATTTCTTCTTATGGGGCACAGTAAAAGATGAGGTGTACAAACGTAAACCACATAACCTGGACTCACTTTGGAATGAGATTCAGATGGTGTGTGCAGAAATCTCATTGGATACTTTGTTATAATGTACGGAATCAGTGGTGACTCGTACTCAGAAATGTATTGATGCTGAAGGCCACCAGTTTGAACATTAATCACATTTGCAAAGTACATTTATTTTTCCAATTGGACTTTAAGCTTTTCATTTCCAGAAATTTAACATTGTAGAACGGGTAATAAATTTTCTATGACACTTCAAAGTGTGTATACATTTTTTTGATGCACCCTGTATATTTATAAGCATGCAGCTACCGTTTTTTCATGTAACTGTGGAGTACTTACGGCCTGACATGATCAATAGTAATCGACTATTTTGACCTCCAATAACTCATGTACTATTCAAGTTACATGCTTGTAATTCGTACCAATTTACGTTTACACTAATAGCTTTCTAAAGACATATCAATTGACAAAATCAGATGAACTGTGTAGATTTTGGAAATTCGTTGCTGGGTGTTACTTGCATAATTTACAGTCAGATACTAAACTTTAAACTAATAAAGATATTGAAAATCTGATTACGCCATCAGAATTGTCGTGCAAATAATGGTAATGTACATGTTTCTTTTTGAGGTATCACGATTCCTCTGGCTACTATTAATTTCTACATGAACTGTGAAATGTCTACCATTATGTTTTCACAAAGTCCGCCATCTTTGTCACTCCCGGCATATACATCTTCATTGACACAAAGCACAGTCCTTGTCACAGCGTGAACGCGGTCAGCCTGGACCATGTGCTCAGGTTGCTCCGGCTAACTTTTGGCACCACGTGGTTGCTGATGAGCCCCGGCGTGCTGAGCAGCCCGTGCAGCCATGCCAACTCTGAACTTAGAATATTTTCAGGGGGCCACAGCTCGCCCGTTACCTCACAAGATCATGTGGGCTTGCTGGAAATGCAGGACGTCTGTGCTACAGGGTATTTATTAACTCATCATGACTGTGCAGTAAAATGCTGTGCATGACATGCTGTGATGAAACCACCACTAGACAAGGTGTTTGGAGTGACTACCACAGTTCTCAACACATGTGAACATGATGCAGCAGTGACTGATACGCAAGTTCAAATATGCTATCCTGCAACTGAATGTTATCACAGGCAACATGAATATCAGCATATATGAGGATGGCATCTGCATGTCTGAGAAAGGGTCCACTTACGCATCTTCATTCAGGTATTGCCACAGGTCTGTCTGTATGAATGGTTAAGACCTAGCAACTGGGCAGGCCACACCTGAATGGTTAAGACCTAGCAACTGGACAGGCCACATAGCTGGAAAACTTCTTCCCATCCTTGGATGAGGATAGTCAGGATAGATGTTGTCAAGGTACCTCACTGTGGAAATGCAGAAATGAGCTGGATCAGCATCATGTAGTAGCCACATTATCCTCATATCATACCTGCCAGCGGGAAGCAGGAAGTGAAGATATGCCTCTCCTGTGAGGCACTGTAGAAGGACAACTTGTCCTACAAGCAGTCATGAATGATCTTCACCCACACATTGGGGCTGGAGTGATGCTGTTGCTTTACTGCCATCATACCATAGAGATTCTCCATAGGCTGAAGGTGAGTTTGTGAAGGTGTATAGGTAGCCTCATCAATAATAGAGTGGATGACAGAAATACCAGCACCATGATGGTCTGAATTATGAACCAGCAACAAATCTGTAATACAAGAGCAATGGCCATAGTGATAAGACCTCCACACATTGTAAGTGATATAGACAGTGGCGGTTGTCATGGACAATAACCACATGGTCCTCTGGCTTACCCCATGCTGGTGGGCCACCTGCCTGGTGCTATTACTGGCATATTATTCTACAGTGTTCAACACTTTTTCCTCCAATGCCTGTAAATGTAATGGGCACACCCTTCTCTCTTTGTTACCCATTCCCATAAATGAGACTGTCTTGCACAAATGATAAAACATCAGTGCAAGCAGTTTATGGTGTGGTTGTTGTCAGAGAGAATACTTTTCCCAGCACAGTCATGCTGTTGTCCACCCGTTACTATTTGCCTGTCGATGTGTAATGACTATGTTGGCCAGTGAATCTGATGCCCTGAAATAATGATGTGTGAGCACATCGCTATCATTGGCAACCTCACTGACCTCGTGAGTGTGGTGCTAAAACACAATGGAACACATGGAACATTACCACTTGTGTGGTGTATCCTCATGTCACCTGCTTAGCTGGGTGGTTACATGCTTGCCTCCCATGCAGCAGGCTCGGGTTCCCAGTCGGGTTGGGGAATTTTCTCTGCTCGTGGATTGGGTGTTATGTTGTCCTCATAATCATTTCATCCTCATCACTGGCATGCACAATGCCCAAATGTGGCATCGTCTGAAATAAAACTTGCACTAGGCAGCCGAACTTTCCCGAATCGGGCCTCCTGGCCAACAATGCCGTACGCTCATTTCAATTCATGTATGCTTTCAATTATTGAAACCTACACTATGAAAGATCTTTTACTTTCCCCTTTAAGTGGGTGTAGCTCCCTCAGAACACATTTCCTGCCACATGTTTCTATTTTTCTGTCCACTTCTGATATGAACGTGTAACCCAGGCACTGATGATCCTTGGACCTGTTTCACATACTTAAGCTTGCAGGCCACCTCACCAAGTGATGTGACAACAGCACTGCTAGTGCATAAGATCAAGACTATAAAGTTCTTGACATTAATGTTTAATGAGGTAATGCACTAACATGAATGGCACCCCATTTTTGACACACCACACCAAAATATTATACTTCATAATATGCATTTTTGAGTGCTTATTTATTTATGTTCAGCACATCTTAAGATGTTTACATTTATTTATGTATCGTGAATATTGTTCCTTTACTTATGATGTTTCACAATAGCTGTCTTAAATACTTCCGTTAAAAAATTTTGCTTTATATGTAAATTTACACATGAGAGAATTAGTCAGAAACTGTAATATATAATATTGTAATTTGTGCTGTAAATACAGTAAACTGTAGAATACTCCACATAATTGGCATTTTATAATCAAAATATCAAGGCCCATATGTAATGACACAGCACATATCTATTGAAATAAATCAAATGGTTGAATAAATAAATAAACAATATTGTAAATTAAATAAACATATTTACTAAAGCATAAAATCAATGTAAGACCTATTTGTTTTAATTAATATGTAATATGCTTTATTTGTAAATTACTATGTAAAGAAATTATTGTAGCTTCTTTAAAAGTAAGTCTGTTCTGGGATTTTACTTCATATGACTTTCCACATTTACAGAAAAGCAAATTAGTGTTCATACAACCTGAGGATTACTTTTAGATATGGTAGTAAAAGTACCTTCACAATGTGATGTTTGTGGGTCAGAAGATATGAAAATGCTGGTTTTTGGAACCAGAGTGTCTTTTCTCCAGCTGAAAAGATGGAACGCTAGAAGGAAAGATACTCATAAGGTTAAAGCATGAAGGGAAAGTCATCCAGATTCCTTGCTGGTTTTTGGAACCAGAGTGTCTTTTCTCCAGCTGAAAAGATGGAGCGGTAGAAGGAAAGATACTCATAAGGTTTAAGCATGAAGGGAAAGTCATCCAGATTCCTCAGTCACAGGATACTAACCAAGTAGAATGAAAAAAAGGAAGAAAGGAAGATTAGAGTTTATCATCCTGTCAACAGTGAGGTCATTAAGGACAGAGCACAGGCTCAGATTATGAATGGATGCGGAAGGATATCATCTCTCCTCTTTTCAAAGGAACCATTCAGTTATTTGCTTGTAATGATTTAGGGAAATCATGGAAAAACTAAATCTGGATGGCCAGCTGCAGACTCGAATGTTCATGCTTCTGAACATGAGTCCAGTACTACCTGACTTGGTGACAAAATGAGAGGATAAAATAGATTGTTGTTATTGGGAAAAATATAAAACCTAAGAAATTAAAAAAGGCATGAGCAGTAGCAAGTAAGTCAAAGCCAAATGAGGCTAACAGATTGGATTTGATGTGAGAGAAACATCATAACATCGCAGAAAAACAAATGAAATGATAAAGATTGACAAGGAAATAAACAATAAAAGTAGAAAAGAAGGAAAATACTAAATAACTTGGTGAGAATCACCATAGTTAGCAATGGAAGTTCCCAACTGCTTTCATGTTGTAAGGAACAGTTATCATGAAAGAGAATCTCAATAGCATTTGTAGTAAAACAGATTCCGAAACCAAGACTATTATGTTGCAAAGTGTCTTCTGCAATAGGTTGGTGTATGTTGCTAGTCCACATTGTCTGTGTCCATTTATCCTTATTCATGACATGGGTTTTGTCACATTAACATGTGTGGCTGGACAGATAGAAACTAAACCTCATGGGGCTATAATGGACATATTGATGGTGTGTACTCTGGCATTGTTCTTTATGAAATTATTATATTCTGATGATTATTTGTCCAAAATGTTGTGCTATATTGTCCACATATCTTTTAGAAGTTATGATGTAGTGGAAAAAGACAGGTATAATAATTGCTCTAATTGGACAACACATTTCAGGATAAACTTCTCCATCATACATACTTCTCCAGTCATCCACCTAGTTGCAGAAAATACATCTACATATAATTTCTGCAAGACACTGTATAGTATTTGGCAGAGGGTACATCATACTAGTACTATATGCTTTCTTTCCTATTCTGAGCAAGGGACAAATTACATATATGCTTTCTGATCACAAATATCTACACATCTATTAGTGGACATTAATATGTGTTATGTGTATCATTTATCTTTGTGACAGCTTGAACTCTGCTGGGGACACTTTCAATAAGGTGTCTTAACATCTGAGAGGGAATATCAGCCCATTCTTCTTCAAGAGCTGAAACCAGAGTATGTAACAATGCCGGACACAGGGGCCTGAGTGAACTTAATGTTCTACATCATCCTAAAGGTGTCACATTGGGTTCAGTTTGGGAATATAGGCAGGCTAGTCAATTTCAGGAATGTTATATTGTCTACAAAATATTTTGTCGCACATGCTGCTTTGTAACGGGACATACTGTCTTGCTAATAAAAATCATCATTTCCTAAACCTTCCTCAGCTTCATACAGTACACAGTACTGTAAGATGTGTTCACATTCTCCCACACTTAGTATTTTCTTAAGTGCAATGAGGAGGCCACAACCTAACCATGGAGAACACTTCTATACTGCTCTGCACTTCACTACACATGATGGAAGTTAACTTTTTCCAGGCAATTGCCAAACACAAACCCTTCCATTTGGTTACCGCCAGGTGCAAAGTGATTCATACCTCCAAATGACTCACTGCCAGTCATCCACTGCACAATGGTGTAGCTCTTTAGGCCACCAAAAGTGTCACTTACCACTGACGACAGAAATGTGTGGCTTATGATGAGTTGCTCGGCCACTGCAGCCCATTCTTTTTAACTCCATACACGCTGTCACTGTACAAGCTGAATGGCCAGCACCACTTTGAAATGCATCAGTAACTCCTTCCACTGATTTATGTGATACAACCACCCTCTACAATGCTCAACAGTCAAGTGTCACTTACCACTGACTTCAGAAATGTGTGGCTTGTGAGGAGTAGTTTGACCATTGTACTCCATTCTTTTTAACTCCTTACACACACTCATTGTGCAAGCTGGACTGCCAGTAGCACTTTGGAGTGTACAAGTGATCCCTTCTGTTGATTTCAAGTGATTTTTTAAGACCACACTCCGCAATGCTCGGTTGTCCCTGTCCATCAGTACATGAGGTCTATCTGGTCTTAGTTTAGGTATAATTGTTCCTTCCTGTTACCACTTCATAAGCACATTACCAGCAATTGACTTGGCCAACTTTGTAAGGTCTGAAATGTCCAAAATGGCTTTGTTACTCAGGTGATATCCAATGACTAGTCAATATTCGAAGTCACAAGCTCTCCTGGCCAACCCAGTCTGCTGTTACTGCTTCTCTGCTGACAACACAGTACTCCCCACCTCCTTTTATACTGGAAGATCTGCCTCTCATCACATTCAGTCATTAGTTTTAGATTACATAGAGATGTTCGGATACTTTTGATGAGATAGTGTCTAAGATTCTGTATTTGTCCTAATCTCTCTTATCTTAGTCTCATGACCCCTACATATGATATGTGATGGTGGCAGCATAATGGCTGCACACTCTCCTTTGAATACAGGTTTCCTAAATTTACCCAACACAGTTTTACTAGAATTACATTGTGCTTCTTGCAAAGATATTCATTTAATAGCTCTGAGCATTTCTGTTACACATATATACATCTATTCTTAGCTGCTATGGTCTTAGCAGTGAATCTCTGAAATTCTTTGATTGTTTTCATACCAACAGGATTAGAATAACAAATGCTTGTGTAGTATTCTAGAATTCATCACACTAGCATTATGTATGCAATTTTCTTACAGATGCCTTGCATTTTTCCAAACCCTTTCAATAAATCTAATGTCTTCCATTTGCTTTACTTACCTAAGATTACAGGTGATCATTCCACTTCATAGCATGTCTTAGTGTTACCACTAATTAATATATAATTTTATTTGCTAAAGATGTCAAAACACAGTGTCTCAGTTGACCAGTCATTGCACTATCATCACTTTGTAGGGTTTCGGTCTATGTTTGTGCTCATCTCCATGAGCAGATGTTTTTGACACACCAGCCTGCAGTGTAAAATACTGCAATAATTTTCTGTGACTTATTTCTGAGGGCACTTACAACCTGTCTAGCTTGTTATTTTGCTTAAGACAAATATGTCATCTGCCATACTAACTGAACAATGTATTACAGCATTGCATGGTAATTAGTAACCTATGATTGCATTTTTCCCGTCTCAAAGCCAGAGACAGGCTTGTATCATACATGAAACTACCTGCATATGCATCTAGCAGACAGAGGGGAGGATGGAGTGTTGAGAAACAGTAGTTTCCATGTTTTAAAAATCACATTCAATTACAGAAATCCTTAAGACAGGATTGTTGCTAGAAGTGTGAGAAGTGAGAATTATCCACATCATCAGTTAAGCATTTAGTGATAAAAAACAGCACCTGCATAACTCTATTTTAATAAATGATGTACTTACAAGGATCAGGGCGTTAATATTCTCAACATCTGTTCTGTTTATCAGTATAGCATCATCAAAGTCAGAGAGTGAACCTGTTGTAGGAATTTCTACCATTCCCTGTTTCATGACAACCTGTATCTGTGAAAGAAAATAATACCAGATAAAAGATTTGTTCCAAGACTAACTTTTATATTTTATGACATAGACTCACAAATTATTTTACTCACAGAATATTGTAAAAATATCTACATCAAATCTCCATAGTATTTATAGAGATAAGACACATATAAATTAAGATAATGGAAAATCTAGGATGACATAATATCATTATTATGAAAAGGATAGACTGATACTCACCAAACAGTAGAGATATTGAGTCACAGAGAGGCACAACAAAAAGACAACATACACACACATATTCATAAAAATGCAGCCCACACACACATGACCAATGTCTCTGAGTGCTGGAGCCAGAGACAGAGGTCATGTGTGTGTGAGCTGCATTTTTGTGAATGTGTGTGTGTTTTCTATTTCAGAAGAAGGCCTTGTGGCTGAAAGCTTACATCTTTAGTAGTCTTTTTGTTGTGTCTATCTGCAACTCAACAGCTGTGCTATATGGTAAGTAGTAATCTCTCCTTTTCACAACATTGTCAAAATAAGATAATAATAAGTTAATTAACTGTTTATGTAAAGATTCATAAAGGAATCTGGCTTGGCATGTTGATAAACAGAAGTTGATCAATACACCTGAAAAGTAGTATTAGATTTTGAATGCAGTGTGTGGTTTTCTTCTTAGTGTCCAAATAGTAAATGACATATAGCTCTTGACTATCACACAAGAGGTTCATCACCTCCAGGAGACAACATGTTAATACCATGAAACATCCCCTCAAGCCTTGATAATGGCCTCAATTTGGCATGTAATTTTAATGTTTCCACCACAAAATGAATATCATGTAACAATAGCTTCCTGTGGTATTTATTATTATTATTATTATTATTATTATTATTATTATTTTTAATTTTGTTGGATGTGTGGTTAGACCTATTGAAGCCTAAGAAGAAGATGGCTATGAGTCACTGCCAGCTGATGCAGAATTTCACCATACTGACAGCATTCTCAGTAGTGACTCAGTTTTCTAGGCAATGACCAGCCATTAGGAAGTTTCATTCAACACTGACATATGCAGTTGTAGTTGTCTTCTGAGTCAACAGTTCCACTTTGGCATTACAAAGCTGGGCCACCTGAGCAGGTCATCAGACTAGCAGGGCTATGCATTGATGCCTACCTGTGACAGCCACTGTCACAGGTTTGATGACGTTCACCTCATGATCCATGGTATGAACTGAGATACATCCTGCATATTGCTACAGAGGTCTGCTGACACCAGTCACTGTTATCCAGCCATTGGTCCAGCATTCTTCATCCTGGTCAACACTATCATCCACTTCAGTTGGGCCACCCGATGCCTGGATGGTGTCATGCCATCCTGTCTAAGCAACAGTTGTCACTTGAATGCACAGGTAGCGAGGTCACTACTAGCAGCCTCTTTGACAAACAATTACAAGGATGCATCCACACTGGTGAACCTGGGTCTAAGGTTCAGCATTTGTGATCTGCTGTTGCTTATTACACATGCAATGCACTATGTTTCAGATTGTCAACACTGAAGAACTTGGTAAAATTTGGCTGCCTTCATCATCTACACTTCCATCCACCTCTAGTGGTGAGCCACTTTCCCACTCCATTCATCTATACACCAACTACATTTGGTGCCAGAAGAAGATCTGTTGGAGATTGATTGGTTGATCAATGTAGAGCAAAAATTTCAGTGATTTCAGCAGCAGTGGTGTCAAGTGCAGGAATGCAAGTAAGTACTGTCAACATGTTTTTTGAGCCTATATGGTTCTTTTCCCCTTTCTTTCTTTTCTGTTGGGATGTATCATATGCTTGTGGAGATAGTAGATAAGCAAACAGTCTGTCAATGAAAAAGTGTCAAGAACGAAATTAAGAATTTTGTAAATCAGCTGATAATGTGGAGTTGGGTAGAGAAGT
This sequence comes from Schistocerca cancellata, assembly GCF_023864275.1. Lineage (NCBI taxonomy): Eukaryota > Metazoa > Arthropoda > Insecta > Orthoptera > Acrididae > Schistocerca > Schistocerca cancellata. The sequence goes on from NC_064626.1 coordinate 731,466,807, forward strand.
AGAGTGTTTAAGGGATAAAAGAAGGGAATGGTCAACTCCTAGTGTGCCTCCACTTGTACTTGATACTAGTACTGCCTCATTGGCAGCCCTACTTTCTGGTAGATCTGGGGAAGAAAGTTTTGTTTACTTTGATAATTTGCACACACCTGTGAAGTTAGGAAGTGTGGAATGATGAGCAGTTGTTAAATGTGTCTCAGTTAAAATTAGCAGTAGATGCTAGGGCTTAAGTGATGTGTAATTGGAAGTTATGGGGTGCTCAGTCCTTCAATGACTTACAGATGGAGTTAGTAGAGCATTACAGAAGGGAAAATACCCCCATTTATTATTGAGAAGAGCTGAATGCCAAAGTTCAGAAACAAAAGGCGATTAAGTAGAAAGCTTTGTAGATCATGTCATGACAATCAATATTAATACGGATGAGTTGACTGATGATAAAAGTGACAACAAAGCCATTTTAAAGGAAGCAGATCAACAAGTGCTTCAAGAATTTTTGTGGGGTCTTCTGCCTGAAATAACGCATAAAGTGCACACAGAATTGCAAAAAACCACGAACAAAGCACTAGCATCAATGGCAGCTTTGGCTGAGACTAATATGGTGACCAAGCAAGAGAAAAAAGTAGTTTTCAGTGTGGAGGTCATATGTTATTGATGTGGCTGTCATGGGTCTCATTCAGTGGTACTGTAAGAAGCAACAATGTCAAATATATAAGCAGATGGGACACTCCAATCAGAAATCTCTGCAGACACAAAGAAGATGGTCTCAAGGTAAAAATTGCATCCTTACATTAAATGGAACATAGAGTGATGTGACAACTGTGCTTGCTCTCCATAAATGTGAGCATGGGATACCATTGTGCAGAATCAGTTGACAATTTTTGTCCAACTGGCTATGTAAAAAAAAAGATTGTGCAAGTTTTCATTGGATACAAGGCCACATGTATCTGTGGCATTTCAGTATATATTTGATGCAATAAATTTGAACCCACAATGTTGTAGGAGAAGTGGTGTAGGTGTGGCAGTATTCACGTATTTAATTTTTTGTCATTGTTGGGTTTCTGAGTGGGAGGGGTGCGGAGAGAACCCACAATGTTGTAGGCAAAGTGGTGTAGGTGGGAGTAGTATTCACTCATTCTGTTTGTCATTGTTGGGTTTCTGAGTGGGAGGGGGCAGAGAGACTTCTGCATTTGTGTGGAAGTTTTCCATAATGTGGGCATAAAGCTATCATAACACTATTGGGCTAGATTTCCTAATTAAATATTCTAACATTCTGACGAATTAAAGTGAGAGTGTGGATGTGAGTTATATCGGCTTATTCCCCAAACCACCTCCCACTTCTTTCTAAGATGACTTACTTGGAATTTGCAGCCACTCTTCTTTACTGAATAGCTGGCTTCTGGAAACCCTCTTGACTTCTCCTCCATCGAATAATACCAGGTACAGGAATTTTTAGACTCTCTCTACTTATGAAATAAGTGGACACATAAACTTTACTTTTCGTCAGCTAACGATGTATTTGACCTCCACACACAATAAAAGTCTCACTTTCCACATTAATATGTAACTTCCTGCAAGTCTCATGTACAGTCAGATGTTAGAAGCAAATTGAGTTACAGTAAAAAGAAAGTTGGCTTGGATACCATGACCTTTCTTAACATGAATCATAAAATGAGTCTTGTCTCTAACAAGGTTGCGTCAAGAGTCTACAAGAGCACTTTTTCAACTGTTCTTGTTTTAATAACAATAGTCAATGACACAATAAGCACAGAGCTGCATGTAAACTCCATGGTTCTTCCTTACACACTCACTAAAACATCTATGGACTGCCCAACAGGTACTTGTTGGTGCCGTCTGACTGCCACGTCTACTTTCTTCCCGCGACTGATTTTAGACTTGCACAAACAAACATGTGATGCGCAGTAGGTAGGATTCTACCATCCCACACTCATATCCAGCATATCATGTGTTCAAGATGGTAGAAGGCTGAGTGGCTCTAGAATTCACACAGAAATTCTCGAATCAGTACATATCCCCCCCCCCCCCCCCCCCCCCAATCAGATCAAACATGCGATATTTTATACATAATCATTATGCAAATAATATCACTAATAATAACATTTCATACCTTAACAGTACACATTTCTTACATATTTTTATATACATATCTTTCCTTTCCATAATAATTCACTGTCCTCTCTTGAACAATCTTTCGCTTATTGTTTCTCTACTCTTTTCTTATTTTACTGTGTCATTAAGACATGAGCATTTACTCATGGTTTTAGTCAGCTTTATTAATATAAAGGAATTGTGAGAACTCTTTTTCTTTTCTGTTTTTCCTTTTTTCTTTTTTTTAATCGTAAACTTCAGGTGTTTATGACACATGAGTAATCTATTTTCTATTCTTATCTTTTGTACTACCTTTTTACTAGTATGTACTATTTTATTATTTACAGCTTGGAGGAACTCTGGATGAAATGAAAGTGTTCTTTTGACTCTCATTTAGTTCTACAAAACATAATAACACTATTAGAACAAATAAGCCCTCGGTCACAAATATTGAGCCAAAATTGACCAGGTTTCGACGCTACTATGAGTGTCGTCTTCAGAATTAGACTAACTGTTCTAAAACATATTAGGTATATAATACATTAATAAAATTAAAGTTTGTACTGACTGGAAAAGATGCATACTTACAAGTCACATATTAAGAAAGATCTAAGCCGGAAAGGCGACGTCATGAATAGTTGTGAGATGGTGAGCCGCTAAGGGCTGCTCGTACTGTGAACAAGGGTTGCAACAAGACAAAAATAATAATACTAGTCATTCAAAAAATTCACAATCCCCAGAATAATCCCTATAAAATTTGTGACTTTTGTCACGATACTGTTCCCTTCTTCTAGGATCAGCACCTATTCCTTGCTTGTGGGTTGATCTTATGAGACACTTTCTCTTTCCATTCTGGTAGGTATGCCCCTTATAAAACATCCATATCTTTCCATTCTGATAGATATGCCCCTTACAAAACATGCCTATTTTTTAGGCCACAGATCATCCTATCTCCACATAGGTACGCCTGCCCTTTACACTTAGTGAATGCCGGTTACACACCCCATTATCCTTTCTGAGTAGGTCGCATGGTTCATTGCCTCTCCAAGAGACCAGATTCACTGATTCAGAAACAATAGACTACAACAATTACCGTATCTTTAAAAGTAAAACAGACAAGAAAATTGGCAAAGGAGCTGCAATATTTGGCATGGCTTTTATTGTAAATAAAGACACCCTTGACTCTGTTATAGACATAAATCAAATCAGTAACAGACTAATGACCATGCGAATCAAGCACACCAACAAAATATATACATTTATTAATGTTCATGCACCTACCAACATTGCCAACAAAAAAGAACCGGAGAAGACAGAAAAATTTTGGGAAAAACTCGAAACTGAAATGTCCAAAATTCCAGAGGAGGATATAAAAATTCTTCTAGGGGATTTCAACGCGCAAATTGGCAAAGAGAGGAAATATAAAAAAACAGTCGGTAATTACCCTGCACACAAATTCACAAACAAGAACGGCATGAGACTCATCGAGTTATGTCAGCAAAACAACCTAAAAATCGTGACAACATCACTTCGAAAAGACCCCAATAAACAAAAAACATGGAGATCACCAAACCTTCAGCTTGGTGAATTTCAAATAGACCATGTTGCGATCTCCTATGACTTCCAGAAAGAAATACACGACGTTCAAGTCCGCAGAGGGGCAAATATAGATTCTGACCACTACCTTACCAGAGTTAAAATTAAATTCACTCCAAAAAGGAAACGCCAAAGGAAATCACCACTAATTCCCAAATTTGACTTGAAAAATATCAAGGAATCAGAAATTACAGAAGCATGGGATAAACAACCAACAAACAACTGGAAAGATTTCCGAACGAAAATTATACAGAAAGCAAGAGATTTGATTTCGTTAAAGAAAATATCCAAGCATCCATGGTGGAATTCGAATTGTGATAATGCATTAGAAGAGAGACAACAAGCCTTTTTAAATTACAATTGTGACAAATCAGAAACCACACAACAAACATTTTTCAAAGTGAGAAAACAAACAGCTAAAATACTTAGACAAACTAAAAGAAAATACCTTAATGAACAACTAAACACAATTGAAGAAAACTTTAAGAACCACAACACTCAAGATTTTTATAAAATATTCGCAAATCAAATCAAAGGATACACTCCACAAAATCTCTGCTTCCGGAAACAGAATGGAAAATTGGCACTAACTAACAAAGAAAATTGCCAAGAACTAGCTAAATATTTCTCACAACTCCTAAATTGCCCACAACCAAGTACAAGATTCCCCAGATTACAACCAGAACACACGAATGAGACTTCACCACCACCATCTCAAGAAGAAATTTATAGTCACATTAGAAAACTCAAAAACAATAAATCATCGGGAGAAGATGGAATTGTAGCTGAACTACTGAAAAACCTTGGTCCAAATTCGTTAAAAGAGATCACTAGCATCATCCAAGAAATTTGGCAGACAGAAAATATCCCAGAGGAGTGGAAGTGTGCACTAATTCACCCATTGCACAAAAAGGGAGAGAGATCAGACGTAAACAACTACAGAGGCATTTCACTTTTACCAGTTACCTACAAAATTCTATCTGCATGTCTCCTAAAGAGGGCACAAGAACAACTAGAACATACAATTTCAGACTACCAAGCAGGCTTTCGTCCTAATAGATCATGCCCGGAACAGATATTCAACCTTAAAACTATTTTAAAGATTAAAGCAATCAGGTCAAAACCAATAATCTGCACATTCGTTGATTTCAAAAAGGCATACGATTCCATAGACAGACAGTCTCTATGTCACATTCTCGAAGAACGAGGCCTAGACACTAAAACCCGAAAACTAATTGAACAAACACTAACAGAAACCAAATCAAAAATTAAATTCAGAGGGGAAATTTCGGAACCATTCTCAATTAAAACAGGAGTAAGACAAGGAGATGGGATCTCACCACTATTATTCAATATAGTTTTGGACAAAGTTATGAAAGAGTGGGAAGTAACACTAAGGAAACAAAGCTTGTGGAAGCCAATTGAACTAGGAAGAGGTAAAGGAAAATTGAACATCCCTTATTTAGCGTTTGCAGATGACTTGGCAATTATAACTGACAGTGAAGAAACAGCAGTAAAACAAATTGAGACACTTAAAGAATGTGCTGAGAAGGTTGGCCTGCAAATCTCCTTTGAGAAGACAGAATTCATCTGCTCAAAATTAGATATTTCGAAACTAAAAACAAAGTATGGTGAAATAACTAGAGTCAAGCACTTTAAGTATCTCGGTGAAGTTATTGAACCAACAGGACTTGAGAAAATAGCACAAAAAAACCGATTACAGAAAATCAAGAAAGCATTCGGACTTATTCAAAATATATATAACAAGAAATGTCTATCAAAAGGCACTAAAATCAGACACTACAACACAGTCATCAAACCAACAGTCACATATGCAAGTGAAACACTCTCCCTGAATAGAAAATTAGATTTACACGAAATTAAGAAAGTAGAGAGAAAAATTATTAGAAAAATCCTAGGACCACGATACACACAAGATGGATACAGGCTGCAGACTACCGAGACAACCGAAAAAATATCAAACATCGAGGCAGATATCAGGAAGAGGCGGATGAAGTTTTATGGACATATAGACAGATTACCTGGAAACAGGTTAACTAAACGTCTATTGGACTATATGACATCACTTAAGGCAACAATACCCTGGGTAACTGAAGTTAAGAAGGATTTGAAAAAGGCAAAAATTGACATAACAAACACATCAGACCGGGATACATTCAGAAGAAAAATCGACAAGTGGAAGTTTACTCCAGAGACGGAATCTAAACCTTTCCGACCAAAGTGGACCGAAGAAAGGAAGAAGGCCTTTGGGGAGGCAATGAAGAAATACTGGGAAAATAAGAAGAACATTAAGAAATGTTAATCACCTGCTTATCGTTCTCCCATGGGGACATTCGCTAATAATAATAATAATAATTAAGTATCTTCTGGCATACATTCTTTAATATATCATTTACCCTCTAGAGTTCTCCTCTACTTACCAACTTCTACATTTTCAAAAGATACTATGTCTACAAATACTATTTACATACCACTATCCCTCAATTCATCAGAGTACTTATTATGCTGATGTTTTTTAATGGTCAACATGACTAAATTCTACTCCTACTTTCGTTTTCTTTCTTTGCTCATGCCTCTTATTTATCGATTACGCATTACTACTTTAGTTGTTCATTATGTATGTGCACCTCTTCTTATGTATATTCAATGTAGAACTGTCATAGCTTCCTATATATGTACATATATTTCCATATGTAAACACATTTTCTGAACAACGCCTGGCAGTTCTCACATCATGACAGGCTTCCTCTTATGTGATTTAATGTTTGTGTAGAAGTGTATATTTGTGTAAATGTAGATGTGTGTTCTTGTAGTCTGATTCTTCAGCCTTCTTATCTAAAGACAAGATTTAGGTTTTTAGTAACCACTGAAATAAGGAAGGACTTCAGTGATAGAAGTTTGTGAATATGGAAAGAGGGAAAAAACGGACAGGTCCTCAAATGAGAAGTAAGAAAGGAAAAAATAGACATGGATGCTAGGATCGAAGAAGTGAAAGAAGATAGCCCTGAAGATACCCTTCCCACTCCCCTTCCCTAGGATCCCTACCCCTCAGGTACTTGAGTGAGATGCTGGAGAAGGTTTGATGTTAAATCGTCTCCTACAGGATGGAATTGTCCCATCTTCACCATTTGAGGTCCCCAAAGGAAATCCTAGCAACCCTATGGAAATGGCAAATGATGAAAAATCAGGCACACCTGTTTGTGAGGGTTGTTTGAAAGGTGTGATGTGTGTTTTGTGTCAATCATGATTTATTTGTTCTCGTAAATCATGCTTTCATCTACAATACACCCCTTTCAAAATTTATACAAGCCCTCCCATCTATATCACATCACATAAAAGATATAAAATACTCTATACAAAATAGAAAATCTATAAACTGTGGTATAACAGTTGTTCACCTAGTCACATCTTATTACATTTTCCACAACTACAATACTCTATTTAGTTTATTTCATTTAGATATCACTTTTTTTCTGTGATTCTCTTAAGTTGTTCTCTATTTTACAGTCACACCCGGTTTCCTAAGCAATAAGATTACAGAATAGTTCTATATTTTAAAAGAATTCAGTGCAGGAAACTATTTGAAATAAACACTGAAAACAACTTGGGATCTGACAGTCATTACTCCAGCCATTAACTCATAATGTTAACTTCCCTGGGGGATAGGTGACAGAATAGTTTAAGATTTTAAAGGAATTTGGTGCAAGAAAACTAGTTTGGAAGAAACACCGAAAACAACTCAGGCTCCGACAGTCGTTACTTCGCCCATTAACTCAGAACATTAACGTCCCTGGGGGATATACAATTTTACATCATTTACATTGTATTTCCCCTATTTTTTTGCTTGTGTTACATGCCAGTCAAAATATTTCCTTATAGTACCCCAAGTATTGTTATAATATTTTGGGTCCCATAGATGAGATATTAACTTTTCTTAAGCACTGGCAGACCAGTACTTCTCTTTGGATTTCTTTTGAAAGTCTCCCCAAGAGGAAAAATTCTCAATATTTACTGTTCCCCATTCAGAGGCTTCCCCTAGAAGATACCCCACAGCAAATTCGATCTCCTTGGAATCTTCCCAATTGTTTGGCGAAGCTTGGTTAAATCCTTTCAAGAAATGGGTCGGATGTACATCTACGTCCGATTTAAATTTAGGGAATTGTCTAGATAACCCTGAATTTGCTCCCCATTGCAAATCAGTCACTGCTTCAGTAGTTAACACAACATTAGGTGAAGTTACCCTTTTTTCTACTTTGTCTTGGATAAGCTTAATTTCTCTCATCCATACCCTTCCTGGTATCATTAAGTACAGAAGAAGGAATAGGCGATATGTTCCCAGATGTTATTCTCTCGGTAACCTTTCAATCTATAATATCTTCAAATTGTTCCTCCAAACTAATTACATTTATAATATGAGAGTTAGCTATTTTCTCTTTGAAATTCCGTTCTACATTATCTACCCCTGTATTGACATCTGTAATTTGTGACTGAATAATTGGCATTAATTCATTATGCATAGCTACACTCTCTTTCAAAGTATTCATTTCCAATCTTACATCATTATATTTAATATTGTACATGTTTTCAAAAGATTCAATAAGTCTGATTCTATATTATTACATTTGTTCTCAATGTCAAGTTCTAACATTTTTGATAAATCTCGAAAAGTATCATTCTGTTTCTGACTAATGTCAGTAACCATATGATTTATATGAATGGTCAAAGAATTTGTCAAATCGTTCTTTAAATCTACTTTCAAATTCTCTACTTTATTACTTATGGCGTCGAACTCAGTCTTCAAAGCACCCATGACTTTGCATAGATTACTAAATTCCTTGCTTTGAGAGTCGACTTCGGCATTTAAGAAACCTAAATTTGTCATTTGAGTATTTAATTGAGAATTTACCAATTCTAGTTTCTTACTTAGAGTCGCACTCTGAGCATTTAAAGCTTCACTCTGGGTATTTAATTGAGAGCTTAATAAGTTTAACTTAAGACTCTGAGCTTTGATTATATTTAATATTGTACATGTTTTCAAAAGATTCAATAAGTCTGATTCTATATTATTACATTTGTTCTCAATGTCAAGTTCTAACATTTTTGATAAATCTCGAAAAGTATCATTCTGTTTCTGACTAATGTCAGTAACCATATGATTTATATGAATGGTCAAAGAATTTGTCAAATCGTTCTTTAAATCTACTTTTAAATTCTCTACTTTATTACTTATGGCGTCGAACTCAGTCTTCAAAGCACCCATGACTTTGCATAGATTACTAAACTCCTTGCTTTGAGAGTCGACTTCGGCATTTAAGAAACCTAAATTTGTCATTTGAGTATTTAATTGAGAATTTACCAATTCTAGTTCCTTACTTAGAGTCACACTCTGAGCATTTAAAGCTTCACTCTGGGTATTTAATTGAGAGCTTAATAAGTTTAACTTAAGACTCTGAGCTTTGATTAAATTTATCAACTCAGCCCAATCAGGCACTTCTTTGCTAATCTTCATGGCCATAGCTGGGTCTTGAGTTTCCCCAACCTGTTGTATATTTTCCATACTTTTATATGCGTTAGCTCTTGTAAGCATTTAAAACTAACTTTAAATATGATAATTACACAATAACAGTTCACTCAACAGTATTTTGTACCACTTCATACTAAAGTAATGAAGTTTTGTTTCATGCTCACCCGGCATAGAATTCTCATTGTGTAGGTGAGCGGATGTGGAGACAGGTCTGCACTGGTGAACAACAGCTGGTGTCGGCTGTGTAGGATGTATGTTGGTTTCCACGTCTGCGTCCCTGTGACGTGTGTGAGAGCTGTATACTCCCTGCACTGGATCTTCTTAGCTGAAGTGTTCTATACATACTTCTTCTTAGACAAATATGTCAAAATCTTCTTTACTATTTTTATCATCATGAATTTTTCATTTCTTCAATGTTTTTCCATTTAAATTTTGCTCCATTGGATACTTGAATATATTCCATTTTCTCAGAGTAATTTCCTTGTCTTATTATGTTTGGTTGCTACGGCAACACATAACAGCTTCTTTCTTGTTTTTTACTTAAAATTCCTGTTTTCTTGGTCCTTTCACATAAGTCACAACATTCTGACTTGTTGTGATGACTTAAAGTGTGAGTGTGGATGTGGGCTATATCATCTTATTCCCCTTAACCACCTTGCACTTCCTTAAGAGATGACTTACTTGGAATTTGCAGCCAAACCTTACTTTTCATAAACTAACAATGTATCTGACCTCCATACACAATGAAAAATCTCACTTTCCACATGAATATATAACTTCCTGCAAGTCTCTCTACAGTTTGACATTAGACAAAATTGAGTCCCGGGTTCAATTCCCGGCTGGATCAGAGATTTTCTCCGCTCAGGGGCTGGGTGCTGTGTTGTCCTTATCATCATTTCATCCCCATTAACACCAAGTCACCAAAGTGGCATCAACTCAAAAGACTTGCACCAGGCAAACGGGTTCCCTGATGGGAGGCCCTAGCCACATGACATTTCCAACAAATTAAGTTAGATACCATGACCTTACTTAACATGAATGATAAAATGAGTCTAGCCTCTAACAAGGTTGCGTCAAGAGTCTACATTAGTACATTTTCAACTGTTCTTGTTTTAATAACAATAGTCAATGACACAATAAGTGCAGAGCTGCATATAAACTCCATGGTTCTTCCTTACACACTCACTAAAACATCTATGGACTGCCCAACAGGTACTTGTCGGTGCGGTCCGACCACCGCATCTACTTTCTTCCCACGACTGATTTTAAACCTGCACACACAAATATGTGATGTGCAGTAGGTAGGATTCTACCATTCCACAATCATATCCAGAATATTGTATGTTCGAGACAGTAGAAGGCTGAGTGGTTCTAGAATTTACACAGAAATTCTCAAATCACTACAATATCATACCCAAGTTGATCTACAAAACCACATACTGGAGTTGGTAAGGACATTGTTCCATCACCATTTTACCGCTGAAAGAACTGAATTGTTGCAAGGCATCCCAGAAGCATCAGAGAGGCTAATTAAACTAGTACAAAATCCCTTACACTAGACTGGTGGGTATCATATGGAAAGATACGGGAAGTTGCTTTAAGCAGACAATAGGAGCTGATCTGTCAGTTAATTCTTTATATGTGGTTAAGCCCTTGCAAGAATATGAAGAAGTGGATAAGACACAATTTTTAATATGATTCAGTTGGTACTATATATGGGAAATTGATGGAAGCTGGGTAGTATCCATCATTTTGTATAATTGTAGCTTAGAAGATGTGAAGCTATCAGGTGGTGCACTAATAGATAACTTGGAAGTTTTAGAGGAAGGTAAGTTGAATATCAGACAGAATAATTAAAGCTGGGATAGTCTGTCAATTTAGCCACACTAAGGCAGAAGGTTTTCCTCTTGGAAAGACATGACAGGGAATACATGGAAAGGTTGTTAGAGGAATACACAGAATTACTTTCCTCCTGGACCATTGCCAGCTATGCCACTAATACAGCATAGTATTCCTATAGGAAATGAATTGTCTGTATTAGTAGTGGCTGTTTGGGGCTCAAACCTGGATACATGTTGTTGGTAAATGTGAGTGAATGTGTGTATCTATGTAAGATGGGAGCATCTGAGAAAGACCCATGCACTGGTCTCAATCAGTTATTATAGTGCGAAATTGGACAAGTCACCACCCGCCCCACAAAAAGGATACACACAGTTACTGTGTCATGAGAGTTCACCCTATTCCATCCTCAAAAGCCTGCTACTGATTGCCCTATGGAGGTAATTACAAACAGAACTGAATTCTTCCAAAAGAGAGGGTCACATTGAATATTCTCTGTGGCAATTCCAATAGTAATCATTTGCACCTGCTATGAACCATGTCATGTTGGTGGCGCACTATGACTGGAACTGCTGGAGCAAGGGTTGCTAATTAATGTCACATCACAGGACCTACCTTCCAATTATGTGCTACCATTACCAGAACCACTACTCTAAGCATTACTACTTATTGATCTACCTACCACACCTCCCCCATCATGATCCTGCTCATGGAAAATCTAACCTACCTAAATAAAACCCTCAATGCAGCCCTTTTTGCCTGCCTGGACCAGATGATGACCTCACAAAACTAATGTTTAATGTTGGAACATTTGCTTAACTATGTGAAAAAATATAGCATTGAATATCATCACCATCCATTATTTTAGAAACTACTAAATCAGCTGCCTGCATAATTTTGGTGATGATAGGTATTGTTTACTGCTGTCTCAAACATACAGTTGACTGGATCACACCAGATCACCATGGGTCCATACTAGTGATGTTGGCACCAGTGAAGAGGTAACTCAGCCCCAAAGAATTGAAAAAAGGTAGCGCAAAACAGGACCTAGAGAATCCCTGTCTGTATGTTGTAGGAGTGAGACAGTGAATTTATGAGTACTATAGATACAGAAAAGGAAAAAAGACAACTAAAAAGCGTAGGATATTCAAGAGCAATTACTCTGCACCTGAGTATGAGAACGTGAAGTGTAAAAATTAGTAAATATATCAGAGCCTCTGTTACAGCCTGTTTCTCATCCAGGAATTCAGTGCGCCTGACATTTCCATGGATGAAAGAAACATAATAACACGGTTAAGAGAGGATTCCTGTGCCATATCAAGGGTGTGAGTCCCAACCAGTGCACACAGAATTTTGCCATACTAGCACCGTCCTCAATAACCACCCAACTCTCCAGGCAATGACCAGCCACCAGGAATGCTTTGATAGCATTGAAGTATTGAGCAGTACTTTGTCTTTTAAATTAACAGGCCTACTATGAAGTCAAAAAAATTTTTGCATCACCCTGATTCCCAGAACTCCTGAAGATACACGTTGGCTGTGGACATTGTACCACAGACACAGTCCCTTTGACTGTTCAGAGATATCACTGAACCTGCCCAAAGATGTAAACTATCTTACTTGAGCAGCACCTATTAGACGGCGGGGGTCCAACAGCTGATCAGTTCCAGTCATTCCACCAGGAAGGAGGTACGCAGCTCATGTTGTCTGTAGTTGAACCATGCCTCGATGGTCAATACTGCATTTCAATCATGCCTAATTGTTACTTTGTGCCAGGAACGGCTCTCAACTAGGGAAGTGTCCAGGCACCTCAGAGAGAGAACCAAAGTGATATTGTTTGGACATGGAGGAGATACAGAGAGACAGGAACTGTTGATGACATGCCTCGCTCAGGCCACCCAAGGGCTACTACTGCAGTGGATGACCGCTAGCATTGGATTATGGCTCAGAGGATCCATGACAGCAAAGCCACCCTGTTGAATAATGTGTTTCATGCAGCCACAAGACGTCATTTTATGACTCAAACTGTGAGCAATAGGCTGCATGATGTGCAACTTCACTCCTTAGAAGGAAGGTCAGTATTGGCCATTATTTTGATGTTTTATTGACAGCAAAATCGATTTTCAATCACACAATGATAATCTTCAGTGCTGTAGTGTGCAAATTAAAACTCACAGGCACTGGTGTCAAGTTGTTATCAGTAACCAAAGCTATGAAACAATCACAATAACTCCTGACTTCCTTCAAGATAATGACATCATTCGACTAGAGTTGCCAGCATGTTCTCCAGACATGGACCCTATCGCACATTGATATAGATTGAAAAGGGCTATTTATGGATGATGTGACCCACCAACCACTCTGGGGGATCTACACTGAATCGCCACTCATCTGTTATTGTGATCGTTTCATAGCTTTGGTTACTGATAACAACTTGACACCAGTGCCTATGAGTTTTAATTTGTACACTACAGCACTGAAGATGATCATTATGTGATTGAAAATCGATTTTTCTGTCAATAAACCATCAAAATTAAGGCCAACACTGACCTTCCTTCTAATTTCATGTATATGGTCATTGTGCACACAGCACTCTATGGAGTCGCCAATCAACTTCACTCCTGACATCCATGGTGAGGGTCCATCTTCACAACCATGACACCATGCAGCGTGGTACAGATGGGCCCAACATGCCGAATGGACTGCTCAGGATTGGTATCATGTTCTCTTCACTGATGAGTGTCACATATGCCTTCAGCAAGACAATTGTTGGAGACGTGTTTGGAGGCAACCCAGTCAGGCTGAATGCCTTAGACACACCCTCCAGCGAGTGCAGCAAGGTGAAGGTTCCCTGCTCTTTTACGGTGGCATATGTGGGGCAGACATATGTTGCTGGTGGTCATGTAAGGCACTGAAACAGTTGTACGATACGTGAATACCATCCTCCGACTGATAGTGCAACCATATTGGCAGCATTTGGGAAAGGCATTCATCTCCATGGACAACAATTAATGCTCCCATCATGCACATCTTGTGATGACTTTCTTCAGGATAATGACATCATTCGACTAGAGTTGCCAGCATGTTCTCCAGACATGAACCCTATCGAACATTGATATAGATTGAAAAGGGCTGTTTATGGATGATGTGACCCACCAACCACTCTGAGGGACCTACGCTGAATCACCACTCATCTGGCTTATCTCCAATTGCTATTGTCTTCAGCCATCTCCCTTTCTCTTTCACTACCACTTTCTCTCTTCCACAGTCCCTATCACCTCTCTCTTCTACCATCAATATCTCTCTGCTATTCTCAGCACAAAAAATTGCAAATTTGTTCACATGCCCAAATTTTTGGTGAGGAAGGTCGAATGAGGATTGAAGCAGCTGGTTCCTCACTTTTCTGTCATGGTGTTTTAAAGAGGAACATATTCACCTTTTCTATGCTGTGACAGGTCCATTTTTCCACTGATTCTGTTTGTTTCCGTACTGTATCAAGGTGTGCTGCACATATAAAACGAATTCTGAATATCAATAAAGTTTTTACAGTTTATTTATATACTTCAATACATTTGTATACTTCAGCACATATAAATAACAAATAAGAATGCATAATATAAGGGTAACATAAAATCATTTGCCTTACATATTTCTGGATACTTTGCTCATCAGTCACAATTCATCGAAAATTTCCTGCTTATCTTGAAAGAGTTAAAATGTCTTCAGAAATAATTTACCGAATTCACAGTTTTTCCAGTTTAACGTAAGTTTTGGCAGTCCTTTCAAGTTCTTTTCAGGGATGTTAAGACCTTTTTGGGTCCATTAATGTCACTGCAGTTGTGTATGTGCACCTTATACAAACAGTTCATCATGGAACTTTATTGGTGAATGAACACTGACTAAACACATAGTTCTGTGACCCTGTGGTGGCCCTAGAACTTTTGTTACATGTTCACTGTCAGTCACAACTACATTTATGCCTTAAACTTGATATTACTTGCATATTTTATTTGCATAAGTGTGGTAAATTTTAAATTATGGATCTCAGTAGCAGTTAATGATATCAAAAAGGTTTCAGGGTTCCCTGAGAACATAATCTTATGAATATATGGTACAAATTTCAACGATTTGTTATGAACCAAAATTATAAAAATTGACATACTAACAACTAGTATTTTTAGTACAAAAATCATAGTCTTTTTGGGTGTATCTGGATAATGAATACAGATTATTGAAAACAGGAAAATGGCATTTCTAAGTGTATGTCTAAAGAATGCACAGTTATTTAGATACCTGTGGGCCATGGTGCAAAAATGGCCACAACTGGTTTTTGCAGTTTTTTTTGCATAAGTGTGGTAACTTTGAACCTGTGGAACTGGAAACAAACAAATAGTGCTTTTGTAAGCTGCCTGAGGTCCATGCTAGACCACACCTAACACAAAGACACCATCTAATTTCGTGAATTTGTCTGGGCTAGAAGAAGTGTGTAATTTTTAAATTTTTGGGGTACTGTAGGATAGCTACAGTATGCCTGTTCTTCTGATAGGTACACAAATGCTTACTAGGCTGAGGGCAACCCAAAACAATTAGATTTTTATCTCTGTGGGCAATAGGAACTGAGATATGACACCCTGAAGAATTATATTTCACACTTAGCTTTTTGGAACATATTGGTACCATGCATGACAGTGCACAGACCAGTTATCTGAACTACAGTTTAATGTCAGACATTTGCTTGCATATAGACATTCTGGCTTCACTACTGTATTGTAATGCCTTATTTTTTCATTTCTAGACACACATTTTTTGTTGGAAAGGGCTTTAATTATACCATATGCCCTTACCATTTTATGTATCCTTTCCTCTACAGTAGCTTTCTCCAACTCATTTTCTTGGATCCCTGAGGTATTTACATTGTACAGCCTTTCAGTTTGGCCAAAAGCTGGTTCCAGAAATTCTGGTGCATTTTTAATGTTTGTAAATTTCTTTCCTGCAGAAATTCTTAAGTCAGTCCTATTGGTACAGATTAATTTGTGTTATAGCAGAAGTCACATTTTCAGGAAGTATAGCACAGTCATCTGCAAGAGCAAGGCAGTTTACTCCAGTATTTTTGTTTCCTATTTGCAACATTATTGGTGAAAACTTATATTAATTAAGATTTCATTCCAAATTATGTCTGTTTTTTCTATAATTCAGTTTAATTTCAGTTTAAGAGAAGCCTAAAGGATTTATTGGTGGCCAACTCCTTCTACTCCATTGATGAATTTCTTAGTAAAACCAACTGATTTGTATATAAGTACAACATAACTTCTGCACAATTTCAGTGCAGTAATGTGTTCACTGAAAATTTGTGTGTGTGTGTGTGTGTGTGTGTGTGTGTGTGTGTGTGTGTGTGTGTGTAAGTATAATCTAACTTCTGCACCATTTCAGTGCAGTAATGTGTTCATTGTAAATAAGTATTACAGTAGTTGTATTACATGTTTATTACCTTATAAATAAATAAAAAATCTTTTTTATTTTAAATTCAGTGCATTAGTATTTGTAAAATGACTCTTAGTGTTCATTAAAAAATGACGATCATTCCACTTGGGACCTGTGGAATGGTACATTAGCTTATTTGTTTTAGTTGTAAATATTTGTCATGTATTGTTGTTTTTCTGACATGTTCCACATCCTGGAGGACCTCCTCACTACGGATCAATTGGAATGAAAGTAAATCTAATCTAATCTAATCTATAACACAATTAAAAACAGTTGGGGATAGGTCATCACCTCGCTGTACACCTGTGTTTACCTCAAAGGACTGAGATAATTTCTTCCATAAATTTCACTTTAGTTACTTTGTATGTCAGTGCTTCATTAATTACATTTGCTAATTTAGACTTAACACACAATTCTTAAATTACTTTTGCTATAGTTTGTCTGTCAGTGGAATCAAAGACCTTTTGGAAATAAACAAACGTTACTACAATATCATTTGAATTCAGTAATATATAATGAATGATTGACTTCAGATTAAAACTTGGCTCAGAACATGACCTGCCCTTCCTAAAACCACCTTGACATTCACCCATATGACTGTCCAGCACGGTTTCTGCTCTGTTTAGGAAAATATTTAATATGCATTTGGTAGCGAAGAAGTTCACCTGTAGTAGTTAATATCTTGTTTGTTGTCTTTCCTATGTAGTGGATGTATCTATGTTCCCTGCCTCTCTCCTGCTTTTTTTTTCTTTTTTGACTTTCTAGATTTCTTCAAAGGTTAAGTTTAGATCATTTTAAGGGTCCTGTACCCCAAACATTAAAAACAGAACCCTTGTAAGATCAGTTTGTTGTCAGTTTTTCTGTCTCTCGGTTAGCCCTTTTTACTCAGGAACGGGTGGAGGTGTCAATTAGAATTTTATATTAGACACTAAGGTCTATGGTTCATTGGCACTGTAAAATATTTAAGCTTCCCAGTGAATGCAGTCAAATTATATGGCCATTTATGTCATATATTTCAATAGATACTCACTCATCAAAACCGTTAGAAGAACCACCTGTATACATAATTAAGTTTGTACAGAACCCTCAGAGCATGAATCTTATTCCCACTTACCCATGGTGGTTGTTTTTTTTCAGCTTATGGATTGGTTCTGGACAATTAGGAAGCTGATGAAGTATGAGGTCTGTTCAAAAAATTCTGGAACATTCATAATTTTGTGCCAATGATGCGTTGGAGTGTAATGCAGTTGCAATCCCTGCACACACCTGTGTTTAATGTGCAACTTCCAGAAGATTCATCATTATACGTCTGTTAGTTATTGTTTAGTGCTGTATTGAGTAGAACATTATGATGGGCAGTTTGCGAATTTCAGGATGGCAGAGTTAGAGGAGCAATGCATCTGCATTAAATTTTGCATGAAACTCACGAAAACCTTTACAGAGACACACCAAACGATGCATGAAGCCTATGGTGATGAGTGCTTAAGCCATACTCAGTGTTACGAATGGTTCAAATGTTTTTAAAATGGCTAGAAGGAAATTAAAAATGACCCTCATTCATGACACACTTGAAAGTCTACTGATGATGCTCATGTCAGGAACATCAATGAAACAGTACATGCTAATTGAAGACTGACTGTCCAAGAGATTTCTGAAGAATGTTACATTTCAGCTGGATCATGTCATGAAATCCTGACACAGCATCTTGGAATGCATCGTGTTGACACCAACCTCATCCCACGGCTCATGAGTCAAGACCAGAATGACCTTTGCTTCGCAATTTGTGAAGAGCTTTTGGTTCGTGCAAATGAGGATGAAATGTTCCTTAAGAGAATCATAACTGGTGATGAGACTTGATATTAGACCAAAGTTCAATCTTCACAGTGGGTCAGGAAAGGTTCTCCAAGACCAAAAAAAGTTTGTCAGGTCAGGTCAAACATCAAAGCCATGATGACAGTTTTCTTTGACTTTGAAGGATTAGTTTATCATGAATTCAGGCCACAGGCAAATGAGACAAATGGAGTTTACAGGATAATTAATGTCTTTTAAAATAAAAAATAAAAATAATGTCTTACAGAAAAAATTAGAAAAGTGTGAAATTTAAATAAATATTTGTATACAATGCACTATCCCTTAGCCTCACTTTTTCGTACTTCAGATTTGCAATTTTAGGTGAAACTTCACTGAAAAAAGAATTGAATCATAAATTTCATCAAACAGGCTTAGTATTGTAATTTACTATTGATCAAAGATCCATGAATTCCGACTTGTTATATACTTCTACCTCACACTTCAAATACACTCTCACTATTTCCAACTGTAATCATTTGTTTCGGGCTCTCATTGCAGAGAATTTACTCAACAAGTCATTTATTTTGTTAATGTATTGAATCATTTTAGAAAATATTCATACTAGCTTTTTACATGTACAACATTAAATGATTATGCAACTTTTGAAAGGGGTAAATTATTACACATGGAAATCAACCATATGGCGTGTATCCTTACAATATAAAACTGACTTTGATACTTGGTAAAACATGAGTGAGCACCATTGGGCAATTGTCTAAATTGTCTTTTATTAGCTTTCACTTATTACTGCTGATACTCTGTTATGCACATCTTACAAATATGGGTTCATTTGGGACATTATTTCTGAGGATTGCAATGTTCACAAATCTCTGTGTAACTATGTGCAATAATATTGATAGTGTGATATCTCTGACATTTAATGCAGGTATCAGAAGACTATGAAAGCACTTTCTTCAATGAAACTACAAGTGCATATCCACTTACTTGCATATTATGGCACTGATAAAGTTTTTCCTCTCTCAGGTTTTTAAGGCTGGACAATAATTTTGCATGATTTTCTTTTTCAGCACTTAGCTGTTTCTGAAATACAGCCACTGTTTTTTCTGCTTCAGCTAATTCCAGTGCCATTGCTTTTATCTGTTAAAAAAGAAGAAATATCTAGGTCTACATTTTTACATCTTGGTAATGTTACAATAATAGGTATGAACCAAAATAAAATAATAAATAATTCTAACTAATGATGGAATGAGAGTTGTTGTATCTGAAGTTCTTGTGCTGGTGTAAAGCGTATAACAAGCATAATGCAGTTTTTAACCTAAGAAAAAGTGAAGCAAATAAACATATCATGTAGACTATAATCATAATCACAGCACGAAGATATCGATACTACTAAGGATCATTTTCCAGCACACACAGGTAATACAATGAAAAATGCAACTTGTTTATTGGATAAGGATATTTGGTATGAAAGTACAAGTTTTTTATTGGAACACATTTGTCTAAGAGCCACATCATCTCTTATCATCTCTTATTCAGTGGTAGCACATGAGACGATGGCAATATCTGGATTCATGAGTGTCCAAAGAAATTCATACAGAGTCAGGCAAGCTTCTGAAGCTGACATTTTTTCATACAGGGGGAGTCACTAACTATTGCCACCAAGAATAACTCCAAAAGTATGATAGGAGCTGAAAAATTTGTGGGACAAAAGTTTCATGGGACAATGGGGGCCATAATATGACGTTGGTTTTTTGTTGCTAGGGGGGATCGCTTCAGATATATAGTCAACTTTTTTTTTTTTTTAATGGGATGCTATAGTTTGGTACTTATTTTCTGCTAGCAGCTATCGAAACGAATCCAATGATGTGCAACAGCAAGGTCAAAAAAGGTCACAAAGGTGGCTTGAATGTCCATTTACAGAATGCATTCGAAGTATGTCCATTTACAGAATGCATTCGAAATCATGACCATTGGCATCAATGCAGTGCTGCAATCTTCTTACCATGGACTGAGTGGTATTCCTTATCACTTCAACACTTACCAGAGCACATGCTCTGACAATTCTCTCTTGCATATCTTCAGGTGTAGTTGGAATGTTTTTATAAAAAATTTATTTTAAGAATCCCCACAAGAAAAAATCCAGAGGTGTCAAGTCTGGCAAAGGAGCCAGCCACGACACATCTCTTCCATGTCCAATCCAATGATTTGAGAATTGTCTCTGCAACTCATTTGTAGCCATCAGCGAAAAATGTACCGGACACCCATCGTGTTGATACCACATTCTATTCCTTGTTCCTAAAGATATTTCTTCCAATAACATACCTAATCTTTCTTGCAGGAGTATGGTGTACTTCCTACCGTTAAGATTCCCTTTGATGAAATAGGGGCCTATAATTCTGTCCTCTAGAATCCCACATCATACATTCACTGACCACAGTTTTTGGTGTCAGCTTGCTGCAGCCAATGTGGATTTTCAATTGCCCAATAATGCATGTTATACAAATTAACATTTCCATGTTTTGTGAATGTAGGCTCATCAATAAATAAAATCAAATTAATAAATGTGTCATCCCTCTGAATCTGAAGCTGAGCCCTTCAACAGAATTCAATGCGATGCATACAATCCGTACCAGTTAATTATCGGTGGAGACTGATATGGTAAGGATGAGATTTATGACAATGCAGAACACGAACAACACTACCCTGACTCATGCCAGATTCCCTTATGATTTGACACAAACTAACACAAGGATCTCAGACCACAGTGGCAAAAGTACCAATTTCTGTTTCCTCATTAGTAACTTTCCTTGGCCATATATGTTTCTGATGCATTAAAGTTCAAGTTGTTCTCAATTTGTCATACACATATTTAAATGTATGATTAAATGATGATGGCGTCCTCTTGGGTAAAATATTCCGGAGGTAAAATAGTCCCCCATTTGGATCTCCGGGTGGGGACTACTCAAGAGGATGTTGTTATCAGGAGAAAGAGAACTGGCGTTCTACAGATCGGAGTGTGGAATGTCAGATCCCTTAATCGGGGAGGTAGGTTAGAAAATTTAAAAAGGGAAATGGATAGGTTAAAGTTAGATATAGTGGGAATTAGTGAATTTTGGTGGCAGGAGGAACAAGACTTCTGGTCAGGTGACTACAGGGTTACAAACACAAAGTCAAATAGGGGTAATGCAGGAGTAGGTTTAATAATGAATAGGAAAATAGGAATGCGGGTAAGCTACTACAAACAGCATAGTGAACGCATTATTGTGGCCAAGATAGATATGAAGCCCACACCTACTACGGTAGTACAAGTTTATATGCCAACTAGCTCTGCAGATGACGAAGAAATTGAAGAAATGTATGATGAAATAAAAGAAATTATTCAGATAGTGAAGGGAGATGAAAATTTAATAGCCATGGGTGACTGGAATTTGAGTGCAGGAAAAGGGAGAGAAGGAAATGTAGCAGGTGAATATGGATTGGGGCTAAGAAATGAAAGAGGGAGCCACCTGGTAGAATTTTGCACAGAGCACAACTTAATCATAGCTAACACTTGGTTTAAGAATCATGATAGAAGGTTGTATACATGGAAGAACCCTGGAGATACTAAAAGGTATCAGATAGATTATATAATGGTAAGACAGAGATTTAGGAACCAGGTTTTAAATTGTAAGACATTTCCAGGGGCAGATGTGGACTCTGACCACAATCTATTGGTAATGACCTGTAGATTAAAACTGAAGAAACTGCAAAAAGGTGGGAATTTAAGGAGATGGGACCTGGATAAACTGAAAGAACCAGAGGTTGTACAGAGTTTCAGGGAGAGCATAAGGGAACAATTGACAGGAATGGGGGAAAGAAATACAGTAGAAGAAGAATGGGTAGCTTTGAGGGATGAAGTAGTGAAGGCAGCAGAGGATCAAGTAGGTAAAAAGACGAGGGCTAGTAGAAATCCTTGGGTAACAGAAGAAATATTGAATTTAATTGATGAAAGGAGAAAATATAAAAATGCAGTAAATGAAGCAGGCAAAAAGGAATACAAACGTCTCAAAAATGAGATCAACAGGAAGTGCAAAATGGCTAAGCAGGAATGGCTAGAGGACAAATGTAAGGATGTAGAGGCGTATCTCACTAGGGGTAAGATAGATACTGCCTACAGGAAAATTAAAGAGACCTTTGGAGATGAGAGAACCACTTGTATGAACATCAAGAGCTCAGATGGAAACCCAGTTCTAAGCAAAGAAGGGAAAGCAGAAAGGTGGAAGGAGTATATAGAGGGTCTATACAAGGGCGATGCACTTGAGGACAATATTATGGAAATGGAAGAGGATGTAGATGAAGATGAAATGGGAGATACGATACTGCGTGAAGAGTTTGACAGAGCACTGAAAGACCTGAGTCGAAACAAGGACCCCGGAGTAGACAACATTCCATTGGAACTACTGACGGCCTTGGGAGAGCCAGTCCTGACAAAACTCTACCATCTGGTGAGCAAGATGTATGAAACAGGCAAAACACCCTCAGACTTCAAGAAGAATATAATAATTCCAATCCCAAAGAAAGCAGGTGTTGACAGATGTGAAAATTACCGAACAATCAGTTTAATAAGCCACAGCTGCAAAATACTAACACAAATTCTTTACAGACGAATGGAAAAACTAGTAGAAGCCGACCTCGGGGATGATCAGTTTGGATTCTGTAGAAATACTGGAACACGTGAGGCAATACTGACCTTACGACTTATCTTAGAAGAAAGATTAAGGAAAGGCAAACCTACGTTTCTAGCATTTGTAGACTTAGAGAAAGCTTTTGACAATGTTGACTGGAATACTCTTCCAAATTCTAAAGGTGGCAGGGGTATAATACAGGGAGCGAAAGGCTATTTACCATTTGTACAGAAACCAGATGGCAGTTATAAGAGTCGAGGGACATGAAAGAGAACCAGTGGCTAAGAAGGGAGTAAGGCAGGGTTGTAGCCTCTCCCCGATGTTATTCAATCTCTATATTGAGCAAGCAGTAAAGGAAACAAAAGAAAAATTCAGAGTAGGTATTAAAATCCATGGAGGAGAAATAAAAACATTGAGGTTCGCCGATGACATTGTAATTCTGTCAGAGACAGCAAAGGACTTGGAAGAGCAGTTGAACGGAATGGATGGTGTCTTGAAGGGAGGATATAAGATGAACATCAACAAAAGCAAAACGAGGATAATGGAATGTAGTCGAATTAAGTCGGCTGATGTTGAGGGTATTAGATTAGGAAATGAGACACTACAAGTAGTAAAGGAGTTTTGCTATTTGGGGAGCAAAATAACTGATGATGGTCGAAGTAGAGAGGATATAAAATGTAGACTGGCAATGGCAAGGAAAGCGTTTCTGAAGAAGAGAAATTTGTTAACATCGAGTATAGATTTAAGTGTCAGGAAGTCATTTCTGAAAGTATTTGTATGGAGTGTAGCCATGTATGAAAGTGAAACATGGACGGTACATAGTTTGGACAAGAAGAGAATAGAAGCTTTCTAAATGTGGTGCTACAGAAGAATGCTGAAGATTAGATGGGTAGATCACATAACTAATGAAGAAGTATTGAATAGGATTGGGGAGAAGAGAAGTTTGTGGCACAACTTGACCAGAAGAAGGAATCGGTTGGTAGGACATGTTCTGAGGTACCAATTTAGTATTGGAGGGCAGCGTGGAGGGTAAAAATCGTAGGGGGAGACCAAGAGATGAATACACTAAGCAGATTCAGAAGGATGTAGGTTACAGTAGGTACTCGGAGATGAAGAAGCTTGCACAGGATAGAGTAGCATGGAGAGCTGCATCAAACCAGTCTCAGGACTGAATATCACAACAGCAACAACATATTTAAATGTACAGCATGTAGGGTGAATATGTTGAGGATATCTTTCAGCATATGTCTCTAGGTCTCACTGAATTTCATTGGCATTCTCCATAAATGAGAAGCATATTGACTTGTTCTTCGAAGGAATACATCATTCACATTCACAGAGTGCTGAAGTGATAAGGAATACCACTCAATCCATGATAAGAAGATTGCACCACTGCGCTGATACCAATGGTCATCACTTTGAACACCTTCTGTAAATGGACACTCATGCCACATTTTTGACCTTCACTGACCCTCAAAAACCTTACTGTTATTCATCATTGGATTTGACTCGATAGCCGCTATCAGAAAATAAGTACCAAATTATAGCACCCCTTTAAAAAAACAAATTTGACCTTCATATCTCTGAAGTGACCCTACCTAACAACAAAAAACCAACGTCATATTATGGCCCCCTCTGTCCCATGCAACTTTTGTCTCACAAACTTTTCAGCTACTATCATACTTTTGTAGTTGTTCTAGGTGGCAATAGTTAGACACACACCCTGTAGAAATGAGTTGGTGATTTTTGGTATTTGTGATGCTTAAAGAACTATATTTTATTATAATTATTTTTTGTTACTATTATTATTAATATTGTGCAATGGAAAGTCCATGTTGGAATGTCAACAATATTATGAAAAGCATTGATTGTTACTCACTCTTAAGATGACACACTGAGTTGTTGACAGGCACAATGAAAAGACTGTTACAAATTGAGCTCTCAGCCAAGTCTGATTCAGAAAAGAAAACACACACACACACAAATATAAACACAATAAGCACACATGACCACTATCTTCAGCCACTGTGGGCATAACATAAAGTGGAAATTCAGTGTGGGGCAGGGTAGGGAGTGGGGTAACAGGGTACAGATGGAGGTAGAGAAGAGCACTGTGTAGTGGACTGTGCAGGGACTAGATGGCAGCAGGACAAGGCTGAAAGTTCAGTGCTGGGAAGTTGTGGGGAACTGTGATTGGGGGGGGGGGGGGGGGGAGGAAAGGATTAGAGAAAGAGAAAAAGGTCAGTGGGATCATTGGCAAAGACTGGCAGAAAGTTAGGGTGAGGGAATGTGAGCAGAGAGAGATGATATGATGGAGGGGGTAGAAACTGTTGGATGGAGGGTGCGGGGACAGTAGGTTGCCATAAGTTGAGGCTGGGATACGTTCAGGAGCAGGGAGTGTGTTGCAGGGATAACTTCCACTATGCAGTTCAGAAAAGCTGGTGGTGAAAGCAGCCATCAAAATCAATCATTTTCAGCTGCATGTTGTGCCACATGGTAGTCCACTTTGCTCTTGACCACAGTATGGTGGTGGCCATTCATCCTGGTGGACAACTGGTTGGATGTCATACGAATACAAAAAATATAATAAGTTGCAATAACTGCATAGAGCCGGTATATGACATGACTGCTTTTACAGGTGGCCCGGGCTGTTGATAGTTGGTGGGATTAATGTGGAGCCATCAGAGAGGAGGAGATCAATGTCCAGATAGGAGGCACACTGGGTTGGGGAGGGCCAGGTGAATGAGCTGGGAGAGATGGTTTGGTGTTGTGAAGGAATGATGACAGGGTGTAATGGTCCTGAGTCCAGATCATGGAGGTATCATCAATGAATCCGAACCAGACCAGCAGTTTGGGATTTTGGAAGGCTAGGAAGGTTTCCTCTAGATGTCCCATGAACAGGCTGGCATAGAAAGGCACCATGAGGATGTTTGTATACCTTCTGTTCAAAGAAGAAGTAGTTGTGTGTGTGGATAAAGTCAGTAGGAATAAGGTAGCAGATCTGGAGTCTGAAGCTATTTCAATGACTGGTTTACAACATGGGCCATTTGGATCCTCCCCTCCACCACCAGCTTTTCTGAAATGCACACATAGAAGCTGTCCTGACAATTTGTTCTCTGTCCCCAAAATTGTACCAGAATGAACCCAACAGTTTCTGCCATCTTTGTCCTTTCACCTCCTCCCAATTAATGTCCCTTCACCCTCATTGTGCACCAGTCTCTGCCACCCCACCCACTGATCTTTTCCCCTTCTCAGCAACACTACTTTTCTGCACCCCACTCCCCCCACTACTTCCCTCCCTCACAGTTTCCTCATGCTGCACTGGAAGCCAAGTCCAGCTACCATCTAGTCCCTGCACTTCCACCAGACAGCACTCATCTCTGCTGCCACCTGTAACTTGCTATCTGTCCCTCTTCACATCACCCCTCCAGATTGCTGTTTTTGATGAATGCAATAGTTGCTTTCTGGTAACAGCAGCCAGAGATAGTGGTCATGTGTGCATGAGGTGTGCCAGTTGTTGTGAATGTGTTTGTGTTTTCTTTTGTAAAGAAGGCTTTTGCCAAAAGCTCATTTTTTAACAACTTTTCATTGTGTCTATTTGCAACTCAATGTGTCAGCTTTACAGTGACTAGCAATCTATTCTTTTCATGTGTATAACAGAAAACTGTATCCTGAAGGTGTCAATAATAAAAGGTGGCATTTTGCAAAAAATAGCTTTTCTTGTACCTTCCTTAGTTGCACAATACTGCAGCAAGCTCAAAAATTTTGGAGTATTATAGTACCTTTTTTGGCCTCTCTCACTATTTTGTAACAAAAAAGGTGGAAATTTTTATACCATAAACTGAAGCTCCTCTAAATTAACCTCATCTTTCTCACAGTTAAATGAAAGTCTTATGAATAAGTTATGACAAACCCCTTGAAGTGATAAATAATAATAATATAACAATATTATGGAAAGGACACACTGCTGCTCACCATAAAGTGTAAAGATGATGACACACTGAGTCACAGGCACAAGAAAAAAACAGTTACACATCGAGCTTTCATCCTAAGCCTTCTTTAGAACAGAGAACACATACACACTGACACAAGCAGACACAAGTGATGCACACATGAGCACTATCTCCAGCCACTGTGGCCAGAATGCAACTCTCGCACTTCATGCAGCATTCTGGAATGGGAAGGGGAAGGGATAGCAGAGTACGGATGGCGGCTGAGAAGAGCACTGTGTGGCAGAGCCTGAAGGGTCTAGATGGCAGCAGGGTGCCAGGTGCAGCATTGTGAGTTTTTGGGGAATGGGGAGGGGGGGGGGGGGGAGTGGAAAAGGAGAGGACGAGAGAACAAGAAAAAAGCAGTGGGTGCACTGGCAGAGAGTGGCACACAAATGAGGGTGATGGGACATGTATTGGGACTGGGATAGTTTTGGGAGTGGAGAATATATTTTAAGGATAACTCCCATCTGTGCAGTTCAGAAAAGCTGTTGATGAAAGGGAGGATCCAGATGGCCTGGTCTATGAAGCAGCCGTTGAAGTCAAGCATGGTATGTTCAGCTGTATGTTGTGACAAAGGGTGGTCCACTTTGCTCTTGATAACACTTTGGTTGTGGTCATTCATCCTGGTGGACAGCATACCAACATAAAAAATATAAAAAGTTGTGCAATGATTATGGCAGAGCTGCTATTTGATGTGGCTGCTTTTGCAGATGGCCCAGACTCTGATGGGGTAAGATAAACCTGTGACAGGATTATTGGAATAGGAAGTGCTGGGTGGGTTGACTGGACAGGTCTTACATCTGGGTGTGCCACAGGGATATGATCCCTGCAGCAAGGGGGTGGGATTTGGAGTGGTATAGAGATGGACTAGGGTGTCATGAAAGTTGGTGGGTGATGGAATACTGCTTTAGGAAGGTTGGGAAGGATCTTGGGTAGGATGTCCCTCATAACAAAGCACAATGGTGGATAATCAAAGCCTCTACAAAGAATGTGGTTCACTTGTTCCAGTTTGGGGTAGACTGGGTGATAAAAGGGCCACTCCTTGTAGATATTTGCAGACTAGTTCTGGAGGATAGTGCCTGCCTGTGAAGGCCTTTGTGAAAGCCTTGGCATACTGGGCAAGGGGCTTTCTATCACTGCAGATATGCTGCCCCTAGGTGGCCTAGTTGTGTGTGTGTGTGTGTGTGTGTGTGTGTGTGTGTGTGTGTGTGTGTGTGTGTGCGCGCGCGTCTATATATGTCTATATATATTCTCTCTATTGGTGTGCACTGTATTCACACAAACCTTCAACTAACTTGGTCAATTGAGTGACTGGTGTGTATTTTACTCATGTTTACTGTCAACTAAAGCAAGGGGATGGTTTATGTTACAATGAGTTACCCTGAGTACTGCACTGTATACTAACATAGTAGAATCAAACTCGGTATTGTGACAGGTTTTTAATAACATAAAGGTTGTGATTTGTACATTGTGATACATTTTTGAACAGGTTTTGAGGAGAGGAAGTGGAGCACTGAATAAAAAATGAAGAGTGGTGTTTAAAGGATACATAGTGCCATTGATATTTACATAATGAATGAAGTCACAAAAAAGACAAGCTTGCTGGGTAATGTTTGCCTTCCAGCTAAACAACATTTGCTTCATACATGTTCTGTTTTGCTTCTAGACAAAAAGTTAGCAACATAAACAGGATGCAGTGTATATACAGGGTTGTCTATAGCAGCCTGAAAATCTAGGAAGTGTGTTGCAGGAGAGGTTGTTCTGAGAAATAATTGTTAAGAAAAAAAGTTTGTATGTTGTGCCATTTCTGAGTTATTTAGCATTGAAGATGGCCAATCAGGTCATTGCATGTGCAAATTCAAGCACTTGTATGTGCTAAAATGCAACACTGCACAGACATCTGCAGATCTGTATGGTCCCAGTTGTTCAAATGCTCTTTTCCAGTTAAAATTTGCCTATTTTGTAGTGATAAATTTAAGTTAGGTGAGCAAAAACTATATTTCTTTGGTCTGAGGAAACCAAATGGGGAACAAGTTGGGTGACACTGTCTCTGGTGGGATGGTTGAATTTGTGCACACAATAAACTGTAACTGTAGGCTAACTTCAATCCTAAATACACTCCTGGAAATGGAAAAAAGAACACATTGACACCGGTGTGTCAGACCCACCATACTTGCTCCGGACACTGCGAGAGGGCTGTACAAGCAATGATCACACGCACGGCACAGCGGACACACCAGGAACCACGGTGTTGGCCGTCGAATGGCGCTACCTGCGCAGCATTTGTGCACCGCCGCCATCGGTGTCAGCCAGTTTGCCATGGCATACGGAGCTCCATCGCAGTCTTTAACACTGGTAGCATGCCGCGACAGCGTGGACGTGAACCATATGTGCAGTTGACGGACTTTGAGCAAGGGCGTATAGTGGGCATGCGGGACGCCGGGTGGACGTACCGCCGAATTGCCCAACACGTGGGGCGTGAGGTCTCCACAGGTGCACGTGCCCGTCGACCTGGGACCGGACCGCAGCGACGCACGGATGCACGCCAAGACCGTAAGATCCTATGTAGTGCCGTAGGGGACCGCACCGCCACTTCCCAGCAAATTAGGGACACTGTTGCTCCTGGGGTATTGGCGAGGACCATTCACAACCGTCTCCACGAAGCTGGGCTACGGTCCCGCACACCGTTAGGCCGTCTTCCGCTCACGCCCCAACATCGTGCAGCCCGCCTCCAGTGGTGTCGCGACAGGTGTGAATGGAGGGACGAATGGAGACGTGTCGTCTTCAGCGATGAGAGTCGCTTCTGCCTTGGTGCCAATGATGGTCGTATGCGTGTTTGGCGCCGTGCAGGTGAGTGCCACAATCAGGACTGCATACGACCGAGGCACACAGGGCCAACACCCGGCATCATGGTGTGGGGAGCAATCTCCTACACTGGCCGTACACCACTGGTGATCGTCGAGGGGACACTGAATAGTGCATGGTACATCCAAACCGTCATCGAACCCATCATTCTACCATTCCTAGACCGGCAACGGAACTTGCTGTTCCAACAGGACAATGCACGTCCGCATGTATCCCGTGCCACCCAACGTGCTCTAGAAGGTGTAAGTCAACTACCCTGGCCAGCAAGATCTCCGGATCTGTCCCCCATTGAGCATGTTTGGGACTGGATGAAGCGTCGTCTCACGCGGTCTGCACGTCCAGCACGAATGCTGGTCCAACTGAGGTGCCAGGTGGAAATGGCATGGCAAGCCGTTCCACAGGACTACATCCAGCATCTCTACGATCGTCTCCATGGGAGAATAGCAGCCTGCATTGCTGCGAAAGGTGGATATACACTGTACTAGTGCCGACATCGTGCATGCTCTGTTGCCTGTGTCTATGTGCCTGTGGTTCTGTCAGTGTGATCATGTGATGTATCTGACCCCAGGAATGTGTCAATAAAGTTTCCCCTTCCTGAGACAATGAATTCACGGTGTTCTTATTTCAATTTTCAGGAGTGTAACTCAGGAATGGTATAGTGTATAGAGTTTTTTTCTTAACAATTATTACCCAGTGCAACCTCCCTTGCAACACCTATACAAGCTATTCAGACTATTTTTGACCACCCAGTATTTTTCGCTTTTATTCTAGCACATATATCACTGTATGAAAAGTCATAGACAGACACAATGAAAAGCACATGCATGGTTACTATCTATGGCCACTCAAGCGCCCTTGTGTCTGATGAGAGCAGCAATCTGGGGTGGATGGTGGGTGTAGGGAGGAGGCATGGGATAGGGATAGGGAGGGATAGTGTTGGGAGAAGATGATGTGCTGCTATGAGAACAAGCAGGGATGCAGTGGGGACAGGGTGCAGAGTCAAGAGGCAGTGTTGGGGACAGGGGGAGAGGGGAGAAGAAACACAGAGAGAAGGATAAAACACTATTAGTGCATTGTTGGAATAGAAGGACTGCATAGTGCTGAGCTACGAGAATGAAGAATATGTTGTAGGGAGAGGCACTACTTGTGCAATTAAGAAAAGCTGGTGTTGGTAGGAAGAATATCCATTTGGTGCAGGATGAGCAGCAGTTACTGCAGTGAAGTATATCTTGTTGGGCAGCATGTTTAGTAACTAAGTGGTCTAGCTGTTTCTTGGCCAGAGTTGGGCAGTGGCCTTTTTATGCAGACAGACTTCTTAATGTTGCCATGCTCAACGAGCAACTAATGAGCTGTTTGTCCCATGAAGGCCCAACAACAATGAAGAAACATGACAACTAAGGTGCGTCCTCTTTATCCCACAACACACCCTGGATAGCTGCTATCATCAGACACAGATGCAGCTCACAGTTGATCCTGAATGGCCATAGATAGTAAGAATGTGTGCATGATTCATGTTTGAGTGAGTTTTTGTGTGTTTTCTGCTTCTGGAGAAGGACTGCTGTAGAGGGTTTCAATGAAGCTCCTTTATACCATTGTGCTCAGAATAGATTGTGGCCCCCTGTTTCTAAGTTGAATGGAAGAACTGAACCAGAGACTTCAAAGGTCCTAAATCAAGCTAGGCAGCAAATCCCTGAACTTGGGCCATTGGGTTGAGAACTGTAGGATCCTACTGAGTGGGTACGGTATGCACTACACATTTGAGGCTGCTGCCCCGGGTAGCTGACTGTGTGTGCAGTGCACAAAAGTGGTCTTCTTCTTCTTCTTTTTTTGCAGCTATCCATCTAGTCTAGATAAGGAAAACTTAAGGAGACACAGAAATATAAGTGTGAAATCTGGAATAATGCCCCCCCCCCCCCCCCCCCCAATAGGCAAGAGTATTAAAATCCTAGTAGTTAACTGCTAAAGCATTTTAACAAAATGCCAGAGTTTGGAGCACTCCTGAAAAGCAATGAAGCTCACATAATACTAGGGACAAAAAGCTTATTGAAAATTAAGTTTGATAGCAGTGACATTTTGGGGGGAAATATTGAAAGGATGGGAAATAGAGGTAGTCTATTTTGCCACAGTAGACAAGAAACTCAAATCCACTACCACAGAAATTGATAATCCATGCAAGATTGTTTGGGCAAGTCTCAGTATCAGGAGTGGGCATAAAATAATAATTGGATCATTCTGTTATCCACCAGACGTGTCTCCACTGCCTAGAACAGATAGTTCAAAATGCCACTCATGATGGAGATACATTGGATCTAAAGGCAACAAACATATCTGACCTATTTGAAGATGTCCACATCAAAATTGTTATCAGTGATCATGATGAAGTTGTGGCCACAACAGTTACCAAAGTACAAAGGACAACTCAAACAAGTAGAAAGGTATATATGTCCAGTAAAGTAGGTAAAACAGCAGTAGAGTTGTACCTGAATGAGGAACTTGAAACTTTCAGCACAGGACAGGATCACATAGAAGAACTACAGCTCGAGTTTAAAAGAATCATCGACCATGCACTGGATAGATACATACCCAGTAGAACAGTATGTACTGGGAAGGACCCTCACTGCTATACAGTCACTACAAAGAAACTTATAAAGAAACAAAGACTACTGTGTAGTAGTGTGAAACAAAAAATGGGACTATAGATAGATACATGCTGAATGAAACATGTTTGGCTGTCAAGAGAACAACGTGTGAAACTGTGCATGCCAACTGTAGCAGAATATTGTCAAATGATTTTTCAAAAAAATCCAAAGAAATTCTGATGATATGTACAGGCTATCAGTGGCATCATAGTTAGTGTCCAGTCACTAGTGAATGAGATAGGAACTGAAATTCAGGATAGTAAAGCAAAAACTGAAATGGTTAACTGCTTTTCTAAATGTTATTTTATAAATAAAAACCCAGGAGAATTGCCCCAAATTAATCTTCATATTACTTGAAAGATGATGGAAATAAGTGTTAACATCAGTGTTGTTGAGAAACAGCTTAAATCGTTAAAATTGAACAAAACCTCCAGGACTCGATGGAATCCCTATCGGATTCTATATTGAATTTTTATTGGGGCTATCCCCTCTTATAACTGTAATCTATCATAGATCCCTCAACAAAAATCCATGGCCAATAGTTGGAAGAAAGCACAAGTCACATCTGTCTACAAGAAGGGTAGTAGAAGTGCCAATGTCTTCGACATTGATTTGTTGTAGAATCCTAGAACATATTCAGAGCTCAAACACAATTAGGTATCTTGAATAGAATGACCTCCTCCATAGCAACCAGCGTGTGTGCTGAAAACATTGATCAATGGAGGGAAGAAAGGGAGATTGTATTTAACATCCCATGAGCTCATATTGTGTCAAGGATGGGGAAGTAAATCAGGCATGCCCTTTCAAAGAAACCATCCTGGCATTTGCCTGAAGCAATTTAGGGAAATCATGGAAAACCTAAATCTGGATTCCCAGATGCAGGTTTGAACTGTCATCCTTCCAAATGTGAGCACAGTGTGCTAACCACTGCACCACCTTGCTCACTCAATCAATGGAAAACTAATTCACACTTTTCTGTCATGATATAAAGAAAGCTTTGGATCAAGGCATTCATGTAAATGCAGTACTTCTTGATTTTCAAAAAGCATTTGATTCAATATCTTATCCATATTAATTGTCAAAAGTGCAATTGTATGGAGTATCAAGCGAAATTTGTGGGTGGATTGAGAATATTTTGGCAAGGGAAATGCAGCAGGTTGTCTTGGATGCAGAGTCATGTCAGCCATAGAAGTAACTGTGGGGTTTCCCAAGGATGTGTTTTGGGACCCTGCTGTTCTTGTTGTATATTAATGACCTAGAAGACAATGTTAATAGTAACCTCAGACTTTTTGCAGATGATGCAGTTATCAATAATGAAGTAATGCCTGATAGAAGCTGCACAAATATTAGGACATTTCTTGATGAGATTTCAAAGAGATGCAAAGGCAATTAACTTGCTTTAAATGCTCAAAAATGTAAAATCATGCACTTCACAAAATGAAAAAATTAATAACTAAAACATCAATGAGTCACAGTTGGAACTGGCCAACTCATACGAATACCTGGGTGTACCACTTAGTAGGGATGTAAAATGGAATGATCACATAGGCTCAATCATGGGTAAAACTGGTGGAAAACTTAAGTGTATTGGTAGAGTACTTGAAGAATGCAATCAGTCTACAAAGGATATTGTTTACACATCACTCACACAACTCATTCTAGAATATTGCACAAGTTTGTTTGGCCTGCTACAAATAGTACTAATGGGGAGTACTGAGTAACACAAAGAACATCAGCATGAATGGTCATAGGTTTGTTTAGTCCATTGGAGAGTGTCACAGAGATTCTGAAGAAAGGGAACTGGTAGACTCTTGAAGGTAAACATAAACTACCTGAGATAGTCTACTTGCTAACTTTCAAGAACCAGCTTTAACCAATGTCTGGGAATATATTACAACCCCCTATGTATCATTCGTGAAGGGACTGTGAAGACAAGATTAAATTAACTATAGCATCCACAGTAGCATTTGAACAATCATTCTTCCTTTAGTAAAGAAATGACTGGAATGGGAAGAAACACTAATAAATGATACAATGTAGAATGTGGTTTATTGTCTCATAATGTACAGTTGCAAATCACAGATTTCTGTACTGGAGGCATGTCAAATTACTTTTAAAAAATAAGGTTATAATAATTAACATATTTAAGCAGGAATTTCTGAATTTTTATACAGAAACAATAAGAACATATAATACACATATGATCAATTAGCAACTTGCAATAAAATTTATACAATATATTAACAATTCATTCTATAATAGATCATCTTTATTGTTTCTTTCCTTTTCAAAATGCTGAACTGCCCTGCATGAATTGTTCAATTGAGTAATAAACTTTTCCATTAGGGTTTTCAATAACAATCTTTTTAGTGGGTCAGACCCCATACTTAACAGATTTGTGTTATTTAATTTCTTGTAAATTTTTAATCCATGTACAATGTTGTTTGAGCATAGCATAAAGTTTTAAATTATGAGAGAGAAGTTTGAAACTATGTCTGTGCCAAGTACTGTAGTTGTGGTTGAAATGAAAACTGTCAAGTCGGTGTTGATTTTTAAATATGAAAGACATGAGATGTACAGTATTTTTAATTTTTTAAATAATGGGTGACATGATGTTCTTTTTTGGATTAAACACATGTTTCTTATGATTCTCTTTTGAATTGAAAGTAACCTCAAGCTGTTTGTAGAGTTTCTTCAGAAAGTTATTCCATATTTAATTATAGTTTCAAAGTAGCTGTGGTAGACTATCTTCCTGGTGTCCATAAGGGTGGAACCAGATAAGACATTCATCACATAAGCTAGGTTGTTTAGTTTGTTTGCTAATAAGTCTACATGTGCCTTCCAATTTAAATTTTTGTCCAGATCTAGACCCAGAAATTTTACATAACTTGCTTCAGTCATTTGTTGATCACCATGCACTATTTTTATCAGAGATGCTGATGATGTTTTAGCACTGAACTACACTGATTGTGTTTTTGTGACATTGAGTTTTAATCCATTTTGGTGAAACCATAATTCTAGGTCTCACATTATATTTTCTACAGTATCATGAATTTTTTCTAAATTGTCATTTTCAATTAAAACCAAGGTGTCATCTGCAAATAAAACAGAGTGAACATCAATGCTTAAAGGTAAATCATTCATGTGCAGCAGAAAAAAATTAAGGCCCTAAAACTGAGCCCTGGGGGACCACTGTACAAATCATTTTCCAGTCCAATAATGATTTTTTTTCCACTTGAATTTAGAATATCTCTCTATTTTCTTTCAGGCAAATAATATCTGAACCACTGTAATGCCCTCTCCATGATCCCATATCTCTCTATCTAGTAAGAGATTGACCAAGTCAAAAGCTTTGGCCAAGTCACAAAAAATATCTGTGAACTTTTCACCCTTGTCTAAACCAGAGCTTATCTTTTCAGTGAATTTGCCGATAGCATTTATTGTGTTTATTCACTTTTGGATTCCAAACTGATTTTCAGCTATAATACCGTTTTCTATAAGAAAGTTTTCAAGATGTTTTGTAACAATACTTTCTGTCACCTTAGCAGACACTGGCAGGTAATTTTCTATGTCATCTGGTGAAACTTTCTTGAACAATGGTCTTATTTCAGCATATTTTAACACATCTCAGAAATATTCTTCCTCAAAAGACGATTAATAATTTTAGCCAATGGATGAGAAATGATGTTATAAACAGCCTTGATTACAGTGGTTGGAATTTCATCCCACCCAGTTGATTTCTGGCTATTTAAGGACACTACAGCATCTTCTACATCTTCTTGGGTAATTATTTTGAATGTTTTAATGCTTGTATTTTGTTTTATACTTACAAAGTTGACATCTACTTTGTCCTGGTGGACTGTCATATCTACTTCTGATTTTGCCACATTTATGAAAAAGTCACTGAAACAGTTTGACATTTGAAAAGGAGCTATAATTGTTGTTGTGGTCTTCAGTCCAGAGACTGATTTGATGCAGCTCTCCATGATAATCTACCCTGTGCAAGCTTCACCATCTCTGAGTAACTACTGCAACCTACATCCTTCTGAATCTGTTTAGTGTATTCATGCCTTGGTCTTCCTCTATGATTTTTTACGCTCCTTGCTTCCTTCCAATACTAAATTCATGATCCCTTGATGCCTCAGAACATGTCCCAACATGTGATCCCATCTTCTAGTCAAGTTATACCACAAATTCCTCTTCTCTCCAACTCCATTCAGTACCTCCTCATTAGTTACATGATCTACCCATCTGATCTTCAGCATTATTCTGTAGCACCATATTTTTATAGCTTCTATTCTCTTCTTGTCTAAACTATTTATCATCCGTGGTTCACTTCCATATATGGCTACACTCCATACAAATACTTTGGAAAAAGGCTTCCTGGCACTTAAATCTCTACTCAATGTTAACAAATTTCTACTCAATGTTAACAAATTTCTCTTCTTCAGAAACGCTTTCCTTGCCATTGCCAGTCTACATTTTATACCCTCTCTACTTCAACCATCACCAGTTATTTTTCTCCCCAAATAGCAAAACTCATCTACTATTTTAAGTGTCTCATTGCCTAATACAAATCCCTCAGTATCACCTGACTTAATTCGACTACATTCCATTATCCTCATTTTGCTTTTGTTGATGTTCATCTAATATCCTCCTTTCAAGACACGGTCCATTCCATTCAGCTGATCTTCCAAGTCCTTTGCTGTCTCTGACAGAATTACAATGTCATCAGCGAACCTCAAAGTTTTTATTTCTTCTCCATGGATTTTAATACCTACTCCGAATTTTTCTTTTGTTTCCTTTACTGCTTGCTCAATATACAGATTGAATAACATCGGGGATAGGCTACAATCCTGTCTCACTCCCTTCCCAACCACTGCTTCCCTTTCATGTTCCTCGACTCTTATAACCGCCATCTGGTTTCTGTACAAATTGTAAATAGCATTTCCTCCCTGTGTTTTACCCCTACCACCTTCAGAATTTGAAAGAGAGTATTCCAGTCAACATTGTCAAAAGCTTTCTCTAAGTCTACAAATACTAGAAATGTAGGTTGACAGTATTCCAGTCAACTATGTCAAAAGCTTTCTCTAAGTCTACAAATACTAGAAATGTAGGTTTGCCTTTCCTTAATCTATCTTCTAAGATAAGTTGTAAGGTCAGTATTGCCTCATGTGTTCCAACATTTCTATGGAATAAAAACTGATCATCCCCAAAGTCGGCTTTTACCAGTTTTTCCTTTCGTCTGTAAAGAATTTGTTCAAATGGTTCTGAGCACTATGGGACTTAACTTCTAAGGTCATCAGTCCCCCAGAACTTAGAACTACTTAAACCTAATTAACCTAAGGACATCACACACATCCATGCCCGAGGCAGGACTCGAACCTGCGACCGTAGCGGCTGCGCGGTTCCAGACTGTAGCGCCTTTAACCGCTTGGCCACCACGGCAGGCCAAAGAATTTGTGTTAGTGTTTTGCAGCTGTGACTTATTAAACTGATAGTTTGGTAATTTTCACACCTATCAACAATTGCTTTCTTCGGGAATGGAATTAATATATTTATCTTTAAATCTGAGGGTATTTTGCCTGTCTCATACATCTTGCTCACCAGATGGTAGAGTTTTGTCAGGGATGGCTCTTCTAAGGCCACTGGTAGTTCTGATCGAATGTTGTCTACTCCCGGGGCCTTGTTTCGAATTAGGTCTTTCAGAGCTCTGTCAAATTCTTCATGCAGTACAAAATTGTTAAGGCTTTCGTGGCCACTTGTTGACAAACTGCCTATTGGCTTCTGTCTCGGGTTCTTCGGCCGACGTTCATCTAAGGATTTTTCTGACATTTCGCCAGCACGAGTGGCTGGCATTGTCAAAGCTTCACCCTCCATTGCCGGTGGTGAACTGGAGGCAAGCTTGCGGCTGCAGACTGTATGTACCTGGCGCGTCAATGTCCGAGGGCTTCTCCGCGGTCATTTCCGGTGCGGTTTTCCTCTTGCTACCTGCGACGGTCATTCGCTGCAGTACGGGAAGCCAGGATCCGTTTACCTTAAGGCTTTCCTCTTTCTTGTTGAAACTGTTCATGTGTTTTTGGATTTCTACAGCTTCTCTGAACAAGTGCGTGTGATAGTGCTTCTCTACAGCCAGAACTTCCGTGTTGGCGAATTTTATTACGTGGTCGGTCTCATTCAGTACGTGCTCTGCCACGGCCGATTTCTCCACCTGCCCCAACCTGCAATGTCGCTTATGCTCTTTGATCCTGGTGTTAATGGATCGTCCAGTCATTCTGACATAAACTTTTCTGCATGTGCGAGGTATACGGTATATTCCCGACATTGCAAGTGGGTCTCTTTTCTCCTTCGCTGATCTAAGACACTCTTCGATCTTCCTTGTCGGTTTGAAAATTGTCTTTACACCGTGTTTGCGCAATATACGGCCGAGTCTGTCTGTCACTCTGGGAATGTATGGCAGAAAGGCCGCACCCGGCATTTCTTTTTCTGGTTCCTTACTTCGCCGAGTGTTTGGCTCTGTTGCACTTCTAATGTAATTTGTGGAGTACCCATTGCTCCTCAGAACAGTTTCCAGGTGTTGCATTTCTCGTTTGAGGTGTTGAGGCTCACATATTCGTCCTGCTCTCGTTAAGAGCGTACTAATCATGCCTCTTTTCTGGCTCGGGTGGTGGTTTGACAGTTTGTGCAGGTATCAGTCCGTGTGTGTTGGTTTTCGATACACGCTGTGTCCCAGGTTTTCGCCATCCCTTGTGACCAGCACATCTAGAAATGGCAGTTTTTTGTCCTTTTCTACTTCCATGGTAAATGTTATGTTGGCATGGAGGCTGTTCAAGTGTCTCAGGAATTCACCGAGCTGTTCTTCAACATGGCTCCACAACACGAAAGTATCATCGACGTACCTGTACCACACCTTAAGGTTTGCAAGTTGCCGAGTCCAGTGCCTGTGCTTCGAAATGTTCCATGAAGAAGTTGGCCACCACTGGACTGAGAGGACTACCCATGGCGACGCCTTTCAGCTGTTCGTAGAATCGCCATTCCACGTGAAATAGCTCGTGGTGAGACATGCATGGAAGAGCTTTTTGATGTCTTGCGGGAAAATGGAATCGATGTGCTCCAGAGCGTCGCTGAGTCGCACTTTCGTAAATAACGAAACAACATCAAAACTGACCAGGATGTCGTTTGGCACAAGTTTCAGTTTCTTCAGCTTCTCAATGAAATGTCCTGAGTCTTTAATGTATGTGTCGGTCTTTCCCATGTGTGGCTGGAGCAGAGAGGCCAAGTGTTTCGCCAGTTTATACGTTGGTGAGCCAGGAGCGCTAACGATCGGTCTCAGTGGAACGTTGTTCTTATGGATCTTGGGTAATCCATACAGCTGAGGTGGTAGGGCTTCTGTGTTGTGCTATATGTCCGCCGGCAGAGAAGACGCCTTGATTAATCGATTCGTATTCCGAGTGATACACTGCGTCGGATCTGCGCTTTGTTTTCGGTACGTCGTCGGATCTAATAGGTCTCGGATCGTTTGCTCATAAACCTCGGTCTTCATTATGACGGTTGCATTCCCCTTATTGGCAGGCAGTACTAATATACTCTTGTCGGCGTTGAGATTCTTAATGGCTTGTACCTCTTCTTTCTTCAGGTTGCAAGCTGGTGGTTTTGCTCGGCGCAGTATCCTGGCTGTTTCAGTGCATATTTCCTCTGCCCTTTCACAAGGAAGGGTCCGAATGGCTGCTTCGGTGTTGGCAATGATGTCCTCCATAGGTATAGTTCTCGGGATGACAGCGAAATTCCCTCCTTTTTGAAGAACAGACACTTCCTCTTCGGTCAATTGTCGTTCAATGAGGTTGACCACTGTGTGTGACGTGTCGGGAATCGCCTTGTCGGTCTGCTTCCGGCATCTTTCAAACTTTTTCTTTTGCCGCTCGGTGCAGTGCTCAAGTTCGTTCTGCATGCTCCTGTGAGTGATGCTGCCAATCTTGTACCAGTCGTCTTGATGCATTCTGCTACTTAGTTGGTAGAAAATGTCCAGAAGTTCCTGATCCGTTCTTGCCAAGTCTCTCCGTGTTGTATGTATTCGCTCACGAAGAAAAGCTCGTTCCATTCTGTCGTAGATACGATGTGCTTGGGCGGTGGTGAATATGTGCTTGCATCTCAAGAACTTCGGTGTAGCACATTCATCTCAGCACCGTGACAGAAAGGCGAGAGAGGACATCAGTCGCGCTTTCTTCTTCCGTCGTTGGTCAAGGCGTCGGTACAATCTGCAAATCTCCTCACCGTAGAGGCGTAATACAAAATTGTTAAGGCTTTCGTGGCCACTTGTTGACAAATTGCCTATTGGCTTCTGTCTCGGGTTCTTTGGCCGACGTTCATCTAATGATTTTTCTGATGTTTCGCCAGCATGAGTGGCTGGCATTGTCAAAAGTTTGAAAGATGCCGGAAGCAGACCGACAAGGCGATTCCCGACATGTCACACACAGTGGTCAACCTCACTGAACGACAATTGACCGAAGAGGAAGTGTCTGTTCTTCAAAAAGGAGGGAATTTCGCTATCATCCCGAGAACTATACCTATGGAGGACATCATTGCCAACACCGAAGCAGCCATTCGGACCCTTCCTTGTGAAAGGGCAGAGGAAATATGCACTGAAACAGCCAGGATACTGCGCCGAGCAAAACCACCAGCTTGCAACCTGAAGAAAGAAGAGGTACAAGCCATTAAGAATCTCAATGCCGTCAAGAGTATATTGGTACTGCCTGCCGATAAGGGGAATGCGACTGTCATAATGAAGACCGAAGATTACGAGCAAAAGATCCGAGACCTATTAGATCCGACGACGTACCAAAAACAAAGCGCAGATCCGACGCAGTGTATCACTCGGAATACGAATTGATTAATCAAGGCGTCTTCTCTGCCGGCGGACATACAGAGAAACCTGCGCAACACAGAAGCCCTACCACCTCAGCTGTATGGATTACCCAAGATCCATAAGAACAACGTTCCACTGAGACTGATCGTTAGCACTCCTGGCTCACCAACATATAATCTAGCGAAACACTTGGCCTCTCTGCTCCAGCCACACGTGGGAAAGACCGACACATACATTAAAGACTCAGGACATTTCATTGAGAAGCTGAAGAAACTGAAACGTGTGCCAAACGACATCCTGGTCAGTTTTGATGTTGTTTCGTTATTTACGAAAGTGCGACTCAGCGACGCTCTGGAGCACATCGGTTCCATGTTCCCGCAAGACATCAAAAAGCTCTTCCATGCATGTCTCACCACGAGCTATTTCATGTGGAATGGCGATTTCTTCAAACAGCTGGAAGGCGTCGCCATGGGTAGTCCTCTCAGTCCAGTGGTGGCCAACTTCTTCATGGAACAATTCGAAGCACAGCCACTGGACTCGGCGACTTGCAAACCTTAAGGTGTGGTACAGGTACATCGATGATACTTTCATGGTGTGGAGCCATTGTGAAGAACAGATCGGTGAATTCCTGAGACACTTGAACAGCCTTCATGCCAACATAACATTTACCATGGAAGTAGAAAAGGACAAGAAACTGCCATTTCTAGATGTGCTGGTAACAAGGGACGGTGAAAACCTGGGACACAGCGTGTATCGAAAACCGACACACACGGACCAATACCTGCACAAACTGTCAAACCACCACCCGAGCCAGAAAAGAGGCATGATTAGTACGCTCGTAACAAGAGCAGGACGAATATGTGAGCCTCAACACTTCAAATGAGAAATGCAACACCTGGAAACTGTTCTGAGGAGCAATGGGTACTCCACAAATTACATTAGAAGTGCAACAGAGCCAAACACTCGGCGAAGTAAGGAACCAGAAAAAGAAATGTCGGGTGCAGCCTTTCTGCCATACATTCCCAGAGTGACAGACAGAATCGGCCGTATATTGCGCAAACACGGTGTAAAGACAATTTTCAAACAGACAAGGAAGATCGAAGAGTGTCTTAGATCGGCGAAGGAGAAAAGAGACCCACTTGCAATGTCGGGAATATACCGTATACCTCGCACATGCAGAAAAGTTTATGTCGGAATGACTGGACGATCCATTAACACCAGGATCAAAGAGCATAAGCGACATTGCAGGTTGGGGCAGGTGGAGAAATCGGCCGTGGCAGAGCACGTACTGAATGAGACCAATCACGTAATAAAATTCGCCAACACGGAAGTTCTGGCTGTAGAGAAGCACTATCACACGCGCTTGTTCAGAGAAGCTGTAGAAATCCAAAAACACGTGAACAGTTTCAACAAGAAAGAGGAAAGCCTTAAGGTAAACGGATCCTGGCTTCCCGTACTGTAGCGAACGACCGTCGCAGGTAGCAAGAGGAGAACCGCACCGGAAATGACCGCGGAGAAGCCCTCGGACATTGGCGCGCCAGGTACATATAGTCTGCGGCCGCGAGCTCGCCTCCAGTTCACCACCGGCAATGGAGGGTGAAGCTTTGACAATGCCAGCCACTCGTGCTGGCGAAACGTCAGAAAAATCATTAGATGAACGTCGGCCGAAGAACCCGAGACAGAAGCCAATAGGCAGTTTGTCTTCATGCAGTATCGTATCTCACATCTCATCTTCATCTACATCCTCTTCCATCTCCATAACATTACCCTCAAGTTCATCGCCCTGTATAGACCCTCTATGTACTCCTTCCACCTTCCTACTTTCCCTTCTTTGTATAGAACTGGTTTCCCATCTGAGATCTTGATGATCATGCAAGTGGTTCTCTTTACTCCAAAGGTCTCTTTAATTTTCCTGTAGGCAGTATCTATCTTACCCCTAGTGATATATGCCTCTACATCCTTACATTTGTCCTCTAGAAATCCCTGTTTAGCCATTTTGCACTTTCTGTCAATCTCATTTTTGAGACATTTGTATTCCTCTTTGCCTGCTTCATTTACTGCATTTTTGTATTTTCGTCTTTTGTTAATTAAACTCTATATCTTTTGTTACCCAAAGATTTCTACCAGCCCTCTTCTTTTTCCGTACTTGATCCTCTGGTGCCTTCACTATTTCATCTCTCAAATCTATCAAATCTACCCATTCTTCTTCTACTGTATTTCTTTCCCCTGTTCTCGTCAATCATTCCCTAATGCTCTCGCTGAAACTCTCTACAACCTCTGGTTCTTTCAGATTGTTTAGGTCCCATCTCCTTAGGTTCCTACCTTTTTGCAGTTTCTTCAGTTTTAATCTACATTTCATAACCAATAAATTGTGGTCAGACTCCACTTCTGCCCCTGGAAATGTCCTACAGTTTAAAACCTAGTTCCTAAATCTCTGCCTTATGATTACAAAATGTATCTGAAAGCTTCCAGTGTCTCGAGGCCTCTTCCATGTATACAACCTTCTTTCATGATTCTTAAACCAAGTGTTAGCTATGATTAAGTTATGCTCTGTGAAAAATTCTACAAGGCAGCTTCCTCTTTCATTCCTTACCCTCATTCCATATTCACCTCTACTTTTCCTTCTCTTCCTTTTCCTACTGTTGAATTCCAGTCCCCCATGACTATTAAATTTTCATCCCCCTTCTCTATTTGAATAATTTCTTTTATCTCATCATACATTTCTTCAACCTCTTCATCATCTGTGGAGCTTGTTGGCATATACACTTGTACCACTGTGGTAGACTTGGGCTTTGTGTCTATCTTGACTAGAACCTAACTAGCAAGACACATTAGATGAATCCACAATTGCGAATAATGACTACCATCAGATGTAGAATGGAATGACAACAATGAAGATTTTTACTGGATCAGGACTCGAACCCAGATTTACCAATTATCGAGAGCGGTCGCCTTACCATCTGGCTATCCGTGCATGACTCACGGCCAGACCACAACTTCCATATGTCCTAAACCATGGAATCTTGGGTCTGGCCGTGAGCTGTGCACAGATAGACAAATGGTAAGACAACTGTTTGCAATAAGCGGGAAATCCAAGTTTGAGTCTCAGTCCGACACAAATTTTCATTGCCATCATTCCATTTTACAGATGATGGTAGTCATTATTCGCAATTCCAAATTCTTCTGATGTGTCTCATAATGGTTGTGGTTGCTACATTGCATCATCATCAGAATAACACAGGCCCTGCAATATCATAATTAGCAAGATGTTTTCTTCAACACTATGTTGTCAAATTGGAATTCTTTTATATATAATTTAATTTATCATGAGTGTTGATGGTGCCAACCTAAGCAAAACTACTTATTCTCACAAGGGTGAAAATATCAAATTTTCAACAGTCATTGCAAAACATCCAAAAACCTTTTCCATTGTTCCTATTTACATTTCTTTCATTTTCATTAGACACATGTAAGGGAAACTGTATGATATGTACTATAGTAAGTTCATATCACTTGTAACACTGCAACAAGAAAAGTCCTT
This sequence comes from Schistocerca cancellata, assembly GCF_023864275.1. Taxonomy (NCBI): domain Eukaryota; kingdom Metazoa; phylum Arthropoda; class Insecta; order Orthoptera; family Acrididae; genus Schistocerca; species Schistocerca cancellata. The sequence continues at coordinate 731,511,747 of NC_064626.1, forward strand.
TAACCATGTCATTTCTCACAATAAGGGAAACTGATCCCATAGAAATACTAACATAAGAAAAGAACACAATAAAATAGTCAGTATTGTCTGGATGACCTCAGTTACTGAACGAGAACCATACAGAATGTGAGTCTGGAGAATCACAGATATAATTTTAAGAGCTACTCAAAATATGTTGGCAATATAGTACTCACCTTTAGCTCACATTCAATTTTTGTGCGCCTCACTCGACACAGTGTATTCCATGTATCCTCATCAATGTTGGCTGGTGCATGTGAGTGATTATCTAAGTTGTCCAATCCTTTAAGGAAATCTACATATTCAGGAGGCAAGAACGATGGTTTATCAGCTGTCAAAGAATTTTGTGACAGCTCATTCAGGAGAACAACAGACAACTGTGCTTTCTGTTGCATCTTGGGTCTCTTTCTGAAGAATGAATGGTATTGAGTTAGTGTATTAAATGTGTATCAGTTCTATGTCATTGAGCATGGTAATTTTCTCAGTAGCTGCCTAGAAGGCCTAACTGAAACATTAATAAGAAAATGAATTCTTTAATTTTTAATTTGTACAACATAACACAATTATATAATATTAGATCATTATCATATGATGAAGATATAACCCTAACTAATATTTCTGTTTATTTTGAACTCATATTCTCTGATGTGAGTGAAAAATTATTATCTACTCACCAAGCAGCGGCAGGACAAAACACTTATGAAGATACTGAAATTTGCAAACTTTCAGAGCCAGTGGCTCATACTTCTGGTAGAATAGTTGAAGGGCAATGAATAGGGGTGAAGAAAAAGGAATGTTGAGATTTAGGAAATGGGGAGTGTTTGGAGAAGTCACCCAGAATGCCACGTCTTTGTGACTTCTCCAAACTCTCCGTATTTTCCATATCTCACCATTCCTTTATCTGCACCTGTCTGCCACCACTTTCAACCCTTCTGCAAGAAGGAGCCACTGGCTCCCAAAGCTTTCATATTTCAATACCTTTATAAATATTTTCCCTGTCACAACTTGGTGAGTAGAATTTTTATATACCAAATTCCATTATATTTTCAAAAACTTATTATTTTCATTGATTTGAAAATTATTATAATTCACTGAATACTTCAGCTCTTCACGCAGTTTTTTTCTTGAATGTGATATTTTAGTTTGAAATAACCATAACCATTTTATTTCAACCAGCTGTCCATTAGGATGTATGGCCACTGCCAAACTGTGACCAAGAGTGAAGCAGACCACCCTGCGGTCCAACATGCAATTGAAAATAACATGCTTAATTTCAATGGCTGCAACACAATCTGGTCCATGTGGATCATCCCCTCCACCAGCAGCTTTTCTGAACTGCACAAATCAGAGTTATCCTTACAACATGTTCTCTGCCCCAAAAATAATCCAGCCCTCGGTCTATGATACCCTTAAGTCTCACACCCTCCACCCAACAGTTTCTGTCCCCTCAGTCCTCTCACCTCGATCCAATTCATTTTCCCTCACCCTCACTGTATGCCACCTTCTGCCAATGCACACATCAGTCTCTTCATCTCTCTGCTCCTCTCTTTTTCTGCTCCTGTTTCCCCACCTCCTGATGCTGCAACTGGAAGCCTTGTCCTGTGGTCTTCTAGGCCCAGCCCTCACTGTGCTCTTCTCTCTCTCTCACCCCTCTCCCATCACACCCTTGCACCTGTACCCTACTAACCACACTCCTTCCCTACCCCATTCCAGACTGCTGCTTTCATTGACGGCAACAGTTGCAGTCTCACCAGAGTAGCTTGGGACAGTGGTCGTGGGAGCCTGAGGTGTGCCTGCTTGTGTGAATGTATGCATGTTTTCCTTTATTTTCTGAAGAAGGCTTTGCCCAAAATCTCAGTATGTAAATATATTTTTGTTGTGCCTGTCTGTATCTCAATGTGCCATCTTTACTGTGAGTAGCAAACTCCCCTTTTCTTACTGTTGATATTCCAACCTGTACTTTCTATTGATTTATGAGTGGAGAAAGCAACACGTAATGACATCCTTAGTAGTTATGGGCATAACTATTACACGTATTAAAAAATGAATAAATGCAACTATGGCAAAGTTTTGTCACTGTGCTATCACAGAACTATTTAAAATGAAAATACATATCACATGGCTGGTGTCTTAAAATCAAATGAAGTGCATGTCAACAAACTTAACTGTGTGACTCTGGACCTAAAAATGCAATACTATTGCCTTCTCTGTTCAGCTACTTTATACCTGATAATTAACAACATGTTTCTCTATTGCTCTTCATCCATATTTGTTGACATTTATGGACTAATTTCTGTTCAGTTCATCTTTTAAATAATTTTTAAATTTTATTTTCATCATGTGGTAGGAGTATGGCCCAGCAACAGCATGTCACTTGAAACAAATTTTCTGACAAAAAAAGTGAAATCCAGAAGACATGGTTGGATGTCAATGTAACTTCTTAACACCATATACACCAACAGGAGGAATGTAAATGATTAGAGCTGCAGTTCTTTCTGACAGGTAGAATAGCCACCAAAAGTACATTTGTATTGTTCATAATTAGTGTTGTTACCAGACTTGGTAAGGTATATAAGGGGCATGAACAGGGTCAGATGTTACATCTTCCTCCATACTCATATCAGCATCTGACTATAGTTTGTGGCCTCATTGTGGGTTTCCATTTGTCCAGCTGGTCAGTTTATGCAATATCTATATTTTTGGGTATTCACAAGTGGCAATGGCCTGATGTTGGGCTCCATGGGAGCATACTCATTGTCAAGGATCAATTAACTTCATCGGACTATCACAAGAGAGGATTCTGTATTGTGCACCAAGCAAATTGTAACCCCATGATATCTGTGCCTTGCACTTACTATTTAAGAAGATTAATGGATGCCCGGCAACATTCTTTGTCATCCCAAAGCACTGGTTGGATACAAGCAGCAACTGTAGTAGGGAATTATTGTCCCAGTTTCCGTTCCATAGATCCAAAAAACAAAATGAGTTTCATGGGTGTGCAACATGTGAGAAAGTATAACATAAAAACATAAAACATTTGAATATTATAGTTACTACCCTAATCTTTTATCAGGAGATTGTAGAAATAGGTGAATACAATGTGGTAAAATGGAACAGCTAATATTTACAGAATTAACATGCTGTCAGAATGAAACATTGTTATGCACTATTAATAAATTTATCATACACAAAATACCTAATCTTGACTATTGTGACCAAGTGCTGTCAAAACTGAAATCTAACAGATATTTTTACTTAAGCTGGCTTATCAGTCTCTGTTGAGTTATTCATCTATAGAGTAAAAGGAGTTACCTATCAAAAAATCTTTCAAAGTCTGTTTAAACCGTGCTTTATCTGAAACCAAGTTTTGAATGGCTGCTGGCAATTTATTGAAAATGTGTGTTCCTAAATATTGGACCCTGTTTTGGACCAAGGTAAGTGAGTTTTGGTCTTTATGTAGATTGTTCTTATTCCTTGTATTGATACTATGTATTGAGTTATTGGCTGGAAATTGAGGTATATTACTTGCAATAAATTTCATTAAGGAATAAGTATACTGAGAAGCAGTAGTTAGAATACAAAGTTCCTTGAACCGGTTTCTACATGATGTTCTTGAATTTACACCATAAATGATTCTTATCAAACGCTTTCGCACCCTAAAAACTTTTGCTCAGTGTAATGAGTTACCCTAGAATACGATCCCGTATGACATAATAGAATGAAAGAAAGCAAAGTATGCAAGATTTTTTTATATTTATGTCTCCTACATGTCACTTCATTCTCACTGTAAATACAGACTTGTTTAGGCACTTAAGCAATTCTGTTTTATGCCCTTCCCAACACTACAATGCAGTGATGCTATGACCAGGAGGTACAGACTGTTGATGACTGGCATCACATTGTGTTCATTGAAGAATTACAGTTTTCCACTACCCTGGATGGCCATTGTGGGGAATGTGGCAGCAACCTAGGGAAAGGTCCCAGTCTCCCAAAGTTTTGGAGAGGCCTGGTGGTGTTACTCTCGCTTGATGGTGTGATGAAATATTAGGTACAACTTCAGGTCATAAGTAGTATTGATTTAGGAAACTCGGATGGCACAGTGGTGTATCACAGACATCATGTGTCCTAAGACCTGTCAAGGTAGCCAAGAGGGCTAATGCACTGCTTCCTGGACACTGGGTCGAATCTGCCCGGCAGATTAACGACGAGGGCCAGTATGCCGGCCAGCCTGGATGTGGTTTTTAGGCAGTTTTCCACATCTTGCTAGGTGAATACCAGGTTGGTCCCCACATTGCACCTCAGTTACATGACACACAGACATCTGAACATGTTTGCACTATTCCATGGCTTACACTAGATGCAGACAGCTGAGGTACACTAATCGCATCCCGCGGGGTTCGGGGTGCGACAGGAAGGGCATCTGGCCACCCTCTGCAACTAACACTGTCCCAGTCAATAGTACCACACAGACCTGCCAGTCACTGGAGCATGTTGTGGATAAAATGACAACATGTGTCCTAAAGTGTTAGCTCTCAAGTGACACTACAATTGTACCATCTATCAAGAAGTAATGCTTGTCCACACATGCCATGTGTCTCTACGAACTGTCTGTGTGAAGTTGAGGCACTTCTGTGGCCAGCAAGATACTCAAATATGCCCTAAGTAGATCACATATAAGGCCAGTTTGAACATCAGTTATGCCCCGCTGCCAGTCCTCAAGTGGAAGATAATCAGATGTTGGGACATAAATATAAACAAAAGCATTGTAGATGAAACCAGTAGGAGTATCATAGACATTATTCACAGGTTTGGCACATCACTGTTGGTTCACAATGCAACGAGATTAACAAAAGCCACAGCACCATTAAGCGATCATGTTTTCACAAATATAGACAGAGGACCTGCATTGTAACCAGTAACAGATCTTGAACACTGTTCAGTTTTGCCAGATAACAAAAGTAAAAGCTGTATTGGATAAGCCCACCACCCTGCATACCTACAAAAGACCTCTTTGTAAACTCAAAATTCAACATTTTCCAGCAGTATTATTAGACCAAGGCTGGGTTGAAGTGTATACCCAAACAATGTTGATACAAAATACTGTAAAACTACAGTCATAGCAGTCTTTTCTGAAACTGTTTCCACCAACAGCAATGACCAATAAAACAAGCGAATAAAAACAGCTACAAGAAAATCTTCTCAGACCATGAAATGCTACAGTTCCACAAGAAAAACCCACAGTGAGCCAGAGTTCCTCAACTGCTATGAATAATACAAAAATATTCACAGATTTACAGTAAAGTGTTGCTTGCCACAAAAAGGTCAGCAAATCATTAAAAAAACTAAATGTTGAAAATATAAACAAAGCTGTCTGGAAGGTTGTAAAACAATAAACAGGAAAAACAGAATCACAATAACTAACACATACAAGGAAGCAGTAGGTTGGTAAGTGATTCACAGAAACTAGCAAAATTTTTGAATGAATATTTTTCAAGTGTAGTAGAGAATTTACAACAGAAACTTCAAATATGCAATGTTATCCCAGTAAAAAATTATAGTGCAAGTACAACGATGATGTTACCCATCAGACAGTGTGAAACCAGGAAAAGACAAAGAAAATTTTAAAAGCAAGAAGTCAGGAGGCATAGGTGCAGAACCAGTCTGTGTACTAAAAGAATGCACAGAAAGTGTACAGCCCCATGAAGTGAAGTGTATTCAGCTCAGGTAACTTCCCAGCGTATCTGAAACAGGTAAAAGTTTTGCCTCTACTTAAGAAAGGTGAAGCAGAAGAAGTAGAAAACTACAGCCTCATTTCTTTGCTGTCATTATTATAAAAGAGAAAAGAATCTACACTAAAACAGACCAATTAATTACTTAAACAAATATAGCTCCTCACTGAAGGACAGTTCAGCTTCTGGAGTAGTAGAACTACAGAATCAGGGCAAGTAGAGTTTACAAATGTGTTAATGCACTAGACAAGGAGGCATGTGTTTCACATACATTTTCAGATCTATTGATGGCACAGGATGTTTATAAATTAGCTGTACAAGAGTAAACTTTAATTGTGAAAAGGATAAATACCGGTAACTTACAGAAATGTTTGATACAGCACTGAATGCAGTATATCTTCACATTTTATTCCTGTCTAACATTGTTAGTTCCTGACGTTCCTGCTAGGTGGCATGTGTGAATGAGTTATTCCAACATTCATCATGGAGTTGTACAATGGTACAGAACATGCTTAGTGGTGTTTATGCTTTCATGAATATATGCTACTATAGCTCAGAGACAATTTAGGAATAAATATAAAAAGCCACCACCTCTTCAAAGACAAACTGTTATTATTGGCACAATTTTTTCACTGAAACTGGCTGTGTATCACATAGGACAGCAGGTCAATGTCAGTTATCAGTCTGTGATCTAGCAATTGAACAAGTTCAGCCATCTTACATTCACAGTCTGGGTAAGTCAATGAGAGTGGCAATTTAAAGTGTTTGTTCCTCGACTTCCAGGAAACATTGATGAGCTGCAACAATGGATAACACAAATAGATGATGCAACACTTCAAGACTTACTGCTTAGGATTTGGGAGCAAATTGATTTAGAGATGGAATGTTTGTCAAATCACAAAAGGTAGCCACACTGAACATTTGTAAATAGAACTTGAAGATACATTGCATTCAGTGCTATATCAAATATCTGAAAGTTATTTACCTTGTTCACAAATAAAGGTTAATTTTGTATAATTAATTTAGATCTGTATTCGATACTGTTGATTATAACATACAACTAAAAAACTGAAACCATTAGGATTAAGATGAACTGTAAATTTTGTAGTTCTGATCACACCTGAAAAGCAAGATGCAAAGGGAAGAGATAGCACAGGTTTCAAATAAAACAAAATTTTTAACAGCTCCCAAATACATTAACATAGGATTCCCTCAGGGCAGTATCTTAGGACCAATGCTATGTTTTAAACACATCAGTGACCTTTCAAACAATGTTAGGCAAGGGGAAAAATTCTTTTTGCTAATGGCAATGGCATTTAATAAGAAATAAAACAGCAGAATGCCTAGTACTGAAAGCAAATGAAATCCTATATGATGTTTATAATTGTTCTGCATACAATATACTTACATGGAACATAAAGAAAACAATCAGCATGAATTACTGCTTAAGGTAGAAGATAATTCGGTGAAATTAAATGTTGATGAAAATTTCATAGGTTATATAACTAACACTAAACTTTTAGGGATTAATATTGACTGTCAGCTAAATGGAAATGAACACACAAATACACTAGCAGAGAAAATGTCACCAGCATGGTATGCCCTTTGTGACCTGTCCTCAGTGCACAACAGACAATGCTTTCCATTTACGTGCTTTCTGATACACACTCCAGTTTAGGCGTGGAATAATTTTTTGGCAGTCAAATACATAGAGCATGGACACAGTCCTCAAATCACAGAAAATGACCATTGGAAAAACAACTAAACATAGTAACCGAGCTGCCTGTAAGAGTACAATTAAGGAGCTGGAGATTCTATCTGCACCATGTGAACACGTTTACCAAAATGTTATGCACATGAGCAGGAACATCAGGATTTATTATCATGGAACAAGTGCCAGACTTAACTTAAATTTACCAAGAGAAAACAAATGAGAAACACAAAATAATATTTTCTAAAAGTAATAAACCTACAATAAATTGCCAACGGAGATTAAAGAAACAACTAAAATCCAATTCTTTGAAATGTTATTTGATGTATAGTGAGGGCCGATAATGAATGGATTTTTTGGTATAAAATTTGATTTTTATTTTTTCACTCGATGTTTGTCAATGCCTTCTGCCTGGCAGTAAGTTGCAGCGTCTCAGTCACGTTGCCCAGAACCAGATAGAACCACCATGAAACTCACGTGTTGAACAATCAGCAGCTAAACTCACATGTTGCTGACGAGGTAACGCTACCAAACTATGTGTCATATGATCTGACAAACCAATAGGGAGGCATGGAGGTGTTCAAGTGGGGGTGGAACCACGGCTGGCTGTCGGGAGCAGACACACCGTTCGCGCTCTTCTGCTGGCAGCTTCCAAACCGGTTAGACGCCCTCCTCATCTGCTCTATTGGGCAGCTGCCCATTCAGTCTCAGCAGCTTCTCCAGACCTGCCCTTCTTTACGGCATTAAAACTTCATACAGTTTAAACTATGCTTTATTCTTTACCTCAACAGGTGCCTACTGCTTTCCCCTCCTGGCCAATCCCGACACATTAACAACTGGTGTCAGAAGTGGGATGGCTCACCGTTAGGCCTGTCTCATTTGAAGTTAACTAGCCGTACCTAATGAAGCTGCCACCAATACTTCGTGCTTGACGTGCCAGATGTGCTGCGTGATAATAAGTGCATGCATTCGTGGTATCACCATGCAACTTTCCACCGTATCAGCACCTTTTTCCAAGCAGCTGCTGCAACAAACGCAAGGCCGCATGACCGGGCACCTCGCCACACGTCACCACCAGTTGCCACGTTACTGCCACCACAGGCGCCACGCTATGCTGCAGGAAGCTGCCTTTGGCACCTCACCGTGGTACAGACACATGTTCCGGCCGGCTAGCTGAGACACGGTGCCCAGCCATCGACACCGCCTCCATCTCCAGTTGCCTTTGCCCAACGCACCGCTGCTCCAGCTTCTGTAAGTTTGTCGCTTCATTTTTCTACACCGCCACCTCCATGCTGTCAGCTACGCTGTCATCCTGTCCAATATGGGCCCTTTTGTTTCTTTTTTTGCTCCGATTGTAAAAGTCTTCAGCAAGCAAGCCTTAACATTGTAACCATGCCTCAAACCCATAGTACCGCCACTAGCAAAGATAACTCCCCACCTATGGGAAAACCAGACCCAATAGCTGCCCTCCAAGCAGAAACTGACAAATTTCTATTACGGAAAATAGAATTAACGGAAGAGTGCCAAAAATTGGCTCAAACCCAGTCTGCCAGTTTAAGTGTGCCGGAAGCACACACTGCTAATCCGCAAATGACGGCTGCAGGCACATCCAGTAGCATAATACCCCAGCCGTACATTGCCTCCTTGGCTAACAGTTTCCCTGCAGTTAACTTTACCTGACATTTTCCAGGAAACTCAATGAACAGATAAACTCCTTTTTACAAACTGTCCAAGATGTAGGCCGTGCTTGAGCTTGGCCTGATGATTTTCTGGTGAATGTACTTCACCTTAAATTTTCAGGTGACACACGTACCTATACTGAATCAGTGCACACCCTTATGGGCACTACCTCTTTCGCCACGATAGAAGCTGGGTTGAAAGAAAGGTATTCAGACCGACGCGAGGCCTGCTATTACAGGGATAAGCCAGAAGCAAGAAGAGGACATAGAAGCATTTGCTGACCGAATCCGCACTGTGGCTTGCCGCACTTACATACCGGGTTCCGATCCCGCACGTAACGAAGTGTTAATCGAGCAAGCAGAAGCCCGCTCAATTGATGTATTTATACATGGAATTGACCCGTACATGGGAGGGGAGGTCAAAATAGCATCACCTGCCTCGTTGCATGATGCCACACAACTTGCAATGATGCAAGAGAAGGTAACACATTTTGTTGCTAGTTCGGCGTGCCCGGACAAACAGCCGCATTGAATTTTCAAATACAAGCAGGCATGCCAACATTGCCAAAAGGCCGGCCTTGCTGCCATGCAGTGCCGTGCACCTTATTGCTCTCAGTGTGGAATCATAGGGCACATGAGTAAAAACTGCCTGCAGAACTCGGGGAACAGGTGCCCCTCGTATAACCAGCAGAGAGAACAATTCACCAACAATCAAACCCAACCCCAAAAACAGCCGGGATATGGTCAAGGGGCAAGTCATGCCACCAGACCATGCCCCCTGTAAAATTTACGCATCCAGTCTACCACAGTGTCATAAATGAGGCAGCGAGTATCCTCCTCCAGGGTAAAATTAGAGGAAAGAAGGTAAGAGTACTTATTGACATGGGAGCACAACCAAGCATGTTATTCATAGGGCATGGGGATAGAAAAGTGTCAAAACCACCCCATCACCACATTAATAGTCTGAGTGACGAGATAATCATACCCACTGTGTATTGTCAAGTTGAGGTGAAAATTGGAGCCAGCTACTACCCTTTCGACATGAACGTAATTCAGAAACGAAGGCAGGATTTTGATGTCATCCTGGGGAGTGATTTCCTTCATCACTACCATAGTGTAGTTGATTACATAACGCAAACTGTCCATCTCGGTGAGGAAATCCACCATTTCGGTGGCTCCCATGTCAATCCATCGCAAGGAATTTGTGAAATGCGGCCACTTTCACAGGTTCCTTCCACGCAAACATGGGCGTTACTTACCACTACCTCTGTTAGAATCAGCAGTGGCACGGGACGCATTCTCTGGCTTGGGGTCAAATCCCGCAAACTGCCAAGAACAAATGCATTGGTGGATCCTCTCCATCAAAACGATGTCCTCGACAGATTACAAGTCCATGTTAAATGCGGTTTAAAAATGGCAGAAATGCGGGGGAAGAAATTTTATGTTCCCATCTGTTTGGACAATTTTGGAACGAAGGAGGTAGAGATTCCTAGCACCATTATAGCTTGAGATTTAAAAAGACTACCCTGTACAAGAGAAGCCAAAATCTAATGAAAAACACCGGCTCCCAGGACATAACATATGTCATATTGCTCCCGTGCTCAAAGACAAATTTGAGGATAAGATAGCTGATCGGCCTGTGGCTGACCAATATAAATTGTACCCCGTCTTGGAAGAACAGTCCTCATTATTCGAGGAAAGGTGTTATCTGCCGGCTGCTGACCTTGTTTACCATGAAATTCCCACTGGAAATGCAAGGCCCATTGCACAGAAAGTGTATAGAATTCTGTACCACCTCCAGTCCGTTGTGGAAGAAACTATCCAACAACAGCTAGAGGCAGGGATAATACAACCCTCCGCCAGTCCCTAGTCATCCCCAATCATTGTGGTCCACAAGAAGTCAATCAGTGAGGAGAAGACCTACCGTCTTTGTGTCCATATGAGACACAGGATCATTTAGTAATCGCGAAAGCGTTACGGAGATGATAGATAAACTCCAGTGGAAGACTCTGCAGGAGAGACGCTCAGTAGCTCGGTACGGGCTTTTGTCAAAGTTTCGAGAACATACCTTCACCGAAGAGTCAAGCAGTATATTGCTCCCTCCTACGTATATCTCGCGAAGAGACCATGAGGATAAAATCAGAGAGATTAGAGCCCACACAGAGGCATACCGACAATCCTTCTTTCCACGAACAATATGAGACTGGAATAGAAGGGAGAACCGATAGAGGTACTGAAGGTACCCTCCGCCACACACCGTCAGGTGGCTTGCGGAGTATGGATGTAGATGTAGATGTAGATGTAAATAAGGTAACCACTCCAGATATTTACCCTCTCCCCCGTACTGACGAGACACTAGACAGGTTAGGAAATTGTAAATACTTCACTGCCCTTGACATGAAAAGTGGGTACCACCAAATACTGATTGCACCACAGGACAGTCCAAAAACAGCGTTTCTAGTTCCCTCCTGTCTATATGAATTTCTGAGAATGCAATTTGGGTTGTGCAATGTACCAGCCACTTTCCAAAGATTTGCCGACCTATTAATTAGAGTATTGAAACCCACAATGTGCCTAGTCTACCTAGATGATATCATTGCTTTTTCAAAACCATAGATGAGCATGCTACCTGGTTAAGAAATGTTTTGTCTAGACTAAGAAGTGCTAATTTAAGCTTAAAAATAGAAAAGTGTTTCTTTGCTGAGACTCAAGTGCAGTACCTTGGGCACATTATTAATGGTGATGGAGTGAAACCCAACCCCAGTCTAATTAAAGCAGTTAGAACCTTCCCTTCCCTTAAGAATGTAAAAGAATTGCAAAGCTTTCTGGGACTCAGCAATTATTTTAGATGTTTTGTAAAGGACTATACCACAATAGCTAAACCCCTTACCCATCTGTTGAAAAAAAAATGCATACAATCAATGGATCACCGAGTGCGAATCTGCCGTGCAGCATCTCAGAGGTGTTCTAGCCAGTTCCCCCTTGTTGATCTATCCCGATTTTGAAAAGCCATTCTTTCTCTCATGTGATACATCCAACTTCACTGTAGGAGCTGTTCTGAGTCAAATTATTTACTGCAAGGAAAGACCAATTGTTTACACATCCCATCAACTGAACCAGGCAGAAATTAACTACAATACGACAGAGAAAGAATTACTGGCACTAATGTTCAGAGTTAACTACTTTAGATGCTACCTTTACAATAGTAACAGATCATGCAGCACTGCAATGGCTATTAAATTTAAAAGACCCTAGCAGCTGTCTCACACGCTGGGCCCTGAAACTGAGTGAATATAATTACGAAGTGCAACACAAAGCTGGAAGATTGCACCAGAATGCTGACGCACTTAGTAGAAAGGTGAGAGTAGCTCAAACAGGCGATGTACTAATTGATGAATTAAAAGACTCCCAGGAAAATGATCCTAAATGTTGTCAGTACCACTCCCATCTGGATTTTGTTACAGAGGATGGAATTCTATATCGTAAGACCCCCCTGGTTAAACATATAATAATACCAAAGGATTTGCAATCAAGAATTATTGCCCAGTGCCATAACAGCATCCAAGCTTGCCACCAGTGGACAAAGAGCCACAAACGCCCGCATTTCCATGAAATATTGGTGGGACAACAGATGGTGAGATGTTGCTAAGTATATAAAAAATTGCCTACCATGTGCCCAAAGAGCACCACGCCCATGAATCAAAATTCCCTTACAATCTCTTCCCACGGCATCAAAACCTTTCCAGTTCGTCACTTTAGATGTGATCGGGCCACTTCCAGTAAGTACGCAAGGAAGTAAATATATTCTATCTATTATTGATCACTTTTCCCGATACCTTATTTTGGTACCCATCATTACATATCAGCTGAAACCGTAGCACGAGCTTTTGTAGATCATCTTGTCCTTCCTTTCGGGTGACGCCATTATAACCAACCAAGGAACCAACTTTATGTCCGTCTTATTTATCATCCAAGTTTGCAAATTGCTGATACTTAAAAAATGGAGAACCACACCTTTTCACCCCTAGGCACTGTGAAATGAATGCTTTCCTATTACGTTAACTCAACCCACAGTGACTGGCAAAGATACATTCCGTACGTGGCAAGTGTGTACAATAGCTGTGTCCGTGAAGCCACTGAACATACCCCTTACGAGATAGTGTTTGGCTGCCCTATGGAATCTCCCTTTGAGATTGATAAATTACATCTGGGAATTGATCACACAGCTGTTAAGGGGCTAGCCCGCCGCCTTAAGGCCATTTGGAAAAAGTTACAAGAGAACAACCTCAACAAGGCAACCAGGCAGGAAGCAAACAGAAAGAAGAAATAAAAAATGCCATTCCCCCCCCCCCCCCCCCCCCCCCCCACACACACACAAACCTGGTGATTTGGTTTTACTGAAAAAACATAGTGTTAAGAAAGGAAGAGTGAAGAAACTTACCCTCCTGTATGATGGACCATATCCAATTATTCAGCTTACTTCCCCTGTTAATGCGGAACTACAACTGCCTGACCACAAGGTGATTGTCCATTTTGAAAGGTTAAAACCCTATACAGGAAGTATGCCCCTCTCACCGCCTTTTGAGAAAAGCACTGGACCTTCTGCAGGCCCTGCTCCTCCTGTGAAGCGGAGAAAATGGAAAGTTCCCCCGTCCCCAGCTTGCCCCAGATACGGGCTCAGGTTGAAGCATCCTTTTGCTCTCAGATCTAGGGCCTAGAAAAGGAGATGCTATTTTGTGCCTAAGAGATTCCTAGTTTGATAAACCAAAGGAGAAAGTAACAAGATTCAGGCAACCACCTTATTATTTTTTTGTACCTCTACAATTTGTATTTTGTGCTCCCATACTATAATAACTGAAGTGTCACCATAGCATTTCCCTCTGAAAGAGATTTCAGTGTTTTCCCCGCCCAGCCTGTTCTGCAGTACTGGCCTAGTTCTAACCACTAGTTTTGAGTTGAATTTTACTTATGTTATTTATGTATTATGACACACCTAGTGATCAGACAGCAGCTCTATGTTCAGTACCAATACGGTTAATGCTAAATAAGAATATTGTATGAAGGAGTGATTGCATTATGTAATTTTCCCGTTTGAACACTGATACTGCGCAACTGTGAACATGTGCCCTCCGCCTGTCAAAGTCAGCTGTGTTGTCAACCAGGGAGCCACACGTGCAGTGGCCATCATGTAGAAGGCTGGAGATACTCATCTGACACTGCGGTACCTCCTCGCCCCTCCACCAACCCACACCGTCCTATTAGCCAACTGTCGCTGCCTGAGTGCCCACCTCCCCCCTACTTCTCCTTCCTTCCCCACTCTCAGTGCGCTATACTTGCTGCTGCCTGCCGCTGTTAAAAGTTTAATACACATACTAAAACTGTCTTCGCTATCAATGCATAGCACTTTAACACAGAAAGGCACCACATTTTTTATGCAATACCTACTTTAAATGTAATTTCTTCTGTCCTTCAGCCTCATCGACCGAGTAACTTCACCTCGTAAATTTACTTGCATTCCTAAGCCCCTAACATGTCCGCATGCACGGAGAGTATTAAGTGTTTAAAGGTACCCTCTCCCAACTACTGCATAAGTATTTCCTATTTGATGATATTAAGCTATTTGCCTTATATTCAGCTTTGTTGCAGAATTTTTGTATTATACTGTACTTCACTTTTGTATCTCCTTTACTGACAACGATTTTGTTTTGCCTTTCGAAAGAATGCATCAAGTTTACTTTACAAAAATTTTTCTCCAGCGTTACTTTTTACAATCCTATGTCGTTGAATGACTCATTTGTTGTCAAACATAGAATGTGGAGCCCCTCCTTGCATTGTCCATTCTATTTGTCTTTTCTTGTTCAATAGATAGTGATACTTTGAATTCTCATCTACTTTTTGCAACTAATACTCCACTGTTCCACTGCTTTGCAGATGTGCTAAGTCTACTGTTGTTTTAGAACCATTTATTTCCCTGTTTTCTTTCAAGCCGCTTAAGTTTCTCACTCTCATGTCCGCTAATCTGACTATACCTCCGAGGGAAGTTTAGAAGCAAGGGACCTCCAGCTGATGGATCGTGAAGGGAAACACACCTCAATAACGAAGCGCACCCTTACAGTGGTGTCTTCCAGTAGAGCAACTTTTAGTTTGGTGGCGCTTTGCGGTTCTGAACCTCCTCCAAAGTATGATACCACCCTTCCACCCTCTGTCTAGTCTCGCGTCCTTAATAACCAACTACCTACTCTTTTCCCACATTCATAAATGGCTTCACCATTCTGTGCCCATAACAGCCTATTCAACCCTTATTTGTCATTTCATTGATCAATACTATTTGCTACAAACATTAAATTCATTTTAATCTTATTAATTTTTATGGACTACATCTACCACTGGTTAGTTACAATGCTCAAGGTGTTGCTCACTCAAGACGCACTGCTCCTGGCTAGCTCAGTGTTACACATGCCTCACAGCTGTCCCGCTATCTCAGTGCCCCACCCGCGTGCACTGCACTGTGACCTCAGAACTGTTTTGAAACCTGCTTCTGTCACCTCTGTCTGTTACTGCCTCTAGCCAGCTTCATAACACTACCTGTATTCCCAGTACAGAGTCTGATAAATTGTTTCACCACTCTGTAGTATGTGCCTTTTGTATGCTTAGCAGTGTTGAGTGATGTCCGACCAGCTAGGCATTGTCTGTTGTTGATAGCCAGTTAATAATTGGTACCAATAACTTGTATTTTTCTTTTTTTTTCTCTCTCCTTATGGTTTTATGTTGCATTTAAGCATTTCATCATCTTCTTGCTGCACAGCAATGCCCTTGCTATTTTCCATATGTTATGTCATGCATGTGTTTTTATAATTGATGCCATTTGTATTGTATAATATGAACTTGTATTTTATGTTGCCAACCCACGTATGTAAAGGCCCACCACAGCCCTAGATTTTAGATATATTGCACTAAAGCAATCCTCCCATTTTGTTAAGACTCCCCCTACAATCGTGTTATCCGACTTTATGAGTTAGCAATTCCGGAATCCTATTATGCACCGTGTTCATGCCCAGAGCCAGACTGAAATGTTTAGAAGTGAGTGAAGCATCCCAGTTACATGAAATACCCATTAGAGATGAGTTGAATGCGCCCCTGAAGTTGAGAAGAAGTATGCTACCCTCTCGCTGTAGAGTGGTAAGTGAGATAGATTTTGCGGTAGGAGAAATGTGATTAAGTTTCACCCAAGTATAAGATGAATAGTAGTTAGCGCCCCATGTGCATGTTGTCCATTTAAGAGTCCACCCAGACGAATTTAGATTTCATTATTATTCACCATACTTTTTACAAAGTAAGTAAAAAAGTGATTGATGAGGCAAAGTTGTTACGAGCGAGCACGAAAAACGACACTGCTACCTTTCGGGTACAGTGCACCACCATGCATTTTGGAAGTGAGAGTCACCCGTTTGTTTATTCAAACAAACACATCCATGATGTTCCAAGATGGAAACTCCTGCTGAATTAAACATTTGTTTGTGGATGATTAGCGCCCATGACATGACATCATTGCCCAAGTGCGGTAACGCGCTATCTTGTTGAAGATTGTGCTACTACACTATAGTAGTTTATTATATTTTATTGTGGTAGTTTGCACCCCTATTTTTCATAGTTCACCCTGTTACTTCGGGGATTTTAGGAATTTTGCCCATGCTTTGAGTTGCTCCTCCCCACTTCAACAATTACTTTCTGCCTCCTTCCTCCAGGGCTGTATACCTTGCAGGTTGCAGTTAGCGCCTGCAGAGTGCCCAGCTGATCGATATATTCATTCAATTTTCGGTTTCATAAATCGATCGCCTACCATTCCCTTTCATCTATGCATCAGTGGCTCTTGTCTCTCTATATGAATACTATAGTCTAGCGGTGTTCTTCCTGCACCCAGCCTACTCTCAGGCTATTTTGCCATTGAACTAAGAGGCTCAATCAGTGTCATGCCCTTAGGCTATCCACCTGTTCTTGGGCCCTTGTCCTTCATCTCATAATATTTTTTTCAATGCTGATATGAAGCTTCTGTGTCATTTGGAACTTAAATTCTATATTCATTACATTGTCTTGCAGAATGCTAATTGCTTACCCTTCATTGATCAGTTAATAGGGAGTGTTTGGGTTAATTTTTGGGGATTGGGAAGGTGAAGCTGTGGCAAAATCTGTTCTGCAGGGAATGTCGAACACACTTCTCCCTCAGGCACCACAGTGAAGTACTGGAACACTGGGGGAACCTGGGTAGGGGAGAGGGGGGTTTTCCTGTCTTTGGGGTCTGTCATCTTTTCTTCTTCGATTCCAACTCTCTGAATCTTCTATTTCAGTTGTCACTTCTCGTTAGAGTACCAAGCTATGCTTCCCTCTGTCTACATGCATATGTTTCTATTGCTGAGACCCTTCTGAATTACCGTGAAGATACTTGTCGCTGTTGACTAAAACCTACTATATAGGAGGATCCGGATAACAACCTAGCATTTCTGCACTATTGAAGATACTGCATTTACATGAATAAGTTTTATGTATAACGCCCACCTATCTCTTTCATCTACATGTCATTGCCTCCTCCCCAGAGGGAAGGGGAAGGAAGCCTTTCCTATTCCAATACGGCTTCTACAGTCGGAATTTTTCTGTTGTTGCCACGTTCAGCCTCCTACTCCTCTAGCTGCATTGTCGGTTCCCTGCCAGTTAACTAAGACCAGACCTGTTTTGAACCACGGTAAACCCAGTTTAGTAGAGGCCAAATTTCGTTGATTCGGTTCCTTACTTTCCTGCTAGCCTGGCGGTAGGTGACCGATTCTACTGTGGAAGTTCCTGTGGATGGTACACCCTACTGCCGTATTAGTCACTGCAGATAGTATTCTTCCCTCCCCTTCTTCTCTTACCCTACTGCCAGGACAACATTCCTATTCTTTTTTTTTTTTCTTTCTTCTGTCAGGGAAGGGTACCTTGGCTATGCCTTCCAGCAAGACCACGAGAACTAATATAACCCTGTGTATTAGACATGCTTTTCCAGCCATTTCATAGAGGTATCACTCCTCCCTTGATTGCAGTGGCCCATTAACTACTTTCTGAGGTATTACCGTTCCGAAAAATCTGCGTTTTGACTAGTTATCCAATTACCCATTAGATGTGTGTATCCAATTCCATATCTCCGTAACATGCAACTTGTTGGTATCGCCACTGGATCAGTTTTATTCTGAAACCCTTTACCTGAGCCTGTTCCCAACTCTTTAATGTGAACACCTTCCCAGTTCGCCGCAGGTGGGCCTCTCAGCATAACTGGCCAGTATGTGGGGCAACCCTGGGGTTGCGAACACGGACGACTGTACATGAATATACCAAGAACAAACCCTGCATTAAATGCAACATGATTCTTCCCATTGGTAAAATCCCTTTTCTTCCTAATCCCCAACATCGAGTACTTTCGTTTCCAATTCAGCAAATAACTTACAAAACTCCTACATACTGCGAATTCCGCCTGCGTACTGAATACAGCCATTGATTAATGCAACCCTGCCCTTTTGCGCTCTTGCTGATCAAATGGACGTGTAAGCCTTCTGTCAGCATGACTATACCACCCTCCCTCTCTTCCCCCCACTACCCCGTTGTTACTAATTTATACCCCTACAATCCCCTGGAGTCACCAGTTCCAATCACCCCATGACATAGTGTGCATTTGACAGTTGAGTTCACCATCGACTTTTCACCTGTCACTACAATTTCAGGTTTTTACTTACTGCTTCTTCAGCTAATGTAATACTCCCCTTTTGCAAAATAACCACTAGCCAGAGCTGACAAAATTAATTTGTACTTATAGGTACTCAAATCTGACTGCCTGCACCCTGTTGTGCCACCTGCCACCACAATGCCGCTATTAGTGTGTTAACGTCTTCCTGTCTTCCAGTGTGTTAACACAATAATATATTACTTGGTGCTCACCCTTATTGCCATTGTTGTCAGCCTTCTGCCATTTCAGAATCACCTGTCCAATTCAGGAGTTATGTTTGAACGGTTAAAGAACCTATTGTATACTCCACACCAGGTAGTAATTTCTACCAACTTGAATCTATCTGCACTTAAAGAGGAAGAATTCGCATTTCAAGATGTGGTGAACAGGTTGTTAACCTACGAGAGGTTATTAGCACGTGCCGATCAGAAAGATGCTATCTGCACATTGCGTGATCTAAGACGAGTAATTATGCATAGTCAGGGCCAGCTGCGTAGCATATCCGACGCCGTACCCTTGTGCCGCACTAAGGGGGCATGGTTTAATGCTGGCAGTACAATCTTGAAAACAGTTTTTGGCACACTCAATCAATCGTATGTGGATCATTGGGATGTTGCCATACACGTGGCAGAAGACAACCATGAGGCTATAATACATCAGGACATTCGCCTCACACACATAGAAGATAACCTATTGGCAACTACCCACCAAGTGCATGGAACTGCTACTGAATTAGCCCACCAGTATGAAGCAACATGTAATTCGATTCAGCATGATCTCGCTTTGGTCCATCAGGAACTTAACAACATAACCACCATGCTTATGGTGATGAAGACCCTGCAGGTACTTTTATACAATGCACAGGCCACCCAAGTATATGTCAGCTCGCTGCATAATGTCATCCAAAATAGTCTAGGTCATCAACTAAGTACCCATCTAATACACACTGATCTTTTTCTACAAATATTAACCAATATTTCATCCTGTCTCCAGGCACCTCTACGGATGATATATCTTGTGTGGAAAGCAACTCTCGCATTATACTACAGTCCTGCTTGTGTCCAACTGACCTGAGACCACGATTACTTGAATACTAAGATCCACCTACCAGTCTCTTGTGCTAATTGTGAATTTGAAAACTACCGTATCCACACTTTTCCAGTGTACTGCTCTGCTGTACAAGTTTATGTTACATGGAAAACGCGCGGAATTCTAGTTCTGTCCTGTCCGAGCATGCTTTGCAAAGCTGCCAACAGGGAAAGCACTACATGTGCTCAATACTCATCCTTCGCACTCACAAAAAGGCATGTGAAGTCGCATTGTTTCTCTCAGAGCAAGCAACCCCCCTCTGTAGCCATCTAGTTGTACCCATAACCGAACCTCAGTTTGTTGCCATAGGCAATAGCATTCTATACACCATACCCTACCCCATAACAGTCATGATTGTATGTTACGAATACCTCCTAGCAACTCAGCCCTAAAGTGTGCTACTTAACGGTAGCAGTTTACTATTTAATAGCTCTCACTGCAATATCAGTACCCCCACCAAGGAAGTGTTTGCACACTTGTCCTACATCCAAAATGTGCGACTCCCTCCTCTCATGTGGTATTTACCAGAGCAACCGATTGTACTACCATCACCTGACAATTGGCCATCTCTCCCCAATCACTCACATTCCCAGCTGGTCCTGTCTTTAACTGACCTGGTAAACAAAGAGTTAGGGCAGATTACACTAGATCGTGCCACTACACACATCATGGAATGGCACCACCACCAGTATCTCAGTCGTGTAGTTATTCCAAGTTCTGTGTGGACCCCTTTAGTAATTATCTTTATTGATTTATCACTGCTGGTAGCATTTAGAAAAGGACTTTTTGCACGACTTCGGTCAGCCCCTCCTGCTGTCCCCGAACAGCAACCTCCTGAGGAATACCATGCTTAAGCAAGATGGGAGCAAGAGTGTTCCTTGCTGCCCCCATACTGTAGTAGTCAGTAAAAGATAGTAGTGAGTAGTGAGTAGAAAAGAATAGGAAATAAGTAAAATCTACCAAAAAGGAAAGGCATGCCCCTCCTTTAGATGTAAGCAACAAAATATGCGTGTGAAGTGCTCCATCAGTGTTAACCTCTTCCCCACCCCCTTCTGATTTGTGCATTGCCCCTTCCAGAACCCCCCACTTAAACGCTTTGGCGGGAGTTGCAGTGCATCACAGCGTGCTGCTACCTGCTGCGGACAGCGACCTCCACCGCTGCCACCGCCAACAGCTAATCGCTGGAAAGAGCACACTACTTGCAGTGTCCCACACCACCACTGCACCATCTGCTGTTGTCCACATTTTGTCAAGCAAGCATCCATCAGCTAATTATTGTCATTTTTTAACACAAATCTAATGTGAAAACATGAATAATCAAGATGTATAGTAAAAATTATGTAAGGTTGTCCTTTGCAGGAGCCCCTTAGTAACTGTCAATCTACCATCCCCCCATGCCTCACTCCTGCGGAGGGGAGAAGGGTGTACAGTGAGGGCTGATACTGAATGGATTTATTAGTATAAAGTTTGATTTTTATTTTTTCACTTGATATTTGCCAATGCCTTCTTCCTGGTGGTAAGTTGCAGCATCTCAATCATGTTGCCCAGAACCAGATAAAACCACCCTGAAACTCACGTGTTGAACAATCAGCAGCTAAACTCACATGTTGCTGACGAGGTAACGCTACCAAACTATGCATCTTATGAACTGGCCAACCAATAGGGAGGCTTGGAGGTGTTCAAGTGGGGGTGGAACCGCGGCCAGTTGCCTGGAGCAGTCACACTGTTCATGCTCTTCTGCTGGCAGCTTCCAAACCGATCAGACGCCCTCCTCACCTGCTGTCTTTGGTGGCTGCCCATTCAGTCTCGGTGGCTTCTCCAGGCCTGCCTTTCTTTAGGCATTAAAACTGCATACAGTTTAAAGTATGTTTTATTCTTCACCTCAATGGGTGCCTATTGCTCTCCCCTCCTGGCCAATTCTGATGCATTAACATTGAATCACAAATTTTAAATAAATTTAAACTACAAAGTCAAGGAGTATTTAGATACCAAAGAGCAAGTAATGATGTAAAATTAATATTATTTAATAATAAACAACTCCCATTCTACAATAAACTGTCATAGTACGCTCTTATAGCCAGAAAATTTGCTCAACAATACTGACCTCTTTCCATTTTCACAAGCTCAAAACTGCATAATTTTGTTGAGGTACTGAGTAATCTTTCTATGTTTGGACACATGAATGACAATTCAACAGAATGATGGAAGTATCGTCAAGATCCTGATATTGGTATGAGGGTGTGTGCATGCATGTGTGTGTGTGTGTGTGTGTGTGTGTGTGTGTGTGTGTGTGTGGAAGGGGGAGAGGGAGAGCACTGAGAAACAATGTAATACAAATGGATAGCGTTAAAGGATTTTTTCATAAGACAATACTGCTGTATGCTTAAACTAGAATTTTTTCCTAAATCGTTGCCTTCTTCAATCAACATGACATGTCTGATGACCTATGGATGTTTAAAAAAATAATTTAGTGATTAATTTTCTAATCCAATTCCCTCAAGATCAGCTGACTTCATTCAACTACTATCCATTAACCTTATTTTGATTTTGTTGAAGTTCATCTTCTAATTTATTTTCAAGACACTATCCCTTCCACTCAATAGACCTTCCAAGTCTTTTACTGTCTCTGATATGATTACAATGTATTTTTCTTATATCTTCTCCCAGAGCTTTAATTTCTTTTCCTAACTGCCCTGTGGTTTTCATTACTGCATGCTTTATTTACAAACTGAGTAAAAAGGGGGACAGGCTACAACCTTTCTCACTCTCTTCTCAAATACTGTCTTACTTTCATGTTCTCTGACTGTAATGTATTTATTAATTTAATTTTATTTATTTATTTGTCCACTAAATCTTTACAGGTTGTGAGGTGTTATTTGCACATGAGTGCATGTGCGCTCACACACACAGTTACATATAACTTCAAAATTTATGACTGCAGTCTGGTTTAGAAACAAAATGCAGATGACCTCACTTTCCCTATATTTTATTCCTCATACCTTCAACAATGGTGGCCAAAGACTTACGGCATAAGAAGTCACCCTTATTCTACCAACAACCTTGTCAAAGGGTGCGGAAGAGCGAACAGAGGTTCAGGGCACTCTCTTGTCCTTGGAAACTGTTCCTAAAGAGGGAAGAATCAGCAATGATCAACCCCAATGATATTGCAGAAGGCAATGGAAACCACTGCATTATAGATACATAATGTTTACACACAGAACATGCGGCCTGTAATTAAAAAAGTGTCACGATGACCTCTCCATTGGCGAAAGATTCCGGAATAGTCCCTCATTCTGATTGCTAAGGAGGAAGTGACCATGACAAAAAGATTGAATAACCAACAAAAGGATAACATTCTATGAGTTGGGGCATAAAATGTCAAAAACTTGAACATGGTAGGGAAGCTAGAAAATCTGAAAAGGGAAATGTTAAGTCTCAATCTAGAAATAATAGGGATCAGTGAAGTGAAATGGAAAGAAGACATGGATTTCTGGTCAGATGAGTATGGGGTGATGTCAACAGCAGCTCCTAAATGGTGCAACAGGAATAGGATTCATTATGAATAGGAAGGTAGTGCAGAGAGTGTATTTCTGTAAATAGTTCAGTGATACGGTTGTTCTTATCAGACCTAACAACAAACCAACACCGACAATGATAGATCAGGTATACAACACTGACAATGATAGTTCAGGTATACATCCCAACATTGCAAGTTGAAGGTGAAGAGATAAAGAAAGAATATGAGGATATTGAAAGGATAATACAATTTATAAAGGGAGACAAAAATCTAATAGTCATGGGGGACTGGAAAGCAGTTGTAGGGTAAGAAGCACAACAAAAGGTTTACAGGAGAATATGGGCTTGGGACAAAGATTGAGAGAGGATAAACACTAGTTGAGTTCTGTAATAAACTTTAGCTAGTAATAATGAATACTCTGTTCAAGAATCACAAGAGGAGGAGGAGGTATACTTGGAAAAGATAGATTTCAGTTAGATTACATCATGGTCAGACAGAGATTCCAAAATCAGATACTGGATTGTAAGGGATACCCAGAAGCAGATATAGACTCAGATCACCATGTAGTAGGGATTAAGAGTAGGCTGAAGTTTAAGAGATTAGTCAGGAAGAATCAATACACAAGGAAGTGGTATACAGAAGCACTAAGGCATGATGAGATACACTTGGACTTCTCTAAGGCTATGGATACAGAAATGATGAATAGCTCACTAGGCTGTACAGTTGAAGAGGAATGGACATCTCTAAAAAGAGCAATCACAAAAGTTGGAAAGAAAAACATAGGCACAAAGAAGATAACTGCGAAGAAACAATGGGTAACAAAAGAAATACTTCAGCTGAACAATGAAAGAAGGAAATACAAAAATGTGCAGAGAAATTCAGAAATACAGATACATAAGTTGCTGAGGAATGAAATAAATAGAAAGTGCTAATAGGCTCAGATGAAATGGCTGCAGGAAAAATGTGAAGAAATCAAAAAAGAAATGATTATCAGAAGGACTGAATCAGCATGTAGGAATATCAAAACAACCTTTATTGAAATTAAAAGCAAGAGTGGTAATGTTAAGAGTGCAATGGGAATTCCACTGCTAAATGCAGAGGAGAGAGTGGATATGTGGAAAGAGCACATCAAAGTCCTCTATGAGGGGGACAATTTGTCTGATATGATAGAAGAAGAAGCAGGAGTCGATTTAGAACAGATAGAGGATCCAGTATTAGAATCAGAATTTAAGAGTGCTTTGGAGGACTTGAGATCAAACAAGGCAGACAGGATTGATAACATTCCATCAGAATTTCTACCCTCTGCACATCCGGGGGTTAGAACAGGCACAAGATACTCCTGTCTGTTGTTAGAGGTGACTAAAGGAGTCTCCCACTTTATTTGGGCAAAGGACACTTTCAGGGGTCTTCTGTCCTCTTTTGCCGCCATGACAATATTGGATTTCTCTGCACTCAACACTCAACATCCAGCACGGTAGCCAGTCCATTGCGGTGCGGCCATCATGTACCCATTTGCTGGTATCCCCTGGACAACACAGGGATCGCACTGCTGATGCCTGAGCTGTAAACTCACCACATATGCCAAGGAGTAGATGCCCATCTGCTTGGAGCATTAGGACTGCCGGCAATGGTCATTCCAGGTGGCCTTTGTTGTGGCTAGATGGTGCCCATGGGGAGAGCCCTGATCGGAGTGGGTGGTATCAGGGAGGATGACCTGCAATGAAGCAGACCAAGTCATCTCTTGCTGGTGACTGAATGGCACCAGCAGTCTCTAACAAGGGAAAGATTGAATACAATGCTGACAGGTATGACCCTAAATCATTTCCCTACCCCGCTACATCATGGGAGGAATATAGGACTACAGAAAAAAGACAGCTTTCTTTACCTTGGTATTTAGTCTGTAGCAGAGCAGATGGGGACTCCTTTCTATCTATGAAGCCTCAATTTCTTGTTGAACATCTCAAGGATAAGTTTGGGGAAGTTACAATGCTATCAAAGATGAGATATGGTTCAGTCTTGATTCAGACAGCACCCCAGCCCAGTCCCGGGCTTTACTCACCTGTGGTCAGCCGAGTGATATTCCTGTTCCCATCACTCCCCCTAAAAGCCTCAGCATGGTCCAGAGAATTATTTTCCATCGCGACCTCCTCTTGCAGTCTGATGATGAGCTCTGCACCAATTTAGAATGGCAGCGTGTCCATTTCATCCGGTACATTTACAGGGGACCGAGAGACACTAGGCTTGCTACTGGTGCCTTCTTCTTGGCCTTTGAGGGTGATTCATGGCCTGAAAAGTTCAAGGTGATGGTTTAACGCTGTGACATTAAACCATATGTCCCTCGCCCTGTGCGGTGCTTTAAGAGCTGGAAATTTGGGCACATGTCTTCCCGCTGCATTTCCAGTGCCACATGTTGAGACTACATACAAATATTCCATGTGTGCCTCCCCCCTCTTGTATCAACTGTGGAGAGCACCACCCTGCTCGCCAGACTGCACAGTACTCCAAAGTGAGTGGACAATCATGGAGTACAAGACCCTAGACTGGCTGATTTACCAAGATGCTAAACTTAATTTGAAAGATTACACCCCCATCTGGTTGATGTCCACATATACTGCAACTAATTCAACATCACCATCACAGACGATGGTAGTCCCACACTCTGTGCCATGAACAGTGGGTCCTCTGGGCTGTCTGAATACTTTTGCCCCTTTGGTGGTAGGGGGCACATCTTCTTCCATTGCTCCCAAAGCACCTACTTTGGGAGCAATACTCCCCCAAATGGAGGGGACAATGCTCTCCTCCCACCAGCCAGGGAAGCAACAGCCTCCTCTGTCTCCTCTCATGCATAAGGGATCCCTTGGGACTCTCTCCTCCAAGGTCTCCACAAATTCCACAGCAGACACTCACCAGTAGCTAAAGGAACCACAAGTTGCTGGATGAAGAGCTTCAGTGTCTTCCTCCATGCCTGAAGCTACTTCAGAGAAGTCCTCCAAGCAAGTCACTACAGAGAAGTGAGAGGGAAAGCGAACAAAGAAGAACACTGCTAAGAAACAGGACCCTCCGGTGGCCCCAACATCATCACTCCCTACTGGTTCTGCATCTGAGGATGAGATGGAGATCTTAGCGTCCCCTGAGGATCTAAATCTGACTGATGCCTCATCCACAATGGCAATGGATCCAAATACTCAACCAGTGACAGCAGGTGATGTTGGGGCATAATCAGCCCCTTGGTCACTACGTGCCTTAGCTGATTTCAGAAAGCATCATCATACATTGGAAATGCGGCAGTTTTTTCTCCCACCTGGCTGAGTTATGTCAACTTTTAAGCATTACACCCGCTTTCTTCATTGTCCTTCAGCACCCCTGCCCTTCTTGGTTATTGGGCAGGTACCACAAAACCATCCTGCCTGTGACAGACCATCAGGTGGAGTTTGCATCATCGTCCTTACCTCTGTCTGTAGTGAACCTGTGCCTCTTCAAATGCCTTTCAAAGCTGTGGCTATCAGGGTGAGGATAACACAGGAAATTACTGTCTGTAACATTTACCTCCCTCCAGATGGTGATGCACCGCCTCATGTATTGGCTGCACTCATTTCGCAACCCTCCCCCCCCCCCCTTCACCTCCCCCCACCTTCCCATAACCCTTTGTGGGGTGGCAACAAGGTTACTGGCCATGGCAAAGATGTTGAGGACCTACTAACTCAACTCAAACTTTGCCTCCTAAAGACAGGTACCCCTGCATTTCAGTGTGGCACATGGCACCAATTTAGCCATTGATCTCTCAGTTTGCAGTCCTCCTCTTCTCCCATCTATCCACTGGATAGTACATGATGACTTGTGTGTTAGTGTCCACTTTCCACTCTTCCTGTCCCTACCCTAGCATCCCTCATCTCAACGCTTGCCTAGGTGGACTCTTCCTAAGGCTGACTGAGACACTTCCACATCTGCAACCAATGTTGAGCATCTGTTGCATGCCACCACTGATGACGTGATTCGCACCGTCACTAACACCATTGTTACAGCAGCTGAATCAGCAATCCCTTGTTCCTCCGGTTGTCTCCGCCAGAAGTCAGTGCCTTGGTGGTCGCCAGAAATCACCGCCATCATTGGAGACCACAGGCAGGCCCTTCAATGTCATAAGCACCACCCCTCCCTGGAGATCCTTATTGCCTTCAAATGGCTCCACGCCCAGGTTTGCCTCCTCATCAAATGAAGGAAGCAGGAGTGTTGGGAACGCTATGTCTCCACCACTAGAACATGAACCTCCTCCTCCCAGGTTTGGACCAAGCTCCACTGACTTTATGACTATGAGAAACTTGCAGACGTACCTGGAATTTCCACAAACGGAGCTGTATCTGCTGTTCAAGATGTAATTGCTGAGCATTATGCTCGCATCTCTGCATCTGAGAATTACCACCCCACCTTTCGTCTTCTCAAACAGAGGGCGAAATGACAACACCTATCTTTTGCTCCACGCCACCCTGAACCTTATAATGTTCCCTTCAATCAGTGGGAATTTCTCAGTGCCCTTGTCGACTGTCCTGACACATCCCTTGGCCCAGACCGCATTCAGTCATAAATGCTCAAACATCTGTCAGCGGATTCCCAATGCCGCCTCTTTGCAACTGGAGCGATGGTGAATTCCCATCATAGTGGTGGCAAAATATCAACATTCCAGTGCTAAAGCCCAGGATGGAATTGATCCTAAATTAACCACAAATACAGATAGTGTGAGTATATGTATTGGCATATAAGTGTAAGTACACCTAGGTCACTGAAGAGGCTATTTACTGCACATTTCTGTAGAATATTTACTTTGTGATCTTAGCTGTATTGCCTCAAAAGTTTTTGCAACACAATGGAATTGAATAAAGTTATCTGCTCTTTTTCCTACCTATTGTTCTCATTAAAACTTTAGTAATAGGGTGGATAAGGGGTGCTCATGATATGTGCAGATGCAGGAGCTGCTAGCTGCAGTTCATGAATAGCTGAGGATGCTGTTGGCCATGTGCACTCATCTGTGGGCTGCTGCTTTGGGGTGTGATGGTGGTGGAAAAATTGGCACGGCACATGGAACACCTCAAGTTCACTTGGTTTGGCCATGAGCTCTGCTGCTGAGGAACATTCCAGAATATCTGATGCAAGGGAACTGCACTTACTGCAGAGTGAGTGATAGGCTGTAACCCATTCATGTCACTTAAGGAGGAGGTGAATGTGGGGGACAACCAGTCTGGTCTTGTCAATTCACCCTGTGAGTGGCCAGGTGGCCACTCCTTTGGAACCATCCAAGCAGGAACACATGGGGAGAAGTTAGGTGGCCAGAGCAAGTCGTCACGTATATGTGTGTGTGTGTG
Organism: Schistocerca cancellata; assembly: GCF_023864275.1. Classification (NCBI taxonomy): domain Eukaryota; kingdom Metazoa; phylum Arthropoda; class Insecta; order Orthoptera; family Acrididae; genus Schistocerca; species Schistocerca cancellata. Next base: position 731,540,592 of record NC_064626.1, read on the forward strand.
TGTGTGTGTGTGTGTGTGTGTGTGTGTGTGTGTCTTTCCTACTTCAGAAGAAGGCTTTTTGTTCAAAAGCTCACATGTATAGAAGTTGTTTGTTGTGTCTGTCTGCAACTCAACACCTCCTCTATATGGTGAGTATTAGACAACCATGGTATTATTGCACTTGGCTTTTATCAGAAACACTAGGTGACACTACAGTATATAATTACAATGGTGATTAAGGAAAACACATCCCACTAGCAATGCTTTCAGGTCAGTTTCGCATATACTACCAACTCCAATTACAGGCTGTAACATGCAATAAGCCATCTGGACGATGTATATTCTCAAATTTACAATTCTATCACTTTTTGATCATACTCAGAATGTTTGAAACTCTGACTGTATGGTAGTATATGTTGTGCTACCACAATTAGCCCCTATGATTAAAAATCAAATTTCATAAAATCACTGTACTACAAAAAGATAAATTTTTGTTTGTGTGAATATATGTTATCATAATTGTTCTATTGTGCTGTTGAGTGTTTTTCATTTTCTGTAAATTGTTTTCAATTTTAATGTTATATGTTTCAATCTCCGTATGACTATATCTTTACTTATGTACTTTGGAACGATGTTAACTGTGAGTGAGTTAGTTGGGTCTTTCTATGCGGGAAGGAAGGAAGGAGGGATGTATAGCATTTCTGTTGTGCTCAGTTATTAGACAGATTGTAAATTCGAGTTGCATACAAATTGAATGTATTTTGCTGAGTGAACATTGTAATTAATGGCAGCAAGCCATCCAGGACTTTTAAATATGAAAATTATATACAAATCAGTTTGGCATCTGTATTACTCAAGAAAACACATCAACCTATGAGGTTTCCAGACCTACAAGAAAAAATCTGGGTTCCAGACAGAATAAACTCAAGCAACGAATTGAAGAATATCATCAAAAAACCAGATGAGTAATTTTTCTTTACTACCACTAGACCTGGCCAATATTTTTTACTCCATGAACATTAATTACAATTACGGTCATCCAATTGTGTGTAACAAAGGAGGTCGTTAAAGCACTGACTCACAATACATGGACTGAACTGCCTTCACTCCCAGGTGAAATACTACTGTTGAAATGTGTGTGAATTCCTAAGGGACCAAACTGCTGAGGTCATCGGTCCCTAGACTTGCACACTACTTAAACTAACTTACACACACACCCATGACCGAGGGAGAACTCAAACCTCCGGCAGGAGTGGCCGTGCGATTTGTGACATGGCCTCTAAGCGCACAGCCACTCCACGTGGCAATACTACTGTGAGTGACTAATAGGAATCTACCTTTTTCATACTATTGTCATTGTTCCATCCTGGACTTTCCATCCTTTGATTCTCCCTAATGTTATTCCATCACAGAACCGAGTGCTATTTTTCTTTGTTACTATTCTCTGTCACATTACTTTAGTCAGTGCCCATCCTTTTCTTTCTCTTCCTTTGTGTATTTTACCTATCAGTCCAGTGTTAGTGACCAGAGACAGTGGTCATGTGGATGTAAGTTGTGCTTGCATGAATGTGTGTGTGTGTGTGTTTTCTACATCAGCAGAAGGCCTTTTAGCTGAAGGCTCACATATAAAAGAGTCCTTTTGTCATGTCTGTCTGCAACTCAACATCTGTTCTATAACTGTGAGTAACAATCCGCTGTTTTCATAATATTAAATTTTTTATTTGGCAGATGTAAGAGTAGGAATACTGTGTAAAATAGATAACTAGATAACAATTCATCTTGCAAATGTTTTTTTAAGGATTCATTTCTCGTCACATTTATTCACTAATAGTTTTCATTGCTGATGATAGAAATCAATTTCAGCTCAAATGTGACTTACACAGTCACAATACAAAATAAAAAAATAATAATAATTTTCAAGCAGACTTTACCTTCTTGCCTAAGGCTTAAAATTAAATTATGTGCTGTGGAGGAAAAATATTCAATTAGCTTTTGTCTAACATAAAGTAACAAACTGGGAATCCCTACCAATTCAACAGAAACTTAAAAACAAACCTGTTAGGCCGCTCTTTCTACAAACAATCTGAATATCTAGATTAAAGGATTGAAAAGGTTCTGTTAGCTGCAGGTCAAGTAGCAATGTAAAGTAAATAGGATTCATTTTCTTTGAAAAATACCTTTGAAAAATACCATTGCAATCAATATAATACTAAGACAGTAACAGCATGTAAACACCAGCTATATAACTGAGGAGATATCAGCTGTTTACTCCATAAAATTTAGCTGTTATGAGAATTAATGCTCTGGCATGTGCACCTTCTGTTGTCACACGAGCAGGTGCGCATTGTAAAATTTACAACATGGTCATTTGTCAGTAAAAACAAACTTGTCTTAAACAAATTATTATATTTTGTGAAGAAAGCAGTTCGTATTCACTAACTTCAACATTTATAACAAAAGCTTTTGCTCTTTTAGTTCTTTAAATAACAATTTAGCCAGTTTTTCTGACATGTTCACTTTCTTAACTCTTCGCACAGGCAATTTGTTTGTGGCAGTGTTCAGAAAAAATGAAAAAGTAGCACATGGCCATCACCTTGTAACTCTTGAAATGGAGTGCCAGGTACACATTTTAGTTACCACATCAACTCCACCTTTTGTGATGTTGTACTCAATTATGTTTTCAGGTTTCTGTGTTTCTTTATCCACTGTCGCCATGTCATCCACAGCAGACAAAAGTGTGATACCACAGTTTTTACAAGGAATATATGAAACTAAGATCTTATCCTACTGAAATCCAAACAGTGCACTTCCAATTTCTTTTGCTTTGTTTGGGAGAAATTCTGGAAGAATTTCACGTCTGTTCTTCGTCTTTGTACCATTGCAAGTGAAAGTCTTCTGCAGAAAATATTCAGAAAGTAGGTAGCTATTGTATCAATTGCCAGTTGTAAGGTTCCTGCTACAATTTTCTATAGGCACCACATATCTTTTTACTTATGTCCTCAGGAGCTCCTTATGTCCTCAGGAGCATTGTCCTTTGGTTGCACGCCACAATAAAGCTCCAGATTACTGCAGAAAAATGATTTCGCATCACATAGAGAAAACATTTTTATCCCATATTTAGCTAGTTGGCTGGGTATGCACTGAATCCATCTACAGCAGTCTCTGTAGGGGTGAAGCATTTCATCTATTGTGGTGAATTCACCAGGCTATAAGAGCATTGACAGAAGCAAAAAGATCCAATACTCTATGAACTGTAACCAATTTATTAGTTTTTCTCCTGTGACTTCTTGTTCAGATATCAACAAACCACATACAGCTTAGAAAAAACAGAAACCTATTGTAACTCACTGCAGTCCTAAGCAGTAGCTCCATCTGCTGCCCGGATTCCCAGTACATTAGCGTGATGGCATTTTCTTCTTCTTCTTCTTCTTCTTCTTCAAAAGAAAATCCTGAACACAGTCATTATTTCATCACTTTATTACCTCTTTTGTGCAGAATTGATGGGTATCTCACTGTGTATTTACATAGGTATTTGTAGGCCTATAGTTTATGATTTCATCAATAAAGTCAATTATTTTCAAAAAAGCACAAACTTCATCAGTTATACCCATCATATTTCTCTTTGGATCTGGTGGAATTTGCACAATGTTTTTCCTGTTGGTTTTTGCTGTTTTACCACACTCACTTTTACACCAGCATGTAACTTTGTCTTTTCAATAAAGAACCGTCATACATCTGCTGTCTCTATGGGATCATCACCATCCTCATCTTCAGGTTCACATCTACTTTACTTTCCTTCAAGTCTGAAATGTCTGGATGGACTTTATCATCACCTTCTTTGAGCAGTTTCGAAATTTCTTCATGTGATACACCCTTTGAATTTGAACAAAACATCAAAGAACTGAAATGAGTAAATACATTCAGATGTCAGTGTAACAAAAGTAATGTTCAATGTGCACCTATAAAAACTAAAAAGCAACAGGCAAGTATAGTTAACTTTTTAGTACACTTTCCTCTGGATGTTGACAGCTGTAACAAAGCTTCCAACTGTCACACAAGCAGGCATGCGTTCTACTTTTTACAACACTCGACACATCATTGCTTACAATTCAGAAAACAAACTGAGAAAGCTAACCAAATGAACTGGAGCCACTTTAACATTGTCGAGCAAACATCGACAATGGAATACATGGCAGCAATGGTGCAATAGCTCAAGGTTAAGGCATCGATCAAGCATAAAAACTGCTGCTGTTGTACTTTTTACAACAGCGTGCCTGCTCAAGGGTTAACAATATTAAACAGTATACTGACAGTTTTTTTAAATACAGTATACACATAGCTTCCTATGATTTATTTGTCCTTTGTTAATATATGACTTGACTTGTTGCACATCCCTGGAAGTTCTCCTTCTTGATGAGATCTACACAAAATGATGATTGAACAAATTAAATCATTTGAATGGATAACTGGTGGTGCTCATATCAACATAAAATGTTGTGTAGATGTTACAGCAGAACTAGTATGTAGTAGGACTGCTTTTACAGATGGTTTTTCCTTTGATAGGATAAGAAATTTCAGTAATGGAACTGGAGTAGGATGTGCTGGAGGGTGCATCAGACAGGTTTTCCACATGGATATGAACCATTTGGAAAGTGGTTGGGTATTGGTATAGTGTATGCATGCACCAAGTTGTTTAGAGTTTGGGTGAGTGGCAGAATATTGCACTGGGATGGATGAGAAGAATTATGAGCACAATGTTTCTCATTTTATAAAAGGGAGTGGAGCATGTTACATAAATGAGGTGAAGATTCTGTAATATATACACCCAGAGACAGCAGCATGTGGAAAATGATTGAGTGTCCTCTTGAAAAACTGTAACATTTGCCTATAACACAAGTCTATGGGTAAAGTGTGCAAAACACATCCATGAGCATAATAAGACAAGTGGCAAAGGTGGCAAAGGTCCTGAGTTCAAGTCTCGGTCGGGCACACAGTTTTAATCTGCCAGGAAGTTTCATAATAAGACAGGTTTACATCTGTTTTATATCTAACAGTTTAGCCTTTAAGATTACAAAAACTCATATTATTCAGTTCCAAAAAATAATAAATACTTGCAATCACTAGAAGTAGAGGTCAATGGGAGTATGTTGGATGAGACTGCATCTATGAAGGCCCTATATTCGAGATGGCATAAGAAGATCTCTGACAGTTAGAAGCCCTGTTGGCAGATTTCAGCTGTGAGCGCTAATGGCTGCAGGTGAAAACAATAGTTGTCCATGTAGTTAAGGTAAAATTGTTGTGTTGGCATAGAGAGGTTTACAAAATTGTATTACGTGACTGTCTGGGACAGCCACGTGAAGTTGCTGGGCCATCCCACTGCAGTTGGATCAACTTACACTGTCTGGACTACAGGAAGCCAGAGGGACACCAAACTGAGAAACTGAGGTTACAACAGCATGTGATGGGTTCACCTGTGAACAGGACTGATAGTGTCCTTCACATACTTTTATGTAATACTATCCCATGGCTTAATCTCCTGGGGTAACACCTAAAGAAAAAAAGAAAAGTTTATTCCACAGAAAATGGAGCAGAATACTGGGTAAAGTTAATAAGGAAACACCTTGCCAAAGGTTCTCCAGGGACCTATGGATTCTTACATTTGTGTGAAATATGTACTCTCCACAATGGTATTTGTGACTAATAACAAGAGTGAATTTATGATGACCATTACAATTCAAAACCACAATATTAGAAGTAAAAATAATTTATCTAGAGATTATGCTCCTCTATGTGGGGCTGAGGACAGAGTTTTATATTCCAGTGTAATATATATCTATAACAGGTCAGCTACAGCCACTGGACCTCAAATCAAAAAGCCCCAAATATTCAAAAATGAAGTAAAAGGTTGCACTCTTTCTAAAGTTGGGACTCAGAATTGTAAATTCTGTATAGATCTAATGTTCGTAATAAACATATCTTGGCTTTACCTGTACATAGACATCTGAGTGTAGTCTTACAACACAACTGTTTAGTTTGAAGTAACAGACAAAAAAGCTGATCAACAGTAAAACAGAAGGAGCAGCAAGTGTTTTCAAAGTAATTTGTTTTTCTACTAATATGCACATGTAAAGTAAAACAATGGAAACTGCAGGTTGGAATATCAGCAATATTAGGAAAAGGATATATTACTACAGACCACAAAGATGACACGTTGGGTTACAGACAGGCACAATGAAAAGACTGTTAGACATTTAGCTTTTGGCCAATGCCTTCTTCAGAAACACACACACACACACATATTCATACAAGCAAGCACAGCTTACCCACACATGACCACAATCTTTAGCAGCTCGGACCAGAGGTGTGCTTGTTTGTATGAATGTGTGTGTGTTTTCTTTTCTGAAGAGTGCTTCAACTGAAAGCTAAATGTGTAACAGTCTTTTTATTGTGCCTGTCTGCAACTCAACATGCCATCTTTACTGTTAGCATTAATCTATCCCTTCTAATACTGTTCATATATAGAGTAATCTAGAAGTAATTTCTATAAGTGTCAGTCTGAGTAGTTCAAACTCTAGTCATAATATGAACTGTGATCAAAAAGTAATAAGAATTATTTAATTTTGCAGGCTTTACGCATCCAAATTTTCAAATTAATAATAATAATAATAGTTATTATTATTATTATTATTTCTTTCCTTTCTCAGACATTATATCTGGTTAAAAATGGAAAGTGATGCGGACCTTGATCAAGCATGACTTCCTTTTAACAGTACGGTATATGTTACATTGCATTTAGGAACTTTCGGGTAGTTGAACATGTATCAATAATTACAGATTTCTGTGGTTTTATATATACCTTTGGATGTAGTTGTATTGCGTTGATATACTGGTAGATATTGTGTGGTATGACTCCTGTAGTTAACAGTATAATTGGTATAATGTCAACTTTATCCTGATGCCACATTTCCTTGACTTCCTCAGCCAGTTGGATGTATTTTTCTATTTATTCTCCTGTTATCTTCTGTATATTTGTTGTATTGGGTATGGACATTTCAATTAGTTGTGTTAATTTCTTTTTTTTTTTTTTTTTTTTTATTTATTGGTGAGTATGATGTCAGGTTTGTTACGTGGTGTTGTTTTATCTGTTATAATGGTTCTGTTCCAGTATAATTTGTATTCATCATTATCCAGTACATTTTGTGGTGCATACTTGTATGTGGGAACGTGTTTTTTTTTTTCCTTTTTTTCTTTTTTTTTTTTTAAGTTTATGTTGTATGGCAAGTTGTTGATGTATTATTTTTGCTACATTGTCATGTCTTCTGGTGTATTCTGTATTTGCTAGTATTGTACATCAGCTTGTGATGTGATCTACTGCTTCTATTTGTTGTTTGCAAAGTCTGCATTTATCTGTTGTGGTATTGGGATCTTTAATAATATGCTTGCTGTAATATCTGGTGTTTATTGTTTGATCCTGTATTGCAATCATGAATCCTTCCATCTCACTGTATATATTGCCTTTTCTTAGCCATGTGTTGGATGTGTCTTGATGGATGTGTGGCTGTGTTAGATGATACAGGTGCTTGCCATGTAGTGTTTTCTTTTTCCAATTTACTTTCTTTGTATCTGTTGATGTTATGTGATCTAAAGGGTTGTAGAAGTGGTTATGAAATTGCAATAGGTGTAGCTGATGTATTTATATGAGTGATTGGTTTGTGTATTTTGCTAGTTACTGCTCGTTCTATAAATAATTTTCTTAAATTGTCTACCTGTCCATAATGTAGGTTTTTTATGTTGATAAATGCCCTTCCTCCTTCCTTTCTGCTTAATGTGAATCTTTCTGTTCCTGAATGTATGTGATGTATTCTATATTTGTGGCATTATGATCATGTACGTGTATTGAGCGCTTCTAGGTCTGTGTTACTCCATTTCACTACTACAAATGAGTAGGTCAATATTGGTATAGCATAAGTATTTATAGCTTTTGTCTTTTTTCTTGCTGTCAATTCTGTTTTCAGTATTTTTGTTAGTCTTTGTCTATATTTTTCTTTTAGTTCCTCTTTAATATTTGTATTATCTATTCCTATTTTTTGTCTGTATCCTAGATATTTATAGGCATCTGTTTTTTACATTGCTTCTATGCAGTCGCTGTGGTTATCCAACATGTAATCTTCTTGTTTAGTGTGTTTTCCCTTGACTATGCTATTTTTCTTACATTTTTCTGTTCCAAAAGCCATATTTATATCATTGCTGAATACTTCTGTCATCTTTAGTAGTTGGTTGAGTTGTTGATTTGTTGCTGCCAGTAGTTTTAGATCATCCATGTATAGCAAATGTGTGATTTTGTGTTGGTATGTTCCAGTAATATTATATCCATAATTTGTATTATTTAGCATGTTGGATAGTGGGTTTAGAGCAAGGCAGAACCAGAAAGGACTTAATGAGTCTCCTTGGTATATTCCACACTTAATCTGTATTGGCTGTGATGTGATATTATCTGAATTTGTTTGGATATTAAGTGTGGTTTTCCAATTTTTCATTTCTATGTTTAGGAACTGTATCAATTTATGATCTACTTTGTATATTTCCAATATTTGTAGTAACCATGAGTGAGGTACACTATCAAAAACTTTTTGGTAATCAATGTATGCGTAGTGTAGCGACCTTTGTTTAGTTTTAGCTCGATATGCCACCTCTGCATCTATTATCAGTTGCTCTTTACATCCTCATGCTCCTTTGCAACAGCCTTTTTGTTCTTCATTTATAATTTTGTTCTGTGTTGTATGTGTCATTAATTACTGTGTAATGACTGAAGTTAATATTTTGTATATTGTTGGTAGGCACATTATGGGGCGATATTTCACTGGGTTTGCTGTGTCTGCTTGATCTTTAGGTTTCAGATAAGTTATTCCTTGTCTAAGTGTATCAGGGACTGTGTATGGGTCTGCAATGTAACTGTTAAGTAATTTAGTTAGATGTGAATGTGTTGAGGCGAACTTCTTTAGCCAGAAATTTGCTATTTTATTTTTTCCAGGGGCTTTCCAATTGTGCATCGAATTAATTGCTCGGGTGACTTCATGTTGCAAAATTATCACTTTAGGCATTTGTGGTATCACCTTGTATGTGTCTGTTTCTGCTTGTATCCACCGTGCATGTCTGTTATGTTGTACCGGGTTTGACCATATGTTGCTCCAGACGTGTTTCATGTCTGTTATGTTTGGTGGATTGTCTATTTTAATGTGTGTGTTATCTATTGTCTGGTAAAATTTCTTTTGGTTTGTGTTGAATTTTGGTTTTGTTTCCTTCTATTTTCACCTTTTTTGTATCTTCTAAGTTGTTTGATCAATGCTTGTAATTTCTGCTTCTTTTCATCTAATTGCTCTATCACTTCTTGTTGTGAGATTTTACCTAACCTTTTTCGTTTTTTGTCCGTTTCTTATACATTATGTTAGCTGTCCAATGTCTTTTCTCAGTTTTTCTATTCTGATCTCTGCCTAGTGTGTATATTTAGTGTAGTGAGTGCTCCTATATAAACCAGTAGTAGTAACTCTTCCATAGTTGTATTTTCATTTATTTTGTTGTGTATGATTGTGTTGATAGTTATTATTGTTGTTTCAACTTGTGGGATATTTGGTGGTCTATGCAAGAATGGTCTAATGTCTGTATTTGTGTCTCTGTATTCTATATATATCAGCGAAATTTTTCTTCTATATCTAACATGTGTGTCACTTCGTGTTCTATTTGTGTTTGTTGTGGTGGATGTCTTAAAATTTTGTTTTACTCTGATTGTTTAATTGATGTGTGTTGTTCTTTATTTGTTTGCTCTGGGATGTTTGAGTCCATTACTATATTTTCTTCTTCCTCTGATTGCACATTATTTTGTTCCAGTATTTGTTGTACTTGTTGTTTGATGTTTTCTAATTCTGACTGGGTTATCCTGTTATTTTTGATTATTACATGGATCTGATCAGCTAGTCGTCGTTCTGTTAAAAATTTTAATTCTGGGTATCTGGTAATAAATGTTGTGTATACTTGTGATCTGTATCCAGTTGTGTTGGTTCCTAAGTTTGTTGCTTGGTAATAACAGAACATGAGGTGTCGGTTAACTTCATCTGACCATCTCATCCTCTGTCTTTGTTTTCCTTCTAGAGTGGTTGCAGGAAGCATATCCTGCAAAACAACTCTATTTGGATTTAAATCATTTTCCATGTGGCTAGCAGTGTCGTTACCATTGTGGACGGGCATAGGGTTCAAGCGTCGTCCCCGACCATGACAGCGCTTGTCCGAGGTTTCATTAGTTCTGTCCTGAATCAACTAATCACACTAAAAGGGGGATTAGCCCTATTAGTGGTTTGTTCTTTTCGTCACCATTTACGACTGGCAGAACATACTGGAGGCCTATTCTTTTCCCGGTCCTCCACGGGGTTTATTATTATTATTATTATTATTATTATTATTATTATTATTATTATTATTATTATTATTATTATCTTATTGGTACACGTTTCTGATATATAGTTGCATTTTCAACTGTTTTGAATATTTAGCTTATTACTGACAATCATAAAAATTGAAGGTGTTTTCAAATGCTTGGCAGATTTTTAATTATGAAAAAGATGGATCAAAAAATTTATATTGAATTTTGCTTCAAAAATGGAATAAAGTGCAGCACCATCTTCCAAATGTTAACTTTTGCTTTTGGCGAATATGCTATGAGTAAGATAACAGTTTATGAGTGGTATAAATCATTCAAAGAGGGTTGAGAAGATACTGAAGGTGACAACAACTCTGGATGCCATAGGACATCAATGTAGGAGAAGCGAAGAGATTGGTTATGGTAAATTACCAAAACACCATCAGAGAGGTTTCTGATGATGTTGGCATATCCTTTAGCTTTACTTTTTTAGATGGTTTTGGCCATGAAATGTGAAGCTGTGAGTACTGGGCGTGAGTCGTACTTCGGTAGATCAGATGGTAGAGCACTTGCCCGCGAAAGGCAAAGGTCCCGAGTTCGAGTCTCGGTCGGGCACACAGTTTTAATGTGCCAGGAAGTTTCATATCAGCGCACACTCCGCTGCAGAGTGAAAATCTCATTCTGGAAACATCCCCTAGGCTGTGGCTAAGCCATGTCTCCGCAATATCCTTTCTTTCAGGAGTGCTAGTTCTGCAAGGTTCGCAGGAGAGCTTCTGTTAAGTTAGGAAGGTAGGAGACAAGGTACTGGCAGAAGTAAAGCTGTGAGTACCGGGTGTGAGTCGTGCTTTGGTAGCTCAGATGGTAGAGCACTTGTCCGCGAAAGGAAAAGGTCCTGAGTTCGAGTCTCGGTCGGGCACACAGTTTTAATCTGCCAGGAAGTTTCATATCAGCGCACACTCTGCTGCAGAGTGAAAATCTCATTCTGAAGCAGTAAAATTTGTTCCAAAATTGTTGAATTTTGACCAAAAATATTTTTTGTAGACATAACCCAGGAATTGCTTAATGAAGTCGATAGCAACTCGTAAGTTAAAAGAGGTGATGAAACATGAGTGTAGGGGTATGATGTTGAAACCAAGGACCAGTTGTCCCAATGAAAACTGCCTGAAGAGTCAAGAATGAAAAATAACTCAACAAGTTCAATCACATGTGGAGGTTCTTCTCACTATTTTCTTTGATTACCATCGGATAGTGCATCATGAGTTCCTGCTTGAAGGTCACATGGTCGATAAGGCATACTACCTGGAAGTTATGTTCCATTTGCGTAAAACAATCTGAAGAAAATGGCCACAACTGTAGCAAAACCATTCATAGAAATTGCATCATGGTAATGCTCCCACTCATACCTCAATGCTTGTTCATGATTTTTTGGCAAAAAACAAAACTGTTATATTGCCCCAGACACTGTAAATGTCGGACAGGGCCCTTGGTGACTTCTTTCTATTCCTGAGAGTGAAGAGAACTCTGAAAGGATGCCATTTTTCCACCACTGGTGAGATAAAAACAGAATCGTTGAAGGAGCCGAACACTATAACAAAAAGTGAGTTTCCGAAGTGCTTCCAAGTTTGTAAAGAAACACTGGAGGAAGTGTATTGTATCTGACGTTGATGAATAAATAAACATAGTTTAAGAAAAACAAAAATTCCCATTAATTTCTGATCACACCTCATATGTTATTAGTATAATTTATGGAATTTGCCTACAGAGACTGATTCTGCCTGATAATGTATAATTTTAGCAGTTTTGCTTCCCTGAAAGCTGTCTTTCATCATGAGATTTACAGAACATGATGCATGAATGAACAAATGGCTCAGTGAATCAGACTAACAGAATCTAAATTCCTATCAGTTTTCAGTATCTCACAAAATTTAAAGAAGAGATAATTAGGAGACGTAGATGCATTTTTCTTACACTTTAGTTCTTTACTATAAAAACATCTTTCAGAATTACTTATGTATATATCATACTTGTATGTTTTATACAACTGATCACAATGAAATTGTGATAAATCAGGAAAATCTCTCTTGAAATTTTTATCTAAATTTCGGTCTCTTGTCACGTATCCTTCATAAACAGAGCGACATTCTGTTGTAACATCTTGCAAACTACGAATTGTTTCATGCAGTTTTTCAATTTTCTGCTGAGTCTTTTCTACGTTGGATCTGAAAATAAACAAAAGGAGTGTAATTTATAACAGTTTCAAAAAAAATTATAATAAAATATATTGCTATTGTAGTCTGTTATATCACAATTGTTGAGATACAGAATTTGTAGTTTCACACCTTGTTCATGAATAACTTTATTGTCTATGTTAGTGAATTTCTGAGCACTCAATAATCAGGAATGGTAGAGTCCCATGAAGTAGTTTTTTTTTTTAATTTTATTTTACAGAAAAAGAAAAAGATATACAGATATGAGTTAGTTAGCAGTTTCTACCCACCACCTTTTGCACACTATACCAATAAAAATTCTTCTATAAAATACAAAGAGTTGTCAAGAAGAAACTATCTGAGTTTGTTTTCAAATGTTATTTTGGTGTCCGACAGACATTTTATATCACTGGGTAAGTGACCAAAAATTTATGCTGCTATATTGTGCACCCCTTTTTGTGCAAAGACAAATTTAATGTGGAGTAGTGATTGTCATTTTCCCTTCAGGTATTATAATTATGTACAGCATTGTTCCTTTTGAACCATAGTGTATTATTTACAACAAACTTCATGAGGGGACAAACATACTGTGAAGCAGTGGTCAGAATGATCCACACCTTAAACATATATCTAGAAGATGGTCATGGGTGAGGACCACATATTATGCTTACAACAAATTTTTATCAATGAAGACTTTGTTTCTTAAATATGAGTGAGGACCACATATTATCCTCACAACAAATTTTTATCAATGAAGACTTTGTTTCTTAAATATGAGTTACCCCACAACACTATTCCATATGACATAATTGAATGAAATTATGTAACGTATGTCAACCTACTGATTTGTCTCTCCTCAAGATTTGCAATGATTCTAAGTGCAAATGTGGCTAAACTAAATTATTAGGAGTTCCAAAATGTGCTTTTGCAGATTAAATTCTCGTCTATGTGGACAGCTAAGTATTTTGAAGTTGCTACCCTATTTATTATTTCCTCACCATGTGTTATACTTATCATTGGTGTAATACCCCTAGAGATGCACAACTAAATGTGTTGTGTGTTTTTAAAATGTGAAGGTGAGACAGTTCACAGAAAACCAGTCAAAGATACATTTAAAAAATTTGTTTGCCATATCTTCTGCCATGTGTGTATGCATGGTTTGATTGCAATACACATGTCATCTGAAAATAGAACTAATTATGCTTGTTGTGTACTACTAAAATCATTTATGTACATGAGGAACGATAGTGGACCTAAGACTGAGCCTTGAAGAACACTCTAAGTGATTTTCCCCAGTCAGAATTATGTCCCTGAATTATATTGGTTAAGTTACTAAGTACAGCTTTTAACAATATTATGGAAATGGTAGACTCCTACTCACCATACAGTGGACATACTTAGTCACAGATAGGCATAACAAAAAAAAGACTGTTCGCAGGTATGCTTTCAGCCAAAAGACCCTCATTCAAATTAGACAACATACACAGACACACATACACACAAACACAACTCGCACACATTTGACCACTGTCTCTGGCTGCCAAAGCCAGACTGCAAGCAGCTGTGCATGATGGGAGAAGCAATCTGGTTGGCGGGGTTAAGGAGGAGGCTGAGGTATGGAGGCAGAGGGATTGCAGGGTGGGGGTGAGGGACTGTAAAGTGCTGCTTATGGGAGCATACAAGGACGAGGTGGAAGGGGTAGGGGATCTGGGTGCAGAGGGGAGGTTTAATGGAGGGCAAGGGTGGGGGAGAGGAGACAGAAAAAGAGAGAAGTAAAAAGACTGTGGGTACATTGATGGACTAGAGAGCTTTTGTATTGGTATTGTGGGAACAGGGAAAGGGATAGGTGGCTGAAGGACAATGACTAATAAAGGTTTAGGCCAGGAGGGTTATGGGAACATGGGATACATTGCAGAGAGAGTTCCCACCTGAGTAATTCAGAAAAGCTGAAGTTGGTAGGAAGAATCCAGATGGCACAGGTTGTGAAGCAGTCATTAAACTGAAGAGCGTTTTGTTGGGCAGCATGCTCAGCAACTGGGTGATCCACCTGTTTCTTGGCCAGGGTTTGTTGGTGGTCATACATTTGGACAGACAGCTTATTGGTTGATATGCCCATGTAGAATGCAGTGCAGTAGATCACATGACTGGTTTCAGAGGAAGCCCTACCTTTGATGGGGTAAGTGATGTTTGTGACTGGACTGGAGTAGGTAGTGGTGGTAGGATGTATGGGACAGTCTTGCATCTAGCTAACCTTACATCAGCAGAAACAGCCACAAGCCACCACCTAAAAATTGATTCCAATCTTATAATCCTACCTGCTGACAAAGGCTCCACTACTGTTGTTTTGAACCACAAGGATTACCTGGCAGCAGAACTCTGCCAACTGTCAGTTTCGTTCACCTACAAACCCTGCCACATTGACCCCATTCCAGAAATCCAGCAGGATCTCAAATCTCTCTCTCAAATCCTTAGGCCCATACCAAAACCTATCCCTGGACTCTATCTCTCTCCTTATCCCTACCACTCCCCGCACTGTTACCTTCCACATGCTTCCTAAAGTCCATAAACCCAACCATCCAGGACACCCCATAGCAGCCACTTACTGTGCCCCCATCATGGAATTCTCTTCTCCCACAGACCAAAACCTTCAGCCTATTACCCACAATACACAACATGACCTCCTATATTAAAGATACCAACCATTTCCTCCACCACTCTCCACAGTACCTGATCTTTTTACCACATGGTGTCCTGCTCATCACTACTGATGCCACCCCCCTTTACACTAAAATTCCTAAAGCCCATGGAAATGTCACTACTGAACACTACCTTTTCCAATGCCCCATGGGTTCCATACCTATAAGCTCCTTCCTGGTCACCATGACGAGCTATATCTCACCCACAGTTACTTTTCCTTTGGAGACATTACATACAAACAAATCCAAGTTATGGCAATGGGCACCCACATGGCACCATCCTATGCCAAGGCGTAGGGCATCTAGAGGAAACCATCCAGAAACACAAACCCGTTACCTGGTTCAGATTCACTGATGACATCTTCGTGATCCCACCCTATCCACATTTCTGCAAAACCTCAACACCTCTCCTGTCTGCTTCACCTGGTCCTCCTCAACCCCACAAGCCACCTTCCTCATTGTTGACCTCTGCGTCAAAGAGGACTACATCAGTACCTCCAAACCCTATCAAACCCAACAACCACCAGCAATACCTCCACTTCCAACAGCTGCCAGCCAATCTATAACAAGAAGTCCCTTCCATACAGCCTGGCCACCCAAGGCCATTGCATCTTTAGTGATGAATAATCCCTTTCAAAATGTACCGAGAGTCTCACTGAAGCCTTCACAAACTGTAATTACCCTCCCAACCTTGCACAGAAGCAGAACTCTCCAGTCACCCAACACTTTCCAACCACAGAGGAACATTTCCCTCATGTCTCAGTACCACCAGGACTGGAGCAATGGGATAACATTCTCTTTGACAATTTCAACCACCTCTCATCGTGCCCTGACATCACTATCATTCTCACCCTTCCCACAATGGTACTCTGCTGCCAATCGAACCTACACAATATCCTTGTCCATCTCTAAACAACCAGTCCTACCACCCCCATGCCTCATGTCTCATATCCCTGCAGTAGACCTAGATGCAAGACCTGCCCGATACATCATCCCACCACTACCCACTCCAGTCCAGTCACAAGCATTACCTATCCCATCAGAGGCAGGACCACCTGTGAAACCAGTCATGTCATCTACAAGATAAGCTGCAACCAACCACTGTGCTGCAGTCTATGTGGGCATGATAATCAATAAGCTGTCTGTCCACATAAATGGCCACAGAAAAACTGTGACCAAGAAACAGCTGCACCACCCAGTTGCTGAGCACACTGCCCGACACAATGTCCTTCATTTTAATGACTGCCTCACAGCCTGTGCCATCTGGAGCCTTACTGCAAACATGAGCTCTTCTGAAGAGCAGAAATGGGAACTCTCCCTGGAATATATCTAGGTTCCTGTAACCCTCTTGGCCTCAACCTCCTTTAGTCATAGCCCTGCACTCACCTATCCCCTTTCCAGGTCCCACTCCAGCACTACACAGCCCTCTATTCTACTAATACACCTGCAGTCTTTTTATTTCTTTCCTTTTCTGCTCCTGACCCCCCCCCCCCCCTCCTCTCTCCTCACCCACTGTCTGATCAACCTGCCAACTGCAGCCAGCTGCCCAACCCTCTCTCCAACTCATTCTTGTATGCTACAACAAGCAGCACTTTAATGTCTTCCACACCTACCCTGTTTTCCTTCTCCCTCCTGCTCCAGACTCCTTGTTATCCCCAGCACCCAGAGTGCTTTTCTCCAATCATCACAGTTGCTTGCAGTCTTTCTTTGGCAGCAAGAGACAGTGGTCATGTGTGTGTGTGTGAGTTGTGTTCATATTAAAGTGTGTGTGTGTGTGTGTGTGTGTGTGTGTGTGTGTGTGTGTGTGTGTGTAGTCTAATTTGGATGAAGGCCCTTTGGCTGAAAGCTTACTTGGCAACAGTCTTTTTGCTGTGCCTATCTGCAACTCAGTATCTCTGCTGTATGGTGAGTAGCAATCTATCCTTCTCATAATATTGTCATTATCCCATCCTGGTTTTTCTATTGTTTGATATTAAGACTAGAACTGCTGGACTTCACCGTACCCCTAATGGTACTATGTGTGTCATTGTTGGCTCAAAGTAGGAAACAACAATTTTATTCATTTTTGAGTGGCGTTTTTAGTGTTGCCATGTTGACAATATGTTCATGAAGATACTAAAGTACAACCAAAGGATAATTTTCTCTCTAAAATGAATAGTACAATGTTAAACATAAATTTTCAGAAATAAACTCTTTTACATTTTAAATTTTACAGAAGAAATTCCACAGACTTTTATCAATCACTATTAAAATAAGCAGGTAAAATGACGTTACAATGTTTTTCTTTATACAAAGACTGAAACAGAGTCAAAACATACTGTTTATGAGAGTAATAATAGTATTTTACCTTTTACAGACATTAAGATAAGTACCAAGTATTTATGAAAGATTCTAAAACACAGCAGGTGCCTAAAATGCTCAGCATTGTTTCCTTGCTTATTGCATGCAAGGAATTAACACATAAGAACAAACAACTTCAGTCTATAATTATAAATATTTGGAAATATTTAGCAACAAAGAGTTGACAGAATTGTCTAAGCTGGGATGGCTTCACATTTCAGAAATTTGACAAGAGTTTTTGCTTGCCACCATTTGCAAATATACTTTTTGCACTTGGAGCATATATTTAATGCTTTATTCCCCTTTTGTTGTTTGTATAAAACCTGAATTTGACAACACCTTCTATTTCCACAATGGCCAACACCGGTATCAAGTGCCTGCAAGGAGAGATTGGCTCCCGTCTGCAGCTTGCAGGCGGAAGCAGCTCATTTGCTGCTCTGAGGGTAAAGGTCTCGGCATGAAATTTTATTACAGATAAGTAACTTAAAAATTGTGTGAGCATTGATCATGGCAAGGTCAAGAATATTGGAAAAGACATACACAAGCAGTTGGTGGGTTCCAGTCGGATACTGAAGTGTCTAGCCATTTTGTCAACTACATCGATTCCACCCTCAGTTTTACAGTTTCTGGAAGTTTCTTCTCAGTATTCTCATTCACCTGACATCCAGCATGCATGTTTCTCAGAATAACAATTTTTTTTTCTTGTCACCTGACTTGTACAAGTATGTTGCATGTGCATCATTTCCATTTCGCGCCAAAGGACGGACCTCTTTGAGTGATCTCTGAAGACTGCCAAATAAACTTGTTCCTTTTTGTTACACTTCATCTACTAGTTTCACAGAGGTGAAGAAGTTGTCAGTCATGAAGTTATGACCACAGCTGAGGAATGGCTGTGCCAGGTTCATAGCAGCATGTAGAGGAAAACCCTTGTTTGGGTCACAAGTTTCATGTTTGCCATGGTAAGGGAATCAATTCAGGAAGTAGCACTCCTTAGCATCACACAAAAGCCAGTATTTTATTACATACTGATCAGATTTACTTGGCATGTAGTGTATGAATGGGCACCTGCAATTGCAAAGATACATTTGCTTCTCGACAGTCACATTCTCACCTGGCTTGTAGCAGGCAATGCAGTTATCAGTAAAGAGATTCCATATTTCTGAAGAAAGGCAAAATTTATTAGTTTTCTTATGTTGTCTTCTGGATGACATAGAATCAATTCTAAGACAACTGCATATCTCTGCAAATCTCTCCCTTGACATGATGCTTTGAAAGAAAGAAGGTCCACACTTATTGCTCCATAAACCTGGTGCTCTGAGCCTTTCCTTCAACATAATTTTTATCAGTTTCAGGATCAGGTCGCTGACATATAGCCGCAATGCAGAGAGTGGCGAGTCATCTAAACATGTCATTAGGCATGTCCTGTTGGCCCGGGTACCTCCTGCAACACATTCAGGGCTTCACGCCTACCTATTGTGTCGCCTGGCTCAATCTACATCTACATTTATACTCCGCAAGCCACCCAACGGTGTGTGGCGGAGGGCACTTTACGTGCCACTGTCATTACCTCCCTTTCCTGTTCCAGTCGCATATGGTTCGCGGGAAGAACGACTGCCTGAAAGCCTCCGTGCGTGCTCTAATCTCTCTAATTTTACATTTGTGATCTCCTCGGGAGGTATAAGTAGGGGGAAGCAATATATTCGATAGCTCATCCAGAAACGCACCCTCTCGAAACCTGACGTGCAAGCTACACCGCGATGCAGAGCACCTCTCTTGCAGAGTCTGCCACTTGAGTTTGTTAAACATCTCCGTAACGCTATCACAGTTACCAAATAACCCTGTGACGAAACGCGCCGCTCTTCTTTGGATCTTCTCTATCTCCTCCGTCAACCCGATCTGGTACGGATCCCACACTGATGAGCAATACTCAAGTATAGGTCGAACGAGTGTTTTGTAAGCCACCTCCTTTGTTGATGGACTACATTTTCTAAGGACTCTCCCAATGAATCTCAACCTGGTACCCGCCTTACCAACAATTAATTTTATATGATCATTCCACTTCAAATCGTTCCGCACGCATACTCCCAGATATTTTACAGAAGTAACTGCTACCAGGGTTTGTTCTGCTATCATATAATCATACAATAAAGGATCCTTCTTTCTATGTATTCGCAATACATTACATTTGTCTATGTTAAGGGTCAGTTGCCACTCCCTGCACCAAGTGCCTATCCACTGCAGATCTTCCTGCATTTCGCTACAATTTTCTAATGCTGCAACTTCTCTGTATACTACAGCATCATCCGCGAAAAGCCGCATAGAACTTCCGACACTATCTACTAGGTCATTTATATATATTGTGAAAATCAATGGTCCCATAACACTCCCCTGTGGCATGCCAGAGGTTACTTTAACGTCTGTAGACATCTCTCCATTGATAACAACATGCTGTGTTCTGTTTGCTAAAAACTCTTCAATCCAGCCACACAGCTGGTCTGATATTCCGTAGGCTCTTACTTTCTTTATCAGGCGACAGTGCGGAACTGTATCGAACGCCTTCCGGAAGTCAAGAAAAATAGCATCTACCTGGGAGCCTGTATCTAATATTTTCTGGGTCTCATGAACAAATAAAGCGAGTTGGGTCTCACATGATCGCTGTTTCCGGAATCCTTGTTGATTCCTACATAGTAGATTCTGGGTTTCCAAAAACGACATGATACTCGAGCAAAAAACATGTTCTAAAATTCTACAACAGATCGACGTCAGAGATATAGGTCTATAGTTTTGCGCATCTGCTCGACGACCCTTCTTGAAGACTGGGACTACCTGTGCTCTTTTCCAATCATTTGGAACCTTCCGTTCCTCTAGAGACTTGCGGTACACGGCTGTTAGAAGGGGGGCAAGTTCTTTCACGTACTCTGTGTAGAATCGAATTGGTATCCCGTCAGGTCCAGTGGACTTTCCTCTGTTGAGTGATTCCAGTTGCTTTTCTATTCCTTGGGCACTTAATCAGTGCCCACTTGGTGCTACTGGAACTCTCCACTTCCTTGGTAGGGAGTGGATGCTGCACAGTGCTTCCTCTTCCTCATCCATGATGAACTGCTGCTCCACTTTTGGCACCCAATGTACTGCGACCATGTCCACCTCCTGCTGCTCCATCAATTGCAATGACTGCCATGCCATTGCCATCTTGTGAGTCATCCATAACACCTGGATCATCACCATTGTGGTGAGAGATACGGAATGATGGCAAATGACTGGCAATGACACAATTTGACTTACAAGTTTACATTAGATAATCAGTGATGTTGCATTTTAGTTTGAAAGCAAGATTATTCAGTGACTTACCAACTCCATAAGGAAGCTGACTGATAACTCCTCGGTCCCACTGTCCTCAACCTTTTCGAAGGCCCTGCCATGCATTTAACGCCCATTTGGCTTGTCATTGCGAAGGACATCCATGCAATCAGACAGAATTGGTAAATCCAATACCGAAGAAATAGACAAAAGAAAGCTGTTCAGTGGACTAAGCACTCATTGGTTCAAATATTTAGGTACAATGGCTCATGATTAATTAGTGCACAAGGAATGTCATCGTCAGATGGATCAGATTCTGCTTGCTATTCATTTAATGCATATGAATCACTCGGGTCAGCAGTTTCCACTGGAACAAAAGCATCATCGTCGTCCACATTCATCTCACTAGCAGATTCATCATTCCATTGCATCAGTGAAATGTTCTCTGGATAGTAGAAAATCTGGGCCAACGTAAGACTATGTTATCTTGCCACCATAGCTTCAGTGATATGTACTCACAAAAACAAACTGCAAGCTCATATTTCTGGCATCATGACTGCCTCAGCAAGCTTTACTGCAGACAAAAATATACTGGCAGGAAACTTCTATAAGGGCAATTTGCCTGACATCTACTACTGTGTAAGAGAACTATTAACAGTGCCCCAGACAGTGGTGTAGAAAAGGAGGGGGTCGGGAGGACTTCCCCACTGTACAATATGTTACTCTGTGGCTTCCCAGTGTCACTTCATAGGTCTGGATGTTGCTAATCTGTAAAAAACGGAAAGTGGTGCTCCCGTAAAAAAAGGAAAGTGGCGCTGACATAAAGTATTGTCTAGCCTCCAAATTCTTCATATTTCAAGTTCTTTTTGGCCCAAAATGTCATAACATACTCCAAAATCTTGAGGCATGCCCAGAAAATATTTAGTGTCTGGAAGCCATTATTACTGACATCAAACTGCATTAAGAGGTGTACGGGTCAAAAATGACCCAAGTGGTACTACTGGTATAACACATAAATTTTTCATACTGCCAGGTGGGCTAGGAGGATGAAGTTTTGGTGAGTTGTACAACCCCATAAATTATGGTAAGTCGCAGGACAGTTTACTCCTGTGATGATTATGGAGGGGAACAGGGCTCTCAAAATCCCTCGTGGGTCAAAACTTACCCATATAGTACTAGAGTACAACTTCCTGCATTCTTTTGATTATATATGACGTTATCCATTGGTTGGCTCTGCCATCAGTGCCATAAAACTTTAATTTATCTAGGAGAATACTGTGATTCACACAGTCAAATGTCTTAGATAGGTCACAGGAAATACCATCCAGCACTATTTTATCATTTAATGCTCATAAAATCTGATGAGTGAATATGTAAATGGCACTCTCAGCAGACCAACTCTTTTGTAAACCAAACTGGGATTTGCTTAGGACATTATTATTGCTAAGGTGTTCTACAACATGTCACCTTCTCAAAAAAATGTTGAAAATGTTGTCAGCAGTGAAACGGATTGATAGATATTGACATCTCTCTTATCACCTTTCTTAGAGTGGGGCTTAACAGTGACATTGTTCAGTCCCTCTGGAAAAATGCCTTGAGTTAGTGATGTGCTAGGGATTTCATGTAACACCAGGCTTATTATATGGGGACAATTCTTTAGTGCAGATAATGGATATGGAGAATGGCACAGAATTGTGTTTTGTGTTGTTCACATTTTACTTTAAGTCAAAGTGACATCCAAAAATTAATGACCAAGAAAACTTCACTTAATGTTTAATGGCTGACAGATATAGCATGAGGAGCATTTGATTGTTCTGTCGAAACTATTGATTTCCAGTAGTGTACTATGTGCAGTGGTAAGTTTCCTCCGAACAAGTGTAGTGTGGCTCTCTGCAGGTGACAGTGCCATATGGAACATACAAACAGCACTATGTTCTAGTAGAGTGGGAAAAAATTGCATCACACTCATCAGACAATGTCATATGAGTTCTGCACATTTCTTGTATCAACATATGAACATGTGTTTGCATGTTCCAAGAAGTCTATCTTCCATACACATATTAATTTGGTTAAGATTCATTTTTCAGATTCTTTCATCAAATTTTTTATTCTTAAAGAAACTTTGGAGCAGTCAGTGTACAGCTTCATCTTGCTGACTGAAATGATGTATTCCCTATCTCCATTTAATTCTGCAGAGCTACATGTGCAGGAAAAATTGCTTGATCTCCGCAAGCAACACCAGTTCAAGTACAGTAAGGTTTGTTGTGAAATGTATGCAAGTGAATGATTAGGAAGCCTTTGCTGATAAATCCTACCACAAACTGTATGACATCGAAGTTACCCTTCTTGCACTCATAATAGAGTACAGTTGCTTCATGTGTTAGCACAAGATTCCAGTTTGCGCCACAGTCATGATCAAGGCTGTAAAAAGAGCATGCTCCTTATAATGAAACATGCCACCTATTGAAAAATACTCTCCACATAACTACTGCAGAATATGATAAATTGTATATTTCATTTTTTGTACTTAATCTTTCAATTCTGATACTGTTTTACAGTACTGTGTTATTACTATTCAAATTATGTTCATTTTTCTGTAATTTTCCTTGTATTTATACTCTTCCATACTATTATGTCATATAGCATTATATTTTGGGGTAACTCTTCCCAGTCTAAAAGGATATTTTTGACTCAGAAACAGGTGGTTCAGGCAATAAGTTCATGAACTTCCTGTCGACCCCTGCTCACTAGGCTGGGTATTTTGACATTGGTCTCTCAATATATATATATTTACTGTCATTTCTCGTTGACAATATCAGCTTATTCCCAAAAATAAGCAGCTTTCACTCAGTTAATACTCAGCAGAATTCCAACCTGCATTTGGATCTGACTTCCTTAACAACTTTTGCAGAAAGTTGTGCAGTATACTGCTGCATCCATTTTCAATAAGCTACCACAAGAATTCAAAAGTCTTAGCAGTAATCCATACCCTTTCCAATTGAAACTGAAGAGTTTTCTCATGGGTGACTCTTTCTACTCTGTTGAGGAGTTCCTTGAAAGATTAAGCTGTTTCTTATGTCATATTGTTGATTGCTTTTACTTAAACTTACGGCTTGACTTTTTTGGGTTCATAAACATTTCATTTTTATCTGTTATTACTTTTATGTTGTATTTCATGTACTGACACGTTCCATGACCTTGGAGATTTGCTCCTCAATTTGGTCCTATGGAATTTGAAGTGTAAATAAATAAATAAATGAATTATTATAAATGCAAAAATAACTCTATCTGTTACACTTTCATGGCCAAACTGCTGAACAGATCGTGGTCAAGATATTAGCACTGAGGTTTCACGGGCATAGGTTATGGGGTTCATTTCCCACCAAGTTCAGTTTTTGTTGTTGTTTATGTCTGGCTGTGTGCATTGTCCTCATCATCACTTTAGCATAATTGACATGCAAGTCATCAAAATGGCATCAAATAGACAGACTTTCACCAAGCTGCTGAACATCCCAGTCAGAGTTGTGACTACAACTTTGGATAACAGCTATCATACAATGCTTATACAATCCTCAATGTGGTTTATGATATTGTGTTCCTTCACCACCTGATATAGCTGGAGAGTTATGGGGGGGGGGGGGGATACAACAATAAAATCAGACAGTAAGTCCAAGAACTGTATTTAAAACTATTACTGTAAGTGTCAAAAACGTAAGTCTGCTTTAGCACATAGTTCTAAGAGAGCTCACTGAGCGAGGTAGTGCAGTGGTTAGCACACTGGACTCACATTCAAGAGGACAATGGTTCAATCCCATATCCGGCCATCCTGATTTAGATTTCCCATGATTTCCCTAAATCCCTCCAGGCAAATGCTAGGATGGTTCCTTTGAAAGGGCATGGCCGACTTTCTTCCCCATACTTCCCTAATCCGATGACACCTATGACCTTGCTGTTTGGTCTCTTCCCCAAACAACCCAACCCAACCTATGAGAGCTCAAGATGCAAAAGTTACTTGAATTCAAGAAATCTCAAAGCAATTTCATGTCTGCTGGAACTTGTATGCAGAATGTCAGACAGCCTTAATAGCTACAGAGACATTGCAATAGTCACAAGCCCATTGCATTTTAGACACTGAGTATCACCTGTCTCTTACAGCTTCCAGATGCTTGAAGATGGATAACTACAGTGTCATTTAAAAACTGTACAACAAACAGAAGGTCATACCTTTACATACGGAATGTGGAAGGCTTTTGGTAGGGCTGCATTTAAGTATGATCTGTTAACTTGCTATGTTAATACAAAATTAGTCATCGTAGGGGGATGGATAAAAATGTAGGCACCATAAAACATTAAAATGGAAGGGAGCAACAGTTTGTATATGTTGCTCTGGTGGCAAAATTTCATGTCCAGCATCAGGTAAGCCAGAGAAACCCATGAAAACTCTACTTCTACATGAACAGTGTTCTAGCAGTAGTGGACACTAAAAGATCCTGAGGAAGTTCCCAGCAGAACGGTTGAAACGTCAAACGTTTTAGAAGAAACATGACGAGGCCTAATAATCCAGAAGATTTTAACTTCAGTGACAATGGCCATGAAAGCCTGCAGACTTACATCGCGTAAAATTACTAGCTTACTTGCTCACAATCATTCATCACAACAAAACTACTGATATGCAAGCAAAGCATCAGGTAACAGTTAGGTATTCCATAAATGCAAAGTTGATTAAATCATATAATAACAGGGATGTGTAAAACACTGTATTGTTAACATTAAATAATTCATGTAATTTTCATATAAAGATGTCAAATTCTGATGAACTGTTTATACTGGAAAGATAATTGTACGAAACAATATTCTAATTCTAGCAAGTGAATGTTAAACCCCAAATTATTTTAGAAAAAATGTTAAAATATGATAAATGAAGAAAGCAAATTTTAATATAAATCTCTTATGGATGTCATTCAGGTTATGAAATTCTAATTATGTCACAAATTTTAACAAACAAGTAAATACTATTCTCAATGTTAAAAGTTTATCTAAATAAGCTTGGTTGTGATAGCATGCTTGGGATCCACTCAGTTCAGTTCATGCTCAGTTTTGGTGCAACCATTGCACAGTGTTTTCTCAGTCTGATTATTAATTAAATGTTTTGTAACAAAGAAGTGAGAAGTGAAGAAACTACAAATAAATCAAGAATGTCAAAAATATTTTTTGGTTGTGAAAAAGTGATTTAAAATGCCACAGAATGCAACATATTCCAAAAGAATCATTCCAACACATTCTGCAGGAATGAAAATGATGCGCTAATTTGCTCAACAATCAATGTCACTTCTGATTCATAAACATAAGTATTTGAATGTTAATGAATCACTTCCTGCTCCAAAACATTTTATCTTTTGCAGGAAACTCTGTAAAATAATAAGATGAGTGCAATTTTTGAAATGAAACATTTGATCAATTTATGTCTTAAATATGAGAAGGAACTTTCCAAGTTCATATTCATTAACTTACGAACTGGCCTTGTAACACTAACCAAAACTACCTTGCTGTGCTGGTACTGCAAATGGCTGAAAGCAAGGGGAAACTACAGCCGTAATTTTTACTGAGGGCATGCAGCTTTACTGTATGATTAAATGATGATTGCGTCCTCTTGAGTAAAATATTCTGGAGGTAAAATAGTCCCCCATTCGGATCTCCAGGCGGGGACTACTCAAGAGGATGTCATTATCAGGAGAAAGAAAACTGGTGTTCTACAGATCGGAGCATGGAATGTCAGATCCCTTAATCGGGCAGGTAGGTTAGAAAATTTAAAAGGGAAATGGATAGGTTAAAGTTAGATATAGTGGGAATTAGTGAAGTTCAGTGGCTGGAGGAACAAGACTTTTGGTCAGGTGAATACAGGGTTATAAATACAAAATCAAATAGGGGTAATGGAGAAGTAGGTTTAATGATGAATAAAAAAAATAGGAGTGCAGGTAAGCTACTAGAAACAGCATAGTGAATGCATTATTGTGGCCAAGATAGACATGAAGCCCACGCTTACCACAGTAGTACAAGTTTATTTGCCAACTAGCTCTGCAGATGACGAATAAATTGATGAAATGTATGATGAGATAAAAGAAACTATTCAGGTAGTGAAGGGAGACGAAAATTTAATAGTCATGGGTGACTGGAATTCGATAGTAGGAAAAAGGAGAGAAGGAAACATAGTAGGTGAATATGAATTGGGTGTAAGAAATAAAGAGGAAGCCGCGTGGCAGAATTTTGAACAGAGCACAACTTAATCATAGCTAACACCTGGTTCAAGAATCATAAAAGAAGATTGTATACATGGAAGAAGCCTGGAGATACTGACAGGTTTCAGATAGACTATATAATGGTAAGACAGAGATTTAGGAACCAGGTTTTAAATTGTAAGACATTTCCAGGTGCAGATGTGGACTCTGACCACAATCTATTGGTTATGAACTGTAGATTAAAACTGAAGAAACTGCAAACAGGTGGGAATTTAAGAAGATGGGACCTGGATAAACTGACTAAACCAGAGGTTCTACAGAGTTTCAGGGAGAGCATAAGGGAACAATTGACAGGAATTGGGGAAAGAAATACAGTAGAAGAAGAATGGGTAGCTTTGAGGGATGAAGTAATGAAGGCAGCACAGGCTCAAGTAGGTAAAAATATGAGGGCTAGTAGAAATCCTTGGGTAACAGAAGAGATATTGAATTTAAGTAACAAAAGGAGACAATATAAAAATGCAGTAAATCAATCAGGCAAAAAGGAATACAAACTTCTCAAAAATGCAAGGAAGTGCAAAATGGCTAATCAGGGATTGCTAGAGGGCAAACGTAAGGATGCAGAGGCTTATCTCACTAGGGGTAAGATAGATACTGCCGACAGGAAAATTAAAGAGACCTTTGGAGAAAAGAGTACCACTTGTATGAATATCAAGCGCTCTGATGGAAACCCAATACTAAGCAAAGAAGGGAAATCAGAAAGGTGGAAGGAGTATATAGAGGGTCTATACAAGAGCGATGTACTTGAGGACAATATAATGGAAATGGAAGAGGACGTAGATGAAGATGAAATGGGAGATATGATACTGCATGAAGAGTTTGACAGAGCACTGAAAGACCTGAGTCGAAACAAGGCCCCTGGAGTAGACAACATTCCATTAGAACTACTGACCACCTTGGGAGAGCCAGTCCTGACAAAACTCTACCATCTGGTGAGCAAGATGTATGAGACAGGTGAAATACCCTCAGACTTCAAAAAGAATATAATAATTCCAATTCCAAAGAAAGCAGGTGCTGACAGATGTGAAAATTACCTAACTATCAGTTTAATAAGTCACAGCTGCAAAATACTAACACAAATTCTTTACAAATGAATGGATAAACTGGTAGAACCCGACCTCGGGGAAGATCAGTTTGGATTCCGTAAAAATATTGGAACAAGTGAGGCAATACTGACCCTATGACTTATCTTAGGAGAAAGATTAAGGAAAGGCAAACCTACGTTTCTAGCATTTGTAGACATAGAGAAATCTTTTGACAATGTTGACTGGAATACTCTCTTTCAAATTCTAAAGATGGCAGGGGTAAAATACAGGGAGCGAAAGGCTATTTACAATTTGTACAGAAACCAGATGGCAGTTCTAAGAGTCGAGGGACATGAAAGGGAAGCAGTGGTTGGGAAGGGAGTGAGACAGGTTTGTAGCCTCTCCCCGATGTTATTCAATCTGTACATTGTGCAAGCAGTAAAAGAAACAAAAGAAAAATTTGGAGTAGGTATTAAAATCCATGGAGAAGAAACAAAAACTTTGAGGTTCGCTGATGACATTGTAATTCTGTGAGAGACAGCAAAGGACTTGGAAGAGCAGTTGAACAGAATGGACAGTGTCTTGAAAGAAGGGTATAAGATGAACATCGACAAAAGCAAAACAAGGATAATGGAATGTAGTCAAATTAAGTCAGGTGATGCTGAGGGAATTAGATTAGGAAATGAAACACTTAAAGTAGTAAAGTAGTTTTGCTATTTGGGGAGCAAAATAACTGATGATGGCTGAAATAAAGAGAATATAAAATGTATACTGGCAGTGGTATGAAAAGCTTCTCTGAAGAAGAGAACTTTGTTAACATCAAATGTAGATTCAAGTGTTATGAAGTGTTTTCTGAAGGTATCTCTCTGGAGTGTAACCATGTATGGAAGTGAAATACGGGCAATTTACAGTTTAGATAAAATGAGTACAGAAGCTTTCGAAAAGTGATGCTATAGAAGAATGCTGAAGATTACATGTGTTAATTGCATAACTAATCGGGAGATATTGAATAGTTTGGGGAGACATGGAATTTGTGGCACACATTGAGCAACAGAAGGGATCAGTTGACAGGACACAATCTGAGACATCAAGGGATTACCAATATAGTATTGGAGGGAAGTGTGGGTGCTAAAAATAATAGGGAGAGATCAAGAGACAAATACAGTAAACAGGTTCAGAAGGATGCAGGTTGCAGTAGTTATTCAGAGATGAAGAGGCTCACACAAGTTAGAGTAGCATGGAGAGCTGCATCAAACCAGTCTTTGGATTAAAGACCACAAGAACAACAACATCCATTAACAAATGTGATAAATCAAATATTTTCAGAATGGATACCTAAAGCACTGTTAGGTTAGAAATCACAATCAGTTCCTGCACTTAGATGTATGAAAGTAGTAACCTATCCATGAACCCTTAACAAAATTTATTGCCTTATGAATTAAATCTGAATAAAATTGATAAAATATGAGTGAAAGGTGTGAAAAAAGTGACAAATGGGCAACTCTAACAGGGTTCAAAATGTTGCAATAAATGCATCTTTCACTACCCAACAAATGCCCGCCTGGTTAGCCGTGTGGTCTAACGCGCGGATGGTTTTTAAGCTGGTTTTTCCATCAGCCTCGGCAAGTGCGGGCTGGTTCCCCTTATTCTGCCTCAGTTACACTATGGCAGCGATTGCTGCGCAAACACTTTCTCCATGTACACGTACACCATAATTACTCTACCATATAAAAATTGGGGTTACACTCCTCTGGTGTGAGACATTCCCTGAGGGGTCCACTGGGGTCTGAGCTGCACAATAACCTGGGTTTGGTGCGGGGCAGCGATGGGGTGAGTGGACAGCTGTAGCCTGTTGTGGTGTTGTGAACCACTGAGGGCAATGGCGGGGACAAAGCCTCTCCATCATTTTTAGGTCGCCAGTTGCATACAATAAAGACAATACAATACCCAACAAACAATCCATGACACAGCTACACACAGTTTAGAACTTGTAAGAGGATCCACCCAGCTTATACCAAAATATGATCACAAGTAGATAGAAGAGTGTGTTTTGTTGTTGAGATTACACTGTGATAATAAATTGAAATGAGGGGAACTTAAAACAGAAATGCTGAAGTTTTGACATTGTAAGACATATTGTTATACAAATATGACATATATGATCAATTTTTGGGAGAAAAATCACCACGCCAAGATAAATAATTCGAAGCCCAAATACGTTTAATATGAATTATTTATAGTGTGAACTGAAGAATGTCTTGGAGAGACCTGTTCAAGGAACACGGGATACTATCTAATGCTTCTCAAAATATTTATTTCTTATTGAAATTTGGCATATGTAATATATCTCTTTTTGAAACAAACAAGAAAGAATAATCTCCATAAGGATTTAATGTCACTTACTTTGTCCATTTCTCAGAAAAGGGGATTCTTAACAATTTGCCACCAGCCATAAAAAGGTAGACTGCTAATAAACTTTAACTTAAGATGAGACTCAAGAATTTATTGGTAAGCAATTCCTATTTCATTACAGAAGTTCCTAGTACAACTGACTGATGTTTCTCAGTCTAATTATGCAAAATCCAACATCTATGCACCTCCATTGCAGTAATGTAAATAAATGATGGAAACTGATTTTTCTGTTTGACAGTGCATAGCCCAAGAATTATCACTTGAAGCTCAGTCCATTGTACAGTCACGTGTTTTGTGATAAGTTTTTTACTGCCTTTCAAATGAAAATATTTTTAAGATTTTTTGGCTCATTCCACATCCATGTGGATAGTTTCATGTGGGATCTGTAGGAGGTACATCAGCATATCTTTTTTTCTCCATAAATATGTAATGTGTATTCCTGTTTTATAAGATGTCATACATCTTTGAGGATCTCACTTTGAATCTATGGAACAAAAAGTATATTTAATCTAACGTATCTAAACAGCACTGCAGATTTCCTGTGAGTTAATACATTTTAGGTGGCTTTCTTCAAAGTAACAGCTTATTTAGCCATTGGGCAGAATTTCATTTGTAACTCATAAAGTAAAAGCTTTGAGATTTTCTGATGACATTGTAATTCTGTCAGAGACAGCAAGTTGGAAGAGTAGTCAAACAGAATGGACAGTATCTCAAAGTAAGGACATAAGATGAACATGAGCAAAATCAAAACAAGGATGATGGAATGTAGTCAAATTAAATCAGACTATGCATTTTCATTAGAAAATGATGTACTGAAAGCAGTAGGTAAGCTTTGCTATTTGGGCAGTAAAATAACTGGTGATGGTCTAAGTAGAGAGGTTATAAAATGTAGAATGGCAATAGCAAGAAAAGTTTCTCTGATGAAGAGAAATTGGTTAACATCAAATATAGATTTAGGAGTTAGGAAGTCTTTTACAAAGATCTTTGTCTGGAGTATAGCCTTGTATGGAAGAGAAACAGGGACTATAAACAGTTTAGACAAGAAGGAAATAGAATATTTTGAAATGCGGTGCTATAGAAGAATGCTCAAGATTAGATGGGTAGATCTCATAACCAATAAAGAGGTAATGAACAGAATTATGAAGAAAAGAAATTTGTGGCATAACTTGACTAAATGAAGAGATCAGGTGGAATACAGCAAGCAGGTTCAAAAAAAGGTAGATTGTAGTAGATATTTGGAAATGAAGAGGCTTGCACATGACAGTGTAGCATGTTATGAGCACCACCACCACCGCAACAACAACTTCATCTAAAAGTGCAGAAAGGTATAATATTAATTCAGTCACTCACAGGCTGATGGCAAGTATAAGTAACCACATCACTGACCACAGGCAGTTGTATATACTCACACATGTATCAAACCCCCTTCCATATACAAACAGATATAGTTCTATGTTAGTCCTAAGAATTTTAAATAATAATGAGGCAGTTGAATGTTAAATGGCACAAAAATGTAAACAAATCATCAGGGCTAGCTGAGCAAAGCTGTAGTGCCAATCTCAATTCTGACTACTCCACTTACAGACATGCAAGTCTATCATTTTTTATTGCTTGCTAGATCTATTTCTTTAGTTTTAGAGGTGGTATGTTCAGTATTAATGATGTCAAGGCCAAACAGTGAAAGTGTATTTAATGGAAGATTAAGCCAAAGAAAAATAAACAGAATTATTTTTTAACTGGTTGTCATTCATTTAGTAAGCCTATAAGTAAGTTCCCTCTCCTATTTATCTATATTATAGTCTCGTAGCCCATCTACAATGTTACAAGGTCCTTTGTCAATCACAAAAAGCCCACCGAATCATAACACAAGTGAAGTAACTGGCTCACTGCTATTCTTAGTGGCACCACATTTATGACAACACTGATTACTTGGAAGATTAGATTAGATTTACTTTCATTCCAATTGATCCATAGTGAGGAATTCCTCCAGGATGTGGAACATGTCAGAAAAACAATAATACATGACAAATATTTACAACTGAAACAAATAAGCTAATGTACCTTCCACAGGTCCCAAGTGGAATGGTCATCATTTTTTAAGGAATACTATATGAAAGAATCATTTTACAAACACTAATGCACTGAATTTAAAATAAAAAAGTAATGAGATGCAAAATTTGTACTGAGTACCAATCATCAACTCCCAGGCAGCAATTCATTCCTCAGCCCACTCTGTCAGAGTTACAGAGAACAGAATATTTTGAAATGTGGTGCTACAGTAAAATGCTGAAGATTAGATGGGTAGATCTCATAACCAATAAGGAGGTGTGGAACAGAATTGTGAAGAAAAGAAATTTGTGTTATAACTTGACTAAATGAAGAGATTGGCTGGAATACAGCTAGCAGGTTGAAAAGAAGGTAGGTTGTAGTAGATATTTGGAAATGAAGAGGCTTGCACATGGTAGTGTAGCATGGAATGAGCACCACCACCACCACCACCACCAAAACAACAACAACAACAACAACAACAACAACAACCTCATCTAAAAGTGCAGAAAGGTATAATATTAATTCAGTCACTCACAGGCTGATGGCAAGTCTAAGTAACCCAACCACTGACAATGGGTAGTTGTATATACTCACACATGTATCAAACCCCATTCCATACATAAACCCATTTTTCTGGGAACATTTTTACAGTCTTGATTGGTTGTTACTGAAGATTCCTTTTCATATTCTCTGTATATAATACAACTAACAACTACTGCAACATATACTACCTAGCAAGCCTTAACAAAGGACTGTCACAGATAATAATGACAATAGCTCACAATCTTTGTTTGCATGTTTTTCAAAGTCCTTGGGAAGGTATTCCTAAAGAACTGTTTTCTCCTTAATCAAACTGTGATGCAGAAAACATGATCTGAAAATTCAAAAATTACATGCCAGAAGATCTCCAGTTGAAGCTGATAGATGATGTATTGCCACTTTTTGTCAGCACATATTGTGCAATTGCAGCTACCACAAGATCCTAGCTGATTCACTAAATGATTACCAATCATTGACACTGCTGCAATTATTTCTCTTTCAGAACGACAAGCAAATAATGTAATGGTCATGTTCCACTCAAGGAAGCCAGTGATAATCCACAAATTTAAAACAAGGACATGTACACAAGAGACCCTCATCAGGATGTGTGGCATCTATATGGTGGATGTCCAATGGCACCTGCTATGGCAGCTTAGAACCATAATCAAGTAATGCAGTGTCATTTCAATGATGAAGTGGAGCTTATGTGCATCCCTTCCAAGGCAGCAGCTTCACCACATAATTCAGAGCTTAACCCAATGACTTCCACTCATCCATTTTTCTCTACCATTCTCTGGAAATATGGACCTTGATTACCCCAAAGGTAATCCATAAACACTGTACATAATTTTCCTTTTCTGTGCCCCCTCCAAATGCATTATAACTTCTGTTAAATTTTAGCACCACAAACATGACTATGTGCTGTCTTCATTATTCATTCTATGTGTTGCACTATACTTTGGACCACAAATAGAACCTACTGCAGCTAGACCAACCACTGCTCACCATCATCAACCCAACTTTCACCAACCACTAGCTGCTCAAGTTTCCATTCATACAGTGGAATACCACGGTATGAGGGGTGGGAAGGATAGTGGGTAGGTCATTTCTCATTTCAGTCCCATTTGGTACTGAGTTATGAGGGGAATGCTCCTCTGTGGCCAGACTGTGGGACTTCGGGAGGTGGTGGGAGACTGGAAAGATAAGGCACGGGATATTTGTTTTTCTACAAGGATGGGAGGATAATTATGGTCAGTGAAGGCTTCTCGTCACTGCAGATGTGATGGCCATGGGTGGTTAGGGACTTCTTGGTATGAAATGGGTGGAAGCTGTGGAAGTCAAGGTATTGCTGGTGGCTAGTAGGTTTGATATGGACGGAGCTACTGATGTAGTTATCTCTGAGGTGGAGGTCAACATCTAGGAAGGTGGCTTGTTGGTTTGAGTAGGACCAGGTGAAGCAAATGGGGGAGAAGTTGTTGACATTCTGCAGGAATGTGGATAAGGTGTCCTCACCTTCAATCCAGATAGCAAAGATGTCATCAATGAATCTGAACCAGGTGAGGGGTTTAGGATTCTGGGTTTTTAGGAAGGATTCCTCTAGATGGCCCATTAATAGGTTAGCATAAGATGGTGCTATGCGGGTGCTCATAGCTGTACTGTGGATTTGTTTGTAGGTAATGCCTTCAAAGGAGAAGTAATTGTGAGTGGGTTATAGTTGGTCATGCAGACTATGGAGTAGGTTGTTGGTCTGGAATCCATAGGGCACCGGGAAAGGCAGTGTTCGATAGCAGTAAGGCCATGGACATTAGGAATGTTAATGTACAAGGAGGTGGCATCAATAGTGATGAGCAGGGCATCGTGTGGTACAGAGAAAGGAACTGTGGAGAGTCGGTCAAGGAAATGTTTGGTATCTTTTATGTAGGAGGATAGGTACCAAGTAATAGGTTGAAGGTGTTGGTCTATGAGAGCAAAGATTCTCTCAGTGGGGGCACAGTAACCAGCCACGATGGGGCATCCTGCGTGGTTAGGTTTATGGACTTTAGGAAGCATGTAGGTGGGAGTGCGGGGAGTGGTAGGGGTAAGTAGAGAGACTGACTCTGGGGAGAGGTTCTGGGATGGGCCTAAGGATTTGAGTAGTGACTGGAGATCCTGCTGGGTTGCTGGAATGGGATCACTGTGGCATGGTTTGTAGGTGGAAGTATCTGATAGCTGACAGAGTCCTTCTGCCACGTAAACCTTGCGGATCAAAACTACAGTGGTGGAGCCTTTGTCTGCAGATAGGATTATAAGATCGGGATCAGTTTTTAGAAGATGGACTGCGGTTCTTTCTGCGGATGTAAGGTTAGTATGCATGTTGATTTGGGGAGTGATGGTGAGGCAAGGTTTGAGGATAAGAAATTCTGGAAAGTTAACAGGGGGTGGTTTTGAGGCAGTGGGGGTGAATCACAGTTGGATGGAGGAGTGAACTGAATTAGGCAAGGTTCAATATTGGTCTTTGGTTGAGTGGTTTTCCACTGTCCACTGAACCTACACAATATACTCATCCATCCTTACACAACCCCTGCTCCCAATCCCTTACCTCATGGCTCATACCCCTGTAATAGACCTAGATGCAAGACCTGTCCCATACATCCTCCTACCACCACCTACTCCAGTCCAGTCACTAACATCACCTATCCCATCAAAGGCAGGGCTACCTGTGAAACCAGTCATGTGATTTACAAGCTAAGCTGCAACCACTGTGCTGCCATTATATGGAGGCATGACAACCAACAAGCTGTCTGTCCGCATGAACAGCCACTGACAAACTGTGGCCAAAAAACAAGTGGACCACCCTGTAGTTGAACACGCTGCCAAACATGATACCCCTCATCTCAATGACTGCTTCATAGCCTGTGCCATATGGATCCTTCCCACCAACACCAGCTTTTCTGAATTGCGCATGTGGGAACTTTCCCTGCAATACATCCTACATTCCCGTAACCCTCCTGGCCTCAACCTTCGTTAGTCACTGTCCTCACCCATCCAGCCCCCTCCCTGTTCCCATTCCAGCACTACACAGCCATCATTTCATTGCCACACCCAGTCTTTTAATTATTTTTTATTTTTATTTTTATTTCTCTCCTTTCCACTACTTATGCCCTCCCCCCTCTGCACCTTCTTTTCTGCCCTCCAGCTAAACTGCAACACACAACTGTTCGCCACTCCCACCATACTATCCCTCCTCCCTGCCCCACCTCCTCCTTATCCCCACCCAGTCGACACTCCCATCATGCACTGGTGCTGCAGCTCGCAGTGTAGTTTCACCTCTATGAGACTGCAGACGTGCGTGCAAGTTACGCTTGCGTGTGTGTGTGTGTGTGTGTGTGTGTGTGTGTGTGTGTGTGTGTGTGTGTGTGTATGTGTGTGTGTGTGTGTGTGTGTGTGTGTGTGTGTGTCTACCACTGATAAAGGCCTTAATGGCCGAAAGCTATGATTGTGTGAATGTTTTTATTGTGCCTATCACAACTCAGCATCTCCGCTATATGGTGAGTAGCAACTTTCCTTCTCTCGTATTGTTACATTCCATCCGGGATTTTCCATTGTTTAATGGTGGCAACTATCAGAAAAATAGTAAAAATAAATTTTTCTTGGGAAAAATGTTTTTATGAGGTTTCTTTTTCCAAACTGGTACATACTTTCTGGGCATGCCTTGTACAATAAGAAAATTGTTGCTGTATTGGATGAGGGTAATAAAATTAAGTGGGAGTTAACTGAAACTGAAGAGCCTTTGATAGCTGACTACAGTCTGAAGCTTATCAATTTTTATAAAATATGTAATTATGAAAAAGGATAATGAGTGTAAGAAGCTATAAATCAGCTGAATCATCTCCACAGCAAAATACAGTCATTTGTGAAAAGAAACTTCTCAAGTTTGTCTGCAGGTCTACAGCATACGTTTAATTCCCAGTGCCTTATAGAATGTGTAGTGGGACACGGCCAAGAATACATTTATAATCTGATCTCCATTTTCAAAACAATTACAGGGACTAGTGTGTGGCTAAGTGTAGGAAATAGATTTCTATATTTTCATCTTAAAAATTCTCTGTAGTTTTCTTAGCAAGAACAAGTTTACTTCAAGGAAGTTTGATCAAAAGGAGCAGGAAAATTAAAGGAATTTAAAAGTGACAGCACACTTGATAGCACCCCCATCTCATGCAGACAGCTGTGTTAAAGTACAAAATAAAATTTGGTTCTCACTCATTTGTTTTTTATGAATTTTTAATCTCTCTTGATGACTAACCTATGAAACTATCATGGATGCTTCACTTTTGTTTATTCAGATAGTTTAGCCATTGTTTTACTGCTAACATTTGTGTTTATGGTGAAGTAATGGAATTAGTTGCAGAAGTTCTGCATGGGCCGCTAGCAAAGACTTCAGGAATTTTTCTGTGTATTTTAGTGGTAATGAAAATCTTTTAAAATGTATCAAATTATATCCTTTAAGAAAGGTACTATGGGCTATCTTCCTTCATAGAACTTACATAGATGACAAACCTTGTCATGCACCATACCCACCTGGCAGTGAGTCATGGGTAGGCACCAGAGGGTTACTACTGAAGGTAAGATCCACAACCATAACCATTCTTTGCCATTTGCTATAATGGAAGTTGTAAAACTTATGTATAGGGATCTTACTGACACAAAATTATTAGTGAAGTTTTTACATGGTACAACAGAAAACCGAAATGAGAATTTTAAGAAATGTATTTGGAAACATCTCTGCCACACATCGTTGGGTGGCTTGCGGAGTATAAATGTAGATGTAGATGTAGAAACTGTTCTGGTGGGATTAAATATGTTGGAAATAGGTATGCTGGAAGTAGGTATGTTTCAATGATGGAGCAGTGTCAATGTATAAGTTTATGAAATTGATGAAAATTCCTGGTGGACTCAATATACAAACAGCTTTAATTGCCAGTTGTTAGCAGGAGACTCTTCAAAGCGTAGAAATCAGTGTTGAAAACCACCAGAGAAGCAAGAATAAGAAGAATACTTCTAAGCAAAAAGGAGGAAGAACAACATCATAAACAAGATCATTGTGGACCTGGGCTATTTAGTGTTATGCATTTTAGATAGAGAAACAAGGTTTAAGTCTAACTTGATGTTCCTGAAAGTTCACTTTTTTATGTTCTAGTATAAACTGGTTAAAAACTATACATAGAGAGTTGAAATTTTGTATACTGCCTTAAAACATAATTAACTAACATGAAGACTATTATTATGAGTGAAATTTGAACATTCAAGATTTTTTAAACTAAAAGTGTGAGTTAATTACTGAAATTTTTGGTAAATTTAATAAATTTTTAACATTTTTTAAGGGTCTACCTTAAAAATTATTGTGTTAAGAACTTCCTCAACCTCTCAGTGTGTTCACATGTGAGTAAAGTGCACCAATCACATTGTTGTTTTACAATTGTGAGCCTGTACTTATTCCTTCATTATTGCTTCAGCTAATGCAGTAATAAGCTGTGCTCTCTTATATCCAAGTGAGATGTGGTAACATAAAATAAAAAAACAAGCAAAGTGAGAAAAACTTTGTGTGTGCAAGAAAATGAGCCAAATTCTGAGCTAGCAACACAGTCCCACAATCAGGCAATTACCTATGAGATTATTAGTAAACAAATAAGTGGTTGGAAGGAATCTGATCCACCTGCACTGTTTGATGCTTTGAGTGGTTTCTTCATGGAGCACTTTGAGGAGCAGGCTCTGAACTCTGCAGTGTTGTGTCCATCTTGCTTCCTTAGGTATATCGATGACACTTTCCTGATATAGCCTCATGGTGAAAATACACTGCAGCAGTGTATTTGTCTATTCCAACATTAAATTTACCATCAAGATTGAGAAGGATGGCAAGCTACCATTCTTAAATGTTTTAGTTGAGCAGAAGGCAGGAGGCCAGCTAGGTCATTCAGTGTACAGGAGACTGACACACACCGATTGATATTTGAACACTAGCAGTTTTCACCGCCCTGTACACAAGAAAGTGGTCCTGAACACATTAATACGCAGAGCCAAAGTTATTTCCGACGATGACCACGTACAGTCTGAATTGCAGCACTTGAGGCACGTGTTCAGGGAGAATGGCTAAAGCAAAAGAGAAATTGCAAACGCTTTCAGATGTTACCAAGGAAAGACACCTCGTGAATCAGCAGAAGAAGCCAAGTCAGTGGGTTCCTTGCCTTATTGTGGGACAAAGAGGAGCAAATTAGGATGTGAAGTGCAGAGACATGGACTGAGACCAGTGTTCCTGCCCTTCCCCAAGATACAAGATATGCTGTGACCTGTTAAAGAGGACATCGCTCTTCATGTGTCCAGTGAGTATGGTGTCCCTTGCAAGTGTGGCAGCACCTACATAGGTCAGACAATTCACACAGTTGTGGAGCGGTGTACCAAGCACAAGACATATCAAGCAAAGGGAGCTCGACAAGTCAGCCACAGCTAAGCATTGCCTCAAAAACAGACAAGAAATTCAGTTTGTAAACACATGAGTCTTGACTCATGTGTCTACATACTGGGACTCCTTTATAAAAGTGGTGGCTGAGATTAGAATGAACAGCAATAATTTCAATAGACATCAGGGCTACAAACTGAGTAGGGCATGGGGGCGGGCTTTGGATGTCGAAAGGAACCAACAACAGATGCTTGACACTTGTAGGGACATGAGAGTGACAGTCCCAAACGTGATGCTGGCCCCTTGCACCACCTGACATCACTTAGCCTGGGGCCAGAGCTGTTACGAGCTGCTCAAATTGCAATCCGCACATGCATTGTTTCGGCCTCTCTGATTGGTGCCAGTGGCCATATCATAGGAATGTAAGTGGGAAATAGTACCAGCCCTGGTAGTCAGTAGTTTTACTCCTGATCACAATGGCAGAGATAGCCATCACAAGTTAGAGAATTTTATTGGAATAGACGTGGCTTGAAAACCAAGATGGTTTCATCCAGTCTTGCTTCTGTAAAAGACTCTGAGGACACAAGCAGTAAAGGAGACCAAAGAAAAATTTGGAGTAGGAATTAAAGTTCACTGAAAATAAATAAATAAATAAATAAATAATAATAATAATAATAATAATAATACTGAGAGGTTTGACAATGACATTGTAATTCTGTCAGAGACAACAAAGGACTTGGAAAAGCAGTTGAATGGAATGAACATCGTCTTGAAAGGAAGATTAAGATGAACGTGAACAAAAGCAAAACAAGGATAACTAAATGTAATCAAATTAAATCTGTTGATGCTGACAGAGTTACATTAGGAAATGAGACACTTAACGTAGGACATGAGTTATGCTATTTGGGCTGCAAAATAACTGATGATGGCTGAAGCAGAGAGCAAATAAAATGTAGACCTGCAATGGCAAGAAAAGCATTTCTAGAAAATATAAGTTTCTTAACATTGAATATAGATTTAAAAGTTAGTAAATCTTTTCTGAAAGTATTTGTCTAGAGTGTAGCAATGTGTGGCAGTGAAATGTGGATAATAAACAGTTTAGACAAAAAGAGAATAGAAGGTTCCAAAATGTGGTGCTACAGAAGAATGTGAAGATTAGAGGGGTAGATCATGTAACTAATGAGGAGGTGCTGAATAAAATTGGGAAGACAAGAAATTTTGGCACAACTTGACGAAAAGAAGAGATCAGTTGATAAGACACATTTTGAGACATCAAAGGAACATAAGTTTATGTATTGGAGGGAAATGTGGGTGGTAAATATTGTAGAGGGAGACAAAGAGATGAGTATGGTAAGCAGATTCAGAAAGATGTAGGTTGCAGTAGTCATTCAGGGATAAATAGTCTCATACAGAATACGCTATCATAGAGAGCTGTATCAAACCAGTCTTTGGACTGAAGATTGAGCAACAACAATAATTTCAAGCAAGCTTAACTGCTTTCTCATTCTGTTACTTGAGTTTCTCACAAGTCCTATCCCTTGTCCACATCAGACAACAACATGTAGTAGGGGATTTTCTGTATTGTACCCCAAGATGATTATGGTAGCTGTGAAGGCCTTTGCAGACTCCAGAAAGTGACAACAAAAAGGGGTGAGGTAAAGTCACATTAGATTTTGCAGAATAGGGGTAAAAAAACCATGTTCTCAAAACAAAAAGAAGTCTTGGGTGTAAAACAAAGCACTCAGAACAATAGTATCAAGGTGGTATCAGTGACAGTTCACAATATTATGTTACACAAATTACCAGAACAAGATTTAGACAGACTATCTGATGGGAACATTGAATATTCTAATGTTGACAAACAAAGCTGAAGAACTGGTCAACCTCATGGAAAGAAGGATATTCCATCCTGTCAAGTTGAATCTGTTAATGAATACATTAACAAATTATCCATGAAGTTTAGAGACTGTACAATGTGTCCCAAAAAAAAAAGATGCCTTATTTTCTGAATAGCCTGGAAATCCATGTAGCTGTGCAAATCTAATCATAATACATGATTCTAAGGCACAAGTTGGCTTACAATGAGCAGGCTACGAGGATATATGTGGTGGGTTCAAAAATAAACTGAAAGTTTGTATAACACATTTATTGCCTATTGTACAACATTTTAAGCATGCAACACTTTAAGCACTGTTGCCTTCAAAATAGTCCCTACTCCTGGCAATATACCATTCTCTTCTGGATAGAATCCTGCAATACATTTTCTGTGATGGTGTATGTATCTCTAGTTGCATTGCCCTGAATCTCCTCTGTGGTTTGGAACCAACATCTATTCAGAGTAGTTTTAAGTTAGATGAAACAGGAAAAGTCCAGTGAGGCTAGGTCTGAGAATATGGTAGGTGGGACACAGCAGGAATGTGATGTTTCGGAAGATAGCTGTGGACAAGGAGTGATGTGTGAGGCAGCACACTGCCATGATGCAACATCCAAGTCTGATTTTGCACAGTTCAGGTCTTTCCTGCACACAGCATCCCTCTTGCACGCTAGAATTCATCAGCAGCTTCTTGAATAGTTAAATGATGGTTTCTGTGACCTTACGTCATGCAAAACCAGGGGAAGACCAAGTGTAGTAGACACGAATCTATCTATTTACAGGCAGACAAAAATATGAAGTGAACAGGTGCCAGTAGCTGAGAAGCAGAAATCCAGGATAATCTGGATATCAGAATAACAAAAGATGGGAATAAAAGCTAGTACACTGAAGAACTCAAAATGAATGTATCAAATTGGCAGCATTTCCTAGTGTTGAGCTGATAGTGATAAATCCAAATATTACAAAAATTCCAAAGGTATTTTGATACATCACTGGAATGTAATGGAGATGGTACTTCGTTAAACTGTAAAGGAGATACCCTCTTGTGGACAAGGAACTGCACAATTCTAGTACCAAGAAGGCAGATAGCTAACTAGCTGGAAGCGGTGGAAGCAATATTTAAAGTGGAAAATAACACATCTGCTGGAGCAGATGAATTCAATGTAGGAAACAGCCAAGCAGTTGAAAAGATTTGGCAGCAGTGGCTGTAAAAATTCATAAAGAGAACTGGTAATAAAATATAATACCTAATTACTGGAAGTGAGGAGTCACAAATTCATTATATATAAACAGTGAGAGGAATAAGTGCACCAACAACAGATTTAGCCTCTTCTCTTTTGTCTGTATTTATATGGTACTCAGACAGACATAACACATTAGCTATTTTTGACATTGTACTTCATATAAACAGATAAGAAACTTTTTAATTTTGTTTTTTAGTGCTCTAACATTCTGATGCATCATGATATGTTTATTCAAAGAAGTTTCTTTTGTGTGTGGGCCACAAGCAAGAAGGTATTAAACCAAAAAAGTTCACTTCTTAGATTAGTAATTACCGAATTTTTTTCATTCAGAGAGAGACTTTTACATGTGTCAGTTTTTGCAACTTGAAAGTTGCTTCATATTTGCTACTAGGGTAGATGGACTTATACGAGAGGAAGTCATTAAGACTGTGGTAATGTGATATATGGAATTATTTAAGCCTGAAATAAAAGACAGTTTATGAGCAGACAGTAGTGAATTTAATACAAAAATGATTTGCTAAGAAAATTAACTGGTTATATGGGGGGGGGGGGGGGGGATGAAAGAGGTATAGGACATTAGGGATTAACTAGAGATGATGGAAAAACAGGATGAAAATGGTCCACAGATCCTAAATGAGCCCCATAATAAATGGAAGCCATGACTATAGCTATGACTCCAGCAGTTGGAAAATAGCAAGGCTATCAAGAAAGCTTATCTTTATATGTTGAGAAAGGGAAATTTACCCTTGTTTTCCCCAAGACTACCCCACAAGGTACACAAATTTTATAGAGTAAACCCACTGCTCAACAGAAAGTTCAGAGAAAAATAGGGTGTTATTCAAGCAGAAGTGTTGTCTCAGAGGATACCATAAGAGGAGGCATGGAAAAGTTCTAAAGAAAATCAATAGGAACTGGAAGTCAAAGGAGAGTTATTGTGATGAGTTCTCATTACATGGTAGTCATAGGTTAAAACACTGATTCTGAGTTTTAAAATCT
Source organism: Schistocerca cancellata (assembly GCF_023864275.1). Taxonomy (NCBI): domain Eukaryota; kingdom Metazoa; phylum Arthropoda; class Insecta; order Orthoptera; family Acrididae; genus Schistocerca; species Schistocerca cancellata. The sequence continues at coordinate 731,584,387 of NC_064626.1, forward strand.
GGAGGAAATGTTTGTGCAGTCTTGTTCCTGAGAACCTTTAAAGAAACAATGTCTTAGGTATGACTACCAATGACCATGGTTTATAGTGAGCTGCATGTAATTTACAACTTGCTCAATGTTTAAGGAAGCCTTTAAAGTGAAGTTTTGGTCTGAATGGTCTAAGGAAAAAGCTTAGATTGAAGTTCCTATATTTGAAGTTCCATATAAGACAAGGGGAATATAGCATATGTTCATGAAATGAAACCTCAGTAAGAACAAGAACTTAGATGAATTTTCACAAGAGGGGCACGCAACTGTGACAAGTAGGTAACGTCCAATTATACAAGATACATGTTCAGAGCAGGAATCCAATTAATCAGTACATTGATTACCATTTTTAAAAAGGGTTGACTCTTAAAAGAAAATCTGGGGGAGGGGGGTAGGAGGACAAAGAAGGAAGGAGTTTTTGCTCACAGGAAAGTGAAAGAACTGAAAGTCTGACTTGCAGAGAATATGCGCTAAGAGATGCTAGAAGAGAAAACCAATTGAATTATGTGTTTTTGAGACAGGATGGCTACCCAAGGGAGGGCAGAAATTATTAAAAAAAGGAACAGGCATAAATTTTTTATCAGAAAAGTAAGAATGAGGATGATAATAGTGAGTAGACTGCAAATGTGAGAGCCATCAGAGAGTGGTCCAGTTCATAGTTCTTAATAACAATGAGAAAACAACAGCATTTTTGGTTTCAGGGTCAGGATTATGCTAGGCATACATTTAACAAATAATGATATCAGTAGAAGTTGTAGAATGGGATGTCTGATGCTGAGATCTAATAGCAAAGTTTGCATCATACAGGAAAAGATCAGAAATCTTCAGAGTGAAGAGGGAACAGATGAAGTCAGATCTGACAATGCAGGGATCTCAATGAAAGATTACAAGCTTTTAACAGTGTGCTCTCCAAATTTCTGCTACAAAATATGTGGACAAGTAACGGCAAGACTGTTGTGAGGACAGAAAATGGGAAAAAATCAGTAATCAGAGGAACTGCATTAAAAAATCAGTGCTTTTAAAGCTAAGTATATGACAACGTGTACATCCATTAGTTCTGTCAGTGTACCTGGAGTGCTACTGCATGGTATGGAATCCTTCTATATAGAACTAATGGAGGAAATCAAAAAAGCTCAAATAAGACATCTCATTTTGTCTATAACAAACTAGGTGAGAGAGTGTCATGGATGTCATAAGCTAGGTGGGGTGAAAAATCATTAAAACAAAGGAATTTTTCACTGTGGCAAAATATTTTCAGAAGATTACTATCATTAGCTTCCTCCCCCAAATGCCAAAATATTTTGTTGGCTACCATTTACTTAGAGAGAAATGACCAAAATCATAAAATAAGTTTACATTGAAATATTTGTGTGTTAATTTTTTCCATGTACTAATCAAGAGTGGAATGACAGAGAAATAGTGTGCAGGTGATTCTCTTAACCTTCTGCCAAACACTCACGTGTGAGCTAAAGATCAAGCATGTAAATACAGAACATTATCTAGCTGCTTCTATTACAGACTGTAAAAAGTCACAATAGTTTCAAAAAGCTATACACTAAAATGAACAAAATAAATGGCAGGAAGCAATGCATCAAGAAATAAAAAGTGCTGCAAGATAGTTAAGCTTGTGTCTTTCTGCAGGAAAAAGAGCCATTCCATGTAAATGTGTGTACAAAATCAAAGTGAATTCATACAGTTCAGTTGATATGTTTAACATTAGACTAGAAATTTAATGTATTTCACAGCAAAAAGGTATTGATTATGATGATATTCTTAAGCCTGTAACACATACATTCACTATTCAAACACTAGAATATTTCTGCAAATGAAAATATTAAGCTTACTCACATAGATGAGTAGGTCCACTGCTTTTTCATGGTTCAAAATGGTTCAAATGGCTCTGACCACTATGGACTTAACTTCTGAGGTCATCAGTCTCCTAGAACTTAGAACTACTTAAACCTAACTAACCTAAGGACGTCACACACATCCATGCCCGAAGCAGGATTCGAACCTGCGACTGTAGTGTTTTTTATGGTGTCCTGCAAGAGACTAACTACATGAAACAACTTGAAGGATATAATGATAGTACTGATACAGTTTTTCATTTGAAGATAGGTCTTTATGAAATAAAACAAGTACTCTTTTGAGGGAATAAAACTATCAAAGGCTACATAATTGAGTAGGGATTGGAAGGAAATGAAACTGATCCCAGTTTCTCTGTGAAGCCCAGTTTCTAATAAAGTATTATTTGTATTTTATGTTGATGATGAGTCAATGGTGGCTAACAGTGAGTATGAACTTCATAGATTCTTAAGTTATTTTAAGGAAGCATTCAAAATTGCTACAAAGCCAGTCTCATTTTACGTGGACCTCAAAATTCATTAAAAGGAAGATGGTTGTACACAAATCAGTTAGTTTCATTATGCGAAGAATATTTCAGAATGCTTTGCTAAGAGTAGCTGCAACCCTGCAGCCTCTAGCATATCTAATAATTAAGGATGGTGATGCAGAAGAAGCGTCACACATGTTGTATTTCCTTACATACAAATAGTGGAAGCTCTTTTATTTTAAAATTCATCAAAAGGAAGATGGATGCATGCAAATAATTCAGTTTCATTACACAAAAAGGAACTTTTTTCTATGAGTGATTATAGGCCTTTAGCATCTCAAACCATTAAAGATAGCAATACAGAAGAAGCATCCTTTAATGTTGTAGAGCCTTACAGGTACGCAGTGGATGTTATTTTGGTTCTGATGTGTGGAATTGTATGTGATACAGTTGTACTTAAGATGCTAGAAAATCCAATGTATCATAATGTAATCTGGTATGCCTGTATTACTGGATCAATTGCTAACAAATGTCAATTGCAATATGCACAATAGAGGCACAGTGTTACAGCTAGTGAGGTAGCTGAGAAAACATCTGGATTAAATGTCTCACCTAACTGACCTTAGTCAGCTTAACATAGTGCCCAATTTAAAAGTTTACAGAGAAGATACAGTTTAACTTACAAAGAATCTGGAGTTTGATTGAATAACAAAGCCCATTAAAATAAGAGATTTAAATGTCCATGAAGCAGTCACTGCTGGCGAAACTAGCATATCAAGTGTTGATACAAAGAAACAGCTTGCAGATGTTGTGACTAAACCATCACAGGTACAGTAGTTAGATTTCAGCTAATATTCAATGACAAACAGTTTGTAAGTTATTAAATATTGAAGAGTGTTGCCGTTTAAAGACATTTATTTCATTTAATAACTTTAGTATAATTTCAAACTCTGTTCATGTTTTTTGCTCTGCACTTCACTTTCTTCTTCATTTTCCATGTTTACTGTACTTCTCTAAAAATGTGATTCAATGCAGTGTTACATATTAATGCAAATCTTGTATTCTGCACAGACATCTTAAGTGGGCCACTGTGCATCTTAACTTTTCCAATGAGGAACCAGTTGTTGAAGGATCACCTCACAAAGCTGATGCTTTATTGCAAGAATGTACTTTTTACAACAGATTATATAAAGGAAACAGATAACCATGTCCCAGATGTTGTACCTAAGCAACCAAAGGAAATAAATCTGAAGGACTGCATAGAGGAGATAGAATGGTTCTTCATTCTTTTACTTGATGTCAAAACACTTCTGATTTTATTCTCATCTGAAATATTCTCCAATGTGAGCACACCAGGTTGGTATAAAAATTCATTAATTGGAATAAGCACAAGAGCATATCCAGGATATGAGCTAGGAAAAGGGGGATAGGTGTGAGGAAAGGTGGGGGAGGGGAGGGGGGGGGGAGGGGAGAGAGAGAGAGAGAGAGAGAGAGAGAGAGAGAGAGAGAGAGAGAGAGAGAGAGAGAGAGAGAAAGAGAGACTGATACTGAGTTGATCAAATAGTTTATCAAAAGAAAATAATAAACAGGATTTAAGGTTTTAAGTTCTTGGCTGTAGCTCTTCACTTATACAAAAAACATATGCCAGTTCAGTAACATATCTATTGCAAGCATCTGCTTAAACAATTGGGGGTATTACCTACAGCCTTGCTTTACATTTATTCACTCACAGAATTTCTTGTCAATGACCCATTGCAGTTTGAAAGTGTGCTATTCACCTATACAACACCAGAAGGAAAAATAATTTGCACTTCCTTCTAAGTTTAGTATAGAAAGTAATGCAATACTCAGTCCATAGAACATTTTGATAATTTGCCCAAGGAAATAAAAAGTCTGAAAGATAGCAGAAATATTTTCACATTTAGCAGCATACAAAGTGAGTTGAGATGATAAAAGAGTTGGAAAAACTGCTGTATGTGTGATGTCACATCTGGCAACACAAGTGTATTTGTCCAGAAGGGATAAACAGATGATCACTTTTTGCAGTGAATAGAATGGCCTGTTAAGGGAGAAAAGTGAAAAACAATGGAAGAGGAGAAATATGGAGCAGGTTAATTAGAACTGCAGAAGCAAAAAAACAAGGAAGACCTGTTGGATAGATGATATAACATAGTTAATTTGGTGTTGTTTTTAAGGCCACCTGTTGAATGCAAAGTATAATAACGAAAAAAAGAAATTTCATTGGTTTATGAGGTGCCCTATGTGACAGAAAAGATGCCACACTGTAAGGCATTGCACCCTTTATCCCTGTAGTCAGGATGATTAAGGAGATGTATATTAACAACGATGCCAAATGGTTAATACCAGAGAGACCACATGAATGCGAGATGGAATTTTAAATTAATTTTCAAAATTAAGGGTAAGGAGTGTTGCTATCTACCAGAAGATGGAGCCACTGGCTCTGAAAGTTTGTAAAAGTTAAATCCTTTTGGGTGTATGTTCCCCTGGCATTGCTTGATGAGTAGATATTTTTTTATCTGTCCGTTTACATTATTGAACCATAATATATGTAGGATTGCATTACTGATTAGCATGTAATGAAATAGCAGTTGAGTATTTTATGAATAATTAATGATGTCTCACGGTTTTGGGGAGTTACAGGTATTTCTAGAGGGATATTTATTTTCAATGTAAATGCAGATGAAGTATTGCTTAATGCATTTTTTAATGTTACCAGTATCTACCATGTATCTGGGTATAGAAAGTCAGATCCTGATTTTAATTTGATTTTTCACTAGTACATTATCATGGCAGAGCTGAAGCGAACACTGAGATCACTCCATCTTTTCATAGCAATCACACCAACTTTTTGGGTTTATCTTTTTTCTTCCTTCAGTTTCAACTTACCTTTGTTTTTATACTGTTTTCTCACTATCCTCATATGAGCATCTCACTCCATGTTATGCAAGGCACTTTATTGGTCTGAAATACTGGATGGAAGATGTTCTTATTGAAAAATACTGCTTTTCTGTGTAGTAACTATGATATTACCAATAGTGATAAGTGCAAAGATTTATATGCTGAAATCTAGCATTGTGGCATCCCTGCTAGAACCAATAACTTTTCAGTTTGACATTTGTGGAAAGCAGCTGAAATTAAGTTGAAAGGAAGATGAACTAATAATAACACCATTGGTGCTAAGATGTGATTTATTTGCATTAACAGCCTGAGAAAGGTACTTCACACACAACTTTGTTGAATTTTGTTCGAAGAAAACAGTTACCATGCAGAAAAATTCAATACCATATATAAAGAAGCTTTTTAACTATTTATAGCCCTCTTACTAGAGATTTTTTAATTTTTAATTTTATTTTTTTAATCACATGAAAGGATCATTTAAATACATATCCTCTATTTTAATTAAAGTGCAGAGACCTGCAGAGGTCCAGTGTGGGCTGTAATTGCGGAACAAATCTATGCTGGAAAAAGTCATTAGTTCCAGTTTTGGCCACCAGGTGCAAATCTGGCACTGTGAATTTAAGACAAACATATAAAAATATTTCCGTATGTAATGGACTAGTTAGAGGACAAGGGCAGAAAAGTTCAAACAAGTGAGAAAGGCAAAATGTTGATTTTATTATTAACCACCACTTACACAATTTGTTCAATACGAGTGCTGGAGATGTTGACAGATGCTGCATCTGTGAAGTGACATGATTCTGGTGGAATCTGAGCAATGTGTTCCTGCATACTGGCCTTCAGATCAGCTAGAGACCAAATTTGACCCTGGCAAACACTTTCAGGTATCCCCAGAGCCAAGTATCATATTGATTCAGATCAGGTGGTCTTGCAGGCTATGCATTTGGAAAACCTCTGGAGATAAAATGTTTGTGGAAGATTGCATTAAGCAGATCTGGATGAGCAACATGAGGTGTTGCCTCATCTTGTATGAAAACAGTGGTTTCCACACAGTTGCGCTCTTCGAAAGCAAGAATCACACGCTGTACATGAAGGTCTCAATAATGTGCAGACATTACAGTACACCTGACAGGCCTCTGGGTGTATTCTCTTCATAGAAGAACAGACTGTGAACAAAGGGGCTTATGAATCAACACCACACAATCACACACAGCACATGCAATGGCTCTTCATGGGCAACATGTGATTTAACAGTATCACAGATTTCACTGTATCCTGCAGTGTATTTTGTGCCTCGTCACTCCATAGAATAGTGTCCAACCAAATTTCCAGCTTTAATCCATTCCAGAAATTGGACAGCAAATTCAGAATGTTGCTATAGATCAAGATCTTTCAGTTCATGCACCATATGGATCTTACAATGGTACTAGAGTAAAATAGGCTGCAATACTTTCCGCACTGTTGAACATGGGTTAGACAATTCTCATGTTACTGTATGAGCACTAGCACTAACTGGAACATGTGCTGCGGGGTCAGTCACAGCAACAGTAACCCTGTCAGTAACTTCCACTAGGATAGGATGCCTTCATCTTCCAGGTCCCACATCATTTTTCAAATTTCTTTATCATATTCTTTAAACCATTTAATGTCATTGGGCCTCTACTCAGACCTTTCAGTGAGTGATGCTCTCTCAATGCAGCACTGTAGTTGCTGCCGTTCACATAAACACACACAGTTTCACTAACAGCACACGGTCTGTCTTCTCGATAGCCATACTGTTCACTCTAGTTATGGCTTTTGAAATGATACTTTGGATGTCATACCAGTGTACAGCAACCGATTTGCAACTGATGGCCATAACTTGAGCTAATTTGTTTTCCAGCATAAATTGTTCCCACATCAACGTGTTAGTATATCTATCAAGTTTTGCTGACATACAATATTTCTGGGCCACACTGGGCATTTGTGAGTAGCTGCACTTTAATTACAAGCACCCAGTACTTATTGAACCATATAGTAACATTTAGGATATGGTATGGAAAGTTCTAGAAGAATGTGTATAACTTAGGAGCAAAGATAACAACTCACCAAATTGTAGAGACGTTGAATCATTGACAGGCATGCAAACAAACTTGAAAATTTCTCTAGTTTTTGAACAAAACCTTATCCAAGATTGAGCACGCTCCCCCCCCCCCCCCCCCCTTCCCCCGCCCACCACCACACACCAACACACACTATTCTGGGGCAGCTGAATTGTGAATTCAGCCAGACAATGTAGGTGCACAGATATGTGTGTGTGTGTGTGTGTGTGTGTGTGTGTGTGTGTGTGTGTGCACGCGCGCGTATGTGTGCAAGTGTGTTTACACATATACTGTACTTTGAAATAGCTAGTGAAGTTTTCAGTCTTGTTTGCATGCCTGTCAATGATGCAACACTCTACTATTCAGTGAGTTGTTACCTTTACTTCAAAATTATTCACTATGTAACATATAGGTATGAATACAAAGTAGTACCTCTTTACTTACAGAATTTCATTCTCCTGCCTGTCTAATAACATTCTCTGATGGCATCTCTGTCGTGCTCTCAATATTTTGAGCATTGCTTGATCTATGCAAGACTGTATTAAAATCTTTAAAAGAAATAACTCAGAAAGTTGATTATCAAATTTCAGCATTCCCTCCTATTAAAAGAAATAATAATAAGTTTTTGTTACAGAAATGGACACAAAAAATATACCTTGCTTTAAGTATAAAATGGGATCAATTCTTACCCTAACTGTATTTGAAAGTGTTTTGAATTCTGACTCCAACATCTGTCGATACCTTTCACGTTCACTCATAAGAAAAGCAACCTTTTCTTCATACTCTTTTACTGCTCTTATATCATCTTCATTGTAATCCTCTGGTTGTTTTTCTAACTGCACAAAAAGAAAAACTTTGTTATTACTTTATAAAGTGATAGTCATTATTTTATATCTAGCATTCTGATGGAGCAAATCCAATATGAAATCAAAGACTCAGTTAAAAAGATATTGAAGAGGACTCATGATATGAATTGGTTGCATACTTGTCTTGAACTGATGAGTCAAGCATTCTTGACAAATTAAAACTGTGCTGGAATTCAATTTCAAACAAGGCATATGCTTGTCATGCAGAAAGCTTATATAATGGGCCTGTCCAAGTCCATTTCAGACACTGGATCAAAATATAGATATGTTACTATCTCCCTATTCCTTTATTAATTTTGCAAAAAGCGTCGCAAGATGAGGTAAGCCTAGTAATCAGTGGGAATATCAACACTGTGGGAGAGACTTGTAACTTTTCTACAGAAAACATAGTGACATGGTGAAGGTTTCGGTCAATGCCTGAATCATGTTCAGAAAATTCAGCTGCAAAAATATTAACCACAAAAGGAATATGTGTAGACTGAGTCTCCAGTTAATCACAAAATTTTAATTTTCCTGTATGTTTATAAAGTGCTTACTGCTTTAGTAGCAACCTAACGATAGGGTACAACTTTATACTAACTACTGTTTTGTCTCAGATGACCATAATTAGTCATCAAATGTATATTCAAACCGTACTGACAATTACATATTATACATGTTGTGTTTGACATTACAAGATACTGTTGAAATGTAAGACACAGTATGCAATGCAAGCAAACATGCTATGTCGTATCAGAAATTCATTGTACAATTTCTTTGTTTATGCCATGTAATTCTGCCCTATTGTTTACAGGTTTTATTTGCATCTTGTCTACTTATTTTATGACTTCTCTGATCTCTTATTCCCCAAGTCTTTTAAGTCTCCTTTGTTGCTTAATATTATCATTTGTGTTACTATTCCTTCAAAGCTGTCTTTGTATTTTGCACTGAACTCTGGCTGGTTAAATTTATCTTCATAAAAAAACTACCTTATATGTCCTCATAATAACCTTACATATGCTTTCACAACAATGTGATACCACTTACTATTATGCAGCCATTTCTTTGACATCTCATGCGGGCATTAAAGACCTTGCCGTCATGTGCCCACACATCTTATCATCGTCAACATCACATGGTATCCAGACTTGAATGCATACATATTTTTAGATTTCCAAATAGTGTAGCTCCATTTCACTTCGGCGGTCATTTTCTCTTATCACATATCTTTGAAGACATGCTGAGAAATAATGCCTCTGAAATTTTTATTCTGTTCTCAACATCGGTTGAGGTATTACAGGTCATGCATATAACTAGGTGGACATTTCCACTTTGTTGACATAAATTACAACCCCTGCCACTAGAGGGATCTGAGTTGTAGCATGTAACATGGTGGTGTGTAACATAACTATATTGGTGCATGAGAAATAGTGTGTTGTATTTGAGTTCCTAATCTCAGAAAATGTACCTCCATTTGAAATACATAACAGAATGAAAACTGTCTATGGTGATGATTGTATTAACATCAGTAATGTATGATGTTGGGTTGTTTGCGCTTGTAATGAAGGAAACAGTGGTGCTGACCTCAATGTATCTGACACAGCCTGGAATGGATGACCGCATACGGCAAATGATGAGACTCTTTGAAAGTGGTTTGATGAACTCATCAGAGAAAATCATTGGACAACATGGATTTAGCTCTTGGGTAAGTTTGGCATATTATGAGAACATGTACAACCCATTATTGCAGAACTGTGGTACAGGAAACTGTGTGCACTGTGGGTGCCTAGAATGCTTGCACCTAATATGAAACAGATGAGACTGGACATCTGTCAATAATTTTGTTTGTTTTTTGGGCATGAAGATGATGGTTACCTTAACAACATTTTGACAGGTGATGAAATCAGGTTTCAAAATTTTGACCCTGAAAACAAGAGAGCATCAGTGGAGTTTTGCCATAAATGATCACTGACACCAAAAAAGTTCAAGAGCATGCCATCAGCAGGCAAAGGGATGCTCACAGTGTTCTGGGATGTTCAAGGTGTAGTGCATTTGGAATTCATGCATAAAGACACAACCATAAACTCTGCAAGGCACTGTGAGACCATCAGGAACCTGAAAGATAGAATTTTAAGAGCATGTCTATGCAAAGAGCAAGCTCTCCTTCAGCATGACAATGGCAGACTCCTTCAGCATGACAATGTCAGACTGCATAAACTCTGCCACATCTGCAACAATTCAATGCCATGGGTTGTCTGTCATCGATCACCTTCTATACAGTCCCAATTTTGCCCCATCCAATTTTCATCTGTTTCCAAAACTTAAAGAACACATTTGAGGACTTCATTTTGATAATGATGAAGCAGAGCAAGAAGAGGTGAGGTTGTGGCTCCAGCAACAAAGTCAAACATTCCACAGTGACTGTATCAACAAACTGTCCTCTCACTTGGAGATATATACGTTCATCACCAGAGTGACTATGTTGAGAAATAAATATGTAGACATGAAGAATAAAGATGTAGAATGTTAACAAAGTTTGTTTTACTTGAAAAGCATTAAGAGTTGTCAGATAAAACAGTTGGAGGTATTACTTTTCAGGCCATGCTCATATTTCCCATTTTGATATTAGTCATTAATCTTCACTTTATACAACACTTTCAAGTAACATCTTATACAACAGTTTTAATCCAAATAAAGGAGGTGAAATGCAGAATTTCAGAATTCATTATTTTCAGCTTTCCTTTTACACCATTTTGATCATGCTAAAATTGCTGCTACTTTGGTAGCTAATATTACTCATAGATGTGGTCTGGGAGATTGATATTCCCCCAGACATACCTTTGGGAGTCCTGGGATAATGTCATATACTTAGCTACAGCATATCTGCTGAACTTTTTCATATTTTTTTTAGTTTGTTGTGTGTTGTAAAAATAGAACAACTAGGAAAGAAATTAAGCGGATAAACAGCTGTTTGATTCCAGGGGCTCTTCTTTTTGGATAGTGGAGTTATTTCCTGAACCACAGGTATCCTGTTTAGTGGAGAAAAGAGCAAATAGCTGAGGAAGGTAAGAGAATAACTTCTGTTTCATGCTGTGTGTGTAAGACTAGGTGATCTCAATGAGAAAGTACCTGAGAAACATTGTAAAATACTCTTCTGTAGTAATCAGATGCTGTCACCTTGTCTCCATACTCTGGACATAATGCAGCACATAACACTATCACATGACCAGATTTTAAAACCTCACGATTCAGTTATAAAATACTTCATCAAAAGTTACAGAAAAATAACACTTAATATTTTGCTAATGAATAGTTAATTGCCCAAAACAAATTCCAAAGTGACTTACAAAATATTTGATTGTAAATGAGATAACAATAATAATAATGTTGTGGTTGTTACTGTTGTTGTTGTGGTTGTGGTCTTCAGTTTGAAGATTGGTTTGATGCTGCTGTCTGTGCTACTCTATCATGTACAAGCCTCTTCATCTCCAAGAATCTACTTACTATGTTCATCTCTAGGTCTCCCTCTAAAATTTTTACCTACCACAGCTTCCTCCAGTACTAAACTGGTGATTCATTAATGTCTCAGAAAGTGTTGTATAGTGATCCCATCTTCCGGTCAGGTTGCACCACAAACTTCATTTCTTCCCAATTCTTTTCAGCACCTCCCCATTAGTTTAGTGATTTATCCATCTAATTTTCAACATTCTTCTGTAGCCCATATTTCAAAAGCTTCTATTCTCCTCATGTCTAATCTGATTATCGTCCATGTTTCACTTCCATACGTAACTACACACCCTAAAAATACTTTCAGAAAAGACTTCCTAACATTTAAATGTACCTGATCAGGCAGAACATTATAACCACCTACCTAATAGTTGGTATGTCCATCTTTGGCACAGATAACAGCAGCCACACCTCATGACATGGAAGCAATGAGGCCTTGGTAGGTCACTGGAGAGAGTTGGCACTGCATCCACACATAAAAGTCTCCTAATTCCCTTAAGTTAAGGGGGTGGGGGCAGCACATCAATTTGAACTCACCACTGTGTTCCTTGAACCGCTCCATGACACTCCTGGACTTGACATTGTGCATTACCTTGTTGAAAAATGCAACTGCAGTCGGAAAACATGATCATCATGAAGGGATGTATGATACTACTTGGCCATCTGGTGCCGTGAACCAACTCGATTAGATCCATGGATGTTAATGTGAATGTTCTCCAGGGCATAATGGGGCCATTGCAAGCTTGTCTCTGTCCCACAGTACAGGTGTCTAGGAACTCTTCCCCTGGAAGATGATGGATTTGTGCACTCCTGTGAGCATGATGAAGAAGGCATAAGGATTCATCAGACCATACAGTGCTCTGCCACAGGACCAAAGTCCAGTGCTGATGGTCATGTGCCCATTTCAGTCATAATTTCTGATGTCATGGTGTTAACACTGGCACATGTATGGGTCATTGGCTGAGGAGGCCCATCATTAAGAGTGTTTTGTGCACCGCATGTTCAGACACACTTGTTCACTGCCCAGCAATAAAGTCTGACGTTAGTTCTGCCATTGTTTGCTGCCTCTCCTGTTTTACCAGTCTGCTTAGCCTACAATGTTCGGCATCTATAATGAGCGGTGGCCACCCAACCCCATGATGTCTGGACATGATTTCACCTTGGTTTCAACACGTGTTGAAAACACCCGCCACATCACTCCTTGAACACCCGACATGACATGCAGGTTCCAAAATGCTCATACCAAGTCTCTGGGGCATCACAGTCTACCCTCAGTCAAACTCAAATAGATCGAATGTCTTCCCCATTTATACATGGACAGCACACTCATTGATACTAAATGCACCATATGTGCATCTGACTAGCAGTCAGTCCTTGCCAGAAGATGCTGCTGTCGCCCAGATTGGTTTATAGTGCTAGTAGATTAGTGATCATAATGTTCTGGCTGATCAGTGTATGTCTGATGTTTAAAAATTTCAGAGAAGCTTTTCTTGCCATTTCCAGCACACACTTTGTGTTGTCTCTACTTCAGCCATCATCAGTTATTTTGTCTCACAAATAACACAACTCATTTACTTCTCATTTCCTAATATAATTCACTCAATATCACCTGATTAAATTCAACCACATTCCATTATCCTTGTTTTGCTTTTGTTGGTGTTCATCTTACACTATGTGATCAAAAGTGTCCGGACACCCCAAAAACATATGTTTTTCATATTAGGTGCATTGTGCTGCCACCTGCCAGGTACTTCATATCAGCCACTTCAGTAGTCATTACACACTGTGAGAGAGCAGACTGAGGCACTCCACGGAACTCACGGACTTTGAACATGGGCAGGTGATTGGGTGTCAATTGTGTCATATGTCTGTACACAAGATTACCACACTCCTAAACATCTACTGTTTCTGATGTGATAGTGAAGTAGAAATGTGAAGGGACACCTACAGCACAAAAGCGTGCAGGCCGACCTCGACTGTTGACTGACAGAGACTGGCGACAGCTGAAGAGGATCATAATGTGTAATAGGCAGACATCTATCCAGACCATCACACAGGAAATCCAAACTGCATCAGGATCCACTGCAAGCAGTATAACAGTTAGGCGCGAGGTGAGAAAACTTGGATTTCATAGTTGAGCGGCTGCCCATAAGCCTCACATCATGCCGGTAAATGCCAAACAACACCTCACTTGGTGTAAGGAGCATAAATACTGAATGATTGAACAGAGGAAAAATGTTGTGTGGAGTGACGAATCATTGCACACAATGTGGTGATCCGATGGCAGGGTATGGGTATGGCGAATGCCCGGTGAACGTCATCTGCCAGTGTGTGTAGTATCAACAGTAAAATCCGGAGGTGTTGTTATGGTGTGCTCATGTTTTTCATGGAGGGAGCTTTCACCCATTGTTGTTTTGCATGGCACTATCACAGAACAGGCGTACGTTGATGTTTTAAGCATCTTCTTCCTTCCCACTGTTGAAGAGCAATTCAGGGATGGTGACTGCATCTTTCAACACGATTCAGCTCCAGTTCATAATGCATGACCTTTGGCAGAGTGGTTACATGACAATAACATCCTAGTAATGGACAGGTCTGCACAGAGTCCTGACCTGAACCCTATAGAAAACCTTTGGGATGTTTTGGAATGCCGACTTCACGCCAGGCCTCGCCAACCAACATCGATACTCCTCCTCAGTGCAGCACTCTGTGAAGAATGGGCTGCCATTCCCCTAGAAACCATTGAGCATCTGATTGAATGTATGCCTGTGAGAGTGGAAACTGTCATCAAGGCTAAGGGTGGGCCAACACCATATTGAATTCCAGCATTACCGATGGAGGGTGCCATGAACTTGTAAGTAATTTTCAGCCAGATGTCCAGATACTTTTGATCACATCGTTTATATCCTCTTATCAAGACACTATCCATTCCACTCAACTGCTCTTCCAAGTCCGCTGCTGTTTCTGACAGAATTACAATGTCATTGGCAAACCTCAAAGATTTTATATCTTCTCCTTGAATTTTAATTCCTATTCCAATATTTTCTTTTATTTCCTTTACTGCTTGCTCAGTGCACAGATTGAATAACATTAGGGATATGCTACAGCCCTGTATCAGTCCCTTCTCAACCACCATTTTCCCTTTCATGCCTTTGACTCTTGTAGGTGCCCTGTTTTCTGTACAATTTCTAAATAGCCTTTCATCTATGTATTTTATGCCTGCTATCTTCAGAATTTAAAATAGACTACTCCACTGTCAAAAGCTTGCTATAAATGCTATAAAAATAGGTTTGCCTTTCTGTAACCTGTCTTCTACGACAAGTTGTACAGTCAGTATTGCCCCCACGTTCCTATGTTTCTCCAGAATCCAAACTGATCTTTCCTGATGTTGGCTACTACCAGTTTTCCCAAATAATAATAATAATAATAATAATAATAATAATAATAAAAGGTAAATATTATTTGGTTAAAAGATGTTAAGTGGGACTTCTGAGGAAAAATATCACAGAAGACATCATCAAAGAAACTGTAATCTTTGAATTCCCAGTTGCAAATCACATATCATCAGAGGGAGCTAAAATGCACTGAAAATAGTGCAAAGAGGAAAACAAGAAAAAATACAGCAAATTCATGAAGAGATTTTGGGAAGAGAAGAAAAAAAGAAAGTTCTCATGCAAAGGTAAGTCACAAATTTCATTTTTCAACACATCCCCAAAGCACTATTGGCATTTCAGAAAAAAATTTATGTTGAGGTTTTTCTTACATAACAGTATAGGTGCCTCCACTGAATCAACTAAAAGTGTGTTTGTCAGATTAGATCCTTGAGTTCCTATGCATAGTCACAGTGCCTGGTATTGATACCTGTCTGCAGCAGTTACCTGAAGGCTGTGCCATCCAACATAATAAGAATAATCTGGCTGAGAGCACAGGAGTGCATGATACATATGTAGAGCTATTACAGGATCCATAATCCATGTGTTTCCTGTTGTGGCATGAGGTATATTCAGAGAACTTTCTCTCTTAGGTTCTATATGGATTCTATGACAGTATCATCAAAGTTTGTTGTTCATATGAAAGCCTAGGTATTGAACACATCCTTTAAAGGGAATCAGGAACTCACCTAGTCATATGCTTTCAATCATTTTGTATGTGTGTCTTGAGTATATACTGGCTGCTGACTTACCAGATTAAATGATAAATCCATTCTTCTATAACCAGTGTCTGTAGTGAAGTATTGTTTTCCTTCTTCTGTAACCAGTGCCTGAAGTGATGTATTGTTTTCCTCGAGTTATTTTTAATGGCCTCCAAGGAAGCATCAGTAGCATAAATACACAATTTTTTGGCATATTGGAGTATAGCAGTTCTATCTGATAAGATACACGGGAGTCACTGATATAGAAGTTAAACAATATGGGGGAGGGAAGTGATCCTTGTGCCAGTCCTGTGCTGGTCATCTTCAGTCTGATAGTGCCCTGATCCAAAAACATTATTAAAATCCTTTTCTGAAACAGGGACAGAAGTCTGCAGACAAAACTTTGTGGTACCTGCAAGTTTCTCAGTTCTAGAGCAAGAACAGGTAACAATACTTTGTTGTACACATGTCTGTATAAAGTGTCATTAAATATTTATTCATAGGATGATACAACCAGAGCTGCAATAACATATCTGTTGTGCACTGTACATGCCAGAAACCTAGTTGAAAGTTGGGTATAGTTCAAAATGCTCTAGGCAGGGTTGTGCACTGTACATGCCAGAAACCTAGTTGAAAGTTGGGTGTAGTTCAAAATGCTCTAGGCACTATTCCAAATGCTGTTGTATCAAATGTTTCAAAATTTTATGTATACAGGATAACAACAATACTGGTCTATGTGAATCAGCTCCTGATGCATCTTTCCTTTTCTTTAAAATGGAAGCAATATGTATCATTTTCCTAACTGTACCCTTAATGTGATCTTTTCACAGAGTGTTTAAGATCTGTAATAACATATGTTTGCCCGAGAAGGCATGAACTTGATCACGGGAAAGCAAGTATTATTTGGTAGGGTTCCTGTACTTGAATGATTTGACTACTACTTCTAACTCAGTTAATGCAAAAGGTTGCATTTTTGATTTTGTCAGTTTCGGTCACTTTCTCTAATCATTGGAGGGATTATCCCAGACAGTATTTCCTCCATCACTAGATGGTTTGTCAGTTTTGGTTGGGGGGTGGGGGGGTGGGGAGAGGGGGAGCATCCTTAGTGATATGGAACTGATGAATATAGTTCCAGATTGTCATTACTGGGCCTGATGATTGATTTACTACAGCATTCTGCTCCCCTGCATCTGTTCCTTTCTTTAAGTTTTCTTTTCACTTGTGTCTGACTCCTGAGTGAAGTTTTCTTCCCTACTAAATTTTTGTATGCTCCTAGCACTTCTTTCCCTTCTGAAATTACAGCTTGTCATTCATCATCCCTCCATGGCACTACCTTCTCCATCCTTCGCCTGCCATGCGGGCTGAATGGTATCAATGTCACTGCTGTCTTTCCAACATGCCAATCTGGTCAATTCTAATGTTTCCCCATGGTGTAATATGACAATTGAAATCTCCCCTGACAACTGCTGGGTAGATGATCTTAGGCAGGGGCGGGCAGGAATCCTGCACGTGTGTGGTGCACTCGCACGCGTGCAGTTAACAGGTGTTCTGCGTGCACACAGGGGCAAGCTGGCCACCCGCTTACCTCCCCTCCCCACCATACCTTCTGTCCACTCCTTCCTCTGTAATGCATTTTGTTTTTCTAGCTTGCTTTATTGAATGATGGAATAAGGTTAGCAGGAGTGCTTGAAATAAATCATGGTTTGAAAGAGTACCTATTAACTACGATACATTTTATTTGTCACAGGTGGAGTTTACAATACGTTTAATATCTGGAACAAAATTTCTGCATACAGACAAACGCAAACAGTTACGTAACTTTTCATAACTTATGTTTGCTCTTAACCGAGGCTTATTAATCCAGCAAATGGTTTTCCAGCTCTCACTATATTAAGCGCAATTTTATAGCTATTATTGTTGTCCTCCTGAAAAATTGAAAACAGTGCTCCATAAAATGTTAAATCAGTTAGATGAGAGACATGACGAGAGAAAGTCGCAGATCTCTCGTGACAACGGCAACTAGGACAGATGCATCTAATAATATCGTCAGGTGGCTCTTCTTAAGCTCAGTCAATTTCCCCATCCGCTCAGAATCCGACAATAAATTGTACTCGTCCTTTTGAAATTTATTATAATGGCCTTCAATACTAAACTTCCGCTGACCAGCGAGAATACTGCCACATATTAAACATTTCGAATTTTCACGTCTTTGCACAAAGAAAAAATGATTCTCCCATTACTTTTTAAAAGATAGCAAATCTCCACGTCTCCGTTTCCTTGATTCACTCTGCATATTCCGGTTCTTGAAATACAACGTTCACTACATAGTGGTCGCTTCGCATCAACGTCTGCGGCTTAGCCTTGTACTACACTGCCGCAACCTGCCGGCTGTCGCCACTGCCCCATTCGACGATTGCATGCGAGCAGCACACGTGCAGCTTTGTGCGCTCACGAGTCGCGTGCAACGTTTGCCCACCCCTGATCTTAGCCATCAAACTATGGAAGACATGTCAACTGCCTTCAGAATATGGGGCTCAGTATAATATCACAACAGATGTTTAGTATTTTATGCTTGTGTTCTAATACTACATACCTCAAAGGGATTTCCATTATCCATAGTTAGTCAGCTAAAATCCACACTATTTCTGGTTAGTACAACAACTCCACAAATCCATCTTCTTTGACTTTATGTACAATGTTATATCCTGGCATTCAAAAGTTCTTTTCCATTTGAAACCAAGTTTCTATCAATACTAATTTCATATTCCATCAAGAAATGGCACAAGCTTACCCTGTTACAACTGACTGATGGAATGTTTCAAAACCTAACTTTTTTCAGATGATTACTGTCCACTATTCTGTAAGAGATTAACGGAATGTGTCTCAATCACTCTCACAATATGATATTTTAAATCTTTTGTAACTGCACCTGACTGAGCTGTATTAGTGAGGACGTTCACATGTCACACAAATTGTCAATGAGGATTGCACTAGCAAATGATGAAACTGGTTGGAATGGATTCTGTACTACAGGGGTGTAAGAACAGGTAGATTGTGACTGAAGTCTCTGGACACTTAGACAACAGATTGTGGCCACCGCTTGTGACTTACTTCTATATACAATCGTACCTGAACAACAGACAACAAATAGTGGAACTTAAATATCAAGAAGGAAACAATATACAAATGTACCAGTCAGTGGAACAAAATGTTAAATATGGTGTGCCCCAAGGAACCGCTCTAGGTGCAACCTTACTCCTGCTGTTCATAAATGACTTAAGAGTCAGAAACCCCTTAAATTTGCAGACAACACCAACATTCTGATTAAAGGGAAGACTGTAGAATGAAATCAAAGTATGTATGTAACACATAACTGATTGGTTCTCCAGAAACAGTGTTATAATAAATGCAGAAAAGACAGTAACTATGCATTTACATACAACACAAAGGATACACCCCTCAAGCCCTGTCATAATGTCATCTGGCAAATATTTAGAAACTGTAAACAGCACTAAATTTCTTGAAATATGGATCCAAGAATTGTACAAATGCAAAAGCTGTAAACTATAGGCATGGCAATGCCACAAAATTGTACATATTTATAATTATTTAGATTAATTCTTGTTAATTCATAAGAAAAGGGTCATGATTTAATGTAAATTTGTTTCCTCAAAAAAAAAGAGGTGGAGCGGGAAAGGGGGTAGAGGGGAGAGAGAGAGAGAGAGAGAGAGAGAGAGAGACAGAGAGAGAGAGAGAGAGAGAGAGAGAGGAAGAAGAAGAAGAAAAGATGTGATCAACACAATGATGTAAAAATCCTCTTGCTTTTTAGCTAGAAAACTGATATAAGTTCACGAGAAGAGCAAGAAAACATTAATCTGTATGCATCCATTTGATTTCAGTTTTATGTATGAAATCTCATTCATGTTGTAGTGGATATACAATTCACAACCATCACATAAATTCATGTTGTGTCATCTCATCAACTCACAAAAATTGACTTGTCCAATATCAGTTTGTAACTGCATACAAAAACGATGAAATGGAGCAATAAACAAATCAATCAATGTATCTATGCCTTATGGTACTTTCTGCATGTGTTGCTGGCTGCTGTTGAGCAGAATGAACCTTGAGGCCAGCTGAGTCTGTGGTGGCTGCACTGCAGGTGCAATGCAGAAGCAGGTATGTACATATATTTAATAACTTCCTTAAGCTGCATTCAGATATGTTGTGCTGTCTAGCACATTTTGCATGTTGTACGCCACTGCAACACCATTTCTAGATGTGACCATATCAAAGGCATTTATAGCAGTGCATGACATTCTGAACATAAGGAACTACAATGCTCCTCATATTCAAAATGTAGGCCAGCATAAGTAATTTTAACTGATTGGGATGGAACATATTAAACTTCTCCAAGTCTTGACTTTTGTTTCAGGATATGGTGAACATCAAGAGTTTTCACATCTGAAGTCAGTTTCTCCACAACTTCTTCATTGATGATATTAAAATCTATTTATCCTATCAGGCCCTGCTTGATGACAAGGAAATGAGGTACACAAAATTTTGCTAGCTTGTGGTTTGCCTTAGCTCCAACACTGTTCACCCACTGCACCAATTTGAACTCAATCTACATGTGGTTTCCACTTTTCATAGGTATATTGATAATGACATCTTTTACTCTAGGCATCACCTCACAGTTTTATTTACCTACTGACAAATGGTGCAGTCGATCAATATTATACTTAGAACTGTTAAGAGGCTGAGACATCCCTTCAGCATGTACCAAAAATGGACCACAGACATCTAACCCATATTGGTGGGCATCATGTCAACCTCTGTCTATTTTGTCTACTCTTGTGATATGTTGCTTTTCCATCTCATGAGAACTCCCTGGGTTGGGGACACTAATCGCTCCACTACTTTTGATCTCTTCTGTATTCCCCAAACTGTCTCAATCCTCTTGACCATCATTACTGACACCTGTTTTGAGGCTAAGTTGTTGGGTTCCTTGGATTCTCCTTCATGTGCTACAGTAGATTTTTTACACTCATTTTTTGCACACATTAAGCTGAGACATATTGTTGCCCTTCCCTTTCTTGACAGTTTTCAGTGCTCTTTTACCACAGTATGCGTACATACCATTTTCAGGTCCACTATTAGGCCAACTCATTTCTTCGGTACTGCACTCAGAAGTTTTACTGTAAATTCACTGTCCTTATGTATCCTGTTCCTGCACTGCCAACTTCCACTCCTGTATTGTCCTGACTGACATAACTCACATTCATAGCAGTCAATATGTTACCCATCATTGATAACACATTGTGTTTGTTTAGCACCTTGTCCTCCACTCTCTCAGTTTCCATGAAGCCCCATCACAGTTTCACATCATTTCTGTCGCGTACCAGAATACTACTGTATCTGTACTGACAAATGATATTCTACTTCCTAGTGATGCAGCACAAAATACCACAAATGTACTTATGGTCATCCAGAGCACTGTCTCTGCTGCAATGTTGTTGTGACAGATGTGAGGCACAGACACAATCACAAGTCTGTCACTTAACTATTAGCGCATAAATGCAAATTTATTAATAAGACATGGAATGAGCCAAATCAAGCAGGTTATGTTGAACAGAAAGAGCAGATACAGAAACAGAAAACAGTACATTCTTATCTGTAAAATACAAGTAATTGTCTCCAGCTTGTTAGTCATACCTCAGAACTTGTAAAGCAGTCTAAGGGTTCTGTACAGGCTTGTAGAATACTGGAGGCTGAGGAAGATTTGATACATGCAACTTTAGAAACAGCAAAGACGTGGAGAAGAAGAATAACTTAAAAAGCTTCAAAATTTTCTACTATACATATCTGGAAAACGCATACAGGGTGTTACAAAAATGTACGGCCAAACTTTCAGGCTACATTCCTCACACACAAAGAAAGAAAATATGTTATGTGGACATGTGACCGGAAACGCTTACTTTCCATGTTAGAGCTCATTTTATTACTTCTCTTGAAATCACATTACTCATGGAATGGAAACACACAGCAACAGAACGTACCAGCATGAATTGAAACACTTTGTTACAGGAAATGTTCAAAAGGTCCTCCGTTAGTGAGGATACATGCATCCACCCTCCGTCACATGGAATCCCTGATGCGCTGATGCAGCCCTGGAGAATGGCGTATTGTATCACAGCTGTCCACAATTTGAGCACGAAGAGTCTCTACATTTGGTACCGGGGTTGTGTAGACAAGAGCTTTCAAATGCCCCCATAAATGAAAGTCAAGAGGGTTGAGGTCAGGAGAGCGTGGAGGCCATGAAATTGGTCTGCCTCTACCAATCCATTGGTCACCAAATCTGTTGTTGAGAACAGTATGAACACTTCAACTGAAATGTGCAGGAGCTCCATCGTGCATGAACCACATGTTGTGTTGTACTTGTAAAGGCACATGTTCTAGCAGCACAGGTAGAGTATCCCATATGAAATCATGATAACGTGCTCCACTGAGCATATGTGGAAGAACATGGGGCCCAATCAAGACATCACCAACAATGCCTGCCCAAACGTTCACAGAAAATCTGTGTTGATGACGTGATTGCACAATTGCATGCAGATTCTCGTCAGCCCACAAACGTTGACTGTGAAAATTTACAATTTGATCACGTTGGAATGAAGCCTCATCCGTAAAGAGAGCATTTGCACTGAAAAGAGGATTGACACATTGTTGGATGAACCATTCGCAGAAGTGTACCCGTGGAGGCCAATCAGCTGCTGATAGTGCCTGCACACGCTGTGCATGGTACGGAAGCAAATGGTTCTCCCGTAGCACTCTTCATACAGTGACGTGGTCAACGTTACCTTGTACAGCAGCAACTTCTCTGACGCTGATTTTAGGGTTGTCGTCAACTGCATGAAGAATTGCCTCATCCATTGCAGGTGTCCTCGTCGTTCTAGGTCTTCCCCAGTCGCGAGTCATAGGCTGGAATGTTCCGTGGTCCCTAAGATGCCGATCAATTGCTTCGAACGTCTTCCTGATGGGACACCTTCGTTCTGGAAATCTGTCTCGATACAAACGTACCGCGCCACGGCTATTGCCCCGTGCTAATCCATACATCAAATGGGCATCTGCCAATTCCGCAGTTGTAAACATTGCACTAACTGCAAAACCACGTTCGTGATGAACACTAACCTGTTAATGCTACGTACTGACGTGCTTGATGCTAGTACTGTAGAGCAATGAGTCGCATGTCAACACAAGCACCGAAGTCAACATTACCTTCCGTCAATTGGGCCAACTGGCGGTGAATCGAGGAAGTACAGTACATACTGAGGAAACTAAAATGAGCTCTAACATGGAAATTAAGCGTTTCCAGACACATGTCCACATAACATCTTTTCTTTATTTGTGTGTGAGGAATGTTTCCTGAAAATTTGGCCGTACCTTTTTGTAACACCCTGTATAGCTGGCTCAAGAGTGTGAGTCAAACTGTTACATCATAAACACAATCAAGTCCAGATTCAAAAGCAGTGTCAACAACACCCAGCATTGAAAGCATGTTTATTATGAACACCAGTGTATGCATAGAAAAGAACTGAACATCTGGATGAAGTGTGCTGCTGTTTGTACAAAATCTGATTATTCCACAATTTACAAACACGACAAACACAAGAAATTCTGAGAATCATCCAGTAATTATAGATATTAAATAACAATTAGATGTTGGTTGTTGGGTTTGAACTGGTGATCCACAGTGTGCAAACCAGCAATGCTAACCACATCACCATACTGAATGCAGCACAGCTTGCAGTATTGCTCTCTCTCTCTCTCTCTCTCTCTCTCCTGCACAAACAGGGAAGAGAAGTTTCAGACATTCTCACTGGAGCTAGCTACAGCACCCTGTATCTATATCTTGTCAATGGTCCTTTGAATGACAGTACTGGTGGATCCTCATGATATAGTCATGTTGTCACATACTCTTCATTATGATGAGAACTGAAAATAACCTCTCCAGATGAAGCTTTGCTGTTATCAAGCAGGCCTTCAGTTTCCTTGAATGAGTAGCTCCCATCGTAGATCTGTGCCTCTGGACAGCTGTATGATTTCATACAGGAGACACAACACACACAGTGGAAGAATGTAGTACAGAACATACATGTTGCACTCACCTTATGCAACTCAGCAAGTCTGCAGTTGCGGAACATTGTATCTCCAATGTACATTCAATGGAGTATACCAAAACATTAATTTCGGCCACAGCAACATGTTTTTGGGACTCAATACAAAAATATCCACTGAATTTTGCGTCAGGGGCAAATTTAATGAACTGTGAAAGTGGCTACCAGCTGGATAACACATGGAATCTCATCATCTCTGAGATCTACTCCTGACAAAGATGCCAGAATACTCTGAAAACTGTGGAGAGCGGCAATGGTGAAGACAGCTGACCTCGCACTTCGACCAGTGAGGGTGCTGCAACCAGGCAATGTTGTTCTTCTGTCACCGTGATTCTGATGCTTGCATGGCTATACTGTCGTGCACTATGTAAGTCAAAGTGGAGAACATCTCTGTCAATCTTTGATGGCTCACTTGAAGGTGTCTAGCAGTCTCCAGTCGAAATATCTTAAAATGAAATTTACAATGAACAGCTGCAATCATAAAATCTTTTTGAACATTTGATTCACTAGGAAAATTTGAAATTTCACATCAGATGCCTTTACAGGGAGAAGATGGCCTCATATGTAAGAAGTTTTGACAAGCTTCATGGTAAGAGAGCAAACCTTTTCAGTTCTTGACATTTCTTAATAAGATGTTGGGACCATGGTATAATACCAAAACCTGCCACAGTGACACATTTTACTAAGACACCCACTGCATGGAAGACAATGGAGGAGGCCAGTCATGCTATTGTTAAGGAGGGAATTTGTTATACGAGATGAAGGTTGCATGTCACTTCAGAAGAACTGTTATATCAACATCTAAAGATTGCAGTACATCTTTCGCCTGTATCATGGGACTCAGCTGATGCAGTGACTTCAGTCAAGTTTTATTGGATATATAAGCATGCGAGTACTGGGCAAATGTCAAAATTTAATCATTTGGGGACACAACAGCCATCACCACAGGGAATATCTGCACATTGTTCCGTAGATAACATCCTGGAAAAGAATTTGGATGATGCGCAACACAAGAAATCAATTTTTCACCTACACCAAGTGCAGTACCTCTGATAAGTTTCATTAGTGGTGTTGAAGAAGCCATGTGATGCCTTCCTAAAGATGCTGCAGGAGAAATCATAAGTGAAACTTTTCGTGGTCTCTTGCAAGCTCCCCCCTCAATGCAGTAATATAACCTCTGAAGAAAGGGCTGCACTACAAAATCTCCAAGTGGATCCGGACATACTGGTCCTGAAGGCTGATAAAAGTAAATCAACTGTTCTGTTACCCCATAGTTTGTGTTTGGAGAAGATGTATGGCCTACTTAGGGATACTACGTACAGGAAGATTTATCATGACCCTACTGCATGTGTGCAATGAAAGACATGTACACTCTTAAATTCTTCCTCATTACCTCCAGAGACAGTCAAGTGGTCAAGACCACATGGCAGCAGACCACCAAGACTGTACAGTCTTCCTAAAGTACACAAACGAGGTCTTCCTTTACAGCTTGTAGTGAGTAACATTGATACCCGAACTATTTGAAAAAGTTAACGCAGAACAGGGAATCAGCGATCATAAAGCGGTTACGGCATCGATGGTTTCAGCGGTAAATAGGAATATTAAAAAGGGTAGGAAGATTTTTCTGTTTAGAAAAAGTGACAAAAAGCAGATTTCAGAGTACCTGTTGGCTCAACACAAAAGTTTTGTCTCAAGTACAGATAGTGTTGAGGATCAGTGGACAAAGTTCAAAACCGTCGTACATAATGCGTTAGATGAGTATGTGCCAAGCAAGATCGTAAGAGATGGAAAAGAGCCACCGTGGTACAACAACCGAGTTAGAAAACTGCTGCGGATGCAAAGGGAACTTCACAGCAAACATAAACATAGTCAAAGCCTTGCAGACAAACAAAAATTACGCGAAGCGAAATGTAGTGTGAGGAGGGCTATGCGAGAGGCGTTCAATGAATTCGAAAGTAAAGTTCTATGTACTGACTTGGCAGAAAATCCTAAGAAATTTTGGTCTTATGTCAAAGCGGTAGGTGGATCAAAACAAAATGTCCAGACACTCTGTGACCAAAATGGTACTGAAACAGAGGATGACAGACTAAAGGCCGAAATACTAAATGTCTTTTTCCAAAGTTGTTTCACAGAGGAAGATTGCACTGTAGTTCCTTCTCTAGATTGCCGCACAGATGACAAAATGGTAGATATCGAAATAGACGACAGAGGGATAGAGAAACAATTAAAATCGCTTAAAAGAGGAAAGGCCTCTGGACCTGATAGGATACCAGATCAATTTTACACAGAGTACGCGAAGGAACTTGCCCCCTTCTTGCAGCGGTGGACCGTAGGTCTCTAGAAGAGCATAGTGTTCCAAAGGATTGGAAAAGGGCATAGGTCATCCCCGTTTTCAAGAAGGGACGTAGAACAGATGTGCAGAACTATAGACCTATATCTCTAACATTGATCAGTTGTAGAATTTTGGAACACGTATTGTGTTCGAGTATAATGACTTTTCTGGAGACTAGAAATCTACTCTGTAGGAATCAGCATGGGTTTCGAAAAAGACGGTCATGTGAAACCCAGCTCGCGCTATTCGTCCACGAGACTCAGAGGGCCATAGACACGGGTTCACAGGTTTCTTGACTTCCGCAAGGCGTTCGATACAGTTCCCCACAGTCGTTTAATGAACAAAGTAAGAGCATATGGACTATCGGACCAATTGTGTGATTGGATTGAGGAGTTCCTAGATAACAGGACGCAGCATGTTATTCTCAATGGAGAGAAGTCTTCCGAAGTAAGAGTGATTTCAGGTGTGCCGCAGGGGAGTGTCATAGGACCGGTGTTATTCACAATATACATAAATGATCTGGTGGATGACATCGGAAGTTCACTGAGGCTATTTGCAGATGATGCTGTGGTGTATCGAGAGGTTGTAACAATGGAAAATTGTACTGAAATGCAGGAGGATCTGCAGTGAACGCATGGTGCAGGGAATGGCAATTGAATCTCAATGTAGACAAGTGTAATGTGCTGTGAATACACAGAAAGATAGATCCTTTATCATTTAGCTACAAAATAGCAGGTCAGCAACTGGAAGCAGTTAATACCATAAATTATCTGGGAGTATGCATTAGGAGTGATTTAAAATGGAATGATCATATAATGTTGATCGTCGGTAAAGCAGATGCCAGACTGAGATTCATTGGAAGAATCCTAAGGAAATGCAATCCGAAAACAAAGGAAGTAGGTTACAGTACGCTTGTTCATCCACTGCTTGAATACTGCTCAGCAGTGTGGGATCCGTACCAGATAGGGTTGATAGAAGATATAGAGAAGATCCAACAGAGAGCAGCCCGCTTCGTTACAGGATCATTTAGTAATCGCGAAAGCGTTACGGAGATGATAGATAAACTCCAGTGGAAGACTCTGTAGGTGAGACGCTCAGTAGCTCGGTACGGGCTTTTGTCAAAGTTTCGAGAACATACCTTCACCGAAGAGTCAAGCAGTATATTGCTCCCTCCTACGTATATCTCGCGAAGAGACCATGAGGATAAAATTAGAGAGATTAGAGCCCACAGAGAGGCATACCGACAATCCTTCTTTCCACAAACAATACGAGACTGGAAAAGAAGGGAGAACCGATAGAGGTACTCATGGTACCCTCCGCCACACACCGTCAGGTGGCTTGCGGAGTATGGCTGTAGATGTAGATATGATTCAGCCAAAAATCTTATTTTCTTGCTGAGACCACTGGTTCGCAAACATTCACATTGTATATGGAACTGTGCTGATTTTATCCACAGACAGGGCTATTCACCTAAGTTGTTCGCAGTTTTTAGTGAGTTTTGATGTAGAATCTCTTTTAACAATGGTACCTCTTACTGATTTCCTAGCATTAATTGGTAAACAGTTTCAGTTGGACACCACTGGTTTGTTTTGACACACTCTTTCCTCAGGCTATTGTATGTTTAACCAGGAATATTTTGAACAGATTGACAGCTTTGCTATGGGTAGACAATTGTGCCCCCTGGTGGCTAAGTTTTTTATGAAGGATTTTGAGGGAAAAGAACTTGAATCAGCAGGTCCCATGGAGAAGAGAACTCCATTCATGTGCACATTCAATTTACTATGGAATTAGAGAAAGGTGATTGTCTCCCATTCCTGGATGTTTTGGTTAGACAGAAGAGTGATGGCTCTTTTGGAGTTGCTGTTTCCCATAAGCCCACTCACACTGATTTGTACTTGCACTCTTCAAGTTGTCATCACCCATCTCAAACCATGAGTATCCTTAAATCCTTGTACACAGGATGCTTACAGTGTCAGATGCATATAGTTTACCTAAAGAGCTTGCACATTTAAGGACAGTGTTCAGAGACACTGGATACTCAACCCAGGAAATTAACAGGACATTCTCAGCTAAAACCAAGAACCAGGAGGTGGATAAAGAGGAGAACATGCCAGCAAAGTTCCTAGCTTTCCTTTCCTTTGTTGGATATATTTAGTTGAAAATAGCAAGAATCCTTAGGATAGCAAGAATCCATCTAAAATTTCAGACCTGCTGGGTCAGAGAAGGATAATTTGTTATTTCAGAGGGTGGGAATTTACAAAATAGCTCATCAGTGGGGTATGGCCTATATAGGGAAAACAACATGCACAGTGGAAGAATGTTGTACAGAACATCAATGTTGCACTTGCCTTCTGCAACCCATCAAGTCGCAGTTGCAGTACATTGTATCTCCAATGGACATTCAATGGAGTATGCTGAAACATTCATTTTGGCCACAGCAAAATGTTTTTGGGACTCCAAATAAAAAAAAAAAAAAATCCATTAAATTATGTGGTGCTGCATATTTAATGAACTGTGACAGTGGCTATCAGCTGAATAAGCCATGGAATCCTGTTATCTCTGAGATATACTCCTGATGAAGATGCCAGAATACTCCATAAATTGTGGGGAGCAGCAACGGTGAAGACAGGTGAACTTGCATTACCACCAGCAAGGGTGCTGCTGCTGAGTGGTGTGGTCCTTCTGTCACCATGACATTGAAGCTTGCATGGCAATACTATCAGGGTGCTATATAAGATGGAGTTGAGAACATCTTCATCAGTCCACAATGCCTCATCTGAAGATGACTCACAGGTGTCCAATTGAAGTATCATAGAGTGAAGTTCATGACAGCTGGCTGTAATCCAAAAATCTCTTCTAACATTTAATTCACAAGGAAAATTTTAATTTTCACATGTTGATTAATGTTACAACTATAAATGTACTGATATACATTGCCTGCAATCTGAGTCATTCCACATCATTTTGATAAAAGAGTCATTGAAGTAACATATAGCTCATGTAATGAACATCTTTTACTATGTTGCTGGTCTTTTCTTTTCCCTTCTCTTGGAATCTAGCATAAAGTCTGGCACAACTGTGATTCATCATCTTGGTTATTCCTGATATATCTGTTTGTATTCTCATCCAGTCTAGTAATTCTCATAATACACCTAGGAATAGCTCACTGTTCACTCCTCAGTTTTTGAATGGTTTTCATATTGAGACTCCACATCTTACTATCATAATTAAAAACTGGTAATGCACACTAACTAAACTGATTTTCTGTAGTATACATACTACACTATGGTATGAAAAGCATCCAAGATGTAGATGTCTCACACATATTTTTTAAATTTGTTTGAAAAATACTGATCATTATCAATTCAATGGAATAGATACATGGAACACAACTCTGTTACCATCTGTCTTCAAACAATTTTTAGACTTAGACTTTCTTATGAGTTGTAGGCAATGGTTAAAGTAGGTGTGAAAATAGTATAAATCATCACAATAATTGACTCGTTACCATACATGCTGGCTTTGGAATGTCACGTTTGATTATGTGCTCCCATAATAGTTCAAGCACACCATCCATCATATCCACCAAAGCCCTCTCACGAAAGTCATCTGCCAATTCAGCTAAACGGCGTGCTTCTTCTTCAGCAGCAAGTTTGTCCAGTATCTCTTGCTCACTAGGTGAAATATATGGTTTTGCTTTCACCTGTAAATAAATACTTCTTTTATCATGGATGTTACAGAAAAACTCACATTACATTAAAAGTTTCTACTTGTTTATCTGCTTTAATTTTACACAAATTTTTTAAATACAATTTTATGTTAATGACAATAATTGCATTAGGACTGTAAAGAAACATGTATTCTTTCTGTTATAGAGGTAAGTGTCTGTTATGTACAATACTTCATAGAGAAAGAGAGACGAGAGAGAGAGAGAGAGAGAGAGAGAGAGAGAGAGAGAGAGAGAGAGAGAGAGAGTGTGTGTGTGTGTGTGTGTGTGTGTGTGTGTGTGTGTGTCTGCAAATATAGGTTATGAAATTAATTTAAGTATGTATCTAAAGAAAAATTCACTCGAAAAAACTATAAAATTACAAGCAGACAGAATGTGTGGTCTCTTTAGCAGGCAAAATTGAAGGTACTGTGATATACATGCGCAAAAGTAAAAACTATCCTACCTTTTGAAACTGTTAGGGGAAGAAAGAAATTAAAAATGGAAGTGGTAGTGTGATTAAGAACTAGCAGATAAGCAGAAAGTAGATGAGGAAAAGCAAAGAGAAATATAGTGAAACAAGAATATAAAGACATGAAAAGTAACAGGCTAAATCAATGAGTAAATAAAGAATTACTGCAAAAATATCCACATCCCCACGTTTTTAAATTTTTTCGATATTTTAGTAGTATTTTTTTTAAAATTATGTACTTTTATTAATATACACTACTGGCCATTAAAATTGCTACACCAAGAAGATGACGTGCTACACACACGAAATGTAACTGACAGGAAGAAGATGCTGTGATATGCAAATGATTAGCTTTTCAGAGCATTCACACAAGGTTGGCGCCGGTGGCGACACCTACAACTTGCTGACATGAGGAAAGTTTCCAACCAATTTCCCATACACAAACAGCAGTTGATTGGCATTGCCTGGTGAAACGTTGTTGTGATGCCTCATGTAAGGAGGAGAAAAGTGTACCATCACGTTTCCGACGTTGATAAAGGTCAGATTGTAGCCTATTGCAATTGCGGTTTATCGTATCGTGACATTGCTGCTCGTGTTGGTTGAGATCCAATGACTGTTTGCAGAATATGGAATCGGTGGGTTCAGGAGGGTAATACAGAATGCCGAACTGGATCCCAATGGCCTCATATCACTAGCAGTAGAGATGACAGGCAACTTATCCGCATCGCTGTAACAGATCATGCAGCCAC
Source organism: Schistocerca cancellata (assembly GCF_023864275.1). Taxonomy (NCBI): domain Eukaryota; kingdom Metazoa; phylum Arthropoda; class Insecta; order Orthoptera; family Acrididae; genus Schistocerca; species Schistocerca cancellata. Next base: position 731,615,666 of record NC_064626.1, read on the forward strand.
GTGTCAATGCCTGAGTCAACAGATGGGGACATTTGCAAGACAACAACCATCTGCACGAACAGTTCGACGATGTTTGCAGCAGCATGGACGATCAGCCTGGAGACCATGACTGTGGTTACCCTTGACGCTGCATCACAGACAGGAGTGCCTGCGATGGTGTACCCAACGATGAACCTGGGTGCACGAATGGCAAAATGTCAAAACGTCATTTTTTTGGATGAATCTAGGTTCTGTTTACAGCATCATGATGATCGCATCCGTGTTTGGTGACATCACGGTGAATGCACATTGGAAGCGTGTATTCGTCATCTCCATACTTGCATATCACCCGGCGTGATGGTATGGGGTGCCATTGGTTACACGTCTCAGTCATCTCTTTTTCGTATTGACAGCACTTTGAATAGTAGACATTACATTTCAGATGCATTACAATCCATGGCTCTGCCCTTCATTTGATCCCTGTGAAACCCTACATTTCAGCAGGATAATGCACGACAGCATGTTGCAGGTCCTGTACAGGCCTTTCTGGATACAGAAAATGTTCGACTGCTGCCCTGGCCAGCACATTCTCCAGATCTCTCACCAATTGAAAATGTCTGGTCAATGGTGGCCGAGCAACTGGCTCATCACAATACGCCAGTCACTACTCTTGATGAACTGTGGTATCGTGTTGAAGCTGCATGGGCAGCTGTACCTGTACACGCCATCCAAGCTCTGTTTGACTCAATGCCCAGGCATATCAAGGCCATTATTATGGCCAGAGGTGGTTGTTCTGGGTACTGATTTCTCAGGATCTATGCACCCAAATTACGTGAAAATGTAATCACATGTCAGTTCTAATATAATATATTTGTCCAATGAATACCCATTTCTCATCTGCATTTTTTCTTGGTGTAGCAATTTTAATGGCCAGTAGTGTCATTATTACCCTCTTCTATCAGATCTGTACTGATCCAAATCTCCTAAATTATTGCTATAGTCACAAAGACGTACATGAGATTACTGCAGTGAACTGTATAAAAAGAATAATTTAATGAAGAACTGAAATACACCATAAAAAATAAAAGTAATATAGTACACTATGTCACAAAACAAAAAACATGAAATGCAGAAGCAAGTTCAATAAGATATAGGAGGTCTGTCTAAAAAGTATCTGACCTTTCATTTTCCCAGTCAAAACAGAGATGATAGTGCAGTGCCACTGTACACAGTAAAGGAAGAGACATTCATGCGCATGCATGGATTTTGTCCCTGCCTTCCAGTGCATCAGTCACTGCCTGTTGGTTGCTGAGTGAGGTGCTACACAATGTGTTCATCGGATTACCGATTCTCTCACAAAGACTGAACGTGTTGAGCAAAGATACTGCATCAAATTTTGTCAGAAGCTTGGTGATAACCAAAGTGAAACAATTCATAAGATTCAAAAGGTGTTTGCAAAAGATGTGATGGGTGTAACACAAATTAAGGAGTGGTTCAAGTGATTCAAAAATGGCTGCACATCAGCGGAGAGTGACCAGTGATCTGGCAGGTCCCAAACTGCTCGGAGTGCAGCTGTTGTTGAGAGGGTGCAAAATTTGGTGATGGCAGATCATCGTTTGACCATTCAGGAGATTGCCCAAGAGGTTGGAGTGAGTAAAGATTCTGCACATGCAATTTTGTGTGATGATTTGAACATGCATCAAGTGGCTGCGAAATTCATGCCCAAGTTTTGATGTTGCTCAGCAACTTGTGGACACCACCAATGCTGAACCTGGGTTTCTGAACACCATGATAACAGGAGATGAGTCATGGGCATACAAGTATGACCCAGAAACAAAGATACTGTCGTCGCAATGTAAGCATCTGGAGTCTCCAAGGCTGAAGAAAGTGCGACAGGTGTGAAGCAAAATCAAGATGATGCTGACTGTCTTCTTTGATGTTCATGGAATTGTACATCACAAATATGCACCAGAAGGACAAACATGACAAAGGAGTGCTATCAAGAAGGTCTCTGGTAACTCCGTGATGCAGTTTGGCAGAAAAGACCAGACATGTGGATGGCAAAAAACTGTCAACTGCATCACAACAATGCCCCCACACATTCATCCCACTTGATCCAATATTTCTTGGCCAAACATGGAATTACAGCCTTTTGACAACCTCCCTACTCTCTAGACAAGGCTCTTTCTGACTTCTGGTTGTTTAAAAAATTGAAGACTCCACTGAAAGGATCCCATTTTGAGAGTAGGGAAGAGATAATGCGGAACACGATGATGGAGCTGAACACCATTCCAAAAAAAGACTTCTAGAGGTGTTTCTGGCAGTGGAAGGATCAGTGGCCTAAGTTTGTGCAAGCACAAGGGGCCTACTTTGAAGGGGATTAGAGTCCCAACCCTGTCAGGTATTTAGAATATTTTTTCTGGCCAAAAGTCGGATACTTTTTAAGACAGGCCTCATAAATCAAATATAGCAATAGGTTAATAGGAATTGCACGAGAACTAGGAAAGGTAGTAAACGATATTTTCCAGGTGTTGCAGAGAAGCTGCAACAACATTTCCCCAGACAAGTGTAACACTTAAAATGAATTATGTAGGCAGCAGAAATAATAATAATAATAATTCTAAGTCAGTAGGCCTATAGACATGGTGCCAATCTCTGTTCTGAAGACAAGCATGGACAGCATACAAACTCCATTAACACACATAGTAAATACATATTTTCTCTGAGGTATTTTTCCACAATATCAAAACTACTTAACAGCTGTGCCCCTACTAGAGTAAGGTAAGCTGAAAGTACTGAATAACATAAATCAGCTTCCCTACTCTCAACATTCTCAAAAATAATACAACCAATCATGAAAGACAGACTAAAGGGTTACCTGAATAAATAGAATCTTTTTAAGCAAATTTTGTCTTCCAAGGTAGGAGAAGTACAGTATCTGCCACAACAGAGCTTACAGAATCAGTAACAGAAGCCATGACAGAAAGACTGTATAACTGGCATATTTATAGGCATGTTCAAGTATTTGACATTGATGATCCTAAGATATAACTCTACAAACTAAATGTATTAGGCACAATAAGAGAAACATATAATGAGTGATTCCATCTATACTTGTAAAGTAGGGGGCAAACAGCTGAGATAGCCCATACTTCAGACAATGCCAAATTTCATTTGTTGGGCCATAGACATGATGTTGGTGTTCAACAGCATACAGCAATAATGGCTTTTCAGACTATTTAGGAGATGGAGAAAAAATTCTTTTTGCTGCTTACAACAACATGATAGTAGTCATCGGTAAAAAACAAGAACTTATTGTTCAGAAGCAATTTGTAGCAAACTCAAATTTTAGTGATGAATGCCCTAAGAACTCTAAAATCAGTGTGTATGAGCTAGTGCCTTGTGCTAACATACTGTTGCTATGTTCAGTCATTTCTTTGCTGTGGGATTCTGTGCTGGGGTCAAATACACCAAACACTAAAGCAATTTTGTACCCACAGAAAAAGGATGCAAGGAAATATTTTAAAAATTGGGTATCCTCACTGTGCCAATTGAGTTCATTTATCAATCTGTTGCACACATCAGGAAAAACATTAAAAGATGTGCCTTTAATAGCTCTATACAAAATCATGGTACAGGAGCTAGTTTGGACACATATTAACCAAGGGAAATCAAACAAAAAGCTCTGAACAGCATTTCCTATCATGGATTGAAAGTTTATAATAATTTGCTAAAGGAAATAAAAAGAGATAACTGAAATACATCTATTTAAAATGGGAGCCAAAGCATACCTCATAAAAATTGAATGTTACACAACTTGATACAGATTTCACATTAGGGGTCCATAATTTAAAATATTTTTAGGTTCAACATCTCACTCATCATGAGGAGAAGCTGGATTAGTTTTTCTGACAGGCAGTAGGGAAGACATGGAGATGTAATAGAGCCATGGCCCCCAGTCGTGGCAAATGTATGAGTTTGTTTGCAGGGAAAGAGTAAAAGAACAGTGCATAATTATTTTTATGTTGTTCAAGCTGTACAAAAGTAAGAGAACTGAAGTTATTTGGAGAGACTGGTCTCAGATATCCCATTGCACTGTTTACTGAACCTGATAAACCCAAGCTGTCAGTAAAAGAAGCAAGGTACTTGTTACCTACATGCACTTGTTACCTATGTCTCATATATTTTTAGAGCTATTTGTTCATCTTCTGTTCTGACCCCACCTGTCTCTGTCTTCACTACATCACATACAGTTTTTATTTTGTGCCTGATGTAATTATCTTTTTCTCATAATAAAGCTGCTTAGATTTCTGGATTACCTGCTTCAATATTTTGCAGCATTTTTTGTAATGCATTACAACACTAACATCAAAACTGTTCCTAGATAATACACACAGTTTCCATTTTGTCCCACATGATACCTTTAATCCTACTTTTAATCCTTGTGTAATCCATGGTTTATTTCTAGACTTCCATTTAATTTGAGTTACCTTTAGGGGAAAACAACTTTCAAATGAGGAAGTAGCATTATTAATTAATGCTTCTGAAGCAGGAACATGCAGGTATTGCCACTTACATGACAGTCATGCAGCAAGCCAACTGTTGCACCCATGCACTTTGTTCAGGATGTAGGCTATGGTGATGATGTGGTAATGGGACTTGATAAGTACACTTGCCAAAAATATATTTATTCTGCTAAATTACTAAGTGAACTTGTGACAAAAATGAAATCAGATTGCAATGTCCATTAACCAGCAATCATGATAACTGTGTTTGCATAACAGTTCCTAAAATGTCGATCCCAGAGTGTGTACACTCCTTGGTGACGAGTGCAGTCTGTCTGCATGAGCATAGGAGAACAATGGATGCATGCCTTGAATTAAATGTAATTTTTTCTTACAATTGCAGACGCACCATGTGTTTTATGACTCCAACATAGTGAAGGCAGAAACAAATGAAGAGCATCAAACAAACTTCCATTAAGTGTCTGTGGTGAGCTTGCATTAAGCTCGACCCACATAGTCCACAGATTGACATTATAGACCCTCAAAAAATGCTTCTGTACTGTACAGTGGCACAGTTTGCAGTGCTTTGATTTTCCTGCTGACCTGCATCCATGCGTGCCACATGGTGCCACAATTTTGCCTATCAGTAGGTATGCAAGCTGATGAATATCTGACACAGCTAACTATAGCCAGTCATTAGTGCTCTGGTCCACTCATGCATGTTTGCAGCATGGCTGCCACACTTTGGCAGTATAGTAAACCTCTATCCATTTCATGTCTTTGAGCAACATCTGAAATTTCTGAATGTTTGACTTATTTATTACCCTCCTGTAATCAGATTTAATAGATTTTATATCCTGTCAGTTTTCAACATTTAACATAAGATGGTGCATTACATGATCAGATAGCCCATTTACTATTGGTTTTGTGATATGACTTTTCCCCCCCAAGATTTGTAGACAAATATATTATCAACAGCAGTCTCAGAGCATTTTAATACCCTAGTTGCAAAGTTCATAGTAGGGATTAAACTGAATGACAGTGTTACTGATAGCAGTAGTTGTTCACTGACAGAGCTTTTCAATAAATCCTCATCAAAATCACTAGCAACCCCATTTCCTTGGTTTTTACTGCGAGATTGGTGGCCTGGGGGGGGGATAATATAACACAATTTTTCCATATCCCTGAAGGCTGTTCTCAGGGCATTATTTATGTTTTTCCTTATAGTTAGTATTTTAATAATTTTGTGCCCTTTAACAACAGTTGTCTCATGAAATTATAGTATGGGCACAAAAGACCCTGCTGTAGGACACCCACATTAACAACTCCTCATCCCCATCATCATCATCATCATCATCACCTTGAAACAGACACAAATTATCCTGTGAAATCATACTTACAATGTGTTAAGAATCAGTATTATGTGAATAATCTAGGGCATTATTCTGCTTCTCATTTATTGCTCCCATACGGACCACGGAGACAGAAACAGAGTAATGGCACCAGGTGCAAAAGCATTTAATTAGTCACTGATCCTGGGCTCATTATGGTTGGAATGGGAAGAAATCATAACATGTGATAATGCTTTAAGTAACCTCTGCCATGTACTTCACAGTGGTTGGAGAGTATGTATGTATATGTAGATATTTCCTAGTGTTTTATAAGCAGTTCTGATTTATTTTTAATTTGTCATTTGCATGGGGTGTACTCTGTCCCACATGGTCATTTACTTCTTTGACACATATTGTGTTTTTGAAAGTAAAATACTTAATGACAATGGATCAGCTGACTCCATAGCACAGCTAATTCAACCATTTGCAGGGGGTTAAGTAGACCACTTACAACTATCTTACAGTTTGTCCTCTGCTACTGTTAATATTTAGATTAGGCCTTTAATAATTCTTTAATACATTTATTACTGAGTGCTCAGCACAATGATGTGTTGAAATAAAACATTAAAACTTATGCTAATGTTATCCTACCCTATCAGAGAGTTTTACATTATACACTCTGCTGCACTCTGGTAGTAGTATTAATTCTCTATAGCACATAAAAACACGTTTTCCTTTTTTATCCCTATAAACATGTTGATGAAGATAAAAATAAGAGTCTCACAATATAAATATACAAAAGTGATTCGTACAACACTGATGAAATTGTTATATTCCATTTCATTTCACAAGAATAAATATTTCTCTTCTATTATTCATCTGTTCTATTTCCCAATCTGCAACAGTATATCAAAACAATATGTGAAATTGTGTAGTTAATGTTACCTCATTGTCTTCTACAGTGATAATTGTTTCAGGTTTCTCTTTAGGTGTCCATGCAGGATCAATTATTATCTTTTCTTTATTATTCAACTCAGACAATATGTACCGGAGACGTTTGTTTCTTTCCCAAACCACATTCATTTCTTTTTCTTTTAAAGAAACCATTGCATTAAATTTTTTATTGAAATAATGTCTTAAATCAATTTTCACTTTCTGAAAAATAAATAGAACACAGGGAAAATTTTTTCACAGGTTACAGTACATGAATTATAGACATATTTGTCAAACTTAAGAATATTATACAAGCTGGTGGGATTATCAAAAACTGATTTTGTTCTGTTCTGCAATAGCAAACATGCACCCTCTCTCTCTCTCTCTCTCTCTCTCTCTCTCTCTCTCTCTCTCTCTCACACACACACACACACACACACACACACACACACACACACATTCCTGGCTCTTAGCTTTAGTCTCTTTTGCATTACTGCTACAATATTATCAATAAAAATAATAGAATAATTCTGAATGATTTACCTGGAGAAATACAGTTTCTTCTTGCATCTGGAGGTACGAAGAAGTTTCAAACTGTGATCCAAGATAAGGTGAGAGTTCAACATATTTGTGGCTGGAGGAGCCACTGAAAACATGAGGTTCTTCAACAATTTCTGGCTCTTCTTTTTCGTCCTCTGCCTCCAACATAGCTTCCCGAATTTTTTCACTGGCAGTTTGGTCAGTTATCACCTTTGTACCTAATTTGTGTTTGCTGTAATTTTTAGGAAGATATATAAGACATCAGAACTGTTGGCAAAGTGTGTCATAAATAAAAAATTCTTGGGGGATATATGAACAGTCATTGCATCTGTAGGAAGCAGACAATCCAATGAAATTTTATTAACACATTAAATTATAATTTTCCAAACAGACTACTTGTTAGCTATTTTCTCATGTATAAAAGAGAACTAAATAAAATTATATGTGCTTAACATTACACATTGAACTCTCTTATGACAAACACTGTGAATAAAGGTGTTTGTACTTTTAAGTCATCAGAATTAAATTGTTAGCACCAATCGATTTCTTTCATTTTCATAAATGTTCCTACACTTCAGTAATGCAGCATTTTGTTTTCATTTAAAATGTGAGCTGTGACTTATTTCTGTTTAAACTTGTGTACAATAAACATGTTCTGTAAAGTTGTTCTGTAATTACATGCTGTGTCCATAATTCACTGAAATTCACTTCTTACCCATCAGGTTATGTAACTGGCAAGGTGACATTTTGTAGACAAGGTAAGACCAAAAATTCACAAGTTGAATAGTGCAGAAATAATTAATTCATTTAAACAAGGAATATGATGGAATGATAAACTTGATGCTACAGACCACTTGAGCACCACAACTACTGCATACACCCACCTCCGCCACACCAAAGCAGCTCATGAAAACCTCTGCAACCACTGCTCCGAGCACACAGCACAACTACATTTCACACAGGAACAGCTGTCATCACACCAGCAACAATGAGAGCCACCCACTCAAGATGCTGCAAGGCCTTCAGAGGCACAGGTCAGTCCAGTGCCTCAACTTCTGGTGATGATGCTGTCGTGAGTGGGCTGCATGAGATCAGAGACATTGCTCTTGCGAGCGGGTCGAGTGTAAACAGTGACATCGCCTCCGTGAGTGGATTGTGTGCCACGAAGTGCTACTCCACATCACCCCCATAAAAAGATTAACATCATACGAGATTGTATTGTACACAGTATTAATACAAGCCCCGGGTCCACCTGTCCAATGCCGGCCCCACCTTCTCGCTCCTCACAAAGTAAAGGCAGCCAAGGCCACAATCGAGGAACTGTTATGCAAGGGCACCATTGGGCCATCAGACAGTGCATCGGCCTCACCAATTACTATGAGAATGAAAAAAGATAAAACGTGGCACCAGTGTGGGGACTATTGGGGACTATAGACATTTGAATGCATGCGTCATCATTGATAGTTACCCCATGTGTAATATTCCGGATTTCTCCAAGGACCTGGCTGGTGCCACCATCTTTAGTATGACTTACTGCAAAAGAGCTTTTTCACAGATCCCAATGGCCACATCACAAATAGGGCAATAATTACACGGTTTCACCTATTTGAATTCCTCTTTGTGCACTATGCAGCTCAGGCTTTGAAGTGGTTCACTGACAGGCTGTTTTCTACCATGCTCTTTTGCTATTGTTGTTTGGGCGATATAATTACCTTCTCATAAACAGCTCAAGATCATGAGAAACACCTCCAAGCAGTATTTGACAAACTATCAGAGCATAGTGTTGTGGTCAATGGGGACAAATGCCAACTATGGCAAAAATATGTTACATTTGTAGGCCACCTCCTCGACACTTCGGGCATCCTTCCCACCCCGGAAAAGATAGACCAAATCCATAACCTTCCATCCCCAATGGACTATCAAGAGTTGCATCATTTTTTGGGGTAGTTAATTTTTACTGACAACACCTCCCCCATGCTGCAGAAATACTTCTGCCACTCACAGAGTCACTCCACGGCAAGAACACATTAGGCATACATAAGTTCACTTGGACTCCTGATATGCAAGCAGCTTTCGAAAACATCGAAACCAAAGCTCAGTCAGACCACCACCCTGGCACTCCTATCACAAGATGCCTGTATGGTAATAATGGCCAATGCCAGTGAACAGGCAACTGGGATGGTGCTACAACAGGAAGTCTCCAGTGCAACCCAACTCCTATGGTTTTTGTCACAGAAACTTACTGACTCCCAGAAAATGTGGTCAACCTTCGACCATGAGCTTTTGGTGATATATGAGGTGGTTCGTTACTTCTGAGATGACATTGAGGGCTGACTGCTTACTGTCTACACAGACCACTGCCCTCTTGGTGACGCTATTAAAACCCGCCAGTCAATATCTCCCCTCAACAATTCCACCACCTGGACTTCATTTCACAATATACTTTGGATGTCTGTGATATATACGGGGAGCAGAAAACATGGTGGCTTACTACCTCTCATGACTTGCCTCCACATCAGCACACTTTGACTTCGACCAGCTAGTGGAGGCAAAAGCAACTGACACTGACCTTCAAAACCTACTATCTGGACACAACGGCGCTCCAGTTCAAGCAGTGCACCATCACAGGCACAACCAAACTAGTTTGGTGCAATGTATCCCATGGCAGGCAATGGCCAGTTGTCCCACAGAACTTTGACAGTTTTTGACCTCCTCCACAACTTGTCTCACCCCAGAGTACACCCAACACTGAAACTCATAATGGAACATTTTGTTTGGACTAATATTAAACGAGACTGTGCTGTGTGGAAGACAGCCTGCATCCAGTGCCAACGGCCCAAGACAGGATATCATGCCAAACCACTCTTCAGGAAATTCCCCATCTTGAAGGGCCATTTCCAACATGTCTACATAGACATGGCAGGGCTGCACCCAGCTTCAAACAGATTCAAGTACATCATGTCAGCCAGCAGGACAACTCAATGGGTGGAGGCCCCACCTCTGACTGATATCTTGGCTGACACCATTGCCCAAGCTTACATCACACTATGGATTGCACGCTTCGGCTGCCCAGAGTCCCTGACAACTGACCAAGGCCAGCAGTTCAAGTTGGCCCTGTTCTCTGAGCTCTGCTACCTCTGTGGATGCCTACCATCCTCAACCCAACGGACTTTTGTAACGGTGGCACTGCTCCCTCAAGACAACGCTCGTATGCCACGCACAGGAGTGGATGGAGGCCCTTCTCTAGGTGCTGCTGGGTGTATGAGCTACCCACAGAGAAGATCTGGATGCCTTGCTGGCAGAGGTGCTCCATGGGGAACCAATCACGCTCGCATCAGAGTTCATATCACAAACCATTGACCCTGTGGAAGTCAACCTGCCGGACTTAGTAAAATGTGTCAGGGACCACATCCACCAAGTCCACATCCCACCACCATCCCACCATGCCAACCCAACCATCTTTGTTCACAAGGACCTCTAAGCATGTACACACGTCATGCTCAGGAATGATGTCATCAAACCCACCCTTCAGCCTGCCAACAGTGGTCCGCCTAAAACCAGTCTGGACTTTAGTGGACACACCCAGATTCCTCCACCAGCCTCAGCTCCAGGCCCCTGAAGCCAATTTACAATCATCATAGACCTGCAAGATCAACTCCCAGAAGAGATTTCTGTAACTCTGCAGGATTCACTACTCACGGTTATAGCCAAATCTGACAATAGACAGTTCACCTACAGCACGATCTTGAGGTCGTTAGAGCACTCCATGCTCCTTCTGCCTACAATGGACACAGCAGGTCTGAAATACACTCTTTCTTCAGAGGGCTACCAGTTTGTGTCAGCCCCAGAGCACTTCATAATGATTACTGATACCCCGGACTCTGCTGCCAGTGGACTGACAGCGTCACTGGACAATGGACCACCATCCAACAACAGCTTTATGGACATCACCACTGCCCCATTGGCACCGCCAGTGATGTCACAGACCAGCCACCCGTTACGGCTGCCCAGGCACCTCGAAGACTACACTCTGTGGGGATGTAGAATCACTCACTCTACCCCCAAATAATATCACTGCCCTACAGCAACAAGAACAACTGTATCTTTGCCAGATCAGTTCTCTGTTGTATGCATTCTATGTTATATGCATTGCGTATATGCTGTGAGAATAAAAGTATTCATAATAAGTGATGGGAGTGTGAGTGATCATTTATCATTTAATTACCATGCCCACTCCACACTACCTATGAAGAAATAAATACTCCACTCTACCCAGACATAAAATTGCGTTTTACCAGTGAAGCTTATCTGGTTCTCCTGTGGTCAGTACTTGAGTATCATTTATCTGTAAAACTCAGCAAAGAAGCTCTATATGAAAGCATCTGCGTAGTAGGCAATATGTTTCACTTAAAATTTCAAGAATTCAAAACCAGAACAGCTCTTAGCATGAGTGACATAAAAGTAGATATCTTAGCGGATGCAAAACAATTCAAATCACTTAAGAAAGGCAAGTCTTCCGGTCCAGATGGTATATCAATCAGGTATCAGGTTCCTCTCAGAGTATGCAGACACAATAGCACCTTTCTTAGCGATCATATACAATCGCTCACTTGACGAAAGGTCTGTTTCTAAAGACTGGAAAGTAGCACAGGTCACACCAATATTCAAGAAAGGAAATAGGAGTAACCCATTGAATTACAGACCTATATCAGTGACCTCAATTTGCAGTAAGATTTTGGAGCATATACTGCACTCGAATACTATGAATCACCTTGAAGAAAATGACTTATTGATACATAACCAACACAGATTCAGAAAATATCGTTCTTGTGCAACACACCTAGCTCTTTATTCCCATCCGCCGCTCGTGGTCTCGCGGTAGCGTTCTCGCTTCCCGAGCGCGGGGTCCCAGGTTCGATTCCCGGCGGGGTCAGGGATTTTCACCTGCCTCGAGATGACTGGGTGTTTGTGTTGTCCTCATCATTTCATCATCATCCAGGAAAGTGGCGCAATTGGACTGAGAAAAGATTGGGTAATTGTACGGGCGCTGATAACCACGCTGTTGAGCGCCCCACAAACCAAACATCATCATCATCATCATCATCTTTATTCCCATGAAGTAATGAGTGCTGTTGACAAGGTATCTCAGATCGATTCCATATTCCTAGATTTTCAGAAGGCTTTTGATACCATTCCTCACAAGTGACTATTAATCAAATTGCATGCATGTGGAGTATCATCTCAGTTGTGTGACTAGATTCATGATTTCCTCTCAGAGAGGTCATAGTACATAGTGATAGATGGTAAATCATTGAGTAGAACAGAAGTGATATCTGGCGTTCTGCAAGGTAGTGTCATAGGCCCTTTGCTGTTCCTGATTTACATAAATGATATAGGTGATAATCTGAGCAGCCCCCTTAGATTGTCTGCAGATGATGCTGTAATTTACCATCTAGGAAAATTGTCAGGCGATCAATTCCAATTACAAAATGATCTACAGAGAATTTCTGTATGGTGCAAAAAAGTGGCAAATAGCACTAAACAAGGAAAAGTGTGATGCCATCTACATGGATACTAAAAGAAATACGATAAACTTTGGGTATACAATAAATCACACAAATCTAAGGGCTGTCAATTCGACTAAATGCCTAGGAATTACAATTACGAGCAACTTAAATTGGAAAGACCACATAGATAATATTGTGGGGAAGGCGAAACAAAGACCGCTTTGTTGGCAGAACACATAGAAGATGTGACAAACCCACTAAAGCGACAGCTTACATTACATTTGTCTGTCCTCTGCTTGAATATTTCTGCATGATATGAAATCCTTACTACGTAGAATTGATGGAGGACATCAAAAAAGTGCAAAGAAGAGTAGCTGGTTTTGTGTTATTGCACGATATGGGTGAGAGTGTCATTGATATGATACGCTAGTTGGGGTGGCAGTCACTGAAACAAAGGCAGTTTTCTTTGCAGTGAGATCTATTTATGAAATTTCAATCACCAACTTCCTCTTCCAAATGCTTGAATATTTTGTTGACACCCACCTACATAAGGAGAAATGATCATCATAATAAAATAAGAGAAATCAGAGCTCGAATAGAAAGATTTAGGCGTTCCTTTTTCCCATGTGCCACTCATGAGTTGAATGGTAGAGAAGTAGTATAAACCCTCTGCCAGGCACATGAGTGTGAATTTCAGAGTAGCAATGTAGATGTAGATGTAGAAGCAATCTTCACAGAATGTTCTAAAATTGTACTAATGTACTTATCATTAATATGAAATAAAAAGACAGCTCAGATCGTGTGTAAAGCAATAGCTTCTCTCACAAAAAGTCTGTGAATGGAATCAAAAGGAATAAGCGACTGTGATATGTTGTATTCTGTGCAGTCATATGCCATGCAACAGGTTGTAGAATATAAACATATATTAAACATTTCATGACATACCTATCACTTTTCGGAATCCATGGCTCCAAACACTCCCCTTTTGCAATATGAGATACAACTGCCTTATGATCCAAAAGCTTTCTCAGTTGTTGTTCATATCTTTTATTAGCAGGCAGCAGAGCATAATTCTCCACTTCAAACTCACCCAAAAATGCCTACATAAATAGTATATAACATTACTGAATTACTTTCATCAATATCAGGCTTTCAAAATAAGCTTTTAAAAAAGAAATACCTGCACACCTTGATATGTTTACGCTTGATCTCTAATTTATCCCAAGTTTCTCTTTTTATAAGCTGGCACAAATTGTCTTGGGCCTTACAGAGAGACTCCAAGTGTTGTTTTGTTCTGATAAGTTCATGTTTTGCTTCCTCTGTTCTTTGTTTTCTTAAATTTAGATCAAGATCGAAACATCTGATGGGTAGCTGTTCTTCTGGTGGGTTAGCGTAATTTTTTTGTAGCAGTGAAACCACCTATGAAAGAGCAAAGTCATAGAATTCTGTAAACATTTTTAACTCATGCAGATAGACTATATATAACCAAGTCAATAATGATGCACTGTTTTGTTTCAGTGTGTGTCAACAGCTAACCATAAGGAATTACTAATACTGAGACAATGCACATGCTGAGAATCATTTGTTGCTGCTTTTCTGTGAAATAGATCTTGAGTAGGCCCATCCACATTTCTTTCAACTGTGTAGAATGAGATAGGATCAATTTAATTAAGATTAGAACAACACGAGAAAAGGAAAGTTGCTACTCACCATATAGCGGAGATGCTGAGCTGCGATAGGCACAATAAAAAGATTCACACAATCATAACTTTCGGCCATTAAGGCCTTTGTCAGTAGTAGACACACATACACACACACACTCACACAAGCGCAGCTTGCACACACATCTGCAGTCTCAGAGAGCTGAAACTACACTGCGATCAGCAGCACCAGTGCATGATGGGAGTGGCGACTGGGTGGGGGTAAGGAGTAGGCTGGGGCGGGGAGGGGGAGGGATAGTATGGTGGGAGTGGTGGACAGTGTTGCAGTTTAGATGGAGGGTAGGAGAGAAGGTGCGGAGGGGGGAAGGGTAAGTAGTGGAAAGGAGAGAAATAAAAACAAAAATAAAAACAAAAGAAATTAAAAGACTGGGTGTGGCGGTGAAATTACAGCTGTGCAGCGCTGGAATGGAAACAGGGAGGGGGCTAGATGGGTGAGGACAGTGACTATGAAGGTTCTGAGGCATCAACAAATCACCAATTTAGTATTGGAGGGAAGTGTGGAGATTAAAAACCATAGTGAGGGGCTAAGAGATGAATACATTATGCAGATTTAGAAGGAATAGTTTCTAGGAGATGAAAAAGCTTGCACAGGATAGAACAGCATGGAGAGCTGTATCAAACCAGTCTCTGGACTGAAGACCACAACAACAACATCTGGTTTTGGGGATGGGTGAACTGTTTTATCAGTTCCACGATACTCCAACAAACATAACACATACAGAAAAAGCATCCTAAAATCATTAAAGCAGACAATCAAGGAAACCACAGAAACATAATTTCTGTATCCTATGCAAAACGTGAATATATCAATTTGCTTCCTCTGCCATCTCTCATACACACTGATTTGGGAGGTCTTCCCTTTCTTCAAAAAATTCTGTATTATGGCAGGTTGTGATCCTGTGAGAAGCACAAAAAGATAAATCATTATCTATAGTGTTGCTGGACTGGTTGCATATCACTCCTCTTCACATACACCAATCAAATTTATCAGTGGTTTTAGGCCCTACAGTGTCAAATCACTGAACAGAGACATATTCGAATGTGAAGACTATCTGCCTAATACTTTCACTGATCTGCCACTGCCAGCCAAATCTTACCAAACAACTGATTTGCCACCCTCATACAATAAACAATAATCTACCTCTGAACTGGACTTTAAGCAAAATGAAAAGATAAGTAAACAAAAATTTTTGTACTACAGTTTCACTTCTTTGTTATTTTGCATGTGACAAGAATTTCGTAAAATGATGATTTATTAGCCTAAAATCTAATTTTCTAGGCATGACTGGCAAAGAGCAAGGACGAAAACAAATATGTCACCAGTAGTTGTTGTAGTGGTCTTCAGACCTGAGACTGGTTTGATGCAGCTCTCCATGCTACTCTATACTGTGCAAGCTTCTTCATCTCTGAGAACCCACTGCAACCTACATCCTTCTGTATCTGTTTAGTGTATTCATCTCTTGGTCTCCCTCTACGATTTTTACCCTCCACACTGCCCTCCAAGACATAAAATCCTCCCCACTCCACCAAGAGTGTCTTTCCGCCGTCCACCTAACCTTCGTAACCTCTTAGTTCATCCCTATGAAATCCCCAAACAACCTTCCCTACCCTCTGGCTCCTACCCTTGTAACCGCCCCCGGTGTAAAACCTGTCCCATGCACCCTCCCACCACCACCTACTCCAGTCCTGTAACCCGGAAGGTGTACACAATCAAAGGCAGAGCCACATGTGAAAGCACCCACGTGATCTACCAACTGACCTACCTACACTGTGATGCATTCTATGTGGGAATGACCAGCAACAAACTGTCCATTCGCATGAATGGACACAGGCAGACAGTGTTTGTTGGTAATGAGGATCACCCTGTGGCTAAACATGCCTTGGTGCACGGTCAGCACATCTTGTCGCAGTGTTACACCGTCCGGGTTATCTGGATACTTCCCACTAACACCAACCTATCCAAACTCCGGAGATGGGAACTTGCTCTTCAATATATCCTCTCTTCCCGTTGTCCACCAGGCCTCAATCTCCACTAATTTCAAGTTGCCGCCACTCATACCTCACCTGTCATTCAACAACATCTTTGCCTCTGCACTTCTGCCTCGACTGACATCTCTGCCCAAACTCTTTGTCTTTAAATATGTCTGCTTGTGTCTGTATATGTGTGGATGGATATGTGTGTGTGTGCGAGTGTATACCCATCCTTTTTTCCCCCTAACGTAAGTCTTTCCGCTCCCGGGACTGGAATGACTCCTTCCCCTCTCCCTTAAAACCCACATCCTTTCGTCTTTCCCTCTCCTTCCCTCTTTCCTGATGAGGCAACAGTTTGTTGCAAAAGCTTGAATTTTGTGTGTATGTTTGTGTTCGTTTGTGTGTCTGACGACCTGCCAGCACCTTCATTTGGTAAGTCACATCATCTTTGTTTGTGTGTCTGACGACCTGCCAGCACCTTCATTTGGTAAGTCACATCATCTTTGTTTTTAGGTATATATATATATATATATATATATATATATATATATATATATATATATATATATATATATATATATATATATATATATACAAACACTGTCTGCCTGTGTCCATTCATGCGAATAGACAGTTTGTTGCTGGTCATTCCCACATAGAATGCATCACAGTGTAGGCAGGTCAGTTGGTAAATCACGTGGGTGCTTTGACACGTGGCACTGCCTTTGATCATGTACACCTTCCGGGTTACAGGACTGGAGTAGGTGGTGGTGGGAGGGTGCATGGGACAGGTATTACACCGGGGGCGGTTACATGGGTAGGAGCCAGAGGGTAGGGAAGGTGGTTTGGGGATTTCATAGGTGTGAACTAAGAGGTTACGAAGGTTAGGTGGACGGCAAAAAGACACTCTTGGTGGAGTGGGGAGGATTATTTTTTTGTATGTATTTATACAATTTGTACAATTTGACACGTTCCATATCCTTGTCATTCACTCGTTTTCAGGATCTATGGAACAGGAAATAAATAAATAAACAAATGAATTAATATGACAAGCAAAAAGAAAAGACAATTATAGTGGGACAAATGATATGAAGTTCAAACCTTTGGCTAATAAATTCAATGAAATCTTTCTAATAGTTGTTGTTGTTGTTGTTGTTGTTGTGGTGGTGTTCAGTCCAGACACTGGTTTGATGCAGCTCTGCATGCTACCCTATCCTGTGCAAGCTTCTTCATCTCCCAGTACCTACTGCAACCTAAATCCTTCTGAATCTGTTTAGTGTATTCATCTCTTGGTCTCCCTCTATGCTTTTTACCCTCCATGCTGCCCTCCAATCCTAATTGGTGATCCCTTGATGCCTCAGAAAATGCCCTACCAACTGAGCCCTTCTTCTAGTCAAGTTGTGTCACAAGCTCCTCTTCTCCCCAGTTCTATTCAATATCTCCTCATTATTTATGTGATCTACCCATCTAATCTTCAGCATTCTTCTGTAGCACCACATTTCAAAAGCTTCTATTTTATTCTTGTCTATACTATTTATCGTCCATGTTTCACTTCCATACATGGCTACACTCCATACAAATACTTTCAGAAACAACTTCCTGACACTTAAATCTATACTCGAAGTTAACAAATTTCTCTTCTTCAGAAATGCTCTTCCAGGTCCTTTGCTGTCTCTGACAGAATTACAATGTCATCGGCGAACCTCAAAGTTTTTATTCTTCTCCATGGATTTTAATTACTACTCCAAATTTTTCTTTTGTTTCCTTTACTGCTTGCTCAATATACAGATTAAATAAGATTGGGGAGAGGCTACAACCCTGTCTCATTCCCTTCCCAGCCACTGGTTCCCTTTCATGCCCCTCGACTCTTATAACTGCCATCTGGTTTTTGTACAAATTGTAAATAGTCTTTCGCTCCCTGTATTTTATCCCTGCCACCTTCAGAGTTTGAAAGAGAGTATTCCAGCCAACATTGTCAAAAGCTTTCTCTAAGTCTACAAATGCTAGAAACATAGGTTTGCCTTTCCTTAATCTATTTTCTAAGATAAGTTGTAGGGTCAGTATTGCTTCACGTGTTCCAACATTTCTACGGAATCCAAACTGATCTTCCCTGAGGTCGGCTTATACCAGTTTCTCCATTTCTCTGTAAATAATTCGTGTTAGTATTTTGCAGCAGTGGCTTATTAAACTGATTGTCCAGTAATTTTCACATCTGTCAACAACTGCTTTCTTTGGAATTGGAATTATTATATTTTTCTTGAAGTCTGAGGGTATTTCGCCTGTCTCATACATCTTGCTCACCAGATGGTAGAGTTTTGTCAGGACTGGATCTCCCAAAGCTGTCAGTAGTTCTAATGGAATGTTGTCTACTCCCGGGGCTTTGTTTTGCCTTGGGTCTTTCAGTGCTCTGTCAAACTCTTCACACAGTATCATATCTTCCATTTCACCTTCGTCTACATTCTCTTCCATTTCTATAATATTGTCCTTAAGAACATCGCCCTTGTATAGACCCTCTATATACTCCTTTCACCTTTCTGCTTTCCCTTCTTTGCTTAGAACTGGGCTTCCATCTGAGCTCTTGATATTCATGCAAGTGGTTCTCTTTTTTCCAAAGGTCTCTTTAATTTTCCTGTCGGCAGTATCTATCTTACCCCTAGTGAGATAAACCTCTACATCCTTACATTTGTCCTCTAGCCATCCCTGCTTAGCCATTTTGCGCTTCCTGTCGATCTCATTTTTGAGACGTTTGTATTCCTTTGTGCCTGCTTCATTTATTGCATTTTTATATTTTCTCCTTTCATCAATTAAATTCAATATATCTTCTGTTACCCAAGGATTTCTATTAGCCCTCGTCTTTTTACCAACTTGATCCTCTGCTGCCTTCACTATTTCATCTCTCAAAGCTACCCATTCTTCCATTTATTTCCCCATTATTGTCAAGCGTTCCCTAATGCTCTCCCTGAAGCTCTCTACAACATCTGGTTCTTTCAGTTTATCCAGGTCCCATCTCATCAAACTCCCACCTTCTTGCAGTTTCTTCAGTTTTAACCTACAGTTCATAACCAATATATTGTGGTCAGAGTCCACATCTGCCCCTGGAAAATTCTTACAGTTTAAAATCTGGTTCCGGAATCTCTGTCTCACTATTATATAGTTATAATAGATATGTTGTTGAAAATACATATACAAAAATGGTCTATCAAAAAGAGATGCAATGAATTTTCTTAGACCAGCAACACCTACTCCATCTCCAGACATCAGTTTTGACAACCCATCAGTTAGAGAGACCAGAAAAATATTGGATCATTAGAAAGCAGTAAATCTTCTAGCTATAATTGTACCTCAGCCAAAGTATTAAAATTTTGTGCTGATCTTGTAGTACCATCCTTGAGTTGGGGTGTATCTCCTGAAAGACTGGAGTATAAAGCAGTAATATCAATATACTACACTGGTTATATGAAACTGACAACTATTTATACATCACTCTTTCTTTTTCGGATGTTCTCAATATTATTTGATAAAGCAGCTTACATCATAGTAATAAACCATTTTTCTGATAATAATCTCTTAATAATAACTGAGATTGACTTGCATAATGATTTCTCTCATGAGAAGGTAATATATATAATTTCAAACTCAATTGTAGTAGAATTAAAGAATCAAAATCATCCTGCCCCCAATTTCTGTGTACTTGACTTTGATTGTGTAGATAATAAAATTCTGCTGGGAAAAGTAAAATGATGTGGCATTAAAAGTATTTCCCTTGCATGGATGGAGTTACATTTTAATAGTAGAAAACAGAAGGTCACATTAGCAAATGATAGAACTGGAAAAAGACTAAAATCATGGTGGAAAACATTAAATATGGTGTGCTGTAAGGTTTGTTGCTTAGTCCACTCTACATGTGCATCTACATCTACATACAGGGTGTTTCAAAAATGACCGGTATATTTGAAACGGCAATAAAAACTAAACGAGCAGCGATATAAATACACCGTTTGTTGCAATATGCTTGGGACAACAGTACATTTTCAGGCAGACAAACTTTCGAAGTTACAGTAGTTACAACTGTCAACAACAGATGGCGCTGCGGTCTGGGAAACTCTATAGTACGATATTTTCCACATATCCACCATGCGTAGCAATAATATGGCGTAGTCTCTGAATGAAATTACCTGAAACCTTTGACAACGTGTCTGGCGGAATGGCTTCACATGCAGATGAGATGTACTGCTTCAGCTGTTCAATTGTTTCTGGATTCTGGCGGTACACCTGGTCGTTCAAGTGTCCCCACAGAAAGAAGTCACAGGGGTTCATGTCTGGCGAATAGGGAGGCCAATCCACGCCGCCTCCTGTATGTTTTGGATAGCCCAAAGCAATCACACGATCATCGAAATATTCATTCAGGAAATTAAAGACGTCGGCCCTGCGATGTGGCCGGGCACCATCTTGCATAAACCACGAGGTGTTCGCAGTGTCGTCTAAGGCAGTTTGTACCACCACAAATTCAAGAAGAATGTCTCGATAGCGTGATGCAGTAATCGTTTCGGATCTGAAAAATGGGCCAATGATTCCTTTGGAAGAAATGGCGGCCCAGACCAGTACTTTTTGAGGATGCAAGGACGATGGGACTGCAACATGGGGCTTTTCGGTTCCCCATATGCGCCAGTTCTGTTTATTGACAAAGCCATCCAGGTAAAAATAAGCTTCGTCAGTAAACCAAATGCTGCCCACATGCATATCGCCGTCATCAATCCTGTGCACTATATCGTTAGCGAATGTCTCTCGTGCAGCAATGGTAGCGGCGCTGAGGGGTTGCCGCGTTTGAAATTTGTATGGATAGAGGTGTAAACTCTGGCGCATGAGACGATACGTGGACGTTGGCGTCATTTGGACCGCAGCTGCAACACGGCGAACGGAAACCCGAGGCCGCTGTTGGATCACCTGCTGCACTAGCTGCGCGTTGCCCTCTGTGGTTGCCGTACGCGGTCGCCCTACCTTTCCAGTACGCTCATCCGTCACATTCCCAGTCCGTTGAAATTTATTTATTGTATCGCTTTTCGGTCCTTTGGTTACATTAAACCTCCGTTGAAAACTTCGTCTTGTTGCAACAACACTGTGTTCTAGGCGGTGGAATTCCAACACCAGAAAAATCCTATGTTCTAAGGAATAAACCATGTTGTCTACAGCACACTTGCACATTGTGAACAGCACACGCTTACAGCAGAAAGACGACGTACAGAATGGCGCATCCACAGACTGCGTTGTCTTCTATATCTTTCACATCACTTGCAGCGCCATCTGTTGTTGAAAATTGTAACTACTGTAATTTCGAAAGTTTCTCCACCTGAAAATGTACTGTTGTCCCAAGCATATTGCAACAAACAGTGTATTTCTATCGCTGCTCGTTTAGTTTTTATTGACGTTTCAAATATACTGGTCATTTTTGAAACACCCTGTATGAATGCTGCAAGCCACCATACAGTGCAGGGCAGAAAGTATGACACACTATTACTAATAATTTCCTTTTCGTCTCCACTCAGTAATAGAATGAGGGAAATGCGGCTGTCTAAAGGCTTTCATAGGAGCCCTAACTCCTCAGATCTTATCTTCATAGTTTTACGCTAAATTTACATTGGAAACAGTAGAACTGAGCTGCAGCTGGCCTCAAATACTGGATCTCTTAATTTCTGCTATAGTGCCACATGAAATGGACTTCATCATTGCTCCAGGGATTCCCATTTGAGTTCAAGAAGCATCTCCATAACACTTGCATGCTTGTTGAACCTACCAGTAACAAATCTAGAAGCACACCTATGAATTTCTTCAGTTTCTTCCTTTAACCTGATCTGGTGGGGATCCAAAAGACTTGAACAGTGCTCCAGAATAGGTTGCACTAGCATTCTATAAGCATATCCTTTATGGATGAACTACATTCCCAACATTCTCTCAATAAAACCAAGTTGATCATTTGACTTCCCTACCACCAACCTCTTCCCCCCATGAACCATGGACCTTGCCGTTGGTGGGGAGGCTTGCGTGCCTCAACGATACAGATAGCCGTACCATAGGTGCAACCACAATGGAGGGTTATCTGTTTAGAGGCCAGACAAACGTGTGGTTCCTGAAGAGGGGCAGCAGCCTTTTCAGTGGTTGCAGGGGCAACAGTCTGGATGATTGACTGATCTGGCCTTGTAACACTAACCAAAATGGCCTTGCTGTTCTGGTACTGCAAACGGCTGAAAGCAAGGGGAAACTACAGCCGTAATTTTTCCCGAGGGCATGCAGCTTTACTGTATGATTAAATGATGATGGCATCCTCTTGGGTAAAATATTCCGGAGGTAAAATAGTCCCCCATTCGGATCTCCAGGCGGTGACTACTCAAGAGGACGTCGTTATTAGGAGAAAGAAAACTGGCACTCTACGGATCGGAGCGTGGAATGTCAGATCCCTTAATCGAGCTTGTAGGTTAGAAAATTTAAAAAGGGAAATGGATAGGTTAAAGTTAGATATAGTGGGAATTAGTGAAGTTCGGTGACAGAAGGAACAAGACTTTTGGTCAGGTGAATACAGAGTTATAAATACAAAATCAAATAGGGGTAATGCAGGAGTAGGTTTAATAATGAATAAAAAAATAGGAGTACAGGTAAGCTACTACAAACAGCATAGTGAACGCATTATTGTGGCCAAGACAGACATGAAGCTCACACCTACTAAAGTAGTACAAGTTTATATGCCAACTAGCTCTGCAGATGATGAAGAAATTTATGAAATGTATGATGAGATAGAAGAAATTATTCAGGTAGTGAAGGGTGACGAAAATGTAATAGTCATGGGTGATTGGAATTCGATAGTAGGAAAAGGGAGAGAAGGAAACATAGCAGGTGAATATGGACTGGGGCTAAGAAATGAAAGAGGAAGCCGCCTGGTAGAATTTTGTGCAGAGCATAACTTAATCATAGCTAACACTTGGTTCAAGAATCACGAAAGAAGGTTGTATACATGGAAGAACCCTGGAGATACTAAAAGGTACCAGATAGATTATATAATGGTAAGCCAGAGATTTAGGAACCAGGTTTTAAATTGTAAGACATTTCCAGGTGCAGATGTGGACTCTGACCACAATCTCTTGGTTATGAACTGTAGATTAAAACTGAAGAAACTGCAAATAGGTGGGAATTTAAGGAGATGGGACCTGGATAAACTGAAAGAACCAGAGGTTATGCAGAGTTTCAGGGAGACCTTAAGGGAACAATTTACAGGAATGGGGGAAAGAAATACAGTAGAAGAAGAATGGGTAGCTTTGAGGGATGAAATAGTGAAGGCAGCAGAGGATCAAGTTGGTAAAAAGACGAGGGCTAATAGAAATCCTTGGGTAACAGAAGATATATTGAATTTAATTGATGAAAGGAGAAAATATAAAAATGCAATAAATGAAGCAGGCACAAAGGAATACAAACGTCTCAAAAATGAGATCGACAGGAAGCGCAAAATGGCTAAGCAGGGATGGCTAGAGGACAAATGTAAGGATGTAGAGGTTTATCTCACTAGGGGTAAGATAGATACTGCCGACAGGAAAATTAAAGAGACCTTTGGAAAAAAGAGAACCACTTGCATGAATATCAAGAGCTCAGATGGAAGCCCAGTTCTAAGCAAAGAAGGGAAAGCAGAAAGGTGAAAGGAGTATATAGAGGGTCTATACAAGGGCGATGTTCTTAAGGACAATATTATAGAAATGGAAGAGAATGTAGACGAAGGTGAAATGGAAGATATGATACTGTGTGAAGAGTTTGACAGAGCACTGAAAGACCCAAGGCAAAACAAAGCCCCGGGAGTAGACAACATTCCATTAGAACTACTGACAGCTTTGGGAGATCCAGTCCTGACAAAACTCTACCATCTGGTGAGCAAGATGTATGAGACAGGCGAAATACCCTCAGACTTCAAGAAAAATATAATAATTCCAATTCCAAAGAAAGCAGTTGTTGACAGATGTGAAAATTACTGGACAATCAGTTTAATAAGCCACTGCTGCAAAATACTAACACGAATTATTTACAGAGAAATGGAGAAACTGGTATAAGCCGACCTCAGGGAAGATCAGTTTGGATTCCGTAGAAATGTTGGAACACGTGAAGCAATACTGACCCTACGACTTATCTTAGAAAATAGATTAAGGAAAGGCAAACCTATGTTTCTAGCATTTGTAGACTTAGAGAAAGCTTTTGACAATGTTGATTGGAATACTCTCTTTCAAATTCTGATGGTGGCAGGGGTAAAATACAGAGAGCGAAAGGATATTTACAATTTGTATAGAAACCAAATGGCAGTCATAAGAGTCGAGGGGTATGAAAGGGAAGCAGTGGTTGGAAGGGAGTGAGACAGGGTTGTTGCCTGTCCCCAATGTTATTTAATCTGTATATTGAGCAAGCAGTAAAGGAAACAAAAGAAATGTTCAGAGTAGTAATTAAAATCCATGGAGAAGAAATAAAAACTTTGAGGTTCGCCGATGACATTGTAATTCTGTCAGAGACAGCAAAGGACCTGGAAGAGCAGCTGAATGGAATGGACAGTGTCTTGAAAGGAGGATATAAGATGAATATCAACAAAAGCAAAACGAGAATAATAGAATGTAGTCAAATTAAATTGCGTGATGCTGCAGGAATTAGATTAGGAAATGAGGCACTTAAAATAGAAAATGAATATTGCTATTTGGGGAGCAAAATAACTGATGATGGTCGAAGTAGAGAGGATATTAAATGTAGACTGGCAATGGCAAGGAAAGCATTTCTGAAGAAGAGAAATTTATTAACTTCGAGTATAGATTTAAGTGTCAGGAAGTCGTTTCTGAAAGTATTTGTACGGAGTGTAGCCATGTATGGAAGTGAAAGATGGACGATAAATAGTTTGGACAAGAAGAAAATAGAAGCTTTCGAAATGTGGTGCTACAGAAGAATGCTGAAGATTAGATGGGTAGATCACATAAATAATGAGGAGATATTGAATAGGATTGGGGAGAAGAGGAGCTTGTGGCACAACTTGACTAGAAGAAGGGATCGGTTGGTGGGACATGTTCTGAGACATCGAGGGATCACCAATTTAGTATTGGAGGGCAGCATGGATGGTAAAAATCGTAGAGGGAGACCAAGAGATGAATACACTAAGCAGATGCAGAAGGATGTAGGCTGCAGTAGGTACTGGGAGATGAAGAAGGATAGAGTAGCATGGAGAGCTGCATCAAACCAGTCTCAGGACTGAAGACCACAACAACAACAACAACCATCAACCTGACATGCTCATTCCATTTCATATCACTTTGAAATATTATGCCTGGATATTTCACTGATGTGACTGTGAAGCTGCATCCTACTCATGCTTTATTCAAACATTATAGGATTACCCTACTCATCTGTATTACCTGACATTTTTCTACATTTACAGCAAGCTGCCATTCACAACAGCAGCTAGAAATTCTGTCTAAGTAGTTTTGTATACTACTACAGTCACTCAATGATGACATGATCTTCGTCCATACAAAAGACTAATGGGGTATTGGAAGAGTCTGCAGAAACTGTTAAGGGTGTGATTACACAAGTCTATTGGTAATGAGCCCAAGCACCTCCAAATCATACCCAGTCATGGGAATAGTGGAACATGTTTACTACTGGTACACAGGTAGCAATTTAACCCTTAATCTTAAAAACATCATATTATACAATTAAAAATAATTACAAGTAATATATGTTACATGATGTCTTTTGTGACTGTAACAAAAGTCTTATTTAGACATTCTGTTTACTTTATTTCACAGAATCTTCAATGGAAATGAGGCATAAGAACAGCAAATGTCAACATGTAAATAAAAATAACCTACAGATACCAGAAGTAGATATAAATAGACATACACTGACACCATCTGTGAAGGCTCTGGGCATTCACAGACATAATAGAGGTGACCCCAGCATGTGGACAAGATAATAAAAAAGCTCAGTTCTTCATAAACCTCTCTCACTTGGTTGACCTGCAGACAGGAGTACTATTATACTTTGTATACTGTCACTCAGTTCTACCCTTGGCATTTTTTCCTGGGGCACTGCAACCTAAGATGAAAAATGCACCTATCCTGCAGAAACAGACAATAACAATATTGTGTAAAGTTGATATCTGATGATCTTGCAGAAGCCTCTTCAAGGATTCAGCAATTCTTACACTTACATGTCAGTACACATATTACCTAAGGATATTTGTGGTTATTAACAAGAATCAGCTTATGATGAATTCAACTATTCACACCCACAACACTAGAAGAAGAATAATTTCCATATAGCCTATGGATCCCTCTCTAGAGTTCAGAATGCAGTTTTATATTCTTTTGAAAGAGTCTAAGGCAGGTTACCAGTGGACATCAGGTCAGAAATAGAAAATCCCCAAACATACACATCCAAAGTAAAAGAATATCTCATTAGCTACTGCTTTATATTCAAGAATATAAATTCCATTTGACTCCAATATTCGTATTAGATAAAGTCCACTTTCTATCAGTTTAAAGAAATCTGACAGTTGAATTTGTGAAGTTAAACATAAGTATTTTGTTTCAGGTATTAGACATAAACAGCAGTTGAGCAGTATGAATTGGATAAGGAGAGGACAGTGGCTTTGCTGAAAGTAGCTTTTATACCTAAACAGACCCAAAGCTACCTTAAAGCAATCACCTTAATTACTGTTTGAATTGTTAGTGCAATCATAATTTTTTGTTACTTTATGGAAGTATCAGGCAGTGATTTCTTTTGGCCATTCATGAACAATTTGCCACTTTTTACAATCCTGATGGCTCCCTTTCCTGATGGGATTTACGGAACACAATGTGAATGATGAATATACCATTACCAGATATCTGACTACAGCCAGAAAATCATCATTTGTAGAACAGTGCTAGTGGGAGAATTACTGTTCTGCAAGTGTAATTTGAAATAAACATTTCTGCTGTGTTTCTGTTTCTTCGAGGGACAAACTATGTGTGGAAAGAAAAGCACAAATTTGACATGAGTTTCACTGACAAATTAAAAACAAGCCTCTATGATTAAAATTTAAACAGAAGATAATGTGCTTTCAATATCATTAAAGGGAAGCTCATAAAAATAATGATAGTTCTACTGCACTGAAAGCAAAAATATTGCTAGCAAATTTAATCTTCCTTGACAAACAGTTGGGTTGAACAGAATAAAATTTTATAAATAGCCTGATAATAATGGTAGTAACCAAGGAATACACAAAACCAATCCAAGCCACACAAATATGACTTTATTCATAATCTCTGTACAATAACAGAAATAAGCCTCCCAGGACTGCATGAGACACAGAACAACTGATGTGCACAATACAAATCAGAATAACATAGAGAGGATCAGTTAGTGCTGCTCTGTGCAAATATATGCATGAGTAACTGGCAATCATCACAGTGGAGACCTCACCATGAGCATTCAGCTCACACGTGACCTCCAGTGACCAGCACACACTGATACAGATTGAAGCATATTTAAGTGTAAATGCAGAGTGACACCACATACAGTGCACTCAAACCCAAAAGCACTAGTAGCAGGATGCAGCAGACCACACCCTCTTGCAAAGTGGGTGCCCTGGCAGAGGAGGAGATGCTGGTGGACCAGCGAGAGACACATACATCAGCTCCGGTGGTGACAGAGGGGGTGGGATGATGTGCTAACTGGGCACCAGAGCATAGGGCTAGAATTTGTGAGGATGCATACACAAGGAAGTGGGTCCCTGTCACATCCAACGGCAGCATCAGAGAGGAAGGTACCATTGCTGTAGCATCTCCTTTTCTTTTCTCCCAGTAACTCACCAAAAAATCTTAACACAAGCTTTAAATAAAAATTTAATTCTAGCATTACTGAGGATGAGGAACCGGGGAATATGAATCACTCACAAGCTTCACTTTAAGTGTGCATTTATTGCAACACAACCAGTTAAACACCAACAATTACATGTTGTACATTAGGTAGGTCACAGCTTAACTGGCAACAATTTACAGAAAACAGATTAAGACTTTCAAATTTAGAAAATTTAAATTCCACAAAAATTAGGGAATAAACAGTTAAACTGGAGAACAACTTGGTTCAGATTTTACTGGTATACATTGTAACATTGAAACACTTTTTGATGAGATAAATCGTAGAACATGGAGAACTAAGCAAATTCCCATGTTACAGGAAGCTGGATCAGTTAGTTTAATTTGAGAATGGTATTTCAGTGGGCTCACTTAAACACTACATGAAACAGGATGAATCTAGCACCCATTAAAAGGGGCATATACATTAAATCATGGAAATAGCACAATGAATTTAAAGATAACATATATACATATGCAACTCTGTTTCTCCTTGAACAATTCAGCATATAAAAGGGGTTATAGGATCAAATTGGCCGTGTAAAACCCACTTAATAAACTCGACTACAATAAGTTACTGCCTAAGCTATATAAAACTGTATATATATATATGATCAAAGGGATCCTAATGGACCAGCGCTCGCCTAAAGCTAGCTTGAGGAATTAAACCCCTCCCTAAAGCTAAGTCAGGTAAAGAATGGGTAAGATTGACCTCCACAAAGTACTAAACTCATTAATTAACCAAAAAATAAATAAAAACATCGCCTGTCAAAACCCCACTTCACAAGCGGGACAAGTTTTGCATAATTTAAAGTATTAAATAGTTATTTAACTAATTAACTAAAATCTCCTGGAAAACAGGATAAACAAATTACACAAACGCAAATTTAAGTCACACTTATCTTGGTTGCTTGACGTGCATCTTGAGTGGTATGGGACTTGCCGTTATCGATTCAAACAAACCCAGGACTCAACCACAAAACAAGAAGAATTTATTTCTAATACATTGGGCTGAATATTAATACTGAAATGAACCCAGCAGCACACAGTGGAAGAAACAGAAGAGTATACTGAAACGTCTGATAGGAACAGTCAACAGTAGTGATGACGAATAACTTTGGCAATATGGCCAGGTTACTGAATCACCTTTTTAGCGGAATGTGAATGTCAACCGCTGCTGAACAAAGGCGTATGATAGGTCTTACTTTGATTGATGCACACACCGACCAATAGCTACCAGGACCGGGACACAGTCTTGCTTGATAGGTATTACTTTGATTGATGCACACTCCGACACATAGCTACCGGTACTGAGAGGCAGTCTTGATTCCACACTGGCAAAATGGAGGAAACACAACTGATAGAATGCCCATAAGGTCTTGAATTAGACGCCTCTATTCAGACCCAAAGCCAGTAACCTTCTTGAGGCCATGTACACACTAGACGTAACACCAACAACTGTCGCACTACTTGCGACCACTCGCCGCTGCCGACTTTCCCGTTCACCCCCATCTGTGCATGCAATGAGGAACCACTTCACGCAGAGCACACAGCACCCCCTTGGGGTCGCTAGTCAACAAAAGATGGTGCATGGTGGGAATTCAAATTAACACAGCAAGTGACATTAAGAGGCAGAGGAATCGAACTGTGAAGAACACACAGTTCAATTGCCATCTCTGTGTCATCATCAGCAGGCTGGTACCAGTGCAGAAGAGACAAGGCTGGGCCTACAGGCAATGATGGCTGAGGCAACAATGGTGAGGGGGCCAGTGGAGGGGGCTCGATCAGAACAGAAGGCTGAGGCAACAGACGTGAGATAAGACCACTTGGTACTAGGAAGCTAGAGCCCTAGGGTGCCAGATATGGAGGAGGCACCCATTGGGACAGGGAGCATCTCCACAACAGACAAAGACAGGCTTGAGGCTGAGGGCAGGAGTGCGGGCTGCAGTGAAGGGGGGGCACACCTGCGAAATGGTACCTGCCAATGGTGAACAGGGCACCAGTAGATCAAAGTGGTATGCCCCCAGCCCATTGGCCATACAGATGTAACAGGGGCATAGTGTCCCTGGTGGTGGACAACACTGGAAGGTATCCGTTCCGGCAAATGACCAAATCCTTGCGCCCACACCAGCAATCTCAAGTGTGAGGCAGCCACACAAACATGACTACAGCAGGTGCTGTGCAGGCTGCAGGAGTTGGAGGAGTGTGCTTGGCTGCTGACCACGAAGCAACTCAGCTGCGCTTTGCTCCTGCATGAAGTGATAATTGCTCAGAAAATGGAGGAGGGCATCGCCCAGCACAGAATCCCCAAATAACTTATTCATTTGGGCCCTGAACATATGCACCAGCCATTCTGTCTCACCATTTGATTGCGGGTTGACTGGTGGAGCTGTAACACGATAAATGCTGTAATGGGAACAAAATATTTGAAAGAAGCGAGAAAAGAGCTGGGGCTAGTTATTGGAAACTAAGATACAGGGAAAGCCCTCAATAGAAAAACCCTAAAATCATATAAACTGTGACCTCAGGCAACATCAGCGCACACCTGTGAAAAGATGTAAACCATGAAAATGCATCCACAATCAAGAGTCTATAGGAATTCAAGGATAGATCCATAAAGTCTACATGAATGCATTCCCATGGCTGGCATGGGGAAGGCCAGGGGAACAAAGACATCCTGGGAGCTGGCTGTTGTGCACACTACTCACATGCCACAACAAAATGGACGATTTTGCCATCAATCCCTGGCCAGAAAACATGTCTCCTAGCTAACAGTTTAGTGCATGAAACTCCCCAATGACTCTAGTGGAGAAGATGTAGAACCTCACCCGTAACACAGTGGGTATGACTACTCTGGGAGAGAGGTCATTCATGGACAACAGCAAAATACCACCAAAAACAGAGGGGTGATACTGTGAGGAAAAATAGCTGCACTGGGGGTCTGAAGCCTGATCTGGTGATTTACTTGGACAGCCTTGTTGAACAAACCAAACCACTTGTGCAGAACTGAGTTGGCAGCAACGGCAACTGCTAAGCAGGAGTTCTTAATTGGAAAACCCTCAATTGCAGCCTGTGTTTCAGTATCAGAATGGAAGCAAAGCAAATCTTCAGGATAAAAGTTGGGATCAGGACCCAAAGGAAGCCAGGACAAGGCACGTTTAAACAAAGGCTGAAAATGGATTTCATAATTGTAATGAGACAAGAGCAGCACCCAACGTTATAGGTGGTCTGGTGCCTTGTCAGGAACAGAAGTGTGAGGATCAAAAAAGGAAACCAAGGGTTTATGTTCAGTAATAAGGGAAAACTTGGAGCCATACAAGAAAAGATGAAATTTCCAGAGAGCATAGATGATGGTAAGAGCCTCTTTTTCCACCTGAGAGTAATGCTGCTGGGCCAGAGCGAAAGATTTAGAGGCAAAACCAATTAGTCATTCAGAGACATCAGCATATTGGTGTTCTAGGACCATGTGCAGCTGTACTGTGAGACATCAGTCATCAGAACTATGTGTTGGTTTGCGTAGAATGTAGTTAAACAAGGGGCCAAGAGTATTTCAGATTTCAAAATTTGAGAAGTACATTTGCAGTCCAGGCTCCAGCAAAAAGATCCAGTCTTGCATAAAAAGGCATGCAATAGGTGGGCCAATGTGTCTGCCCAAGCAGAAATTATGGTAGTAGGCTATCTTCCCAAGGAACGCCTGAAGCTCCTTCGTGGACAAGGGGCTAGGAATAGATGTAACAGTGGAGATGTGGTCTGGCAGAGTGTGAACACCATCCTGTGATACCTCAAACCCAAAATGAACAATAGAAGGTTGAAACAACTGAAATTTCACAAGGTTACACCATAAGCTGGCACACTGTAAAACAGAAAACAAAGTGCGCAAATTTTTCAAGTGATCGGCCATGGAGGAGCCATGACAACAGTATCATCCAGATACTTAATGAAACCTGGGGCAGACATAGTCAATTGCTCTAAAAATCATTGGAAAATAGCAGGAGTGACAGCCATACTAAAAGGAAAGTGAAAATATTGATAGAGACCAAAATCAGTATTTAAAACCAGAACTTGCTGAGACTCATCATCCATAGGAATGTGTACTTACACTTCAAAAAAATCAATTTTAGAAAAGTACTGGCCACCTGATATTTTTGACAACAGTTCCTCCTGGCATGGGAGAGGATACATATCCACAATTGACTGCACGTTGATCGTAGCACTGAAGTCACCACAGAGGCAAAGTTTCCCAGCGGCTTCTGAACTAAAACAAGTTGTGATGACCATTCACTAGCCATAATAGGTTGAACTATCCCTAGAGGCTGAAGTCTGTCCAGTTCTGTTTTCACTGAATGTTTCAGGGTGACAGGAATAAGATGTGACTGACAAAAACAAGGCTGACTCATGGATCTCAAAGAAATTTGAGTGGAAAAATTCATAGCACACGCCATACCTTCTGAAAACAAGTATAAAACCTCCTCACACAGTGTGTCCAATTAGTAATAGGGTACCTCATCAGACACAAGATGAACTGCATTGGTGACAAAATCAAAATGCCTGAAATGCGTCCACATTGAACAAGTTCTCAACATTGGCATCAGCAACTACCAAAAATGAAATGGAACAGACTACTTACTTGTAAGAAACAGATGCTGTAAATTGTCCTAACAGTGCAATCTTCCATTTTTTTATAACTTAGCAGCTTCTACATGATTGGTGCCAATGGCAGCAAGTGTAAACTCACATAGGTTTGAGAATTCAATAATGTTACTGCAGCATCTGTGTTGACCTGCAGCTGGAGAAATTGGCAAAAAACACTGAACTCTATAAACAATTTGGGAGAAGCCACCAACATTGGAGTCACACAGTTTACAGCCATTTCCACATCCTGAGCAACATTCAGTGAACAACATATGGAGGTGATGTGGCCTTTCTTCTGGCAAGCATTACATATAGCCCAGCAGTTAGGGCATGCCAGACATTTGTGCTGGACATAATAGAAAGGACAAGACAGAGACAGAGAATGCAGACGCTGGTGCTGTTGTGGTCATGTATGCTTGGGCCACTCTTGGTTATCTCTTTGGTGTGCCCACAGTTTTATAACTGCCATTGCTGCTTCCTAGTGCAAGCTGTATGTCATCCTAGTGGGCATATCTCGTGACAATACTGCCACATTGCCCCACACTTCAAGTTGGTCATCTGTTGCCTGAGAAACTTCAGAAGATTGTTAAATTTGCAGAACTTCTGCCAACAGGGCATTATCACAAAGTAAAGCCTTCTGGCACACTTCCTTGTCTGAAGCACCCAGAGTCTGCATAAGAGACATTAAGGGCATCAGTAACGAATTGACACTTACAGCTAAGGCCATAACGTTTGGCTGCCCAGGCCCTGTATGACTGTTCTAGTTTCTTGCAGCATTGGTAGAACTCATGGTGCTATGACATGTGTTTGGTTCCATAGTAGTTGGACAACATGCTGCACATGTTACCAAAAGTGAGAGCTGCTAGATCTCATAAACTGGCAAGATGACACAGCAACTGATACACCTTAAGAAGAATCTGCAAGAGGAAGAAGGCTTCGCAAAAATTCGAATCTGTCACACAGAAAGCCAAAAACTGCAGTCTGAGTCTGTTTTATAAGCTTCCCAACTCTCAAATGAATCATCGTATGGAGGAAAAGTGGATCGATGGACCAGTAGTATAGTAACCTGTCTGCCAATGGAAGCCAACAAAGTGGTCGCAACCAAAGTAAGTTTTTCAGACAGGGCCTGTAGCAATGGCATCCATAAAGGATAAATCCAATAAAACTACTATTAAAGATCACACATGCAGAAACAGTTCCAAACTCATTTCCAGCTGTATAGTAAGAAAATAATACACAAAAATGATCCAAGTCACACAAATGTGTCTTTATTCATATCTTCTGAACAATAATGGACATAGACCTCTCAGGACTCCACAAGAAACAGAACAACGAATGTGGGTGATATAAACTATAATAACATAGATATGGTCAGTCAGCACTGCTCTGCACATATATATACACGAGTCACCAGCAGATGGCCAGGCAGAGATCACACCGCATGCATGTCTCCCACAGGCAGCCTCCAGCAGCTGGCCCACAATGATACAGTTGGTGGCCAATTCAAGTGCACACATGCAGCAACACCACACTCGGCACACTCACACTCACATGCTCTAGTAGTGGGATACAGCAATAACATTAACAGAACTAATAGCAGTAAACTATTTTTAGGGGTATTATACTTTAAACAAGGAATTCTGTGTTCAAAAAATAGTGTAAAGACATTAATTTCAGTCCTTTCACACATCAATGTACATCCAAAAACAATAACATTTGTAATTAAGTCTTCTAATAAAAACATTTATATATTTGCCAAGGTCACTATGTTAATAAATTAGTGGTTTACTGGCTTTGGCAATATATTTCACCATCTTTAGATCTATACAAAGTAAACATGCTGAGGTTATATGCATAATGCAACACAAAATACACAGTATGGCATACATAAAAACTCAATGATAAAAATTATGTATCATAAAACTGGACATTGTTAGTTACATCATACATGATTTAAATCACTCTATCACAAGAACAGCATACAATTTGCTGTAAGACAATAAGTCTCATAAAATTCATGGACAGATGCAGTCGAAACTTAAGATATAATAATGAATACATCTAATAAGTAAAATTAAATAAAAACATGCCATAAGAAAGTCGAGGCATTACAATAACATACCAAATGTTCAATCATACTGTATGCACAACTTTGGAATTTTTATGGCATGCATAAAATATATACGTGTCACATAATGTCATTTCATGGGTTAATGAAATGTTGGCTATGACAGAGTAACTGATGACTAGACAAAGAAAATGCTAAGTGCTGAGATGTACCACCAGGTGGCAGACCCCAATGCATCATGTCAATCAGAAATAATGTAATAGGACTCTGTGTCTGTATAACATTATAGTTAACTAAGAAGGGAGGCAGAGGTGGGAGGGGGGAGTAGGGGGAACTACACAGTTGACATTTACAGGGAAACCAAGAATGATCTGTTCTTATTGGCCAGTTTTGCTGCAAGTGAAGGTTGACAAATTTCACAACTGTATAATATGAAATATGAAAAAATCTACCATATAATGTATGGTAGCTATATAAAATACATTTCATGTATATATTTTTTAAAATATGCACCAGTTTCAAGCTGTACATACCAAATAATTCTGATTATTAAGTTTACATCTGTACATCAATGTGCCTTCACTGTATAAGCAAATTTGTAGTTGGTTTGCAACCATGAGGCACAATTTTTGAAAATACATAGTGTGGCTAGCTACATAAGGGAAATTACCATAAGTTTGACTTATCAGCTGACTATGTTATACAAATGCAGTGATACTTCATTTTGACTCCATAAATAATTCAAGTTAACAGCAAAACATTGTTTTATTTACTAATTGTAACATTATCTGTCATATACTACTGTGTTTGTGAGATATGTGTACACTGATGGAAAACAGATCACAACACTCAAAAATAGTTAACACAGAGGAATGAAATTTCAGGAATATATTTGTCTAGGTAACAAGCTATAGTGATTAACATTGCAAGATCACAGGTTAATGGAAGCATGAGATAAGCTGTTGAACATATGAAATTCTGGTACATTAATAACCAGTGTAACCATCAGAGTGGTGAATGCAATGGAGTTCCATCTGTGTTGCATTTGGTCAGTCAATACAGGGGCAGTTAACGCTGTTTGTGGATGATGGAGTTGTCATCTGATGATGTCTCATAACAGAAACTCATTTCCAAAAGGTGCCAAATACATAAAATCTAATTTAACAGGAGAGACAAATAAAAGATGTTTTACAACCACATTAGCATCAGAATATGTTTCATAGAATTTTTGTTGTACTAAGACAGATTCGAGACACGTTACATCAAATATCTCTCTTAAATATTTATTTGTTTAATTGTTATTCCATAAATAAAAATAGATTCAGCACCTTCTGGAAGAAAATTGTGCTTTGTTTAGTAACTATTGTTCTGGAATTTCTGTTGGTGAGTCACATCATTCATCTGATATATTAGACTCCATTATTTAATTAAAAACTCACAATGAACATAACAAAATGGCACAAACTTCCTTATAACATACAATGTCATGTAAACAAATGTCAGCCATATTCTTGGAAACAAAATAAGACTGGATTTGATACTCTTGACCATGAACAGCAAGTCTTAAGGGGAAGTACATTTTGGGTACAGTACATTTTGGCATACATAATAGTTGTTATTACACAGGTAACGGTTACTTCACTTTCCAATTTTTTAGATTTGGTACCTTTTGGAAATGAGCTTCTCGTATGTGCCCAATTGGAGACAGATCTGGTGATCATGCAGGCCAAGGCAACACATTGATGCTCTGTACAGCACATTGGGTTCTAAAGGCAGTATGTGGGTGATCATTATCCTGTTGAAAAACACACCCTGGATGTTTGTTCATGAATGGTAGCACAACAAGTCAAATCACCAGACTGACATAGGTGTGCTGTCAGGGAGCGTGAGATAATTGTGAGAGTGCTCCTGCTGTCATATGAAATCACAACCCAGTCCATAACCACAGATGCAGACAGGTGGTTGCAGGAAATCAACTGACCTTCTCCTGACCAACACATGGCCATCACTGGCACTGAGGCAGAACCAGCTCTCATCACACAACACAGCGGAACTCCATCCAGCCCTCCAGTGATATCTAAGTTGACACCACTGAAGCCACATGGTTGTTTTGGATCAATGGGATGCATGTTACAGGGCATCTGGATTGGAAATGTCCTTGAAGTAACTGATTTCTAACAGATTGTTGTGTCACTGTGGGGGCAACTGCTACTC
This sequence comes from Schistocerca cancellata, assembly GCF_023864275.1. Taxonomy (NCBI): domain Eukaryota; kingdom Metazoa; phylum Arthropoda; class Insecta; order Orthoptera; family Acrididae; genus Schistocerca; species Schistocerca cancellata. The sequence goes on from NC_064626.1 coordinate 731,652,973, forward strand.
AGACTGCTGCTGCAGATGCAGTAAAATGCAACAGAGCCATACCACAAACACAATGGTCTTCTCTTTTGGTAGCGCCATGCGGTCATCTGGAGCCTACTCCTCTCATGATTGTACATTCTCGTGACCACTACTTCCAGTAATCACATACAGCAGCTACATTCCCACCAAGTCTTTCTGCAATATCAAAGGAATAAGATCCAGCTTCTCGTAGCCTTATTACATAAATTTGTTCAGCCTCAATGAGATGTTGATAATGGTTTCTCTGTTGCCTTAAAGGCATTCTTGACTAAGATCAACTCACCACGTCCAGTCTGAAAGGCCACTAATGCCCACAACTATCTATTTAAAGCCAATCTGATTTGATTTTTTAAATTAGTGCCATTCATGCGACTGGCTTGAAATTTGAATAGACATCATCTTTCAGATGTAGAAACATGCCTATTGACTTTTGTTTACCTCACACAACTCCTTCTTTCTACAGGGAGTGACAAAATGATCTGGCGGTTTTTGCTGCTGCACATTTGAGCAAGTAGGTAGTGATGGGCGGTGGGAATAGGCGCATTTCAGAGCCTACACATGGACATTTTTAGTAGCCATGGAGAAATTGTTGGTAGAGCATCACACATTTGTTGTTGAGGTGTTTTTAAGTGGCGATTCATGTGTGGCTGTGCAGTGGCAGTCTCGTAGGCATTTTAATTTAAGTCCACGAGAAAAAGTTCCAACACGTAACACAATTATACTATGGGTGAGTAACTTCAGAACCACTGGTTCAGCACTGAAATGGAAGTTGACAGGCCATCCAAGGTCAACCCGCATGCCACAGAATATCAATAGAGTAAGAGAAGCTGTGGAAGCCAGTTCTCGGCAGCCAACCCGTAAACAAGCTGCTGCTTTGCATGTCTGACTGCTCAGTAAGGTGAATTTAGTGGTTTGATCTGCATTTCCATCCATACAAAATGGATATTTTTCAGCAGTTGAAGCCCAATGACTATGCAAAGCGAAAAACATTTTTAGAGTAAATGATTGATTTGATGGCAGCTGAAAAAGTTTTCATGATGAGTGGCAAGGTGCATTTTCATCTGGATGGTTACGTAAACAAACAGGACTTCCATTATTGGTCAGCTACAAATCATGAAGAACTGCAAGAGCATCCTCTGCATAGTCTTAAGGTTGGTTGGTTGGTTTGGGGAAGGAGACCAGACAGCGTGGTCATCGGTCTCATCGGATTAGGGAAGGATGGGGAAGGAAGTCGGCCGTGCCCTTTCAGAGGAACCATCCCGGCATTGGCCTGGAGTGATTTAGGGAAATCACGGAAAACCTAAATCAGGATGGCCGGACGCGGGATTGAACCGTCGTCCTCCCGAACGCGAGTCCAGTGTCTAACCACTGCGCCACCTCGCTCGGTATAGTCTTAAGGTCACTGTGTGGTGTGGTGCAGCAAAAACTTGTGTCATTGGGCCATACTTCTCTGAAGAGAGTGGTCAAACTGTTGCAGTCATTTCATGTTATCTTTTGATGTTACAAAATTTCCTGGTCTCTGACTTTCAGAGAAAACATTTAGTGCTCAGTAGAATGTGGTTGCAGCAGGAGGGGGCCACTACCCGTACAGCCAATGAGGTGATGAGCTTTTTGAAAAGTTAAGTTTTGTGGCCAAATAATCTCACATTTTGGGAATATTGCATGGCCAGCACACTCCCCTCATCTAAGCGTTTGTGACTTTTTCTTCTGGGGTTTCTTGAAATCAAGAGTCTACACAAACAAGCCCCATACAAGGGCTGGCTTAAGGTGGCCATAACTCAAGAAATTGCCAACCTGTCTCCTGCAATGTTAGGAAAGGTGTTCAACAGCTTTTGTGCAAGACTTGAAAAGCGCTTCATCACAGGAGGGCACCATTTGAAGGACATCATCTTCAAGTCTTAAACTGATGAAATTGGTTGTTTCAATGTTATTTTCTTTCATTTCCATTAACACCATTCTGTGATAACTATTAAAACATTTTTTATGACTTTAAACATTTGTGTTACTTGTACTTTTCAGATCTTTTTGCCACACCCTGTATTACAATTTTTTCCCCTCTCCCATCAGAGTATATCATTACCATGTATTATAAGTATTGTGCTGCTACTATTTTCATAATACCTGTGACATCTACCAAGTGCGAGTATTTTATTGGTACTAAGGTACAACATACAATCGTACAAGAGTAACATCTTGTAGCATGCTAATGATTTGACCAAACTGGAGTGATGCCCTTTAGCTCACAGTCTAAATTCTAAATAAAATCTCGCAAGCATAATAACGGGAAACAAGAAAATCCATGACAATTGGAGAATGTTGATTTTATACTTTCATACTGTAGACTTAAACTAAACAACAAGAAAACATATACTAAAGTTTACAAAACTCTGTATATGCAGCCTATGGTATCATTAACTCATTTCTGCTTCAAGTTTTAAAAAGTTTAAAAATGTAAGACTTCTTTACATCAACAGCTACGAAAACACTAGTTTCACAACACATCGTCAACATATCTACATCTACATCTACATCTACATACATACTCAGCAATCCACCATACAGTGCGTGGTGGAGGGTACCTCTTACCACAACTAGCATCTTCTCTCCCTGTTCCACTCCCAAACAGAACGAGGGAAAAATGATTGCCTATATGGCTCTTTACGAGCCCTAATCTCTCTTATATTATCTTTGTGGTCTTTCTGCGAAATGTAAGTTGGCGGCAGAAAAATTGTACTGCAGTCAGCCTCAAATGCTGGTTCTCCAAATTTCCTCAGTAGCAATTCATGAAAAGAACGCCTCCTTTCCTCTAGAAACTCCCACCCGAGTTCCTGAAGCATTTCCGTAACACTCGCGTGATGATCAAACCTACCAGTAACAAATCTAGCAGCCCGCCTCTGAATTGCTTCTATGGCCTCCCTCAATCCGACCTGATAGGGATCCCAAACGCTCGAGCAGTACTCAAGAATAGGTCGTATTAAACGTTTTATAAGCGGTCTCCTTTACAGATAAATCACATCTTCCCAAAATTCTACAAATGAACCAAAGACAACTATACGCCTTCCCCACAACTGCCATTACATGCTTGTCACACTTCATATCGCTCTGCAATGTTATGCCCAAATATTTAATCGATGTGACTGTGTCAGGCGCTACACTACTAATGTGACTGTGTCAAGCGCTACACTACTAATGGAGTATTCAAACATTACAGGGTTCTTTTTCCTATTCATCTGCATTAATTTACATTTATCTATATTTAGAGTTGGCTGCCATTCTTTACACCAATCACAAATCCTGTCCAAGTCATCTTGTATCCTCCTACAGTCACTCAATGATGACACCTTCCCGTACACCACAGCATCATCAGCAAACAGCCACACATTGCTATCCACCCAATGCAAAAGATCATTTATGTAGATAGAAAACAACAGCGAACCACCACACTTCCCTGGGGCACTCCAGATGATACCCTCACCTTCGATGAACACTCACCATCGAGGACAATGTACTGGGTTCTATTACTTAAGAAGTCTTTGAGCCACTCACATACTTGGGAACCAATCCCATATGCTCGTACCTCAGTTAGGAGTCTGCAGTGGGGCACTGAGTCAAACACTTTCCGGAAGTCATGGAATATGCCATCCGTCTGATACCCTTCATTAAACATTTACATCCATCTGGTAAAAAGAGACTTGCATCAGACATAAACAAAGCTTTTGATGTAATAATTCATGAAAACAGCTGTGAAAACATCACTCCGCTCATATACTGTATACATATATTGTATATGTGCGGATGGATATGTGGGTGTGCGAGTGTATACCTGTCCTTTTTTCCCCCTAAGGTAAGTCTTTCCGCTCCCGGGATTGGAATGACTCCTTACCCTCTCCCTTGAAACCCACATCCTTTCGTCTTTCCCTCTCCTTCCCTCTTTCCTGATGAAGCAACCTTGGGTTGCAAAAGCTTGAAATTTGTGTGTGTGTTTGTGTGGTTTTTATTGTCTATATCAACATACCAAAGCTTTCGTTTGGTAAGTTATAGCATCTTTGTTTTTAGATATATTTTTCCCATGTTGAATGTTTCCCTCTATTATATAAATAAACAATATCTTAGAAATAAGTTAAATGTTTTGCAGACTTTTGTAAATGATCATTCACCTCATGTAGTCGTGTAAACCAAGCATGGACTGAAATCTGAGGAAATTATTTACTTTAAACTAGATGACTACTTCCTAGGAAATAGCTACTGTAGACAGCACCATAAAGGTGGAGGTGCAGCAGTATTTGTTAGAGAGCAGCTCAAAGTAAATAAATTAAAGCATCTGGATCTGTATAATAATGAAGGCTTGACTGAAGTGACAGGCTTTGAACTCTATATCATAGGTTGTGGAAAGGGCATTTATCATCCACCAAAATCTGAGATACGGCATTTCATAGATAGTTTTAGTAGAATAGTGGGACACTGTGACCCAAACAAGGTAACAATACTTGGTGACTTGAATATAGAGGCAACATCTTGCAATAATCATAACAGCAGGCTAATAGATACCCTTAACTCCTATAATCTTATGAACGCCGTAAACTCAGGTACAAGAGTAACTCAGTTTACTTCTAGTAGAATAGTCTAAATAATACTAAGTAAAGAGGTAAAAGATAGTATTAGATGCTGGAATTTGGACTTCCACTACTCAGACCACAAATGTCAATTTGTAGACTATGAACACACAAGCATCCAAGAAAGGACTTAGGTCATAGAACATAAAAGAATACTTACAGAGAAAAACGTTAATGCTTTTAAAAGTAAACTAGCATCTGAGGAATGCCAACTAGTTCTCCAGCAAAAAGGGTCCGAATACAAATGTGCCAAATTTTATTTTTGCTGCCCAGTGATAGAAATGAAGAAAGTAGTAACTCACAAGCAAAATGTAATAAACATCAGACTGACTCTTCCAGCTTACATGATTAAACTCAGGCAAAATATCGAGAATCTAAGTGTGCTACATACGTCAATTAAATTACAAATATTTAAGGATAAGTACAATCAAGCTAAAAAACAATTTCAGAAACAGCTATCAAATTTAAGAAAACAGATCCTAGATAAGGAAATAGCTCAGTCAACAAATATAGGGAAGACTTCATGGAATATAATAAATAGATATCGTAAAGCCATCCCTAAGTTAGATGAACAAATTGACAGACTCCAACATGAAGGAAACCATATTAATGATCCAGATAAAATCTGCAATATATTTAATGAATATTTTATATCTTTAGCTGTGAATCTAGTTAATAACACAGGTCTGACTCGGATGGTAAAGCCCTATCCTAGGCAGGAAACTACTTTTGAATTTAAGGAAGTGAGTGTGGAAAAATAATAAATAACTTAAAGAATAAGCCATCTTCTGGCTGGGATGGACTGAGTAGTGTTATAATTAAAAAATGCAATTTGGAATTAGTTGGAAATTTACCCATATGATCAACAGTAGTATCAGGGAGCACACATTTCCAAATTTATTGAAGAAAGGTACAGTTAAACCTGTGCATGAAAAAGTATTGAAAAGAGCTATTTAATTTCACGCCCCTATCACTAATACCAATTTTTGGTAAAATATTTGAAATTTTTTGGTTGACACAACTTATTGATTATTTCACAAGAATATTTTACTAGCAGAAACACAGCATGGCTTCAGAAGGCATCACAGTCCCATTACAGCAATTACTGAATTTCTCCACAAGGTGTATGATGTCCTGGATGAGGGAATGCAGACAGCAGGGATATTTCCAGACCTCAATAAAGCAATTGACTCAGTGAACCTGAGCTATTATTTAGCAAACTGGAAACTTACAATATAAATGCCACACCCATAAAACTACTGATCACTTATCTAACGAATCGTAAGCACTGTACAAAGCTGGGTTATGGAATTAATGACCAGATCAAGCATTTCCAGTCCAACTATAAAACAATAAAACAAGGTGTACCTCAGGGCTCCGTATTGGGCCCTTTCCTTTTCCTGGTCTACATTAATGATTTAGAGGCACCTCTGTTCTCCTAATTAGTAAATTATGCAGATGATACCTCACTTTTGTTCTTTTGCTAACAAACTAATGACTTGACATTGGATGCAACAGATGGCTTAAGTCAAATAACTACTTACTTCCATGATCAACTTCTAAAAGTCAATATTAGCAAATCCCAGCTATTACCATTTAAACTTAGTAATCCATACCAAACCTGTATTGATAATATAAGTGGCATCACAAACGTATACACTGACAAATGTAAATTTTTGGGGATATACCTAGACAAAAATCTTAGATGGGTAGACCATATCAATTTTGTGTGTAATAAAATCAATTGATTGTTTGATTGATTTCTTTATTAATCCATGTAACAATTTACATTGTGTGGATTTCGTCAGCAAAATCATATACAATACAATATACCTACAATTTATACACATAAAATTAATACCTATTTACATACATTTTTAAAGTATCTTACATGAGTTTTATATCCTTATGTAATTTTCTTATAGTACTGTACAATTCTGGATTTCATATTATAATTATTTCCTCATGTATTACAATGCAGGCTACTTTAATTACACTACATGTTTTAATTCTGATAGTCCATTACTGTGTAATAACTTTTATTTAATAAAATTTTTTTTTAGTTTTGTTTTGCACTGTCCAATTGTGTCAATATCTTTTATATTTTGGGGTAATTTATCATATAATTTAACAGCATTGTACAACAAGCTCTGCTGAGTTTTAACTTTATTTTTCCTCTCTAGACGCAGATTGTATTGGTTTCTAGTTTCATAGCTGTGTACTAAAGAATTTTTAACATAGCAGTCAATATTTTTTTTACATACATAATACTTTGAAAAATGTATTCACAGGGGACAGTTAGGATTTCCAACTTTTGGAAATGTTCAAGGCAGTGAACCCTACTGCCACTCCTGGTTATTTGACGAATTGCTCTTTTCTGTAATTTGAAAACTATTTGAATATTTTTACTGTTGACTCCCCAAAATATTATTCCATAGGTAATAACAGAGTGGATATAAGAAAAATATACAGATCTGACACATGTAGTATCACACACTGCAGTCAGAATTCTAAGAGCATAGCATGCTGTAGCAATTCTGTTAGTAGGTATTTTAATATGTTCTTCCCACTTTAACTGACTGTCAACATGCATACCAAGAAATTCTTTGTAGTCTACACATTTTATAGTTTCATCGTTTAACTTAAAGTTGTTATACTGTGTTTTTTTGCAGACATAGAACTTAACAGCATTATTATTATTATTATTATTATTATTATTATTATTATTATTATTTTTAGTGTTAGTTTATTATTGGATGCCCCCTCACGTACACTGTTTAGTGTTTGTTAGGCTTCTTCTTTCAGTGCATCTGATGATTTGTCACTGATTAGAACATTTGAGTCATCTGTAAACAATATTGTTTGTCCATGCTTGATACTCTGTGGGAAGCCATTTATGTAAATGAGGAATAGTATTGGGCCAAGGTCACTACCCTGTGGGACACCTATATTTACATAATATGGGTCTGGAGTATACTTTACATTATAGTTTGAGCAACTTGAAATATTCTATTTTTTAGATATGACTGGAACTACTTTTTCACATGTTGACTTATTCCCAGTTCATCTAACTTATTTAACAATATGTTGTGGTCTACTGTATCAAACGCTTTAGTTAGATCAAGAAATATGCCTGTTGTGTACTTCCCTTTATCTAATGCTTCTAGAATGTGTTTTGTGAGGTATGCTGTTGCTGATTCTGTGCTTTTCCCTGATCGAAATCTAAACTGGTCAACAGACAGTAAGTTGTATTTATTTAAATAATTCATTAGCCTATCTTTCATAATAGTTTCTAATATTTTTGCAAAGCATGAGAGTAGAGAAATTAAACTATAATTTTCAATTTTCCTCAAACCACCTTTTTTGAAGAGAGGTAGTAATTTAGCATATTTTAAATAGTCTGGAAAGTAGCCCTGCTTGAAAGATTGATTTATAATATCAACTAAAGCTGGAAGTAGGCTCTTGATACAGTCCTTAATTATAAAAATGGGGACTTCATCCAGACCAGCTGAGTTTTTGTTTTTCAGTTTGCTGACTGCTTTGTAGACTTCTTCCTGTGTTATAGGGAATAACACCATTGAGTGTGATACACCATTATCTGGCTTTTTGACCTGAGGGGCTGTTAGAAAATTTTCCTGTAATTTTATTCCTATGCTACTAAAATAATAATTTATATAGTTTGCCAAATATATTGGGTCTTTTATCAGAGTCCCTTCCTCTTTGATTTTCAAGTTTGACAGATTCATTTTCCTGGTACCAGTTTCCTGCTTTACAATCTTCTATACTGCCTTATTTTTGTTTTCAGCAGAGAGCACCAGTTTGGAGTTATGAGCTCTCTTTGCTGCAAGCAATATTTTCCTATATCTTTTCCTATATCTTTTATAAAAGAGTGAGAAAGCAGGATTAGTTTGGCTGTGTTTAATGGAGCTCCGGTACTTTAGTGTTTCAGCAGATTTTTTGATGCCTTTTGTGACCCACTTGTTTTTTCTGCTGTTGATAATGGACGTATATTTTGGGAAATGTTCACTGCACTTAATAAGCCAACTATCAAAATTAGTCTCTTAACAAACATTAAAAACTGCTTATTATGGGACAATATTTGCATATATTAGTTATGGAATAGAGGCATGGGGATGTGCTGCTGAAAGACACATGAACAGAATCCTAACACTGCAGAAAAGAGCAATCAAGACCATGCATCAACTAGGATACAGAGATTCTTGTAGGGAAACCTTTGTACAACATAAATATCTAACAGTATATTTCTCGTATCTGTACAAATTAATAACATTCTTTGTGGACCATAAAAATAATGAAACTAAGTGCTCTGATATGCATACCTGTGACACAAGACAAAAACATTGCTTCTTCAGAAACAGAACTAAACTAAAGACAACAGATCATAGTCCTTGGATTAATGGCCAGATATGGTTTAACAAACTGCCAAGTGCTATAAGATGCCACAGAGGTAAAGCATTCAAAAGGGAATTAAAATCCTTCTTAACTCTCAAATGTTTGTACTCACTGAATGAATACTGATATTAAAATGTAGCTATTCTTAAATGTAGGCCTAACTCTTCTATCTATACAGTGTACTATTCTGAGGTGATTGTAATATATATTATGTTTGTAACAACATGCTGTAAATTGAAATACCTGTACTATGTAACAACTGTATGTTGCCTTATGAAGTACTGTACCATATATTGCCAAGTGCAGCCCTTGTGAGTGGCTTCTTGTACATGTGAATTGCAAATTCCAACTGTTTGTAGAAAAATTATATAAAAATGCTATGACATGTGTAAAATTCACCAGTTGGTGACTATATGCAAAAAAGATAATAAATAAATAAAAATGAATAAATTATATTCTACTGGTTAGAGAAAGTTGTCCGTATTTGCTGTGGTAAGTGTGGTAGTGGAACTGTGATTACAAAAAACCTTTACCTAGTGTATTTTTGTAATATAGTTCAAGTTCTAGGTCAAAGCACTCAAGGTCTGCTAACCACACAGTGATACAATAAGACTAAACACCCTCCAAAAACTTTGAAATGGTACGATAAATAAAAGTATATCTCAATAGGAATCTTAAGCAGTAATGTCCACATAACCTGAGATCTAAGTCAGATGAACCCAAAAATAATGTGGTACATTGTGGGTAGCAGCAGATGGTCATGGCATAAAGAGTAACATTTTCACCTGTTGATTGGTGCTAACAAGTAGGCTAAGGTCTACCATCATTTCAACATCTCATAATCACACTATTTTGCATCATGTCATAATGTTATTGTAAATTATCGAACCAAGAAAAATAGTTTTCCTCGTTAAATTCTAACTGGTTGTTAAGGATTTATATTAGCAGTTTTTTGTTGTTAGTACAAATCTGTATTTCCTTAAAGATATCTAGTGTTCTTCCCTTCAGGGTTATATGGAGGACAGACAGCTGTATTCTGCTATATATCTGTTACTTTATGCTTGCAAATTCTTCAAATGGGATTCAAGGGTTGTTCTATTGGTGCTATTGGTACGTTCCCAGTACCTCACGGTGAATGGCCACCCTGTCTGAACAATACAGTATTTTCATCAATTGTTGAATTTTAACTTGAATGTCTTTTTTATTTTCTCCTATCTGATGCAAACCTGTGTGGTTATGAGATGCTGAAATGATGGTAGATCTTAGCCTACACATGTAACTTTTTTTAACACTAGTCAACAGGTGAAAATGTTACTCCTCATGCTAGGATCATATGTTGCTATCCACAATGTATTACAGTATTTTTGGGTTGGTCTGGCTTGGACCTCTGGCTATGTGGCCCATACTGCATTGTGTGCCTGCTGAGATATGGTTTTATTTGCCTTACCATTTCAGGGCTTTTGGAGGGTGTTTAGTCTTATTTTATCACTACTCAGTTAGCAGACCTCATAACTTGAATATTTTGACCTAGACCTTGAGCTGCAATTTTAACATTACACTGGGTGAAGGTTTTTTGTAATCACAGTTCCACTACCATAATTATCACAGCAAATACAGGCAACGTTCACTAACCAATAGATTATAAGCTGAGTTAAACATACCATAGGCTGCATATATAGAATGTTGTACACTTTAGTAGTTGTTTTATTGTTATTTAATTTGAGTCTACACTATTTTAGGTATGGTAATTATATATGGTTGCTTCTTCAGGTACAAAATTGATATTCTCCAACTGTCATGGAGTTTCATCTTTACCATTAGTACTCTTGTGGTATTTTACTTAGGACTTCGACTGCAAGCTAAAGAGTGTCACTCTGATTTGGTCAAATCATTAACATGCTAAGAGATGTTGCTTTTATGGAATTACATGTTATACCTTAGTACTAATAAAAGACTCCCGCTTTGCATATGACATAGGTATTACAAAAATAATAGCAACACAATGCTTATAGTACATGGTACTGGTATGTATGAAAGATAATGTTACAATTACAAAAAAAATAATAATGTTCCCTCATTAACCTAAATTATTCAGGATGTGAAAATAAAGTATTGCTGCAAGTGTATAACATAGTTGGTCCATAAGTCTAACTTCTGTTAATAACCCTCATATAGCTAGCCACACTATGTATTTTCAGAATTTGTGTCTAATCGTTCTAAAACAACTACAAATTTACTCATACAGTGATAGCACATTGATGTAAAGATGTAACTTGAATGAATAAAATTATATATTATGTATAGTTTGAGCCTGTTGCATGTTTAAAAATATACATGAAATGTATTTTATATTGCCATCCCACATTGCAAGTAACTTGTTTCACTGTTTCCTATCCCACAATCGTTAAATTTTGTCGACCTTCACTTGCAGCAAAACTAACCAATAAGAACAAATCTTATTTGGCTTCTCTTGTGTAGTTTTCCTCTAAAGCCAGTTGTATTTATATCTTCTAATATTGCAGATGCTGTATTATGTCACTGTCATGTATAAATAAATAAATTCAATGAATAATTTCTATGCCATGGGCCACTATCTGTGACACTTCACAGTAGACTTTGTCTCTTTACATATAATTAGTGTACTTTTGCCATATTAATTACATGGTACATGCTATTTTTGATGTTAAATTCCCTTTATCAGTGAGATTTATCACTCATAGGATGAACTTTTGTTCACTGTTTGCTAATGTAGTCAGCTATACTATAAAATTCTCATTGTATCAGAAACTTTTTTAGAGTTGTGAGAAGTGTTTTCTCAGTTTTGAGGTCTTGTAATTCCCTAGGCATTGCTTGTATTATCTTGACGCCAGAGTATTTGGGTCCTTTTTCAAAAATTGTAAGTCTATGTGGAGTGCAATGCAGTTGTTTTCTGTTCCTTGTGTGTATGAACAGTCTCATTAGTCTCCAGATTTGTGTGATCACGTACTGCACTCACAATGGTCTTGAATATATACAATGATGGAAACTTTAAAACAACTTATACATGATTCTTTTAGCTTCGTTTTCAATATAATTCAAATGGCTTGCTTCTGTAATGTGAATATTTTCTTCATTCCTGTGATAGTTGAGTTCCCCCATATTGTGTTTCCATATTGCATGTATGGTTCAAAAAGTCCATGGATAGACAGTGGACAAGAGGTCTCAGTGAGTATACTGAGACAGTTGTTTCATTATAAATATCACTGAGCTTAGCTTACTGGAAACAGTATTGATCTGCTGTTTCCAATTTAGCTCACTGTCTATTGTAATGCCCAAAAACTTAACTGAAGCTTCTTCGTCCAGTCCTTTATCATTGAAGAAAACATCCATATGTTCTTCTTTTTGTTTATTTTTGAAGACCATGTACATAGTTTTTTGCAGAGTAATAATTAACTCATTTTCAGAGAGCCATTGTGCTGTACAACTGAGAGATATGAATGTATTTTGCTCAAGTGGCTCCAAATTGTTGGAAACATCTAGCATAGTCATATCATCTGCATAAAGTATTTTGATTTCTTTTCACATGTTTGTATATTATTCACAAATAATGTTACACAAATGTGAAACCCTATTATATTTGTAATTGATGTGACATATTGTAGACCACCATCTGCTGGTACCTCTCAGCATTTAGAATTTCGTTATACTCTAGGTCTAATTGTCAGCTGCCGTGTCGTAACCAGCATGGTATTGAGCCATGAAATTACATTATGTGGCCTGAAACTATTATGTTTATGTCATACAAATTCTAAGTTGTGCACATATTGTGGCTGCACATCTGGTATGTTACTGTAACGCCTCAGCTTTCTTATGGTATGTTTTATTTAATTTTCCTTATTGGTGAGGTACCAGCCATTATCTAGTCAGTTTCACTTACAAATACACTGTGATTATAATGAAAGTTAAACTTTGAAAGTTCTGTAGGAATAACACCACTGGTCAGAATAATGTCAAATTGCAATGCAATATTACCAGAGATTGGGGAAAATGTATGGCAGAAGAAAAATAAATAGCTACAAAATGTAGCAACAGATGGCGCTGTAAGCATCATAATTTAATAGTGGTCAACTACAAGTGACAAATGAATCATACAACAATGCCTAAGGTGTACGTTTGACATTAAACAAACTGTACTACTCAGTGTGCATGTGTGTACAGGTGTGATACTGTTAGTTACATAAGCCCATACACCACGGCAAGGTCATATCACATTGGATGGGAAAAATAGGTTTTTAATTGTCCTGAAGCCAAAATCCTCAAAAACACTCTTATCGGTTTTTAATTGTCTTGAGGCCAAGAAACGTATAAAAAGCATAAATCACAATCAAATAGAATTATTAATTTCTGTGTGACTGTTGCAAACATGTTCAATGCACTGTCCACCATTTTCTGCAACGAGCTGTAATCGATAAACAGCATGTTCCACAAATGATCAAAGTGTTTGCGGGGTCACATTCAGAATGTGTTGCACAATGCATGCCTTCAATGCAGCTAAGTTTGCAATTGCAATACTGAACACATCTTTACGACAGCCCCACAGCCAGAAGTCACATGGATTAAGATCAGGTGATTGGGACAGCGAGGCTGTAAGGAAATGGCAGCTGATAATTCTAGCATTTCCAAAATGGCACTTCAGCAGCTGCTTAACTTGATTTGCAATGTGTGGAGGTGCACCATCTTGCATAAAAATGATCCCATCACACATCCAAGCTGTTGGGAGGACTGGAATGACATGGTTACACAAAAGACACCCATATTGCTTATCAGTGACAGTACAAATAACAGGACTGGAAGTACCTGTCTCTTCAAAAATACACTCCTGGAAATGGAAAAAAGAACACATTGACACCGGTGTGTCAGACCCACCATACTTGCTCCGGACACTGTGAGAGGGCTGTACAAGCAATGATCACACGCACGGCACAGCGGACACACCAGGAACCGCGGTGTTGGCCGTCGAATGGCGCTAGCTGCGCAGCATTTGTGCACCGCCGCCGTCAGTGTCAGCCAGTTTGCCGTGGCATACGGAGCTCCATCGCAGTCTTTAACACTGGTAGCATGCCGCGACAGCGTGGACGTGAACCGTATGTGCAGTTGACGGACTTTGAGCGAGGGCGTATAGTGGGCATGCGGGAGGCCGGGTGGACGTACCGCCGAATTGCTCAACACGTGGGGCGTGAGGTCTCCACAGTACATCGATGTTGTCGCCAGTGGTCGGCGGAAGGTGCACGTGCCCGTCGACCTGGGGCCGGACCGCAGCGACGCACGGATGCACGCCAAGACCATAGGATCCTACGCAGTGCCGTAGGGGACCGCACCGCCACTTCCCAGCAAATTAGGGACACTGTTGCTCCTGGGACCATTCACAACCGTCTCCATGAAGCTGGGCTACGGTCCCGCACACCGTTAGGCCGTGTTTTGCTCACGCCCCAACATCGTGCAGCCCGCCTCCAGTGGTGTCGCGACAGGCGTGAATGGAGGGACGAATGGAGACGTGTCGTCTTCAGCGATGAGAGTCGCTTCTGCCTTGGTGCCAATGATGGTTGTATGCGTGTTTGGCGCCGTGCAGGTGAGCGCCACAATCAGGACTGCATACGACCGAGGCACACAGGGCCAACACCCGGCATCATGGTGTGGGGAGCGATCTCCTACACTGGCCGTACACCACTGGTGATCGTCGAGGGGACACTGAATAGTGCACGGTACATCCAAACCGTCATCAAACCCATCGTTCTACCATTCCTAGACCGGCAAGAGAACTTGCTGTTCCAACAGGACAATGCACGTCCGCATGTATCCCGTGCCACCCAACGTGCTCTAGAAGGTGTAAGTCAACTACCCTGGCCAGCAAGATCTCCGGATCTGTCCCCCATTGAGCATGTTTGGGACTGGATGAAGCGTCGTCTCACACGGTCTGCACGTCCAGCACGAACGCTGGTCCAACTGAGGCGCCAGGTGGAAATGGTATGGCAAGCCGTTCCACAGGACTACATCCAGCATCTCTACGATCGTCTCCATGGGCGAATAGCAGCCTGCATTGCTGCGAAAGGTGGATATACACTGTACTAGTGCCGACATTGTGCATGCTCTGTTGCCTGTGTCTGTGTGCCTGTGGTTCTGTCAGTGTGATCATGTGATGTATCTGACCCCAGGAATGTGTCAATAAAGTTTCCCCTTCCTGGGACAATGAATTCACGGTGTTCTTATTTCAATTTCCAGGAGTGTATATGGCCCTATCATAAATGTTGCCATAAAACTGCACCACACAGTAACCTTTTCAGGATGAAGTGGTCCTAGTTGATTTCGTGTGGGTTTTCCGTTGACCATATTTGACAGTTCTCTGTATTGACATATCCTGTTAGATGGAAGTGGGCTTCGTCTGTCCACAAAATCTTCCATGACAAATCATTATCCACTTCCATGTGAGCAAGAAATTCTAAAGCAAAGGTCTCTCTTTCTTGCCGGTCAAGAGGAAGCAACTCATGCACATGGGTAATTTTGAATGGATTGCAAAGAAGGTTGGTTTGTAGGATTTTATGCATAATGCACACAGGTAAATCCAATGTTCGGGCAATTCACCATGCACTACACATTTGCACACCACCACTTGTCTCCTCCTGGATTGCTGTGGCAACTGATTCCATTGACATTGAATCAATTCGTTTCCTCCCTCTTCCAGGTTGTACACCAAAAGAACCTGTCTTTTCGAATTTCTGAATCATTTTCTCCAGACCCACAGCAGTCATCGGACCAATACCTTTTTCCAAACCCTTCAGTCTCTGGAAATTCTGCAGAGCAAAATGTACATAGTCATTATTCTTGTAACACAGCTTTACAAGTAGGGTGCAATCCTGCATTGAGACAGTCACGGTGAACATCGCAGACGCAAAAGGAGGTAAAGCCGTGTACCTGGCATGCTTATACCAACTTCAGTAAGTCGTGCGGATGACAGGTGTTTTCATTTATGTATTCTGACACATACAGCACTACTTATTGATCAGTTTTCACACTGTTGTTTTCTGCCATACGTTTTCCCCCTTCTCTGATAATATTCTATTGAAATTTGATGTCATTCCGACCACCTGTTTTATTTCTACAGCGTTCTGAAAGTTTAACTTTAATTATAATCATCCCATACATGCACTGCCAGTTACACCACTGCATTTCCTAGAGCCACCACCATGGCATGGGAGTGATGCCACAAATGATTACACTACTACCAATGAGATGCAAGCATCACCTCTCTGGAGCTCCAGCGTGGGTGTACTTAAGTTCAAACATTTATGCACTGAAACCCTTTTTTATGTGTTTGCTAGTTGAATAACATTTACAGATTTTGATAGTCACTTGACACCTTCTGAATAGACAATGTATTGAAGAGTGACAGATTCACAAATCTTGACCTGTCTCTACATTCAAATCTACTGTGAGGAATTGATGCTGCAAATACTGAAACAAAGCTATCTATTATATTTAGTATTTGATATTACATGTAGAATAAATTAATAGCTGAATTCTCTGTTCCTCACTCTTGTATCCACTAAAGAACCACACAGCATGCAAAGAAGACACAACAATTAGATGTATTCATTATTGCACACACATCAAAAAAGTTTTGGATCACCCTGGTTCCCAGAACTCCTGAAGGTATACATTGACTGAGGATGTTGTATCACAGACACAGTCTCTTTGACTGTTCAGAGATGCCACTAAACCTGCCCAAAGATGTAAACAACCATGCATGAGCAGTGTCAATTAGATGGAGAGGGTCTGACAGCCGATCAGTTTCAGTAATTCCACTAGGAAGGAGGTATACAGCTTGTGTTGTCTGTAGTTCAACCATGCCTAGATGGTCAATACTGCGGTTCAATCACATCCACATTGTTACTTTGTGCCAGGAAGGGCTCTCAACAAGGGAAGTGTCCCGGCATCTTGGAGTGAACCAAAGCCAAAGCCATGTTCGGGCATGGACTAGATACAGAGAGACAGGAACTGTCAATGAGATGGCTGCCCAAGGGCTACTACTGCAGTGAATGACTGCTACCTACAGATCATGGCTCGGATAAGCCCTGACAGTAATGCCACCATGTTGAATAATGCTTTTCGTGCAGCCACAGGACATTGTGTTATGATTCAAACTGTGGCAATAGGCTGCATGATGCACAACTTTACTCCCAAAGTTCATGGCGAAGTCCATCTTTGCAACCATGACACCAGGCAGCATGGTACAAATGGGCCCAACAACATGCCAAATGGATTGCTCAGGATTGGCATCACATTCTCTTCACTGATGAGTGTCACATATGCCTTCAACCAGACAATCATGTTTTGAGGCAACCTGGTCAGGCCAAATGCCTTAGACACACTCGCCAGTGATCGCAGCAAGGTGGAGGTTCCCTGCTGTTTTAGGATGGCATAAAGTGGGGCCGATGTATACCGCTGATGGTCATGGAAGGCGCCATAATGGCTGTACGATACGTGAATGCCATCCTCCAACCTATAGTGCAAACATATTGGCAGCATATTGGTGAGGCATTCGTCTTCATGGATGATGATTCGTGCCCACATCGTGCACATCTTGTGAATGACTTCCTTCAGGATAACGACATCTCTTGTCTAGAATGTCCAGCATGTTCTCCAGACATGAACCCTATCGAACATGCCTGGGATAGATTAAAAAGAGCTCTTTATGGATGATGTGACCCACCAACCATTCTGAGGGATCTACACTGAATCGCCGTTGAGGAGTGGGACAATCTGAATCAACAATGCCTTGATGAACTTGTGGTTAGTATACCACGATGAATAAACGCATGCATCAATGCAAGAGGATGTGCTTCTGGGTATAAGAGGTACCGGTGTGTACAGCAATCTGGACCACCACCTCTGAAGGTCTTGCTGTATGGTGGTACAACATGCAATGCGTGGTTTTCATGAGCAATAAAAAGGGCAGAAATGATGTTTATGTTGATCTCTATTCCAATTTTCTGTACAGATTCTGGAAATTTTGGAACTGAGATGATGAAAAACGTTTTTTGATATGTGTATTTTGCCTTCGGTTTTCATCTGTCTTTGAATTCAATGAGATTTTTTATTTTACAGCACATTGTATTCTCTGCTTGCAACAAAGTGGTTATTCTTTGTATGATGCAACTATCACTGCATGGTTTTATGGTATGTAATTTTTTGCCATTAAGTTTTCATGGATGTGCTACTGTGCTTGTTATATTACTTTACACCTGTAACCTCGGCATATTTACTTTCACATATCTGAAGACGGCATTGCATATTGCTAAAACCAGTAATTCACTAATTTGTTAACACTAGAATTTTGACAAAAAAAAGTTATCATAAGAAACTACAGCACAGATTTATAGATTGCCACCTGCACCAACTGTCATGTTAGGTAACCACAAGTAGGAAATGTAGTTTCAGTTTTTTCAGCTCTATCAAAAATAAACTAAAATACCTTATCATGTTTTATCACATGATACTTAATAATCCATGAAAACTTAATACAAAATAAAATCTTATTAAATCAAATTTCAGAGAATTTCTGAAATATCTGAAGAATGTTATTTCTTCCAAATCTTTTCTAGTATATATCTGCACTGCTCCTGTTGTGCAAATCAAAATCAGTAGATTCAGATTTTTTCTGTGGCACCTAATCAATCATTCATTCAAAATAATTCTGTATCAGTTTTTATTTGAATCTACGCAACACAAAGTATTAATTATAACTGTCAAGCAAGGTACCACAGAGCATAATTCAACTCTCCGTCTGGCCGTCCATTGAGATTCAGGTATTTCAAAGTGTCCATAAAATATTTGAGGTGAATATTAGGATGATTCTTTAAGGAAGTCACAGATGACTTCCTTTCCTATCATCTTTGGTAAATTTATGAGATTATGCACTGTCTCAATTTACACCACAGTTTATGGATGATTAAACTATCAGTTGTCCATGAACGTAGTTAAATGTATACACTAAGAACATACCTTCTCCTGTAAATCCTTGAACTCTGTGATAATGGCCTCTTTGTCAGCAGCATAATAAATACTTTCTTTTGTTTCCTTCATTTCTTTCTGGAGGACAATCCAAGTTTTGGTATCATCTGTAAAATAAACTTTGCTGATTCTTGACCAAATAGAATAGTACAGAAATTGCTAGTGTAGAAGTCTGTAACACAGAGCAGTCTGGTTTAGGTGCCAGAGCTGTTTAACCATTTTAGAAGAAAGGATGATAAAAAAGTGGAAATTGGGAACATTTCAACAGAAGAAAGGCAGGAACCCACATACAGTGAACTAGCATGCCATACATCAAACACCATGAATGCCATCCCTGGAAAACATGAGGACTTTTTCCCACTAAGTACATTAGCTCAAATAGCAAGGTAAGTGGTCAAGAAAGAAATGATTTACTCCCTGTACCTAATTTTAAATTACACCATCAAAATGTTCAATCACTCTTGAATAAACTAAATGGAACAGAAATAATGTTGAATAACCTAAATCATATTTCTGTACTATGCTTTACAGAACACTGGCTCAAGAAAGATATGTTAGAGCAAACATAGATTACTCAGTTCAAACTTGCAAGCATGTTTTGTACGAAAATATCGAGTCATGGGGGTAGCTGTCTGTCCAAGTGGAGAAAAACTCTGTCACAAAATTTTAACTCTGGATAGCTGATGCCAGTAGGAACCAAAATTACTAATGTTATGTAGGGCATCTATGTATCATTTTTAAACTGCGGAAACTTGATGCCACACACTCCAGCAGTCCAACCAGTAATGACTTAACATAACTGACGTGAAATATAATGGAACAAAAAGGCAGTTAGAGTTTAAAAGTGACTGGTGATACAACGTCCCAAGCATGGTCATTGCCTTTTCCAAAACTTCTTAACTTTTTTACCTGACTCTTCTTCAATACTGCATTTCTAAGGCAGACAAGGAAACCCTTGACTGCATGGTCACAAGATCAGTCTTTAGTAAGGGTCATTTGAAAGTGTTGTGTTAACAATTATGAAATGAAAATTTTTAGCTGATAATGACTCGTTATGTGCATCAGGAGGGCAACAGAAAATGAGTGTACTTGCAGCTGATCAGACAGAAAGACAGGTCTTTAAACTCTCCAGTTATTGTTCCGCCCATCACCAAGCTCAGACCATACAATCAGTTTGCATTTCATGGTTACAGCTGTCTCTGGCAGAATACCATGGAATGTGTCAGTGTAAGTTAAAGGAAAACCTTTTGTAGGTCAGCTCATATAGCATGTGTATATTGTTGTTCCTTTTAGCCTTTTCCATATCATTTTTTAAAACTTTGTATGCCTGATCTGCTTTTGCATGACACAACTGACTCTCAAGTTTGATGTTGTTTATTTATATTTTGTCTGCATCTGCAATCATAAGCAATCGATACAATCTGCAGAGGTTGAGACTGGGGCACAGACATTCTTTAGAGGATTTATTTCTGCTGTAATGCCTCATCGGTTTCAGAAAACTCTAAATGTGTTTCCAAATGAGAGACCTGTCATCATTTGATATGGCATGTAGGTGACTTACTGATGTGTTTTCCTTGAATGTCTGGACTGATGTTTACAGTGCTCATGGCATGAATGAAAAATATAACATTTTTGCTAATAAAGTGCTTACCTTATTTGAACACCGCTTTCCCCCAAAACTTACCAAGGTTAGAGCAAAGTCTACAAAGAAGCCATGGATTACTCGAGGAATAGGGGTATCTTGTAAAACAAAAATAAAACTGTATCTGTCAATCCGAAACATTTCCAATGTTGATGCTATAGCACATTATAAGAAATACTGCAAAATATTAAAGACTGCAATACGGATGTCAAAGCAAATATATTACAAGGAAAAGATAGTCATATCAGATAACAAAATAATGACAATATGGGATATAGTGAAGGAGGAGACCGGTAGAACCAGACATGAAGAGGAACAAATAGCATTAAGAGTAAATGATACATTTGTGACAGATGTGTATAGTGTTGCAGAACTTTTTAACAAACATTTTATAACTGTTACTGAAAAGATGGGGTTGTCAGGTTCGGTAGATGCTGCTATGGATTACCTTAGACCAGACATTTCAAGTAACTTCCATAATATGAATTTGACCCTCACTACCCCAACAGAAATAATGTCCATCATAAAATCTTTAAAATCAAAAACATCTAGTGGGTATGATGAAATATCAACAAAGTTAATTAAAGAATGTGGTTCTGAGCTAAGTAACATATTAAGCTATCTGTGTAACCAGTCGTTTATCAGTGGAATATTTCCTGAATGGCTGACATATGCTGAAGTTAAGCCACTTTTTAAGAAGGGAGATAAAGAAATAGCATCAAATTTCCGTCCCATTTCACTGTTACCAGTATTCTCAAAAATTTTTGAAAAAGTAATGTACAGTCGTCTTTATAACCATCTTATCTCAAATAACATACTGTCAAAGTCACAGTTTGGATTTCTAAAAGGTTCTGATATTGAGAAGGCTATCTTCACTTACAGTGAAAATGTGCTTAATTCATTAGACAAAAAATTGCAGGCAACTGGTATATTTTGTGATCTGTCAAAGGCATTTGACTGTGTAAATCACAATATCCTTTTAAGTAAACTAGAATATTATAGTGTAACAGGAAATGCTGCAAAATGGTTCAAATCTTATATCTCTGGCAGGAAACAAAGGGTGTTATTAGGAAAGAGACATGTATCAAGCTATCAGGCATCATCCAACTGGGAACTAATTACATGTGGGGTCCCACAAGGTTCCATTTTTGGGCCCTTACATTTTCTTGTGTATATCAATGACCTTTCATCAGTAACATTACCAGATGCCAAGTTTGTTTTGTTTGCCGATGATACAAACATTGCAATAAATAGCAAATCAAGTGTAGTCTTAGAAAGATCAGCCAATAAAATATTTGTGGACATTAATCACTGGTTCCTAGCCAATTCTTTGTCACTAAACTTTGAAAAAACACACTACATGCAGTTCAGAACTTGTAAGGGGTGTCCCAAGAGTATATGTCTAACATACGATGACAAGAAGATAGAAGAAGTGGACAGTGTTAAATTCTTGGGATTACAGCTTGATAATAAATTCAACTGGGAGGAGCACACCACAGAACTGCTGAAGCGTCTTAACAAATATCTGTTTGCAATGCGAATTTTGTCAGACATAGGGGATATAAAAATGAAAAAGCTGGCATACTATGCTTACTTTCATTCCATAATGTCATATGGGATTATTTTTTGGGGTAATTCTTCAAGCCAAGCTAAAGTTTTCCGGGCACAAAAACGTGCAGTAAGAATTATATGTGGTGTGAACTCAAGAACATCCTGCAGAAGCCTGTTTAGGGAACTAGGGATACTAACTACAGCTTTCCAATATATTTATTCCTTAATGAAATTTGTCATTAAAAATATATCACTTTTTCAAACCAACAGCTCAATTCATGGAATCAATACTAGAAATAAGAATAATCTTCACAAGGATTTAAAGTCACTTAGTCTTGTACAAAAAGGTGTGCATTATTCAAGAACACAAATTTTCAATAACTCGCCAGCAGCCATAAAAAGCTTAACAACCAATGAAATTCAGTTTAAGAGAAGCCTAAAGGATTTATTGGTGGCCAACTCCTTCTACTCCATTGATGAATTTCTTAGTAAAACCAACTGATTTGTATATAAGTACAACATAACTTCTGCACAATTTCAGTGCAGTAATGTGTTCACTGAAAATTTGTGTGTCTGTCTGTGTGTGTGTGTGTGTGTGTGTGTGTGTGTGTGTGTGTGTGTGTGTAAGTATAATCTAACTTCTGCACCATTTCAGTGCAGTAATGTGTTCATTGTAAATAAGTATTACAGTAGTTGTATTACATGTTTATTACCTTATAAATAAATAAAAAACTTTTTTATTTTAAATTCAGTGCATTAGTATTTGTAAAATGACTCTTAGTGTTCATTAAAAAATGACGATCATTCCACTTGGGACCTGTGGAATGGTACATTAGCTTATTTGTTTTAGTTGTAAATATTTGTCATGTATTGTTGTTTTTCTGACATGTTCCACATCCTGGAGGACCTCCTCACTACGGATCAATTGGAATGAAAGTAAATCTAATCTAATCTAATCTAGGAGCCATCATTCCACCTTCCAGTTTACATTAAAGAGTCTGTATTAATTGCCGGGTGATGGAGAATACGTCAAGCAATGTTTTTTGACACTTGTGTTGGCTGAGCTTCATATTTGAAAGTAACTTGTTTCCGTGAAGTATTGTCTCTCTTACCTTCCTTACATCTGGCTGGAGTTTATCAAGTAAATTGGCTGCTTATCATGTTCCAAGGCATGATATTCTTCGTACAGCTGTAACTTAATTTCTAGTTTTATGTCCTTGCATCATTCTTTTGAACACACTTCTAAATTGTATACATGACCCTAAATCTTGCAGTCAATATTACTACTTAAGATTCAACTGAATTATCATATTTTACATTCTCTTTTAATAATATAGCAGTGCTCAGATTGTGTATTACATTTTCTTGTCGATGATAAAGACAGAACTGTAGTTAATTTTATGCTCATAATATATTTTTATTGTAATGTTTTCAGAAGATGCACATAATGTACATTGTCAGACCCATGTACTCTACATGGCACATACACCACTGTTCAGGATACATATGCTACTCTGTAGACATACGACTTTTAACAAAACCAATAGAGCATTATTCCACTGACCTGCTGTGGATGCTGTTTTGCAGGAAATACCTTTGCTTTTTGTGATTTAAGTGCCCATACAACTTCACACAAAGTCTTTTCCTCTCAACATCCTGCTAATTACTGAAGTTAATTTTCACTTTCTGTGCACTATTTGCACGTTTCAAACCACTTGCAGTAAGTGTCAAATTGCTACACTCCACTATTCTTGTAACATACAGCATTTTTTGCACAAAGGTGCAAAATCTCAGTCTCTCTCTTGCTATCTAGTGCCACCCTTGGACAATAAATAGGTCAACTGTCACAGCATGCAATGTTGACTGCGATATACAATATTACGCCATGTGATTCTACAAAATGTCAAAATGTGCCATACAGCACTATTCCTATGCATGCTTCACATATTAAACTGATAGTTTAATACACTGGACAGTAAACAGGTCAATTATCACAGCAGGCGATGCTGACTGCGATATACAATATTACTCCATGTGATTCTACAAAATGTCAAAATGTGCCATACAGCGCTATTCCTATGCATGCTTCACACATTAAACTGATAGTTCAGTAATTTTCACACATGTCAGCAACTGCTTTCATTGGAATTGGAATTATTACATTCTTCTTTCAGTCTGAGGGCATTTCGCCTGTCTCATACATCTTGCATACCAGATGGAAGAGTTTTGTCATGGCTGGATCTCCCAAGGCCATCAGTAGTTTTGACAGAATATTGTTTACTCCTGGTATCTTACTTTGACTGAGGTCTTTCAGAGTCTCTCAAATTCTTCTCACAGTACTGTATCTCACATGTCATCTTCATCATCATCTGCATCCATTTCCCTTTCCATGAAATTATCTTCAAGTTTATCTCCCTTGAATAGGCCCTCTATATACTCCATTCACCTTTCAGATTGCCCTTCTTTGCTTAGGACTGGTTTCCCATCTGAGATCTTGATACACACAGCTGATTCTCTTATCCACAAAGGCCTCTTCAATTTTCCTGTAGGTGGTGTCTACCTTTCCCCTAACGAAATATGCTTGCTTAACCATTTTGCACTTCCTGTCAATCTGATTTTTCAAATGATTGTATTCCTGATCATCTGCTTCATATTCTGCATTTTTATATTTTCTCATTTCATCAATTAAAATTCAATATCTCTTGTGTTACCAAGGATTTCTACTAGGCCTTGCCTTTTTACCTATTTGATCCTCTGCCACCTTTACTATTTCATTTCCCAATACTACCCATTCATCTTCTTGTGTATTCCTGTTCCATATTCTAGTTCACTGTTGTTTAATGCTCCAACATTTGATCCTTTCAACATATCCAGGCCCCATCTCCTTAATTTCCAACCTTTTTCCTATTTCTTCACTTTTAATCTACAGTATAACCAATAAATTAGGGTCAGAGTCCACATCTGATCCTAGAAATGTTTTACAGTTTAAATCCTGGTTCTTAACTCTCTCTCTTACCATTATAAAATCAGGCCCAAACCTTCCAATGTCTTCAGATTTTTCCATGTATACAACCTTCTTTTATGATTCTTAAACCAAGTGTCATTGTTGTTGTTGTTGTTGTGGTCTTCAGTCCAGAGTCTTGTTTGATGCAGCTCTTCCTGCTACTCTATCCTGTGCAAGCTTCTTCATCTCCGAGTAACTACTGCAAACTATATCTTTCTGAATCTGTTTTGTGTATTCATTGCTTCGTCTCCCTCTACAATTTTTACCCTCTGTGCTTCCCTCCAATACTAAATTGGTCATCCCTGGATGCCTCAGAACATGTCCTACCAACTGATCCCTTCTTATAGTCAAGTTGTGCCACAAATTTCTCTTCTCCTCAATTCTATTCAGTACCTCCTCATCAGTTACGTGATATATGCATCTAATGTTCAGCATTCTTCTGTAGCACCGCATTTCGAAAGCTTTTATTCTCTTCTTGTCTAAACTATTTATTGTCCTTGTTTCACCTCCATACATGGCTACATTCCATACAAATACTTTCAGAAACAACTTCCTGACACTTAAATCTATATTCGATGTTAACAAATTTTTCTTCTAAAGAAATGCTTTCCTTGCCATTGCCAGTCTAACATTTTATATCATCCCTGCTTCGACCATTACCAGTTATATTAACAGAATCTTCCATCGGTTCTTGGTAGAACAACATTATAATAATAAATGAAAAGCACCAGTTTGCTTTTGTTCTACAATATTGTAGAACAAAAGCAAACTGGTGCTTTTCATTTATTATCATTATCAGTTATTTTGCTCCCCAAATAGCAAAACCCATAGACTACTTAAGTGTCTCATTTCCTAATCTAATTCCCTCAGCATCACCCAATTTAATTCGACTACATTCCATTATCATCATTTTGCTTTTATTCATGTTCCTCTTATATTATCCTTTCATTGCACTGTCCATTCCATTCAACTGCTCTTCCAGGTCCTTTGCTGTCTCTGACAGAATTACAATGTCATCAGTGAACCTCAAAGTTTTTATTTCTTCACCATGAATTTTAATTCCTACTCCGAATTTTTCTTTTGTTTCCTTTACTGCTTGCTCAATATACAGATTGAATAACATCGGGGATAGGCTACAACCCTGGCTCACTCCCTTCCCAACCCTTTCATGCGCCTCGACTCTTATAACTGCCATCTGGTTTCTGTACAAATTGTAAATAGCCTTTCGCTCCCTGTAATTGACCCCTGCCATCTTCAGAATTTAAAAGAGAGTATTCCAGCCAATGTTGTTAAAACCTTTCTCTAAGTCTACAAATGATAGAAACATAGGTTTGCCTTTTCTTAATCTATCTTGTAAGATAAATCGTAAGGTCAGTATTGCCTCACATGTTCCAACATTTCTACAGAATCCAAACTGATCTTCCCCGAGGTCAGCTTCTACCAGTTTTTTCATTCATCTGTAAAGAATTTGTGTTAGTATATTGTAGCTGTGTCTTATTAAAATGAGTGTTAGTGATGATTAAATTATGCTCTGTGCAAAACTCTACCAGTCAGCTTCCTCTTTCATTCCTTTCCCCCACTCCAAATTCATTTATTATTTTCCCTTCTCTTCCTTTTTGTACTATTGGATTCCAGTCCCCAAGCACTCCCTTATGTATATGAATAATTTTTTTTAGTTTGTCATAAATTTCTTCGATCTGCTCATCATCTACAAAGCTAGTTGGCATATGAACTTGTACTGCTATTGTGGGTGTGGGCTTCAGATCTCTCTTAGCTACAATAATGCATTCACTATGCTGTTTATAGTAGCTAACATGCATTCCTATGTTCTTATTCATTATTAAACCTACTCCTACATTATCGTTATTCGATTTTGCATTTATAGCACTCTATTCACCTGACCAACAGTTCTTTTCCTCCTGTCACCAAATTTCACTAATTCCCACCATATGTAACTTCAACTGATCCATTCCCCTTTTTAAATTTTCTAACCTACTTGTCATATTAAGGAATCTAACATTCCATGCTCCAATCCATAGAATGAGAGTTTGTTTCTCCTGATGACGATGTCCTCCTGAGGAGTCCCCACCCGGAGATCCGAAGGAGGGATTATTTTACTTCCAGAATGTTTTATCCAGGAGGTCACCATCATTTAACAATACAATGGAGCTGCATGCCCTCAGGAAAAATTACAGCTGTAGTTTCTCCTTGCTTTCACCTGTTTGCAATACCAGTACAGCAAGGCTATTTTGACATGTTACAAGGCCACATCAGTCAGTCATCAGTCATCCAGACTATTGAGCCGGCAACTACTGAAAAGATTGCCCTCCATCATCAGGAACCACATGTTTGCCTTGCCTCTTTACAGACATCCTCCTGTTGTGGTTGCACCTATGGTATGCCTATTTGTATAACTGAGACACATATGACACTCCATCAAAGGCAAGGTCCATGGTTCATGTATTGTGATTGCATAGTTGCCAATATGTGGGGTACTGAATGCTATAAACATCATTGATCTTTTGTGACCTCACAAACAAGGGGTTCCTTGTGAGACATGACTGGATGCTGACTATGTTGTATTGTTTGCTGAGTAAACAATTGATGATTTTTCTGGTTTACTCCCTCCATGCCTCCTCTAATTTATCCATTAATTCCTTCATGTGTTCATTGCTAATTCAATTGGTATACATGGCAAAGTCTGAGGATGAATATGTTCTCCTTGCAAAATAATAAAAAAACAAGGGAAACTAAAATGACCTGATGGGTGTGAAAATCTGGATAAACCAGCAAAAAAATCCAAAGTAAGTATCATTTAATAACCAAGGGAGAGCAGGCTATAGACCTGAAAATTGGTTTTTTAAACATCCAAGGACTGAATGACAAGGCAGTGGCATTGAATGACTTCTCACCAGCAGTTAAATTTGACTTATTGTGTTTAAGTGAACATTGGGCCAATGTATGTGAAATTCCAGTTTATAAGATTGAAAATTATAGTTTATCAGACAGTTACTGCAGTAAAGGTCACATGAGAGGTGGTGTTGCAATTTATGTTGGTAGGTCAATCGATTGCATCATTGGTAAGATAGAACTACATTATTTATGTGAAGGACTGAATTTTGAAGCCACTGGTATAGTCATAAGTAGTATGAAGCTAACAGTAATATCATTGTTCATGTCTCCCAATGGTATTAGTAGTGTGTTCTTAGAAAAATTGGACATCCACTTCTGTGCATTCACTATGATTTACCAACTATGACATTATAACAGGTGATGATCTTAATTCTGATTTTTACATGTCAACTGACAAGTGCAGTGTTAGTGATTTGAAAAACCTACTATGACAGTTCACTCTACAGTGTGCTAACTATAAACCTACTGGGGAACAAGTGTGCTTAGACAATACATTTATTAATTTTAAATGTGCCCAAGCCCAGTGTGATGTAACAATGTATCTCTTTTCTGACCACAAATCAGTATTCCTAATATATGCTAACAGGACCAGCTCAGTCAATCTTAGTGGTGACATAGCCAATTCAAAAATGGTGATCACTAGGCCAATGACAAATGGAAAAATTGACAAGTTCAAGAAAACCCTTGCAGATAGACATTGGTTCTGTCAGAGAAATGACAGTAATCTTTGTCTATCAAATAATGAGTCAGCTAAGATAAATTTTGAATGGTTCTGTTACTTTAACACATTTCTGCAAATATTTAGTGATAGTATTCCCATTAGGAAATGTAAAGTAACAGACAGAGGTTGCAAAAGGAAGGTGTCAAAAAAGAAAAATTTTTGGTACACCAAAGCACTGTCTGATATGAAAGATCATGTAATAATGCTGTTAGATGTATACAATAGCACTAAGCCTGAAAATGCGAAATCTCTGTATGCAGGATGGAGAAATGATTATAAAAAAGCAGTTACAGAAGTGAAAAAGTCACACAATGCCCAGTACATTGAGACTTCTAACAATAAATGCAGAGCGGCTTGGAATCTCATTAACAGTTTTGCCAAAGAATCATGTAAGCCCAAATACCTCTCAACAAGAGTTTAATGATTATTTTATTAAATCTATCAAGGAATTAAGCAATGGCATCAGTAAACCTGATACAAGTCCATCAGAACTCTTAGAAAAAATTATCATGGGATGACCCACAATAATATTCTCACTTTCTCTGAGCTTAAGCCTAGTACTGTATTAAAAGTAGTAAGGAACTTTAAGTCATCAGATAGTGCTGATATTTATGACATGTCTTGCAATTTGCTGAAGAAAGTCATTTGATTCCATTGTTTATCCATTGATTCATTGCATAAATTAATTTTTAGCAGAGGGATACTTTCCACAGGAGCTGAAATTATCTAGGGTGGTTCCTGTGTATGAAAAGGGTGACAAAGACAATCCTGCAAGTTTCAGTCCAATATCAATAGTTCCAGTCATAGCCAAAATAATAGAACACATCATTTACCATCAGTTGTCTGCTCATTTAGAAAAACTTGGAATATTTGATGTAACACAATATGGATTTAGAAAAAAAAAAAATCACCAACGGTAGACGCAATAGACTCTGTAATTAAATACGTGTTTGATGAGAAAGGATTTACTCATGCCATGTTCTGTGACATAAGTAAAGCATTTGATTGTATAGGACATTACACACTTCTACAGAAACTCCATTTTTATGGCATCAGGGAGAACAATCTAAAACTACTAAAGTCTTATCTCAAAAACTGTAGGCAAGTTGTGTGTATTGGCACAGAAAAGTCTACAGAGAAACAAACGAAGGTGGGAGTTCCACAGGGATTTGTATTGGGACCGTTTTTGTGTGCAGTAATGATCAATGACCTACCTTCCTTAGTAAGTTCCACTACAGTGCTATTTGCTGATGACACTAACTTCCTAAACTGCAACAATGATATAAATAAGTTAAAAGATTCTGCTGACAATACACTTGCCCAAGCGTCATACTGGTTCAGGTCAAATGGGTTTGTCCCGAATGAGAACAAAACACAAAAAATGGTATTTAGTCTAAAGGACAAAACTCCTTTTAATGATCCCAGTTATATAAAGTTCTTGGGGATACACCTAGATGACAAATTGTAGTGGGAGCAAAACATAAAATACATTAGTGTTAAATTATCCAGTGTAATTTAATTATTACAATGTCTTATGAAATGTGTACCAGAAGCTTAAGTTAAAATATCTTATTTTGCACTTTTCAAAAGTACTATCTCAAATGGACTTATTCTCTGGGAAAATTCAAGCCATGTTCAAAACATTTTACTTCTGCAGAAGAAAGCAAATGGAATCATTATATGTTCTCAGCATAAAGCACATTGTAAGCTCTTGTTCTCTGAATGTAAAATAATGACTGTTATAAATCTGTATATATACCAAGTGTTAACCCACACAAAAAAGAATCTACATGAAGTAAAATGTAGAAATAATACTCATGGTCACAACAAAAGAAATAATAATTCCATACATACATCATCAATCATACCATAGATTCCGAAAGTCAATCAATAGCTATGAGCTAGTGAGCCACAAACTATTTAATAAACTCCTACAGAGGCTGCAAGACCTTCCAAAGTGTGAATTTAGGGAAACATTAAATAAATGGGTTGTTGCCAACCACTTCTATGAATTAAAATAATTTTTTGACTGCAACATGGTCTGTAAGCTAACAACTGACAAGGCCAAACATTTCTATTTGCCAATGTAATGATTATGTTATACATGATCTGATCAAAAGTATCCAGACACCTGGCTGAAAATGACAAGTTCATGGCGCCCTCCATTGGTAATGCTGGAATTCAATATTGTGTTGGCCCACCCTTAGCCTTGATGACAGCTTCCACTCTTCTTGTGGAATGGCAGCCCATTCTTCATGAAGTGCTGCACTGAAGAGAGGTATCGATGTTGGTCGGTGAGGCCTGGTAAAAAGTCAGCATTCCAAAACATCCCAAAGATGTTCTATAGGATTCAGGTCAGGACTTTGTGCAGGCCAGTCCATTACAGGGATGTTATTGTCATGTAACAACTCGGCCACAGGTCATGAATTATGAACAGGTGCTCGATCGTGTTGAAAGATGGAATCACCATCCCCAAATTTCTCTCCAACAGTGGAAAGCAAGAAGGTGCTTGAAACATCGGTGTAGGCCTGTGCTATGATGGTGCCATGCAAAACAACAAGGGGTGCAAGCTCCCTCCATGAAAAGCACAACCACGTCATAACACCACCGCCTCCAAATTTTACTGTTGGAACTACACACGCTGGCATACGATGTTCATCGGGCATTCTCCACACTCACACCCTGCCATCAGATTACCACATCGTTTACCACGAATCGTCACTCCACACCACTTTTTTCCACTGTTCAATCGTCCAATATTTATGCTCCTTACACCAAGCAAGGCATTTTTTGGTATTTACCAGTGTGATGTGTGGCTGATGAGCAGCTGCTCGACCATGAAATCCAAGTTTTCTCTCCTCCCACCTAACTGTCATAGTACCTGCAGTGGATCCTGATACAGTTTGGAATTCCTGTGTGATGGTCTGGATAGATGTCTGCCTATTACACATTATGACCCTCTCCAACTGTCAGCGGTCTCTGATGGTCAACAGACGATGTTGGCCTGTATGCTTTTGTCCCTTCACATTTCCACTTCACAATCACATTGGAAACAGTGGATCTAGGGATGTTTAGGATAGTGGAAATCTCGGATATGACGCAAGTGAGACCCAATCAGCTGACCACTTTTGAAGTCCGTGAGTTCTGCGGAGTACCGCATTCTGCTCTCTCATGATGTCTAATGACTACTGAGGTTGCTGATATGGAGTACCCGGCAGTACGTAGCAGCACAATGCACCTAATATGAAAAACATATGTTTTTGGGGGTATCAGGATACTTTCGATCGTATAGTATCTGTATTAAAACAAATTGTTTATTGCTGTAAGGGCCTGTCCAAACCACTAATAATACTACTAAGATGATGACTACTACCACTACTACTATTGCTAATAATAATAAAAATAATAATAATAATAATAATAATGACATACACAGTTCATAAATGAACTGGTAGATTGGGCGTTTGAGTGTTGTCACCTGTAAAACAAAGTTATCTTGATGATCCTTCTTCTTCCTGAATCTTTCGATGACATCATCACACCATGTGTCTTGCCTTTCAAGTATTCACAGTACTAGTTTTTCAACTGAGGAATGAGCAAGAGCTGACAAGCGATCCTGGGGCATACAGTTCTTCGGATACATTTTTAACCATTTAAAACAAGAAAAAATCCTTTCAACTGAATCACTTGTGGCAGGAACAGTAGCAATTAGACAAAATAGTCTGAAAGCATCTGGAAGAATTTGGTCCATTTCATTCTCAATCAGTCTTTTAATAATGTTTTTCAAACTAATGTAGTGAAATGTTAATTTATGCTGTGAGGAAAATACAGCTGCAAGTGATTGGAGGATGCACCATGTGTCTGTAATAATGAATCCACAGTCTGCATGAAAATGCTGATTGTAATTGGCGAAGTGTGAAGCATCACCTAATTTACTGAAGAGCACCTTATCACCATATGAAAATATTGTTTCCAGTCATGTTACAGTATTGTCCAATACCTTTACCTCTAAGTACACCTGTTTGTATTTGCCAATGTATTCATCCGTCATTTCAGCTCTATTCATGGAAACTTCGGCTTGAGAACTAGTCGAGTGTTTCATGGAATTTAAAAAGTTGATCAATTTGTCTTCATTCTTAAATTTTTCATGTACGCTATGCATTCTGAAACAGCATTATTGCATTGTTTGTAGGCCATTTAATTCTCTGCCAGAATGGGACATCATAATAGGTTTGGGCAACTAGTTTGTTCTTGGTATGATAATTTTGAAACATGCCATTCACCACAATGAATAAAGCAGCAGCAGTTCTATCTTGGCCAATGTCATGAAAAACACGAAAATATTCTTGTATGTCACCATTGGCATCCACTAGCTTCACTATAAAGCATTGTTACTTGTCTGAAATCTCTGTTACTTCATCCACAATGCAGGTCAAAATCAGGTTGTATGCAGACTTGCATGTATATATTCACAAAGCTCCTCACTTACACATTCAATGATTTGTTCTGTACAGTTTATGAAAATCCTCCTGAAGTACTAAGCACTTGTGTGGATAGTTCTTTATACAAAATAAAACTTCTCAGATAATCTTTAGAAGAAGTATTCCATGCTAAACCTTTATTAAACAGATTCTTCAGATAGTCAAAACCATCAGTGCACCATACACTTTTATCACCCGAATAAGCGCATAGCATGAACTTTGTGTTTCATGTGTTTTGAACTTATTTTTCTGAAGAAGGTTTAGAGCTGGGTGGACATCCTTTCTTCAAAATTTAATGTCATTCAGTTTCACATTTCCTTGAAACTGAAAGCTCCTGGATGGAAGTAATGATGTCCTCACTTGAAAGTGTTACATCAGCCCTGGTACACGACAGGGCCTCATCCATATTCACTGCACACAGGACAACCAATGTAAGAGAAACCTAGAGAGGCGGCACCACAACTGCTGGCCTCCTGTGCTGCACAACTGCATTACAACATGGCTATGACAGCCTGTACACTCTCGTCTGTTCCTAGTAGTGACATCATGATTATAATGGCAACCAAGTGTATAAGGGGGGCCTGGTATGTGCCTGGCCTCCTCCCCACACGCTTCGTGCCTCTGTCTACCTTGGGTTCAGTTTAAGGTTTCAGACTTTGACTTGCTCTCTAATGCTGGTGCTTTAGAAGAAATAACATAAGCTAATGTCTTTTGTGTTCATTGACAAAGGTGCGTAATGGTTTATTGTAAAAACAATTATTGCTGCTACTATGGCTACTACTACCACAGAAAAGTGAGGAGGCCTGGCCTCCCTTGTCTTCTCTGGTCAGCTGCCACTGGGTAACTGTCCAACAACATCCAACCCCACTTTTTTGAGTCATATGCAGATATCTGGCCATTTTTACAGTGGTGCCTTAAATTTTCCCAAATTATCCCATCTGTTAAAGGAATTAAATTGTGAAACGTACTCAGAAATATCAGCTGCACAACATGGCCACTGCTGTATCTCACCCATTGTAGTGTTTGTTTCTTTCTATTCTCAGTGTCCAGGTAATAAGGAACTGTGTCATTCTGTCATGATTTGTCCCTTTCATGCTTACTGGAATAACTGTGCTGCTTCCTTTAGTAGGGATTTTATACAGCAATTTATTTATTTTTACGAAAAGTGGATCTTTTTCAATATTTTACATTGCAGATTCTTCCGTTGGGCTGCTTTCAACTCTGTCCCATGACTTACCATCATGCATACATGAATTCTGCTGCTCATCATATAAGAATTCACATTTTGTTCAGCATATCAGTGAATAATCTTAAACTGGAACTCCCTCAGTCACAGCGCCCACATTGTTAACGTGGAACTTGGGTTTTCTAAACTTAACAACCATTTATACATGGTCCATAATTACTGTGAATTCTCTCCTTATCAAGAAACACCTGTTATGACTTACACTGGAAACTAGAGCACAAAGCTCTTTTGTATGGTAGTATGATTATGGTCAGCTCAGTGTAACTGTTTGGAAGCAAATAGTACAGAGTGTTGCTGTCAAATTTTGTGAGACAAATGGCACCAGCAGCAAACTTTGAAGCACCTGTTGAGAGAATGAAGAACTTTACAAAATCAGAATTGTCTAAGAATGCAGCTGTGATTAGAGGGATTTTAAGTTCATCCATTACATTTTTGCTTTCTACCAACCAATTAAATGATATTCTCTTTTTCAGTAGCTGCATCAATGAACATGCTAAACTTGCATAACCATCTGTAGAAAACTGCTAATCCCTGGACTATTTGTAGTTCCTGTAAATTATATGGTTTAAAAAAAAATTCTCAACAACTTCGATAGGTTTTGATAAGGAAGTTCACTTGACTTCATGTAAAGCAATAATTATCTGTTGATAAAGACAGATTCATGCTTCTTACATGCTCAAAAACTGCTTGAAGCCTCTGAGTTGTACTGCTTCGTGTGCTCACCGAAAAGTATTATGTCGTTGGGGAATACAAGAGCTACCATTGATGTGAACCCCCATAAAACTGAATTGAGCAGGCGTCAAAAAGTAGCTGGAGCACTGTGATGTTCAAGGGGCACAAAAAGGTATTCATAACCTCTTCTCACAGAAACAAATGTGGTATTTGTTTGATTATCTGGATAAACCATCATGTCATGATATTCACTTATTAGACTACAAACTGAAAAAAATTCAACATCTGCCCAAGTAATCCAAGGTTTTCACCCTGTTCTGTGAGAAAATGATGTGTAATAAATGTATTCAAAGCATGGTAACTGATGCAAAAATGGAACTATAGGGCTCCAGAAACGGATTTATCCTTCAGGATAACTAATGGCATCCTCTCTTTCTTTTATGGTTCTGGCTTCCAGTTGTTTTTTTCCACTTCTTTAATTAAATGTTTCTGACTGTATCGCATTCAATAAGATTTTTGAGTAACCAGTGTTGCATTTCCGATATATACTGAACAAACAGAGCTGACAGGTAAATTCATACATTCTCCGAAACAATCTACATTCTCCAACAAAACAGGTGCTAAAATCTTCACCCCATCAACTGCCAAATTTTCTATCTTCTACCAAATACTTTTCTTTGATTCACTATTAGCTTCAGTTCCTTTTTGCAGTTTAGTGGCACAGGTACAAAAATCTCTCATTATGATCACAATCATTTAATATTTCATTTGGAATTGAGATTACATCATTTCTACTTATGTTTGACACTTTATGAACCTTTGTTCCTTACACCAATACAACCTCTTCATTGTTAATATTGATTATTATTATTCGACTCTTGCTACATTCTGCCTCATGATTATAGACAGGCCAACTTTTCTGGTGATTCAGCGATGAATTTCATTCAGTAATTCACAACTCTGCTTAATCAATAAAAGAACTCCTCCTCTCATTCACGATGACTTGATTTCAACAGATACTATTTTTCCTGTTCCCTGGGGAATGTTCTGGGGTAGATCAGTTGGTAGCATGACAGAATGTTTGAATGATATTTCACCCAGGTGTCCAATCACACGATGTCACTGTTACTGCTTCTTTGAGTACTATCTGAAGAATGAGCTCATAGGTTATAGTTACTAAAGCTTAGTTTAACCTTTTGGTCCAACACATTCATCTCTTCCTCA
Source organism: Schistocerca cancellata (assembly GCF_023864275.1). NCBI lineage: Eukaryota > Metazoa > Arthropoda > Insecta > Orthoptera > Acrididae > Schistocerca > Schistocerca cancellata. Next base: position 731,689,518 of record NC_064626.1, read on the forward strand.
TTAGTGGGCAAGAAATCAAATCCTTGTCCATCATCATAGTGTATTCCCTTATTTGAAACTATTTGCACCCAGGTCATACATTTGTCTTGGCCTAAACATATTTCTGCATCAGACTGTCCAAGGTTGCATAGCTTTTTACCATTTAACTTTCATGCCTTATATGGTGGCAGTCCTGACTATCTATTTAGTCTAAGCAACAACACAGTAATGAGATCTGTGTTCTTGTGTAAATAAGCAACCTTTATCACAAAGTCATTTTTGGCTTTATTTTCAATGGAACGATCAGGAGAGGGATGGAGAGGGGATGGATGGTGTGGTAACCCATATATTCCTGTATTCATTTAACAGTTTGCTAAGTTGTCTGTCAATAACGTTACTCTTTCTTTTACTGAGCTAATCTCTTGATTCATGACCCTGTATCCCGCAGCTTGAACAGCTTCGTTCTTATTTACAGTACTTACATTTGAGACCAGGATTTTTACATCTGTAGCACTGTACAACAGTTCTGGAAAAGTTTGGCTCATGAGCCATCCCCTTCAGTGAGTGCTTTTCCTTCTGACTCAACTCATACAGTGCTGTTACAGATCAGGCATAGCCAGAGCCATGTCAGCGAACTACAGGGATGACTGTCAGACATTGTGGATTGTGAGCCCTACCTATTCCCTGTATGTAAATGTTATAAGATGTAAATTATTAAAAATTATTTGTCACAAACTCCTCTGAGACATTCAAACATTTAGGTTAGATATATTTTGTCTTGAGAAACTCTACAACATTGATTTCAGTTTGTGTTGCAGCAAAATGAAGTTGATGTTTCAATGACCAATTAGTCACTGAAGTTGATGGGCCAATGATATTAGTCACTGCATTACACTAAGCAGATTTGATGTTACTTCATTGAAGAAAATGTATTTTTACAAAATTAAGTTAATCTGAAAAACATTTTATTTTATGAGCAAAGTCTGTGAGTTTTGGGTGCTGATCTTGTAGCATAACATCAGAAATTGCACAGTCCCTTTCTACTCTAGACAGCACAAACAGATTATTTTGTAAACTTCACAGTTCTTCATGAGTATCACTTCCAACACTTCCAATGATTATTTTATTGGATTATTAAAGAAAATTATGACTGGCTCCAGAGGTTTGAAACCTATAAAATGACATAAATATAATGGAAACTTCATTAAAAACAGAAACAAATCCTGAAAATTTTATCTCCATCTTTTACTTATTCTCTTTCTGAGCTCAACATCTCACTCGTTACAGAGGGATGCTGACATTTTTTCAAGCTAGTAGATGGGAAGCTGTGATACACAACATGGTACTGATGTCAGATGACAGCAAGGCTAGTGCGGAGTGTAACATGAATCTTGCAGTACCTTGCAGTCATATTTTTGAAGTCATTTGCTGTAGCAGACCTGCTATGTAGTGCAACTAGACCATGATGTTAGACTTCCTCACTTCCCACAGTGGGCAGGCACTGGAAGAGAGCTACTAAAACGAAGTAATCAGTTTTATAATAGCTCTTCTGTATTGTAATTGCAAAACTTCGACTATACAGTTTCATTTAAAATTTTGGGTGATACAGACCACTCATAACTTTGGCCCACAATAGATCATAACATTTTTGAGGTTAGAGTATGACTGTTCAGTCTGTCTATAGTCTTTGGAATGGCTGTGTACTGATAATGTTGTGCATAAAATAAGTTACTTTGATAGTTTAATGAGCTTAAGCTAAACATATTATGGTGTGTACATGTGGATTAGTAATTGTTCTCTGCGTGTAACTAAAAATACGTCAATCTGTTGAAAGAACAGGAACGTATTGCATTTTGTAACTAACTTGTGCACAATGGCTGCAACCAGTTCGGAAAATTACTATTTACAAAATAAGTGAGGAAGCTTGAATAAACTGTGTTTCTGTAACAAAACAGCAAGAAAAGTTGTGAATTGTGCAAAGTGTAAGAGGAAATTCCATTATTCATGTGTAAATGCAATGAACAGAGTGAAAAGCTGCAAATGCAGTGACTGTTTTCATACTGAATATGACGCTGTTGACAAAATCAAAACAGACCCATTAAAAACATGTGTGCAAAAAGTTAAAGAATGAACTCAGAATAGTAAGAAAGGAACTTAAGTATTCGAAAACAATTGTATGTGTACTAACAAATGAACTTCAGAAGTCAGAATCAGCCAAGAAAGAAATGTGTAAAATCTACAGATTTGAGGCGTCCAACATAAAGCATGATTCACAACACAGTGTGCATACCACAACACAGAACACAGTTCAAAAAGGAAAGCAATCTAAGGGCACAGCAATGAAAATGCAAACCTTTGCTCCTGAGAGTCAGTTGTGAGTAGGAGACCAAAAATATTTGTTGCCTTTGATAGCCATGGCAGAGACTGTGCAAGAAACATTTTAAAATTAGCTTCAAATATATATGTTGTTGAAGGGAAGGGGATACCACATGCCCCCATTAGCGTAATATTGAAAAAATGCAATGACCTGCATAAGCTGACAAATGAAGATTTTGCAGTTATTTGGGCAGGGGCTAATGATGTAGAAAAGCATGAAGTCAACTTGGCAATTTGTCCACTACATAAAGCCTTTTCAGCATTACAAAATACAAATGTGATTGTAGTTGGTGTACCATACAGGCATGACCTGCCTGAATGGACTTATGTAAACCAAGAAATTCAATCTGCAAACAGAAAATTAAAAAAAAAAAATAGTGAAATGCTTCCATAACACTTGTTTTATTAATACTCCTAATATCAAGGAGCTATATACAGCACATGAACGGCACCTAAACGCAACTGGTAAAGAACTAATTGCCACAAGGATTTAGGAATCCGTGGAAACAAACAGGGAGGTGTACAAAACAGCAATAGAACTTAAATAGAAGGATACTGCAGACTCAGATAAAGAATTATGAGAATTCTTACTGACACAACTCCAGTACAAATAACAACAGAATCCTTAAAAGTGAATTATGTATGTGTGGAGAGGACAATTACTCAAGAAATAAACAGACCCAAGAGATCAGTGCAAAAGTTAGAAGAAGCAGCAAATGATGTGTCAGGAAAGACACCATATAAGAAGGGAGACCTATTTGCAAGCATAAGAATAGCAACTCAAGATCAAGGAGTAAAAATACCAACAGGTGGGATATGGCGGTCAACCTGAAGAAAGAAACCACAACCAAGGGATGAGGATTTTTGGTGAGATCAGCAGTGGTTTCACAGAAGGAAACAGTTAACAAAGTGAGTCTTCAAGTGGATAAACAGGTATGTGACTATCATAACACAGAGGATCACAGCGCATCAAGATTAAAGACATTGACTGAATCTACAACTTCAAATATAGAGTCAATTTGCTCTCAGAGGAATACAGACAGAGACAAACTACATACTTTTCTACAAGTTAACATACGTTGTATTAGAAATAAGATTTTAGAATTAGAACATTTATGTAACACTGAGCATGTAGATGTTATATGTGTATCTGAGCAATGGTTAATCCAAGAACAAGTAAATACATTTATTTGAAAGGGTACATTGTGGGAGACATAATATGTAGAAAACAGAGAAAGGATGGTGGGGCTGGAATTTTTGTCAAAGAAGGAATAAAGTTTTCCATAATTCATTTATCTATGTACTCCTCAGAACTAGATGGGGAGTTAAATTGTGCAAAACAAATTTTGAAAATATAGTGGTAGTTAGTTTATATAGGTCACCATATGGTGATGTAAATTTGTTTATTGATAAATGTGAATTAATAGTTAAAAAGATATTGAAGAGTAAGACAAGAATTGCTATCTGTGGTGATTTCAACATAGAAATGGTAAACACACAGAGGCCAGTTGCTAGGACATTTTTGAATATGCTAAGATCACTAGACCTCTATTGTACAAATAATTGTGCCACACACAACAATGCCTACATAGACATATTGTTGTGAATTTCCATAGGGAAGATTTTACAGTCAGACTTGCAGGAAGTGGACTTGCAGATCATGAGCCACTACTCCTTATACTCTGTAAGAGGCATCCAGTTAAAATTGAAGAACCTAAAGTAGTAATGGTATGAGGACAAAAGGAAGAGTACATATGTATACTTGTTGACAGACTAGGAAGTGCAAATTGGGACTTTATATGTAATTGTCAATCTGGAAAAAGGGAAGCTGAAATTACCTTTGATAACTTCTTTAAAAAGTACACAGATTTATGGTATTCTTGCTCACCAGTAAAAAAAAATAGATATCCAAGTGAAATGAAAAAGAAATGTCTGAACTGCTTTGCAGAAGGGCTAGCAGAAATAAGAGGAAACATGCATATGCTGTACCAGATGCATAAACAAGCCGCTAACCAAGGGGCAGAACAGTGTGTGAAAATTCTTAGGTCATATCTGAAATGCAAAAAATTCTACAAAGCTAAACCTCTGACAAAAAAGCAAGCAGTGGAAAACTATATGGAATAGGCTCCCAGTAATTGCAAGGCAGTGAGGCAAATAATTAAACAAGACAATACACCAAAATGCACAGAAGCAGCTCTGCATGAACTCGAGTATTTAAATCAGTACTTTTTAAACTCAGTTAAAGAAATGAGTAACAGTATTAAAGCAACAAATTCATCTGCAATGGACCCTGATGGAACACCACTGCCTGTTAACCTTGTATTTCAATGGAGGGCTGTCACACCTGCTGATGTTATAAAAGCTGTATCCAAATTTTCAGGTTCTAAAAGTATGGACTGTTATTGTTTATCAAATAACATAATTAAAAAGACAATACACTCTATTGCCAAACCATTAGCTTTTATTTTTAATAAATGTGTAGAATTTGTAGTTTTTCCAGATGCACTTTAGGTATCAAAAGTTGTTCCAGTTTTTTAAAAAATGGTGCACACATCTTCCCCAAAGCTACAGACCAGTCTCCATCGTTCCAATATCTCAAAGATATTTGAGGCACTGATACACACACAAATAATTAGCTTCTTTGAAAAACACAATATCCTATGTAGCAATAGTTTGGTTTTTGCAAGGGAAAAGACACAACAGGGGCCATCTTGGAAATCATTGACAAAACCTTAACAGCTTTTGAAAACAATAACACGGTATCACTGGTATTGTGTGACCTAAGCAAAGTTTTCAATTGAATTCTGTTGATGTACTACTGGGAAAACTAGTTTTGTGGGAAGAGAGGGAGCACTTTACTGTGATAAATTCTTATTTGAGAAACCTAAAACAATTCGTTTCAGTCAGAAATGTAAATTCTTCCATAATGGAAATCAGCACAGCTGTACCACAAGGGTCTATCCTTGGACCCTTCTTCTTCATTGTAGCTATTAATGATTTACCTTAAAACATAGCCCACCCTGTCGTGTGTTATGCTGATGATACAACACTAGTTACCACACATCAGAACATTTCAGATCTGAATAGCCTAACAAAAGAAACACTTGATAAGGCCCTGGACTAGTCTGCAGCCAATAAGCTCCTGTGGAATCTTGATAAAACCCAGCAACTTTTAATGGGAATATCAAATGAAGTAGGCAATAAGTTGGTAAAACACTTAGGTATTAACATGGACTCAAAACTCTACTGGGAGGAACATGTCAATCATGTATGTGAAAAAATATCTCGTGTGGCATACCTTATCTTGAAACTAAGGGAGGTAGTGAGCTTGGAGTACATCAGGGTGACGTACTTTGGGCTATTCCAGTCACATATTTCATATGGTCTGATTATATGGGGGCACTCCCCTCACACCAGGAACATAATGAAATTACAAAAAAAAGTCTTACACATAATATGTAAAAGAGGTCACAGGGAGCACTGTCGTCCTCTTTTTTCCAGACTCAGAATACTCACAATTATAAATTTATACATCTGTGTGTCTGTACTCTATATTAACAATAATATTTCAGAATTTATTGCCAGAGGGGAAATACATGAACACAACACCAGGGCTAAGGGTAATTTAGGCATACCACAACACAGATTAGCAAGAACAGGAAATTCCCGCAAAGTAAACCCACTCAAAATGTTCAATAAACTGCCAATTCATGTTCAGTCTATGGATATAAATGTTTTTAAAATCAAGTGGTACAGCTGGCTGTCTGATCATCCATTCTATGAGATTAAATAATTCTTTGAGATGCCCAAGGAGGATATTAGCATTTAAAAGCTGTATGTAGTTAAACATATTATTGTGTGCTGTGGTTAATCGTGCATAATTACATAGTGTATACAATAAACAATACATTACTAGATTATATTACATTATAGTATAGTTTATTGCATTAACTTTTAGAAGCTATCCTGATGTAACTTGGTACACTACCAGGCTTAAAATGTATTCTAGAATGTACTGACACTAGTTTACTTTATTATTCTGTATGTACTAGTATATCCTGTATAACGAAGCCAGTATCATTGTAAGGTGATGTATGGTGAATTAAATTCTTGATTCAATAATCTTCAGCTGTTCTGATGTCGACTTTATTACCCATGCATGCCCTTTGCATAGTGTCTCCAAAGGCATTGCCAAGTTGCAACACCAAAGCATAAGTGGGCCTCCCACGCCTCCCACAGCTTTTGGAGATCCTCACCTGCCAACATGGCTTGTTGATGTTGTGAGCCAACAGATTTTACACCAGATCTGGATATACAGCAAACCAGAGCACAAACAGTGGATGTTCCACACTTAACAACAATCTAAACAACTTTTACAATTTCCATTAACATCCTTTGTTGGCCTAAGTGCTTAGAAGTGCAACATGGTCCACAAAATCAACATGTTACACCACAGATGCCCCCACTGAGATGAAATATGTCACGTAACCCACTTACTTGACTAATTACAAACACCTTCTAACATTAAAAATTTTTCAGCAAATAACAACAGTTTTAAATTTTATTCAGTTATTATTACTATCGGCACTTGCAGTCCCTTAATATCAAAACTCTTCTTACTTCCTCAAGCAACCAAAACCTGCATAAAATATTTATTTTCTTTCATTCCTGCTAATTAATGTATGTTAGGTATCTCACGACATACTAAACATTTATCATCCACAGTGTCTCCACTTACTTATCTGTACATATTAAAAAAAATCACCATCACATTTAATTTTGCTTTTCTTTGTAAAATATGCCTTGATTCATCACTTTTTATACATATTTCCTTTTTCTGAAATTCACAAGACGTTATCTCAACCCTTTGCACTTCCCCTTTAGGTTAATATTTATCATGTAATTTAGCTTGCTTAGATAATAGGCACAGTGCCTTTTTAATCACCTTATTTCACACTTAATATACTTCATCCAAAATACTCATTAATGTCTATTTAACTATACTGTCATTCATTACATGCTATAATCTAGTGACTGACTTTACCATTTTCGGTTTTATTGCTTTATAGCATCAAAACTGCCTTAGTAGTGACATTTTTCAAACAACCCTTAATCCCCTATTTCACCGCCTTCAGGTTACAATTTCTAAAAATCCCTTCTTAAACAACACGTACACTATAAGTTCCACACCTTAACAGTATGCACAGCCTCTGACACTTATCTTTACACATCCCAATTCTAATTCTGCCAAAAAAAGTGAACTGTTCTGTTTATTTTCAAATTTTATCTCTTTCTTCAAAAATTTGAAAAGTTCTTTTCTAAGAAGAAAAAAATGAGCTAATATTTTCCTGCACTCATCCAATGACTTTTGGAATTCTGAAGTATGTCTCTATATTGCGCATCAATTTTTTCCAAAAATTGTGAAATTTTAGAAGAGATAGTATCAATTTCCTCCAAACATTACATTCAAAATTTTCATAACATCTTTCATTGTGGACAGAATTCTCACAATTTTCCCCCAAAGTGCTTCTAATGAATAATGTATTGAAAAGTTAAACAATTTACTTCATTTTTCTTAACTTACCAATACAGCCATTTTTTATTCTGGCCATAGCTGTTGCACCATTGGTACAAACTGCATGGTATCTTTTACAACAAAAATTTTTCAACACATTTTTAAATGCACAAAAACTTAGATGACATGGTGTAGTGGTTAGCATACTGGACTCTTTTTCAGGAGGAAGATGGTTCAAATACCTGCCTGGCCATTCAGATTTAGATTTTCCATGATTTCTTTAAACTGCTCCAGGCAAACGACAGGACACTTCTTTTGAAAATGGCACTGTCAATTTCCTTCTCCGTCCTTTTGTAATCTGAGCTTGTGCTCCATCTCTAATGACCTCATTGTTGACAGGACATTAAACTCTAATATTCCTCCATTCAATTGTCATGAGCAACAGTACTGAAGAAAATAACCCTTCATAATAACCCATCCATTATTATATAACTAAAAATTAGTAATTGACTAAATCTGTTTGATCAGTTTTTCATTCACATTTAAAGACTAATACAGTTTGGAACTGAAGTGTTTAGTTCCTTTTCTATGCTATGTACCAAACCAGTAATTTAATTGTTTATGGTGTTTGATGACAAAGGACCAGTTTTAAATTCTTCAGCAGCATCGTCGTAAGAAAATGATTTTTCCACTTCTGTTGCACATTCTTTCACAAGTAATCCATCACACTATTTTAACCTTTTCAACACAGTGCCCAAATTTATCTCAGGCACTGACTCTGCCAGTGCACAAATCACACTCAGGCGCTATTCTGAGCAGTGCACTTAAACTCTCTTAAGACTTGATGGTTCAGGCAACATTTGTATTTTTTTTTAACTTATCCAGTAAAACACATAATTCATTATCAGATTAATGCTCATGTATTGTTTAACTGAGCAAAGAAAAATGTTTTGAGTTCAGCAATTTAAACATATTAAACACTAGGGTTTTTAACTCGAATTGTGTACAAAAAGGTACATAATACTGTACACCTCACTGAAAATTTGGTTTTAAGTATTCTTTCTAAATTTTGATATTCTCAAAAGTCATAATACCAACAGTAATAAAAAGAATGAAAATCAGATTAACAGCCAGTGAATTAACCAAAATTATAACCTAAGTAGAAGTGTAATATTAAGGAGAGTAAATCAGAATAACTCGCAAAGAACAAGCAGACTAACAAAACAGAGACAGTTCTTTGACTATATATGATGGTAGTATCTGTTCCCGAAAGAACACTTACCGTGGATGACCATGCAGCTTTGCTAGAAATGAAATGATAATTAAATGGATACCCTAGCTGCAAACATGTGTTGAAGTACTTCATTGGGGACATGTTGAAAATGTGTGCCCCGACCGGGACTCGAACCCGGGATCTTCTGCTTACATGGCAGACGCTCTATCCAGCTGAGCCACCATGGGCACAGAGGGTAGTGCGTCTGCAGGGACTTATCCCTTGCATGTGAGATCCACATTCCCAACATGTCCACACCACTACATTCGTAGGGCACCTAGTAGATGTTTGCCCATCATACTCATTACTCGTGGCAGATTAATCTACCAAGTCTCGTATGAGTTCGGGCATAGCATGTGCTTTCGCACAAGGTCAATGGCCGGGAAGCCGTATTTTAACTATATATGACGGTAGTATCTGTTCCCGAAAGAACACTTACTGTGGATGACCACGCAGCTTTGCTACAAATGAAATGATAATTAAATGGATACCGTAGCTGCAAACAGGCGTTTAAGTACTTCATTGGGGACATGTTGAAAATGTGTGCTCCGACCGGGACTCGAACCCGGGATACCCTGCTTACATGTACGAATGTAGTGGTGTGGACATGTTGGGAATGTGGATCTCAGAGGGAGCGTGCAAGGGATAAGTCCCTGCAGACGCACTATCCTCTGTGCCCACGGTGGCTCAGGTGGATAGAGCGTCTGCCATGTAAGCAGGAGATCCCGGGTTCGAGTCCCAGTCGGGGCACACATTTTCAACATGTCCCCAATGAAGTACTTCAATGCCTGTTTGCAGCTAGGGTATCCATTTAATTATCATTTCATTTCTAGCAAAGCTGCATGGTCATCCACGGTAAGTGTTCTTTCGGGAACAGATACTACCATCATATACAGTTAAAATATGGCTTCCCGGCCATTGACCTTCTTGTGCAAAAGCACACGCTATGCCCGAACTCGTACGGGACTTGGTAGATTAATCTGCCAGGAGTAATGAGTATGATGGGCAAACATCTATTACGCACACTATGAATGTAGTGGTGTGGACATGTTGGGAATGTGGATCTCACGGGGAGTGTGCAAGGGATAAGTCCCTGCAGACGCACTATCCTCTGTGCCCGCAGTGGCTCAGATGGATAGAGTGTCTGCCATGTAAGCAGGAGATCCCGGGTTCGAATCCCGGTCAGGGAACACATTTTCAACATGTCCCCAATGAAGTACTTCAACGCCTGTTTGCAGTTAGGGTATCCATTTAATTATCATTACAGTTCTTAGAAGTTGGACAGTGAGTGAAGGTGCTGGAAATTACTCTTGAAGAAATTAGTCAAAGAAATGCTGCCAAACTCAATTAGTAACAAATAAGTAAACTGTAGGTTGCAGCTAGGCCATGACAACAGCAGGGAAGTGGAGCTGAGGGGGAAATTCTCTTTGGAAAAAAAATGTCTTGCATGCCACAATTTGCCAAGCCTGTTCTGCAGCTGTGTTGATTATGTGATGCCCTTCTCTTCAAACATCATTCAGCCACCTTTATGCTTCCACAAAGACAATAGCTGTCTCTGCTGCTTCCTGAAAGTCATACAACATTCTCTGGGAAGAAATGGCTTGCATGCCACAGTCCGCCAAACCCATTCTGCAGCTTTGTTGAATATGCAAAGCTCTTTTCTTTGAACATTATTCAGCCCCCTTACTCGTTCTACAAAGACAACAGCTTTCTGTACTGCTTCCTGAAAGGTCTTACAACATTCCATTCCAGGCTGACTGCTTTACTTACTTTCTCTCCAACTGTGGGTGAATGTGTCCAACGCTCTCCAATCTGACCCGAAAAGCTGAACATAATTCCCAGGATCATAGCTCTTATGCTTGAGCATTAACTGAGGCCATGTCTTGGGTAGTCTCATGTCCCAATAGCAGCAACAGGGACAGCACAAATGTCTGAGCTACCCAAAGTCAGTGTCAAACTGCTCAGTTCTTGTTTAACTTGCCTGCTGGCTTTGTTTGGACAGGGTTAAATGTGCAATTCCATAACCTCAAAAAAGATCACACATATGAGGTTGATACATACAGCATGTCCAGGTCACTCCTGACGCTACATTCTACTCTTAGCTAGGCTTCTGCCTGGTCCTCTTTACTGAAATCCCTAGTCAGTGCCACAATATGCTCTATTACTTGGCCAAGGCTAGCACTAGCTTTTACAATATGTGTAACCTGTTACACTGCTACTTACTCTCCACAGCTGTTATCCTACACTCCTCCCATGACTACCACCTAGCAGCAAGAGCTTCATTTTCTGCTCCACTCAGTTTCTTACCTGTCTCTCAACCTCTTAACAACAATTTGCTGCACCCTACAGTCTGCTGCTGCTGAATGAGGTTCCCCAACTTCAACAGGTAACAGACTATATTTGTCCTTCCACCTCTCTCCTTTTCAGCTACTACATTTCAATTTTTGTTGTCTCAATCTCTCCCTGAAGGGCACAAATTTTTGTGTCTTCATTCTCCTAATCTTAAGGATAATCACTGGCCATCCCTTTTTCTGTTCCAATACAATCATCCCAGTAAAAGTACAATTCACAACCCCACATAGCAATCCAAATCCATTGACTAATCTATGGCAGTATGCACATTCATCACCCATAGTCAAACTACTACACATAATTATTCAAATATATGTGTATATACTATTGGTCTACACAATCATTTATCCCTGGAACATTTATTAACAGGCTGAAATGCAATGAGAAAAGGAATAAAGAAATATAATAGAATTTCACTGCTGCTTGCATGCTCTGATATTTAAAAAAAGAGAATACAGGTAAATGAGCTTTTAAACATCTGAAAACAAATAAAATATGTTCAACATGATTGTTTGGACTGACTCTGTAAACCACTACAATCTTTTAAGTAAATGGTTAACTGGAAATTCTGCAAAATGGTCCAGTTTCTTTATTTCTTGCAGAAAGTAAAGCATGTCAATAGAAAAGTGTTTAGCATCAAGGTGTGACAACACATCTGATTCAGATTCTACCAAACATGACCTGCAATGGAATAGTTTCATGCATCTCTTTCTGCGTTGTTATATCCACATGCACACACACACACACACACACACACACACACACACACACACACACACACACACACACCTACAAACAGATTTAATTGTTGTACCATTATATTGCAAACATTGCCTTTCAGTTCACAACAAGCATTGTTGCGATCTTACAAAAGGAAACTTCTCATTTCGTTCGAGAGAGAGGAGGCTCATTATTTAGATGATGTGATCTATGGTGCACATCAGTTTTAAGGTGGGGAAAAAAAAACTAGTAACACAGAATAAAAAGCGTTTAGCAAAAACTTTTATAAAGTACACTTGGAATGCATAGGTTATCTTAAGAATTGCACTGACTCTTATGGTGTATCATCCTCTAAAAATTGAAATGATATCTGTAAGTCTTTTGAACAAGTTACTACTTAAAGGTTGCTTACCAGATGATGGTGTATCACGCTGAATGAACATTTCTTTATACGACAGTAATAATTTAGTGAGATGCTGTCTTCTGCTCACATTCTCTGTAACACTAGAAAGATAATTTGAAACAAGAAACTAATTACTGCATGTCTATCATTTGTTACTCAAATGTAAAATAACATTTTATTATTACTGATCATACTAACAAAATAAATCAAGAAATTTTAAAAAAGTATAAAAGTAGTTGAATAATATGAAAAAGGGGTGACACGTGGAAAATTTGTCACAGTATTAAATAAAAACCTCAGTCAGGGCCACATAAGAAAGCAAGATGTAATTAAAGTTAGTGAAGAAGTGTGACAAGTCAAAGTTATTATCAATTAAATGAGAACTATGGCAGATACTGACTTAAATTAAATGGAAGGAACAGAGTGTATGAAGCTGTAGGGAGGGCAGGTCAACACATAAAGAAGGTAAACAAAAAGTGGAAGACGTAAAACAAAACAGAATAAGAAAATGGGAAAAAATATGTGAAAAAATATAGTACTGAAGACATGTTGGATAAAGGCAGGAAGTTAATCATCACTGTGATTTGTGAGAATAAAATATTAATTTACTTGTCTCAAAAAGAATAATGACAAGTGTATGCACATCCATATGACTCAAACAGGTCAATAGTGCGATATAATTTTATCAAACTCACCACATCTTGTGTATATCTAAGATGGATTACAGACACTCACTCAATCTATTTATAATTGATTGTTTCAGATGGAAATTCCTAAAATTTTACACAGTAAAAATTGGTTCTTATCTAAAACAACAATCATTTGATATGAATCTTCATATTCTCACTAGTTTCTGCTTACCCCATAAAAGTGTGGCAATTCAGTCATAAGTAAGCTTTGCCTGCTGCTAATATTTTAACTTTAAAATATTCTGCTATTTCTGAGCATGCCTGAAAGAGTGAAAGTAAAGTAGTCTCATCCACTAATATTCCAGTAAGACAAACCAAGTGTATATGAGTACATGAGAAACCACTGTGGTGTTTCTTCCACAGTGAGTTACTGTTTACTGCTACACACTTATCTTGTCCCACTGGTATACAGGGTGGACAGGAGCTCTTTACTGACAATCTTTCAGGCTCCCTCCAGAGAGGGCTGGACATCTTACAGCCAAAATATTAGCAGCAGATGAAGTTTGGTTATGGCAGAATTATCATGATTTTATGGCTCATGGAAACATTTTACATGCATCATAATAACATTGTTTGATTTTTATTTTGGCAACCTAGTTCAGTCAATGTACTATAAACAGGAATGACATGTGAACATAACTGGCAATTTGTGATGTCTGTGAAGGATTCCTAATACCACTTAGAAGCATTGAATTATCCGTATAATTGGCCATTACCACAACTAAAAATTACACGAAACTTGATGTAAAATCTAGGGTGGAATAATCACAGTACTAGTTAGTGAAGTAGTTGGTTGCGTGTTCCATTGATCAATCACACAGTACGGTAGACGTTATGATGTGGAACGCGTCAAGTGCACAAGAGATGCACATATGAAACAAGATCTTATATATATATATATATATATATATATATATATATATATATATATATATATATATATATATATATATATATATATAGTTATATAGTTATAATAGAAGGAAACATTCCACGAAGGAAAAATATACCTAAAAACAAAGATGATGTGACTTACCAAATGAAAGTGCTGGCAGGTCGACAGGGTAAGGAGTCATTCCAGTCCCGGGAGCGGAAAGACTTACCTTAGGGGGAAAAAAGGACGGGTGGATGGATATGTGTGTGTGTGCGAGTGTATACCCGTCCTTTTTTCCCCCTAAGGTAAGTCTTTCCGCTCCCGGGACTGGAATGACTCCTTACCATCTCCCTTAAAACCCACATCCTTTCGTCTTTCCCTCTCCTTCTCTCTTTCCTGATGAGGCAACAGTTTGTTGCGAAAGCTTGAATTTTGTGTGTATGTTAGTGTTCGTTTGTGTGTCTGTCAACCTGCCAGCACTTTCATTTGGTAAGTCACATCATCTTTGTTTTTAGGTATATATATATAAAGAAAGACGATGAGACTTACCAAACAAAAGCGCTGGCAGGTCGATAGACAAACACAAACATACACGTTCTCTGCCCAAACTCTTCGCCTTTACAAATGTCTGCTTGTGTCGGTGTATATGCGGATGGATATGTGTGTGTGTGCGAGTGTATACCTGTCCTTTTTTCCCCCTAAGGTAAGTCTTTCCGCTCCCGGGATTGGAATGACTCCTTACCCTCTCCCTTAAAACCCAAATCCTTTTGTCTTTCCCTCTCCTTCCTTCTTTCCTGACGAGGCAACCATTGGTTGCGAAAGCAGAATTTTGTGTGTATGTTTGTGTTTGTTTGTGTGTCTATCGACCTGCCAGCGCTTTTGTTTGGTAAGTCTCATCATCTTTCTTTTTAGATATATTTTTCCCACGTGGAATGTTTCCCTCTATTATATATATATATATATATATATATATATATATATATATATATATATATATATATATATACACACACACCTAAAAACAAAGATGATGTGACTTACCAAATGAAAGTGCTGGCAGGTCGACAGACACACAAACGAACACAAACATACACACAAAATTCAAGCTTTCGCAACAAACTGTTGCCTCATCAGGAAAGAGGGAAGGAGAGGGAAAGACAAAAGGATGTGGGTTTTAAGGGAGAGGGTAAGGAGTCATTCCAGTCCCGGGAGCGGAAAGACTTACCTTATGGGGAAAAAAGGACGGGTATACACTCGCGCACACACACACATATCCATCCACACATATACAGACATATACAGACATAGACAGACACTAGCTTGACACACACTAGGCTTGTGTCTGTATATGTGTGGATGGATATGTGTGTGTGTGCGAAAATGGGAAAAGTATATTAAAAAACAAAGATTCTGTGACTAACCGAACGGGAAAGCGCTGGTAGATAGACACAATTAAAAAACACACAAACACACACACAAAATTTCAAGCTTTCGCAACCCATGGTTGCTTCATCAGGAAAGAGGGAAGGAGAGGGAAAGACAAAAGGATATGTGTTTTAAGAGAGAGGGTAAGGAGTCATTCCAATCCCGGGAGCAGAAAGACTTACCTTAGGGGGAAAAAAGGACAGGTATACACTCGCACACACACACATATCCATCCGCATATACACCGACACAAGCAGACATTTGTAAAGGCAAAGAGTTTGGGCAGAGATGTCAGTCGAGGCGGAAGTACTGAGGCAAAGATGTTGTTGAAAGACAGGTGAGGTATGAGCGGCGGCAAATTGAAATTAGAAATTAGCGGAGATTGAGACCTGGCGGATAGCAAGAAGAGAGGATATGCTGAAGGGCAAGTTTCCATCTCCGGAGTTCAGACAGGTTGGTGTTAGTGGGAAGTATCCAGATAACCAGGACGGTGTAACACTGTGCCAAGATGTGCTGGCTGTGCACCAAGGCATGTTTAGCCACAGGGTGATCCTCATTACCAACAAACACTGTCTGCCTGTGTCCATTCATGCGAATGGACAGTTTGTTGCTGGTCATTCCCACATAGAACGCTTCACAGTGTAGGCAGGTCAGTTGGTAAATCACGTGGGTGCTTTCACACGTGGCTCTGCCTTTGATCGTGTACACCTTCCGGGTTACAGGACTGGAATAGGTGGTGGTGGGAGGGTGCATGGGACAGGTTTTACACCGGGGGCAGTTACAAGGGTAGGAGCCAGAGGGTAGGGAAGGTGGTTTGGGGATTTCATAGGGATGAACTAAGAGGTTACGAAGGTTAGGTGGACGGCGGAAAGACACTCTAGGTGGAGTGGGGAGGATTTCATGAAGGATGGATCTCATTTCAGGGCAGGATTTGAGGAAGTTGTATCCCTGCTGGAGAGCCACATTCAGAATCTGATCCAGTCCCGGAAAGTATCCTGTCACAAGTGGGGCACTTTTGGGGTGGTTCTTCCACTAACACCAACCTGTCTGAACTCCGGAGATGGGAACTTGCCCTTCAGCATATCCTCTCTTCTCCCTATCCGCCAGGCCTCAATCTCCGCTAATTTCTAATTTCAATTTGCCGCTGCTCATACCTCACCTGTCTTTCAACAACATCTTTGCCTCTGTACTTCCGCCTCGACTGACATCTCTGCCCAAACTCTTTGCCTTTACAAATGTCTGCTTGTGTCTGTGTATATGCGGATGGATATGTGTGTGTGTGCGAGTGTATACCTGTCCTTTTTTCCCCCTAAGGTAAGTCTTTCCGCTCCCGGGATTGGAATGACTCCTTACCCTCTCCCTTAAAACCCAAATCCTTTCGTCTTTCCCTCTCCTTCCCTCTTTCCTGACGAGACAACCGTTGGTTGTGAAAGCTATATATATATATATATATTAATATATACTTTACAGAGTTAAAGATTAATATTTCTATTACTTACCCCATTCCCTTAAATGGCACAGAATGCATATACTATATTTATAGATTTATTTATTCCTATTCAAGAATTCATATATGGTATAGAAGGAGTTGTCAATGAGATACAGCTATTACTGCTGTCTGTCAAACATTTTATTTCACCTGGTAATTTGTCAAAAAAATTTACAGCAGCATATGTTACCCCTTTCTGTGCTAAAGAGAGGTTGAGTTAAGGATACTGTAAGTCTTTCTTTTTCTGGTATTATAATCATGAATGTCACTGTTGTTTTTAAACTGGTCCATGTTGTTGAGAACAAATTTCGTTAGTGATGTACTGTGAGGCTGTTGTAAGAATTCCCAATCTTTTAAAAAGTTGCCTACAAGATGTGGGACTATGAGCCCCACATATTATTCTAACTACTTTCTTTTGAGCAGTGAATACTTTTTGTCTAAATGTTGAGTTACCCCAAAATATTATTCTGTATGACACCAGAGGGTGAAAGTATGCAAAGTATGTTAGCTTACTAATTTCTATATCCTCAAAATTGGCAATTATTCTGATTGCAAAAGCTGCTGAACCTAGTCGCTTTAGAAGATCCAAAATATGAATTTTCCAATTACAATTCTCATCTATATGTACACCCAAAAACTTAGTATGCTCTACCCTGTCTACTGAATTCTGTTGATGTCTTATATTTATTGAAGGAACTGTACTTTTTGCAGCAGAAAACTGGATGTACTGTGATTTTCAAACATTAGAGCAAGCCCATTTGTAGAAAACTAATTAATAACTTTTCCAAATACCTTATTTGTATCATTTTCAATTGGAGTTTCTTTTACTGGATTGATAATGATGCTTGTATCATCAGCAAACAGTGTCATTTCAGCTTCCTGTTTCAGATATAAAGGGAGGTTGTTTACATATATCAAGAACAGAAGGGGAGCCATGATTGAACCCTGTGGAACACTTAATGTAATTTCACCCCATATAGATGAAGTGGCAAACTTATTTAAATCACTTGACCCATATAAGGAAACTTTTTGCTTCCTGTTCTGTAGGTATGACTTAAACCACTCATATGCTATTCCATTTATACCACAGAATTTTAATTTCTGTAAAATAATGTCATGGTTCACACAATCAAGTGCTTTGGACAAGTCATAGAAAATTCCTATTGGTGACATTTTACTATTTAAAGACTCTATTATGTGGACAGTGAAATTGTATATTGCTATCTCAGTGGAACAGCATTTCTGAAACCTGAATTGTGATTTACTAAGTGTCCCATTACTGTTGAGATGGCTAACCACTCGAGTACATTAC
Organism: Schistocerca cancellata; assembly: GCF_023864275.1. Classification (NCBI taxonomy): domain Eukaryota; kingdom Metazoa; phylum Arthropoda; class Insecta; order Orthoptera; family Acrididae; genus Schistocerca; species Schistocerca cancellata. The sequence goes on from NC_064626.1 coordinate 731,707,925, forward strand.
TTTCTCAAAGATTTTTGAAAATGCCATAAGCAAGGATACTAGCCGATAATTATTGACATCTGTGGTGTCCCCCTTTTTGTTGACAGGCCTAGCAATGGCATATTTTAACATGTCTGGGAAAATATCTTGAGTTAGTGATGCATTACATATGTGCCTCAGAACATCAGCTGTGATTGCTCCACATTGTTCTAATATCTTATTTGAGATGTCACCTACTCCAACATAACATTTATTTTTCAAAAATTTAATAATTTTACTTATTTCACTATAGGTTATTAGGTGAAACTTAATATGACCAAATTTCTTCAAAACAGAATAGATTACTACTCACCATATAGTGGAGATGCTGAATATCAAGCAGGCAGAACAAAAAGACTACCAAATAACTAAGCTTAGGCCTTCATTGGAATTCGACAACAAACACTCAAGTAAATGCAGCTCAAATGCTCATGGTTACAGTCTCTGACTGCCAAGGTCAGCCAGAGGTGATAAGACACGTGTGTGAGTTACATTTATGTGTGTGAGTATCTGTGTGTGTTCTTGTGTGTGTGTGTGTGTGTGTGTGTGTGTGTGTGTGTGTGTGTGTGTGTGTGTGTGTCTGTTGTCTAATTCTGATGATGGCCTTTTTGGCAGAAACTTTACTCGTTTGGTAGTCTTTTTGTTGTGCCTATCTGTGACTCACACCCAAACCTCCAAATGTCAAACACTCAGATTGGTACCAAACATCATATGTAGATATAGTATTAACCAAAATACTGGTGTAGTTCATGCTATGTGCTGTTGTTAAGTAGCAAATGTGTAAACTGTAATTAAAAGTAACAGGAGAACTACAGACACAGGAAAGGTGTATCTGTAATTCGTAGTTTTGTAGATCTCACATGGGTGACTTGGTAAGGTTTGAGTCATGGCACCAAAGATCCTGCATTCAAGCCCACTGATGACAATTTGGTTTAACTGTTTACTGTGAAACTGTTATATGGGAGAACAGTTTCCTGACATATAAAAGAACTTTCCAGAGTTTGCAGGCATATTTTTTTAGCACTCTTTTTTTCACTTTTTTAGTTGTAAGTAGCAAATCTGTAGAGTACATTTGTCCAGATAGGTGTGGTGTTCTATCAGACATGTGTGACAGAACAGACACCATTCATGATGTAGCAGCTAGTGCATTTGTAGCTTTACAGAATAAACATAAACAAATGGAACAGTAGAATAATGAAACAACTGCATCACACATGCGGATACATTAGTACTCCCATATAACACTTTCACTCAAAACACTGAAAAAAAGTACTCAAAGTAAAGCTTTTTTTGTGCTTCATCATTTCGGTGTTACTTTTAATTAACATTTATGCCAGTTCCACTGGACGACAGTATGTAGTATGGACTACATTGGAGTTTTGGTTGATACTCTATTGACATACAAAACTTGGTAGTGATCTGAGTGTCTGACAACTGAAGGTTTAGGTGTCAGCATCTTCACTATGTGGTGAGTACTAATCTATACTTCTCATAATATAAATGTGATTCATAACAGACATCGCAATTCTATAGAAGCTTTTTTTTTTTAAATTTTTATTCATTGTTTTTCATGCAATTGGAATGAGATCATGGGCCATCACAATAAGAGAAGCAGCCTCAGCTGAAGGTAGACAGTTGTGATGAGTCTTGGCATGACATCAGTGGATGTAGGAAGCAGACATTTCGACAGCTACAGATGTGCATATTTTTCAATATCATGCTATATTATTTTGCCTACTGTTAAACTTGCAACACTGATGCAGCAAGATATAGCAAGGTTTTTCAATTGTGCTTCTGTTTTTATATTGAACAATAATACACAGACATTACTCAAAGATTTTGCTTATTATTTATAAAGCTAATATCATGTCAAAAATAAAATGGATCCATGGACCTGCAATCTTGGGCAACCAATGACCACGAGATAAGTATATCCTCAGGAGTTGTGGATTTGAGACCCTATGCCATTTAAGTGGGCTCCTAATAATGCCATTTCAAATAAACACTGAGTATCTGTGGTTTAACTTGGCTTATTTTAGAGAGGAGTTTGAGGACCAGAAGAGCCAAGTTCCAACCTGAACATTAAATGCAGTCTGAAGAGAAACAGTGCAAAGGGAACAAGCTCTACCTCCTACAAGCAGTACAGACATCAGACCTGTGTAGCATACATATAAAATGGAGGAAAAGCATCATCAAAATGTTTCATGTAATCGAAACTGAAACAGAGACTGCTTTATAAGCTGGCATGTTCAATAACAGCATGTATATTTATAAATAACAATCAATAAAAGCAAACAACTCATTGAACAACTTCTTCTGCATTGCTGGTGCACTCATCATTATTTGACAGATACGTTTGGCACTTATCACGTAAAAACAATACCAGCCTGATGCCTATGGACAGCCACTAACTGTTTGTTTCTATATGTGTGTATTTTTAATGAGGACTGTGAATCGTGTACATGGTATATAATATGTGTGAGTTTCTAAATACAAGAACAATAAGAAATCATAAATAACCAGGATAAAGAGGGATCTCACACATATCAAACATCATATTTAAAAAGTCACAGAACACAAAAACATACATGACAATGGCTATTATTTCCATATGCACATCATGTGGAAAATAAAGAAAAGCTCTGACAGCCAGCACCATATGTTACTGTACAACAAACAAAGTCATTATAGAACTATGAGACAGAATATCTGGTCAGTAATTAGCTTTTGGGGGGAATATCAGTTCAGTATTGTTGTGTACAGTACAGTAAAGTACTATCCAAGCACTTGGAACTAATAGTTATTTCCTTGTTAATTAGAAAGGTACAGTAGATGTTGAGGACCAAAAATGAAAGTCGGTTCATTCAGAGCATGGATAGGAGGGTTCAGCCATTAGAACATCATACATAAATATCTGTACAATATCAAAATAATTATAGTTCTCTTTCATATCTATTTTGCATCTATAATTCACTTGAGATGTAACAGCCAAGTTAGGTGAGCTACATAGTGAAATACCAAATATTGGATTCATATAGGATTAGGCAATATACTTACAGATGGTGGTAATATCGCATACCAAAGGTATTATAGGACAGTGTGTTGGTGGAGCTGTCATTTGTACTAGCAGCTAGACGCATGGGAGATTCCATTAAGAAATCATCTGGGAATTCAGTGTTCTGAGATTCACATTGCCAAGAGTGTGCTAAAAATACCAAATTCCAGGCATTACCTCTCACTATGAACAACATAGTGACAGACGGCCTTCACTTTATGACCAACAACAGTGATGTTTGTGTAGAGTTCTCAGCATGTGATGTACCTTTTGCATCTCTTGCTTTTATGTTTTCATTTTCTTCAAAGGCAAGGACAAAAGGTGAAGCATTAGCAAAGCATAGAGCCTGTGCCTACCATAATGTATTTCTGATTTTCACATGTTAAAAAACAGAAGAAGTTTTGCTGTTCCTCGGTATGAGGAGGGACAAAGGTAGATGCACGTTACTTTAGAGCAAAATTGGTAGTAACCATTTTGGGTATGAGAATAAGTAAAAAGTCTGTATTTTTAATGTGTGTAGAAGAAATAATACAGTTATATTTCATCAGTGAAAAATTGATTATTATTCCAAGTAGTATTGTAATATATAAAAATCCAAGAAGCCCACCTGTGAACTATGGAGTTATTATGGAGATCCAATTATAAAAGGAATGAGGACACAATCAAGACTTTGTAGGTGGATATGGCAATCAGACATAGTATTATTAATTGGTAAGCACAAATCTACAAGTGAAAGGTTATTTCATTTATATGGAATTAATATAAAAAGATTCTTTACACATTTGCAGGCATAGCTCAGCTTACTGTGATTGTCTGAGAAGCCAAAAAATTAGTCTCATTATTTCCATATATCTAAACATTTATTATTATTATAATTATTTATTATTACATTTTTATATTATATTATAAAGTGGCGACAAGTGACAGGCGTTATACATAGTGAGCAAAACTGTGAGTACTAGTATTGTTAAGACAATGAATATAAATGTATGTTAATAATTTCTTTATGTTCCATGTACTCTGATGACATGACGGAGACGATGATGTAACACTGGAAAAATACTAACTGAGAAATAATAAAAATAATAATAATAATAATAATAATAAATAAATATATAAATAAATTAGAAGGAAGAAGATAACAATATCAAGAGTAGGCAACTAAAAGTACAGTAGAGGGAAGTACCAGTTACAAGACAACAATAAATAGGAGCACTCAGTGCATGTGTAGAATATGTTCCTAGGAGACCTATTAGAAAATCCAAGCACCTATTTCCTAAAAGCCAGAACCCAAAGCTTCAGAGGTTAACAAAATTGCAGTCAAATAGAGAGAATGACATTTCTTTAACAGTACAAAAAACATATTGAGTGGGCAACAATTGAGATTGCAATTACACATAGCTGCACATGCATTCTGTTGTGCAAGAAATAGCACAGGAGTAAAATCCAAACAGAGAAAATATTAATTCTTGTAACTGCAGAGGCCTAAAGATTTCTATAATGGATGGACAAAACAATAACGAAATGTCATTTCAAAATCAAAATGCCAACGTAGTAGACTTGCATTTGCATATCGTAACAATGAGTGGTTTGGAACCGTCAAGCGGTGATTATCTCGATGCTGGGCGTGACATGCCATTGTTGCATTCAACAGCTGTGAATACAGAACATTTCATTAGAAGCAATACATTGATTACAGTAGATGAAATTAATGACACCTCAAGGCAAAGGAATATTTTAAATGAATGTAGTATGCGTAGTAGAGCCACAGATATGAGTCTGATAGGTGACATGTACGTAAGCATCCTGTCTGATCAGCTGCATCCATTGATGGAAATTGGGCATTCCGATGGACTTGGGCAATTCCAGCAGGACAACACAACACCCCACACATCCAGAATTGCTACAAAGTGGCTCCAACAATCCTCTTCTGAGTTTAAGCTGGCAAACAAACTCCCCAGACATGAACATTATTGTGCGCATCTAGGATGCATTGCAGCGTGCTGTTCAGAAGAGATCTCCACCACCTCACACTCCTATGGATTTATGGAAAGGCCTGCAGGATTCCTGGTGTCAATTCCCTACAGCACTACTTCAGTGTCTGAAGTAGTGCTGGAGGGAATTGAAAAGCCACACTGTTCTGCGACACTTCTGAGTGCTTATGGAGGCCCTACACAATATTAGGCAGGTGTACCAGTTTCTTTGGCTCTTCAGTGTATATACTTGTATTGCCTGTGAAGGTCTTGAATTTGTGTCTATTTCGGCAACACTGATTTGTTCACTGGGATGTTCATAGTAGTTCATCCACGTTACTGTTTTCATATTCATTATTAAACCTACTCTTTGTTCCCCTTTGTTTGATTTTGTGTTGAAAATCACTCACCTGCCTGCACAATTTTTTTATTTATTTTTTTATTTTATTTTTATTTATTTATTTATTTTTTAATATTCTTCATGTAAGGTATCTCACATGGTACTGAGGATAAAACAAATGGGATCTATGATATAAACATAATTTGTTTAGTTTATATTTTATACATGGTTATTCTTTTGCTGCTGACCATTTGTCACTTCTTTCTCTCCTCTCCTTCTGTTTATTGGGCAGCAGTAAAGAGACAAACATTGCTGTCATTTATTCATGTGTATGAGGTCCATCCAAAAAATTCTGTAACATTCGTAATTTCATGCCAATGGTGTGCTGGAGTGAAATTCAGCTGGCATCCCCTGCATACACTCATGTTTAATGTGTAATTACTGGAAGTTTTGTTGCTGCATGTCTGTTAGTTATTGTTTAGTGCTGTACTGAGTAGACTGTTGTTTCAAACAGTTTGTAGATTTTGAGATGGCAGAGGAGCACCACGTTTGCTTTAAATTTTGTTCCAAACTCAAGAAAACCTTTACAGACACACCCAAATGATGCAGGAAGCCTAAAGTAATGAGTGCTTATGCCATACTCAGTGTTATGAATGGTTCACATAGTTTAAAAATAGCTGGATGGAAGCTACAGAAGACCCACATTCAGGATGCCATTCGACGTCTATCAACAACGCTCATGTTGGGAAGGCCTATGAAATTGTGCAAGTCAATTGAAGATTGATTGTCCAAAAGATTGCAGAAGAAAGAAGAATCCTACAGTTCAGTTGGATCATGTCCTGAAATACTGGAATGCATCATGTCACTGCCAAGTTTGTCCTATTGCTCAAAAGTCAAGAGCAGAAAGACCTTTGCACACAATCTGTGAAGAGGTTTTGGACTGCGCAAATGAGAACCAGATGCTACTTAAGAGAATAATAACTGATGAGGCGCGGGTCTATTGTTACGATGTTGAGAGAAAGGTTTAATCTTCAAAATGAGTGAGGAAATGTTCTCCAAGAACAAAAATAGCTCAGCAGGTTAGGTCAAATGTCAAAGCCATACTGACAGATTTCTTTGACTCTGAAACATTAGTTCATCCTAAATTTGTGCCACATGGACAAACTTTTAATCAGTGGTACTACTGGGACGTTTTGTGATGCCTGCAAGAAAATAAGAGAAGGAAATGGTCTAAAATGTGGCTTGACAATTCATGGCTCTTGCATCATGATAACACACCTACCCATTCATCCCTGTTGATGCATGACTATTTGGGGGCAGGAGGGAGGGGGGGGGGGGGGGGGGAATGAAATCACTGGGTTGCTTCGTCCTCCATACTCTCCAGACCTGGCCCCTCTGGACTTTCTTTATTTTCAATGATGAAAACCCCACTGAAAGGATGAAAATTTGCAACAGTAGATGAGATAAAAGAAAATTCACAGATGGCACTTCGTATGATCCAGCAAAAGGCATACCGTTACTGTTTGCAGAAGTGGTAACAGTATTGGGAGCAGTGTATCAATTGTGGAGGAGAGTATTTAGAAGAAAACTATGCATACTAACTAAAAAGTAAGTGTAGAAAAAGATTTGTGGACAAAGTTCTGGAATTTTCTGCACAGACCTTGTTAGTGAATTTTTATAAGGAGCCTCAGATCACTCTATGATTTCTACATCTCATATTCTCTATCAATGCCAGTTCATTTGGTGAAAGGAACTGAAGAATGACTGATGCAAAACAGTTTATATTTTTTGACCTGTAATTCAAATTTATATCCTTGATTAATGTTATTCATTTGAAAATATAATCAAAGATTTATCCCATAACTGAACAAAGTCTCTCCTTTTAATTGTAAGCAAAGCTGGTACTCTCATTAAAATCTCTTCCAGTTTACAATTTTCATACAAGCCTCCTATGAGTTTCTCAAAATCTAATGTAATAAAATTATCTTTCATCAGTCTCACCACATCATCAAAATTTGTAAAAAGAAATCACTTAAATGTACATTTCTGTCCATAAGCTGTTCATTAAATGTGATTTTGTTCTCCTCTCCAACACATAGTATCTTCAAATTCTGCTCCTGAAAATCGGTCTTCACTCTGATCACCTCAATTAGTCCACAGAAAACACTAAATTACCTCATAGATAAAGAGACCACAAGATTATCATTTAGTTTCATATTCTGTCTGCTGCAATACAATCATTAATACCACTTGTTCCTTTGATGGACTACTCTTATTATCAACAGCATTTGTAACTCTATTTCACACATGTGAACAGTTGGTAGATGTGCTATTTCCACTAGGTGCTGACAAAGTTTTAATAAAACAGCCTCACATCTTGTCCCTGCCAGTCTTTATGTATCTCTTCAATTCCATCACTTCTGCCAAGGCATAGGCATTGGCATCACATAAGATACTGTCTCTTTTTCTGAATAGTAAATCTTGTCATATTTTTGGGACTAATTCTACAGTAAAGACCCTCCACAACCTGTTTTGCCTAGTCTTCATGATCGATTCTGAATCAGGTCTTATTCAAAATTTTCATCAGTTTAAATGAACTTCTCTATCGCCCAAAGACTTCTCAGTATCTTCTGTCTCAGTATCAGTACACCAGTGGGGGAAGAGGGGTGTTGGTCTCTCACTCTCATATTTGAATTCTGCCTCCTCTCTTGCTTTCAACCTTCCATACTTTGTTATGGAGAGAGATCATAATGGAAATGATGATCTCAGTGTGTCTGGGGGCAAATATTTTCCAACTCGTTCTTAGTCATTTCTTGTATGACAAATTGATTCCACTTCATCTAACAATAAATAAATGTTTCCAATGTCTCAATTTGGAACAATAGCCAGTGTTAAATGTAGAATGGCAGGATAGTTCCACTTGTTATAACGCCATTCCTGATCTTCAGCTTCTCTTCTTTCTGCAGTTCCAGCTGTCTATTGACCACATGAAGTAACTTTCTCATGATTTTGTATTCTTTCCTGTTTTTGCATCTTCCCAGTATTTGTTTTTTGTTGTTTTCTCCTCTTCTTTTATCTATCCTTACACTGATGTGTTTTCTGACCTTTTCCTGATAACCCCTGAATTTCCTAATCTTACTTTAAAACGTTGGCCTGTCTAGTACGTCTGCTTTTGTAAAGTTAATTTCTGAATAGTTCTTTAACTTTCCTGAATGAAATTATTTGTGTTTTGGGATTTTTATTGAAATTGTCAAATATTTCTTTGGTCAGTCTTTCTGAGTTTATTTGTATCATGAAATGAAATTCTTCTTTCCCTGATGGCATCAGAAAGTCTTTCAGTTTTGGTGTAGATATCTTCATTACTTCTTCTCATCCATGCACTACCAACTTTTCTTGGACAGATAATTTTCCTTAGTACCTCTTTTTGTTTTTCTCCTACTCTTCAAATTCTCACTTTTTGTTGAGGACCACATAATGTCATTACAGTATTGAAGTGAGAGTGATTTCTTGTAAGTGGCATTTCTTAATAAATAAGTAATTTTCATTTTCTGGGCTCTATTTTTGTATGTTTCTTTACCTACACTGCTTGGGTGTATTATTTCCCATAAGTGCTGAAATTTATTCACTCTGCTGATTCTACCCATTCTTGGGCCTAGGAATCTCAGAGCATTTTTAATGTTCACTATGAATTCTATCTTCTTAAAAGAAATTTGTAATACAGCCTTCTCTGCTTTCTATTTCAACAGGTTCCTGAAAGAAACTGCTAGATCATCTGCAAGGGCTGGACTGTTGAGTTTGACATTTGAGTTTTTATATCCCAATTTGACTTCTTGGATTCCTTTTTCTTGAATTCTGAGATTTTATTCCCTTATTATTTTTTCCAAAATTAAGTAGGAGAGCATTTGGAAGAGATCATCACCTTTCCTTACACCAGTTCTGAAATTCCCCCCCCCCCCCCCTTTTTTTACTTTATTTTTCTAACATATTATGGAACATTTCTCTGTCTACAGAGTTGTAGGATTTCTTGAAGTCTGCAAAAGCTGTGACAAGATTTTTGCTTCTTAGACAATAGTTCCTTATTAAATTCATAATCTGTTAATATGCAGCATATGCAGGGCTGGCCATTCCTAATCCCCCTGTCACTCCCTCCCTTGGTATTAGCCGAGCTGATGGTTCAATTGCTCTTTGAGCTGATGGACCAATTGCTCTTCCAAATGATTCTGAATGGCCTTGGACAGGACTTTGTACATAACAGCAACTAAAGAGATTCCCCTAAATTACACTCCTGGAAATTGAAATAAGAACACCGTGAATTCATTGTCCCAGGAAGGGGAAACTTTATTGACACATTCCTGGGGTCAGATACATCACATGATCACACTGACAGAACCACAGGCACATAGACACAGGCAACAGAGCATGCACAATGTCGGCACTAGTACAGTGTATATCCACCTTTCGCAGCAATGCAGGCTGCTATTCTCCCATGGAGACGATCGTAGAGATGCTGGATGTAGCCCTGTGAAACGGCTTGCCATGCCATTTCCACCTGGCGCCTCAGTTGGACCAGCGTCGTGCTGGACGTGCAGACCGCGTGAGACGACGCTTCATCCAGTCCCAAACATGCTCAATGGGGGACAGATCCGGAGATCTTGCTGGCCAGGGTAGTTGACTTACACCTTCTAGAGCACGTTGGGTGGCACGGGATACATGCGGACGTGCATTGTCCTGTTGGAACAGCAAGTTCCCTTGCCGGTCTAGGAATGGTAGAACGATGGGTTCGATGACGGTTTGGATGTACCGTGCACTATTCAGTGTCCCCTCGACGATCACCAGTGGTGTACGGCCAGTGTAGGAGATCGCTCCCCACACCATGATGCCGGGTGTTGGCCCTGTGTGCCTCAGTCGTATGCAGTCCTGATTGTGGCGCTCACCTGCACGGCGCCAAACACGCATACGACCATCATTGGCACCAAGGCAGAAGCGACTCTCATCGCTGAAGACGACACGTCTCCATTCGTCCCTCCATTCACGCCTGTCGCGACACCACTGGAGACGGGCTGCACGATGTTGGGGCGTGAGCGGAAGACGGCCTAACGGTGTGCGGGACCGTAGCCCAGCTTCATGGAGACAGTTGCGAATGGTCCTCGCCGATACCCCATGAGCAACAGTGTCCCTAATTTGCTGGGAAGTGGCGGTGCGGTCCCCTACGGCACTGCGTAGGATCCTACGGTCTTGGCGTGCATCCGTGCGTCGCTGCGGTCCGGTCCCAGGTCGACGGGCACGTGCACCTTCCGCCGACCACTGGCGACAACATCGATGTACTGTGGAGACCTCACGCCCCACGTGTTGAGCAATTCGACGGTACGTCCACCCGGCCTCCCGCATGCCCACTATACGCCCTCGCTCAAAGTCCGCCAACTGCACATACGGTTCACGTCCACGCTGTCGCGGCATGCTACCAGTGTTAAAGACTGCGATGGAGCTCCGTATGCCACGGCAAACTGGCTGACACTGACGGTGGCGGTGCACAAATGCTGCGCAGCTAGCGCCATTCGACGGCCAACACCGCGGTTCCTGGTGTGTCCGCTGTGCTGTGCGTGTGATCATTGCTTGTACAGCCCTCTCGCAGTGTCCGGAGCAAGTATGGTGGGTCTGACACACCGGTGTCAATGTGTTCTTTTTTCCATTTCCAGGAGTGTACTAATACGAATACTATTTATTTCATTTTGCTGCTCTCTGTTCCATACCTAATACATGTACTAAGAATATATGAAATATTCAAATCCTTATCCAATATACATTACTCAGAACTTTATTTTTCAATGTACAGTTTACAGGCTGCTGTTAAAAACAGTGTTAATGCTCCACGTAAAATCATATTATTTAAAAAATACTCAAAATTTAAGATCAATGAAAATCATGTGCACTTGAAAAATCAAACCTGCTAATAGCAGTTAGCATCATATGAAAGCACTTATACTCTTCTTTCTTTAAAAAAAATCCTTTTCTGGATACTTTGTAATTGGGAAGTTATCTTTATTTAAATTTGTTTGGTATTGCAAAAGCTTGAATCTTAAAAAGTAACATTTTTGAAGATCTGCTGTCATAATATTGTAACCCTGATTCCTCTGTTTCCAAAAATGTATTATTTTACTAGAATAATATTCTACTTAATAAATTTTTCAATTAGAAAGTTTAAGTTTCCAGAAAAATGTTGAAGGGCTTTTCTGAACCTCAGGGATAAATGTGCACACTCCGCTCGGAATACTATTACACAAAATAAAGACTTAGCCTCTTTAACATTTCATGTATGCCTAGCTTATTCCTAAAAAAGATAACTTATTTCTCAGACTTCTAAAGTACATAGGTATTAACTAATATTCCTGTATTTTATTACTGAATAGCTTATTCTTAAAAAAGAGAACTTATTTCTCAAACTTCTTAAGTACATAGGTATTAACTAATATTCCTGTATTTTATTACTGAATATGAAATTATACTATATTCACACAAAAATGTACTACACACATCTTTACAAGATGCTGTGTACTAAGCCACAGTGAGTCTGTGCTGTCCTACTGTGGAGCATAGTCAGAGTCCACAGTAAGCATTTATCAAATATGTTCACATATGGAATCCGTATCCTACATGCAGTATGTCATGGAGCTACAGACAGACAGACACTAAATGAAACATATTTGGCTGTCAAGTAGATATGTGTGAAGTTTTTGATGACTACTATAGCAGAATCTTATTGAAAGATCTCTCCCAAAACCCATAGAAATTCTGGCCGTATTTTAGAGCTATAATGGATGACACAGAAATGAAATTGATATCAGCAAATCATAAGCAGAAATGTTGAACTCCCTTTTCAAATGATTGTTTACAAAAGAACACCCAAAAGTACTGCTCCAGTTTAATTCTCACAGTACTATGAAAATGGGTGGTATATGATACTAGAGTCAGTGAATTTATAAGACAGTGGAAGTCACTAAAATTTCAGTACAATTTAGTTCTCTATGAAGTCCCTGTCAGATTCTATACATAATTTTCTGCTGAGTTAACTCCTTTCTTATCCATAAAGTACTGCAGGTTCTTCAAACAAATATCTGTGTCCAATGACTGGAAGAAACACAGGTCACATCCATGTACAACAAGGATTGCAAAAGTGAGCCACAAAATTACTGCTCATATCATTGATATTCATCAGCTATATTACCTTAGAACATATTTTAAGCTAAACAGAATGATGATCTTGGACAGGAGGACTTTCTCCATGCCAACCAGCACAAATTCTGAACATACTGGGCCTGTGAAACAAAATTTGTGCTTTTCTCTCATTACATCTAACAGCGTTGGATAACTTATATGAACATATGGGTGGAACAATTTGTGAGAATATGAAATGGAGTAATCACCTAAGCCCAGTCATAGATAAAGCAGACACTGGTTCATTGGTAGGATACAGGAAAAATACAATCAGTCCACAAAAGAGAATGCTTATAAAAAATGGTAGGTGGACCCATCCTGGAAGTTTGCCCACGTGTATAGGATACATGCTGCAACTCATGGCTTAAGTCAAATAACTACTTACTTCCATCATCAAGGTCTAAAAATCAATATTAGCAAATACCAGCTATTATCATTTAAACTTGGTAATTCATACCAAACCAGTACTGATAATATGTTGTTGTTGTTGTTGTGGTCTTCAGTCCTGAGACTGGTTTGATGCAGCTCTCCATGCTACTCTATCCTGTGCAAGCTTTTTCATCTCCCGGTACCTACTGCAACCTACACCCTTCTGATTCTGCTTAATGTATAGTACAAGTTTATATGCCAACTAGCTATACAGATGATGAAGAAATTGATGAAATGTACGATTGGTAATATAAGTAACATCAAAACAATAGACACTGACAAATATAAATTTTTGGGGATATACCTAGATGATAATCTTAGGTGGGTAGACCATATCAATTTTGTTTGCAATAAAATCAGCAGTTCACAGCACTTAATTAGCAAACTATCAAAATTAGTCTCTGAACAAACATTAAAAACTGCTTATTATGGGACAATATTTGCGTGTATTAATTATGGAATAGATGTATGGGGATGCACTGCTGATACACACATGAACAGAATCCTAACACTGCAGAAAAGAGCAATCAGGACCATGCATCAACTAGGATACAGAGATTCATGTAGGGAAACCTCTGTACAACATAAATATCTAACAGTATATTCCTTGAATCTGTACAAATTAATAACATTCTTTGTGGACCATAAAAATAATGAAACTAAGTGCTCTGATGTGCATACCTACAACACAAGACAAAAAGATTGCTTCTTCAGAAACAGAACTAAACTAAAGACAGCAGATCATAGTCCTTGGATTAATGGCCAGATATGGTTTAACAAACTACCAAGTGCTATAAGAGTTCACAGGGGTAAAGTATTCAAAAGGGAATTAAAATCATTCTTAACTCTCAAATGTTTGTACTCACTGAATGAATACTGATATTAAAATGTAGCTATTCTTCAATGTAGGCCTAACTCTTCTATCCATATGATATACTATTCTGAGGTGACTCTAATATATATTATTTTTGTAACAACATGCTGTAAATGCAAATACCTGTAATATGTAACAACTGCATGTTGCCTTATGATGTACTGTACCATATATTACCAAGCACATCACCCGTAAGTGGTTTCTTGTACATATGAATTGCAAATTCCTACTGTTTGTACAAAAATTACATAAAATTTCTATTTCGTTTACAAAAGTCATCAGTTGGTGGCTATATGCATAAAAAAGATAATAAATAAATAAATGCCAAATAGGAGTGATAGATGATATTGAACATATTCAAAGAAAGACACTATGAATGGTCACAAGTTTTAGTTGACTAGCAGAAGAGTGTCACAGAAGTGCTAAATAATGTGAACTTGGTGACACCTGAAAATATATGTCAATATCTTGCAAAAGCCTGCTTCTAACATTCCAAGAACCAGTATTAAGTGAAGAATCAAGGAATAGACTACAGCTTCCATAGGGACTAATACACAGAATCATTCAATTAGTCAATCATCCCACATGAATAGAACCCTCAACAAAAGATACAATGGGTAGTATGCATTCAACAGCGGTTTCCATACCATAGATATTAATGTTTATGTAATTGTATAACTGGATTTGCTTTGGGTAATTAATTGTCTTGGATCTCTTCCATGTTCAGTAGAGGTCCACTTATTCTACTGTTAAAGAGTTTTTTTTGATGCATAGTTCCACCCCAGTTCTACAGTGTTAAATGCTGTTTTGTTGGAACACTTGAGCAGTTTTGCATGCAAGTCTTTGTTGTGATACGGGCTGTGATATACCAAGTTACTTCCCTTCAAATAATGTATGTCTTGAATTGTTCCACATGACTTAAAGGTGTATAAAGAAAGACTTAATTAATAATTTAAGAATGCAAACACTTCTATTCGCTGCTAACCCCTAGCTGTTCATAATTTGATATGGCCAAAGAGCAGTAAATAGCTAAATTGCTTGAAGAACTACCCCCAACACTTAACACTTCATCATGTCCATAATTTGTGTAGCAAAAAACCAATATGTAGCTTATAAAATGTTAAGGGTGCAGTAAAAATAGCCCCCAGATAAATTAGTGTCCATCTGCTCACTTTCAGAGTATCCCCTAACTTTCTACTTATGAAACAATATTTGAGAAAGAAGTATTCATGAGCTACAAAGAACATGCAAATTTATTATATTATTTGATATTTTCCCAAAAAGTATGATATGTGAATAAACAGAAAATTTTGCTTAGTAATATATTAGAATTATATGTAAGTTTAAAAGAAATTGGTGTGTGTGCACCCAGTTTTTACAACAAAGTATCCATGCAGAATTTCTCTCTTATGTGGAAAATTAGTAATATACACACATTTACTCAATACTCAATACATGTATATAGCTATTGCACATTTCAATAAAGAAGCTTACCCAGTTTTTGAGCAAACAACACTGCCATCTTGACCTAGTGAGATCACATACTTATTTCCTGGGTCCATAACAGCTTTTTTTGCACCAAAATCAGCCCTATGATGGGGAGTAATGGACAAAAGACATTTGTTAGAACATGTGGCGTACACAGACACATAGCCATCCATGCCACATGTTAAATAGTGTTCATTCTGGACATGTATGTTGAATTTTCGAAGCTTGTGTTCAGTTGCAACAGCATCAGATACTCTGAGTAATCCAAACTGCAAAATGTTTGTTATTATTAATGCAATGCATTGATCACAGTTCAGAATAAAATAATAATAATAATAATAATAATAAGAGTTATGAAAGTTGATTAATACTTACAGATCTAGTAGCATGCAGCACTCTTATGTGCCTAGAACGGTGTGGGATTGCAAAGCATCCCTTAGCTTCTAATGGATTACTACTTATTTGAGTGTAAAATCCATCTAATATTACTGTAGAACTTTTTGAAAATGAGTTAGTCTTATAAGAGTACATAAACATATACACAACATCTCCACATATGCAGCAATGTCTCGTCTTCTCAAGTACTCCCACCACAAGATATGTATTCTCATCAAAAAGGGTTAGATCAGCAATATTAGCATCAATACTTGTATTGTTCTCTACATTTATTTTCCCATCAGAACTTAACTGTGGAGTAGAAATGAATTATCAGATTTGCATTTGGGGAACACACATAATTATGAACAGCTAAGAACTTAAATTGATGCTTTACTTACACTTATTACAAACAATTGCCCTATTCTGAGAGTAGCAGCCACAGCAATACGGCCAGTGTGAGTAATTTTGATAGATGACATCTCTTCATCACATATATTGAGTTTTGTGAAGATGTATGGGTCACAGCATGAGAACACATTTACAAAATTAATAGTTCCATCTTCCATTCCCACCAGTAAGTAGGGGTGGAGAGGATGTGCCATCAATGCTGAGTAATATTTTCCTACCTGGAGTTTACCTTTCTAAAAAAGTACAAAACTATGATCTTACTCAGGTCATCAATAAAAACACAATTTAAAATATGTAGCTGAACTCAATTTATAGAAAATTTTATACAAATGATTAAAGAACGAACAACAGAAGCAATAAATAAAAGTAATCTTATGTGCAAGGTACAATAAATTACCAAAATAGATTAAAGAAATTGCAAAAATACACTTATTTAAAAAGGCAGCTAAAAAGTACCTGTTACCCAATACATTTTATACATTGAAGGATTACTTAAATAAAACAGAGTAGGGGTTTGATAAAAAAAGTTATAGGTACAAATAATAGTAATAATGATTATAGAACATCCAACATTCCACATAACACCTTCACTTTATGTTTTTTCCTTCTTTTTTCCTTTCTAGAAATACTTATACCCAAGCTATGCGTAGCACAATACTAACACCTCTTCCACTTTCTGAGCTCAACATCTCACTCATTATGGAGGGCTGCTGATTCAGTTTTTCAGGATACCAAATGGGAAGTTGCGGTACTACACCAGGAGTAAATCTAATGAACTAGAAGTCTGTAAATACATGTGTAAACGAACTACCTTATTTTAAATTGGTCTAAACTTGTAAATACTTTGACATGTCCTATATCCTTGTAAAAAAAGATCTACAGATGAATAAAGCTACTACTGCTACTACTACTACTACTACTACTACTACTACATCTTACAACACATCAAAAACAATGAAACTTGTATTATGTGCGAAACTAATGAAATACAGCTGTACATTTTAGAAACACTATTGTGTGAAAAAAGGTAAACATAAATTTCAAGACTAGACCCTGTTCTTTACAATGTGCTGGGTTACTGTTAATATTAAAATTCTTACATTTATTAGCTGTTGAACATTTTGTTAATGACAATAAAAAGAACTTCAGTTTGTGAATCCAATAGAAAAACTGATCAGATATGTAAGCCTTTATTTTGCACAGTAAGCAATACAGACATATTCATTAATCAATTAGAAACACTGCTTAACATTTTTGTTACTGAAAGAGCGTCTGTAGTTGTCTTATGAATGAAAGTAAGCTAAAAAATCAATCCATAATTCTATTATGTAGTTTCAATCTGTTTCCACACATACACAATCCCACAAGAATAACATATAATACAAACAGTCTTATAGATAATATATTTTCAAGTTACAATCCATAGAAGTAGAAGTAGCAAATACTGATTTGGGATTATCAGACCATAATGTTCTTGACCTCAAAATTTCTTCAATGCTACTGTAAGAAAAAAAGTGTACTTCATGTGTAAAAGAAAATTTTCCAATGACAACTGTGTGCAATTTACGAATATCCTAACTAGTGAGTCCTGGGCAGAAGTACTGTCCCTAACAAATAAGGATGATGTATATAACACATTTTCTTAAATTTTCATAGGATATTTTGAAATGTGCTTTCGAAAGAAGCTGTCAAGAATCATCACATTACAATACAAACCAAGTTCTTGGATCACAGCTGACACCAAAACTTCTTGTGAAGACATCTACATATCCACAGTTCATAGAATATGTTAAGAATTACAAGAGGGTATAACAAAAAGTAATTGCCAAAGCAAAATTTATGAGTAATGCCAACTTAATAAGCCAGTCTGATAACAAATCAAAAGACATAAGGGGTATTGTGAAGACTGAAACAGGAAAGAAATGTGAAGACTGTGATATTCTCAAAAACACAGAAAATGTCAATATTAAAAAAAAAGATTTGCCAAATTAAACCAGCAATTATTTCATAAATGCAACAACTTCATTAAGCTCAAAATTAACATACTGAGAAAAACAAGAATTTCCAAAAGCTGCTTGTAGCATGAGGATAGATTCAATAGGTGAACATGAAGTGTTCACAGTGATAAAAGCTTGAAACTTAAAATGTCATCAGGAGTAGATGAGGTGCCTGTTTGTATCATAACAATGACAACTGCACAAATCACAAGGCCCTTGGAGTACATAGCCAACTTATCATTTAGTGAAGGAGTGTTTCTGGAAAGGACAAAAATGTCTAAAGTGAAGTCATTACTCAAAAACGGTGACAAGCATAGGGTAGAAAACTATCGGCCAACGTCCCTCCTTCCAGCAATTTCCAAAATAATAGAAAAATTAATGAAGCACAGAACCAACAAATATTTAAAAGACCATAAGTTACTAAATAGAAATCAGCATGGCTCCCAGGCAGGTAAAAAAACAGAAACAGCACTAATGTACTACATTTCACAAATAATCAAAAATCTAGAAAAAGACAGTAGCATAGTAGGAATAAATTTAGATTTCTCCAAAGCATCTGTTAATGTCAATCATGTCATTCTTTTAGAAAAACTGGTAACATTAGGTATTGATGGGATAGGGAAAAAGGGTTTCAGTCATACCTACAAAACAGAACACAGATTGTAGGACTGATGTCAGATTACTCCAACCACAAAATAAATTTAGTATCAGATGCAAAAAAGGTGGAAATAGGGGTGTCAAAAGGCAGTATTCTTGGTCCTTTATTGTTCCTTGTCAACTTAAATGACATTCACACCTCAGATGGAGCAGCAAAGTCCGTACTATTTGCAGATGACACTAATGTGATAACAAGTGCACCAAAGCAAATGCTGCAAACAACTACTGACCAAGTAATAAAGGATGTCCACACTTGGTTCAATGCAAACCAGTTGAGATTAAATGCAAATAAAACAAATTACATGCTGTTTGGGAAATTATGTCAAAATGTAAATCTTGCCCTGTTGTCGGGTGACAAGGCATCAACAAAACTGCTGAGGATTCATGTAGATGAAAATCTTAATTTTAATGACCATATAATGAAACTTGTGCAGAAACTTAACTCAGTCTGTTTTGCTCTTAGAATTATTGCAAATGTTTACACTGCTGAGAGTGCTAGGATGGCATACATTAGCTATTTTCAGTCTCTTGCAACATACGGAATAATATTTTGCGATTTCACCACTTGCAGTCCAAAACAAATCTTTCTGTTACAGAAGACGGCTATCCAAATAATAATGCATGGTCATCATCAGACACAATTAAATCCTTATTCAACATGAAGTTCTAACAACACCTTCCTTATATATATATATATATATATATATATATATATATATATATATATATATATATATATATATATATATATATATATATATATATAATAGAGGGAAACGTTCCACGTGGGAAAAATATATTTAAAAAGAAAGATGATGAGACTTACCAAACAAAAGCGCTGGCAGGTCGATAGACACACAGACAAACACAAACATACACACAAAATCTAGCTTTCGCAACCAATGGTTGCCTCGTCAGGAAAGAGGGAAGGAGAGGGAAAGACAAAAGGATTTGGGTTTTAAGGGAGAGGGTAAGGAGTCATTCCAATCCCGGGAGCGGAAAGACTCACCTTAGGGGGAAAAAAGGAGGGAAAAAAGGACAGGTATACACTCGCACACACACACATATCCATCCTCATATACACAGACACAAGCAGACATGTCCGCTTGTGTCTGTGTATATGAGGATGGATATGTGTGTGTGTGCGAGTGTATACCTGTCCTTTTTTCCCTCCTTTTTTCCCCCTAAGGTGAGTCTTTCCGCTCCCGGGATTGGAATGACTCCTTACCCTCTCCCTTAAAACCCAAATCCTTTTGTCTTTCCCTCTCCTTCCCTCTTTCCTGACGAGGCAACCATTGGTTGCGAAAGCTAGATTTTGTGTGTATGTTTGTGTTTGTCTGTGTGTCTATCGACCTGCCAGCGCTTTTGTTTGGTAAGTCTCATCATCTTTCTTTTTAAATATATATATATATATATATAAAGATGATGTGACCCACCAAATGAAAGCGCTGGCAGGCCGACAGACACACAAACGAACACAAACATACACACAAAATTCAAGCCTTCGCAACAACCAAAGGCTTGAATTTTGTGTGTATGTTTGTGTTCGTTTGTGTGTCTGTCGGCCTGCCAGCGCTTTCATTTGGTGGGTCACATCATCTTTGTTTTTTGGATATATTTTTCCTTCGTGGAGTGCTTCCTTCTATTATAACTATATATATATATATATATATATATATATATATATATATATATATATGTGTTTTATATGTTAGGGGCCCCCTTGCAGATTTTTGGACAAATGCCGACTTGTATAACTACAATACCCAAAATATCACAGCACGCCATACTCAGCAAACAAAAGGAACACACACACAAAGGCATGTGAGCCATATTGGTGCAAAATCTACAACATACTGCCAGCCAACATCAGAAAGTTAGATGATGAAAATAGATTTAAAGTATAATTTTAAAAATTTCTACTTGAACAATGTTTTTACTTGGTAAATGACTATTTATGTCAATAAATAATTCTGATAATGTTTATACTAAGCCAAAACTGAAAACACTGTCTTTCATCTCCCAAAATTTCTGTTAATTTTGTATATATGATGGACAGCTGTTGAGTGTGGTAAAATCTTTACTGAATTATTGTAGTGAATATCTGGGCTTCCTCTTTACGGAAGACAAAGGTAAACCCTAAGAGAAAACAGGCTATGTAGTTAGAATACTTTTAGTATACATGTATAATAAGTTGTGTCTTGTATGAACAAGTATTATTCTTCGTACATTTTTTGTACAATTTTGTATACATTATTCTTTGTACTACTTAATGTACAATTTTGTATGTTCCTTTTCCATAAATTGTTTCCCATACATTGACATGTACTTTTGGACAACATCAGTACAATATTTATTGTCTATGGATGGATAAATAAATAAAATAAAATAAATATGGATCTGTATCGAATATCCTCCAAAAAATAGGAAACAGTGCCACCCAGACATCATTATCTACTGCTCTCTGTATCACATAGATCAAGAGAGTGGGCCAAATTTCACAAGGCCACTGTTTGTAGAGTTCATACTAATCTCTAGTAAAGAGATTTTTGATCTCCAAATAAATGATTATAGAACATAAGATCCCACCACCTTGTGATTTTTTTCCAGTCAGTGGGTACAACTCCACATTACATATTGTAAAACATTTATTCTACAGCATTACACCCATTTTCAATTTATCATTCAGCTTTTGTTTCACAGCAAGGTGACACTGTCATTTAAACCCATAAAGAAGCCCTCTTTCCTTATACAGAAATTTTTTAACATATTTTGGCAATAATAGTAACTAGCCTTCTAAAGTTATAGCAACAGTATGGAAAGGTGTGACGACAGTCTTCAAGTGTTAAGGCTTGACTGCAACTGCACCTGATGTGAGCAGCAATCTGCTGGGGTGAGTGATGCAGTTAAGAGGGTAGCAAGCCAGAGGGTGGTGAGGAGGGAGGAAGGAGGATAGCAGGAAAGGGGTGGGAGAAGATGCTAGTGCTGCCTGTGGGACAATGCAGGGGTATGGCAGGGACACGACAGGGCTGCTAGGTGGATCACCAGGAGGCTGCACTTGTGTGTGTGTGTGTGTGTGTGTGTGTGTGTGTGTGTGTGTGTGTGTGTGTGTGGGTGTGTGCACATGCACTTGCACATGCCTGGAGGGGGGGAGGGGAGCAGAGGAGGAAAAAAGAGAAGTACAGAAAGGCAAAGGACTTGTACAAATTGGTGGATAAAAGGTGTGCTTGTGTAATGTAGTGGGAGAAGGGAAGGAACTAGTGAAAGTCGAGATCAGGGGCATTGCAGAACAGTTCAGAAAAGCTGGTGTTGGTGGAAAGAATAAAAATGACACAGGCTGCAAAGCAGTCACTAAAAAGAAGCACATTGTATTGGGCAACATGTTCAGCAACTGGGTGGCCTAGCGTTCTCGTGGCAACAATACGGCAGTGGTCATTTATGCAGACAGACAGCTTGTTAGTAGTTATTCCCACACAGAATGTGGTGCAGTGGTTGCAGATAAGTTTGTAGATTACGTGGCTGCTTTCAAAGATGGTCCTGCCTTTGATGGAGTAGGAGATGCCAGTGACGGGTCTGGCGTAGGTGGCAGTGGGAGGATATATGGAACAGCTGTAGCATCTTGCTTTATTGCACAGTTATACACCGTGTGGTAAGTGGAGGAGAACAGGGATAGAGTACAGATGGAGAAGAATATTGCACAGATTGGGTAGGCACCAGAATATCATTGTGGGAGTGTTGGGGAGGATAATGGGAATGATATTTCTTATTTCAAGACAGGATACAAGATAATCAAAATCCTGGTAGAGAATGTGATTTAGTTGCTCAAGTCCCTGGTGGTACTGAGTCATGAGAGGAGTATTCCTTTGTGGCTGAACTGTGGGAATGTGGGGGATGGTAGGTGACTACTATGTAAAACCACAGGAGATTTGTTTTTGGACAAGGTTTGGAGGGTAATTTCAGTCTGTCGAGGCCTCAGTGAGACCCTTTACATATTTGGTGAGGAATGGCTCATTACTACAGATGTGATGACTACAGGTAGCTAGGCTGTAAGGAAAGGATTTCTTGATGTGGTATGGGTGACAGCTGTCAAAGAGGAAGCATTGTTGGAGGTTGGTAGATTTTATATGCACAGAGGTACTGATGTAGTGATCCTTGAGGCAAAGGTTGATGTAGAATAAGGTGGCTTGTTGGACTGAAGGGGAGTAGATTAAGTGAATGGTGGAGAAGCAACTGAGGTTCACAAGGAACTTGGGTACAGTGTCCTCACACTCAGTTGAAGTCATACAATGGAAAATCCAGGATGGAATAAAACAATATTATGAGAAGGAAAGTTGCTACTCACCATATAGCGGAGATGCTGAGTCACAGATAGGCACAACAAAAAGATTTTCACACTTACAGCTTTCGGCCAACGGCCTTTGTCAACAAAAGACACACATATGCACACACACACTCTCGCAAACGCAACTCACACTCACGACTGCAGTCTCAGGCAACTGAAACCACACTCAGTTGCAGTCAACAAAATATCAGCAAAGAATCAGGGAGGGGGGGGGGGGGGGACTTGGAATTCTGTGTGGTTAGGAAGGATTCTTCTAGTGAGCCCATCAATAGGTTGGTATATAATGGTGCTGTGTGGGGCCCCATTCCTGTACAACTGATTTACTTGTAGCTGATGCCTTCAGATGAGAAATACTTATGGATAGGAGTATAGCTGTTCATGGTGACCAAGAAGAAGGTTATAGGTTTGGAGTTGGTCAAATGTTGGGAAAGATGGTGTTAAACAGTAGCAAAGCCATCAGTATTGGCAATTAACATGTAGAAGCAGGTGGCATAAACAGTGATGAGCAGGGCAGCAGGTGGTAAAGGACCAGGAACTGTGGAGAGCCAGTGGAAGAAATTGTTGGTGTCTTTAATACAGGATGACAGGTAATAGGCTGCAGGTGTTGGTCCACAAGGGCAGATATTCTCTCTCTGTGAGCACAGAAACCAGGCATAATAGTATATCCTGGGGTGACTGGGTGTATGAGCTTTTGAAAGCTTACAGAAGATAGAAGTGTCAGGAGTGGGGTGTCAGGAGAAAAATAGACCCAGGGGAGGGGTTCTGGATTAGACCTGAGGATCGAAGGATGGTCTGGAGATTCTGCTGGATTTCTGGAATGGGGTTGCTGTGGCAGGGCTTTTAGGTGGATGTATCTGAAAGCTGGTGGAGTCCTTCAATCAGGTAATTTATGCAGTTTATAACAACAATAGTGGAGCCTTTGCCAGCAGGTACAATTATAAGGCTGAGATCAGTTTTTAAGTGGTGGATTTCAGTTCGTTCTGTGGACATAAGGTTGGTTACCATGTTGAGGGATTTAGGGAATGATGGTGAGATAAGTTCGAAGGTTAGGAAATTTTGGAAAGATAGCAGGGTGTGAGTTGCATGCAGTTTTTTGAGGTGGCATTGTTCATGCTGCTCTAGTTCCTGGAGGGCAAGGATTTCAATCTGGAAGATGGATGCAGCAATTTACCACATGCGTCCTGCTCATTACTGCTGATGTCATCTGCCTCTACACTAACATTCTCATTACCCACAGCTTTGCCACTATTGAACACTACCTTTCCCAAAGCTCAAAACCTATAACTTCCTTCCACGTCACCATGAACAAAATCCTCACCCACATTTACTTTGTATTTGAAGGCATCAGTTACAAATAAATCAGTGGTACAGCAGTGGGCATCCATATGGCACCATCCTATGCTATCCTCTTTGAGATGTAGCAAGGTGGAGCCTAATTCATTTGCTAAGTTTTCTGCTCCCAAAAAAAAAAAAAAAAAAAATTCTTTTTTTCATTCTGTATCTAATACAGTTGAACACACAATACATAACATGTATAGGAATATGCCAAATTGTTATTTATGCAAAATTATATCCCAGTTGTTTGAGTTATTTTCCTGATTACAATAACACAATAACTTTTATTGAAAGCATTGATAAGCCAAAAAACATGAGAGTTAATAAGCAGCAGAGGAGGTATTGTCATTAATCATTCAAAAGCAGGCACTCCCAACTTTTCAAGAATGTATCTGGAATTAGCTAAAAGTAATTAACGATGAAACCTGCTCAACAGACTCAAAGGTGGAGGAGGAATCCTAACTTCCAACAGCAAAGAGAGGGGAAGAACCCAATGGAGAAAACATGAAAAATAATCATTTCGGACTAACAATCTGATCTTACCTTGGAATTTATTTTCTGCCATGTACAATGTACAATTTCAATTGATAATGGAAAGTCCGCTAGAAGAAAGCACTACCCCAGGTGGTACCAAAAGAGGAATCCACAATTGCTTTATGCAATGCATCAGGACCTAGGGTTCTGGGGAGTCCCAACATCTGCATTAAGGATGAGTTGGAGCATCCTTGGTATCCTTCCAAACACAAGTTCAAAAGGAAATTCTTTGCAGGTACCTTGAATGTAAACTCATTACTAAAATTGGTAAACAAAAAGAACTTGAAATTCTCTTATATAAGCACGAAACACAAATTTTAGCAATTCAAGAAACAAGATTTCTGGATGAAAATGTTACAGAAACCAAAAAACCAAAGAATTTTTTAGGGTAAACCAGCAATAAAAATCATTAAAGGCATGCCAATACTTGATACCGCTTTCTAATGTAGGATTTAGTAGATAACATTACAGAATTCAAATCCAGTTCGGGAAGAATATCTCTTCTCACAGTTAAATCGCAAAATTAACAGTATACCTTTGTTAATTGTCATGCTCCAATCAATGATGACATCACAGATGCTTTAGTATCAGTTTATTCAATGACTATTTTCAATTATTGATTGTGAACTGGTAACCAGTTTCATGAATTATGTTAATCTTCAATAATGCATTCTGCTAACTGTGACAATCGGGTTTAACTGTGAACTTTTTTGTGATCTACAACAGTTACTCACTATGCATATCATTTTTTGTTTTGATATAAATGTTAGACTTCAAGTACAGTGACCCAGTAAATGTTTTAAGTATCTGTTTGCCGCATGTGAACCTAAGTGTTAGGTTACTGCCCTCAAACAAACAAATCGTACGAAATTTAGCAAGTGTACTATATGGTTAACTTTTTTATCTGTACTGTAGTTGAAGTGAAAGAGACTCAGTCTGGCTTTTAACTGTAGGTTATTTAACACCTAAGTGCAAGTAAAGTGTTTGAACAGCAAAGCTGATGTAGCATATATCATTGACAATTTGTAGGCATATTTACATGGGTTCAATGACAGCTAAAGCAGGTAGCTGACTTTGGTTTATTGGTAGAATACTAGGGAAATTCAATCAGTCTACAAAGGAGATAATTTACAATAGACTCATGCAACCCATCCCGGAATATTGTTCAAGTGTGTGGGATCCATACCAAACAGAATTAACAGGAAGACTAAATGATTACAAAGAAAATCATTATGAATTGTTACAGGTTTATCTGACCAACAGGAGAGAGTGTCAGAGGGATGGTGAAGGAACTGAACTGGCAGATGATTACAGAGTGGCATAAACTATATTGAAAAAGGATACTTACAACATTTCAAGAACCAGCTTTGTGTGAATACTTGCATATTCCTATTGCAGGGATCCTAAACACAAAATTAGACTAATTGCAGTGCATGTAAACATTTTAAGCAATCTTTTTTTCCCACACTTCATATGTGAATGGAATGGGAACAAACTCTAATAACTGGTACATTGGGAATTATATTCTGCGTACATCTGACATTGGTAGCAGAGTATGAATTTGGTACAGATTTACTCAAGATATTAGTATACCAGATCAAGATGATGATGGGTGTTGGATTACGCTCTTCTATACTATCTGCAATATGTCACTGTGGGAAATTAGCCATATTTCATAATGTAACAGTTATGTGTCCCAATATTGTCCACAAAAGCCATAGCAGCATTAAATCACTGTGGATATTAAAAAGACTAAATACAACTTAGGTGAAACGGAACCATCTAGTATCAGTCTGTTACTGTGAAAAATATTCCAGTCACTGTCATCATGAAAAATTGGCTCCAGACACTTACTATTTCAAAATCCAATTAAAAAGCTAGGATAGCTTTAGGGATTCTTTGTGGAAATGAGTTATCCCTTATCAAACAGTTTCTGAATAACCATCTGACTACTAAAGAAACATTGTAAATGGCTATAAACGAGTGAAATACAGACTCATGGGTGAAAAAATGGAAAGTCCAGGTTGTAATGCCAACAATATTACGAAAAGGACTGATTGCTACTCATCATACAGATGACATATTCAGTTGCAAACAGGCATGTAAGTTAGGATCCAGTTAGTAATGTGTTTGGGGGATAAGTTGTGGACTTGGATTATGAAGAACAATGAGTTGGTAGTCATACCAATATAAAAAGCTGAACAACAATTTCAGCAGAGCTGGTATATGACATGACTGCTTTCATAGGTGGTCTAGCCTCTGATGTGGTAGGATAAACCTATGACAAGACTGGAAGAGGAAGTTTTGTGCTCCATACACGCGACGGACGTAGCCTTCTGTAAATACATGGAAAATTACTCTTTATTTCAGACATTACAGTCATGCAGGTGTGTCCCAAATGACTTCTCCATGCTCACTGGCTGAAAAGGATTGATGATAGAGTGTTTTGTTCCTGATCATAGATCATGAAGATATCATCAATGAATCTGAACTAGACCAGGGGTTCACGTTTTGGGAGAGTAGAAAGGTTTCCTGTAGACAGCCCATAAACAGGTTGGCATATGTGAGTGTCATGCAGGTTTCCATTGCTGTGCCATAGATTTATTTGTATACCTTCCCTTCAAGGGAAAAGTACTGTGAGTTAGGATCCAGTTAGTAATGTGTATGGGGGATAAGTTGTGGACTTGGATTATGAAGAACAATGAGAGAGGTAGTGATTGACAGTGGCAACTCCATGGAGCTCAAGGATGTTAGTGTTTACGGAAGTGGCAACCTTCTCCTGACACCTCTAGTCCCTGCATGCCCCACAAGACATTGCTGATTCCTCGTCCCCCAGCCATACCCTGCTGTCTGTCCCCCCACTCTCACACTATTCTGGATTGTTGTTATTGTTCAACTCACTTCTGTCACTTTTCAAATGGAGCACCAAAGGTAGTGGTCAAATTTGTATTGGGTGTGCTTGCCTGTGTAAACATGTGTGTGTTCTTCCTTTCTGAGGAAGTCTGTGGTTGAAAGTTTATATGTAAAAGTTGCTTTATGGTGGCTGTCTGCAACTCAAAGCATCTCTTTACAGTGATAACAATCACTTTTTCCTAATATTCCTGACTTGTGGGTGAAGTTGTCTTTCATTAGAAAATCATTACTTATCACCATTTTCCAATGCTGAAGTGTTGTCACCATAATTCCTTTCTCCAGTCACAACATAAACTTTCCATCGTTTCATTGCTTCTATATTTAAGTAATTGCCTGAAGTTTTGAAATAATGGTTTCCCAGATGTACGTCTGCCACTTTTACTCATTATTCTAAGAATGCTCTACAGAAATTCAAAGAGGGGGCAAGCAATTTTATTTTGCTCAATACATTCATTCCTTAACGAAAGTTGACATAAATAAAACAGTACTCTTTTGAACCGACTAATCATTTCTTGGAATCAATACTAAGCACAAGAATGATCCATACAAAAAATTAAACTCACTGATTTTGGTCCAGAAAGGCGCTCATTACTCAGGAAGATATATTTTTTGTAATTTGGTGGCAATCACAAAAACAAATTAAATACGCCTGGAAAGCTTAAAACATCACAAATTAAATACTACTTAAGTGGAGTCTAAGGAATATATAGATTGCCAACAATTTTTATTTCACTAGTGAATTTCTTAACATGAGTACAGCAGTCATTAATCCAAAGATTGGTTTGAACACCACAGTGCTTTACTAGACATGATCCTGCCAGAGGTGGCATGCCTTTGCGTTTCTTTGATGTTCAGAATGACTTTCCCAGCCAGTTATAGTGGGACCTCAGTTTGACAGGGACTTAAAACCAGCACAATTAATTGATGTATGTATTATGAAGGTAATCCACCCCCTAAGCTGAATCATCATCACTTCTGACTGCCATGTGGAGGACTCATGTTCAGTTCCCAGTATTGCCAGTTTTTTTTCCTTGGTGAGAGGATCAGAACAAGATTCACTCAGGCTTTTGATGCCAACACAGAAGCTACTTTGATAAGAAGTAGCAGCTCCAAGGTAGGGAAGGCAGATAATGTCCAGGAAAGCCATGTGCTGATGCCATGCCAGTGCCTCTGAATAATGATCAACAGAAGAGCATGACACAGTGGCTGGTCAGCTATACCTGATCAACGAGTTTTCAGTTTTTATTCATTCAAGACAATACCTAACTTCTGTGCATCTTCGCCATAGTGCTGTTATCTGAGTAAATACACATGTTTCCTTTTGAAAATATTAAGATACAGTGGCTTAAACATTGTCCTGTTCATGCCAGAATGTATTCATATATAGATTTGTATTAATTTTAATAATAAATATTGTATTAATTCATAATTCAAAATATATTTACTTCCATGTCCTTGAGAAACTTTCACTTAGAACTCTTGGAGTGAAGATTAGCATATCTGTTCTTCTATAATGATGTATTATGCATTTTTATTTTTCTGGTGTGTTCTACATCCTTAACTACTAGTCTAAGAAATCAACAGTGTAGGTAATATAATAAAAAATGTCTAGCCTGGCAGTGTGTCAGGGTCATGCCCCCCCCCCTCCCCCCCGATAAGGGTGGTTCTGATGAAACAAAATATTCAAGAATGCCCTAATTTACATTTAAAATAGCATCTGTTCACCATGGTTTTAAAACACATGTGTACCCTAGATAAGAGTTACTTTGCAAGAAATGAATAAATCAGCAAAATATAACTGAGTAAATTTCCAAGAAATGAAGCAAACAAACAGTTATTTTTAATTATATTTAGCTTCAGAACCTATGGAGGTAATACAAGAACCAGAAAGTCCTATCTCTACTTAAACCGGTAAACTGATTGGTAACTGATAATCTGATGGGCATTCAGTAAGACTTGTAGTTACTATGTACAACACACATGCTCTTTGTCAGATTTATAATATTCATAAAAATAAAGAAGTGTAAATAGTACCTGGGTGCCTGTTGCTATTTCCCATACCACCATTGTTCCATTTATGTCAATTGATGCGACATGATCTCCAACAGGATTGACTAAACAAATATCTGCAATCTGGGCACCAAATGTCCTCACTGTAATAAATGATGCATGTGATGAGCCTTCCAGCTTCAGTTGCAAAAGTTCACCCTGAAATTTTAGAATTAATTTATGGATCATGACCATTTCATTCACTCTGCAATGCCCTGTAAAGAAATACTGCCATTCATGTCAACAAATCATTGTTGCCTGAAGAGAGTATGCAACTTTACTGACCAACATCATAAAGTACCCTGGAATAAACAGTTTACAATGAACAGAAGGGAAATCTTATAAAATATACCATCCAGTCCCATTAATGTGACCACCTGTCACAAGCCTGAAAAACCACTATTTGGAGTACAGATCGTTATGAGATGTCTAGCGAAAGTGTCAATGCGGTTCTGGAAGGTACTGGCAGGAATGTGGAGTCTGCCAGCTTCAGTGCCGTAGCCAGTTGCACTAGGTTTTCTGGTTGAGAACCCCTGGCATGAACAGCCTGATCGAGAACTAGTCTAAACCCGGGGACTTTAGTACCCAGGGAAGTACAGTAAACTCATCCTAGCACTCACAGAACCACTGACATACACTGTGAGCTGTCTGACATGTTGCACTGGCATGCTGGTAAATGCCATCATGCCATTTTTCCCTTCGGCATGGACCCTTTCGACGACTGTTGCAGGGTGACGGATTTCAGATGTTTCATGCTGTACATGCCAACTACCATCTGTCCAATGGAGCATAAAACATAATTCATCTGAAAAGGCCACCTTCACCTCTCAGTGGACATACAGTTGTGATATTAGCATGCAAATTCCAGCCTTCATTGCTGATGAAGAGCAGTCATCACAGTTGCAAAAACCAGGTGTCTTTCACAGAGCAAAATTCACTAAATGGTTGTTCAGGAGACACTCCTGATATTTCATGTGGCCGGTCAGTTGCTCAAAAGTTACATGTCTACTCATCCACACATATGTACACAGCCATCATTCTGCCATCATCTATGTCCCATTGTGCACCGTAGTTGCCTCAGCACTGGTTTTGGATAGTGCCATTTTGCCATGCACAGAACACTTTACCCACCACAGCACGTGAACAGTTTACAAACTTAGCCATTTCATAAATGTTTCCACCCTTGGCCTGAAAGCCAATGATCATCCTCTTTCAGAGGTCCGATAAATTGCTTCATTTCTGCATTACAACGACTACACTGTTTCCCGTTTCCCCAAACAAGCTTTATATACCCTCCACTGCTAGTGCTACCACATGCTATCCATTAGTGGTCACGGCACATTGACATCAAATGCAGATGATGGTCACATTAATGTGAATGGACCATGCATATTATTTTTCCAAAAGCGCTCTCCCTTCTAACCAAATTGTCCATTACAGTACCACTAAAAAAAGCTCCTAACAGAGAAATGAACCAATGTGCAGTTATGGCTACATCTCAGTGTTGCGTCAGTGAACAAGAATTTATATCATCACAGCTAACAGAGAAAGTTTGTATTCATGGTGGTCACACTAATGTGACTGGACTGTGTCAAAAAATAAAATAAAATAAAATAAAAAATAAATAAAAAATAAAAATTTTAAAAAATAAGAAAATTATTCTTCTAAAAACATCCTTTTCTCAGGACAACAGCTAATAACTTCTTGACTATATGATATGTAAACAAAATAATCTTGCATTTTGTAAACAAAATAGATAGTTCATTTTTTTTTAATTTTAAGTCCAGAAATATTGTGTTTATATTTCCCCAGCTTTTGTTTGCAACAACAAAGGTAAACATATTTTACAACATAAATAATTTTTAACTATCTGAAACAAGCATATTAAGGCAAGAAAGAAATCAGAACAAATATGTAGAAATTATAATTAAATTAATTAATATTATAGCAGTTTATTGGATAGATTCTTATGCTACATGTTTCAACCAACTGAAGAATATAAATATAAAACACTCACTGCTGCTGTATAACTCAATAAAATATCCTTAACAGAAAATGTGCTGAAAACCCATACGGAATTGTCTGGATGCAGGGACCACACTTTATACCATTCAGAACCACCACGTTTAAAATACTGCAAATAAAAATTACAAAAATAAAATTGGTTGGTCTACAGTAATGTATTAATCAAATTTTAGATTATAAAATGAAAAATCATGCTGTTAAGATAGTTCAAAAAGTGAGGTGAAAACTTTTCTGTGGCAAAGTTTATTCAATAAATCTCAAAGTTTTAAGGCTCTGGCATTTATTACATCCTTGCATAGTAACAATGGTTGTCCAAGCATTTGTTACATTAGTGAACAAATCTCTCAAAAGTGGTATAACAGAAATTGACTCCAGGTCTAGGAGTCAGTTAACAGCAGCTCCTGAACATTGGCATTGGTTCTGAATTGGTGGCTAGCCAAGCACAAGCTCAAAATCTCTTGGTGCAGGATCCAGGAGGTATAATGGATGTTCTAATACAATTACAAACAGTGCAG
Source organism: Schistocerca cancellata (assembly GCF_023864275.1). NCBI lineage: Eukaryota > Metazoa > Arthropoda > Insecta > Orthoptera > Acrididae > Schistocerca > Schistocerca cancellata. Next base: position 731,740,467 of record NC_064626.1, read on the forward strand.
CAAATTATGTGTAATCAAGATTTATGCTGGCAGGCATTGCCATGCAACAACAAAACACTTTCAGTAGCTGTCTGGGTTGTCTACTCTAAATCACCTTCTACCATTCCAGAACACAGTAACTGGCATCATTCACAGTCTCTTCAAAGGTACAGAAATCAACCAGCAGCACACAACTCCACATCCCAAAAGACTATGGCCATAACTTTCTTTGTGGATACTGTTGCTTTAAATTTCTTGTGGGATGATACAAGGAGTATTTCCACGATGTTTGTGCTATCTTGTCTCAAATGCCACATGATGTGCCCACATTTCTCACCTTTTATAATATAACCAGGAAAAACACTTCTTATGCCTGAAACCATATTAAGCCTTGGAGACAGTATTCCATTCACTTTGCATTATTCTTGTCTTGAGAGTTACCTTGGTACATAGTGAGTACATATCTTCTGGTAGCCCATCATGTATGATATACACTACACAGCCAAAAGAAATGATGAGGTTATGTGCAGACTGTTGCACATGAGTATGAAGACTGGCTTGCTTTAATCCTTTGACATGACACACACTGCAGCTGAGGTTCTGCTTACATCACCTTTATCAAAATCCAGGTATTATAAACACACCTTTTCTCATGAAAATACATTCACTTTGTAAACTTCCACTAGTTCATGAGGAACTGCAAATGGAGACTTTTGTTTAAAAGCAGAAACCTTATTACATGTTCAACTGTGTATCTACAATGCCTTCATCTTGAGGCTACATTTTGAAGCACAGCACGATAACTACTGCTATCTATTGATTGCATTTGAAAGTTTGGACTCTCTTGACTGTCCGGAGATAGACTTCAGTTTGCACAAGGTATTTATACACCCAAGAAAGATTTTGTTACCCTATTTATTAAACCACCAACAGAGTAGATGCTTGACATTAAATCTTAATTTTGAGAGTTTTATAACTGATTCATACATAACATAGAAAAAGTAATATAAGCACATTTTCTATCATCAGCTATGCAGCAAAAAAGTAAACTGTAATGTAATTGGGTAGATAAAAAATCTGCTCACCAAGCAGTGGCAGGAGAACACACATACAAAGGTATTGAAGTTTGGTAGCTTTCAGAACCAGTGGCTCTTTCTTCTGTGAGAAGGGACGAAGGATAAGAAAGAGGGGTGAAGGAAAAGGACTGATGAGGTTTAGGAAAAAAGGGGTATAATTTGGAAAAGTCACTCAGGACTCTGGATCAGGAGGGACATTCTGGACAAGTAATTCTTATGCCATCCTGTAAGTGTCCTCTAACTTAGTGTTCTGGTTGACTTGCAATGTCGGGAATATACCGCTTACCATGCACATGCGGAAAAGTTTATGTCGGAATGACTGGACAATCAATCAACACCAGGATCGAAGAACACAAGAGACATTGCAGGTTGGGCAGGTGGAGAAATTTGCTGTGGCAGAGCACACACTGAGTGAGACCGACCATGTAATAAAATTCACCGAAACGGAATTTCTGGCTGTAGAGAAGCACTATCACACCCGCTTGTTTAGAGTAGCTGTAGAAATACAAAAACATGCGAACAGCTTCCGCAAGAAAGAGGGAAGCCTTAAGGTAAATGGATCCTGGCTTCCTGTAACTGCAGCAAACGGCTGTCGCAGGTAGCAAGAGGAGAACCGCACTGGAAATGACCATGGAGAAGCCCTCGGACGATGGCGTGCCAGGTACATATAGTCTGTAGCCGCGAGCTCAGCTCCAGTTCAGCACCGGCAATGGAGGGTGAAGCTTTGACAATGCCAGCCACTCATGCTGGTGAAATGTCAGTAAAATCATTAGATGAACGTCGGCTGAAGAACCCGATACAGAAGCCAATAGTGTTATTGTTTGGATAGCTGTTATTGTTTTCACTGTACTTAACGTTTTTTGTCAGACACATGCAGACATTTCAAAAAAGTGACAGTTTAAAACACTTGTTCTTTGCTCTGTCCAGCAGTTTAACTGTAGTATACCTCTTCATTATTTAACTCACATTTCCGGAAAGTAGCGTAAAGTTTAAGTTGCTGTTTCAGAAACTTTGCACTGTTGTTTTTGTTTACACACAGTTGCGTATACGCCAAATTTGTGGAATCATATTTTCGTGTTTATCTGTAATTTAACTGACTTATTCTTAGTAAACTATTACATTTATCATGAGTGAAAAGTGCTTGACTTGTCGTAGAATTGTTAGGTTGGGGCTTTGGTGTGACGGGTGCTGTAGTTTTTTCCATGTCAGTGACTGTTGTGGCGTGGGACTAGGGGAAGTAAATGAGACTCATCAGAGGTTTTTTAGGATATGTAGTAGAGATAGGAAGATACTAGAACAGGAGGGGAAAACTGCCGCCCTTCAGGCTGTGTTAGACAAGGCCAGGGGAGATCTTGACAGGTTAAGGAGTGAGAAGGGTAAAGAGAGGTGGGAAGTGGCAACAGGCAACAGGAGGAGCAGGCCTAGAACTTTGTCTGACAGCTTCGTGGTGAATGTGGAAAATAGATTTGACCTGTTGCTTCAGTTAGAAGCTGGTGAACCTCAAGCTGTTGCAGGTGTAGACATGGCACTTTCAGCAGCAAATTGAAAAGTAAGAATGTAGGGAAATCAGTAAAGAGAAAGAAAGTGTTGTTGTTAGGTAGTCCCCATGGAAGAGGTGTTGGCCAACTTTTGCAAGATGAACTAGTATCAGAATACCAGGTCACCAATTTTTTTAAACCTAGTGCTGGTCTGGAGCAGGTGACAGAGGATTTAGGATCACTTATCAGATATTTCACTAAGGAAGACACTGTCATTATAGTGGGTGGGCCAGGTAATAGTATTGACAGAGATTCTGGGTACAGTATAGAGTGTGACCTGGCAAAGATTGCATCAGCATCGAAGCATACTAGTGTTGAGTTTGTATCTGTTCTTGGGCACCATGACCTACCTCATTTGCACTCTTCTGTCAAGAGAGTTAATTTGGAGTTGAAACGGCTGCTTATGTCGGGTGCAAGGTCACACATTGGTGTGGTTCCTGTTGATTCTCTCAGTCTCAACAGGAAAGGGAAGGGTAAATTGGCTGGGAAAATAGCAGGGAAGTTAAAGGGGGAAGGCACTGTCATGAGTGATAAAATACCAGTGGTTATAGGGTTCAGAAAAGACCCTTTTTTAGGGTAGGGCAGACAGAAAGAAACCAAATTTTAAGAGAGGTTAGGACTGAGACAAACCTTCAGTTTGAGAAAGAGACCAAAATACATTATTCTAGCTTATTACATCAGCATAAACAGCTCTTGGTTAAGAAGTTCCTACAATCAGCAGATATTTCAACTCTACTCAATTTTAACTCAGTCAATGTGAAATGTCAGCTACCTTCATTGCATCAAAATATTCAAGGACTGAGAAATAAAATTAACGAATTAATTATCTGCATAGATGAATTAGAGTCCTCAAACCCAGCTGACACAATCTGCCTCTCTGAACATCATGTGACCACTGGTATAGGACTTTTAAGTGCTACAGGGTTTAGGCTAGCATTTCACTTTTGTAGAGCAAAAGAACTGTCATAAATTTAAGAACATAGACATTCATAAATTTTGCTTAGAACAGCATATGGAAACATATGCAACAGAAGTAGAATTCCATAAAAAATCCTTCATAATATTAAGTGTATATTGAGCACCTGCAGGTAACTTTAATCTGTTCATAAACCACATTGAAGCTGTACTGGCCCATTTAACAACCTAAAACAAAGAAATAGTGGTTGCTGATGATTTAAATGTAGATTTCCTTAAAGACTCTCCCTATAAGATCTTATTTGAGTTAGTAACACTATCATTCAACTTAATTCCCACTGTAAGGTTCCCCACTAGTGTAGCCAATTGCTCACAAACAGCCATTGATAATATCTTTATAGAAAAGTCAAATGAACAAAATTATGTCAGAAAACCAATAATCAATGGCCTCTGAGACCCTGACATGCAGCTCCTTCTGTTAAATGTTAATACTGAAAAGGATATAAAATCTCTTAAATATGAGCTCAAGAGGGTAATCAATAAGCCAAAAATTGATTATTTTAGGATACTCAGACACATTCACTAGACTGATGTTTACAGTGCTCATGGCACAAATGAAAAATGTAATACTTTTGCTAATAAAGTGCTTACCTTATTTGAACACTGTTTTCCCCCAAAACTAATCAAGGTTAGAACAAAGTCTACAAAGAAGCCATTGATTACTCAAGGAATAGGGGTATCTTGTAAAACAAAAAGAAAACTGTATCCGTCAATTTGAAACAGTTCTGATGTTGATGCTACAGCACATTACAAGAAATACTGCAAAATATTAAAGACTGTAATACGAACATCAAAGCAAATATATTACAAGGAAAAGATAGTCATATCAGATAACAAAAGAAAGTCAATATGGGATATAGTAAGGAGGAGCATCAAAATCTATTGGCCCATGAACTGTAGATTAAAACTGAAGAAACTGCAAAAAGGTGGGAAATTAAGGAGATGGGTCCTGGATAAACTGACTAAACCAAAGGTTGTACAGAGTTTCAGGGAGAGCATAAGGGAACAATTGACAGGAATGGGGGAAAGAAATACAGTAGAAGTAGAATGGGTAGCTTTGAGGGATGAAATAGTGAAGGCAGCAGAGGATCAAGTAGGTAAAAAGACGAGGGCTAGTAGAAATCCTTGGGTAACAGAAGAAATATTGAATTTAATTGATGAAAGGAGAAAATATAAAAATGCAGTAAATGAAGGAGGCAATTGATAAAAGGAGAAAATATAAAAATGCAGTAAATGAAGGAGGCAAAAAGCAATACAAATGTCTCAAAAATGAAATTGACAGGAAGTGCAAAATGGGTAAGCAGGGATGGCTAGAGGACAAATGTAAGGATGTAGAGGCTTATCTCACTACGGGGTGAGATAGGTACTGCCTACAGGAAAGTTAGAGAGACCTTTGGAGAAAAGAGAACCACTTGTATGAATAGCAAGAGCTCAGATGGAAACCCAGTTCTAAGCAAAGAAGGGAAAGCAGAAAGGTGGAAGGAGTATATAGAGGGTCTATAGAAGGGCAATGTACTTCAGGACAATATTATGGAAATGGAAGAGGATGTAGACGAAGATGAAATGGGAGATAAGATACTACGTTAAGAGTTTGACAGAGCTCTGAAAGACCTAAGTTGAAACAAGGCCTTGGCAGTAGACAACACTCCATTAGAACTACTGACAGCCTTGGGAGAGCCAGTCCTGACAAAACTTTACCATCCTGTGAGCAAGATGTATGAGACAGGCAAAATACTAACACGAATTCTTTACAGATGAATGGAAAAACTGGTAGATGCCGACCTCGGTGAAGATCAGTTTGGATTCCGTAGAAATATTGGAACACATCAGGCAATACTGACCCTACGACTTATCTTAGGAGAAAGATTAAAGAAAGGCAAACCTATGTTTCTAGCATTTGTAGACTTAGAGAAAGCTTTTGACAATGTTGACTGGAATACTCTTTCAAATTCTGAAGATGGCAGGGGTAAAATACAGGGAGCGAAAGGCTATTTACAGTTTGTACAGAAACCAGATGGCAGTTGTAACAGTCGAGGGGCATGAAAGGGAAGCTGTGGTTGGGAAGGGAGTGAGACAGGGTTGTAGTCTATCCCCGATGTTATTCAACCTGTATATTGAGCAAGCAGTAAAGGAAACAAAAGAGAAATTCAGAATAGGTATTAAAATCCATGGAGAAGAAATAAAAACCTTGAGGTTCGCCGATGACATTGTAATTCTGTCAGAGACAGCAAAGGACTTGGAAGAGTAGTTGAACAGAATGGACAGTGTCTTGAAAGGAGGATATAAGATGAACATCAACACAAGCAAAACAAGGATCATAGAATGTAGTCGAATTAAGTCGGGTGATGCTGAGGGAATTAAGATTAGGAAATGAGACATTTAAAGTAGTAAAGGAGTTTTGCTATTTGGGAAGCAAAATAACTGATGATGGTCAAAGTAGAGAGGATATAAAATGAAGACTGGCAATGGCAAGGAAAGTGTTTCTGAAGAAGAGAAATTTGTTAACATTGAGTATAGATTTAAGTGTCTGGAAGTTGTATCTGAAAGTATTTGTATGGAGTGTAGCCATGTGTGGAAGTGAAACATGCGACGATAAATAGTTTGGACAAGAAGAGAATAGAAGCTTTCGAAATGTGGTGCTATAGAAGAATGCTGAAGATTAGATAGGTAGATCACATAACTAATGAGAATGTCTTGAATAGAATTGGGGAGAAGAGGAGTTTGTGGCACAACTCGACAAGAAGAAGAGACCGGTTGGTAGGACCTGTTCTGAGGCATCAAGGGATCACAAATCTAGCACTGGAGGGCAGCGTGGAGGGTAAAAATCTTAGAGGGAGACCAAAAGATGAACACACTAAGGAGATTCAGAAGGATGTAGGTTGCAGTAGGTACTGGGAGATGAAGAAGCTTGCACAGGATAGAGTATCATGGAGAGCTGTATCAAACCAGTCTCAGGACTGAAGACCACAACAACAACCCCAGCAGAAATAATGTCCATCATAAAATCTTTAAAATCAAAAACATCTAGTGGGTATGATGAAATATCAACAAAGCTAATTAAAGAATGTGATTCTGAGCTAAGTAACATATTAAGCTATCTGTGTAACCAGTCATTTATCAGTAGGGTATTTCCTCAATGGTTGAAATATGCTGAAGTTAAGCCACTGTTTAAGAAGGGAGATAAATAAATAGCATTAAATTTCCATCCAGTTTCACTTTTGCAGGCATTCTCAAAAATTTTGGAAAAATTAATATACAATCGGCTCTATAACCATCTTATCTAAAATAACGTTCTGTCAAAGTCGCAGTTCAGATTTCTAAATGGTTCTGATATTAAGAAGGCTTTGTACACTTACAGTGAAAATGTGCTTAATTCATTAGACAAAAAATTGCAGGCAACTGGTATATTTTGCGATCTGTTAAAGGCATTTGACTATGTAAATCACGATATCCTTTTAAGTAAATTAGAATATTATAGTGTAACAGGAAATGCTGCAAAATGGTTCAAATCTTATATCTCTGGCAGGAAACAAATGGTGTTATTAGCAAATAGACATGTATTAAGCTATCAGGCATCATCCAACTGGGAACTAATTACATGTGGGGTCCCACAAAGTTCCATTTTGGGGCCATTACTTTTTCTTGTGTATATCAATGACCTTTCATCAGTAACATTAGCAGATGCCAAGTTCATTTTGTTTGCTGATGCTACAAACATAGCAATAAAGATCAAATCAAGTGTAGTCATAGAAAGATCGCCCAATAAAATATTTGTGGACATTAATCACTGGTTCCAAGCCAATTCTTTGTCACTAAACTTTGAAAAAACACACTACATGCAGTTCAGAACTCGGAAGAGGTGTCCCACAAGTATATGCCTAACTTATGATGAAGAAGTGGACAGTGTTAAATTCTTGGGATTACAGCTTGATAATAAATTCAACTGGGAGGAGCACACCACAGAACTGCTGTAGCGTCTTAACAAATCTCTATTTGCAATGCAAATTGTGTCAGACATAGGGAATATAAAAATGGAAAAGCTGGCATACTATGCTTACTTTCATTCCATAATGTCATATGGGATTATTTTTTGGGGTAATTCATCAAGTCAAGCTAAAGTTTTCCGTACACAAAAACATGCAGTAAGAGTTATATGTGGTGTGAACTCAAGAACATCCTGCAGAAGACTGTCTGGGGAAATACGGATACTAACTACTGCTTCCCAACATATTTAATCCATAATGAAATTTGTCATTAAAAATATATCACTTTTTCAACAGCTCAATTCATGGAATCAATACTAGAAATAAGAATAATCTTCACAAGGATTTAAAGTCACTTACTCTTGTACAAAAAGGTGTACATTATTCAGGAACACAAATCTATTACTTGCCAGCAGCCATAAAAAGCTTAACAATCAATGTAATTCAGTTTAAGAGTAGCCTAAAGGATTTATTGGTGGCCAACTCCTACAGAGGGAAACATTCCATGTGGGAAAAATATATATAAAAAACAAAAAAGATGCTGTAACTTACCAAACGAGAGACCACTGGTATGTTGATAGACACAATAAAAACACACAAACACATGCACAAATTTCAAGCTTTCACAACCCAAGGTTGCTTCATCAGGAAAGAGGGAAGGAGAGGGAAAGACGAAAGGATGTGAGTTTTAAGGGAGAGGGTAAGGAGTCATTCCAATGCCGGGAGTGGAAAGACTTACCTTAGGGGGAAAAAAGGACAGGTATACACTCGCTCATACACTCACACATATCCATCTGCACATATACAGACACAGGCAGACATCCTGGAGGACGTCCTCACTATGGATCAATTGGAATGAAAGTAAATCTAATCTAATCTAAACTGCAACAAGTAAGTACTATTCTAACAATTTGTTCAGCAGTGAATTCTTCATTACATGGTATAAAAAAAAAAAAAAAAAATCAGCAGCGATGTTTTTGAATAAACTGATATACAGTCACATTTTATTTTTTAAGGTTATGTTTATGTATGTTTTGGATCACAAATGATTGCATATTTTACTGTTTGTTAGGTCATTACATTCCAGGCCCTAGTTATCAGTCACAAAGTGGAATGTAAATGAATATGAGATGGATGTGATAGTAAACATAATGTTTTATATTCCTGCATTTTAAGGGATAGTGCTGATTCTCAAGCCCTGTGCAAAAAGTATTTCCTTGAAACATTTCAGCTTAGACAAGGCAAGCTTTACATGTGCATTTCAAACCCTGAAGTATGTGCTGTCACTGATTTGCTTGGTTCAAAAAGATTAGATTTTAGATTATATTTACTTTCATTCCAAATGATCCGTAGTGAGGAGGTCCTCCAGGATGTGGAATATGTCAGAAAAACAACAATACATGACAAATATTTATAACTAAAACAAATAAGCTAATGTACCATTCCACAGGTCCCAAGTGAAATGATCGTCATTTTTTAATGAACAATAAGAGTCATTTTACAAATACTAATGCACTGAATTTAAAATAAAAAAGACTTTTTTTTATTTATAAGGTATTAAACATGTAATACAACTACTGTAATACTTATTTACAATGAACACATTACTGCACTGAAATGGTGCAGAAGTTATGTTGTACTTATACACAAATCAGTTGGTTTTACTAAGAAATTCATCAATGGAGTAGAAGGAGTTGGCCACCAATAAATCCTTTAGGCTTCTCTTAAACTGAATTTCATTGGTTGTTAAGCTTTTTATGGCTGCTGGCAAGTTATTGAAAATGTGTGTTCCTGAATAATGCACACCTTTTTGTACAAGACTAAGTGACTTTAAATCCTTGTGAAGATTATTCTTCTTTCTAGTATTGATTCCATGAATTGAGCTGTTGGTTTTAAAAAGTGATATATTTTTAATGACAAATTTCATTAAGGAATAAATATATTGGGAAGCTGTAGTTAGTATCCCTAGTTCCCTAAACAGGCTTCTGCAGGATGTTCTTGAGTTCACACCACATATAATTCTTACTGCACGTTTTTGTGCCCGGAAAACTTTAGCTTGGCTTGATGAATTACCCCAAAAAATAATCCCATATGACATTATGGAATGAAAGTAAGCATAGTATGCCAGCTTTTCCATTTTTATATTCCCTATGTCTGACAAAATTCGCATTGCAAACAGAGATTTGTTAAGACGCTTCAGCAGTTCTGTGGTGTGCTCCTCCCAGTTGAATTTATTATCAAGCTGTAATCCCAAGAATTTAACACTGTCCACTTCTTCTATCTTCTTGTCATTGTATGTTAGACATATACTCTTGGGACACCCCTTACAAGTTCTGAACTGCATGTAGTGTGTTTTTTCAAAGTTTAGTGACAAAGAATTGGCTAGGAACCAGTGATTAATGTCCACAAATATTTTATTGGCTGATCTTTCTAAGACTACACTTGATTTGCTATTTATTGCAATGTTTGTATTATCAGCAAAAAAAAAAAAAAAAAAAAACTTGGCATCTGGTAATGTTACTGATGAAAGGTCATTGATATACACAAGAAAAAGTAAGGGCCCCAAAATGGAACCTTGTGGGACCCCACATGTAATTAGTTCCCAGTTGGATGATGCCTGATAGCTTGATACATGTCTCTTTCCTAATAACACCCTTTGTTTCCTGCCAGAGATATAAGATTTGAACCATTTTGCAGCATTTTCTGTTACACTATAATATTCTAGTTTACTTAAAAGGATATTGTGATTTACACAGTCAAATGCCTTTGACAGATCACAAAATATACCAGTTGCCTGCAATTTTTTGTCTAATGAATTAAGCACATTTTCACTGTAAGTGTAGATAGCCTTCTCAATATCAGAACCTTTTAGAAATCCAAACTGTGACTTTGACAGTATATTATTTGAGATAAGATGGTTATAAAGACGACTGTACATTACTTTTTCGAAAATTTTTGAGAATGCTGGCAACAGTGAAATTGGACGGAAATTTGATGCTATTTCTTTATCTCCCTTCTTAAACAGTGGCTTAACTTCAGCATATTTCAGCCATTCAGGAAATATTCCACTGATAAACGACTGGTTACACAGATAGCTTAATATGTTACTTAGCTCAGAATCACATTCTTTAATTAACTTTGTTGATATTTCATCATACCCACTAGATGTTTTTGATTTTAAAGATTTTATGATGGACATTATTTCTGTTGGGGTAGTGAGGGTCAAATTCATATTATGGAAGTTACTTGAAATGTCTGGTCTAAGGTAATCCATAGCAGCATCTACCGAACCTGACAACCCCATCTTTTCAGTAACAGTTATAAAATGTTTGTTAAAAAGTTCTGCAACACTATACACTTCTGTCACCAATGTATCATTTACTCTTAATGCTATTTGTTCCTCTTCATGTCTGGTTCTACCGGTCTCCTCCTTCACTATATCCCATATTGTCTTTATTTTGTTATCTGATATGACTATCTTTTCCTTGTAATATATTTGCTTTGACATCCATATTACAGTCTTTAATATTTTGCAGTATTTCTTATAATGTGCTATAGCATCAACATTGGAAATGTTTCGGATTGACAGATACAGTTTTCTTTTTGTTTTACAAGATACCCCTATTCCTTGAGTAATCCATGGTTTCTTTGTAGACTTTGCTCTAACCTTGGTAAGTTTTGGGGGAAAGCAGTGTTCGAATAAGGTAAGCACTTTATTAGCAAAAATGTTATATTTTTCATTCATGCCATGAGCACTGTAAACATCAGTCCAGTGAATGTCTCTGAGGAGTGTCCTAAAATAATCAGTTTTTGGCTTACTGATTACCCTCTTGAACTCAGATTTAACAGATTTTATATCCTGTTCAGTATTAACATTTAACAGAAGGAACTGCATGTCATGGTCTGAGAGGCCATTGACTATTGGTTTTGTAATATAATTTTGTTCATTGGACTTTTCTTTAAAGATTTTATCAATGGCTGTTTGTGAGCAAGTGGCTATCCTAGTGGGGAACTTTACTGTGGGAATTAAGTTGAATGATAGTGTTACTAACTCAAATAAGTTCTTATTGGGAGAGTCTTTAAGGAAATCTACATTGAAATCACCAGCGACCACTATTTCTTTGTTTTTGGTTGTTAAATGGGCCAGTACAGCTTCAAGATGGTTTACAAACAGATTAAAGTTACCTGCAGGTGCTCGATATACACTTAATATTATGAAAGTTTTGTTGTGAAAATCTAATTCTGTTGCACCTGCTTCCATATGCTGTTCTAGGCAAAATTTTTGAATGTCTATGTTCTTAAATTTATGACAGTTCCTGATGAATGTGGCAACTCCTCCTTTCTCCATTTCTGATCTACAAAAGTGAGATGCTAACCTAAACTCTGTAACACTTAAAAGTTCTATACCAGTGGTCACATGATGTTCAGAGAGGCAGATTATGTCAGCTGGGTTTGAAGACTCTAATTCATCTATGCAGATAGTTAATTCATTAATTTTATTTCTCAGTCCTCGAATATTTTGATGCAATAAAGATAGCTGACATTTCACTTTGACTGAGTTAAAATTGGGTGGAGTTAAAATATCTGCTGACAGTTGAAAATTCTTAACCAATGGCTGTTTATGCTGATGTAATAAGCTGGAATTTTGTTTTTTGATTTCCTTCTCAAACTGAAGGTTTGTCTCAGTTCTAACCTCTCTTAAAATTTGCTTTCTTTCTGTCCTCCCTACCCTAAAAAAGGGTCTTTTCTGAATCCTATAGCCACGGGTATTTTACCACTCATGACAGTGCCTCCCCCCTTTAACTTTCCTGCTATTTCCCCAGCCAATTTACCCTTCCCCTTCCTGTTGAGGTGAAGGCCATGCCTAGTATAATCCCACCTACTGAGAGAATCAACATGAACCACACCAATGTGTGACCCTGCATCCGACATGAGCAGCCGTTCCAGCTCCAAATTAACTCTCTTGACAGAAGAGTTCAAATGAGGTCGGTCATGGCGCCCAAGAACAGATACAAACTCAACACTAGTATGCTTCGATGCTGATGCAATCTTTGCCAGGTCACACTCTATACTGTACCCAGGATCTCTGTCAATACTGTTACCTGCCCCACCCACTATAACCATGGTGTCTTCCTTAGTGAAATCTTTGCAAAGTGATCCTAAATCCTCTGTCACCTGCTCCAGACCAGCACTAGGTTTAAAAAAATTGGTGACCTGGTATTCTGATCCTAGTTCATCCTGCAAAAGTTGGCCGACACCTCTTCCATGGGAACTACCTAACAACAACACTTTCTTTCTCTTTACTGATTTCCCTACATTCTTACTTTTCAATTTGCTGCTGAAAGTTTGTTGTGCCCTGTCTACACCTGCAACTGTTTGAGGCTCACCAGCTTCTAACTGAAGCAACAGGTCAAATCTATTTTCCACATTCACCATAAAGCTGTCAGACAAAGTTCTAGGCCTGTTCCTCCTGTTGCCTGTTGCCACTTCCCACCTCTCTTTACCCTTCTCCCTCCTTAACCTGTCAAGATCTCCCCTGGCCTTGTCTAACTCAGCCTGAAGGGCAGCAATTTTCCCCTCCTGTTCTAGTATCTTCCTATCTCTACTACAAATCCTACAAAACCACTGATGAGTCTCATTTACTTCCCCTATTCCCACGCCACTACAGACACCCATATGGAAAAAACTACAGCACCCATCACACCAAAGCCCCAACCTAACAATTCTACGGCAAGTCAAGCACTTTTCACTCATGATAAACGTAATAGTTTATTAAGAATAAGTCAGTTAAATTACAGATAAGCCAATAGATTTGGTGATTCTGAACTAATAGCTGATATTAAGTCTTTTTTGGTGCATCAAAGCTACAGTATAAAACCAAAAAATTCAGAATGGAAGTATCTTCACCCTGATTTAAATGTTAAAATAACGTAAGACCTCTATGTTGATAAATGTCAAGGTGGAAAGGAAGTTTTGGAATAAAAGTTTTACTATCATATTTTCTGTATTAACTTTGATTTGCATTTTCAAGTTCCAGCAAAAGATGTGTTGAAAGGCAATTGAAGAGAACAGCTGAACCAAAGTATCATGGTAAATTTGAACTGAATGTGAAACCACACTTGGTCAAAGTTTTCCAAGCTGGACAGTCTCTTAAAAATGACAAAGTTGCTGTACAAGATGCATGTTATGTTGCAACATTTGACACACAAAGGATCTTTCATTTGCAAAATCAACTACACCCATAACATGCTATAAGAGGAACACATAAGTATACAATTCTGGAATTCACTGTTTTAACAATAATAATGAGTACATGCATTTATAGGACAAGACAGGAGGAGGAAGAGGGTCCCAAGAAATATCATTTGTGTTTGTTAAACATATTAGGCATAAGGCTCAAAATAATACACATCTTATTCTTTACTTTGACACTTGCACTGGCCAAAATCAAAATAATAAACTCATGTCTAAATTAATGAACATGATCTTAGATCCTCAGTTAAGCAATAAAACAACTGATCACAGGGTTTTAGTATCAGGCCTTTCATTTTTGCCTAATAATCAGGATTCCAGAATAACAGTACCAATGTCATAAAAGTTTATTCAAATCTTTACTCCTGAGAATTGTATTTATTTGCCAAGAAAGCCAAGATTGCCTTTTGTAGCTATCAAAGTAACAACAACTCAAATTTTAGCCATCAAAAAACATGAAGACATAACAGTCGACAGGAAAAAAAAACTAAAGAATGGCTTTTCATCAAGTGGTTAGAAATGAAGTGGATGAGGTTTGAGCAAGCAGAACCTTCAACACTATGGTTAATTTATGAATTTGTTGAGAAGGGAGAACTGCTGAACAAAACCCCTAGAGTGGTTACTGAGGGAAAGAAAAAGGATATTCTTTCACATTTAGCATTTCTTCCCCCAAACCCCAGGGCCTTCTCAAAGGTGTATCGACAGAAACTGCCACTAGGTCACAAACATCTGTGAATGAGGAAATTTCAGGAACAGATAATAGCGAACCTCTCTTTGATAACACAATTAAAAGCCTACTTTCAATGTACTAACTTTATTTTGTGATAGAGCTATTAAAAATTATAAAATTTTTCGTTTGATCAACCTTATGCACAAAAAAAAAGAGAAGACATTTCAGGGCCAGGGTCAAACTAGATCTAGTTTAGTAAATCAAAAGTGATTTCTGACCTTAATTATTGTTTTTGAAGTATCAAATTATGACTCGTATCTAAGCTGCCTTTCAAACTACACCAATAAAAAATAAATTATCCTTTAAATCACTATAGAATGCCACTAGTTTATAAAGATCTCAAAAGTATACTTCATGGACCTGATCCTCTTTACCTCTAAATACATATTACTCTCCATGTAGCACATTAGTTTCAGTAATAAGGTTTCTTGCAGTCATATATTCCTGTAAATTCTTTAATGGCTACACTGATTATAACTATAAGACATTTTTGATTGCCCATGGATACTACTTTGTTGATGGCTGTGTCTTAATATGTGGGGATACAACACCAAAATCAAGCTCCTATTAAAAGACTTTTAGTAGGTCTTTGAGCAGGAGCCTCACAAAATATTCTACATCTCCGTCCACCTCTACATCCATGTATACAGTGGTCCATCAGAAGTTTCGGATGAGATTATCTCGAAAACTATACATTGGGTAAAAATAGTGTGTAAGACAAGTTCATAATCTCAAAGGTGGACATCAAATGATACTACACATGACCTCTAGCCCCCGTCCCCTTGTGTGGGGTGGGGGGCAACTTTTAAATCTTAAATGGAAACATCCATTTTTTATTGTTGATTCGGATTCTCCATAAAAAAGTAATCACGTTTTGTCTGAAACATTTTTTAAACCATTGACAGATGGTAAAATATGGGAAGAACTCCGATTTATTTAGAATTATGTGAGAAAGATGCATCAAATCAATAAAAAATGTGCACCAATTCTTTCGTTATTCCAAATTAAGCTATTTTTGTACAAAATGTACTGCATCCTACTTTTAGTGTTACCCAGGAACAGCAACATGGACATAGTAGAATGATAGAATGGTGTTCCCATGGGGTGCTTCATTAGTGTGTGACCCCTTGCCTCTCACAATTTGGGGTGCTTAATTAATGAAATTAGCCATGAAGAAATTGTTCAAAAGTATCCCCATTTGCTTCTATGCATAAAGTCAATCATCTGCGAAAGTTGTCCACAGTTGTGAGTAGCACATCTCTTGGTATGGCTGCACATGCTCTTCGAATGTGTTGCTCCATATCGTTTCTGCTTGTGGGCTGTCTTTCATAAACAATATTTTCTAAATAACCCCACAAGAAAAAAATCAGGAGATGTTAGGTCTGGTGAACATGGAAGCTACTGAATTGGTTCACCGCGTCCTACCCACCGACCAGGGTACCTTAAATTTAAAATGTTCCACAGATTTTTAACAAAATGGGGAGCTGCTCCATCCTGTTGGAACCACATTCGTTGCCTAGTTTCTAAATCAACATCTTCCATTAGCTCCAACAAATCATTGCGGAGAAGTTGTAAATAAGATTCCCCAGTAACATTTTGGTCAAAAAAAACGGTCCTGTCAAGTAACCATTTAAAATTCCACACCAGAACATTAACAACCATTTGTGTTGATTGTCAATGGGTCTGTGCCAGTGTGGATTGACAGGGGACCAATAATGACAATCATGATTTAATTCACCATTGTTTTTGAAAGTGGCTTCAATGGTGAACATAATGTATCTAAAAAAAATCATTGTCGCTTCTTATCACTTCCAAGGCCCATTGAGAGAAATGCATGTGTATTTGCACATCTTTCACCGTTAATGCCTGTGTCAGTGTGATATGATATGCATGATATTTATGTGCCTTCAATATCCTCAAAACAGTTGATTTCGGTATTCCAGTTTGTCTCTGCATCACACGACTACTAATTTCGGGATCCAGTTGAACACAGATGAGGACGGTAAGAGTATGAGCGACATTTTCATTGTAGTCACAATGACGATGTGGACGGTGCATGTATCCATTTTGAACTCGTTGAGTGCAATTTCGAATAATTTTTTCGCTTGGCTGTCGTCTGCCTGGGAAATGATCTGCGTACAACTGCACAGCTACAGCGTAATTGTTATGGCATTCACCTAAAATTGACATAATATCAACAATCTCTGTAGAAGGATAGTGAGCCATGTTTCACAAAAGAATAATTTACTTTTACAGTTGATGTTTACGGTTCACAACCTGACAGTGAAGTGACATCTAATCGCAATGCACCGACCTTTATACTGAGCCATAGTTCACAGTTTGGCCATGGTGGCAGTTAGGTGAGTAATGCAATTGTGAAGAGTTCCCTAACAAAATTTTAATACCATTCTGTCTCCCTCCATCAAAAACTGTGGTAGGTATGATACATTTTGTAAAATAATAGCTTAATTTTGGCGTAATGAAAGAATCGGTGCACATTTTGTATTGATTTGATGTGTCCTTCTCGGATCATTCTAAATAAATCAGAGTTCCTCCATAATTTTAATTTTTCTTGATTTCAGTATCATCTGTCAATGGTTTAAAAAAAGGTTTCAGACAAAACTTGATTACTTTCTTGTGGAGAATCCGAATCTGCAATAAAAAATGGGTGTTTCCTTTTAAGATTTAAAGGTGCCCCCATCCCACCCAAAGGGGCAGGGGCTGGAGGTCACGTGTAGTATCATTTGATGTCTCCCTTTGAGCTTACAAACTTGTCTTACACACTATTTTTACCCAATGTATAGTTTTCGAGACAATCTCATACAAAATTTTAGATGGACCATCCTGTATACTCTGCAAACCACTGTGAAATTTGTGGTAGAGGATATGTCCCACTGTACTAGTTATTAGGCCTTTTCTTCTGTTCCATTGACATATGGAGTGTGGGAAGAGTGACTGTAATTAGTCAAATCTTGTCTTCATTATCGCTATCGGAGAAATACAGAGGGCTGCAGTATATTCCTAGATTCATTACTTAAATCTGTTTCTAGTAACTTTTGAAGTTGATTTTCAAGGAATTGTTTGCATCTATCTTCAAAAGTCTACCAGTTCAGTCCTTCCAGTATCCCCAAGACACTCTCCCATGGGTCAAACAAACTTGTGACCATTCATATTGCCATTGTTCATATCTGTTCCACATCTCCTATTAGTCCTATTTAGCATAGGACCCACTCGCCTGCGCAGGACTCCATGATGGGTCGCATGAGTGTTTCGTTCACAGTCTCCTGTGTAGACTGGTCACCTTTCCCAAGTATTCTACTGAAAGTCTTACATCTTCTTTATCTTTGATTGAGACTATGTAATCATTCAATTCCATATCCCTACAAATTGTTACACCTACATACTTGTTCGACATGAACGATTCCAATAGTGGCTCATTGATGTTATGTTCAGTAGATACTTTTTCTTTTTGTTTTTTGAGGTACATATTGCCACATTTCTGAACAATTAAAGTGAGCTGTCAATTTTTCTCCAATTTGAAATGATATAAAGATCTGACTAAATATTTGTACACCTTCTTTCATTACAGACAATTGCATAATTTGTAAAATGTCTGAGGTTACTATTAATATTGTCCAGAAAGCCATTAGTATACAACGTGAACAGAAAGCATCCCAATACACTTCCCTGGGACACGCCAAAAGTTACTTCTACATCTGTCAATGAATCTCCATCCAAGACAGCCAGCTGTTACCTCCCTGCCAAAAATTCCTCAATCCAGTCACAAATTCTGCTTGATATCCATAAAATCACACTTATGATAGTAAAATGCTTTTCAAAAATTGAGAAATACTCTATCTACCTTACAGCCTTGGTCCATGGCATTTAACATGTCATGTGAGAAAAGTACAAGCTGGGTTTAATGTGATCGACGTTTTCGGAATCAATGTTGTTTAGCACGGAGGAGTTCATTTTGTTTGAGATACCTCATTGTGTTTCACCTCACACTATGCTCTAAGTTTCTACCAGAAACTGACATCAAGGATATTGGATGGCAGTTGTGTGGATCACTTCTGCTACCCTTTTTGTAGACGGGTATGACTCAGAGGCAGTTCTTCGTGAAGCCCACAGGGGCCCAACCACACCAGAAATTTTGTGATGTAATTTTATTTGGTGTATTTTTTCACTATTATATCAAACACTTTGAGTATGACATGACTTTGATAGAGTATAAGTGATATAGACCAGAGGTAATCAGGCCCACTTTCCACAACTCTATTGTAGAGACACGATGTTAATCTGAGATATCTGTAATTTGGTCATTCGACCACCACCAAGGGCCAGCATCAGGCAGCCAATACTCCCTCCACACCCCCTACTTATAAAACTGCAGTCACAGTTATGTGTCTGCTTTGCCCCTCGCAATAGCATAGTGTAGGGCCAGCTTGGGTGCGCCCCCTGGACGGACCAGCTCATGGATACGCCCTTTTCCATGCACCCCAGCGAACCCTACTGTCTCTCCACTCCCTGCCATCCTGTACACTTGTCTACACAATCTTTGGGGTCAGGCAGCTTGGACCTGTAACCAGAGCCGTAACAAGGTGATCCTGGACCCCTGGCAGACTTTCCAAAGCTGCGAAGCTGTGACCCCCCCCCAACCACCTCCCCTCCCCCCCGCCCCCCCCCCCCCCCCCAGTAAAATTATCTTTCTGCAATGTTTTCTACACAGATATAAGAAATTTGGTATTTTGTAAAGTAGGTTTAATAAAAATGAAGCATTATTGAAGAATATTATTTAAATTAGCTATATAGGCGAAAAATATTGCATTCAACGAGTTAAATGTATCAGTGCAGTAAGTAAGGTCAGACATACCAACAATTAAAGGGAACAGCCATGGGTACCAGGATGGCCCCCTCGTACGTCAACCTATTTATGGGTCGCTTAGAGGAAGCCTTCTTGGTTACTCAGGCCTGCCAACCCAAAGTTTGGTACAGATTTATTGATGACATTTTCATGATCTGGACTCACAGTGAAGAAGCACTCCAGAATTTCCTCTCCAACCTCAACTCCTTTGGTTCCACCAGATTCACCTGGTCCTACTCCAAATTGCATGCCACTTTCGTCAACATTGACCTCCATCTGTCCAATGGCCAGCTTCACACATCCGTCCACCTCAAATCCACCAACAAGCAACAGTACCTCCATTATGACAGCTGCCACCCATTCCATATCAAACGGTCCCTTCTCTACAGCTTAGGTCTTTGTGGCAAATGAATCTGCTCCAGTCTCGAATCCCTGAACCGTTAAACCAACAACCTGACAACAGCTTTCGCATCCCATAACTACCCTCCCGACCTGGTACAAAAGCAAATAACCAGAGCCACTTCCTCATCCCCTCAAACCCAGAACGTTCCACAGAAGAACCCCAAAAGTGCCCCACTTGTGACAAGATACTTTCCGGGACTCAATCAGACTCTGAATGTGGCTCTTCAGCAGGGATATGACTTCCTCAAATCCTGCCCTGAAATGAGATCCATCCTTCATGAAATCCTCCCCACTCCACCAAGAGTGTCTTTCCGCCGTCCACCTAACCTTCGTAACCTTTTGGTTCATCCCTATGAAATACTCAAACCACCTTCCCTACCCTCTGGCTCCTACCCTTGTAACCGCCCCCGGTGTAAAGCCTGTCCCATGCACCCTCCCACCACCACCTACTCCAGTCCTGTAACCCGGAAGGTGTACACGATCAAAGGCAGAGCCACATGTGAAAGCACCCACGTGATTTACCAACTGACCTGCCTACACTGTGAAGCGTTCTATGTGGGAATGACCAGCAACAAACTGTCCATTCGCTTGAACGGACACAGGCAGACAGAGTTTGTTGGTAATGAGGATCACCCTGTGGCTAAACTTGCCTTGGTGCACAGTCAACACGTCTTGACACAGTGTTACACCATCTGGGTTATCTGGATACTTCCCACTGACACCAACCTAACAGAACTCCGGAGCGGGGAACTTGCTCTTCAATATATCCTCTCTTCCCGCTACCCACCAGGCCTCAACCTCCGCTAATTTCAAGTTGCCGCCCCTCATACATCACTTGTCACTCAACAACAACTTTGCCTCTGTACTTCCGCCTTGACTGACATCTCTGTCCAAACTCTTTGCCTTTACATATGTCTGCTTGTGTCTGTATATGTGCAGATGGATATGAGTGTGTGTGTGCGATTGTATACCTGTCCCTTTTTCCCCCAAGGCAAGTCTTTCCGCTCCCGGGATTGGAATGACTCCTTAACCTCTCCCTTAAAACCCACATCCTTTCACCTTTCCCTCTCCTTCCCTCTTTCCTGATGAAGCAACCGTGGGTTGTGATAGCTTGGTATTTGTGTGTTTTTTATTGTGTCTATCTACCAGTGCTTTCTCGTTTGGTAAGTCACAGAATTTTTTAGTGTAGTAAGTAAGTTACCAATTGTCCAAGCTTTCTAAAAGAATTGAAAGTAAAACTAAATCTTTGTCTTACTGTTTGTGGCAGCTACTGTACTTGATTTTATTGTGATGTATAACAAAGAACAGGTTTTATTTACTCCTATTAAATTATTAACAGTGTATGAATTATTAATAGGAAATAAAGGAAAAAGGGCTATAACTATATATTGAGAACATAATCCTTCTATTCAAGAATTGTGTTGTTATTATAATTTTACTTTCCAGTTTCTTGTTTTGAATGTAGCAAGCTCACTGATAACATCATTGAAATCAAATTTAGCAGCTGTGACATATTCCATCAACAAGATAACTGAATTTGACAGACAGTCTGCTTCAACTACATTTTACTGTAAGTAATTTTTTATCATCTTTAATTTCTGAAAGTGTACTGTAATTGTCATAAATATCCTCAATGTTATTTTGATGTTTACATAAGCAACTCATAATCCATACATTGAAAACAAAAGATCAAAATATCCAAATGGTAATCTGTGTTAGCGCCCTTCATCAGCTCTTTCTGCTGGAATTTGAAAGCAGCTATTTCATTAACTAGTTCTGCTGTATCAAACTGTATTTGGCACCAAAATCTACTACACATTTTTCAAAATAAGATTCAGAACTCTCAGTGAATGCTTTTCTGGCAGGAAATTAAAGTGAGATGAAATGATGTGTTATATATGAGATCCAGTTCCCACTTCACTTATTATGCTATCCAACACTTTTAAGAGTCTAGCTTAAACATTTTCACTTCATTCCTCAGTTGGCTGAAATTGGCAAAAATAGGAGGTCTTACATTAAATAGCATATTATTTGCTTCAACATCCAGTGGTCAACCTTTGAGATCCTACTATACTATAGTGAAGTACCGGAAAAAACTCCATTGTTGAAATGAGCTAGCCATGCAGGCAGCAACTGTATGAATTATGCTCACCAAGGACACATAATTGAAATAACATATGTTTGGTCCTGTATTCCAACTCCCCCTCCTCCCCTTCTGCCATTCTCAATGGGAAATGTTGCAAACAGCAAATGGACCCCTCTGTCAGTACTGCATCACATTCTGGATCAGTGACATTGAAACTCGAGTATTCTTACAGTGCTTTTAAAACTAATAAAGTAGATTCTTTGCTAAAAATGTCCTTTAATTTATTAAGAATAGAAGATAGGCTAGAATTCAAGCAGTTAAGCAATTACAACATTACATAAAAAAGAATGGGATTCGCTTCTGCATATACTTTATTATTAGCTAAAGTATGTCTTGGATTAGGTCTACATTTCTAAGTATATACTTACCATATTTACTATTTTTCTAGAATTTTTTAACCAGTAAGTCACACATGAAACAATTCAGAGCAGTTCCATTATAAAGTTTATTGACTTCTTTCTGAGCCCCACAGACAAAAATGAGCACCAACCACCACTGGTGTTACTTATACTTTCTTCCAACTACTGCGCATGATTTTTTGTTTAACAGATCTTTGGTGGATTCTAGTTAAGAGGGGCTAACTTAGCCACAAGTATAGAATTTGATAAGAATTTCTTTGGGCTTAGCTTTATTCAATTTTAACAATTTCAGTTGTTTCTCAGCATCACTGATGCTAATGCAAATTTCTGTCATCTTTCCAGTGGCACAAGAATTAAGTTGGGTTAATACTCCTTAATGCTACTTTGTAAAGTGAAACACAGTGAAACATTTCTGGTTTTGCTTTGCTACCCTCAATTTCATTTCTCATCTCATCCATGAGTGACCGGACACTTAACTTTGTTGCACTAACAGCTTTTACATATCACCAAAATTTCTTTGACTTTTGTGAAATATCTTTTCGCAATATTCTGCTATTTTGATCTTTGAAGACTTCACACACTTCTCCTCTGACAGCCAAATATGTTTTATTAACAGCTCTTATACATAGTCCTGTGCTTTATTTTGCATGTATTAAGCTGTAGCCTCTATTTCATTAGCAGTTTCTTTACAGTGACTATATACCCTGGAGGGACCCTATTGTCATGAACTGTCCTACTGGGTACAGATTGTAACAAAACTCATTATGGTAAGATAAATGTACTAACTGATCTTGGATCATATGAAGTGAACGATATCGCACCGAAGACATAAAAAACAAATATGCACTCCTATATAGCTACATGAAAATGTTTAAATGTCAACATTCATAAATACATAATGTAATTACAATGATGTTTATGAACTTCTCAAAAAAGATAGACAAATAATTATACTTTATTTATGAAATACATGTTCCAAAATCAGTTTCACATAAATAGATAAATATATGATAGTAATTTCTTTGCTACATGTTGTTAGTGGTAAATCTTTGTTCTTTCATGCAGTTGATTATATGAGTTTGAAGTGCGAGGATGGAGAATGTTTTGTGTGTGTTTTATTGATTTGTATTGCAAGGAGAAATGACTGAAAATATATGTGTAATTCTGCAGAACGTCCAACAGAAATCATATTATTATTGAAACATCAACCTGGTCATCCTCTAAATAATTATAGAAAGATAAGGTTATAGAAAGATAAACTACAGAAAGGAAATGTACAACAAGCCATCAATACACAACAAAGTAGAGTAGCAAAACAGATGAGTATTTTTATTATTAACCATACTGGTTATTTAAATTCGACTGTCCTGTCACTCACTGTATTGTGTCACTATCTCTGTGTGGCAAGTGCTGTGAAAATGTGATCAGTTGCCCAAGTTACTAACTTACTCCAAACATTAATAAACCAACTTAGGGCTGCTGCTGCAGCTGCCTTTGGTCTCTGATACCAGTTTTGATGTTGATGCCCTCAAAGAGGTCAGATCTATTTGTTGTCATTAGATTTAATATATTTCAATCATGAGGACTCCCAATCGTCTGTTCTAGGTATTTTTCAGGGAAAGCATTTATTAATGTTTTACAGGAGGTCTTGTGATGCCCACCACTAACAAAACTGTAATTATCCCAATTGATTGCTGGATGATTAAAGTTTCGTCCAGTGATTATAGTATGACTGAGGAATGTGTCTACTGTTGAACTGAGGCTCTCTCTAAAATTTTTGGTTACATTAAGAGGTGAGTTAGGTGGATGACATAAGGATTCAATCATAATTTTATTTCCACCACTTATGCTGAGTCTTGCCCCAACAATCTTGTATGTGGCTTAACTTTCTGTTCCAGGTAGATCTGAGTTTCTTGTCTGCTAAAGGGGTCTGACCCCAGACTCCTACAGTCATCAGGTGAAAGCCAGGCGAGATGCAGTGGTGAGGACCTAGTTACACTTGAGAGTGGCAAGAATACATCACTGACAATAACACATATATTAGGCAGTAATGAAGGGTTATCTTTCGATGCGTCACACCACAGCCAGATGGGCAGAGCAGTGCCTCTTCAGCAGAGGAAGGTCAGCTTACGCTCAGTGCAGTCACTGATGTCAAAGATTCACACTCAAGAGTCAGGTCCCAGGTTCACCTGGAGTATTCGCTGTGAAGTGTTTTCTTGTTGGTTTATGGTTTTATGAAGCTGCTGGTTCGCTCTTGTTAAAACTGCAGTTGAAACTGCATCACAACACTTCATGAGATTTGTCACCCAACGTAACATCTGATGTATTTATCTTTTTCTTTCACTCCAGTTGTCATAGTTGGATCTCTTGAAGTAGAGGTCCTGCTAATCAGTGCCCTTCAAATCCTTTGTGTAGCTGGGGAAAGGCTTGACTTCCTCAAGTTCTGCAACTGTTTATTGGAGCAATATAAGATAACTTCTACTCATACCATGAAAAGGCACGTTGACTACTTTCCTTTTACAGACATATATTTCAGTGAATGGGTGTACAGATCACCAGTGTGACTCATGAATTACAGTAGAATAGAACTTTTTATATGACATATGTCTCGAAGACTCAACATGACCATCCAGAGTACAATACACTTCATTTGTCACAACACAATCATGTCTCCTGTTTTCATTCTTGGAGAGTGTAGTTGCTCCTTGATGGTTAAGCCACTGCTAAGCTGTGATGAGAAAACGTAAAAGGCGCCACCCACAGCAGGTGAAGCCATTTACTTGTTGTCACACCTTGCTGTTTTCTTGTATTCCATACCTGTCTTTTAATATCTGCACAAAACAAACACCATCACACGGTATATGTTCTGTGACTTACTCTCTACTTAATGTTATTCTGCCACGACTATCTTTCCTTGTACTACACAAGGAAAGTGAAATGTCATTTGCCTAAATGGCATGTAACACTTCAGCTGGCATGCAGGGGTTGTCTCTCAGCCCCCATTTAGGAGATGGGAGCCAGCAGTACGTCTGCCACAGGAATGGGATAAGCAGCTACAGTGCCCCCCTCTCGAAGGTGGATGACTGACAGTGTCCTAGTCATGCCTAAAGAAAGCTTGCAGTGTTATGGCGGCCTCCATGTCCCATCAGTGTTGCCTCAGAAGCTGGTGGTGCAGCTGGACTCATGGCCCCATAAGACAATCAAAAACAGCTAAGCATGCCAAGGGTCAACCTCCATAGCCTCCCCTCTTGCTGGATAGCTGCAATTGACATAAGGGCTGAGATTATGCACTGAGCAATGGTAATCAGTACTCAGCAACAAGGCTTTTGTTAAGAAGGGTGGAGTATTTATGTTGGTGCTTCCTGTGTGCTCTGTGGAGGTGAGGTTGACTATGACATCGTATGTCCTGGTTTTCCCTTGCTATCAGCTCTCCTAGTGATTTAGACTTTCACAACGTCACCTTTCAGAGGCTCTTTTCTGCTGGCTTGGCGCCTGAACACTTATTTTTTCTGAAACATAGAACCACCATTTGACTGTACAACAGGTTTTATTTCACAATCTAGATTTCGGCCTTAGGCCATTATTAAGTGTTACAACTGTAACAGATTAAAAGAGTAAATTGTACGAGTATCATATAATGCATCAGAAAGTAACAGGGCAAATAGTTAAATCAATGTATGGCCTGCACGATTCGTTCTGTCACTTACGTATTATAAATCATTAGACTTGAGCAGACTTGTCAAAATAAATACATTTCTGTAGCATGCTAATTCACTGGCAATTAGCACGACTCAGTTGATGTTGTTGTGGAAAAATAGATGGCCAAATCACAGGTTTTTGAAAATATTGGCTATGTTTTCAGGATCATGAACCAGATTTCCTTCATGTTTAATTTTGAGTTCTTCAAAAGTTCTTATGGTTTTCGCTGTTTCCCTTCTAACAATATTCCAAATAGTCTTCATTCTGTTATGAGAGTTATCCATTTCTTGCTCATAAGACAATGCTTTTGATTTTTGTATTGCCTTCTTTAGTATCTTACAGTACATTTTATAACTGCCAGTTTTTGTCGTGTCCTTAGACATTCTAACTGCAATGTAAAATTCGCTCTTTGTTTTATATGATTGGTTAATTCCCTTTGTGATCCAGGGCTTGTTTGATAATTTACCAGTATTGCTTCTAGCACACTTTTTTTGGGAATATCTTTTCAAAGATGGCTGAGAACCCATTTATGAATACATTAAATTTAGCATTAATCTTATCCACCATGTACACAGGGCTCCTGTCCATCCGTTGTAGTTTGTTTTTCAAGATTTTCAGTGTGTCACTAGTCATTGACCTAATAGATTTCCAGGTGGGGGTTAATTTCTTGAGGGATGTATTGTCATGTAGAGTGAGGAGTTGTCCATTATAGTAGACAGTCCACGGGTGACAGTGAAGCTATGGTACCTACTTAAATTTTTAAATACGTTGTCTATCAAAGTCTGACTTTCAGGTGTGACCCTAGTGGGAAAGTCAGCTATTGGAATAAGATTATATGAATTCATCAGGTGTTGGAGCTCTACTTTGCTGTTTTTTTTTTTTTTTTTTTTTCAGTTAAGAAGTCTACATTAAAATCCACCAGAATGATAATTTTATTATTTTTAGAAAATAAAGCAGATACAACAATCCTATTTGAACCAAAAGTTCTAAACAGTATTCCCTTACATCCACAGATCTAAATATGACATCTTAGCTACACCACCTCTTTCCTTGTTGTCCCTAGAGTAGTAGCTTGCATTGTTGTGGTTAGAATCTAAATGTAATAATTTAATGCCATTTGTGATATGATATTTTGTAAAGCATAATATTTGAGCATTGTTTATACTACTTATCTACTTTGCTGCTAAGTCCATTAATATTTTGATGAAAGGTACGCAGGTTGGACTTGTTTGTAGATGTGTCACTTCTTGTTCTTTGTATCTGTAGTCAAAAATTCTTTCAGAGAAGATGGGCATACAACTTTCTTGTGCAGTCTGCTTGCCTGTTGTGTTTACTCCTGTTGCTGCTGAACCTCTTCTTCTTCTTCTTCTTCTTCTTCTGCAGGTGGTGTTAAGCCAAAAAATTCTTGGTGAATTTGTTGGTGTGGCTTTTGCTTCCTGGTGACAATCAAGTGGTGAAGTTATTTATTGCCTTGTTCCATTTTGTAATTTATGTCTTTTTTACTATTTGATAGTTACTTTCTAGCCTACTGGGTTCAAACCACTTCATAATTTGCAACTGATTGATGACTTCACTGTTTGCTGCTCACCAAAAATGCTTTATGGTTAGCATTTTATTGTCACTTGTCCTTGTTTCTTCATTTTTCCACATAATATGCATAAATATTTTATCAGTAAGAACCTCCTTTCCTGATGCATTTGAATGAAGGCCAGGAGCAGTGCAGAGCCTTTGTTACAAAATGTTTTAAGTCTATAACATCGACATTCTGGAAATGGGTACATACACTCCTGGAAATTGAAATAAGAACACCGTGAATTCATTGTCCCAGGAAGGGGAAACTTTATTGACACATTCCTGGGGTCAGATACATCACATGATCACACTGACAGAACCACAGGCACATAGACACAGGCAACAGAGCATGCACAATGTCGGCACTAGTACAGTGTATATCCACCTTTCGCAGCAATGCAGGCTGCTATTCTCCCATGGAGACGATCGTAGAGATGCTGGATGTAGTCCTGTGGAACGACTTGCCATGCCATTTCCACCTGGCGCCTCAGTTGGACCAGCGTTCGTGCTGGACGTGCAGACCGCGTGAGACGACGCTTCATCCAGTCCCAAACATGCTCAATGGGGGACAGATCCGGAGATCTTGCTGGCCAGGGTAGTTGACTTACACCTTCTAGAGCATGTTGGGTGGCACGGGATACATGCGGACGTGCATTGTCCTGTTGGAACAGCAAGTTCCCTTGCCAGTCTAGGAATGGTAGAACGATGGGTTCGATGACGGTTTGGATGTACCGTGCACTATTCAGTGTCCCCTCGATGATCACCAGTGGTGTACGGCCAGTATAGGAGATCGCTCCCCACACCATGATGCCAGGTTATGGCCCTGTGTGCCTCGGTCGTATGCAGTCCTGATTGTGGCGCTCACCTGCACGGTGCCAAACACGCATACGACCATCATTGGCACCAAGGCAGAAGCGACTCTCATCGCTGAAGACGACACGTCTCCATTCGTCCCTCCATTCACGCCTGTTGCGACACCACTGGAGGCGAGCTGCACGATGTTGGGGCGTGAGCGGAAGACGGCCTAACGGTGTGCGGGACCGTAGCCCAGCTTCATGGAGACGGTTGCGAATGGTCCTCGCCGATACCCCAGGAGCAACAGTGTCCCTAATTTGCTGGGAAGTGGCGGTGCGGTCCCCTACGGCACTGTGTAGGATCCTACGGTCTTGGCGTGCATCCGTGCGTCGCTGCGGTCCAGTCCCAGGTCGACAGGCACGTGCACCGTCCGCCGACCACTGGCGACAACATTGATGTACTGTGGAGACCTCACGCCCCACGTGTTGAGCAGTTCGGCGGTACGTCCACCCGGCCTCCCGCATGCCCACTATATGCCCTCGCTCAAAGTCCGTCAACTGCACATATGGTTCACGTCCACGCTGTCGCGGCATGCTACCAGTGTTAAAGACTGCGATGGAGCCACGGCAAACTGGCTGACACTGACGGCGGCGGTGCACAAATGCTGCGCAGCTAGCACTATTCGACGGCCAACACCGCGGTTCCTGGTGTGTCCGCTGTGCCGTGCGTGTGATCATTGCTTGTACAGCCCTCTCGCAGTGTCCGGAGCAAGTATGGTGGGTCTGACACACCAGTGTCAATGTGTTCTTTTTTCCATTTCCAGGAGTGTATTTCTGCTAAACTCTTGTTTGAAACACTAATTTCTCAGTTCACACATGACCAGCTCAGTAAGTCATGATGTTGTGGGACATTCACAAAGAGTACATTTGTATGAGTTAAATTATTTAGAAATTTTCTCATTTCTGTGCTAGCCCTGTAAATCTAATTTCTATAAACATCATTAGATCCTTCCAGCAATACAACAAAAATGTCTTTAGTCAAACTAGTAACTTCACTTAATTTTGTTAGGTTTGTTAGTTCACATCATGGAGCTCCAGGCTTTATGAATCCAGATGCCTTGAAGTTGTATTTTTATGTTAACACTGCAGAAATTCTCCAGCAATAATGATCCCCTAACACACAGATTTTCTTATATTTTACAATTTTCGAACTCCGGGGATCAACTAGCAATGGTCTATTTACTTTTTGTGATTCATTTCCCAACTTTTCTGCTTTGGCTGGCTGAATCATTGAATCTTCAGCAATGAACACAGCAAAGTTTTTAAGCACTTGAGATTGAACATTTTTGTGCACTTAAGTTTCACTGTTTTTATGCACTAGAGTTACACTGTTTTTACACACAGAAGTTTCACTGTTACTTTTAGACTGTACTTCCTGGGTACAGTTTTCTTCCATTTTCCACTTGTCTGTCTACGCCAAATTTTCTTGGTTCATCAACATCTCACATTTTCCAGATTGAAATTTATGTTCCATTTCAGAGCACTGATTATAAATTTTAGATTGCACACACATTCATTTAGTTTTGAAATTTTGTCCTATTGACTTGGTTAGAGCCAACAGTGAAGCTCCATGTAAAAAAGTCTAAGGAAAAGGAAATTTAATCAAGTAAACTTAATTATATTTCATGATGAGATGAACGAGACAGAAGAGTGCTTTGTAAAAAATATTTCAAGCACCACAAATTTTGAAGAATTTTTAAGCAGTTATCACTGAAGTATTTCCATCTAAAATTTATTTTAATAAAGTAACAAGAAAATAAATATGAATTACTAAACAAATAAAAATCTCTAGTGCTTAGGAAAGACAGCTATCTAAGGAGCTAAGATATAATTAAAATATTGACTTTGTTGGCTTTGTTAGATGATAAAAAATTTTATTTAAGAGGTGGCAAAGCAAATCTCAAATAATAGAATGAGAGAGGATACAGGAAATTATCATCTCATCTCTCTTCATCCAGTCCTGTCAAAAGCATTTGAAAAAGCTGTTTCCATCCAGATTCAAAATTTTATTGAGAAATGTAGATTGTTTTGAAGAACCAATTTGACTTCCACCTAGAAAAAGCATTATGGAAGAAATACATGGATCATGGATAGTTTTATACATTGATTTACTTAATACCTATGCAGTACAAAACAAAGAGTGGTTATCTCTCAAATGCAGCAAATTATTCTCACAAATGGAAAACAGTAACCCAAAATGTCCCTCACGACTCTCTTCTAGGACCAATTTTGTTTTTGTTCTATGAGTGTTGAATGAAAAGTAATGCCTCCACCTTCATTATTGGGTTTGGATGGGAGTATTATAATAAATCAAACACAGAAACAATCCTTAGAATGTGATCTTTACCTACCAATATTCACTTTTCCACATAATCACCAGCCAACTGGATACATTTCTGCCAACGATGAACAAGTTTTCTGAAGACGTCACGGAAGAAGTCGACACTCTGTTTTCACAACCACAGTCCCACAGTTCTCTCAGCATCTTTGGGTTGTAATGGTGTACCCAAATTTCATCTCCTGTCACAATTGAATGGAGAAATACAAATCTTCATTCTCGTAACACAAGAGGAGTTCCTGGCAAATTTCAAGTCTGTGCACTTACATTTCAGGAGACAGCATCTGGGGTACCCATCATTCACAGATCTGATAGCCCAGCAAAGCAATGATGTGACCCACATATTCTCATGAAATGTTGATTGTGCTTGCAGTTTCTCTCTGAGTGATACGATGATCGTTCTGAATCAATCTGACAACATTTTGCTTGTGAAACTCAGTGGTTGCTATCACAGGATGTCCAACTCTTTGTTTGTCATGCAGGTCAGATGTTACCGCCTCCTCGTCTTTAAACTTGCTCGCCCAATGATGCATAGTACTCACATCAACTGCTTTCATTCTATGATGAATCTCCTTTGGGGGGGACACCTTCTGCTATCAAGAATTCAATGACTGCACATTGCTTAAATTGCATTGACCAACCGTCTGCACAGGGTTCCATATTTTACACTGTAACATACAACCGTTCATTGGTAAGACTTCGTGCCAACTGAAGCTGTAGAGAAGAGACTACAGAACAAGCCAGTACCCGCCGCAATGCTGCCAACTGTTGAAGAGTTACAAAGGTGGAGGCATTACTTTTCAGTAAACCTTCGTACATTAATGATTTAGCAGTCAACATAAGTGACCAACTGATTTTATTTGCAGATGATATATCTGTATTAATTGAAGATCTTATGTTACAAAACAAACTAGCATGCATCATCAACACAATAAATCATCTAGAAAGATGGTTCTAGCTCAATGGACTAATCCTGAACGTTCCAAAAATCCATATGAACTGTTTCAGAACAAAACAGCGAAAATCCCAGGAAATTAAAGTAAGTCATAAAAAATCAAGATCTAAAAGAAGTGGATTCCATGAAATTTTTGGGATTAAACCTAGATAATAATTAAAATTAGAAAAAACATATTGAGTATCTGGTAGATAAATCATGTAGCTTTGCATTTGTGATTCGAATATCAGCTCTTGCCACTGAGATGAATACAAGAAAAATGTTATGCAAACTGAAACTACAAAAAATAATCATTAGAATTGTATGTCATATATCCAATGAAATCATGTCCCCGTTATCTACAAACCTAGAGTTATCAGTTATCAACAATTTCCTCCCTATTTATCTATAATGTTATCAGCTTTATGCACAGCAACTTAGAAGTACTGAAAGAAAACCGTTTTTATCATAATATAAAATGAAAAACAGAGATAATTTTATGCTTTCTACTAATCATTTAAACTTACGTGCTCAGTTACAACAAACTAAAAGGCAAGGGTATACTGAGCAAGAAGGCAGATTCACTGTGAAAAAAGCAATACAGCAGCCTACTTGACAGATATTACTACTCAGCTGAAGATTGTGTAAATGAAGTCAGTCACGATACAGCATTTCATGCCTAAATGAGTCTAATAAAGTTAGTCTAGATGTCTAACTACTGTTTTATCCAAACAGTCTTTCATATTTTCAGTGTATACTTCACTTAGAGGCTGTTATTTTATAGAAGTTTCTAACACACTGATAGTCAAGGTATTTAAATCTAAAGCCACACAAGATGGCTGAAATACTTGTAGGATGCATGCATGCATGAATAACAGCAATTGTCAACAATTTATCTGCTTTAGGACAGTATTACTCACTTACATAATTGACATTTTTAACTACAACATACAGTGTAATAATTTTACCCGAACTTCTGTGTTTGGACCAGACTCAATTATTCCTCCTTTAAACCATGCTATTACAGGATGAACACAAGTTTTCATATCTCCTTGTTCCTCTTCCTGTCCTTGTTGTTCTTCTTCATCATCATCATCTTCTTCCACTTCTTTTTCTTTTCCTTTCTTTTTGGTCGCCCAAAAAAATGCAATTTCAATCTTCTTACTTTCTCCATCCACCTACAGAAATACTTCTAGTTACTACACTTCAAGAAACAGTAAATAATCTTGCTAGTTGTGAATAATGAAGAAAGTATGTGAAGATCAGCTTCATACCACATAAACATCACCCTTTTCAGTCACAAGATAAAGACAATCCTCAGGTGACCATACACAATTACAAATTTTTTCTGTTGATTCAGGCAAATAAATTTCACTCTTTGTTATCATGTATCTTTTGTAGCACACGTTAAAGTCCCATACAAGAATTTTGTTTGATGAGTGCTCCATTTGACTCACTATAGGTGGTGAATTTAAACTGCATCTGAAATGAACTGAATCTGTAACACATTGAAATCTGGGGGACATGGATTAAAATAAGAAGAAACAATATTTGATACTAATAAAATAAAAGGCCTTTATTATTGTTTTATTAGTAATTTTTGTTTTATTTGTATTCCTATAAATAATTATTATCCAATGAGTTTGAAACAGAAGCATCAAAATATACTTGGAAACTAATGGCAGTTCCTCCATATCAGTGTCATTCTCTACCATTCAGTCATTCATGAAAGAGATAACACAAGACTATTTCTGTTGCATTCAGTATGATATTGATACACAAAGTGTCATGAAGGACCAAGATTTTATAAATGACATACTACTGTAAACAAAATATTACCTATTCAAAGTAGGTATTCTCAGATTTTATGGTATTTATTCCTGCAAATAACAATCATAGGCTAAATATATCAAAAAGAGTAAAAATAAAACTGGACTGCAGTAAGAATAAGAATTTCTGGAATCAAAAAAGGGAATAGCATACAGGATTCAAAAGTAATTAGAAATCTGGATTTTTTAAAATTATGTTAAGCGCTATAAAACAACATTTAAAAAAGTTGTACTGGCAGTAAAAGAACTTATAAACAGTATTTACATAAGCAAACAAAGTAATAACACAAAGACATTCTGGATTTTATGAAATCAGAGTTGGGTGTGGGGGTTGAATATTAAAAGTCAAGAAATTTCACAAATTAAGGATGATATTATTGTAAATACTGATCATATGTCAAATTGCTTCAGTGAATTCTTTGTTAAAGCACCAAAACCTGATGTAGATATGACAGTCCATTAGTAGTATATGAATTTCAGGCACACTGAATTGAACTTAATTGGATTTTACTTGATCCTGTGGGATTACACAGCATATAGTAAACATACTTGTAATATAGGAAATGTCAAAAACAGAAAACATTCATTATCACTTATTTCTAACCATTTTGACTACACTCTAACATTATTGATTATAAACAAAAATTATACTGGAACATCCAGGATGGTATGTAACAATATAATGAAAGGATAGTTGCTACTCACCATAAAGTGGAGATGCTGAGTCACAGAAGGAACAACAAAAAGATGTCAGAAAGTTAGCTTTCAGCTAACAAAGCCTTTGCCAAAAATAGACAGCATACTCACAAGAACACACACACAAATGCAACTCACACAAACATGACAACAGTGCCTGGCAGCTGGAGACAGCATCTATCCTTTTCATTATATTGTCAAATAAAAATTTAATGTGACATGTACCCTTCAAAATGGTGAAATTTCTTTTCCATGAGCTAGTCTTTGAGTTTCTTTGGAAATTTAGTGTCATGTATACTATTAATCAGGTTTTTAGGAAGACTTCTTAGCAACCGATACCTGAGTACTAAGATCCCTTTTAAAGCATAGTCTTCATACTTTGTTCTTCCTCTGTGTGTTGTTGGTGTGTACACGTCCATATGTAATCCACTTTGCACTTCCTCTTCAACGTATATTATTGTTTTATATATGTACAAAATTGTAAAAATTAAAATATCTACATTTTGAATCAGTTTCTACATGTTTCTGAAGTCTTTCTCCTCAAAATAATAGTAATTGCTTTTTTCTGTAATGTGAACACCCTTTTTGTTTCTTGCATGTTTGAGTCTCCCCACCCTGTCACTCCACACTGTAGGTATGGTTCAAAGAGTCTGCAGTAAACTGTGCATAGGAACTGTTTTTCAGCATACTGTGACAGCTGTTTATATATGAATATGACACAATTGAGTCAGACAGAATTAATATTCTGTTTCCATTTCAGCACATTATCCACAGTAATAATTAGGAATCCAGTGGTTTTTACTTCTTTCATGCTTGCTGCATCCACCTCTAAATCCTTGTGTGCAGTCTTCTCTTTGTTTCTGAACACAGTGTACACAGACTTTTTTAGTTTTATAACCAATTCATTTTCAAGAGCTACCAAGCTGTGATCTTCACAGAAATATAACTGCTCTTCTCTAAACAGTTCTACATTTTGATGGCCATGCGCCATTGATCTTAGCAGGTGATAGTCAAAGGGAGCAATGTCTGGAGAATATGGCAGGTGGGGTAGCACTTCCCATTTTAACGTTTCCAAGTACATTTTGATCTATTTTGCAATGTGGGGTCGGTCATTGTCGTGCTGCAAAATCACTTTATCGTGCCTCTCGCTGTATTGCGGCCATTTCTCTTTTAATGCTCTGCTCAAACGCATTAATTACATTTGATAATGAGCTCCTGTGATTGCTTCACTTGGTTTTAACATCTCATAGTACATGATGCCGAGCTGGTCCCACCAATTGCAGAGCATGAACTTGGAGCCATGAATATTCGGGTTGGCTCTCAATGTGAAAGCATGACCAGGATATTCCCGATTTTTCGCACTTAGGGTTATCATAATGAACCCATTTTATGTCCCCGATCACAAAGTGATGCAGAGATCCCTTCCGTTTTTGCCTCTGAAGCAACTATTCACAAACACAAAAACGTCGTTGAACGTCTCTTGGTTTCAGCTCACATGGGACCCAAGTTCCTTCTTTCTGAATCATGCCCATAGTCTTGAGATGATTTGAAATGGCTTGCTGTGTCACTCCCACTAATCATACCAGTTCTTCTTGAGTTTCAAGCTAGTCTACACACAGCAATGTCTCCAATTCTGCATCTTCGAAAAAATTCTCTCTTCCACCGCTATGCCAGTCTATGACATTAAAATCACCATTCTTGAAGCGCTGAAACCACTAATGACATGTTCTTTCACTAATAGGGTCCTTACCATACATGCTTGAGAGCATTTGATGAGACTCAACTGCTGTTTTCTTCATATTGAAACGAAACAGTAACACCTAATGCAAATGACAAGAATTAGGCTCATAAACTGACATTTTCAATCAAGAACAAGTTTATGATGCAGACACAAATCAACTAATGTTTGAATGAGGTTATGTTGATCGAAGTCTAAGCTAACTGCCTGATGTCTGTGATCTGTTTCTTTCAACTACTACTTACCGTTGTCACCACCTATCAGCAAACGGTGGAAGCAAAGTTTTACACCTTGTATATCACTTCATATATATGACTGTAGCTTGGTTGGTTAAATGATACTCTTTCAGGGGTGGATGTTCTGTGTTGACCCTAATGTCAATCAAATTTTTTTTTGGTTTTTTTTGTATATTTAATTATTTTATTCAAAAGATGCTGCAAAGCTGCACTGTGGTATGGAGTCCATGTTAAAATGAGGACACTTTATAGATACCAGACAATGGAGTGATTATGGGTATTAGTGTATTTTGACATATCCGATAACCAAAAATGACATAGTGTCACAGTATGTCTGATTTTTGCCAAAAACAGAACTAAAAGAAGCTGGATGTCGACATAAATATTTGTCACAGGGATCTAACATTACAAAATATACATTTTATAAAAATATGTACTTATTGGCTGATAGGGTTAAGTTACTGTACTGTCCAAGTTATTTTCATGGAAAAAGTGTAAAGTTTTTCCTCGTGTGCCAATTTTGTTGTTTTTAAAATGCTAGCTTTAAATATTTATCTTTAAATTTAATTCAACAGGAAGTCCAAATTTCTGCATTTTAAGTAGTGCAGTGTATTAAGAACTTTCCCCGTTTTTTGTTACCATCTGTGTTTCTGCGCTATGGAGGTGGTTTGGATATTGGAAATCTAAAAATTTAGGCCATGACTGATAAATGGCATGTAAGCAAGATGATGACTGTTGAATGAAATGAGATATAGATATTAAACTAGTTGGAAAATAATCTCTATGGCATACTATGCCCTTCACCTTCTAAAAGCAGTACATCATGTTTTGTCAGTCAGGCTATGCTACTTCACATCCTGTTCTATATAAGAAAGCCACAAGACAATCCCCTTCTCATATTGTCTAGCACTAATAATGTCATTAATTTGTTATTTAGCCTATGTGTTGCATCCATACAAACACAGTCATACTCATATTTCTTAAACAGTTTACTCTGGGCTTTATTCATTATAATCAAAACAAAATTAGAGCTTTGTAGACTTGGCTGAATTTTGATAACTACCCTGTAGTGATTTGAGAATTTCTGCATAAATTCTAGAACCACTTGGCCTTCTACCATCTCGAACACACGATATTTTAGATATGAGTGTGAGAGAGTGGAATCCTACCTACTGAGCATCACGTTTGTGTGTGGAGGTTGCAAATGAGTCGCGAGTTTAGTGAAAGTGGACAGAAGAACCATGGAGTGTTTGTGCTACTCTGTTCTAATTGTGTTTTGACCATTGTTATAGTAATGTGAACAGCTTAAACAGAACCATTAAAACTTTTGTCTTAGCCTTGTTGAAGGCATTCTGATTCATGTTGAGAATGGACATGATGTTTAAACCACCTTTCTCTTATATGTAAATTAGTTTGTTTCAGATGTTTGCAGACACGAGAGACTTACTAAACAGTATATATTTAATGTGAAGGGTGAGTTTTGTAATATGTCTGATGTTTAAATATACGTCATTAGTTAACACAAATGAAACTTTCTACGTCTAGTTATTTTTATAAGTAGAAAGAGTCTTAAGAAATTCCTGTACCAAGCAGCATACTTTGGAGAAGAAGTGAAAGAGAGCTTGCAGCAGCAGGCTAACCAGCAAGGAAGGTTGGCTGAGCACCTCAAGTATGTCATCTCGGAAAAGAAGTGCGCGTTAGTATATCTACTTCATGCTTAAATCGTCGTCCAAGCCGTTAGAACCCTTTGGGCTTTGTAAAATAGCACACAATGATTTCATATGTACAGGCCTCTACGCCAGTCATGTTATTCTGATGTCTTACTGATGAGCACAAGTTACAACATTCAGTATTTGCAGGACCGTGCCTCACCAGGAGATAAATCCTTTCCAGTTCAAAACCAGAGACTAAATTTCAGATTTTGTCCAATACAGCATGAAAATGAAGTTTTTCTCAATATGTGCAGCTATGCTGACTCTTTTCCTTTCAACTATCCAATGATATAAGTCATCACAACCAATATACAGCAAAACAATTTTTTTTCCTCTCAGATGTCTGATACCATTACTTTTTGAAACAAAATGATCTGAACGATGGCAAATATAACATCTCAAAGTACCATCTGCAGCCACTTCAGAGGCACATTTTTTGAATAAAGACTGCTCTTTTTGTTTTGTCAGTATTTTCTTTCCCCTCTTCAAAACCAGAAAATAATGAGAATTACAACATTTCTGTATTAATCTGAACATCACATATATTGGCTAAATGGCCTAAATAGCACTTTCCTGATGATGCTTAAAAATTACATAGACAACACTTATTGATTCCACCTAGTTGAGTTTCTTGAGGTCTTATCATGATAATCTCACTGGTGACACTTGAATTCATAGTTAATAGATTTTTTTTTTTTTTTGCCTCACATGCCTGTAAGACTGGGGACTTTTTTGGAGAGGTGCAATAAAATTCAGTTTTTTGGTGTGAATGTTTGAAGTATGTTCTCTTAATTGTTTGTTAATTTAATACTGACACCCGCAAGCTGAATTGCTTACACTGATTCACATCAATGAAGAAACAAGTTTTATTTCACTAATGTGACAGTGCTAACACCAAACACATGAATAATAGCGTTTTCACTTCAAGGCGTGGAGGTTATGTGACTAAGTCCGACTTGCAAAAATGTAGAAGATCTACATCTACAACTAAATTTATACTCCGCAAGCCACCCAACAGTGTGTGGTGGAGGGCACTTTACGTGCCACTGCCATTACCTCCCTTTCCTGTTCCAGTCGCGTATGGTTCGTGGGAAGAACGACTGCTGGAAAGCCTCCATGCGCACTCGAATCTCTCTAATTTTACATTCGTGATCTCCTCGGGAGGTATAAGTAGGGAGAAGCTATATATTCGATACCTCATCGAGAAACGTACCCTCTCGAAGCCTGGACAGCAAGCTACACCGCGATGCAGAGTGCCTCTCTTGCAAAGCCTGCCACTTGAGTTTGCTAAACATCTCCGTAACGCTATCACGCTTACCAAATAACCCTGTGATGAAACGCGCTGCTCTTCTTTGGATCTTCTCTATCTCCTCTGCCAACCCGACCTGATATGGATCCCACACCAATGAGCAATACTCAAGTATAGGTCAAACGAGTGTTTTGTAAGCCACCTCCTTTGTTGATGGACTACATTTTCTAAGGACTCTCCCAATGAATCTGAACCTGGCACATGCCTTACCAACAATTAATTTTATATGATCATTCCACTTCAAATCGTTCCGCACGCATACTCCCAGATATTTTACAGAAGTAACTGCTACCAGTGTTTGTTCCGCTATCATATAATCATACGATAAAGGATCCTTCTTTCTATGTATTCGCAATACATTACATTTGTCTGTGTTAAGGGTCAGTTGCCACTCCCTGCACCAAGTGCCTATCCGCTGCAGATCTTCCTGCATTTCGTTGCAATTTTCTAATGCTGCAACTTCTCTGTATACTACAGCATCATCCGTGAAAAGCTCCATGGAACTTCCGACACTATCTATTAGGACATTTATATATATTGTGAAAAGCAATGGTCCCATAACACTCCCCTATGGCACGCCAGAGGTTACTTTAACGTCTGTAGACGTCTCTCCATTGAGAACAACATGCTATCCAGCCACACAGCTGATCTGATATTCTGTAGGCTCCTACTTTGTTTATCAGGTGACAGTGCGGAACTGTATCGAATGCCTTCTGGAAGTCAAGGAAAATGGCATCTACCTGGGAGGCACACCTTTCCAGGTTGACTAAACCTGCTATCAACTACAAACCCTCATAATTTCAGTTGCCTATTTTGCCTTGATAGAGTCTGAACTTCGACACTTTACTCCTGTTGCTATATTTTTTCCAAATCAGGTAACACCTATATTAATTGTTTGGGCCATTAATTAAGATTTTGCTTAATTTATTATACTGTAGAATTATTTTGAAGATGGATACCATACTCGTAGTTAGGGTATTCCCAATGCCGAAACACTAAGCGTTAATAAGCGTCAGTAAATTACAGGAGAGAATCAGTAAGTAATATACAACAGTTTTTCTTATCCCCTTGTATTGCACGTGGAATGTTGAAATTTCATGATGATATAGTTCAAAGTTTGTGCTACAGAGCACATTTTGGTTTCATGTGCAGCTCTAGAGAGAGAAGCCTGAACTACAAAACAAATATGTCACAGATGTTACTGTAATCAACTTGCGAAGAGCAGCAAAGTGTAGTTCAATAC
The DNA here is from genome assembly GCF_023864275.1 of Schistocerca cancellata. NCBI lineage: Eukaryota > Metazoa > Arthropoda > Insecta > Orthoptera > Acrididae > Schistocerca > Schistocerca cancellata. The sequence goes on from NC_064626.1 coordinate 731,780,931, forward strand.
TTGTGGGCCAAAGGGCATACACCAAGTGAAACTCACAGGGACATACAGTACATATCCTGTTTGGGGATAACTGTATGGACTGTAGCAATGTCTCCAAGTGGTGTGCATTCTTCCAAGAGGGCCATGTGAACCTCAGTGATTTTGCCACATTCTGGCCAGCTTGTAACAGCTTCTAGTCACAGAATGTTGGAGTCATTGAGGCAACAATTTTGAATCACCAGTGTGTGCAACTGTGAACATTATCACAGCAGTTCAACATTTCCTATGGTGTAGTGTATGATATTACTCATGACACATTGGAATTTCATAAAATTAGGGCTTGTTGTGTGCCTAAAAACATTATAGAAAACAAAAACGGCCAGCAAATGATGAAATGCTTGGATCACTTAATGTGTTACACTTCTGAAAGGAATCATTGCTGGTGATTAGTTGAGGGCGTATCACTACACACCCGAAACCAAGCAACGCCACGACATTAATGCTGACAGTATCAAAGTTCTTCATGACAAAAGCTCACTTCCATGTTGCCACTCCTGCTCATGAGAAAATTGCCAAATTTGAGGCAGAGGTGCTCCAGCATCCACCATACAGTCCAGACCTCACACTGCCAGACTTTCATCTGTTTGGTCCCATGGAGAAATACATGGCCCACCGATGCTTTGCAACAGATGCTGAAGTGAAACCATCTGTCTGCAGACAGCTATACTTCATCCAAACAGATTTCTATGAACAGGGCATATTGAAACTGGTGCCACAATAAGAGCACTGATGACTACATAGGAAAGTAGGTAAAAGATGTAAGTTCATTTTTGATTTTTTTTTGCTTTTTTACCTATTAAATCTTTTAGTAATACCATTATTGTGTATTACTTTCTGATGTTATGAAATTATTGTGTATTACTTTCTGATCTTCCTTCCTATACAGAAGATGCTTAGTGTTTTGGCATTGGAGTATGGTATCCATCTTCAAAATAATTCTACAGTATAATAAATTAAGCAAAATCTTAATTAATGGCCCAAACAATTAAGATAGGTGTTATCTGATTTGGAAAAAATATAGCAACAGGAGTACAGTGTCGACGTTCAGACTCTATCAAGCCAAAATAGGCAACTGAAATTATGAGGGTTTGTAGGTGGTAGTAGGTTTAGTCAACCTGGAAAAGTGTGCCTTTACCTTGCTAGAGCATTACTGGTCAGGTCATAAGCCCATTCATGTGGACAAAGGCTCACATAATCAACTGTACAGTGTCTTGCGTTAAACTCATAGATTCCACTTTGTAGAATTCTTTGTCATTTTCAAGGCACGTAGCTTTTGTGCTACTTTATTCTTCAAAAGTTAGTGTAGAATCGAAATTTGGAAACCGATGAAAAAAAAAAAAAAAACTTGTGCTGGAATTTGTTTTGGGGATGGTAATCATGAACCATTTACTCATTGGCTAAGTTAAGTCAGGCAGACTGTAACTCATTGTTGCTGTTAGATTGAAAGTTCCTGTGTCGAAATTTTATTGTATCATATTGTTGTGCTTTATTTTCGTAATGCATTTTAACTTAGTGGTTAACATGTATCAAGCACATCTCATTTATATTTATTAAAATGGTTTTTCATCATGTGTACAGTGTTACACATACTGTTTCACCTTTTGTCTTTCTGCATGACACATTTGTATTTAATGATTATTAAAATTAAAGCTTTTGACAATGTTGACTGGAATACTCTCTTTCAAATTCTGAAGGTGGCAGGGATAAAATACAGGGAGTGAAAGGCTATTTACAATTTGTACAGAAACCAGGTGGCAGTTACAAGAGTCGAGGGGCATGAAAGGAGAAGAAATAAAAACTTTGAGGTTCATCAATGACATTGTAATTCTGTCAGAGACAGCAAAGGACCTGGAAGAGCAACTGAATGGAATGGACAGTGTTTTGAAAGGACGATATAAGATGAACATCAACAAAAGCAAAATGAGGATAATGGAATGTAGTCGAATTAAGTCAGGTGATGCTGAGTGAATCAGATTAGGAAATGAGATGCTTAAAGTAGTAAATGAGTTTTGCTATTTTGGGAGCAAAATAACTGATGGTGGTCGAAGTAGAGAGGATATAAAATGTAGACTGGCAATGGCAAGGAAAGCATTTCTGAAGAAGAGAAATTTGTTAACATCGAGTATAGACTTAAGTGTCAGGAAGTCGTTTCTGAAAATATTTGTATGGAGTGTATCAATGTATGGAAGTGAAACATGGACGATAAATAGTTTGGACAAGAAGAGAATAGAAGCTTTCAAAACGTGGTGCTACAGAATAATGCTGAAGCATAGATGGGTAGATCACATAACTAATGAGGAGGTATTGAATATTATTCGGGAGAAGAGAATTTTGTGGAACAACTTGACTAGAAGAAGCGATCACTTGTTAGGACATATTCTGAGGCATCAAGGGATCAACAATTCAGTATTGGAGGGTAGCGTGGAGGGTAAAAATCATAGAGGGAGACCAAGAGATGAATACATTAAACAGATTCAGAAGGATGTAGGTTGCAGTAGGTATTGGGAGATGAAGAAGCTTGCACAGGATAGAGTATGATGGAGAGCTGCATCAAACCAGCCTCTGGACTGAAGACCACAACAACAACAAATGTGTCCAGTGTAAATAATATATATGTGCCTTCAACATATTAAAAATGCATAACATCAAGTTCAAGGAAAATGTTTACAGCTGGAGCAATAATTCAAATCAATAAATCAAATCAAAATGCTCGTAATAAGATCTAAATTGGAAATCAAGCTGTGACCTAATAAACTGAAAATTATTCTGTCTGTTATGCTTTCTATCATGAATAACGCAACATTTTTTCCATATTTTTCATTCTGTTTTCAATACAGTTGAACACATAACATGAGAAAGTACAGGAATATGTCAAGGTATTATTCAAGCAAAGTTCCATTTAAATTTATTATGTAATTGGTTATACTGGAGCTACTGATTGCAATAATTCTGTTAGTTACACTTCAAGCTTAGTTAATTAAAAGGTGTAGCTAACTGAAAACCTTACTATAGTATGTAATGGAAAATACATTTTGAGCTAACAAGCAATATGAGTAAATCTGATTTTGAAGTTGAACCTATCCATAAGAAAAGGAGGAGGGAATGTGTATGTCAACCTGAGCAGTACAAATGAAATGTAAACAAAACTGATAAACTTAAGGGATTGAAGTATACCAATTACTGAGGTATGCCAATACAAGCAAAATCTATCAGACAACATAGTACATGTGTTTTGAATCCATTACTGAAGATGATGAGTTATCAATTCTCATAAAAAAGTAAAATTACATAGACCAACAGAAGGAAAAAGTCCAAATGCAAATTCTTTTAACTATTACTGCATGGTGGGAACAAATCCTATCGAGATTTGCAGACAAGCATTTCTAAGCTTATTTTCTGTTAATGAAAAAGGATGAGAAGAGTAAGACAGCTACTTCTTCTTGGAACACACCTTAAAGATTAACGAGGACATTCATTCAAAGAGTGGTAATTCAATACCAAAATTGCCCAAGTTCGTAAGCACATATCATCATTTATGACAAATGACTCTCATTATGCTGATAAACTGCACCTTTAATTAAGTGCTGACATGAATAGGAAGATCCCATATGAGCTTTTCAAAAAAGTGAATACCCTTTCTCTGATCAAACATGAATACTATGTGAAAGTATTTAACCAGGATTTTCACCTTCATTTCGCAGATGACAGATAGGTGTGCATTGTGAATGTGAGCAATTAATATTGAAAAGTAGAAACAAAAGTTTGACTGAGTCATCTAGACAGATGGTGGTTTGTGACTTAATGGTACACAAGAGAAGAGCCAAGAAATCTTACACTGATTTGAATGTAAGTGAAAAGCTGTGCAAAGAAAATAAACACTTTTGAGTCTGAGCTTTGATTTCATGCAGAATCTGCATCTACCAAGAGTACTGTTCAAGACCTATTTTATACTCCTGGAAATTGAAATAAGAACGCCGTCAATTCATTGTCCCAGGAAGGGGAAACTTTATTGACACATTCCTGGGGTCAGATACATCACATGATCACACTGACAGAACCACAGGCACATAGACACAGGCAACAGAGCATGCACAATGTCGGCACTAGTACAGTGTATATCCACCTTTCGCAGCAATGCAGGCTGCTATTCTCCCATGGAGACGATCGTAGAGATGCTGGATGTAGTCCTGTGGAACGGCTTGCCATGCCATTTCCACCTGGCGCCTCAGTTGGACCAGCGTTCATGCTGGACGTGCAGACCGCGTGAGATGACGCTTCATCCAGTCCCAAACATGCTCAATGGGGGACAGATCCGGAGATCTTGCTGGCCAGGGTAGTTGACTTACACCTTCTAGAGCACGTTGGGTGGCACGGGATACATGCGGACGTGCATTGTCCTGTTGGAACAGCACGTTCCCTTGCCGGTCTAGGAATGGTAGAACGATGGGTTCGATGACGGTTTGGATGTACCGTGCACTATTCAGTGTCCCCTCGACGATCACCAGTGGTGTACGGCCAGTGTAGGAGATCGCTTCCCACACCATGATGCTGGATGTTGGACCTGTGTGCCTCGGTCGTATGCAGTCCTGATTGTGGCGCTCACCTGCACGGCGCCAAACATGCATACGACCATCATTGGCACCAAGGCAGAAGCGACTCTCATCGCTGAAGACGACACATCTCCATTCGTCCCTCCATTCACGCCTGTCGCGACACCACTGGAGGCGGGCTGCATGATGTTGGGGCGTGAGCGGAAGACGGCCTAACGGTGTGCGGGACCGTAGCCCAGCTTCATGGAGACGGTTGCGAATGGTCCTCGCCGATACCCCAGGAGCAACAGTGTCCCTAATTTGCTGGGAAATGGTGGTGCAGTCCCCTACGGCACTGTGTAGGATCCTACGGTCTCGGCGTGCATCCGTGCGTCACTGCGGTCCAGTCCCAGGTCGACGGGCACGTGCACCTTCCGCCGACCACTGGCGACAACATCGATGTACTGTGGAGACCTCACGCCACACGTGTTGAGCAATTCGGCGGTACGTCCACCCGGCCTCCCGCATGCCCACTATACACCCTGGCTCAAAGTCCGTCAACTGCACGTACGGTTCACGTCCACGCTGTCGCGGCATGCTACCAGTGTTAAAGACTGCGATGGAGCTCCGTATGCCATGGCAAACTGGCTGACACTGACGGTGGCAGTGCACAAATGCTGCGCAGCTAGCGCCATTTGATGGCCAACACCGCGGTTCCTGTTGTGTCCGCTGTGCCGTGCGTGTGATCATTGCTTGTACAGCCCTCTCGCAGTGTCCGGAGCAAGTATGGTGGGTCTGACACACCGGTGTCAATGTGTTCTTTTTTCCATTTCCAGGAGTGTATAATAGAGGGAAACATTCCACGTGGGCCTGCCAACCCAAAGTTTGGTACAGATTTATTGATGACATTTTCATGATCTGGACTCACAGTGAAGAAGAACTCCAGAATTTCCTCTCCAACCTCAACTCCTTTGGTTCCATCAGATTCACCTGGTCCTACTCTAAATCCCATGCCACTTTCCTTGACGTTGACCTCCACCTGTCCAATGGCCAGCTTCACACGTCCGTCCACATCAAACCCACCAACAAGCAACAGTACCTCCATTATGACAGCTGCCACCCATTCCACATCAAACGGTCCCTTCCCTACAGCCTAGGTCTTCGTGGCAAACGAATCTGCTCCAGTCCAGAATCCTTGAACCATTACACCAACAACCTGAAAACAGCTTTTGCATCCCGTAACTACCCTCCCGACCTGGTACAGAAGCAAATAACCAGAGCCACTTCCTCATCTCCTCAAACCCGGAACCTTCCACAGAAGAACCCCAGAAGTGCCCCACTTGTGACAGGATACTTTCCGGGACTGGATCAGATTCTGAATGTGGCTCTCCAGCAGGGATATGACTTCCTCAAATCCTGCCCTGAAATGAGATCCATCCTTCATGAAATCCTCCCCACTCCACCAAGAGTGTCTTTCCGCCGTCTACCTAACCTTCGTAACCTCTTAGTTCATCCCTATGAAATCCCCAAACCACCTTCCCTACCCTCTGGCTCCTACCCCTGTAACCGCCCCCGGTGTAAAACCTGTCCCATGCACCCTCCCACCACCACCTATTCCAGTCCTGTGACCCGGAAGGTGTACACGATCAAAGGCAGAGCCATGTGTGAAAGCACCCACGTGATTTACCAACTGACCTGCCTACACTGTGAAGCGTTCTATGTGGGAATGACCAGCAACAAACTGTCCATTCACATGAATGGACACAGGCAGACAGTGTTTGTTGGTAATGAGGATCACCCCGTGGCTAAACATGCCTTGGTGCACGGCCAGCACATCTTGGCACAGTGTTACACCGTCCAGGTTATCTGGATACTTCCCACTAACACCAACCAGTCAGAACTCCGGAGATGGGAACTTGCCCTTCAGCATATCCTCTCTTCTCGCTATCCGCCAGGCCTCAATCTCCGCTAATTTCTAATTTCAATTTGCCGCCGCTCATACCTCACCTGTCTTTCAACATCATCTTTGCCTCTGTACTTCCGCCCCGACTGACATCTCTGCCCAAACTCTTTGCCTTTACAAATGTCTGCTTGTGTCTGTGTATATGCGGATGGATATGTGTGTGTGTGCGAGTGTATACCTGTCCTTTTTTCCCCCTAAGGTAAGTCTTTCCGCTCCTGGGATTGGAATGACTCCTTACCCTCTCCCTTAAAACCCAAATCCTTTTGTCTTTCCCTCTCCTTCCCTCTTTCCTGACGAGGCAACCGTTGGTTGTGAAAGCTAGAATTTTGTGTGTATGTTTGTGTTTGTTTGTGTGTCTATCGACCTGCCAGCGCTTTTGTTTGGTAAGTCTTATCATCTTTCTTTTTAGATATATTTTTCCCACGTGGAATGTTTCCCTCTATTATATTCATATATATATAAATGTCTGCTTGTGTCTGTGTCTGTTTATGTGCGGATGGATGTGTGTGTGTGTGTGTGTGTGTGTGTGTGTGTGTGTGTGTGTGTGTGTGTGTGTGTGTGTGCGCGCGCGTGCGAGTGTATACCTGTCCTTTTTTCCTCCTAAGGTAAGTCTTTCCGCTCCCGGGATTGGAATGACTCCTTACCCTCCCACGCTGGGGAATTTCCACGTGGTAAGTTTTTGTGTTGGTTTCTTGAATTTTGTTGACATAATGGCGAGGTCGTGGCTTTTGCAAAAGTCTATCAGATGTTTTCCGTTTTTGTTGGTGTCCTTGTGTAGAGTATGTTTTCCTGTGATATGTCTGTATATCTTTTCTTTTCCGAGTTTAGCGTTGAAGTCTCCCAGTATTATTTTGACTCTATGCAGGAATTTTTCTGATAGTTTCTTCCATTGTCATACAGAAGTCATCAATTTCGTCCGGGTTTTTCCTGTTGTAGTCATTAGTCGGTGCATGTGCATTGATTATTGTGTAGGATTTATTGGCTGATTTCACTGTGATGGTGCTGATTCTTTCGTTTGGTGACGAAAAGTCGATTATGCTGTCTGTGATGGACCTGTGTACTGCAAATCCTGTGCCAAAAAGCCTTAGGTTTTTCAGTTATCTCGATGGTTTTCCTTTGTATATTCTGAAATTCTCCGTGTTGAAATGGTCTTCGTCTGTGAATCGTGTTTCTTGCAGTGCACATATTTTGATTTGAAATTTTTCGAGAGTGTCTGTCAGTTGTTTCATCTTTCCTATCTTCATCAGTGTGTTCACGTTGAGTGTGGCGATGTAGTGTTTGCGTTTGGTCTTGAAGGAGTTTGAGAAGCTCCGATTCTTCACATGATGTCCGTGAGCCCCTGGAACCCGATGCTCACGACGATCCCAGTCTATTGACTGGGGCCCAGGGTAATGAGATTTTTCTCATTGTACCATCATGATGTTTAGGAGTTGGATGCATGGCATGCTGCCGACTAAAACCTGACTTTCCAGATCAGGAGGTTGATTGAGGCCGCCACTGACATGTGGAGCAGACGCCTTTTGTAGCTGCCCACTGTGAGAACAGACGCTACTAGTAGTTATGGTCCGCCCCGAGTATTTCATTTCCTCAGTACCACCTATATCTATGACGCATTCCCCTATCTGCCATCTGGGGAGGCACTCGGTTGCGGGTCTATATATAATAGAAGGAAACATTCCACGAAGGAAAAATATATCTAAAGACAAAGATGATGTGACTTACCAAATGAAAGTGCTGGCAGGTCGACAGACACACAAATAAACACAAACATACACACAAAATTCAAGCTTTCGCAACAAACTGTTGCCTCATCAGGAAAGCGGTCTTTAAATATGTCTGCTTGTGTCTGTATATGTGTGGATGGATATGTGTGTGTGTGCGAGTGTGTACCCGTCCTTTTTTCCCCCTAAGGTAAGTCTTTCCGCTCCCGGGACTGGAATGACTCCTTACCCTCTCCCTTAAAACCCACATCCTTTCGTCTTTCCCTCTCCTTCCCTCTTTCCTGATGAGGCAACAGTTTGTTGCGAAAGCTTGAATTTTGTGTGTATGTTTGTGTTCATTTGTGTGTCTGTCGACCTGCCAGCACTTTCATTTGGTAAGTCACATCATCTTTGTCTTTATATATATATATATATATATATATATATATAAAGAAAGATGATGAGACTTACCAAACAAAAGCGCTGGCAGGTCGATAGACACACAAACATACACACAAAATCTAACGAGGCAACCATTGGTTGCGAAAGCTAGATTTTGTGTGTATGTTTGTGTTTGTTTGTGTGTCTATCGACCTGCCAGCGCTTTTGTTTGGTAAGTCTCATCATCTTTCTTTTTAAATATATTTTTCCCACGTGGAACGTTTCCCTCTATTATATATATATATATATATATATATATATATATATATATATATATATATATATATATATATATATATATATATATGTGCACCTAAAAACAAAGATGATGTGACTTACCAAGTGAAAGTGCTGGCAGGTTGACAGACACACAAACGAACACAAACATACACACAAAATTCAAGCTTTCGCAACAAACTGTTGCCTCATCCGGAAAGAGGGAAGGAGAGGGAAAGACGAAAGGATGTGGGTTTTAAGGGAGAGGGTAAGGAGTCATTCCAGTCCCGGGAGTGGAAAGACTTACCTTAGGGCGAAAAAAGGACGGGTATACACTCGCGCGCACACACACACACACACACACATATCCATCCACACATATACAGATACAAGCAGACTATATATATATATATATATATATATATATATATATATATATATGCGGGTCTATATAATAGAGGGAAACATTCCACGTGGGAAAAATATATCTAAAAACAAAGATGATGAGACTTACCAAACAAAAGCACTGGCAGGTCGATAGACACACAAACAAACACAAACAGCATGCCACCCTCCACCTTAAAAAACTATCCAATCTCCTGGTTTCCCACCTCCGGAAAGGCTCTAATTAGAACAGCATGCCACCCTCCACCTTAAAAATCTATCCAATCTCCTTGTTTCCCACCCCCAAAAAGGCTCTAATTAGAACAGCATGCCACCCTCCACCTTAAAAAACTATCCAATCTCCTGGTTTCCCACCCCCAGAAAGGCAACTCACTCACCCTTCACAACCTTTCCAGCAAACCTCAAGCTCTTCTCATTGCACACAAACCCAGTCTCTCCCATCTACTCAATCTCCCACTTCCAGCTCCACTCCCTCCAAAACCTCAAAATTCCAATCAACACAATCTGGAAGCACAACACCCTAATTCAGTAACCTTTCCTCCAAACCTTTCTCCCAATCCGAAACCTCTGTCCTATCCAAAGGCCTCACCTTCAGCCCCACTCCCAGATTTAACCAAACAGCCTTCGCCAAAGATTTACTGTCCTACACTCGTACTCTCTGCTGGAAGTATCACTTTGCCATGAAGAAAAATGATCCTAATCCTACTCCTAATGATCCAACTCCCCAAGAAAATATCCAAATTGAACCCTGCCTGGAACAGTTCCGTCCTCCGTCACAGTGGAACCCACCTCCTTTTCCTCAAAATCACCCCCTCCAAACCTTCCAGGAATTTCTGGCTTCCAGCCTTGGCTCTCAGTCCTTCATAAGAAACCTTAATCCTACTCCCAACATCACCACTGCTGAAGCCCAAGCTATCCGTGAACTGAAGGCTGACCGTTCCATCGTCATTCTTCCGGTGGACAAGGGTTCAACGACAGTGGTACTTGATCGTCGGGAGTATGTGGCTGAGGGACTGCATCAGCTTTCAGACAACACTACTTACAAAGTTTGCCAAGGTAATCCCATTCCTGATGTCCAGGCGGAGCTTCAAGGAATCCTCAGAACCCTAGGCCTCCTACAAAACCTTTCACCTGACTCCATCAACCTCCTGACCCCACCGACACCCCACACCCCTACCTTCTACCTTCTTCCTAAAATTCACAAACCCAATCATCCCGGCCGCCCCATTGTAGCTGGTTACCAAGCCCCCACAGAACGTATCTCTGCCTATGTAGATCAACACCTTCAACCCATTACATGCAGTCTCCAATCCTTCATCAAAGACACCAACCACTTTCTCGAACGCCTGGAATCCTTACCCAGTCTGTTACCTCCATAAACCATCCTTGTAAGCATTGATGCCACTTCCTTATACACAAATATTCCGCATGTCCAGGGCCTCGCTGGGATGGAGCACTACCTTTCACGCCGATCACCTGCCACCCTACCTAAAACCTCTTTCCTCATTACCTTAGCCAGCTTCATCCTGACCCACAACTTCTTCACTTTTGAAAGCCAGACATATCAACAATTAAAGGGAACAGCCATGAGTACCAGGATGGCCCCATCGTACGCCAACCTATTCATGGGTCACTTAGAGGAAGCCTTCTTGGTTACCCAGGCCTGCAAACCCAAAGTTTGGTACAAATTTATTGATGACATCTTCATGATCTGGACACACAGTGAAAAAGAACTCCAGAATTTCCTCTCCAACCTCAACTGCTTTGGTTCCATCAGATTCACCTGGTCCTACTCTAAATCCCATGCCACTTTCCTTGACGTTGACCTCCACCTGTCCAATGGCCAGCTTCACACGTCCGTCCACATCAAACCCACCAACAAGCAACAGTACCTCCATTATGACAGCTGCCACCCATTCCACATCAAACGGTCCCTTCCCTACAGCCTAGGTCTTCGTGCCAAACGAATCTGCTCCAGTCCGGAATCCCTGAACCATTACACCAACAACCTGAAAACAGCTTTCGCATCCCGCAACTACCCTCCCGACCTGGTACAGAAGCAAATAACCAGAGCCACTTCCTCATCCCTTCAAACCCAGAACCTCCCACAGAAGAACCCCAAAAGTGCCCCACTTGTGACAGGATACTTTCCGGGACTCGATCAGACTCTGAATGTGGCTCTCCAGCAGGGGTACGACTTCCTCAAATCCTGCCCTGAAATGAGATCCATCCTTCATGGAATCCTCCCCACTCCAACAAGAGTGTCTTTCTGCCATCCACCTAACCTTCGTAACCTCTTAGTTCATCCCTATGAAATCCCCAAACCACCTTCCCTACCCTCTGGCTCCTACCCTTGCAACCGCCCCCAGTGTAAAACCTGTCCCATGCACCCTCCCACCACCACCTACTCCAGTCCTGTAACCCAGAAGGTGTACACAATCAAAGGCAGAGCCACGTGTGAAAGCACCCACGTGATTTACCAACTGACCTGCCTACACTGTGAAGCTTTCTATGTGGGAATGACCAGCAACAAACTGTCCATTCACATGAATGGACACAGGCAGACCGTGTTTGTTGGTAATGAGGATCACCCTGTGGCTAAACATGCCTTGGTGCACGGCCAGCACATCTTGGCACAGTGTTATACCGTCCGGGTTATATGGATACTTCCCACTAACACCAACGTGTCAGAACTCCGGAGATGGGAACCTGCCCTTCAGTATATCCTCTCTTCTCGTTATCCGCCAGGCCTCAACCTCTGCTAATTTCAAGTTGCCGCCACTCATACCTCACCTGTCTTTCAACAACATCTTTGCCTCTTTACTTCCGCCTCGACTGACATCTCTGCCCAAAATCTTTGCCTTTACAAATGTCTGCTTGTGTCTGTGTATGTGCGGATGGATATGTGTGTGTGTGTGTGTGTGTGTGTGTGTGTGTGTGTGTGTGTGTGTGTGTGTGTGTGTGCGCGCGCGCGCGCGCGCGCGCGCGCGCAAATGTATACCCATCCTTTTTTCCCCCTAAGGTAAGTCTTTCCGCTCCCGGGATTGGAATGACTCCTTACCCTCTCCCTCAAAACCCACATTCTTTCGTCTTTCCCTCTCCTTCCCTCTTTCCTGATGAAGCAACGGTTTGTTGCGCAAGCTTGAATTTTGTGTGTATGTTTGTGTTTGTGTGTCTATCGACCTGCCAGCGCCTTTGTTTGGTAAGTCTCGTCATCTTTGTTTATAGATATATTTTTCCCACGTGGAATGTTTCCCTATATATATATATATATATATATTTTCTATTTTGCCCTGTCTACACACCCACTAAGTTTCATCTAGATTGTTTAATTACCCTTGGGCATGCCCCCTTGTGAATAACAAATGAATTCTATAATTCCTTTCAAAACAAACACAGTAGCTGGAGAGATCATGGGAATGTTGTTCAAACTATGTATCAATGAATATATTTGTCATCAAAACAACACTTCTTTTCTGTATGCTCATGGTCTTATTCTGGTGGCATAGTTAGACAAACATGAAAATGGGTGTACGGCTCTAGATGATGCCACAGAAAGTCTCCAGGGATACTACAAAGACAATTAGTTGAATCTTTATCCATAACAAATGCATGTCACAGCTTTCCATATGTGTAATAAAGAAGATGGAGTGTGAATAAGCAGCTCATTAAGAAGAACCTCACTGCCAAATATAGACTTACCAACATACCTACCATCACTTCTGCAGATGAGATACAACTTATTTTGTAACTGTGTCTCTTCCTTACAGGGAGGAAAAAATTACTACATTTATTTGGGCTGTTGTGCTGTGCTACTTTGCAAACGGATATGCTTACCATGTATGGGTTTGCTTCCTCTGTGTAAACACGTACGGCATTTCAAAAAGGTTGTCTTAAATCCATGCCACTTTTCCTTTAGCTCATAACGGTAATTGCTGTACTAAATATCAGAGTAAAGTCTGTGCTGACTGGGAATTTACAAACTGCCTGAAAGATAGTTAGTATCCCTTGCATGAATACATTTGCTGCTAGTAACTAATCCAGTGAAAGAGGAGCTTTTTCAGTAATGGTCAAAAGCTTGCACACTCACAAGTAAAAACTTCTTTGGAACATCAGAAAGCAACTCTGGGCAATATGACTGAGTGGTTGAACTGGCTGAAGAAGTTCCTGTGTTATATCAATGTGGTGGGGCTTTCTTGAGAACTCTTAATGCAGAAATGACTGAAAAGAACATATCCAGAAACAATCTAGTTAAATGTAGTACACCAAAAGATGTGAATCCCCTGTATGAGTGCAGAGAAATTCATCAGTGTTGTATACGTTAAACTACAATCAAAACTTGGTTCAATGGGATATGGCAACTTGCAACAGGTGATGAACACAATAGTAACAATGGCAATATACTAGTGTCTAAAAATGTAAAGTGCGGTCAAAATTTTTTATGGTTGTGATTTTAAATGTCACTGTTCTATTAAATTAAAAATTTGTTGGAGTGTATTAAGTGTTTAGATGCAGACATAATTCCAAAAAGTTGTCCAGTGGATCCACTCCATAAACAAATAGGGTCTACACAATTATTTGTGATAGTTTGTAAACTTTATAAATTAGATGATTATCTGTTATTATTATTCTTATAACAATTATGCTCTATGTGCATTATTAGCAACTTGTATGTTTTATGATATGGAAACACACAGTTTTCGGATAAAAACAGGAAGTGTCTCCTTTTCAAATTTGCTACAAAATAAATTAATTCATTGTTTGAAAACAGTGTCCTTCAGAAGCTTCTTATAAATTCTCCAAAGCTACAAAAATTGTTTACTATAAATTATTTTATTGACTTATTACTTGAATATCTGATTCTCTTTTGGTAGTTCAGTCTCTGTAGATAACAACTTTTCTCCTGTTCTCCAGCTCCAAAATGTAATTGTGAAATCCAGTAATGATCCAAGAGAAATTAAGAACTCCATTTCTGAGAATGTTAGATTCAAGTATTCAACATCTGTACCATCTGCAAATTTTGAGAAAAACAAATATTAATCATAAGTGCAATGCACCTAAAAGCCAAAAAAGTTCATGCAGTTAAAATAATATAAATTTCATGTATATCAATGTTCCATGGTGGTGTCTTCCAGTTATTTATGTCCTATGTCGATTCATTCTCTTACCTATCCATCTTTTGCATGCCTTTTACAAGTAGTGATTTAACATTCTTTGCAATATATTCTGATATCACTGTGCCTAAAAATTTTGTTTCAGTGTCTAATCCAGTTAAAAGTTACAAGCTCCTAAGTCAAAGCTCCTAAGTCAGCATATGTTTTGTGACTCTGTCCGTCCTTCTGGTGAAGGTTTATTCATCGATCTTAGTTCATTTCTATCCACCTCCATAGCTCAGTGTTCAGCATGTCTGGCTGCTATGCAGAGAACCCAGGTTTGGTTCCCAGTACTGACAAGGATTTTTCCTTGATGGGAGAACTAGTAGAGGGTACTCTCTGTCTTGTGAGAACAGCTGAGGAGCTACTTGAATGAGAAATAGTGGCTACAAGGTCAAGAAAGTTGAAAACGGTTGGGTGAGTGGTGTGCTGATACCATGCCCCTCTAACCACATCCCATGATTCCCCATGATGACACTGGCAGAAGATGACACAATTGTCAGTAGGTCCCAATTGGCCATCAGGGCCAAAATGCAGAGCTCTTTTTTTTTTTTTCCTAATTCGCCACCCATGTTTTTGATTATCACTGATTTGAAACAAATCACAGTAAGCTTCTGATTCTTCAAAAATGAGCTATAAAATCATCTGTTGAGCTAGATACAAGAAACTGTGTCATGGCTTGTCCCCTAAACCTGGAAATCTGATCATCCCAATACCAATTTGTTAGGACGAGTGATTCATCTGATGTCCAAAATGGCATGATCATTGGCTTTCAGGTCAAAGGCAGAAACATTTCTGAAACAGCTAAGTTTCTGTACCATGCATGTCAAAATATCACAATCCAAAACAACTGCTGAGGCAACTGTGGTATACAATGAGGTGGCCTTCTCAGATGAATCACATATTATGACCCATTGGACAGAAAGCAAACACCCTGCAACAATTGTTGGAAGGTTCCAGGCTGGAGGAGGGAGGATTATGGCCTGGGGAATGTTTTGTGGCACTCTCTGGATGGTCTTGTCATTCTGGAAGGTGCAGTGGATCAATACAAGTATGCATCTACCCTTGGGGACCATGTCCAGTCCTACATGCCACCTGCTTTTCCTCAATACAATGGCATCTATGAGCATAACAATGCAATTTATCACACAGCTCGCGATGTGCATTGTTTGAACAGCACCAGGAAGAGTTTACCATACTCCCAGACGAGAAACTGTGGGACCACCTGAATCAGGCTGTTTGGTGCCATAGATCTCAACCGAAAAACCTTGTGCAGCTGTCCACAGCAATGGAATCGGCGTGGTTCCACATCCTTGTTGGAACCTTTCAGAACCTCTTCCTTCAATTCTCACAGCAGTCTGCTCAAGGCAGTTATTCAGCCTTTGACAGAAGGTCACATTAATATGACTAAACAGTGTATATGTATGTGAGAAAATACAGAATTCTAACTAAATATAATAATCTACCCAATGAAAAAGATGTATACCTCTCTAAAACGCTTTCCAAGGTAAAAAACAATATTCTTTGTGTGTAAAGGTCAACAGATGGAGATAAAAAAAGTGTAATATAATAACATAAAGAAATTCTGGAACACATAACTCTCTCAAGAAAAATACAATCATATGTGGTGACTTCAAAACTGATTTCTCGAAATCCAGGAAATTAAAAGACAAAATTAAATATTTGTTACAGTCATTCACCATAGGCCCAAAAAACTATAACTAAATCAACTCAGAAGACAGCAACTTCTGTGTTTGTCACTGACCAGATTTAAATAAACACACACAAATATGTCTATAACAAAAAAGTTCTAAACACAGGTTTTGGTGATCACTATAAAAAATTCTTACAATGAATTTGCAGGAGACTAAAAACTCCATGGAATAAGAAGCACTGTAAAGGATTTCAATACTGAAAACATGGAATATTTTTGTTTCATCCAAAAGGGAGCAAACTGGAATCATGTTTAAAACTGCAATGATTTAAATGGCAAAAATGATAAGTTTGTTGTCACATTTAAGCACATTTTTGAAGCACCTTCTCCCAAGAAAACAACTACAATGCTCTGCACAAAAATCAAACTAGAGAATGACAAAAGGGATAAAGATATAATGTCAAAATAAGAGGAGATTTTTATGAATACTTCAAACAACCTACAAATTCTGATTTTGTCACTACAAACAAATACTAAAACAAGTTATTTGAAAAGTAAAAAGTACTATAAATATAAAGTAACATGTAATGTGAGAAATAGAACTAATGGCAAGTTATAAAAAGAGAAATAGGTGCAATGTAAAACAATGACAGTAATGTAGAAGTGATTATAAACAACTAGAGACTGACACCTCACAGATAAGGGGCCAGGGCTTTTAATTATCATTTCTGAAACACTGCACAGCTGTTGATAAATGTACATCAAAACAAGCAGCCAGACTGTAAGAGAGTTTAAAGGGAATAATAAGTTTGTGAGATGCACCTGGTTAACTCCTATATTCACCACTAGAGAGCAATACTAGATGATAAGTTAATGGACAAATACGATGAGCTAGGAGATATTAAGTGATCAACAGTGGACTATAACACAGAAGAAGGAGAAGCAGCAATCATCGGGCAACAGGGAGTCAACTGGAGTGAGGTGTACAAGTGCAATAGTAATAAAAATCAGATATGGCATAAACAATGACTTTGACATGATACTTCACATAATTTTGCATAAAGTATGGTATTTTTGTTCATGTTTCTTGAAGAGCGTAGATAAGAAATAAATTTAATTTTGGAGACTTGTGTGTTATAACCATATGTTTGGGCAACAACATAATCAGGAGGGAAATCCATCATAAAGCACCTATCCCAGTTTTAGATGATGTAAAACTTTTGGATACAGTATGGTTGCATGACTATAAAATGTGTCTTACATTAATTTTAATTTTCCAGGTAAATCTCTAGTTTTGTTGATGTGGATCAGTTAAAAACAAACTGACTGTAAACAGCGAAACCACATTTTTTACCTTCTGGGTAACAAGAAACTTTCAATATAATTTTGGTCTTGCTATGTTCCAATGCCTTTTATGATGCAAGAATTTTAATTCTGTATGATAGTTCATGTTAATGGTAACAGTTGTGTTGCATCCTATTCTGAGAAGAGAAGTGTAATTTTTACAGAAAAGGTAATTTTGCTATATGCTTGTATATTGTTAGTTGTTGATAGGCATATTAACTGACTTTTGAGCATCAGAGTTCTGTTGCCACCAAAAACTAAGTCTCCCATTATAGAGTACAGTTGGATCCAAAAATTCATACAAAGGCATAATTCATGTATTCATACAATTTTATGGGAAGGAAACTTGCTACTCACCATATAGTGGAGATGCTGAACTGCAGACAGGCACACAACTGCAGTCTTAGGTAACTGAAACCACACTGCGAGAAGCAGTACCAGTGCATGATGGGAGTGGTGACTGAGTGGGGGTAAAGATGATGATGATAATGTTTGGTTTGAGGAGAGCTCAACTGCGCGGTCGTCATTGCCCATACAAAATCCCAATTTTTTACACAGCCCAATTTTTCATGCAGTCAAATTGAACCACTGTCACGAATGATGATGATGAAGTGATGAGGACAACACAAACGCCAAGTCCCTGGGCAGAGAAAATCCCCAACCCAGATGGGAATCGACCCCAAGACCCCATGATCCAGAAGCAGCAATGCTAGCCAGTAGACGATGAGCTACGGATGGGGTAAGGAGGAGGCTGGGGCAGAGAGAGAGAGAGGGATAGTATGGTGAGGGTGGCAGATGGTGAAGTGCTTCAGGTTGAACTTGGACAGGGGAGAGGTGGGGGGGTAGCAGAAAAGGAGAGAAATGAAAACACTGGGAGTAGCAGTGGAGTGACAGCTGTATTGTGCTGGAATGAGAACAGGGAAGGGGCTGGATGGGTGAGGACAGTGACTAATGAAGCTGCAGGCCATGAGGGTTATAGGAATCTAGGATGTATTGCAGGGAAAGTTCCCACTAGGGCAATACAGAAAAGCTGATGTTGGTGGGAAGGATCAACATGGTACAGGTTGTGAAGCAGTCATTGAAATGAAGGATACCATGTTTGGCAGCATATTCAGCAACAGAGTGGTGCACTTCTTTCTTGGCCACAGTTGTCGGTGGCCATTCATGCAGACATACAACTTGTTGGTTTTCATGCCCA
This sequence comes from Schistocerca cancellata, assembly GCF_023864275.1. Taxonomy (NCBI): domain Eukaryota; kingdom Metazoa; phylum Arthropoda; class Insecta; order Orthoptera; family Acrididae; genus Schistocerca; species Schistocerca cancellata. The sequence goes on from NC_064626.1 coordinate 731,799,573, forward strand.
CATAGAATTCAGCACAGTGGTTGCAGCTTAGCCTGTAGACCATATGACTGGTTTCACAGGTCTTTGATGGAACACATGATGTTAATGACCGAACTGGAGTAGGTGGTGGTGTGAGGATGTACTCTGTCCATATCAAACCTACTAACTACCAGCAATACCTTCACTTCGAGAGCTGCCACCCATTCAGTGCCAAGAAGTCCCTTCCGTACAGCCTAACCACCCGTGGTTGTCACATCTGCAGTGACAAACAGTCTCTCTCAAAATATAACGAGGGACTCACTGAAGACTCCACTGACCATAATTATCCTCCTAACCTTGTACAAAAATCTCCCATGCCTTGTCTTTCACCGGCCGTGGTGGCCGAGCGGTTCTAGGCGCTTCAGTCTGGAACCGCGCGACCACTGTGGTCGCAGGTTCGAATCCTGCCTCAGGCACGGATGTGTGTGATGTCCTTAGGTAAGTTAGGTTTAAGTAGTTCTAAGTTCTAGGGGACTGATGACCTCAGAAGTCAAGTCCCATAGTGCTCAGAGCCATTTGAACCATTTAAACCTTGTCTTTCCAGTCTCCCACAAACTCCCAAAGCCCCACCATCTGACCACAGAGGAGCAATCCCCTCATAACACAGTACCACCCAGAACTGGAGCAACATTCTCTGCCAGGTTTTTGATTACCTCTCATCATGCACTGAAATGAGAAATGTCTGGCCCACCATCCTTCCCACCCCTTCCACAGTGGTATTCTGCCTTTCACTGAACCTACACAATATACTCTTCCATCCTTACACAACCCATGCTCCCAATCCCTTACCTCATGGCTCTTACCCCTATAATAGACCTACATGCAAGACCTGTCCCATACGTCCTCCCGCCACCACCTACTCCAGTTCAGTCAATAACATCACCTACCCCATCAAAGCCAGTGAAACCTGTGAAACCAGTCATGTGCGCGACAAGGTAAGCTGCAAACACTGTGCTGCATTCTATGTAGGCATGACAACTAACAAGCTGTCTGTCTGAATGAATGGCCACCGACAAACTGAGGCCGACAAACAGGTGCACCACCCTGTTGCTGAGCACGCTGTCAAACATGATATCCTTCATTTAAATGACTGCTTCACAGCCTGTGTCATGTGTATCCTTCCCACCAACACCAGCCTGAACCTTCGTTAGTCACTATCCTCACCCATCCAGCCCCTTCCCTGTTCCCATTCCAGCACTACACAGCTGTCATTCCACCACCTCACCCAGTCTTTTTATTTCTCTTCTTTTCTGCTACTTCCCCTCCCCCCTCCCCATCGCTCCCCTGCTCTACATCTAACCTGCAGCACTTCATTGTCCGCCACCCCCAACATACTATCCCTCCCCCTTCCTGCCCCAGCCTCCTCCTGAACCCAACCCAGTCAGCACTCCCATCATGACCTGGTGCTGATGCTTGCAGTGTGCTTTCAGTTGCCTGAGACTGCAGTCATGTGTTTGAGTAGCGTTTTCTTGTGTGAATTTGAGTGGCACTGTTAGTAGCTAGTGACTGTACCTCCGGATCAGTAGTTTGTAGCCGCGTGAGCTCTGTGGGATCAAACAGGTTTGTAACAGTTTTAATGCGTGACATGTAGTCTGCTACGATGTTACCCATGCCTCTGAAAAAATGTATGTCTGTTGTATTTGACTGATGAAATACATATGCCTGAAGTGACAGCATCGTGTTAACCAGGGGATGGTGATCTGTATAAACGGTGAAGTCATGTGCCTCAATATCTTCTTGGAAATGGCGTATGGTTTCATAAATGGCCAGTAGCTCCCTGTCAAATGCTGACCATTTACTTTGAGAGGTGGATAGTTTCTTTTAAAAGAAATGTAGTGGCTGAGAGTCTTTGCGAAAGTGCTGCTGCAGCACGGCACCAATAACTGTGTTACTAGCACCTGTAGTGATTGAGATAGATGCATCGGCGCTGGGATGGGCTAGTATGACTGCATTAGCTAGGGCTGTCTTTAGGTCACTGATGGAAAAAGTCATGTTCTGGGTCCATGTAACCCTGCGGCCATCCGAGATTATGTTTTCCTTGCATGGCGCCAGTTGTAAGAGACTCCAGGGAGGCAGTATGAGGGATGTGGTGCCTGAAAAAATTGATCATGCCCAAGAAGTGATGTAGGTCACGAAAGTGACAGGTGGTGGTAAGCTCATAATGTGAGTGACACATTCACACATGGGGCATATGCCTTTAGAGTTCACTGTGTGGCCCCGGAACATAACTTCAGGCTGGTGCAGCTGGGTTTGTCTTCGTTTATCTCCTCGCTGTTACCTGAGAGCAAACAGAGTAATTGAGAAAGATGCTGCTCATGTTCATTAGCAGAGGCAGAGAAAATTAAAAAGCCATCAAGGTAAGCATAACAAAATGGGAACTGGCAAAATAATAAGTCTACAAAACACTGCCATGTGTGAGCTGCATTTTTAAGTCCATAAGGAATATAGCAATATTCGAAAAAGCCAAAGGGGGTTATGACAACTGTCTTAGGAATGTTGTCTTTGTGCATTCAAATTTGATGATGTGCCTTATGACAGTCAATGATGCTAAAATGCTGAGCACCATGTAATTGCAGCACAAAATCTTGAATGTGGGGGAGGCACTGAGTCTACAGTAGTCTCCGCAAAGCCTGAATGTTGAGTCCCTTTTGGGAACGAGATGAATAGGTGATGACCAATTACTGTCAGGATGTACAATTCCCAGTTGTAAAAGTTCCTGAATGCATTCATTTGCAGCGCACAGTTTCTTAGCCGATAGATAGCATGCATTTGCGTGGACAGGGGCTCATGTAGCCTATGACATGTACCATTCATAATAACTTTGATGGAGAACCTCACTGGGCCTACATGAGCAGAAGGCACTCAGGAGCAGGGAACAACGTCACACACAGCACTGCCAAACTGAGAACTGACCTGTAGAATAGGTGGTGAAAATGGTGAATATTCCCTGCGATCAGGTACTGTGTTGGCAGCTGCAGGTGTGGGATCCAGCCCAGCTGTTGTATGTGGTGTCAGCGCATCGAGAGGAGCGTGGTATGTGTTGGCAGTGGGTGAGGTTGCGTGACAGTGTGCGGGTTCAACATGAGCATGCGGGGCAGCATCAACTGTAACGGCTGCATAGCTCATTGGTATGACAGTTGTAGAGCGAGCGTGGTCTGCCAACGTGGAGGAGGTGGATTTCTCGCTGTGGGAGCAAGAAGACAGTTTACATTGAATGCTGTCCATAGAGAGCAAGACCGGAGCAGTGTCTGGTGTTGTAGTTGTGGTAGCTGCTGAAAGTGCCGTGATGGTCATTCATGGATGTGCCAGGTCTGCAGAAGTGTTACTGATCAGTGCCTGCAGCAATGCCTTGGCTGTGTGTAGCACTGCAATGTTATGTCAATGGTTGAGTTGCTTGCACAGTGGGTCCACCAGCTCTGAAGTGAGGGATGTGAGTTCAGCCAACTGCCATGAAGGGCAGCTGTCATTGCTCGTAAATGTGTGGGTGTTTGATGAAGGAGCCCTCAATGCATGTGTCAGAAGAGAGATGGAGCAGCATTCCCGGTGATAAATCTGGAGAGATGCCATAATTTTGTAGAAAATCAATGCCTAACGCTGGCTTATCAATGTTGACCACATTGAATGTTCATTCAAAACAAAATTTTGGTTTAAGTTTGAGGCGAAGGTGTGTGGAGCCGTAGACGGAGATTGACAAATTATTTGGTGCTCACAATGTCATCCAGTGTTGACAAGGAAGAACATGTCACTGATGAGGTCACATACGTACAGTCTGCCTGGAGGTAGTTATTAATTATGTGAAGATTGATGTTGTTGCAGGCGCCCTGAGAACACCTGCAAAATGATGTGTCTAACTCATCCCACAATGGGTGTTTGGATTCAGGGCACATGGCAGGTAACAGGTCTGAGCCACATCTCCGTGATGGGTGTGGTACCAATACATCAGATATACGAGATGAGGCTGCAGACTGTGGGCAACATCTGTAGTTGCAGTGCCAGAATTGGGTGAGGTGGAGAGGGTGCCTGGGTGAGGGGGGATGGAGGGGGCAGCTGGTTCACTGCTGTGGCCATCAAGTAACACCTGAGGTCATTGACTGGAGTGACCTAGTGCAGCCTCACACGAAAGTATGTGCTGGGATGTGTGCGGTATTGCCAACTGTCAGTGAAAAAATCTGTGTTGTGGTAAGTTGTCAAAGTATGATGATTTTATAGGTGTCATCTGCTAGCCATAGGTGCATCTCTAATGGGTTTGTGGTGTGTGATGAAAGTTGCAGCTGGAGAGCTTCTGGTATTTTCGCTATCCATAGCAACCCCAAAGAGGGGTCAGACAGGATGGATCTTTCACCACAATTGCGATGGTGTGAGCTCACCGACACTGAGCAATACGTCATGCACTATGTGTTAATTACTTCTTGTGGAGTTCTTGGCAAGCACTCGAGAATAATAGATTTTGCATGTTCATAGCAGTCCCTCATTGGTGCCTCGTTGATGAGATCAGATGTCTAATCCATGTGCTCATACAGAGCTGTAATCGAACAATGCTTCATCAGATAAGACTCCATAGATGTTGAGGATGCTGTCCACAAGAGAAAACCATTTCTTTGGACTATCTTTGTTAAGTGGAGGCAGTTGTGGTAGATGCACTGAAAGAGCACACAGGAACACAGGAGCGAAGCAGTGAACACAGATGATGTTGTGCAGCCTGTGGTTGCAAAGGTGACCAGCACAGTAGAAACAGCTGTGGCCACCAAGATATGCAGTACGCAGAACACAGTACACTGCAGAGGCTTGTTTAATAGTCTGGTGCACAGGAAATGTTCAATCCAGGAGCCCCAGACAGGGCGGCAGCAAAAGTCACATTGTTCATTAATAAAATTTCACTGTTCAAGCACAGCTGCTGTTGCACTGAACCGAACACTTGTGGTTTATTGTCAAATTAAACAAGATCATGTGAATCTGCTGGCAATATGGCACCATGGTGCAGAGCCAATAGCATCATTTCTAGGTTAGAATTAGAAAGGGTAACAAATGGATTTTATGACACAGCACAGCATTATCGCATGCACAGAAACCCTTTGACTGAGCAGTGTAATGAGTAAATTGCCATGGAAAATGTTCATAGGGCATAAGAGACTGTGCAGCAATGTCCTTTGGCTGTGCACTTTGTTGAGCAAGTTGTGATGATGCCAGTGAAAATTGATCACAGTTTTCTATTTTCACACAATTTGAAGCACAATGGTGACAAATTGAAGCAGAAGACGTACATGTAGACGTAGAACTGGTGAACGGAGTCAGTTGCTGCATCGTAACAGTCATTGCTATTGTAGGCCACACTGTCCTGTGGTATTTTGATTGCGTAAATTGTCCAAATCGTTGGATTCACAGAAAATGCATAACACAGGGTGACCAGTGTGGCAAGTAATGGTATTACGGTGAAATAATAAGATTTAACACCACTTTATCATAGTCATATACAGCAGAGACCCACTAATCTGAACCCCAGTAATCCGAATGTTCAGTTAATCTGAACATGAAAAATGTTAGTCTAAGCACGGAAAACGGTGTGGTAAATGGCTCTACATACACACTATTTTAATTTACACAGTACAGTAAACATGTATTAGAAAAATTGGCAAGAAAACATTAGGTTTAAACAATGCATAACAATGAAAGAAGAGCTGTCAAACTTACTAAAATACAGTGGACATTTTATCCCTACTTTTTAGATGACAAAAACTAATTGTATTTTGGTGTAATGAAGACAGTCTGTTATATGACTCATAGTTGTGCAATCGCCTCATAAACATGAAATCAGCAGGTGTAGCAGTGGGCTGTTGTTCCAAATAATGTAGCATGAGGTCAAGGCTTCTGCTGTATCTCTGTGTGGCACCAGATCTCCTTTGTCGCTTTCAGGCTCATTGTCACTTCTGTCACAGCAGTCCACTTCTTCCTGGTCTTGAGTCACAGCAACAACTAAATCAGCATCAGTAAGGTTCTCCACAAATGCCTCATCTGCTGCCATCTACTCATCTATGTCTCCTTCACTAGCTTCTTCACATCCAGGGATTGTCTGTATCATTTGTAGTAGATTTTGTAGTAGATTTTCCTCTTCATTTTCAACTAGGTTGTTCTGAAATTCAAGAGATGTCCACAGTTTTCTCCTTGATTTTCTCAGAGTATTTTCTGAAATATTCTGCCATGCCACAGCGGCCCAATAAACAACATCCTTCACCTTGGTATTTTTTATTTTGTCCACTAAAGGAATGCTATAATCTTGGATCAGCATTCTTAAAAATTGTTTTCTGTAAATCAGTTTTAATGTTTGCAGTATGCCGTGGTCCATTGGCTGTAGAAGCGGTGTAACATTCGGCAGCAAAAACTTCACCACAATTTCTCCATCACATAATTACTCAGTGCTGAGGTGAGATAGTGCATTATCATTCGAAAGGACTGCACGGGAAGACAAATGATTTTCCTTAGAAAACCATGAAACAGAGGGAACAAACTGGCCGTGAAACCATTCTTGAACAGCTTACCATCCATCCATGCTTTTTTCTGTCTGCGATAATACACAGGCAGGGACTTCATGTTGCACTTTTTAAAAGCTCTGGGCCTAGCATTAAAGGCAACTTGTGATTACCAGCAGTGTTGCTGCACGCTAATAGAGTCACACGATCTTTGCATATTTTAAAACCAGGAGCATGGTCTTCACTTTGGATGCCAGGCATTTTGTTGGCAATGGCCTAAAATTAAGGCCAGTCTTGTCAGCATTATAAACTTGTTGGGGAGAATACTGCCCTCTCTTACCATTTTTCAAACTCACCCAAGTATTCCTTCGCTGAATCAGGGTCAGAAGAAAGCTTCTCTCCAGTAATTGTTAGCTCACAGAGTCCATGACATTTTTTGAATCTGTCCAACCAATCCATACTCGCACTGAAAGACTCATCACCATTCATTAACTTGTTCAGGTAAACAGCCTCCTCCTGAACCATTGCTCCACTCAAAGGAGTTCCCCTTTCTCTTTCCTGTGAAAACCAAAGGAAAAGAGCTTTGTGCACTTTATCGTACTGGGAATGTTTCAAAGTCTGCTGAATTTCAAGTGTTTTTCTCAAAGACGTTGCACAGGGCTGTTCAAGCTTCACTTGGTTCTTCTTCCAATCACAAATGGTTGCGTTACCAACATCCAGTTCTGATGCCAGTTTAGATACATTCTCACCGTTGTCTGTCCGCTTCAAAGCATTCAGTTTTTCTTTGCCACCACTACACCTGAATGAATACAATACAACTGTTATGCATGCCAGCAATCAATAACTAACATAACGAAGTGTTTTGCGAGCCAAATGGCAGTGCACTGACCTCAGACACTACAAAGGTCTCAACAATGCACAACAACAAGGGCAGGGAGTGAGAGTGAGCCATTGTTCCCACACTTGTTCCTATTTGTTACCATGGTGTACCTACTTATCTGCTTGGTATACTCCATTCTAGAAACTCGTCACCGTAATTGCAGCTAATCCGAACAAATCAGTAATCTGAACAAGGTCCGGTCCCAACTAGTTCGGATTAATGGGACTCTACTGTACTTAATTCACTTCATGATCATAAAAAATAACAATAAGAAAGGAAGGTAGACATCAAGTGAGTTCAAACATCATCATAAAGAGAGATCACACAGATCGATGTATCGAACCACCACAAGGTACTGATATGAAGGTAGTGCACTGTAGTAGGCACTTATAGCATACAAAGCAATACTCTGTCTGGAGAATGTGCTAGGCCTACATGATTATAGGAGATTGTGACATTTAGTTTTATTTTTGTAGTGGTTGTATTGAATAGATCACTGAAAGTGAAAATAAGTATAATATTATAATATACCTTAAGTTACTTTAAAATAAATTTGAGTTAGTACTACTGTTTTTATGAGTGTTTTTGAAAAGAAACCATTTGGGGAAGGATAGTAGGATATGGGAGGGAGACAGTGACATGTTGCTGGGGAGTGTGCAGAGATGAAGTGGGGAGAAGGTAGGGCAACTAGATGCGGTCAGGAGGTTAGACGGAGGACAGGGGAGAGGTGAGGAGGGTAATGGGAAACAAGAGAAGTAAAAAGACTGGGTGCATTGGTGGAATAGATGACTGTGTAGTGCTGAATGGGATCACAGAAGGGGCTAGATGGGTGAGGACAATGACTAATGAAGGTTGAGACCAGCAGGGTAGCAACTACCTATCCTTTTCATAATACTGTTACATTCCATCCTGGATTTTCCATTGTTTGATTTTGTCTGATGGCATTTCTTCCATCCCATCCCAGTGTTGTTTTCTTCGTTACTATTTTCTAATGCATTACTATTAGCAATGTCCAACATTCTTTCTCTTCTTTCCTGTGTTTCTCTTGTCGTCCTACAAACCGCATTGCACACTCTACTTATGAGCCACACTGTTTCAACTGTCTCGACCGCGCATGACAGATGGCTACAAGAACACACTGATTGTTGGTGCAGCATCTTATGTCCCATATTTCTGCCGGTGATATCATTAATCCTATACCATCAAATTGATCACTATCCTTTCATTGCTCTCCTGTATTTTCACATGTTATTTCCTGCACCTTTCTGGTGCCATGCAATCATATATCTCATCCTACCAATCCCTCCCAACACCCACTCTTTCTCTGTTTTATCCCAGTTTGCACCAACTAATTTCATCTCATCCAGTCACATCTGCCATTTCCCTTCTTCACACTTATCCACCCACAGACCAGCAACCCACAGTCAATTTTTTTTAATTTATATCTTTTGTTTGATCTCACTGTGACATCGTGCCAATTTTAGTGAGTTCTTGCCTTTCATTATTGACATACTTCCTCAGATTTCCCGCTTTTTCACCCATTTCATTCTTTTAGTGATTTTTGGATGTTTTTTGCGAATTTTTCGGATGTAATTCTATGTTATTTACACATTTTTTCACGTTTTTGCCACCACCATCTGCGTCAATACAGAAAGTTTCCTCATCCTTATCAATAAACCGGTCCCACATACTGTTCCTGCATTGCTGGTTGGCTCATGGAATACCCCTTCCCCATCCCAAATTGACTTACCATCAAATTACCCATTTCCGGCTGCCACCCTTCCTTCCACAATGACTTCCATCTGTTCAGGCCAATCCTTAGCCATCACCAACATAGCCCTGCAAAACCATATCAACCAAGTGCAAACCTCCTGGTAAAATCTTCTTTCCATCCATAAAATTCTCCTGCTATGCAATTGTAAATTCCTGAAACCCATATGACACACTGAAACTCTTGCCCTCTAGGAACTAGAGCAACCTGCACAACACCTCACTTTCTACTCACCACCATCTCTATAACAACCTCCAAACCTCTCCCACATCCCCTCATAGCTGACAAACACTGTCTTACAGACCTGCTACATTTACCCCGCTCTCCAAAACTCCCTCCCACCACCACACAGAATCCAGAATCTAAACAGACCCAAAACACAGTCATGAACCTTTCAAAGCCAAAAGCCTTAGCCCTGCAGAAATATCACTCCTTTCCAAAGGCCTCACCTTTTGCCCCACTCTCAAATTCAATCATGCAGGACTTGTTAAAGACCTTCTCTCCTTCTGCCGGTCCCTACAGTGGAAACACTTTTTCGCCACCAACTCTACCAATCATACTCAGCCAAAGACCAATGTTTAGCCTTGCCTGACTGAGTTCACTCCTCCATCCAACTGTGATCCACCCCCACTGCCCCTAAATCACCCCCTGTTAACTTTCCAGAATTTCTTAACCTCGAACCTTGCCTGACTATCATTCCCCAAACCTCTCAACATGCAAACTAATCTTATATCTGCAGAAAGACCTGCAGTCCCCAATCTAAAAACTGATCCTGACCTTATAATCCTACCTGTGGACAAAGGCTCCACTACTGTTCTTTTGAACCACAAGGATTACCTGACAGAAGGACTGCATCAGGTGCCCGATACATCCACCTACAAACTTTGCCTCAGTGAGCCCATTCCCGAAATCCAGCCGGACCTCCAGTCTCTCCTCAAAGCCTTATGCCCGTCCCAGAACCTCTCCACGGAGTCCGTCTTTCTCCTCACTCCTACCACTTCCCTAAGTCCTCCAAAGTCCTACCTTCTACATACTTCCTAAAGTTGCAGGGAGGGGGGTAGGGGGGAGGGGGGGGGGGAGCTGCGTGGTCTGAGGCATCTTGCCACGGTCCATGCGGCTCTCCCTGTCAGAGGTTCAAGTCCTCCCTCAGACAAGGGTGTGTGTATCATCCTTAGTGTAAGTTAATTTAAGTTAGATTAAATAGTGTGTAAGCTTAGTGACCAGTGACCTCAGGAGTTTGGTCCCATAAGACCTTACCACAAATTTCCAGTTTTTACTTCCTAAAGTCCATAAACCCAACACACAGGATGCCCCAGTGTGGCCAGTTACTGTGCCCCCACAAAGAGAATCTCTGCTCTCATAGACCAACACCTTCAGCCTATTACCCAGAACCTTCCCCTCTACATAAAAGATGATAATCATTTCCACCAGCGGCTCTCCACAGATCCTGTCCCTTTACCACATGGTTCCCTGCTCATCAATATTGATGCCACCTCCCTTTACACTAACATCCCTAATGCCCATGGCCTTACTGCTATAGAACAAACACTACTTTTTCCAATGCCCAACGGACTTCAAACCAACAATCTACTTTCTACTTGCCATGAAGAACTATATCCTCACCCACAATTACTTCTCCTTTGAAAGCACTATCTGCAAACAAATCCAGCGTACAGCTATGGGCACCCACATGGCCCCATCATATTCCAACCTATTTATGGACCATCTAGAGAAATCTTTCTTAAACACCTAGAACCCTATACCCCTCACCTGGTTAAGATTCACTGGTAACATCTTTGTGATCTGGATCGAGGGTGGGGACACACTAACCACATTCCTCCAGAACCTCAACAGCTTCTCCTCCATTCACTTCACCTGGTCCTGCTCAAACCAAGAAACCCCCACCCTAGATGTTGATCTTCACTTCAAAGATGGCTACTTCAGTACCTCTATCCATATCATACCCACTAATCACCAGCAGTACCTCCATGAAGACAGCTGCTAGCAATTCCATACCAACAAGTCCCTTCCATACAGCCTAGCCACCCGCAGTCGTCGCATCTGCAGTGACAAGCAGTCCCTCTCAAAACATACCAAGGGTCTCACTGAAGCCTCCACTGACCATAATTGTCCTCCCAACCTTGAACAAAAACAAATCTCCTGTGCCTTATCTTTCCAGTCACCCATCACCTCCCAAAGTCTGACTATTCGGCCACAGAGGAACATTCCTCTCATAACTCAGTACAACCTAGGACTAAAACAACTGAATTGCATTCTCTGCCAGGGTATCGATTACCTCTTGTCATGCCCTGAAATGAGAAATGTCCTGCCCACTACCCTTCCCATCCCCCCCCCCTTCCCCCCTACAGTGGTATTCCTCCATCCACCGAACCTACACAATATATTTGTCCATTCCTAAACAACGCCTGCTCTCAACCCCTTACCTCATGGCTCATATCCTTGTGATAGACCTACATGCAAGACCTGTCCCACACATCCTCCCACCACCATCTACTCCAGTTCGGTCACTAACATCACCTACCCTATCAGAGGCAGGGCTACCTGTAAAGTTGCAACCACTGTGCTGCATTCTATGTGGGCATGACAACTGACAAGCTGTCTGTCTGCATGAATGGCCACCAACAACCTGTGGCCATGAAACAATTGGATCACCCTGTTGCTGAGCATGCTTTCTAACACGACATTCTTCACTTCAATGACTGCTTCATAGCCTGTGCCATATGGATCCTTCCCACCAACACCAGCTTATCTAAATTGCGCAGGTGGGAACTCTCCTTGCAATATAACCTACATACCCACAACCCCCCCCCCTCCCAGTGGCCTCAAACTTCATTAGTCATTGTCCTCAGTCATCCAGACCCTTCCCTGCTCCCATTCCAGCACTACACAGCCCTCTATTCCACCAATGCACCCAGTCCTTAATTCTCTCCTTATCCGTTAGCCCCCCTCCTCATCTTTCCCCCACCCCCCCTCTAACCTCCTGACTGCACCTAGCTGCCCTACCCTCTCCCCACCTCGACCTGCATGCTCCCTAGCAGCACATCACCATCCCCCAACCATACCCTGCTATCTCTCTCCCTCGCCAATCCAGCCTCTTCCTTTTCCCTCCCAGTTGCCTCTCCCATCATTAATTGCTGGTGCTGCTCATAGTGTGGCTTCAGCTGCCAGAGACTGTGGTGTGTGTGTGTGTGTGTGTGTGTGTGTGTGTCTTCAATTTTGGACAAAGGCTTCGTTGGGCAAAAGCTTTTTTTTGTAACAGTCTTTCTGTTGTGACTACTGCGATCAGCATCTCTGCTATATGGTGAGTAGCAACTATCCTTTTCATAATATAATTGCATTATATGATGTTTGTACTAAGTACCTTCACATGTATGTGGTTCAAACATATTATCAGAAGGATTAAAAATGATTATTTACAGAGAGTGTTAAACCAATAGCAATATTAACTTATAATGCTTCCACCTTTACAAGCAGTAAGTAATGGTATTTTTTGAATGAACGACAGATACAAGACGTTCTAGTCTAAAGCGAGTCCAGCAGTAAGCATATTTAAGGAGTTTAACAGGCTCATTAGGACATATGCTCCTCACAGACAAACTAAATGGATAAAATATTTGGCCCCATTTCAAAATATAGCAAATAATCTTCCAAATGCCTCTACGGAATTTACGCCGACCATGTTGGTGTCTGAAAAGATTGAAACTGATGAGGGGGTCAAACCACAGAATTTTGGAACATGTATTATGTTTGAGTATAATGACTTTTCTGGAGACTAGAAATCTACTCTGTAGGAATCAGCATGGGTTTCAAAAACGGCAGTCGTGCGAAACCCAGCTCACGCTATTCATCCACGAGACTCAGAGGGCCATAGACACGGGTTCCCAGGTAGATGTATTTCTTGACTTCCGCAAGGCGTTTGGTACAGTTCCCCAAAATCGTATAATGAACAAAGTAAGAGCATATGGACTATCAGACCAATTGTGTGATTGGATTGAAGAGTTCCTAGATAACAGAATGCAGCATGTCATTCTCAATGGAGATAAGTCTTCCGAAGTAAGAGTGATTTCAGATGTGCCACAGGGGAGTGTCGTAGGAGCGTTGCTATTCACAATATATATAAATGACCTTGTGGATAACGTCAGAAGCTCACTGAGGCTTTTTGCGGATGATGCTGTAGTATATCGAGAGGTTGTAACAATGGAAAATTGTACTGAAATGCAGGAGGATCTGCAATGAATTGATGCATAGTGGAGGGAATGGCAATTGAATCTCCATGTAGACAAGTGTAATGTGCTGTGAATACATAGAAAGAAAGATCCTTTATTATTTAGCTACAATACAGCAGGTCAGCAACTGGAAGCAGTTAATTCCATAAATTATCTGGGAGTACCGTATTTACCCGAATCTAAGCTACACTCGAATCTAAGCCGCACCTGAAAAATGAGACTCGAAATCAAGGAAAAAAAAAATTTCCCAAATCTAAGCCGCACCTGAAATTTGAGACTCGAAATTCAAGGGGAGAGAAAAGTTTTAGGCCACACCTCCAAATCGAAACAAAGTTGGTCCATTGCAATATGAGACACAATTTAGGCCGAATGAATGACGATACAGCTACACTAGTTTGGTTCGAGTCGTAAGCTTAGCAGTTAAGCTTTACCAGGTAGCCATTGCTATGAGTCAGGCGCTCCATCCATATTTATACGGGTACCCTTCCTTTTCCACGTGCTTCGTCTGGTTTGAATTGATTGCTTATTTTTCTTTGATCTGATAAGTGCTATTTGTTGTTACTTACACTGCTGCTTTCTTTGATAATGATCAACAAGAACCAAATAATAGACATGTTCTGAACGAGAGTTAGGCGAAAATTTTTCTCCGTTTGAAAATCGTTGCGGCCGCTTCTCCAGTACATCAAATTCTGCACACAAATTAGAGTCATCTTAGATTTAAAAATCTAGTCAGTCGTCGTGCTTCATTTCTGACTGTATCACTATTAGACGTAAGAATAATACGAATATAAACATGACACGATACGTATATTCTTCCACGTTTGCTGTTGTCTCACTCTAGTTTCGTAGTTTATTAGGCAGACAGGATTTAAATGAGATAGCAGCAAACATGAAAGAATACATGGCAAAACGTTTATATTTGCATTATTCTTATGGTGAAGAGAATACTGCATGTGATTCACAATTCATAAAGGTTCCTATTAGCAACCATCTCTTCTCACAGGTAGGAAAAAATTCAGAACGTAGAGTTGGCCATATTGACTAACATCCCAAACAGTCTTGCCAGTAGGATTTTCGTTGTTCATTGAAATGCTGCTACATTCGAAGATTTACAATACGGAATTTGTATTTACTTTGTTGGATAATGTAGGAAATGCAGTGGTTGAAACTCGGTGTGGAGAATAAAGCTCGTCTTCCACCCCGTGTTGTTTTTTTTTTTTTTTTTTTTTTTTTTTTTTTTACTGACACAGAAGTTTTGGTGCCAGTACTTATCATTGTACCTGCAAAGCATGCGTATGTAGCACTACATATATTCGACGGCAGAAGTTAGTTGTGGCGGCACCTACCAACATTTTGCAGAACTTCCGCAAACTCTGCACTCGATTCTAAGCCGCAGGCGGTTTTTTGGATTACAAAAGCCGGAAAAAAAGTGAGGCTTAGATTTGAGTAAATACGGTAGGCATTAGGAGTGATTTAAAATGGAATGCCCATATAAAATTAATCATCAGTAAAGCAGATACCAGACTGAGATTCATTGGAAGAATCCTAAGGAAATGCGGTCTGAAAACAAAGGAAGTAAGTTACAGTACACTTGTTCGCCCACTGCTTGAATACTGCTCACCGGTGTGGGATCCATACCAGATAGGGTTGATAGAAGAGATAGAGAAGATCCAACGGAGAGCAGCGCGCTTCGTTATAGGATCATTTAGTAATCACGAAAGCATTACGGAGATGACAGATAAACTCCAGTGAAAGACTCTGCAAGAGACACGCTCAGTAGCTCGGTATGGGCTTTTGTTGAAGTTTCAAGAACATACCTTCACCGAGGAGTCAAGCAGTATATTTCTCCCTTCTACATATATCTAGCAAAGAGACCATGAGGATAAAATCAGGGAGATTAGAGCCCACTCAGAGTCATAAAGACAATCTTTCTTTCCATGAACAATACATTACTAGAGTAGAAGGGAGAACCGATAGAGGTACTCAACGTACCCTCCGCCACACACCGTCAGGTGGCTTGCGGAGTATGGATGTAGATGTAGATGTAGATGTAGATATTAATTTTTAAATTTACTTTAAGGAAGTAAACTAGGGAGAAAGAAGGAAGAAAAACAAATATGTGGGAAAGAGACTACACTACACTACTAGCTACCTAAAAGTATACTATTCACAATATTTACGTTGACTACTACAACGAATAACTGTAATCAATTATAAGGTAGCAGGACTAAATGCTACAACTAAAGTGGGAAGAAATAAGTTTAATTTTCAGGAGGGAAACATTAATTGAAGTTGTAATGAAACCCTCATTATACTACCCAATGAATACAATGCTTAAAAGCTAAGCATTTATTGTCTGCAAATGCAATTTGTTGTAACACTAAGATGCCAACACATGAAAGACAAATATATAACTCTACTAGCCATAATTTCATCTGAATGAACTCAGTTTTATTCCATCAAAGGCAGGTCTACTTGTGAAACCAGTCATGTAATTTACAAGCTAAGCTGCATCCACTGTGCTGCATTCTATGTGGGCATGACAACCGACAAGCTGTCTGTCCTCAAGAATGGTCACTGAAAAACTGGGGCTGAGAAACAAGTGGATCACCCTGTTGCTGAGCACACAGCCCAACACCACATCCTTCATTTGCTTCATTTGAATGACTGCTGCACAGCCTGTGGCATATGGATCCTTCCCACAAACGCCAGCTTTTTTGAATTGTGCGTGTGGAAACTCTTCCTGCAGTATATCCTACGTTCCCGTAACCCTACTGGCCTTAACCTTTGTTAGTCATTGTCCTCAGCCATCCAGCCCCTTCCCTGCTCCCATTCCAGCACTACATAGCCCTCGTTACACGGATGCACTCAGTCCTTTTACTTCTCTCCTTTTTTGCTACATGCACCTCCAACCTCTTCCCTGCCCCCTGTCTTACCTCTTAACTGAACCTAGCTGTCCTACCCAGTCTCCACCTCATCACTGCACCCTCCCTAGCAGCACTTCACTGTCCCCCACCCCTACCCTGCTATCTGTTCTACTCCCCCACCCAGTTGCCACTCCCATCATGCACTGCTGCTGTTGCTTGCAGTGTGGCGTCAACAGCTTGATACTGCAGTCGTGTGTGTGTGTGTGTGTGTGTGTGTGTGTGTGTGTGTGTGTGTGTGTGTTATGCCCATCTGCAGCTCAGCATCTCCGCTATATGGTGAGTAGCAACTTTCATTTTCATAGTATTGTTACATTCCATCATGAATTTTTGCGTTGTTTGATTCAAAAATATTAAGAGCGGGATTAGGATCTGAAGCAAGAATTCTACACTCAGGGATCATTACTTCTCCGATTACTCTTCATATTATACAAGATTAATATCCCAAAAACTGTTAATTATGGCAGTACACTTACTCATGCAGATTACATAAACAGTGAATACAGTTCTACTATTCAAGGACAATTATGCAAAAAACTGGAAATAAAAGCCAGTGTGTAAATAAATAATGACATCCAAAGGTTTTCTTGAGTAAATTTGCCTAATAACATTGCCTAATAACATAACCTTATTTAAATTTCAGGATAAAACCAACATGCTAAATATATCAAAATTTGCACTGAAGAGTGCATAGCAGAAAACTCCGTACACAAAATTCCTTGGAATAATAATTGATGAAAATGTAAATTGAGATAGCATATAGGTTATATAAATGGAAAACTCTACTCAAACCTATAAGTCCTGCACAAAATCAGCTATGTAAAAGACACATATGGTATGAAATTGACATACTGAACCCTAATTCATTCTACAGTAAGTTATGGCACAATTTTGTGAGGAGTTACCTCCAAAACAAGTATTAATTCAGTATTCAAAATGTAGAAAAGAGCAACAATAATAATAGCTAATCTTAAATGAAGATAACCATGTAGACCAGCATTTAAATGCATTCAAGATACTAACACTATCAAGCATATAACTAAATGAACTCATGTGCTGAACAAAATTCAACTTGATCCTTAAGATACTGAGACGTAACACAAACATGACACAAGGGAACAGAACTACTTTTATGGCATGAGATCCAACACCATGAAATTTAAATCAAATCCATCCTAACAGGCCGAAAATCCCCACCAAAACACTCTCTTCAAAGTTGAGAGAGATAAACAATAAAAAACAGAAAAAACTCAAAATATTTTTGGTTAGAGATTGCTTCTTTAGTGCAGATCATGTTATGTGCATTGCAGTGTGAGACAAATTTCAGTTTAATACTGCCTAAAAATGAAATGTAACTTACATAACCATAATATATTTCCTTAAGAGAGAAAGAGAGAGAAAGAAACTCTCAAACCATACAGAAAAATGTGTACAAATGGCATAGATGATCCAAGCAAAATTATAATTCTATGTGATATTAGCCTGTAATATTTATGAATATGGCTGTAATTTTCTAAACACTAGGTATTAGTGAAATGTATACTTTTTCACACTTGCGATTCAAAGTTGACCTGATCCAAGATGTAAAGATATTAGCACTAAATCTTGATAAAAAGTAAAATTGGAAGGTACATTTACACTATACACAAACTAAATAGCTTAGCATTTGCATTGCCTATTTTGTCATGTGCCGTGGGCATAAACACCATAGATATAATCTATCATTGCTACTCCACGTCAGTTATTTGTTATGGCATAATCTTCTGGAGAAATTCAGCAAATGTTCTGAGGCTTATAGTACTACAAAAGAAAATAAAGTTTGCCAAACAACATATATCCTTTTGATCACTGCTATCCATACCCTTCCTTTACAGATATAGAGGTGCTGAGTTTATTGTATTAAAAACCAAGTCACACTTGGTACTTTCCATTTCCACAATAACTGCAGCATTCACCACAGAAAGAATTTTAAATTTCTCATTTGCTAGCATCCTCATAAATTTTAGAGAAGGCAACATACAAATGTCTTCTTAACCACCTGACTACAAATAATATATTGTCAAAACAAAGTCACAGGTAGAGGAAATATAAAAAATTGAAAGATGTAAGAGGGATGCTAGCAGTATGAGTTACTCACAAAAGAAACTGGCAGAATTGTAAAGAGATTGTGATGAACCAAGCTGGGATATTTTTACTTCCCCTCTTGTTTTGCCATCTGCCTACTTAAATTTTTTTTTTTTTCAATTTTAACTAATTACCATTAACATACGTGAGTGTTATTTGTATTTTCATGAAGGAGAAAGGTTGTTCCTCAGTTTTAACACCAGATATAATTTTGTGCTTAGTTTTATGTATGTGATTGATTTTCTAATTTATTTTGACTATGCCTAGTTAGTATCTTTTGTTACAGGCTGAAATCAGTGATTGTTTCATAACTTAAATTCTATTGTTGACATATAAACAAATATAAATTTTGTGATAACTATAAACATTTGGGGGAACAACTAATAGTATTCTTAAAGGATCTATCAGGCTCTAGTTGGAAACATGTTAGCAAAACCAGCCCTAAATTAATTCCAAAGTAATTAACAGTTTTGTCAAAAGTATTGTTTGCATAACAATATTTGTTAATTTCATGATTTAAACAAATAATTTGGCTTAACCCTTGCAGTAGAAGAGACTGTTAAAAAGATGGAATTTTTTGATGTATTCAGTTAATGTAATGAGTTAAGTTTTAATTGTAATTTCTGTATATTAAAAATTGAACAATGTTTAGTTTCAGCACCTATTATTGTGAGGATATATAAGGGCCCAATTTCTGGTCCCTGAGACAGTCAGTCCATCTCCGAGTTTCAGACGAGGAACCTGTGTTGGTTAGAACAACAACAATGCATCAACTTAACTGTGAAATAAATGTAACACAATTAGGCCGCATGTTAAAACAATGATAGTGTCTGTTCCATACGTACATGATTATTCCGAAAGAGCTGTGGGCTATGTGGTTATGTTTTTTTTTACTGTTTGTAGATGTTCAATAGTAAACTATTGTAGCTGTATGGGGATGTTTCCCTGCAACCTATTAATGAGGCTTATTGAAAGTTAAACATTAGTCCACTGGCCATTTAACTGTGTAATACATGGAGGGGTGGGGGGGGGGGGCTTTGTGAAAAGTGAAAGTGAAGACTGTGAAACGCAAATGTGCACCTGTTGGCTACACCATTTAAAGTAGACAGTACTGCGCTCCCACCCCTTATTTTTTCAGCCAGTACATCAACACCGAGGATGATCAATGAAGAAAAAAAAGCAGAGAATGTTGTCACAAGATACCAGATACAAGATACAAGATGATGACGTGAAACTCCAAGCCGGCCTGACTCACTGGCTGAAGTCTCAGATGGCAGAATTTTACAATGAAGGCCTCTCAAAGCTTGTCCACTGCTATGATAAGTGCTTCAATATGTTTGGTGATTATGTGGAAAAGTTGTTTGTCAGTCGCTCTTTTAGATGTATATAATAAAATATATTTCTTGTACTTTCAAATCATTTCCCACTTCCTGAAAGCCCTCGTGATTGTCCATTTTTTTTGAAATATTAGGTTCTCGAATAGAATTGGGGAGAAGAGGAGTTTGTGGCACAACTTCGCAAGAAGAAGGGGCCGGTTGGTAGGACATGTCCTGAGGCATCAAGGGATCACAAATTTAGCATTGGAGGGGAGTGTGGAGGGTCAAAATCGTAGAGGGAGACCAAGAGACGAATACACTAAGCAGATTCGGAAGGATGTAGGTTGCAGTAGGTACTGGGAGATGAAGAAGCTTGCACAGGATAGAGTAGCATGGAGAGCTGCATCAAACCAGTCTCAGGACTGAAGACAACAACAACAACATGTCTTGTACAGTCCATAAATACTAAAACTGAGTTCATTCAGATGAAATTATGGCTAGTAAAGTTATATATTTGTCTTTCATGTGTTGGCATCTTAGTGTTACAACAAATTGCATTTGCAGACAATAAATGCTTAGCTTTTAAGCATTGTATCCTTTGGATAGTATAATGAGGGTTTCATCACAACTTCAAAAATGTTTCCCTCCTGAAAATTAAACTTATTTCTCCCCACTTTAGTTGTAGCTTTTAGTCCTGCTACCTTGTAATTGAATGTAGTTATTCGTTGTAGTAGTCAATGTAAATATTGTGAATAGTATACTTTTAGGTAGCTAGTAGTGTAGTCTAGTCTTTCCTACATATTTTTTTCTTCCTTCTTTCTCCCTAGTTTACTTCCTTAAAGTAAGTTTAAAAATTAATATCTACATCTACATCTAGATCCATACTCCGCAAGCCACCTGACGGTGTGTGGCGGAGGGTACCTGTAGTACCTCTATCTGTTCTCCCTTCTACTCTAGTAATGTATTGTTCGTGGAAAGAAAGATTGTCAGTATGCCTCTGTGTGGGCTCTAATCTCCCTGATTTTATCCTCATGGTCTCTTTGCGAGATATATGTAGAAGGGAGAAATATACTGCTTGACTCCTCGGTGAAGGTGAAGGGATGTTCATGTGCTCTACAAGGTAAGCTGCAACCACTGTGCTGCATTCTATGTAGGCATGATAACCAACAAGCTGTCTGTCTGCATGAATGGCCACAAGCAAACTGTGGCCAAGAAGCAAGTGGACCACCCTGTTGCTGAGCATGACTTCCTTCATTTAAATAACTGCTTCACAGCCTGTGCCATATGGATCCCTCACACCAACATCAGCTTTTCAGACTTGTGCAAGTGGGAACTCTCCCTGCACTATACCCTATGTTCACATAACCCTCCTGGCCTCAGTCTTTGTGAAGTTATTTTTCTCACCCATCCAGCCCCTTCCCTATTCCCATTCCAGCACCACACAGCCCTCATCCCACTGATGCACTCGGTCACTTTACTTCTCTCCTTTTTCACTACATGCCCTCCCACCTCTCCCCTGCCCACTGTCTAATCTCCCGACTGCAATAATCTGCCCTACCCAGTCTCCACCAAATCCTTGGGCACTCCCCAGCAGCACTTCACTATCCCCCACCCCTACCCTGCTATCCCTCCCCCTTCCCGCCCCAGTCTCCTCCTTACCCCCACTCAGTAGCCTCTCCCATCACACACTGCTGCTGTTGCTTGCAGTATGTGTCAGCTGCCAGAGGCTGAGTCATGTGTGTATGAGTTGTGTTTGCATATATATTTGTGTGTGTGTGTGTGTGTGTGTGTGTGTGTCAACTATTTTTGATAAAGGTCTTAATATTTTTTTTAATTTATGTATACTGGTTCCTGTTTTTTCAGATATTATAAGATCCAGTCTCCTTGCTTCCTTCTTATACCACATATACCTTGCTTTTATATTAATGGTTTATGGCCCACACAGTAAAAACTATTCACTGGATCTTTGAATACTCTTACACATTTACTTTTAGATCACTTTTAGAATCTAAGTTGTTTGTGCTTTTCTCTATGACACATTTATTCTTCTGGTAGTCAAACTGGCTTTTACTGATTGCCCCACATTCATCAGAAATGTAACAAGTTTCCACATGTTTAAGTTCTTTCTTGAAGACAGTTTAAGGACTGTAACTGTCTAACATTTCCTAATCATTTGTTAACAACAGAAACAGAAATTTATTGCTTGGGTTGCATCAGATCATAATTGAACCAGCTTTTTTAACAATTTTTGGAAGACAGATATTGCACTCTCAGGTTCCCGGAGTCTAATAGTCTAATGTTCTGGCTTTTTACTTTTTTTTCCTCTTTATTATAGCAAGCCACAACAGCTTTGATCTTGTATGTTGTGTTTTAACGCAGTAATCATTAGAATTCTTATTGATCATTTTAGAAATATAGAGATGTGTTTATATTATTCTCATACATTTTGTAATAATTAAGAAATTTTGGTGATGAATTTTGCCTGAATGTTTTGTGAGGCAAACTCTTTCTCTATGAACATATTAGTATCCCTGTTATGACCCAGCTATTTTTATTTTTTACATTTCTCATGGCTGTTCTCTAGTACTGGAAAGCATATAATAAAATGTTAGATAAAAGTATCAACAATTTTTTACTCTTCTGTTTTGTAATTCCACATGTCTTTCTAAATAAATGACCAAAAACTAACGGAAAAGTTGAACATGAGTAATATAAAGGAGAATTGTCAATATCTTGATCACAAGAAAACAAAGTCTCAAATAAATCTAACATGACAAAAGATTCACAATTAACATTCAGTTGTGTAGTAATGCCAATGAGCTGAAATGTGTGGACAGAAAAAATTCAAAAAGAAAAAGAAAAAATAAAGATAGAAGCTGTGACAGATAATAAGGTCATATTTTTATTGCCTTAAGTTAATTTGTTGTTTCACATAAATGATATGCAATTTTTTTCATAATCTGACAAGTCCGGTTAGTGAGAATTAACTCCATTATGGTCTTACCTTCCAGTGCAGAAACAAAAGAGAATTCTGGATATGTATAAACAAGAATTCTTGGCTTGTAGCACTTTTCAGCAAAGGCAAATATTGATGTTCCCCTGTGACCTGCCATGCATTTGACTCCATCACCAGACTCTTTGCTGAATGCTTCAAAAATATTTACTACATCTGAACTTATTTCATAAAAGAGTATATAATTACTTCCTCCAAAAGCAACGGTATCTTTCCCAACAAAGTCAAGCTGTGAAACTTTTCCAAACTTCACCCATCTGAAAAACAGCATTATACGGTTTTGTTAAAACATTCTCACACATATGAAAATTATTTTTAAAATCTGATGTATGAAATACAAGAAATTAGTGAAATATAGAATGTAGTTTATCAAAAACCAAGTGCTACTTGAAATAAAAATGTTTTCAATATATTTAAAAGAAACAAATTGCTGAATTTGTCACACTGTGGCATCATAATGGTATGATTCTTATTGTACATGTTGTCTATTTTTTACATGTGGTCACATCATTTTTTGTGACTAGATAAAGTTTTATTAAGACCAAAAATGTTTGCTTTAGTTAAAAAAATGAACATCAGGCAGTTTTTTCCCCCTCTCTCCTTGCATTATTTCCATGTGTTCTCCTACACATAGATGCCTGTTTTGCAACACACTAAGCTGTACCAGCCAAGGTTCTGAAGAAATACAAGAGTGTATGAGTCAGTACTATTTATCTTAGAAGAAACATTTAAGAAAGGAAAACATAGCTTTATGCCATTTGCAGAGTTCCATAATGTTTTTGGCTATGTTGACTGGAAGACACTCATTGAAATTCTGAAGGAAGCAGTGGTAAAATACAGGGAACAAAATGTTATCTATGACTTGTGCAGAAACGGGAGCGCAGTTGAAAGAGTCAAAGGTGATACTATTAACAGATAAATAAAGACAATCACTGAATGAGCAAAGTGTGTAATATCATCTGTGTTATTGTCTTTGTCATCTAACATTTTGGGTTACTGTCCACACAGTTGCGTGTCTGTATTGTCATGTTTCATGTACCTGTGAGTGGGAAATAATAAATTGAGATATTTCTCTATTAGTAAGTACATACTGTTCTTATTGCGGATCAATGTTTCCCCACTGGTAATGATCTTGAAGTACTCTTGAGAGTCCGGGGGGGGGGGGGGGGGGGGTTACTAAGGCTTCGGCATGGGTGGTCCGCGGAAGAGGGACCACGGTCAGCTCGACAGCGTCGTCTGGGAACAGCGTAGGTAGATGTCGTGAAGGAAGGTTCGGCCACTAAACCTGGAAGTCGTTGAAGCGCGCCGGGCATCGTACTGGGCATGCTGGTAGTGCGGCAACAGGTAAGCCAGCGGTTTGCGGGTGGAACGGAGCAATGACGATGATGTCTCCGGTTGGCGTGGCGAACGCACAAAGCATGTCCACATCGACGTCGGGCGAGAGGAGAACACATTTCACCAGGTGTCAGGGAATGGCAGAGGTTGTGTCTTGAGCACTGGATGAAGGGAAACACACAACGAACAGTGTATAATTGTGTAGTATTATTGAGATGTCGTGGATTATGTTTGGGGGGACAGGCAGGAACACCTCAAGTGAGGGCACGTTCAAGATGGGGTGGGCATGAGAAACCTCGACAGGGTGAGGCAGGTGATGGTGGAGAGGTCGAAGGGACTGGCAAAGGGCCCGTCAGCGAGGGCGTGATCATTGGTAAGCTCGTAAGGAGCATGTGGTCACTCGACGGAGTGCGTGAGACTGGAGTAGAGGGCGAGGTCGGAGGAGAGCTCAACAATTGGAGCTGGAAGTCACTTGATTGAGTGTGTGAGTTTGACATGGAGGGAGTGGTCAGAGCGTCGTGAGCCACGACAGTGAGTGGCGTGGTCGTGGCCTGAAGGGGGGGTAGTAAAAGGCTCGACGAGAGCAGGCTTAAGTCTGTTGAAAGAGACTGTAACAGCCGAATCTTTCATCTGGATGTCATAGGTGTTGGCTGAGCGCTGGAGAACTCGGTATGGGCCAGTATATGGAGGTTGGAGGGGAGCACAGACAGTGTCATCTCTGAGTATGACGTACTTACAATTGTCCAGAGATTTCAGGACGTGAACCTTAGGGCGGGAATGGCTGGCAGGCCGAGGGATATGGAAGTTGATGAAGTGGCGTCTGACGCGGTCCATGAAGGAAGGTAAGTCAGACTGAGGGAGAGAACTGGAAGGACTCACAAGTTTGCCAGGGAGAACAATGTTCTGGCCGTATACGAACTCAGCTATTGTGCCTTTGAGGTCTTCCTTATAGATCGCACGAATGCCGAGTAGCACAAAGGGAACGGCCTTCATCCATAGAGAGTCGTGGCATCGAAGAGCCACCTTGAAAGTGCGGTGCCAGCACTCGACTAGCCTGTTACTTTGCGGGTGATATGCTGTGGTATGGATGCGCCGGATGCCGCAAATGTTACAAATTTCGTTGAACAGGGCTGATTCAAATTGTCTGCCCCGGTCAGTCGTGATGATAGCTGGACATCTGAAACATGATACCCACGGCTTGACAAAAGCTCGACCAACAATTTCTGCCATAATATTGGGGAGGGCGACAGCCTCGACCCAGCGAATTATTCAGTCGATAGATGAGAGAACATAATGAAAGCCGTTAGAGTGGGGGAGAGGACTGATGATGTCAATATAAATATGCTGGAAATGCCCAGGAGGGATCGAAAAGGTGCCGTGGTGGGGTGAAGTGTGCTTGTGTACTTTGCAACACAGGCACGCAACGTAGGAGCGTTTCCATTGCTGGCAGTCCTTGTTGGCATTTCTCCACACAAAGCACTCCACTACGAGGCGGGCGGACGCATGAACACTGGGGTGGGCTAAATTTGCAATGCGTTGAAGACAGCTCTACGGAGCTTGGTTGGGATGAGGGGGCATAACGTGCCTGTACTGTCGTCACACCAGATCTCACCAGAAATGCCAGGGAAGGTGGTGCAGACGAAGTGTAGTGAAGAAGTAGAGTCTGAAATCAAGTTTTGTGTTTCCTCATCGGCGGATTGAAGGTAGGCAGTTCAGAGAGGTCTAACAGCGAATGGGCGGTGTTGACTCGCGAAAGGAAATCAGCAACTATATTGTCAGCACCCTTTATGTGTCTGACATCGGTGGTGAACTGAGATATGAAGTCCATGTATCTGAAGCGTTGAGGACGCGGGTCAGCTGGCGGGTTTGTAATGGCCGCAGCCAGGGGTTTGTGGTCCATTAAAACATAGAGAGGGAATCCCTCAACGTCAGTCTTAAAATGTTTGATCACTTCGTAGACCGTGAGCAACTCCCTATCAAACGCAGAATATTTCCGTAGTGCATTGGTGAGCTTGCGTGAGAAGAATTGCAGAGGTGAAGTTTGGCCGTCAATTGTCTGGCTAAGGACAACTCCAATGGGAGTAGCACTCGCATCTGTGGTGATCAAAAGCTGCGCATTGGGATGAGGATGCGCGATGGTGCAGGCCTCGGCAAGAAGATTTTTGAGGGCAGTGAAAGAGTCAGTCATAACAGGGGTCCATGGAACGGGCCGAGATCCAGAAGTGTTGGTGCCTGCCAAGGCATTCATCAGTGGATCCTGAATCTCCGCAGCCCGAGGTAGATGTCGGCGATAATAATTAACCGTCCCCAGAAAGCGCCATAGCTCTTTGAATGATGAAGGTCTGGGTAGGTTTAGTATTGTTTGTACTTTCTCAGGGGGCGGTGAAATGCTGTCAGCAGAGACCCGAAAACCATGAAAAGTGACGGCGGGTTGATGTAGCTGCAATTTGTCCTGGTTGGTCTCAATGCCTGCTGCCGCGAGAGTGTTCATAACAGTTTGCACATGTTGAATGTTGTCCTCGGCGGAGGAGCTGAACACAAGAATGTCATCAAGATATGCAAAGCAGAGTTTTAGGTCGAATAGCACTTTGTTGATGAAGCGTTGCCAGGTCTGGGTTGCGTTTTTCAGACCAAAGGGCATGAATCGAAACTGAAATACCCCAATCGGGGTGGTGATTGCTGTCTTCTCGATGTCTTCAGGTGCCATGGGGATCTGGTGGTAGGCCCGCATGCAATCAATGACAGAGAACGTGGTTGCACCTGTGAGGGAACTGGTAAAGTCGGCAATGTTGGGTATGGGGTAGGTGTCCATAATTGTTCGGGTGTTTAGTCGATGGTAGTGTCCACACATGCACCAGGGTCCGTTTTTCTTGGGTGTCATAAGTGTGGGCATAGACCAGCTGCTGGTAGAGCTTAGTAGTTCAGAAATCTGATTTTTAAGGTCAGAGAGGCACTTGGGACAAAGTTGACGTGGTTTACTGGAGATCGGGGGGACCTGGCGTGAGGCAAAGCTTGTGAACCATGCCGTTGGTGACGACAGAAATTTTGCCGGTGGCATGGGAGGCGGTTTGTTTACAATGTGTGGCGCGCAGGGCAGGCGAGGTGTGGTCGTGGTGTTCGGAGCCACTCAGCGGATCCGACGGGAGCCAAGGCAGCGAAGTGTAACGGGAGTCAACATGACAAGATGGCTGCCGGCCCAAAGCAGTGGCACCGTGGTCGGGTGAGCTCGGTAGAGCTCGTGACCCGTTAGTGAGTCCATTGTCCAAGGGCGCAGCCTGTGGCAGCATGGTCGCGAGCGAAACGCTTGGCACGAGTACACTGTTTGTGTTGTCAGTGGCAGTTGCACACCTGCGCGCAGGAGCCAAAGTTGTGTAGTTTGAGGTGCTGTCCGCGAGGGGCGGGGTAGGAGCCGTCAGTTCGGGAACACGTGACGATCATTGCGCATGCACACTTGTGTCCAGCCGAGTGTCTAACACTGCCGAGTTAGAAGGGTGTGGCCCTGCAGAACTGCCAGTACACGTTATTGCAGTCTTGATAGCACAGTTGTGAGGGGTAGTGGGAGGTAAACACACAGAGGCTCGATTGCTGGGATTGCAAGCAGATTCGGCGCACTTACCGACCTTGCTTTGTCCTTGCTGTAGTGTCTGTAATTCCTTTGCTGCATCAGAGAGCTGGAGCTGTGTTTCGTGGAGCCGGAGGGAGAGCTCGAAGTTTTCCTTGTGTAGGCAAGTGATGTGTTCAAGCTCGACAAGGCACTTGTGTGTGGTTTCTTGTAACGTCGTCGACAGAGACAAGCATGTACGGATGAGATGAGCCCGGACCGATGTGTCATGGAGGGTCTGCTCGACGGAGCACAGGGGAAGTGAGTCTTGGATGGATGATGAAACATGGTGTTTCGCACTAGGTCCAGTGAAAGTTTGTGGTGTCGCAAGAAGTCAATGCCTAGTATAGGTCCATCAATTTCGCACACTAAAAAAGTCCATTCCAGTTTGCAGATTGCAGAGAGTGAGACGATGTGGGAAGTTGAACCCAAACATTGTAGTTTAGTTGAATTCACAGCTTGCAGTGAAGTATGATGAGGGCGGATGTTCGACGACGCTAAGGACGTAGGCAGCAGCAAAACATCGGCACCTGTGTCCACTGGGAAATGGTGTCCCGACGAAATGTCTTTAATATAAAGTCATCCGCAATTATCCGGTCGTTCCCAGACAGAATGGAGCACTGGGGGGTGCCTGTCATGTTGTGCTCAGGAGGCGGCACCTGGACCTACCTGCGATTGGCGTTTGGGAAGTAGTAGGGTGGTCTGCTAACCAAACCGTGTGTGGAAGTAACAGTACGGGTAGTGCGATTGCATTTCCTGCGGAAGGTTCATTGCCAGTAGTGGTGGCCGAGGTTCGGTGGCTGCAGCAGGTTCGGTTTCAGGTAGGGGCATGACCGTGGGTGGAGCCGGTGATGTCCTAGTTGCTAATTTACTGCTTCCCGGAGCGAGTCGAACAGTCGGCACAGTATGGCCCCAGCTGCATCCGGACGCAGGGCGATGAGCCTGAACCTGAGACTTGCCAGGTAGGCAGTGGCTGGCGAAATGGAGCAGTGATGCATCATGTACCTTGTCAGCAACTGTCATTCTTTGCTCGACAGGTTCAGGAGACCTTTGAGCCAGAGCAAAGCGGATATGAGGAGATAGTTTACCTGACCAGATGGCGAGGAGAACTGTGTCAGAGAGTAGATTGGCGCTGACCAGGGCATGTAGCCATCTCCAGAGCTGGGAAGGTTTGTTGTTGCCTAGTTGCTCAATGTGGAGCACTTGCCATATTGCTGTCTCAGTTGAGCATGCAAGCCGACATAGAACTGTCTTTTTGGCTAGAGTGTACCAGGTAGATGAGTGCGGGGCGTCGACCAGATCAGCAATCAAGTCCTCCTGGTCATGCAGGTGGGTGATGAGGTACAGAAACCTGGTTGACTTGTTGAGTTTGTAATGGTCGAACACTTCATCCACAAATTTGATCCATGTTGTTGCTCTGTTGGAATTAAATGGCGGCAGTGTCGGTAAGTGTTGTAGAATGTTTGGAAGAACAGATTGAGTTGAGTTCATCGGGGCACTGCCTGAATCGAGCTGTTGTTGCTGTAGTATTCCAGGAGAGTGTGCCTCCAGGGGATGTGGCAACGACGGCTGTTCGGGTGGCAGCGTGAAGGTGACACGTTGTGGTTGAGCGCAATCTGTCACGACGCGGAAGGCCGGTGCGGGTGAGACACCATAATGTGTCGATTTGGGTTTCAGAAGCTCAACACATTGCAAGTGTGTTTGGATTGATGCATGGCAGAAGACCAACGCAGATGAGGCACCGAGATGTGCCAAGAACAGTAGCGGAAGCTCAACTGGAGCTGGTGCGGGGGCGAAATGTGAGAAAAAGTTCAAAGTTTGAGAACGCGTGCTAGCTGCGGAAAGCTCAACGTATGATCAGAGCCGGGGCCACCTGTGTTGCAGGGAGGCTGCGGAGGTGCGGGCTGTCCAGAAGCACAGTGTGGGAAATGATGTCGAACGTGGAACGGAATGTGTGAATGTTCACTGTTCATAGTAACTCCACTCAAAACAGTGTGCGGATAAAGTGAATGTTGTGGCACAAAACACTGAGGCGTAGCAGTGGAACGGAGGTGGAGGTCAGGAACAGATAACAAGTTATTGTTCCTGTTGCAGGCCAAGGTATCAAAGTAGGAAGGCATCTGCTGATGCTGAACCGAGGCAGGCGCTGGCATGGTTGGATGCTGCGGAGGTTGACCTGTGAATGAAGCAGTTCTGGCCACGTGGCAGGTATCCATGTGGTACTGCACGGATTTCGGCGTGGCAAACCATTGTCCTGGCAGTAGTAGGCTGTCCGACGAAGCATTTGCAGAAATTGACATTGGTCCCGCACTGCACGGAGATCCATAAGAGGTAACTGCACAGTCGATGAGGGAGGGCACATGTGGCGGGAACAAAGGCGTTTGATAGCTGGAGTCATGTATGCTCCAAACCTCACTTATTGTTGCAGGCTCGAAAACGTCCAGCAAAATCGGCGTAATCATCGAGTGAGAGGCATTGTGTTGCAGTCCTGGCAGATGAACATCGCTCGCAACACAATGCATGTCGATCACAAAATCGGGCGTTAGATGCTGGGCCAAAGTCATTGTTCGAATGCTGTGCCGATGTAATACACATGAAAATAACTGACGCAGAGGTCGCGGACACAGTAAAACGACGAAAACGGAAGACGTTACAACTCAGGGTCACCAGTGAGGTGGAAGTTAGGGTTGGTTACACCAAACAACACCATTTTAAGAGTAGTTCATTTATTCACCTAAACACATCAAAGGCTCACAAAGAACTGACATGGCGGAACAGACCGAAGACAATGCACAGAGCCCAGAGACGATGCTCGGAGTCTAGAGACAAATGTATATCGATGCTGGTGTGAACGTCATCAGTGCCACAATCTCATAGAAAGCTTTGAACCATGAGAAGCTTATCAAGTGTTAAATTAAAATGCTGGTTACAATAGATACCATCTAGTCAGGACATTTACTGAAAAATTTGGATGGAATGGCTACAAATCCTGTTCCTCAAATGCTTCCCATCAATGGACATTCAAACTTTTGTGTAATATTCAGCCCACCAATATTTTACTGGTTAGGAGCTTCTCATCTTAAATGCCACACAGCAAATCACAATTCTGCAGTACATGCCACAACAGCCAGATCTGTGGTTCAAAATGCTGGAAATTTTGTTTACTGCCTATGGCATGTGTGATGACAACTTACAGTTTGTATTCACCATTGGTGCCTTGGGTGATCAGACTATTCCACTAACGTCACACATCATTTGAAACATACCCTTTGTGTCCAAATATGAACACATCAAAGACCATGTGGTTCATCATGTTTGGAAATCAAGAGACCAACGTACTTAACAAGTGTTAAAAGGCAAGGTTATTGGTGACAGATCTTCTTCAGAATTTTGGCATCACCTTCAGACTTTGGTTACAGAAAATGAAGTTTCAGATGCAACACTATGGCATGTCTGGTTTAACCATCTGCCACTCACAATTCAAAGTCCTATGAGTTCTATTAACTATGATAGTTTGGCCTTGCAATTAGATATTGCTGCAATGTTTACAATCAAAACAGAAGTTTAGGTGTGGCTTCCCTAACCAGTAATGGTGTCACTAAGTTAGTTTGACTGGATGCAAGTAGAGGGCACCAGCATCCACTAGCAGACCAGAGCCTATGACTGTATTGGGCACTATGCATTGAAGTTTGAATAGTTTGCCTCAAGATAAAATATAAAAAAACAATGCAGGCAGGTATTGCGGTGAAATTTAAAATATTGAATCACTCACACTGATTTATAATTTGAACAAGTGGTTTATTTTTCTTCAATGTATTCACTAAATACTTTAATGCAGTCTGAGGGGCTTTTACATAAGGGCGGCCTTTAACAACTGATGCTACAACACTTCATATAAAATTCATATGTCACAATCACGTACTCAACAGTCTGTTCACAATTAACAAAATTCACTCTTGTCTGCTGTCCTAAGCCACTATATTGCACTCCACATGATCGCTTTCGAACAAGGCTACCAACCCACTGCTACCCCCAGATACGCGGCACGTCCGACTCTTAGCGTCACTCACAACCAACTCCAGTCATCAGTCATCAAAAATGGCCGTCCTATGCACCCTCGAAATGACTTCCTAACTCAAAACAATGTTTGACAAAAAGAATTACGAATATACTAAAACTAATAAAACTAATAAAATTTCTGGGCAATAACAATTTAAGGTCTAGATTTCTGTATCTGCCACAATTTATCACAAATAATGTTCTTGTGGTGTGATATTGCTTTTCCCAGATTTTTGATGCTTAACATAAATAAACAAATAGAAATATATACTTAATTACTCCTCTACCTCTTTAAACTTTAGAATGCTGCCGCTAGTTTTGTCTCTTTAAATTTATTTATTACCAAAAACACAGTTTCTCTCAGTCGAATCCCTCCGACCTAGCATTCAAAAATGGTACAGATTAAGTTAAATTGGCTATGATTGCTTGATGCAGTCCTACTAGCCGCATCTGTAGACACTTTGTTTATATTAATCAGCCAGAGCATTGCCGAGATAATAGCTTTTGAACTTTAATGTTGTTGTTGTTGTTGTGGTCTTCAGTCCTGAGACTGGGTTGATGCAGCTCCCCATGCTACTCTATCCTGTGCAAGCTTCTTCATCTCCCAGTACTTACTGCAACCTACATCCTTCTGAATCTGCTTAGTGTATTCATTCTTGATCACCCTCTACAATTTTTACCCTCCATGCTGCCCTCCAATACTAAATTGGTAATCCATTGACGCCTCAAAACGTGTCCTACCAACCGATCCCTTCTTCTAGTCAAGTTGTGCCACAAACTCCTCTTCTCCCCAATTCTATTCAATACAGTCTCATTAGTTATGTGGTCTACCTATCTAATCTTCAGCATTCTTCTATAGCACCACATTTCGAAAGCTTCTATTCTCTTCTTGTCCAAACTATTTATCGACCATGTTTCACTTCCACACATGGCTACACTCCATACAAATACTTTCAGAAACGACTTCCTGACACATAAATCTATACTAAATCTTAACAAATTCCTCTTCTTCAGAAACACTTTCCTTGCCATTGCCAGTCTACATTTTATATCCTCTCTACTTTGGCCATCATCAGTTATTTTGCTCCCCAAATAGCAAAACTGCTTTACTACTTTAAGTGCCTCATTTCCTAAACTAATTCCCTCAGCATCAACCGACTTATACTCATTTTGCTTTTGTTGATGTTCATCTTATATCCTCCTTTCAAGACACTATCCATTCCGTTCAACTGCTCTTCCAAGTCCTTTGCTGTCTGTGACAGAATTACAATGTCATTGGCGAACCTCAAAGTTTTTATTTCTTCTCCATGGATTTTAATACCTACTCCGAATTTTTCTTTTGTTTCCTTCACTGCTTGCTCAATATACAGATTGAATAACATCCAGGATAGGCTACAACCCTGTCTCACTCCCTTTCCAACCACTGCTTCCCTTTCATGTCCCTCGACTCTTATAACTGCTATCTGGTTTCGGTACAAATTGTAAAGAGCCTTTCGCTCCCTGTATTTTACTCCTGCCACCTTTAGAATTTGAAAGAGAGTATTGAAGTCAACATTGTCAAAAGCTTTCTCTAAGTCTACAAATGCTAGAAATGTAGGTGTGCCTTTCCTTAATCTAGCTTCTAAGATAAGTCGTAGGGGCAGTATTGCCTCACGTGTTCCAATATTTCTACGGAATCCAAACTGATCTTCTCTGAGGTCAGCTTCTACTAGTTTTTCCATTCGTCTATAAAGAAT
The DNA here is from genome assembly GCF_023864275.1 of Schistocerca cancellata. Lineage (NCBI taxonomy): Eukaryota > Metazoa > Arthropoda > Insecta > Orthoptera > Acrididae > Schistocerca > Schistocerca cancellata. Next base: position 731,833,061 of record NC_064626.1, read on the forward strand.
TTGTGTTAGTATTTTGCAGCCGTGACTTATTAAACTGATAGTACAGTAATTTTCACATCTGTCAACACCTGCTTTCTTTAGGATTGGAATTATTATATTCTTCTTGAAATCTGAGGGTATTTTGCCCATCTCATACATCTTGCTCACCAGATGGTAGAGTTTTGTCATGACTGGCTCTCCCAAGGCTGTCAGTAGTTCTAATGGAATGTTGTCTACTCTGGGAGCCTTGTTTTGATTCAGGTCTTTCAGTGCTCTGTCAAACTCTCCACGCAGTATCATATCTCCCATTTCAACTTCATCTACATCCTCCTCCATTTTCATAATATTGTCCTCAAGTACATCACCCTTGTATAGACCCTCTATATACTCCTTCCACCTTTCTGCTTTCCCTTCTTTGCTTAGAACTGGGTTTCCATCTGGGTTTGATATTCATACAGGTGGTTCTCTTTTCTCCAAAGGTCTCTTTAATTTTCCTGTAGGAAGTATCTATCTTACCCCTAGTGCGATAAGCCTCTACATCCTTACATTTGTTCTCTAGCCATCCCTGATTAGCCATTTTGCACTTCCTGTCAATTTCATTTTTGAGACATTTGTATTGCTTTTTGCCTCCTTCCTTTACTGCATTTTTATATTTTCTCCTTTCATCAATTAAATTCAATATTTCTTCTGTTACCCAAGGATTTCTACTAGCCCTCGTCTTTTTACCTACTTGATCCTCTGCTGCCTTCACTACTTCACTACCTCAAAGCTACCCATTCTTCTTCTACTGTATTTCTTTCCCCCATTCCTGTCAGTTGTTCCCTTGTGCTCTCCCTGAAACTATGTACAACCTCTGGTTTAGTCAGTTTATCCAGGTCCCATCTCCTTAAATTCCCACCTTTTTGTAGTTTCTTCAGTTTTAATCTACAGTTCATAACCAATAGATTTTGGTCAGAGTCCACATCTGCCCCTGGAAATGTCTTACAATTTAAAACCTGGTTCCTAAATCTCTGTCTTACCATTATATAATCTATCTGAAACCTGTCAGTATCTCCAGGCTTCTTCCATGTATATAGCCTTCTTTTATGAGTAGTAGTAGAGTAGTAGAGAAGGTCTTCAGCGCCCGTTCAGTATCATAGTGAGACAGGTGTTAAGAAAAAATGCAGAACATTTACATATAACGGAACAGATAACAAGGGGAACAATCATTGAAAAATATGTGCTCACCCACACCGAAGCGTGGGATGAAGCAGGGTGTCAGCAGTAAAACGTGGACAACACAGGAAGAAGAAGGTAGAGGGTGCTAAAACAAAGTAGCAGATGGAAGTGGCTGGCTGACCGCAAGGAAAAAAAGGGAGGAGTCAGCCACTCTGCAAGACACTAAAACCTCCAGCCTAAAAGTTTAGGCCAGAGTCCAGACACATCAGAAAACTTAAAAACCCTAGACACACACGTGTCATCGTTAGCTAAAACATAGGGCAGATCCCCATCAACTTGTGCTTCTGCCCTTGCATCACGGTATAAAATGCAGTCTCTTAAAATGTGCCGGACAGAGATGTGCACACCACAAGCACCACAAAACGGAGAATCCTCCCGCCGTAATAAATAGCTATGCGTCAGAGGACAGTGCCTGATCCGAAGACATGTGAGGGCCACATCTTTCCGCCTGAGCAGCCGGCAGGAGGAACGCCACGGCCGAGTGGTTGACTTTACCGACCGCAGTTTATTGGCCGTCACCGCCAGCCATTCATCCTCCCACAACTCCATGCACTTCCTGTGGAGTGCAGCGATGACTGACTGCAAGGGGATAGGACACTGGACCACATCCTGCTCTCTGCAGGCCTCCTTGGCAGCCCGATCAGCCTGTTCATTGCCCAATATGCCGACATGACCAGGCACCCATCAGAATGATACCTCTTTACCCTGCCATTGGAGCAAGTACAGTTGGTCATGTATCAGCTGGACCATCTCCTCAGTTGGGTATAGGTTCTGCAGTGATTGTAAGGCACTAAGAGAATCGGAGCAGAGAAGAAATCGATCGCCCCGAACACGATGCATCTGCTCCAGTGCCTTTAGGATCACGTGGAGCTCCGCTGCGAAAACCGTATATTCAGCAGGGAGGCGAATCCGGGTAACACGATCAGGGAACACCACAGAACAGCCAAGGAAAGTCTCCTGTTGGGAGCCATCAGTATAAACGACAGTGAAACCATGATGCACATCTAAAATGTGAAAAAACAGAGATTGAAACATAAAATCTGGTGTGCCATCTTTTTTAAATTTAGTTAAATCTAAAATAAGTTTGGGTCTCTGGAGGAGCCAAGGTGGAGACCTGCTCCAACCGCGATGTAAAACACGAAGACCAGCCATAGACATCGCACCGAGGCAATCCTGTGCGCAAATTCCATAGGGCTGCGTGGCACGTTGCCGGTTATGAAACAATCGTGCCAGAGGAGGCTGAGCAACGGTATGGTATGCAGGGGTGTATGGTGTGGACAAAGTTTTATATGCCTGGCGCACTGTAAGTAGCCATCGCCGCATATGAAGTGGCGGTACACCAGCCTCTGCACAGACGTTTGGTATGGGGCTAGTTCGGAATGCCCCAGTGACCAACCGAAGCCCTTCATGGTGCACAACGTCCAACAACTTTAAGTAAGAAGGCCGCGCAGACCCATACACCATGCACCCATAATCGAGCCTAGATCGCACAAACGCCCTGTAAAACTGGAGCAGACAAGTCCTGTCAGCTCCCCATGTACTGTGGCTAAGACATTTTAAAATACTTAAAGCCTTAAGTGACTGCCGTTTCAGGTCGTTAAGATGAGGTAACCACGTGAGCTTCGAATCAAAAATGAGCCCCAGAAATCTCACCATGTCCTTAAAAGGAAGAATAGTCTCCCTCATCCTCAACTCAGGAAAGGTGAAAATCGAACGAGAACGGTTAAAAAGAACACATACAGACTTCTCGGTGGAAAACTTAAAGCCACTCTTCTGCGCCCAGTCATCCAAACGCCTAATCGTAAGTTGCAGATGAGTTGTCGTTGCAAGGCTTGAAGAAGAGCAAAACAAAGAGAAATCATCCACAAACAAAGAACACTGGACAGGACTTTTCACTATGGACGTAATGCTATTAATAGCGATGGCAAAGAGTGTCACACTTAAAACGCTACCCTGAGGCACACCGTTCTCCTGCGCAAAGCGATCAGACAGGACATCACCAATTCGGTATCTAAAATATCGTGGTGAGAGGAAAGACTGAATAAAAAGAGGAAGACAACCACGAAAACCCCATTTGTGAAGCTGCTCCAGGATGAGACGCCTCCAAGTGGTATCGTAGGCCTTCTCGATGTCGAAAAATACACCTAGAAGGTGACGGTGTAGGAAAGCTTGTTGTATGGCCGCCTCCATGAGGGCAAGGTAATCGAAGGTGGAACGAAACCTCCTGAACCCACATTGAAAGCGACTAAGGAGTTGCCGGGATTCTAACATCCAGACAAGGCGGCGGTTGACCATCCTTTTAGTATCTCCAGGATTCTTCCATGTATACAACTTTCTTTTATGATTCTTGAACCAAGTGTTAACTATGATTAAGTTGTACTCTGTGCAAAATTCTACCAGGCGGCTTCCTCTTTCATTTCTTGCCCCCAATCCATATTCACCTACTACATTTCCTTCTCTCCCTTTTCCTACTGACGAATTCCAGTCACCCACGACTATTAAATTTTCGTCTCCCTTCACTATCTGAATAATTTCTTTTATTTCATCACCCATATCTTCAATTTCTTCGTCATCTGCAGAGCTAGTTGGCATATAAACTTGTACTACTGTGGTAGGTGTGGGCTTCGTATCTATCTTGGCCACAATAATGCGTTCACTATGCTGTTTGTAGTAGCTTACCTGCATTCCTATTTTCCTATTCATTATTAAATCTACTCCTGCATCACCCCTATTTGATTTTGTGTTTATAACCATGTAGTCACCTAACCAGAAGTCTTGTTCCTCCTGCCACTGAACTTCACTAATTCCCACTATATCTAACTTTAACCTATCCATTTCCCTTTTTAAATTTTCTAACCTACCTGCCCGATTAAGGGATTTGACATTCCATACTCCGATCCTCTTGAGTAGTCCCAGCCCGGAGATCCGAATGGGGGACTATTTTACCTCAGGAATATTTTACCCAAGAGGACGCCATCATCATTTAACCATACAGTAAAGCTGTACTGTATGAACAGCTTTACTGTATGAACTTTAATAAATTTACAATTTTTTAGAAAACAGTAACTTTTAAAATACTAGGTATTTTTGTGGTGCATCTACATAATTTAGCTTCACATATTTTTCTGTCACACCTCCATGTCACTCTTAGTTCTGTTTTTATCAATTTTTCTCTGCCATATAAATCTCTACAAGTGTGCAAACATGGCCATATGCGCCCCTGCCAAATGTCCAGTCGGGTTTTTCCAAGGCCCTGTAGACACTAGCCACTCACCACAGCCCCAAAGCAACTGCCAGCCACGTGCTCTGAGGTGGGAAACTGCTGCTCTAAGCTGCTGCCACAGCCTGTATGCTCATAAACTGCATACTGCAGCAAGAGGTGTGAACTCGAAGAAACAACAACCAAAACATTACAAACTCAGCTCTAAATTGGTACCACATGCATTTGTGTACTCATGCAATGAAATGTATTTCTTCTTGCATTTATGAAAGACAACAGTTACCATATTTAGGCTCCACTGGCTGCTGCTTCAAGGAGAAGCACTTGTCATTCAACAATCTCAAAACTAATGTTTGTAGTCTTTGCAGTTTGCTGATGCTTTCATCAACAAACTTGACCCACAAACTTCCACTGACAAATCTTCCAATGGTTAAACCTTCTTTCCCAGCACTGGTAGCATAAACACTGGTGAAACACCAGTGCAACAAAACTTTCCAAGAAATATTGGTGTACCATATTGCTTAAATGCCAAAGACACTTGTGTTTTGCACACATATCTCATTGACTCTGGATCAGATGTCAGTGTACTGCCAGCAAACCAGCATAAACAACCCTAGAATCCCTATGTTTGTAAATAAACATAGGTTGTGAACCTAGACTTCTCTCCTACCTGGGGACACATTCTCAGTTCTGATTTCCTGAACCATTTTATCTTTGACATTTCTGTATGCCAAGCACAAATTTGTATGGGTTGTGAGATTGTTCACATGTGCCTGGACAAAGTAAGGAGCTCTCACACCCTATATTGCACTTGCTATGAGGCAAGTTGCAACACAGTCAGGTCCATGGCATTGCTACACTAGGTGCTATAACAACCAATTTTCGTTCTAGCAGTTTCAGTCCTGACAACAACTACACACCTGAGGATTCTTGTGATTTAGATGCTGCACACTGTTCCCCTAATGAAAGAAAATACAAACAGTCTACTTAAAAAAATTGTTACATTCCAAAATCAAACTATCAGGAATTTAAGGCTGCCCAAGCCCAACTGCGAGACCAGAATTTAAGGCTGCCCAAGCCCAACTGCAAGACCATTTTCTGTCAACTCAGTTGATAACTTTTACACAAGTATCACAGACCAAAACTGTTTATGAGTGATCTACATCTACCCCAATTGTCACACACAGTATATGGCATCACATTCAGACTGCTCTTGAATCTCCTATGACTTTCCAGACTAGCAAACTACCTCCATCACAAACTCGATTCTCAGATAAATATGAAGTGCAATAGAAGACTGGTCTAGCCTGGTTGTTGGGGAACATGTCATTATAGCGTACCAGTGGTCTATCAAGAGAGAGTCGTGTAAAGACAAACTATGAATGGAAAGCTAGGAAGAACACATAATCCAATATTATACACACCAAACTACTTTGAATTTAAATTTAAATAACATTAGAAGTAGGCTAAAACATTTCAGAAGCTTTCCAAATAGGGTGCTGCAATTAGAGAAATTTCACTCAAATATTGATCAAACAATAACACAAGTTTCCATATTGTATATGGAGGACACTATTGAATACAGTATGATAATTTACAACACTGCAACCTTCTGTACTGCTTTAAAGAAGCTACTTAATTTCCTTTGGCAGGACATTTCACACATTTTCCTTCGTGCTTGTTGTTTTATGCTCATCAGACACAGCAACATAATTTGGTTTGGTTCAATCTGTCACTTCCATCCACTTCATCACTTTATTTATATTATCTAATATTTCTTCTTCAGCTTCATCACCCACATCCTCAACTGCTTAACTATTCTCATGATCTCCCAAATCAGTTCTTCATTGTCAATGGCTGCCCAACAGTTCAAGTCTTCAAGATCAATGTTGCACTGTAGAACACCACACACAGACTAGATGTCACTGCTGTTGAAATCTGTGTCGCTACAGTGTTCATCTGTTGTGGTTTCTTCAATGGAACACTAGTTTCAGCAATTCCTAAAAGCACTTGAAATGTCCTTGCAGCTGTATAACGGAATGACAACAATGAAAATTTGTGCCGGACTGGGACTCGAACCCAGATTTCGCACTTATAGAAAGCTGTATCCTTACCATGTGGCTATCTGAGCATAAATCCTGGCCAGACCCAAACTTCCATAATCCATAAGTGGAAAATACGGGTTCGAGTCCTGGTCCAACACAAATTTTCACTGTTGTCATTCCATTATCCAGCTGATGGTTGTTGTATCTGCAACTGCAAATACATTTCATGTATTTCATAATGGCAGCAGTTGCTGCAGTGCCTGTTTCAACATTCACGTATGTCTGAAGGAACCTTGCATCATAATTCAGAGTAACACAGGCATACAATGTCATATTCCTGGTAGTTGTTGGAGTGATGCTTTGCTATTCCAGGCCTATTGAATATGCAACACTCCTAAGATTTACAGATTTCAAGAACATTTCCATTTCATCGTCTTAATTTACCAATGTAGTGAGCAGTTCACAGCAATAATGAGCCTTAAATGCTCGCATGACACCCTGATCAATCAGCTGAATTAATGCCATCGTGTTTTTTGTGAAAACAAAGTGTTTATTTTCCATCTTCTGATTGCCACTCATCAGCATATGGACAAGCTAAACATTGATAAAGGATTAGAAGAGCGTTTCCTCTTGATTTTAGTGACCATAGGCGCTTTCCATGGAGGTAAAAAAAGAAGGGAGACAGCACTACAGATTTAAGCTGAACATGGTTTTGAAGCCAGAGTGGGTCAGGCCTGCTGCCATCTTAAATAGCCCAAAACACTGGCAGACTACTGTTTATGTTTGCTTCTTGTCCATTACTTCTGTCACATGCATGTAACAACTGTTTTAAATACTAAAAATTACAGGGCTTACCTGCATAACACAGGTGGGTACTTTTGAATGTTTTTTTCTGTTTTTGAATGCTAATTTGCTCTGGTAATACAACACATTTGACCTCATTACTGTAACTCACTTTTTGTTGATGCATTTTGAATAACCAAGAAGAGAAGGAAGTGATGTGAAAACCATGCATTTGCAATCCATTTAATTCCACTTTTACTGTATTTGTATCTATAGAAAATGAAGCTGGAACTCTGAAACCAATGCTTGTTTTCCTACTGGCACTGCTTCTTGTTTGTTACACTTTCAGCTTTCAACTCACATTTGCAGAAAACTTACCTACATGTTCTTTGTTAGCCCATAAACATGTGAAATGAGGAAAAAAAGAAGACATGCTATCGTATCTCGTGCATTGAATGATCACTATATGTTAAAGAAACAGAACTGCATGGAGTTATGTCTCCATGCAAAACAGAGTTCTTGTTTTATTAGACTGTCAGTGCATTAGTTTAATTGTAGTTTACACATCTTCTCAATTTGAAATTCTACCTATGATGCACCATTCAGTGTATAACCAACAATAGCAATTTACAGGGTAAAAAGGTATAATCTATTCAAAACATTTCATCATTGTGTAATAATATAAATGTGATTGAGGGGGTAATCTCAAATGCTTAGATCACATAAAATTGATATTTTCCTTTAACATGTATGTATGTCATTTTTTTAGTGTAACATATAAGCTTACCTTTCCAACAGTAGACTACCTGTATTTGCTTCTTTTCCCGGAATATTTCTCATGATTAACTGTCAGATTTTCAGGAATAACCAGACCCATCACAATTGGAATGTAGGTCTACTTTGAACATCTGCTTCTTTCTACAATTGCATTTAATTTTGAGATTTTCAAAGTATATAAATCTTTACCACACAAATAAGCCACCAGCTCTGGATGGAATCCCAATTTGGTTTTAGACAGAATACTCTACATTATCAGCCTCTTTCTTAACTTGCATTTACCATTTAGCAAAAATCTCTTGCCCAACACAAATTCCCAAGTGACTGGAAGAAAGAGCAGCTGACTCCTATATATAAGAAGGGTAAAAGAACAGATCCAGAAAACTGGACACCAATTACTTTAATATCGGTTTGTTGCCAAATTTGTAAACATACTATCAGTTGGAATACAACAAATTTCCTTGAGACAAAAATATTCCTGGCCACAAATCAGCATTGATTTTGAAAGCATGGCTCATGCGGAACTCAGCTTCAAGTTTTCTGACATGATATTCTGAGAACCACAGATGAAAGACAAGTCAGATTCCATATAACAAGATTTCCAGAAAGTGTCTGACACAGTGCCCCACTGCAGACTGCTGATGAAGGTCCAAGCATACAGAATAAGTTCACAGATAGCTGAATGGCTCAAATACTACTGCAGTAATAGAACTCAGTACATTGTCCTCGACAGTGGGTGCTTTTCAGAGACAACAGTATCATCAGGAGTACCTAAGCAAAGTGCGACAGGACCACTCTTAATTCTCTGACAGCCAGGGTAAGCAGCAATCTGCAGCCATTTGCTGATGACACATTTATGTACAGGAAGATGTCACTGTTGAGTGACTGTAGGAGGACACATGATGATTTACACAAAATTTTGGTGAATGGAAACTTGTTCTAAATCTGAAAAATGAAAGTTCCTGCAAGTGAATAGGAAAAACTATTCCAAAATGTTCAAATGCAGCACATTAGCGTGTTTTTAGGCACAATCATGTCAGTTAAATATGTTGTTGTTGTTGTGGTCTTCAGTCCTGGCACTGGTTTGATGTAGCTCTCCATGCTACTCTATCCTGTGCAAGCTTCTTCATCTCCCAGTATGTACTGCAGCCTACAGCCTTCTGAATCTGCTTAGTGTATTCATCTCTTGGTCTCCCTCTACGATTTTTACCATCCACGCTGCCCTCCAATACTAAACTTGTGATCCCTTGATGTCTCAGAACATGTCCTACCAACCGATCCCTTCTTCTAGTCAAGTTGTGCCACAAGCTCCTCTTGTCCCCAATTCTATTCAATACCTCCTCATTAGTTATGTGATCTACCCATCTAATCTTCAGCATTCTTCTATAGCACCACATTTCAAAAGCTTCTATTCTCTTCTTGTCTAAACTATTAATCATCCACGTTTCACTTCCATACATGGCTACACTCCATAAAAATACTTTCAGAAATGACTTCCTGACATTTAAATCAATAATCGATGTTAACAAATTTCTCTTCTTCAGAAACGCTATCCTTGACATTGCCAGTCTACATTTTATTTCCTCTCTACTTCGACCATCATCAGTTATTTTGCTCCCCAAATAGCAAAGTCCTTTACAAATAGCAAAAGTCATTTCCTAATCTAATTCGCTCAGCATCACCCGACTTAATTCGACTACATTCCATTATCCTCATTTTGCTTTTGTTGATGTTCATCTTATACCCTCCTTTCAAGACACTGTCCATTCCGTTCAACTGCTCTTCCAAGTAGTTTGCAGTCTCTGACAGAACTATAATGTCATCGGCGAACCTCAAAGTTTTTATTTCTTCTTCATGGATTTTAATACCTACTCCAAACTTTTCTTTTGTTTCCTTTATTGCTTGCTCAATATACAGATTGAATAACATCGGGGATAGGCTACAACCCTGTCTCACTCCCTTTCCAACCACTGCTTCCCTTTCATGTCCCTCGACTCTTATAACTGCCATCTGGTTTCTGTACAAATTGTAAATAGCCTTTCGCTCCCTGTATTTTACCCCTGCCACCTTCAGAATTTGAAAGAGAGTATTCCAATCAACATTGTCAAAAGCTTTCTCTAAGTCTACAAATGCTAGAAACATAGGTTTGCCTTTCCTTAATCTTTCTTCTAAGATAGTTGTAGGGTCAGTATTGCCTCACGTGTTCCAACATTTCTACGGAATCCAAACTGATCTTCCCCAAGGTCGGCTTCTATCAGTTTTTCCATTCATCTGTAAAGAATTCGCATTAGTATTTTGCAGCTGTGACTTATTAAACTGATAGTTCGGTAATTTTCACATCTGTCAACACCTGCTCTCTTTGGGATTGGAATTATTATATTCTTCTTGAAGTCTGAGGGTATTTCGCCTGTCTCATACATCTTGCTCTCCAGATAGTAGAGTTTTGTCAGGACTGGCTCTCCCAAGGTGGTCAGTAGTTCTAATGGAATGTTGTCTGCTCCGGGGACCTTGTTTTGACTCAGGTCTTTCAGTGCTCTGTCAAACTCTTCACGCATTATCATATCTCCCATTTCATCTTCAACTACAGCCTGTTCCATTTCCATAATATTGTCCTGAAGTACATCGCTATTGTATAGACCCTCTATATACTCCTTCCACCTTTCTGCTTTCCCTTCTTTGCTTAGAACTGGGTATGATGCAAGTGGTTCTCCTTTCTCTAAAGGTCTCTTTAATTTTCCTGTAGGCAGTATCTATCTTACCCCTAGTGAGATAAGCCTCTACATCCTTACATATGTCCTCTAGCTATCCCTACTTAGCCATTTTGCACTTCCAGTCGATCTCATTTTTGAGACGTTTGTATTCCTTTTTGCTTGCTTCGTTTACTGCATTTTTATATTTTATCCTTTCATCAATCAAATTCAATATTTCTTCTGTTACCCAAGGGTTTCTACTAGCCCTCATCTTTTTATCTATTTGATCCTCTGCTGCCTTCACTATTTCATCCCTTAAAGCTATCCATTCTTCTTCTACTGTATTTCTTTCCCCCATTCCTGTCAATTGTTCCTTTATACTCTCCCTGAAACTCTGTATAACCTCTGGTTTAGTCAGTTTATCCAGGCACCATCTCCTTAAATTCCCACCTTTTTGCAGTTTCTTCAGTTTTAATCGACCAGTTGAATATATAGATGTAATATGAGATGGAATAAGCACATGAGAACAGCAGTAAGGAAGTGGAAGTGTCAGTTTCAATTTATTGGGATTGTTTTAAGAAAGTGTGGTTCATATGTAAAGTAAATCAGACATACAACACTAGTATAACTGATTCTTGGGTACTGTTCGAGTGTTGGAAAATCCACCAGGTATGATTAAAGGAAGATATCAAAGCAATTCAGAAGCAGGCTGCTAGGTTTGTTACCAGCAGGTTCAGTCAACATGCAAGTACTTTGGAGATGTTTCATGAACCCAAATGAGATTCCTGGAGGGAAGATTAGTTTCTTTTCTAGAATCACTCTTGAGAAAATTTCGAGAACCAGAATCTGAACTTGACTGCAGAATAATTCTACTGTTGCCAATGTGCATCTCACATTAGAAAACCACAAAGAAAAGATAAGAGAAATTAAGGCTTGTACAGAGGCATATAGCCAGTCTTCTTTCTCTCAGTCTATTTGTGATTGGAACAGGAAAGGAAATTACTAGCAATGTTACAAGGTACACTCTGCCATGCACCATATGGTGGTTGGGAAAGTCTCCTCTTGAAAGGTATGGTATGCCTGACATACTCCATAGTGACATGTCAGTTGAGATCGGCACAATAGCTGATATCACAATTGTGAATAAAAACTTTCAATATCAGTCTATGTGGAAAATGTTGTTCTATCTAGAAACTGCTGTTTTTGATTTGTAAATGTAGCCTTGACTTCAGTAGATTATTAAATCGAGTCATCCATTATATTTTTGTATCTTACAAAAGCTTTTGATATTATATAGGGACTTCAGAAAGTTTGTTACAAGTATCATTGCATTGCACAACAAGAGTGCCACATTATCAGAAGAGAATACATGTTCTGGGTTTTCTGCAGACAAAGTTCTGCTGTTAAAGGGTGCATCACAGTGAGGGAGTGAAATGGTGTGCCAACTGGAAATATGCACCAAAGCTGAAGTACGCAAGACAGTACAGCTCTTGTGCATAAAGATCTAAATTGCACACAGATTCATTGTGAAATTCTGGCAGCATAGGGGCCAAATGCAATGTCACACCCAGCCATCATGAAATCTGATCCATTCTTCACAGAAGTGGGTGATCCATATCAGGAAGGAAGGGCACTGAGATCAAACACAGACAACTATGCCCAGGCAATCAAGAAACTGACTCACAGGAATCACAGATATTCCAACAATGGGGATGTTTGCACAGTGGTTCTCAAATGGCTTCATGACCAAGGAGTGGACTTCTACTGTCAAGGAACTGTATGATCAGTAGAAAGTTCTGATTGTTACAGAGAATTGGTGACCATGTTAAAAATAATATATGAATGTGTGTCACTTTTAAAATGACTTGTAGCCGTTAGTAAAAGCTACTTGGTCTGCCACAATAATGGGCAACCTACTTTTTGAAGTAACATTGCATTAGCTACAGGCTGATATTCTCAAAATTGGAGCATTTAGTTACAGTAATGTAAAGTAGAGATGAAAAAATGATGGTTCTAAATCTTCAATTATCAACAGAGTAGTAGCAGATTTAAGATTCAATTCTAGATCCTGAATAATTCTTAGAATTTATAAATCCACCCCGTACAAAAAAATGCAACTGTCTATGTCTTTGCAGCTCTTTAGTTTATGTTAGAAGAGAGTCAAATGAAAGCCAGGATGATGAGTTGAGTTGAGGCTACCACACCAAATGAAATAAAGTGTTTGAAGTTAGGAAAGTAGTCAGAGTGCTACACAAATGAGAAGACAAGCAGAAATGTCTATCAACCACTTTGCATTCAGAGTTTACAGTTGAGCTTATGCTAGAGTGCCGAATAGAATGTGACTGTAAGGATCTTTAAAAGCAACGAATTTTCTAACTATGTGAAAAAGGGGAAGGCAGAATGTTTATTTCTCATTTGAGATTGATATAAGTATTCAGTGAAATAAAACTATTTGATTTAACTGTTGTATTGTAAAAGTTTATGGTTCAGACTATTCAAATACATGAGCGATATGATTCAAGATGATTCAGTACTTATTCCTCGACACGTATACCTTACAATAATGATAAATAAATAAATGTCGTGTGACTAGTGCCTCCTGTCAGAAGTGACTAACACTTCCATGAAGAAGAACGCAGTGAAGAATAAACTGAGATCATGATATTATGATATGTGGTTAATGCAAAGCGTTCAAGGAACTGTGAAGAGTAAAGTGGGATGATATTTATGTGCAGAACAATGGAATATATTGAAGAATGCTATGGAGCCGTTTTCAGAACTGCAAAACAAGCAACACGATGCAGCACCAACAGTTCAATACAACTTTAAGTACATCCAACAAGGAGAAACTATGGTAGCAATACTCTTTACAGGTGCTCTTATAATACTATACATCATTACAAACACTCTCGAGCCACTTTAAGGCCAAGTCACTGAGTCTGTGTATGTCTTTCAAATCACAATAATGTACGGATATGATGGTGATGTGGAACAGTTGTGTTGGAACTGTAACTTAAGTATTTATAAAAATTGAATGGTCATTGTCAATATTGAACTGTCACAAATTATTTATTATGGTTATTATGGAGCCACTTTAAGGCTGAGTCTGTGTATGTCTTTCAAATCACAATAATGTACGGATATGATGGTGATTTGAAAGACAACCACAGACTCAGTGACTTGGCCTTAAAGTGGCTCGATAGTATTTGTAATGTTGTATAGTATTATAAGAGCACCTGTAAGGAGTATTGCTACCATAGTTGTATAAGTACATTGCAATGTATACTGTGTATGCCGAATGAGTAAATAAATACATAACAATATTAAAATTAAAAGTGGCAGTGAAGAGGCTAACATCATGTGCCAACATTAGTGGGAGAGTACACATTAATGAACAGTGAGTAGGAATACTAACAGCGAACAATGTGGTTAACACAAAGTGTTCAAGGAACTGTGTAGAGTAAAGTGGGACGATATTTACATGTAGAACAATGAAATACATTGAAGAATGCTATGCAGCCATTTTCTGGACTGGAAAACAAGCTACACTATGCAGCACCAGCTGTTCAACTCAACTAGAAGAGTCTCCAACAAAGAGCGACATCCTAGTTTGCCCAGGCAATGCTGCATAAGAATTATTATGGGTAACAGTTGTATTTCTGGATTGAAGAGGCATGTGACCATTTGAATTATTTGTGTTGGAACTGTAACTTAAGTATTTATAAAATTGAATGGTCATTGTCAATATTGAACTGTCACAAATTATTTATTATGGTTGAACTGGGAGAAGTATTTAATTGGATAAAGAAGGACCAAGATGATAACATAATGGAACAAGGGGATGAGTCCAAGGAATCAGGATTTTTGTAATATAGCAAAACTAGAATGGGGGGGGGGGGAGGGGGGAAATCAATTACAAACATTCAAGCATTAGTGGACATAATTATGATAGTAAAGGAGAAACGGAAGGGACAACTGATAAAGAAGGAAGAAGAAGGGAAGGTAAAATGTTTAAAGGGGTAGGAAAAATAGATAAAATATGAATAACAAATAAATACTGAGACTTAGTAAGACAGAAAATGCAAAATTGGAATCCAACATACAAGCAGTGCATAGTGATGTCATTGAAATCACAAACTCTGTGACAGAAACAAACGAGAAATGTGATGAACTCAATGAGCAAATGGAAGCAGTGAGGAGTGAAACCACAAAGTGCAACAACAAAACCAAGGAAACTATTATGCAAACAAGCGAGAAGCACAATGCAGTCTATAACCAAGAAGAGACAAGTGAGAAATGTGATAAACTCAATTAGCAAGTGGAAACAGAGAGAAACAAAATCGTCAAGAACAATACTGAGCTTGAAGAAACCAAACAGGAATGCATTAACACTTGCAATACCAAGGGGAAAAGGGATTGGTGTACTTCATGCCTACGTTTTGAAAAGATTTTAATCTAGTCAGTTACTTTATATTTCAAAATTTTCAAAAAATAATTTACATTTTTTAATGAATTCATCTACCAGATTCCATAAATGTTTAAGTTTTTCAGTTGAACTTAATGCAAAAATTTATGTCTCAGAAGTAGATGTCACTTTCCCTAATGATTGTCATAATCAATATTTTCAAGTTCAGGATCTTACTTATTACACATCAGTTTTTCTTTAAAAACTACACTCCTGGAAATCGAAATAAGAACACCGTGAATTCATTGTCCCAGGAAGGGGAAACTTTATTGACACATTCCTGGGGTCAGATACATCACATGATCACACTGACAGAACCACAGGCACATACACACAGGCAACAGAGCATGCACAATGTCGGCACTAGTACAGTGTATATCCACCTTTCGCAGCAATGCAGGCTGCTATTCTCCCATGGAGACGATCGTAGAGATGCTGGATGTAGTCCTGTGGAACGGCTTGCCATGCCATTTCCACCTGGCGCCTCAGTTGGACCAGCGTTCGTGCTGGACGTGCAGACCGCGTGAGACGACGCTTCATCCAGTCCCAAACATGCTCAATGGGGGACAGATCCGGAGATCTTGCTGGCCAGGGTAGTTGACTTACACCTTCTAGAGCACGTTGGGTGGCACGGGATACATGCGGATGTGCATTGTCCTGTTGGAACAGCAAGTTCCCTTGCCGGTCTAGGAATGGTAGAACGATGGGTTCGATGACGGTTTGGATGTACCGTGCACTATTCAGTGTCCCCTCGACGATCGCCAGTGGTGTACGGCCAGTGTAGGAGATCGCTCCCCACACCATGATGCCGGGTGTTGGCCCTGTGTGCCTCGGTCGTATGCAGTCCTGATTGTGGCGCTCACCTGCACGGCGCCAAACACGCATACGACCATCATTGGCACCAAGGCAGAAGCGACTCTCATCGCTGAAGACGACACGTCTCCATTCGTCCCTCCATTCACGCCTGTCGCGACACCACTGGAGGCGGGCTGCACGATGTTGGGGCGTGAGTGGAAGACGGCCTAACGGTGTGCAGGACCATAGCCCAGCTTCATGGAGACGGTTGCGAATGGTCCTCGCCGATACCCCAGGAGCAACAGTGTCCCTAATTTGCTGGGAAGTGGCGGTGCGGTCCCCTACAGCACTGCGTAGGATCCTACGGTCTTGGTGTGCATCCGTGCGTCGCTGCGGTCCGGTCCCAGGTCGACGGGCATGTGCACCTTCCGCCAACCACTGGCGACAACATCGATGTACTGTGGAGACCTCACGCCCTACGTGTTGAGCAATTCGGCGGTACGTCCACCCGGCCTCCCGCATGCCCACTATACGCCCTCACTCAAAGTCCATCAACTGCACATACAGTTCACGTCCACGCTGTCACGGCATGCTACCAGTGTTAAAGACTGCGATGGAGCTCCGTATGCCACGGCAAACTGGCTGACACTGACGGCGGCGGTGCACAAATGCTGCGCAGCTAGCGCCATTCAACGGCCAACACCGCGGTTCCTGGTGTGTCCGCTGTGCCGTGCGTGTGATCATTGCTTGTACAGCCCTCTCGCAGTGTCCGGAGCAAGTATGGTGGGTCTGACACACCGGTGTCAATGTGTTCTTTTTTCCATTTCCAGGAGTGTATATTGTGAGTACAAGACAACAGTTAATGAAATTTTTGTGGTAGTCCTAAAGTACATCCACATTGGTAGTACAAGTTATTGGAAGTGTGGTGATATTGATAAGAGTGGGCTAAAATATATTTTCAGGTTTTGGACCCTACTTAAACACATCAGTGCTATCTTTCTAAAGTATGTTGTCAACATAAGTTAACAACAATGAACAACTTTCCTTTAAAAAAAAAAAAAAATTAGGGTCGGCATAAAGTACTGCCCCCCAGTAATGTACATTATGGAAAATGCATTGTCATTACTAGGGTTAAAAAGGAATTAGAGACTGTCAAGTAGTGAACACAGTGGAACTATAGTCATAAGTTGTTACTCTCAGTTAAGTGGAATTGGCAAATTTGACCCTACAGATTGAATCAGTGCTGTCGCATTTTTGGTAAACACTAAAGAGGTTGGCCCACCAGTTGGTTTGAAGAGAAAAAACTGATTTTGTGTGAAGAAAGCTAATGGAAAGATGCAACCATGAGGCACATGCTCGAAAAAAACAATAGTAAGGAGCTACACAAATTTTGAGATAGCATTCCAAGAAGAATACTGCTCAGAAGGAAAATAAGTTGAAATAAAATAGACACTAAAAATGTACCAAAATACTGAAGAAACAGAGCTGTCTGTATACCAATGAAGAAAAGATATAAAGTATTTCACATTGAGAAGAGGAATGGAAGAAGGAATAGAAAGACAAAGTACAAGCCTTATTACACATTTGTAGCTGTCAGAACACAATAGTGTTCAATAAAAACTTTATGAGCATGAATCAGTTTAATAACTTTCCTGACATTATTTGAAATAAAAGGGAATTAGATGTGGCGCAATGCTCTGTCAAAAAGGATTGTGTGTTAGGAAAGTGATGCCACAGTAGATAGAACAAGTAACCTATAATTTGCACAGGATTAGAGCATGTATATCCCCTTCTCCAAGTAGCAAACTACACTATAATTAAACAGCAACACTGCACAAGATGAGACAGATCATTTTGCACCCTGGACATTCATGGTATCATCAGATGTGACTCTGCACATGTGCAGGTTCCAACATCAGCCATGAAGCTGACACTAGACACTCACACCTAGTCAGATGGCAATGTTTGCCAACACATACCATGCTGTAAATGCACAGGCACAAATGTGTGACCCACCTTGCCCCAAACAGATTAGATATTCCTCACACAAATCAACAAAGACTGATTCTGTATGTGATAGTATGTCAAAGTATTTCTCAATTTATATTTTGTTGATTCTTCTATTTTTAAGCATACTATTAAAAATATCAATGTTAATAAGAGAATATGAAAATGAGAATTTAACGATGATCTAGATTTAGTATGATGCATTTCTGAAGATATAACAGTTTAGTATCTTCAGTACTATGAGTTAATTCTTTGCATAATTGGCTTTTATTGATGTAAAATTTCATACTAGGATGTTTTGCTTAGTAATTAATCTTATTTTCATTATATGCTGCCATTTCTTGATGAACAGGCTTTGAATTTTGTGTATTAGGTTGATCTATTTGATGGATTTATAAATGCATAATTTTCACAAGGTAATCAGATGATGGAGAATACTTCAGTGGTAGATGAATGTCACAATGTGTCTGAGCTTAGGGTAGATCATTATCATCATGTCAATTTGTGTAATTTATAATTTTGACTCAAAAAGTGTTTCCTGTTTCTCTTTTATTTTCCAAAATTTTTACTAAATTTAGAAAATGATTCAGTGGGCGAATGTGAGATCATGACAGTAGATTACCCATATCTTTGGAGTTCTGTGGTCTATGTTAGGAAATAGTCAAGTGGAGGTCAGGATTATGAGTGAAGTTGAGGGTAGCATGCTGAGTGAAATATTGTAATTGTATGAAGTTAGAAAAACAGCCAGAGTGTTAAATGAATAAGAAGTAAATCATGTGTGTGCATCAACCACTTTGTGTTCAGTCTACAGTGTAGTTTAGGCTAGAATGTCAGACAGAATGGTGTGACTTTTGGAAGTTTGAATCCCTGTCCGACATATATTTTCACTGTCTTCGTTCCATTACACAGCTGATGATTGTTCACATTCAAATCTGTGAATACATTTCATGTACTTCATAATGGCTGTAGTTGCTGCAGTGCCTGTTCCTTCAGAAATGTGTACATATCTGAAAGAACATTGCATTGTAATTGGGAATAATGCAGGCATGGCAATATCATAATTATCTGTCAACACCATGTAAGTGACTTTCAAGTAAAATGTCTCCCATGTACGGGAGTACTCTGGATGTACATGTACAAACTGTAGACACATGGGTGATGACATATGGAAGTTTGAGTCTGGCCATGGGTCATGCTCGGATAGCCTAATCATAAGGTGGCCACTACTGATAGGTAGGAAATCCAAGTTCAAGTTCTGGTCTGGCACAAATTTTCAATGTCATGAGTCCATTACACAACTGATGGTTGTCCATATTTGCAACTGTGAACATATTTCATGTATTTTATAAAGGCTATAGTTGCTGTAGTGCTTGTTTCTTTGGAAATGCATGAATGTTCGAAGGAACATTGCATAGCAGTTGGGAATAACACAAGCACTGCAATATCATATTTATCTGCTGACATCAAACAAGTGACTTTCAAGTAAAAGTATCCCCTGTATGGGAGTATACATAATTAATGTACAAGTACAGGCTGTAGATACATGGTTGACAGCATATAGACATCTCAGATCTCCCAGAACATGCTTTAGCTTTCTTCTGTCTTCCATTCCAGTGATGGACCTCACGGCAGATTTGATTCAGTGATGGGGCAGATTTCCTCCCTCCCCCCCCCCCCCCCCCCCTTCCCAGGTAGATGCTATTTTTCTTGACTTCCGGAAGGTGTTCGATACAGTTCCGCACTGTCACCTGATAAACAAAGTAAGAGCCTACGGAATATCAGACAAGCTGTGTGGCTGGATTGAAGAGTTTTTAGCAAACAGAACACAGCATGTTGTTATCAATGGAGAGACGTCTACAGACATTAAAGTAACCTCTGGCGTGCCACAGGGGAGTGTTATGGGACCATTGATTTTCACAATATATATAAATGACCTAGTAGATAATGTCGGAAGTTCCATGTGGCTTTTCGCGGATGATGCTGTAGTATACAGAGAAGTTGCAGCATTAGAAAATTGTAGCGAAATGCAGGAAGATCTGCAGCGGATAGGCACTTGGTGCAGGGAGTGGCAACTGACCCTTAACATAGACAAATGTAATGTATTGTGAATACATAGAAAGAAGGATCCTTTATTGTATGATTATATGATAGCTGAACAAACACTGGTAGCAGTTACTTCTGTAAAATATCTGGGAGTATGCGTGCGGAACAATTTGAAGTGGAATGATCATATAAAATTAATTGTTGGTAAGGCGGGTACCAGGTTGAGATTCATTGGGAGAGTCCTTAGAAAATGTAGTCCATCAACAAAGGAGGTGGCTTACAAAACACTCGTTTGACCTATACTTGAGTATTGCTCATCAGTTTGGGATCCGTACCAGATCGGGTTGATGGAGGAGATAGAGAAGATCCAAAGAAGAGCAGCGCGTTTCGTCACAGGGTTATTTGGTAACCGTGATAGCGTTACGGAGATGTTTAACAAACTCAAGTGGCACACTCTCCAAGAGAGGCGCTCTGCATCGCGGTGTAGCTTGCTCGCCAGGTATCAAGAGGGTGTTTTTCTGGATGAGGTATTGAATATATAGCTTCTCCCTACTTATACCTCCCGAGGAGATCACGAATGTAAAATTAGAGAGATTAGACCGCGCATGGAGGCTTTCAGACAGTCGTTCTTCCCGCGAACCATACACGACTGGAACAGGAAGGGGAGGTAATGACAGTGGCACGTAAAGTGCCCTCCACCACACTTCGTTGGGTGGCTTGCGGAGTATAAATGTAGATGTAAATGTAGATGTAGATGAGTCATCCTTTCCTTCACTGATTGCTTGAGATATTGCCACCAAATCTTCTGAATCTCTATGTCTACATCCATACTCTGCAAACCATCATGAGGTGAACGGTAAAAGGTACATCCCATTTTACCAGTTATTAGGGTTTCTTCCTTTTCCATTCATGTATGGAGTGCAGGAAGAATGATTGTTTGAACGCCTCTTTGTGTGCAGTAATTATTCTAATCTTATCCTCATGATCTCTATATGGGCAATACGTAGGGGGTTATAGCATATACCTGGAGTAATCATTTAAAGCCAGTTCTTGAAACTTTGTTAATAGACTCTCTTGTGATAGTTTACATCTGTTTTAAGAGTCTGCCAGTTCAGTTCCTTCATTATCTCTGTGACATTCTCTCATGGATTAAACCAACCTGTGGGCATTCATGATGTCCTTCTCTGTATATGTTTAATATCCTCTGTTAGTCCTGTCTGGTACAGGTCCCACACACTTGAGCAATATTCTAGGGTTGGTCACACAAGTGATTTGTACAAGCAATCTCTTTTGTAGATTGATTGCTTTTCCCCAGTATTCTACCAATAAATTGAAGTCTACCATCTGCTTTACCCATGACTGACCCTATGTGATCATTCCATTTCATATCCCTACAGAGTTTTACACCCACGTATTTGTATGAATTGGGCAATTCCAAGAGTGACTCATTGCTATTACAGTCATATGATCCTACTGTTGTTTTGTTTTTTGAAATGCACAATTTTACATTTCTGAACATTTAACATAGTTGCCAATATCTGCACCGCATTGAAATCTTATCAAGATCTGACTAAATATTTATGCAGCTTCTCTCAGACAGTTCATTACAGATAACTGCATGATCTACAAAAAGCCTGATTTTACTATTAATATTGTCTGCAAGGTCATTAATGTACAACATGAACAGCAAGGGTCCCAATACACTACCCTGGAGCACACCCAAAGTTACTTCTACGTCTGCAGATGACTCTCTGTCCAAGATAACTTGCTGCATCCTCCATACCAAAAAGTCCTCAATCTAGTCCAAAATTTCACTAGATATCCCATATGATCATACTTTTGACAATAAGCAGGCAGTATTGAGTCAAATGCTTTTCGGAAATCAAAAATCACTGCATCTATCTGGTTGTCTTGATCCAAAGCTTTCAGTATGTCATGTGAGCAAAGTATGAGTTGGGTTTCACATGATCTATCTATGTATTCAAAGTCTGTGCTGGTTGGCACTGAGGAGGTCAGTCTGTTCAAGATGTCTCATTATGTCTGAGCTCAAAATACACTCCTGGAAATGGAAAAAAGAACACATTGACACCGGTGTGTCAGACCCACCATACTTGCTCCGGACACTGCGAGAGGGCTGTACAAGCAATGATCACACGCACGGCACAGCGGACACACCAGGAACCGCGGTGTTGGCCGTCGAATGGCGCTAGCTGCGCAGCATTTGTGCACCGCCGCCGTCAGTGTCAGCCAGTTTGCCGTGGCATACGGAGCTCCATCGCAGTCTTTAACACTGGTAGCATGCCGCGACAGCGTGGACGTGAACCGTATGTGCAGTTGACGGACTTTGAGTGAGGGCGTATAGTGGGCATGCGGGAGGCCGGGTGGACGTACCGCCGAATTGCTCAACACGTGGGGCATCAGGTCTCCACAGTACATCGATGTTGTCGCCAGTGGTCGGCGGAAGGTGCACGTGCCCGTCGACCTGGGACCGGACCGCAGCGACGCACGGATGCACGCCAAGACCGTAGGATCCTACGCAGTGCTGTAGGGGACCGCACCGCCACTTCCCAGCAAATTAGGGACACTGTTGCTCCTGGGGTATCGGTGAGGACCATTCGCAACCATCTCCATGAAGCTGGGCTACGGTCCCGCACACCATTAGGCTGTCTTCCACTCACACCCCAACATCGTGCAGCCCGCTTCCAGTGGTGTCGCGACAGGCGTGAATGGAGGGACGAATGGAGACGTGTCATCTTCAGCGATGAGAGTCGCTTCTGCCTTGGTGCCAATGATGGTCGTATGCGTGATGATGATGATGATGTTTGGTTTGTGGGGCGCTCAACTGCGTGGTTATCAGCGCCCGTACAATTATCCAATCTTTGCTCAGTCCAATTTCGCCACTTTCCTGGATGATGATGAAATGATGAGGACAACACAAACACCCAGTCATCTCGAGGCAGGTGAAAATCCCTGACCCCGCCGGGAATCGAACCCGGGACCCCGTGCTCGGGAAGCGAGAACGCTACCGCGAGACCACGAGCGGCGGACAAGGTCGTATGCGTGTTTGGCGCCGTGCAGGTGAGCGCCACAATCAGGACTGCATACGACCGAGGCACACAGGGCCAACACCCGGCATCATGGTGTGGGGAGCGATCTCCTACACTGGCCGTACACCACTGGTGATCGTCGAGGGGACACTGAATAGTGCACGGTACATCCAAACCGTCATCGAACCCATCGTTCTACCATTCCTAGACCGGCAAGGGAACTTGCTGTTCCAACAGGACAATGCACGTCCGCATGTATCCCGTGCCACCCAACGTGCTCTAGAAGGTGTAAGTCAACTACCCTGGCCAGCAAGATCTCCGGATCTGTCCCCCATTGAGCATGTTTGGGACTGGATGAAGCGTCGTCTCACGCGGTCTGCACGTCCAGCACGAACGCTGGTCCAACTGAGGCGCCAGGTGGAAATGGCATGGCAAGCTGTTCCACAGGACTACATCCAGCATCTCTACGATCGTCTCCATGGGAGAATAGCAGCCTGCATTGCTGCGAAAGGTGGATATACACTGTACTAGTGCCGACATTGTGCATGCTCTGTTGCCTGTGTGTATGTGCCTGTGGTTCTGTCAGTGTGATCATGTGATGTATCTGACCCCAGGAATGTGTCAATAAAGTTTCCCCTTCCTGGGACAATGAATTCACGGTGTTCTT
Organism: Schistocerca cancellata; assembly: GCF_023864275.1. Lineage (NCBI taxonomy): Eukaryota > Metazoa > Arthropoda > Insecta > Orthoptera > Acrididae > Schistocerca > Schistocerca cancellata. The sequence continues at coordinate 731,856,797 of NC_064626.1, forward strand.
ATTTCAATTTACAGGAGTATATGTTCTAAGATTCTACAACAAATCAATGTCATGGATACTGGACGATAGTTTTGTGGATCATTTTCACTACCCTTTTTGTAAACAGATGTGACCTGTGCCTTTTCCAAGAGCTGGGCACAATTTTTTGTTCAAGGGATCTACACTAGATTATAGTTAGAAGAGGAGCTAGCTCAGCCACAGATTCATTATATAATCTGACAGTGATTCCATTGGAGCCTGGAGCTTTGTTCAGTTTTAATGATTTCAGCTGTTTCTCAACACCACTGACACTAATACTTGTGTCATTCACCTTTTCAGTGGTACGAGGATTAAATTGGGGCAATTCTCCAGGTTTTCCTTTTTAAAGGAGCATTTGAAGACAGAGTTAAGCAATTCAGCTTTGGCTTTGCTATCCTCAATTACAGTTCCTGTCTATTCGCTAGGGACTGGACACTAACTTTGGTGCCTCTAAAAGTCTTTACATGCAAGCAAAATTTCCTCAGATTTTGTGAAACGTCACCTGAGAATATTTTGCTATGGTAGTTATTGAAGACATCATGCATTGCTGCCTGGACAGCCAAATACATTTCATTCGGCATCTCTATATCTATATGCCTATGGTTTGTTTTATATGTATTATGCAGTAACCTCTGTTTCTTTATCTTCACAGTGACCTATGAACTGTTCTACTAGGTACATATCTATCCAGTGAACTACTCTTTTAAACTTCGGCCAGAGATCCTCCACATGCTCCTGCTTTGTGCTGAAAGTTTCGAGATATGATACTAACCATTTTTTTATCTAGTTTACTGATACTACCAATTTTTTATCTAGTTTATATCTGCTTGTTTCAGTAGTACTTTGTATTTTGGTAATCATTGTTGCCATAACCACATCTTGGTTACTGGTACCAGTTTCGATATGGCCATCATCAAATATGTCAGGTCTATTTGTTACCATTAAATCCAACATATTTCTATCATAAACCACCACCGTCTACCTCTTGCTCAGTATCTGCTTCACAGTCTCTGAAATGTGGTTATTTTCGCTCTCAGGCTCATTATTTATCTCATATCCGTTTTCACAATATTCTACACAGGATGCCACGTTTTTATCATGTTCGAATCTGCAGTCTGCTCCCACAGTTCAATGGCTGCTTATCTCTCATGTGTGGTTTTTTTTTTTTTTTTTTTTTTTTTTTTAAACCTAGGCACTAGAAGACAATCCTCCCCTCAAAATGATGATAAATGAAACTGGGCAACTTACACATTGTTACAAGTGGGGACATTTGGTTGAAAGGCAATAGAAGGTCACAGTTGTAGAATTTATCTAATAATGCCACCAATGTATCAAACCTATGGCAGAGTAGGATAACTAATACAGTGAGTGAACAGGCACCAGTGAATGAACAGCAGAGATATAAATTTAAAAAATAAGGTTTAAAAAGGCCTCCACTTTGTCTGTTGAAGTCAGTTGTCTTCTACTGACCAATGGGGAGCTAGCTAAAAGCTGATTGGACCTCCACATCAATCAACCTTAGCAGTAGAATATGGCAGATTGTTTGATGCATCTGTATCTGTTGTTTACTGCTGTCTGGTACTAAGGTAAGAGCTTCGTCACAAGTCATTTAATTGGTGAATATTCGTATTTTGGTAAACTTTGTTGCTTGTTTTGTACAGTATGTACATACTGTAACAAATAAATAACATTTGTAATGTTTATAAATAATGAAGAAATGTTATATTTTGAGGTTAGGGGGACACTTAAAATCAAGATTTGCCAATAAATGAACATCTGTTCATTCACTGGGATTTTTAACACTGCCTTCAAATCAGATGTAAATGGGCCTAAATGAACTGCTTAATGGAGAAAATACATGCTAGGTTAAGTTTAAAATATCCTGTACGTCTCTGACCAGTTACTGAACATCCTGTGTTCATGCAGTGGACGGACTGGTACAAGTTCCCAGTGAATAAACATGGCTTGTGAGATTTTTCCAGAAATGATTCCATTCACCTGAATACAAAATAGTTATGCAAAATAGATATATACCAACAGTTCCCGTTCTTAAAATTAAGCCCCAGTAACAGTTTAGAAGGCATCTGTAAGAACTTTGAAGTTGTAGGGTTTCCTATAAATTAGATCTCTTCCCTCAAGTCAGTCTGATGGTCTATTTTCTTTTTTACAGATGTCTGATAAAGAAATGACCTTGCAGAGAAAGCAAAGAAAATATGATCACTTTAAATACCCAGAAAAACAATTAGATGATGCATTAGAGGCAGTAAGATCTGGAATATTGAGTTTAAATCAAGCATCAGCACAGTATAATGTACCAAAAGCAACATTATCCACAAAGCTTAGTGGAAAGACTTGAAGGAAGGTGGATGGGACCAGCCCCCATCTTAACACCAAATGAAGAACAGCTGTTGGAAGATTGGATATTAGGGAAAGCAAAAATTGGTTTTCCAACGCATCCGGATGAGGTGAAATACGCTGTGCACAAATTTATCATGGATACAGGAAGGAAAAATCCCTTTACAAATTGTAGGCCAGGAGAGAAATAGGTGAAACTATTTCTTGAAAGACATCCAGCAATTTCACATCATAATGCAGAAATCATATCAAAAGGGAAAGCGAGTTTGACTGAAGGCATTATATGAAACTGGTTTGACGAACTTGAGAAATATCTTCAAGAAGAAAATTGCCAGCCCATACTTCTTGATAGTGACCGAATATTCAATGCTGATGAGACAGGAGTTGAACGTTGCCCAAAAATTTTTTTTGCCATTGCTCCTTGCAAAGATACAGAATGCGTCACTGTTTAGGCTAATTTTTCTGCTAGTGGAAAAGTTGTAAAACCAATTATAGTATTTCTTTATGAAAGGATTCCAAAACACATATCTGAATTCATTCCTCATGACACATTCTTTGTTGGAAAGAGTGAGTCCGGATGGATGGTTGCACCAACATTTTATGAGTATGTTGCCAACTGCTTTTATCCATGGTTGCTGGAAAAACAGGTCACTCTTCCTGTTTAGTTACTTTTAGATGGACATAAGTCTCATTTAAACTTAGAACTAAGTAAGTTCTGTTCAGAGAAAAGAATACTTATTTTTAGTCTGCCACTAAATGCAACAAATGTCTCTCAGCCTTGTGATGTTGGAGTATTCCATCCACTAAAAGCATAATGGAAGACTACTCTTAGATGCTGGAAACAAAAGCAAGATGGATCAAAGTCAATTACAAAATCAAATTTTGCTTCTCTCTTCAAAGAAGCTTTTGAATCTTTTGTGGTTGAAGAGAAAATACAGAAAGCTTTTGAAAACTGTGGAATCTTTCCTTTCAATGTTGAAAATGTAGATTTCAACATCGAGAGCTAATGAAAAATACATTGAATGAAAGAAATCTATGTTTTCAGAAGGAAACACATTTCTACGAATTATGGAGTCAGAATTACCTACGGATACACTTGAACTTTTCAAAACAGCTTTAATTGATGAATCAAGAACCACTGAGATTAAAGAGCCAGTTTTGTTTTCCATGTGGAAGAAGTATTCAATCAGAGAAGGCCTAAGGCAAAATAGACAAAACAATACTTTAGATGAACCATTAATTCACTCAATAGCCCCACTGGAAACTAAATTTGAAAGCTCTGCTTACTTCTGTAACACCAGAAAGAAGATGCTCATCAGACAGTCAAACACAAGAGATGGTTTCAGAAGAATGCACCTCAGCCACATCTCTTCAGTCTGAAACACTCATTTTGGATGTACAAGAAGGCATTCATGGTTCTCAGGATCAGAACTCCAAATCCCCAACAGCAAGCTCTTCTCAGAAAGGTCATCAAACCCCTGAGGAAATCTGGAAGGACCACCTTCATTGGCCAGTAATTGAAGAGAAGAAAGGGAAAAAGAAAAGAAATGCAAATAAACTTCCTTATGCAGTTACTTCAGAAAAATGGATAGAATATCATGAAGCATTAAGAAAAACCAAAGAAGGAAGAAAAATTAAAAAGGAAGAGGGAGGAAAAGGCTCTGAAACAGATGCAAAAACTGGGTGCATTACAGAAGAAACAAATTGTCTGGAAAGTGAGGAAAGGTGAAGAAGACACTTCAACTGATGAAGATGCAATCTCTCTACATGATTCAGATGAGCATTTAGGAGATATGCTTCAGGACTCTGATGATTCAGCTTCTGACTGCAATCTTGGAGAAATAGAAGTAAATAAAACCTACGTAATTGTAGTTTATGAAGGCGAATGTTTTCCAGGAATTGTTACTGACAGAAAAAAAGATGAAATTGAAGTAAGCACCATGACAATGTGTGGACCAACACATTGGAAATGGCACAAGAAAGAAGACAAGATATGGTATCAGAAAGAGGAGATAAGAGAGATTATTTCACATCCTATGGCAATCTGTGGAATATTTTCACATATATCTCAGACTTACATTGTTGAGGAAATGAAGAAGTATAAAAAAGTGTAATAATTTTCATTTGTTGTGAACATTACAGTTTCTAGTTTGAAAAGTGTGATAAGGAAGTAACTAATAGGCCTATTCACTCATGTTTGTGTTGTCATCAGAAAACAGGAATAACCATAGGTTGACTAATGCTGTGCAAGGTTTCTCAGTTTTTACTAATGTAAATTGCCCTGGCATCTCATTTGATATTTAAATTATCTGTATTACAGTTTGTATGTAAGCCTACTGTAGTTATTTTATATTTCTTTTCATGTTAATTGTAAAAGACAGTGTTTGCACTTACTCTGTTCTTCCTATGAGTATTTTGATTTATGACATTCCCAGTATGATTCTACTAAATAAAATATAAAACTGATGATATATTTGTGTGTTTTATTTATTATTATTGTATAAGTGGCCTTGAAATTATACTTATAAAATTATGTTCATTTACTGGAGGGAAGCTGTTCATTCACTGGACAATGCTGTTCATTCACTTGGTTTTCTGTAACATTTTTTTATATGCATTGTAAAGATGAGAAAATTGTTTCTTTTCTCTAGTTCCAATTTTTGTACCTATTTGAGAGTGTCTGTAGTATGTGTTTTCAGCTAAAAAATTCCCCATCAATTACTGTAATGGCGGATACGAATTTTCCAATGTAAATTTGCCCTTAACTGTTCATTCACTGGTTATCTTACCTTTCATTTTACCCCATACATGTGCTTACAGGTTAAATATGGAGGGATTAGTTTTAGCTGGAACTCTAAATATGGTATTGTGTCCCGAGATCTGTCACGGTTTCAGAATTGTCTTGTTGTAGACAAGGTAAGTTGCGTCTAAATAGGATGAGACGAAGCCTGCCAGACAAAGCCGGTACTTTCGATCAAGTACATATAATAAAAGTGAAATTTTGGGAACAGGAGTTGTTTCAAGGCAAGCGGTTGGCGCAACCATTGGATTTTATATGAATGATTTAAAATATACTGGCTGGATCAGATATAATTACTTCTGAAAAATATGCTAAACAGTCTGTAAAGAAATTAAAAGATGATTTGTGAAAGGAAAGGATTAAGGAATGTAATTTAAAACTGAATCAGATTTGTTGCAAATCAGTTTGAGATGTTATTAGATAATAATTTGTACAGCTTATATAATAGGCTACGGATAAAATTTGTCACCACGTACCAGAGAGCAAGCGATTGAAGTTTAGAACTGCTAGTGTGTGGGTCATCGAGACAATCATAGGACTAATGTACGTGATACAAGTGTCGAAACATTACACTTTTTGTAGACCGCCCTTGCAGAGCAGCTGACAAGAAAGATATGGCAATGTGTTGCTACTGTTGTGAAGTGTGATTTTATTGGAATTGTTCAGCAAAACTAACTGAAAATGGCTGGGAATTATGCAGCAAGTAAGACAACAACGATAATAGTATATGTTGGGCGTCACACTTCCCCCACCCCCTTTTATAAGAGTCAAAAAGATCCAGAAAATGAAATACCTATTCATAGTTACAATATCATGAGAAAAAGTTTTCAAAACATATCAAAAACGTTCATTGTCTGGGTCTTTAATGAATAGCTTTTCTGCGTTCAGCAGTACAAGGATCCCGGATTTTAATGGTCAGGGTGTTGTTCTGGAGTGTTGGAAATGTAACTAACAAAAGAATCGTTGTAATCTGTGTCACGCTAATCCTCCGATACTCACTTCTCGTTCCTATTCTCACATCTAGTTGACGAGAAAAATATGTTATTCATAAAGAGTCATCACAGAATTTCCTGAGATTTCTCCACAACTGTGGTACAGGATCGCAACACATGGAGTTATTGTCTGCTGACCTTTTCATACGGTAATTTATCGCAAGACGTACATAAACATAGGGGTTGGACAAAGTTTTAAAATATGGAAATTTGTATTACTTATCCGTCCGAATACAGTTAGTTACCTTGACGTCCATAATAAGAATTTTTACTCTTCGCAACTTATTTACTCACTGATTATGAATGTTTTCCCCTGTCTCGTTTAATACATCAAATTTCTGAACGCGTAAGTTGTAAATGGAACTGCCGGCCAGTGGCCGAGCGATTCTAGGAGCTACAGTCTGGAACCGCGAGACCGCTACGGTCGCAGGTTTGAATCCTGCGTCGGACATGGGTGTGTGTGATGTCCTTAGGTTAGTTAGGTTTAAGTAGTTCTAAGTCTATGGGTGTGATGACTTCAGAAGTTAAGTCCCATAGTGCTGAGAGCCATTTGAACCATTTTTTTTTTTTTGTAAATGGAACTAAAATGTTCTATGTTATGGCTCGCAGTTTTGTTTCGCGCGGGTTACCTACGATAGCTAAATAAATTCTATGCGAGTTTGGTGAATCTTTGTAACGTAAGATCTTTACTATTTACATGAAGAAATTTTATCCATTATAAAATGGCGACTATGTAACAGTGGCGCTATCAAAACATGAAATATAAGGTAGGTAGAATTTCAGATAGTACCATCTTTATATTAATTTACACAGGAAAATTAACTTAAAAGTTATTTATATAGTTGTTACGTGTTGTGCACACATAAATTATATCGTCCTTGGCGAATCTCAGGCGTGTGCTTGTGAGTCAAACTAACTCAATGGTAACGTTAACAATGGTGAAACGTTCATGTATACGCAAATTTGTCTCACAGCTATATGCTTGTGCAAACCATCTAAACGTATTGTTTGAATGTGACAGTAAATAGTGACAACAGAAGTGATCTTCAACAGTGTAGTAATCTTAGAAGAGGTTGGGTGTAATGTTGCTGAAACTCAGCAAGAAATAACCGAGAACCGAGTGCAAGTTCTTGCATACACAATGACTAACCTAATTACAATAAAACTCCTAACAGTGGCAAAATATTATCAATACAATAAACAATTCAAATTCGTCTTACTCAGTTCCCCCTAGTTTCTCTGTCGGCATTATTCTGCGCTTCTAACACGATTAACTGCGCGTTGCTACGGTAAACTGGAGTGCCTGGCAGACTGTTGCCACCATGCAGATATAATGCATCTATGGTTGCTACATAGCTAATGTAAACATACACACTTCGGACCCAAGCTCTGCAATAGCGTTTTCCTATTGAGAAATTTTTGAAAGTAGTCATATTATTTTACGTCTGCTTTGTTCCGAAACTTTTTTTTTCTTTCGTGAAACGAAATACTGAAAGTTTAACATCACTGCAATCAGTAACAACGGACTGTGACTGCCGACGGGAACATGTTCTGTTAAAACAGTAAGCCCATTAATTAGTCGTTACAACTGTCTAAGCGCTTACCGCGTTGTAATAAGCAACGGACAATTCTTGATTGTTTTTGTAAAATAGGTTTTGGGAGTTATAGCCATTGCTGCATAAATAGGCTACATTATATATTGAGAAATACTGTTTGCTGTAGTTTAAGTACCTAAGACAGCAGAACCTACCTACTAAAGTGATCGTTACGAAACCGAAAGTGTCAAGGTACTGTCTTCTATTTACAGGATTGCCAGCTAGTGGTAATTTCAAATATTAGCAAAAATTCGTATATATACAGAAAGGGTGGTGGTGAACAAATAGTGTGTAGCTCATGAGGCAAGAATATCTATACTTTAGTTATCCAGTATTTGAGAACGGTAGCACTTACAGACTTGCAAAAAAACTTTACACATAATCCACGAAACTTCTCGTTGATGATCCCTGCAAAATCGTGAAAGGAAAAAAATGTTTGTCGCTTATTACATTCTAGCTGTTTATGCTGCAAAACTGTCAAATGAAGCATGACGTTTTAAGTTTTTGCATATTTACTACTAACTGTATTCATGAAACGTTTTTCAGACAGTATTCACATACACCACTGAATGTACCAGACAAATTACATCATTGTACAACATATAGTTCAGGACGATACGATGTCATAAACACTGGATACGTGCAAACTACCGCACATGCAAGTCTTTTAAATTTAGTACTTAATTGCAACTGACTCTATTTGCAAGACTTCTTGCAGACAATAGCCACATTCATCGCTGAATGTACCTACAAAGAAAATATTTTACAGCACATAGTTCAGGAAATATGACGTCAAATACTGAAATGCATGAAAAATTGCCACATCATGCATGACTTTTTAATTTATTACTTCTGTACTACCAGCTATATTCACAACACATTTTGCAGACAGTAGGCACACATACCAGTGGATGTACTTGCAAAATTATATCATTGTACAGCACATAGTTCAGGAGATACGTCGTTATAACATGAAGCTGCGTGAAAATGAAACTGCTGGGTGAAATTCGCTACGTATATAATAAATTTGTGTACAAACATGAGTGAAATAAATTTGACACATGCTCATGTAAGCAAAGCCATGGAAAAGAAAGGAAAGATGAGGAGATGGACAGTGACTGGAGGGGGGAGGGGGGGCGGGGGGAGATGAAGTGACATATGGGGAAGAGGAAATGGACAGGGAAAGGGAAGAGGAGAAGATAGACAGAGAGAGGTGGAGATAGATAGAGAGAGGTGGAGGAGGAGATGGACAGAGGGAAGAGGAACAGACTGACAGAAAGAGAGGAAAGGAGCAGATGGCCGTTGGTAGGGGCAGGAGGATATGGAGAGAGTAGGGGGAGGGGGAGGGTTGAGGAAGTGGACAGAGGGAGAGGGTGGTAGGCTACTTTTCAAAAGAAAATTCTTGCCAGCCTTTATGAAAAAAAAAGAAAACCTAACGTTACAACAAACTGTCAAGAAAAATATTTCTTATGTTTAACCTATGGGAAAAGCACAAGGTTCTAACATATATGGAGGAAATGGAAATTAGTCCAGAATAAGATTTTCACTCTGCAGCGGAGTGTGCGCTGATATGAAACTTCCTGGCAGATTAAAACTGTGTGCCGGACCAAGACTCGAACTCGGGACCTTTGCCTTTCATGGACAAGTGCTCTACCATCCATTTTTCATTTTTCTTTTTTTCTTGATCGTTGGGTTTGGTCGTTGCGGACGTCACATGACATCGGTTCAAGTTCGTTTGTTGATCCTTACACTCAGTTTTTTATTTTTATTTATTTATTTATTTTTATTTTTTTTTTATTACAGAGGCCAACCAGCTCTCTGATCGAACACGCTGAGGTACCGTGCCGGCAACCATCTGAGCTATCCAAGCACGACTCACGCCTCGTCCTCACAGCTTTACTTCTGCCAGTATCTCGTCTCCTACCTTCCAAACTTTACAGAAGAAGACACATGGCTTAACTATAGCCTGGCGGATGTTTCCAGAATGACATTTTCACACTGCAGCGGAATGTGCGCTGATATGAAACTTCCTGGCAGATAAAAAATAATGAAAATCTCATTCTGGAAACATCCTCCAGGCTGTGGCTAAACCATGTCTCCACAATATCATTTATTTCAGGAGTGCTAGGTTAGCAGGAGAGCTTCTGTAAAATTTGGAAGGTAGGAGACGAGATGCTGGCAGAAGTAAAGCTGTGAGGACGGGACATGAGTCGTGCTTGGGTAGCTCAGATGGTAGAGCACTTGCCCGCGAAAGGCAAAGGTCCCGAGTTCGAGTCTCAGTCCGGCACACAGTTTTAATCTGCCAGGAAGTTTCGAGGAAATTAGTGTTTAACGTCCCGTCGACAACGAGGCTATTATAGACGGAGCACAAGCTCGGATTAGGGAAGGATGGGGAAGGAAATCAGCCGTGCCATTTCCAAGTAACCATCCTGGCATTTGCCTGAAGCGAATTAGGGAAATCACCGAAAACCTAAACCAGGATGGCCGGACGCGGTTTGAACAGTCGTCCTCCCGAATGCGAGTCCAGTGTGCTAACCACTCTCGGTCTCTAACATACTGTATATGGACTGAAATAAGGTATGAGCCATCTTCAACTTTAAAAATGCATGCGCTACATGTTGTTTTGTGAAAATATAAAACTATTCTAAGATAACAGTTACCGTAAGAGGTGTGGAATTGTTTCGTATGTGTAATGAAAAACATTGTCACTGATGAAATGAAGACTTCAAATAAAAAACGCTCTAAGCGTCATAGTAAGAAATTTTTAAGTTTTGTGTGGAATAGGATCTACATGCCAAGCCCAATAACGTATAAAAGGCTCAAACCTCCACGAATGAAAATGTAATATCAAATGCAATTAACAGATGGTATATATATTAACAGGTACTGTTGTTAACATACGAAAGGCTCTATGTTCTGTACGCTTACTCCTCGCTGTTAGATAAAATGGAGGATGCATCAGATGTTTGAAACTGTTTTAGTGGAAATAAATGATGAGTTAAAGGAGAAAGTACAGTGGCAGCAATGGAGGAAAAGCTGAAAAATGAATACATAATTTAAAGTAATAATTGTATTCCTGTACAAGCTCATCTAGCAAGGAGGCATTACTGAACGCTAACCTACGCCATAAGTGGACAGAATGTTTATTCTGGAGTTACCAGATGTATTGTTCCAGAAGATGTAAAGGACATGATAAAGGAAACTAAGCCTTTTATCGTTAGTAACAAGAATGCATCTGAATTCTTAGATTTCAAGAAAGCAGCAAATTGTAATACAAACACGCAAAATCTAAACGTATCCAAAGTACAGTGGCTACAAACATTTGCCTCATGGAGTTAAAAAGAGGAGAAGCTTAAAGGAAACTGTGGCCGGGGAAGGTATATCCATTTTGACAAAAGGTGTGTAAGTACAAGACATCAGGACACTGCAGCTACCTCCCCTAGATGTTTCAAGCTACATCTATGAAGAAAAGAGAAAATATTTAACTGGAATGATGCAGTACCTGACAAATAATGACCGCATACAATTTTACAAAAGCAGGAAAAACTTTTACCATCTTTTTGCTGAGTATCCATCTTTTTGATTTGCAGCTCCTTGTGTTGGCCGTGTCTGCAGTTAAAGTTTTTTGGATTTGAGGTCCGCCAGGTATGCGAAACACCGTTTTTCTCAGTACCCAAACACGTTTCGGCACCACTGTGCCATCATCAGTGGATTTTCGTTTTTATTTATTCTACAATGTGAACATTTTTGTTACATGATTATAAAATTATGTACATTTTTAGTTCAAACAACAGATCGTTTCTTTTTGTGTTAATTATTATAGGTAGCTTGTCATCTGCAACCAAACGATGTTGATGAGGTTTTTATTTTTTATTTTTTTTTTTTTTGCTGGGAGTTAACCTATCTTCTAGAGTGTAATTTAATTTTTCGCGATGTTTTCGCGCCTATTTTCGTATTTACTTACGTTTTCGTGTGGCAAGCACTTCCATTCTCCGCATCATGCTGAGATGTTGTGATGCATACGTAGCTATAACAAGTATTTTCACAAATAACGTAGTAAAACGCTTTTCACTACACCAGAACACAGTGTGATTGTGGTTTGTTAGAGTTCGGCGCCAAATTTGAATTTTTATTGCAAATAAAATTCAAATTTGGCGCCGAACTCTCTGGTGAACAAATGAACACTGACAGGGCTGGGACACACAACGAATTTGAAGTTGAGCCCATCGACAGAATTCAATGCGACGCATAAAATTCGTGCTAGTTAATTCTTGGTTGGGACTGATATGGTAAAGATGATATTTATGGCGATGCAGAACACGAACAACACTACTCTGGTTCATGCCAGATTCCCTTGCGATTTGACGCAAACTAACATAAGGACCGCGAACCACAGTGCTAAGGGTACCAAATTCCGTTTCCTCGTTAGTAATTTCCTTTGCCGGATATGGTTCTGATGCGTTAAAGATCCAGTTGTTCTCAATTTATCGTACACATATTTAAATGTACGACGTGTGGGGTGAGTACGTGGAGGATATCTTCCAGCGGATAAGTCTCTAGCTCTCACTGAATTTCGTTGGCATTCTCCGTAAATGAGAAGCATATCGACTTGTTCTTTGAAGGAATACATCATTCACATTCGCTTGATTCGACGATACCAGTCTTACCGCTCCTATTAGTTTTGTATTGCGAAACCGTCGAATGGTGTTTACATGTCAATGGCACGTTATACGAGAGAGAATTATCAGAGCATGTGCCTAGATAAGTGCCGAAGTGATAAGGAATGCCACTCAATCAATGATAAGAAGATTGTAGCAGTGCATTGATACCACTGGTCATCACTTCGAACACATTCTGTGAATTGACGTTTATGTAATGAAAACCACACATTGCCTGTTGTACCACCATACAGAGAGATCTTCAGAGGTGGTGGTCCAGACTGCTGTACACACCAGTACCTCTAATACCCAGTAGCACGTCCACTTGCATTGATGTATGTCTGTATTCGTCGTTGCATACTATCCACAAGTTCATCAAGGCACAGTTGATCCAGATCGTCCCATCCCTGAACGGCAATTCGGCATAGATCCCCCAGAGTGGTTGGTGTGTCACATCGTCCATAAACAGCCCTTTTCAATCTATCCCAGGCATGTTCGATAGGGTTCATGTCTGGAGAACATGCTGGTCGCTCTAGTCGAGCGATGTCGTTATCCTGAAGGAAATCATTCATAAGATGTGCACGACGGGGGCGCGAATTCTCGTCTATGAAGACGAATGCCTCGCCAACATGCTGCCGATATGGTTGCACAATCGGTCGGAGGATGGCATTCTCGTATCGTTCAGCCATTACGGCGCCTTCCATGACCACCAGCGGCGTACGTCGGCCCCACTTAATGCCACCCCAAAAGAGCAGGGAAACTCCACCTTGCTGCACTCGCTGGACAGTGTGTCTAAGGCGTTCACCCTGACCGGGTTGCCTCCAAACTCGTCTCCGACGATTGTCTGGTTGAAGGGATATGCGACACTCATCAGTGAAGAGAACGTGATGCCAATCCTGAGCGGTCCATTCAGAATGTTGTTGGGCCCATCTGTACTGCGCTGCATTATAGCATTATATCGTGGTTGCAAAGATGGACCTCGCCATGGACGTCGGGAGCGAAGTTGCGCATCATGCAGCCTATTGTGCACAGTTTGAGTCGTGAAACGACGTCCTGTGGCTGCACTAAAAGCATATTCAACATGGTGGCGTTGCTGTCAGGGTTCCTCCGAGCCATAATCCGTAGGTAGCGGTCATCCACTGCAGTAGTAGCCCTTGGGCGGCCTGAGCGAGGCATGTCATCGACAGTTTCTGTCTCTCTGTATCTCCTCCATGTCCAAACAACATCGCTTTGGGTAACTCCGAGACGCCTGGACACTTCCCTTGTTGAGAGCCCTTCCTGGCACAAAGTAACAATGCGGACGCGATCGAACCGCGGTACTGACCGTCTAGGCATAAGTCCTGGTGGAACGACTAGAACTGATCGGCTGTCGGACCCCCTCCGTCTAATAGGCGCTGCTCATGCATGGCTGTTTACATCTTTGGGCGGGTTTAGTGACATTTCTGAACAGTCAAAGGGACTGTGTCTGTGATACAATATCCACAGGCAACGTCTATCTTCAGGAGTTCTGGGAACCGGAGTGATGCAAAACTTTTTTTGTTATGTGTATAAACGAAAGCATTGCCATTAACAAATATTTGTTGTGAAAGCTGAAATAGGAAATATTTTCATTTTGTTTTCAGGAACATTTACTAGCACATCCAAAATCGAATTCCAGCGAATCAGGACTTCTTGCTTTAAAGTTTAATTATAGTAAAGTTATTAATCGGTCATGGGTGTTGACTGGCGTACGCAAGAACAGTTTCAACTTGAACACGAGTAGGCAAAATGCAGTAAACAAAAGGAATGGCGGAACTGGGACGATGAACCAGTGACCGCCAGAGAAAGAACGAGAGCTACTGTGGATCCATTCTTGTAAGAACGACCCACCTCTAGCATGGAACCCATCAGACAGGCATAACCAGAAGATAATGTTACAACATCATGTAGGATAAATTATTGGATTCGTACTGTTCTTTACCTTTTCTGCTAATAATGTAAAACTATTATTTTTTTGCCTGCTACCATGATGTGCCATTATAGCATGTTACGAGGTAGCATATGCTACGCGTGAACATTCAGGAATATTGAAAATAGCGCGTAGAGAGGAAAGAAAGATACGAAAGCGAAACTTTTCAAGTAAGTACATTGAAATCCGATATGCAAATGATCCAAGTTTGGTACTAATGCGGATGCCCACAGTGGCGTTGCAATTGGACAGGTGACCCTATTTAAACTGCGCACAGTGAACAAATCGCACAAGTGACGATCCCATTCCGACTCGAGCAAGATGTTAGTAGGCGCAGAGTGCCAGGTAGACGTGTTAGGCGACATTTCTCACAGTTAAGCCAGTTTGAGAAGCCCATAATCATCGGTATGAAAACTACAGGCTGATTGACATGCGGTGTGACTCACCAGGTCGATCGTTCGAAATTTTCCGTCGGACAATGTTGGTAGCCGTGGACACGGACTGTGTCTGGAGCGACCAGAGGACGATAAGGCGAGAGGATCGAAGGATCGTGAAGCAAGCGATCACGGATCCCAGAATGACTCGCTCCACGATAGGAGCAGATGTACGAATGTCAGTTGTTCGGTAAACCATTTCCAGAGCCTTGCGGATGCGAATTTACAATGCAGGTGCCCCTGTCGTGCACTGCCGTTAACACCGAGACATTGGCGACTCCATCTGCAATGGTACCAAGCCAGAACTATGTGGACTGCCACAGACTGCCAAAACGTGGTGTTTAGTGACAAATCTGATTCGCTGTGGGGATGGATGATTACCGCATACGAGTGTGGAGGCAGTCTGGTGAACGGTACAGCTTCACCCACTCTGTTCGCGCCACACCGCCCGGGCAGTAAGTATAACGGTCTGGGGGGACATTGCCTACAATTGCCGGTCCTCCTTATTTGTGGCAAGTGGAACCTTAACGGGCCAGCTTTATGTTGATGACACTATTCGACCATATGTGGGACCTTTTCTGCGTGGTCTAGCAAGATAATGCTCGTCCGCTTACAGCTTGAGTTGTTCAAGACCTTCTACGTCATGTTCCGACTTTTCCATGGCAGGCCTGCTCCCCAGACTTATCCTCTATTGAGCATATGGGGGACCACCTGAAACGCCACGTGCCACCTTGTCACTCTGTACATAATTATGTTCAAGACTAGTGGGCCAGTCTGCTCAGGACATCATCAGATTTCTGAACAACTCGTTGCCGAACCGTTATGCGACATGTAATGTAGCAAAAGATGGTCCAACGTGCTATTGATATTGCGTTCTGTTTGTCTACTTATACTCACTGCACCTGCTTACTGTCTTGATTTTGGGATCAAGTGAATCTCTCATCTGTATCTTCTTCTTCTTCTTCTTCTTCGTTTCACCCAACTTTGGGGTACGTTGAATCAATCACTTCTGTGTGTTCTGTGCCTTTCTTTTCGCCCAGTACTGTTTCATTCTTTCTGATCTTGCTTTTCTTTCCTCATCAGAGATGACAATCGTTCTTTTCTTTCTATTTTGGAGCTGGAATCCCTCTTTTCTGTCTTTGCTTATCATTTTTGCGGTCCTGTCTGTGAGCATTTTTTCTGTGATGTGTAGTTCTCTTAAGTCTTTCTCTGTTTGGATAAACCAATTTGGTTTGGATTTTTTATTCCTGAAGTAGTCAAACATTCTTTTTGTAAGTCTATTTGGGTTCATTCTGAGAATTCTGTATCATTTATGTCTAATAAATTTTATTTCGATCCGATACAACCCTCTTGGTACGCTATTTACACTGCTTCAAAGTGTACTCACATAAATTTGTTTCAATAATTAACATGTCTACAACATATATGCGCCGAGGTGACAAAAGGGATGCGATACCTCCTACTATCATGTCGGACTTCCTTTTGGCCGGCTTAGAGCAGTAGCTCGACGTGGAATGGACTCAACAAGCCGATGGAAGTCCCCTGCAGAAATATTGTGCCATACTGCCACTGTACCCGTTCATATTTACAAAAGCGTTGCTGGTGCAGGATTTCGTGGATGAACTGACCTCTCGATTAGGTCCCATAAATGTTCGATGTATGTCCGGCGATGCAAGCGCCTAAATCATTCGCTCGAATTGTCCAGAATATTCTTCAAACCTATCGCGAACAGTTGTGGCCCAGCGACATGGCGCAATATCAGCCATAAAAATTACATCGTTCTTTGGGAACATGAAGTCTCCAAGTAGCCGAACATAACCATTTCCAGTGAATGATCGGTTCAGCTGGACCAGAGGACCCAGTCCATTCCACGTAAACACAACTCACACCACTATGGAGTAACCACCAGCTTGCAAAGTGTGTTGTTGACTACCTGAGTCCATGATTTCGTGGGGTCTGTGCATGAACCCTAATCATCTCTTACCAACTGAAATCGGGACTCACCTGACCAGGCTATGGTTTTCCAGTCATTTAGAGTCCAACCGACATGGTCACGAGCCCAGAAGAGACGCTACAGGCGATGTCGTGCTGTTAGCAAACACACTTGCATTGGTCATCTGCTACCATAGCCAGTTAGCGCCAAATTCCTCCACACTGTCCTAACGGATACGTTCTTCGTAATTCTCTCCTTGATTTCTGCGGTGTGTTTGTCTGTTGTCACTGACAACTCTAGGCAAACGCCTTTGCTCTCGTTCGTTCAAATGTTCAAATGTGTGTGAATTTCTAGGGGACCAAACTGCTGAGATCACCGGTCCCTAGACTTACACACTACTTAAACTAACTTATGCTAAGAACAACAAACACACCCATGCCCGACGGAGGACTCGAACCTCCAATGGGAGGGGCCGCGCGATCCGTGACATGGCTCCGCAAACCGCGCGGCCACTCCGCCCGGCTTGTTCATTCAGTGAAGGTAGTCGGCCACTGCATTGTCGGTGGTGAGAGGTAATGCCTGAAATTTGGTATTCTCAGCACATTCTTGACAATGAGGATCTTAGAATATTGAATTCTCTAACGTTTTCCGAAGTGGAATTCCCACGCGTCTAGCTTCAACTACCATTCCGCTTTCAAAGTCTGTTAATTACCGTCGTGCACCCGTAATCACGTCGGACACCTTTTCACATGATTCACCACAGAACAAATGACAGCTCCTCCAAAGCACTGCCATTTTGTACCTTGTGTAATTAATATTGCCGCCATGTTTATATCCCAGGACTTTTGTCACCTCAGAGTAATGTGGGGCTGACTGCATGGTACATACATGAAACGCCGAAAACCAAATAAAATTTTGTTTCCCACCTTTTGTTACTTTCAGCTATGTTATTCTTATGTTTCAAGTTTATTCTCTAGCGAGGTAGGACAGTGTAGCTGAACACGTGACGGTATTCAGAAGGAGCGAGATTCAGCTTTTCCATAGTTCACCTACATCACTGTAAGTAAATGTCGATCCATTGAAGAGGACACAGATGATTTCCTGTCCCGTCCTTATCCAGTCCGAGGTTGCAATCTGTCTATAAAGACATCGTCGTCCTCAGGTCGTTACACACCTTTCGTAACTCCTTCACCTTAATTTGTACTAAGATACAAGCACTCCTCCATTTTTTCTGCATGGTGCCGTTTCTTTCGTGAATTACAATGCTTTGTGTTGCTGGTCGCATTAAATGTTTTTTGAGCGCGCTATTATTAGCCAAAATGTCTTGGCTGTTCCAGTGGGAAGCGAGTGGTGGAAAGCGGTAACATATTATTAGAGTCCTCACTTAATGGCGGTTCTCGAGACTTGGTAAATAGGCTGTAGAAAAATAACTGGAGACTAGCTTCATGCGTCTGCCAGTTTATGTTGCATAGAATTTCCGTGACGCTGTTCCGTGGGTCAAACAAAAATGACATCATTCGAACTGCCTTCTTTGTACACGTTCGATGTCCCCTATTACTCCTTTTTGGTACGGGTCCTGCACGCTTAAGCAATATTGTAGGATGGATCAAATGACTGGTTTGTAAGCAAGCTCTTTTGTGACTAATTGCAACTACTTACGATCTATGTGATTATCCCATTCACCAACCCCACAAAGTATTATACACAGATGTTTTTTAAACGATTTTGTGATTGATGTCTTCAGCTGATAATTTCTTTATTTGTATACTTGTACAATTTCTGCCTTAGGCCATTTTCAGGCATCAAAAACGGAAGCGTTATACACTGGATGAATTAGTATCACTACTGAATTTAACGTAAGTATTTGCTATCAGGATTATAACGTAAGTTATAGACAATTCGTCAATGGTATATTTTTCCATGTTCGTCTTTGCTCCTGAACTGCCTTTCTCGCAGTCAGGAATATACTAAATTAACTGTGAAGAACAATTAAAATTTTGTATTCGACAGACAGACAGGAAAATTAGCACACGATTTAAAGAACTGACGACAGTAAGTGAAAATAGCTCTTCCACCTTCCATGCACACTTAAAAGACGCCAACCACAAAATACCTAATATTAATAAATCATTACAGGTATTACATAAGTTGCAGAAAGATAAAGTAATGGATGTGATGCAAGAATGCGAAATTTACATTCATCTGAAAGAACAATCGGATAAATTTTTAAATGTACAAAAAGACCTGCGAAATGGAGAATTCCTAGACAATTTTACACTTGTTCTATGATGAAGCGTTATAGAACCATAAAAAGTATGTTTATTGCTATAGTCGTTAGTAAATATAATTGAAATGCGAAAAATCACGGAACCATAAAGCAGGGCACGAAAGGTTTTCATAGCACTACTGTGATCGACTTTATGTGTAGGTATTTGTAATAACTAATCGAAAATGACCTAGTCCCGCAGTAAAAGAACAAAGATTTCTAAATTCTTTCGTGGAAATTGCATGCAGTCTTATTTATACCAACTATGAGCGGTAGTTAAAAATACGCCGGAACAAAGACCTACATGGCTTAATTAACGAATTTCTGTAAAATAATCATAATCTTCCTAGTACAGTAAAAACATCGACCTTCTATATAAGAGCTTTGCAATAACTACTCAAAAGTAACGTGCTCCTAGAATTACGAAAAACGATTTCTATTTTTACTTTATAACAATTATATGCACTCATAGGAGCTAAGACGCACATGGCATAATATACCACTAACGAATCCTGTATAAACTAAGTTACAATCCTCGTAAATAAATCTTGAGATATAACATGTTCTTACGTTAAAGTCAGTAGTGATACTAATGCATCCAGTGTATAGTGCATCTGTGGTATCACATATCAATACTACCCTACATGCATCATTACGTTAGTAACAGAACTGCAAGTTTCCGTTCGATGCAGACAAAGGTCGTACAGCATCTGGTGGACCCCAATGGTACGAGCCTGCTGAGGCACATCTCCAGTGGCTCCATACCACGAGCACTGTCTCCCGCTGTGATGTAGGACAGCTGGCAGCAGTCGCTCAGCCTGCTTGCAATTTGAGACTCTACGCTGTGATTGTGACATCGATAGCTGGACTCTACTTCTTGTTGCATCATTTGAAATGAGCCTTCGCACGTTTGGAGAAATACAAATTAAGTACTGGCGGAAGTAAAGCTGTGATGATGGGCTGTGAGTCGTGCTTGGGTAGCTCAGATGGTAGAGCACTTGCCAGCGAAAGGCAAAGGTCCCAAATTCTAGTCTCGGTCCCGCACACAGTTTTAATCTGCCAGGAAGTTTCGTATTTGCGCACACTCCGCTGCAGAGTGAAAATCTCATTCTAAGTACATCTTCTGTTTGTCGGGTTACCTTGTTTTCTAATCATTTATGCTTCTGTTCAGCTTTTATACAACGACAGTTACCTCACCACTCTGTAGCCCACCTGTCCTTACCATTGCGTATGAAGTCATACACACCTCTGGCTACGAGTTATCGAGGCTACGTATGACAGTCTTCGAGTTGCTTTCTTCCTGTTCGGTAGTCTATGTGATTGGTTTTTGCTGTTATTGGTTGTTTTTTGGTTGCTTGTTATCTGGCTATCAAGTGTTTGCCTAGCTTGTGATTCTTTATATTCTAGGTTCCGAGTTGCTGCTTTTGCACCCCTTTTTGCTTTTATGTGCTAGTTCCACCTTTCGTTGCTTGTCTTTGTGCATCGCTTAATTCATAATGGCAACTGCGCCCTAATCGCCTGCACCGCTTGCAGTTGATCTAACTCCGTTTGTTCAGTTCTAGAGCCAACAAGTGGCATAACTGCCTGAAGTGATGAATCTCTTGTTGGCGGCGCCGATGACTTCACGCGAGACGTCGGAGTCAACGGCAGCGCCGTCGCTTGCACCGCTTGCTTATGTGCTGCCATTTCGTTAGTTTGAATTGCGAAGGAAGATTGGTCAGAGTACCTCGCACAGTTCAACGTGCATATCGTAGCACATCACGTACAAGGTACTGACAATCATTCTTATTTCTTGGCGACGGCGTGAGTGACTGTTAACCGCCTGTGCGCAAAGTTGTTTCCCACGTCGCACCCTGAGGTGGCAGACTGTGAGGACTTATTGCAGGCGCTTAAGTATTGTGAGAACAGAATACAAGTGGCGACTGCCTGTTACAAATTCCTTAGGCTGCACAAGCAACGATGGCAGACCTGCCGTCAATGGGTGACTGAACTGCAGTGCCTTACTAGACAGTGTAAATTCAAACGTGGTTGTGGCAAATACTACAGTGATTCCATGATTCGCGATGCGATCAAGCACAGTGTAGCTGACTCTCTAATTCGGGAACAGGTTCTTAAATACCCGGAACCTTTCTTGCAACAGATTCTGCAGATTATAGACTATCAGAATTCCTATGAAAGTTCAGCGGACAGTTTTGAGGTAGCATCTGTTTGATCGGTAGATAGCCGCGACAAACAGGCCTCGCAGCCAGCTCCCATCAGCTGCCAGGCCGCCTCAGCCACAGCGGGCACTTAAACCCGTGGTGGTTCAAAAATGGTTCAAAAATGGTTCTAATGGCTCTGAGCACTATGGGACTTAACATCTGAGGTCATCAGTCGCCTAGAACTTAGAACTAATTAAACCTAACTAACCTAAGGACATCACACACATCCATGCCCGAGGCAGGATTCGAACCTGCGACCGTAGCGGTCGCACGGCTCCACACTGAAGCGCCTAGAACCGCTCGGCCACACCATCCGGCCCGTGGTGCTTCCTGCACGAAATGGGAAGTCGTACGTGGTCGCCGATGTTGCCCCTCGCCCAAAGCGGCTTGCATTATTGCTGCAAACGGGGACATGTACAGTCTGTGTGCTAACAGAAGCGTAACGAACCCCCTTCTGCTACTCCTTCGTGCAAATCTAAGTCACAAACTGTATGTGATGTCGTTTCAGAGCCCCACAGTGTCGTTAGTGCAATGCAACAGTGTATAGTGCGCGCAAAATGCCGTGGCCGGTAGATGCGCAGTCAGCTGGGGAAGTGTGGGGAGAGCGGCAGTGGTGGAAGCTCGTTCAGAGCGCTGTAGGGGAACTGAAGCCTGTGGGAACCCTCCACGCCCACAACCATTCAAAAAGATCTACTGTCATCTCGGTTTTCGTTAGCATCTACAAAGAATTCCAATGAAAATGCAGCGATTTATTTTCGCCTTGCTTGTTAACCATTTGTAACTTTAAGAGAAACGTCATGAGTGGCGAATTTTGAGTAAAAACTTCACATTTTTCTGGTTGCCATGTCAAAATTTGTTTTTCCAAAACACAGCCGAGTTTTCACTGTCACACCTCACTAACATGTTGTGCAGATATAATTGCGAGAGAATTCTGAAACAGCAGTTTTTTTAAGTGACGAGCTGAGGAAAAGTAAAACCATTAGCTTACGGAAAAGCACATCCTCGCTACAAAAAATGTGTGATGTCGTCACTTACGTTGTTCCAAAACCCATAGCATTTCTCGCTACACCAGCTATCGACGGCCCTTAAAGTTATGTGGAGAATTTCAGGATTTGTTTTGTGAGGGTTTAGGAAAGGCTAATAATTTTTTACCTATGTCGCAATCAAGGTCTATGCACAGCGTCGCTCTATTAGAGCTCCTCCTGTTCCTCATGCTCTTTGAGAACAGGTGGCTCAGAAACTTACTGTTTTGCAAGACAGTGGGCTCTGAGCACCCATTACTGCCAGTCAGTAGGCATCTCCTCTTGTTCTCCTAAAGGAGCTATCCGACAGACTCCGGTTGTGCGCCAATTTTAAGAAAACTATGAATCCTCAAACAGTCAGTGACAGTTGTCCCTTGCCGCGCCAAGAGGAATGATGGATAAGGTAGGTGCCGGTCGCTACTTTTCCAAAATTGATTTGCATGACATTTACTTGCAAATCCCTCTGGATGAGCAGTAAATTCACACTCATCTGGGTCTTTTCAAATTTCTGAGATTGCCTTTTGGCGGTACTTCCTCACTTGCCATATTTCAACACTTTCAGAAGCAGCTGACTGCGAAAATTTCTTTTTGCTCAAATTATTAAATGACGCTGGAGTCTCGTGTCGCTCTCCTGAAGAACATATTAACAATCTTCGCACTCTGTTTCAAGGGTCGTCTGTAGCTGGTCTCAAAAGAAAAAGAGACAAATATGCCGGCTGGAGTGGCCGTGCGGTTCTAGGCGCTACAGTCTGGAACCGCGGGACCGCTACGGTCGCAGGTTCGAATCCTGCATCGGGCATGGATGTGTGTGTTGTCCTTAGGTTAGTTAGGTTTAAGTAGTTCTAAGTTCTAGGGGACTGATGACCTCAGAAGTTGAGTCCCATAGTGCTCAGAGCCAGACAAATATGTGTTTTCTCAGACTGAACTTGAGAACTTAGGACATATCATTAATAGCCAGGGTGTTAACCTTTGCAATCACATTTGCTTGCTAGCCGTGACCTTCCGTTTCCACCCAATGTGCGCGAACTGCAGTCTGTGTTACGGAAGCTCGTGTATTATATCTGTTTTATTCCTAACGCCGCTCAAGTTGCGGCTCCCTTGCATCGCTTGCACAGGAATAACGTTCCTTTTATTTGGTTTCAAGAGTGTCAGTATCCTCTCCAGAAGCTGAAACATGCTTTCCTTTAGTGATCGATGCCTTGTTCCTTTTGGTCCAGCCAAACCTGTGGTCTTGGCTGTGAATGCTTCATCTTATGGCGTTGGTGGAGTTTTGTCTAATAAATTTGGTGCTGTTGACAGGCCAACTGCCTTTGCTTCGAAGTTGAACAGAGCTCAGTGTGATTATTCGTAGATTGAAAAGGAGGCTCTCGCCATTGCCTATGGTGTCACTAAATTTCGCCAGTATCTTTTTGGCAGAAAATGTTACTTGATGAGTGATCACAAACTTTGCAATCTATGTTTAGCCATTCTCAGTCAGTCCCAACTCGCACAGTGCAGAATCTGCAATGGTGGTCTCTTATTTTATCAAATTACCAATATGAGATTGTGTATCGGCCCACTTCTAAGCATGCCAGTGCAGATGACCTTTCCCGCCTGCTTCTGGCCTAGATTCAACATTCGACAAGTCATCTGCTTCTTGTTGCTACATTGATGGACAATACACAGGTGTTTTACATAGATTTCTGCTTAATCACTGCAAAATTGCCCAGTCGTCAGCTGCAGATCTAGATTTGCAGATTCTATTGCACTATATCCGCATTGGTTGGCCGCATTCAGCTGAACAGGTTCGTGGCTCTGTGGTTCACGGATAATTTTCCGCCAGCTGCTGTGGCCGAGCGGTTCTAGGAGCTTCAGTCCGGAAAAGTGCTGCTGCTACGGTCGCAGGTTCGAATCCTGCCTCGGGCATGGATGTGTGTGATGTCCTTAGGTTAGTTAGGTTTAAGTAGTTCTAAGCTCTAGGGGACTGATGACCTCAGATGTTAAGTCCCATAGTGCTTGGAGCAATTTTTTGATAATTTGCCCGTTGGCATGCCTTTGTAGTTCACCAAAGTGTCATTTTGTTTGACACTGATAATGACTAGTCATGTGTTGTTGTTCCCCAGGCTCTCCAGCCTGACGTGCTTAGTTTGCTACAGCAAGGTCAGTGGGGCGTTGTTCGCACCAAGCAATTGGCGCAACGTCATTGCACTTGGCACAATCTGGATACGCAAACTGATCAGTTGACTTCCCAGTGCCAAGCCTGTGCTAAATATCAATCAGTCCCGCCTCAGCAGTTCTTTAAGTGGCCCAGACCCCAAGCACCTTGGCAACATCTGCACCTGGATTTCGTCGGTCCTTACTGGAATACATGTTGGTTCATCGACATTGACGCTTTCAGCAAATTTCCCTTGTGGTCCCTGTGCACCCTACTATGGTTTGTTCCACAAATCAGGCCTTGTCATCGATTTTTTGTGTGGCACCATTGTCTAAAGTGATTGTGACTGACAATAGGCTTCAAATTTTTTTGCAGCTGAGTCTGGACAGTTTTGCACTGCTTCTGGCGTCAAGCGCATCATAAGTGCAGCATTGCACCCACAATCCAACAGCGAAGCTGAACGCTTTGTACGAACATTTAAGCAACCGGTGGACAAATTTCGTGCTCTTCCTGTCTTCCTATCGCTCCTGGCCGCGTGAGGGACCATCACCAGTGAAGTTGTTAACTGATGGTGCCACAGCACCTTGCTTCAGTTGCTGCACCTTCCATGACAGGTCGCACCCACTCTGCCCAGACAGGCAATGTATCACACTAACAATTCGGTCTTCTACAGATTGTATGGCAGATGGAGCTGCTGGAAGCTGCACACTATTGCATGATATGTTAGATGTTCTACGTTTCTCCTGCAAGGACCGAGAGGATTGCTAACGTGTCACCAGAGTCAAATTCGTCCTTGTGAATTGCTTGTTCCTGTCACAGGCTTTCTGTATACAGATTCCGTGCCTGCCTGGACACAGCTGTCCTCACTGCATCTGGATCATGTGGGTCCTACGCCATCGGTGCCGGTTCCAGAGCTGATGGAAATCGACGCCCCTTTCACAGTCGTAGCAGTCTCAGCGGTTACCATCTTCTGGGGAGGGGCCCTTCTTCCTGGGAGCTGTTCCAATGCCACCCTGGGACCCACTGCAGTCTGCAGTTTGAGATGCCACCATCTTCGTCTGCTGCTCCGCCTCTGGATGTGGGTCCACATCCTCTGCTCGGTTTTTTGTCCGGTATTCCCAGGGGGGTGTAATTTCCCCACAGAAAATACCCTCTGCCACGCACCAATTAATCATTTTCAATCAAACCATCCACATTCATTCACTTTGGAAAAGTTATCTGATCTGATTTTCTCGTAATACATGCGGCGACAGCTCGACGACGCCAAAGTATTTTCTAGTGCGTTTATTCTTTGAAATAACAGAGATGCATATATGCATTCTCCATGGTTGTTAAGAGTGGTAACTAGGACAGCTTCTGGAGTATCTGTTGAGGGATTGACGTGTTTCTGAGAGATACATATTCTGCTTTTCTTCTCGCTAAAGCGATCCAATTAACATTTGTGCCGTAGCGGTTTGTTTGAGGAGAAAGAGACTGTAAAAGGAAAATAATTAAGGCGTGGAATCACCGGAGATCTGGATATGTAGTGGAGATGGATTTAATACACAATTTCCTCCATAAATAAGGTTTGTAACTTTTTGTTCTGGAGTGAATGAACGAATGAGTTTTTTTCTGAATCATTTGATGATCACGTTGGCCCTGTAATTAGTGGGGAAGTTTCAGCTGTGTCGAAGAGAGCCTGCAATCACTGAGTCTGTGTTAAATCGTCCAAAAAGGCTTCGTACACATCTGGAATTCGCAATCTTTCGTAAAAGGAACAAATTGTCCAAACGATTGATTCTCCCGACTGACTGCAGTGTTTAGCAGTAATAATAAATGTAAAGATCTCTTACAGCATGCCAGCCGCTGATTACCAAGACGAAGGACTCCACCAAAGATCCTATTTGGCTGATTTCACGTAGTGAAATATTATATTAAAAACTGTACATAGATAAAGGAGAGAAAGAGAGAGAGCGAATGAAAATAGAGATAATACTAATAATCCTCCATTAGTCTAATTTTTCGCCTGCCTTATCACGGATCAACCAAGAACTGGAAGGGCCTTACTTTACTGTATAGATGTATGTGTGAAGGTGATCTTAAAGGCAACAGATACACGTCTATACAGACAAGACATTACACAGAGATAGCGGCTAGCTGCATTCATCATCTGTTCTTAGATAAAGAGACGGCAGCTTATTATCAGAACGTTTAAAAATGATAAAGGGGCTCAGGGCGTAAACCAGGTGCAGGTGGAAGCTCTACACTAGCCTCAATTTCGGCTCCCGTCTCTTCATTGTCGCCTGCATCCAGCCCTTCCCCCCCTCATCGTTTGCTCATCCACACTACACGACGACAGTGAGTATGTTTGGGGGGGGGGGGGGGGGAG
The DNA here is from genome assembly GCF_023864275.1 of Schistocerca cancellata. Classification (NCBI taxonomy): domain Eukaryota; kingdom Metazoa; phylum Arthropoda; class Insecta; order Orthoptera; family Acrididae; genus Schistocerca; species Schistocerca cancellata. The sequence continues at coordinate 731,883,521 of NC_064626.1, forward strand.
TTGTGGTATTATATATTCATACCAACCCATGGGCGTTGTTGCGTTGGTAACGGAATTGCAAGTTTTCATTCAGCCTCAATAGCAGTCACTACAATGGTATGTGCCCGCTGAGCCACGCCTCCAGCGACTCGGTCCCACTGCGATGTAGGACGGCCGGTGCCAGTCGCTCAGCCCACTTGCGCCTGGAGCCACTACACTGTGACACCTCCGTTTCTGCTTCTTCCTTGTAACATCGATAGCTGCACTCTATTTCTTTTTGCATCATTTGAAATAATTCTTCGTACGTTTGGAGAAATAAAAGTTAAGTAACTCTTCTGTTTGTCGAGTTACTTTGTCCGCTAATCAACTCTGCTGCTGTCCAGCCTTCCTACAACAGTTGCCGCGCCACTTTGCAGCCCACCTCTCATCACCATTGTGTATAAAGTTGTACACAACAGCTTCCACTTTAGATTCTTGAAAAGGGCCTAAGACCGAAATTGTACAATCGTACAAATAAAGAAGTCAGCTGAAAGCATCACAAAATCATTTAAAAACTCAGCTGTGGACCCTGTTGCAATAGAGATTACAGACCCAGATATTTCTATGAATTGACTACTTCTACCTGTGACTCATTGATATTGTAGTCATATGATCCTACGTTTTTCCGTTTTTTGAAGTTCTAAATTGTGCATTTCTGAACGCTAAAGCAAACTGCCAGTCTCTGCACCACTTTCAAATCTTGTCAAGATCTGATAGAACAACGCAGCTTTTTTCAGACAGTACTTCATTACAACGACCAGATCAGCTGTAAAATCTCTGAGATTACTATTAACATTGCCTGCAACCCGTTTAACATACGACATTAACAACAAGCATCAAAACACATTTACGTGGAGAACGCCTGTAATTCTACAATCGTCGATGACTCTCCACCCAACACCGCATGCTGTGTCCTCTCTAATAATAATCCTCTATCCTGGCTTTCAGGATGTCACATGAGAAAATCGTGGGTTCGATTTCGCATAGTCGATGTTTCCAGAATCCATGCTATCATAGATACGATTTGTACCACCCCGTGTTGTAAGATATTTCCCATATTACAGAGTACAAAAATTATTCCATATGGAAGTTTTAAGGGACACGAAAATACCTTATTTAATTTTTCCGATAATTTATCCTATTTGAGTAACTCATTTGTAGAAATTACATCAATGCAAGACCTGTCGCTATACTGAAGTACGAATTTGTCTTATGACACGATTGTCGGAATCACTTTGGCCTAACAACAAAGAAATGGATCCTCCAGCGCTTCAACAACTGTATGAGCAGGCACTAAATTCCAAAGATATGTCGGAAGAGCCGAGTATTTGCACTCCTAAACCCTGGCAAAGAAGAGGGCAATCCAAAGAACTTCAGACCAATTAATTGCACTACTGCGTCACCTCTACAAACTGCTAGAAAGATTTCTCCAAAGTTTCCTTCTGCCTGTAATTGACTCCTTGCTTATACCTCTGCAAGTTGAATTTGTCCGAGCAAAAATTGTGCTGGGTAACTCCTGAATCTACGCAGTCCATAGAACGGGATTTCTAAATTCGTAAGGAGGCTCTAGTGGTATTTGTCAATTTATCAGCAGCGCACAACGCTGTCAGTCATAGGCTATTGTTAACTAAGCTCCACAGCCAGATTCATCGCCCTTCTGCACAATCGTAGGTGCTACGTTGACAGTCAAGGGCAGCACAACCGATGGAGGTTACAGCCGAACAGTCTTCTTCACGGAAATCTACTGGCCCCAATCCTGTTCAATATTTATACAAATGACCAACTCACAGCCCCAAATGCCAGAAGTAGGGCCTATCTTGTATGCTGATGATCTCGCTGTTTCCACACAGATCACACACATTAAATCAGTGGAAAATAACCTCAGTAATGCTTCTGAAGGAATGTCAACATACTACACTGCAAACTAGCTTATACCAAATCCATCTAAGACAAAATATTTGCGTTCCATGTAAAAGATGGGAAACCGCTAAGAAATTAAGTATGGTATGGTCAGGGTTGCGCTGGTAAAATGTGATACTCCAAAAGTATGTAGGAATGTCACACGACAGATCTCTTACGAACAAGAAGCATTGCTTGACTCAAATGAAGCTATGTGGTTCCATATCTTATCACGTCTATGATATATGTATGCATACTGAAGCGACGAATGAAAATTTGTACCAAGGCTGGAATTCAAACCTGGGTCTCGTGTTCATTAGGAAGATACGCTGATCACTACGCCACCCTGGCCCAGTGGCTACGCACAACTGCATAAAATACCCTATCACACCTCCCTCCTCAATCCGAACCCCGATTCACGCCTTAGCCCACTCGGTATTCTCCCTAAAGTCGAACTGTATTGGAATAGCTGCGCAGCATCGAACGAAGTGGGTGATCCGTTAATCAAATGAAACTGTATGGTTCCAGAGACCTTTTCTAGTCTCAAACAACTATAATGTATGAGACTCAAATAAGTATCTGGAACCATGTAAGGTCATTTGATTAAAGCATGTCCCCCGTTTTGTTCGTGCTAAGGTGCTATTTCAATACAGTTGGAGAGCCTCTGCAATGCTGTTCGAGTGGGCAAAGGCGTGAATGAGAATTTGGACTTGGGAGAGAGGCGTGCTAGGATAGTCTATGCTTTTGTACAAAGCCACTGTGCCAGGGTGGCCTCCCTCTGCAGATCTTGGGGTAAGAATAGGCCTGAACTATTCCTGCCTGTCTTAAGAGGCGACTAAAACGAGTCTCACACGTTTCGGCCTTTATGTGATGGCCCCCTGTAGGGTGTGACCTCCATTCTTCAAAATTTTTCCGAAGAGCGAGCCAATTGGGGAAGGGCGCCTGTGGTGTGCGTACTGTAAGACCTTCGGTACACACACCGTCAGATTATTTGACTAGTCGCTCTAGCGAAGTAGGCGAGTGTCAGCAATATGTCTCGTGGTCTTATCGTGGCGTGTTTATCTTCTGCCGTTAGGTCAGACGATAGAAATGCCACTTGCACGCTTAGAGTAGCAGATTGACGGTGACCAACTTTAAACAGAACTTGATTAATTTTCACACACATTTATTAAAATAATAAAAAGCATAGACATTACGTAACTTGATTCTGGATGCTGTTTACAATTGACAATCAGAAGTTCCTTTGGTCTTGGTACGTTAATCTTATTCTCACATATCTCTGATACTTGACAAAGTGTCTATACATTTATCTTCATGGCTATGTACAGGAATATGATAATCTTATTAGACACAGACTGAAACTTGACTATAGACTGGTACAGACAAATGCAGACTGGTACAGACTAATGCAGACTGACTAATTGGAGGTCTGTACACTCGTTATAATACCTCACGCATTCAGGTATCACTGCACGAGTGTGATCCGCAAGGAGAAAAGGTTCTACATTAGCAGCAATCACATTGGCTGCATTACATATTAATACGCGGATTGGTGGAAGCAGAATTTGGTCCGTCTCTAAGGCAGCGCCATCTCGTAGTGCGGAGACGGACGAGCGCTGCGCCTGCGCTGTTGTGCTTAGTGAGGCGCGCTCTAGTGGGAAAGTTGTGTACGCGCTGACTACACAGAACTATGTACACAACAGCGCCTTACATGGTGCATCGTGTCCATCGTACCTTGTGATCTGCAGCCCGCTTTCTCGTCGTCGCATTGCAGTCCCGCCCATTCTCCATCTCTTGGGCAGGTACACCTTCCTGGCTGCGTTTTCCACCGTGCATTATGCAGTGTCACTTTCTGCGCCGACGATGACCATGGACTTCCTTGCACCTGACGTCCAGCATGGTAGCCAGTCCATTGTAGTGGGGCCGCCATGTACCCTGTTAGTTTTTGCCCCCTGACAACACAGGGATCGCTTTGCTGATGCCTTCGCTGTTAACTCTCCACGTATGCCAAGGAGTAGAAGACTGTCATCCTGGGGCATCGGGAGTCCCGGCAATGGCCATCCTGCCAGGTGCTCTTTGTTGTGGCTAGGTGGCACCCATGGGGAGGGCCCCTGGTGGGACTGGGTGGCATCGGGGTGGATGACGCATGATGAAGCTTACCATGTAATCACTTGCTGGTGATTAGACACCAGCAGTCTCTAAGCATTCTAAGTCTCAGTACGATGCAAGGAAGTATGACCCTAAATCATTCCCCTCCCTGGCCACACCATGGGAGGAACGCCAGGCTAAGGATAAGTTTGCAGAGGTGGAGGGCTTGTCCAAAATGTGGTCAGGGTCAGTCTTAACAAAGATAGCATCCTCTGCCCAGTCACAGGAATCACTCACTTGTGACAAGCTGGAGGATTTTTCCGTTACGATCAGCCCCATAAGAGCTTAAATATGGTCCAGGCTATTATATTCCACTGGGACCTTCTTTTGCAGTCTGATGACGAGCTGCGCGAACTTAGGGCGATGAGGCGTTCATTTTCTCCAGCCCGTCCATCGGGGTTCGAGGCATAATCTGGTTTCCACTGATGCCTTCATCTTGGCCTTCGATGGTGACATATTGCCCAAGAAGGTCAAGGTGATAGTCTACCATTGTGATGTAAAGCCATATATCCCTCCCCCTATGCGGTGCTTTAAGTCCTGGAAGTTTGACCATATGTCTTCCTGCTCTACTTCCAGCGTCACATGTCGCGATGGCAGAAGTCCTTCACATCCCAATACTCCATATGCCCCACCTCCCATCTGTGTCAACTGCAGAGAGCATCATTCCCCTTGCTCGCCAGACTACAGGATTTTACAGTGCGAAAGGAAAATTATGGAATACAAGACCCTGGGCCAACTGACCTACGTTGAGGCTAAGAGGAAATTTGAGCACCTACATCCTGTGGCTATGACCTCCTCTTATCCCGCCACTATGAGAACAGTTGTAGCCCCATCCGTTCCGCGAATTCCAGTCGGCCAGAAGACTACACCTGCCTCCTCAATGGTGGGGGGCACTTACCTCGTTGCTCCTGCACCACCTACTTCAGGAGCAACACCACCCCCCCCCCCTCGACCATCAGGGATACTAGTCCCCACTTCTCAGCTGGAGAAGCGTAAGTCTTCTTCGGCACCTCTCACTAGGAAGGGGTCCCTTGCGTCACTCCTGTCCCAAGTTTCTGCTAGTAGGAAAGATAGCTCCTGCCAGTGGCTGAAGTGCCCAGAAGTAGCTGGTCGTAGGGCTTTACGATCATCCTCAGTCCCGGAGACTGAATCAGTCAAGCCCTCCCAGCCAGAGAAATCAAGGAGCAGCGAGAGAAATCCAAAAAGAAGACCCCCAGAGCAAGGAAATTGCGGTGGCACTCACACCACCACTACCTACAAGCTTTGCTTCTGAGGATGAAGTGGAGATTCTGGGGTCTGCTGAGGACCTAGATCTCGCCCGACCCTCTGACACCATGTATACAGACAGCTCAGGAAATAAATCGGTGGCAGCAGGTGACCCTGAGGCGTAAACTGCCTCACTGAATGTTCCATGCCTTCCCAGGCTCACGATCACGTCATCCTCCTGTGGAATTGCAACTGTTTTTGCCACCGCCTGGCTGAGCTACGGCAACTGTTAACCTTTACACTAGCTTTCTGCATTGCCCTCCAGGAAACCTGGTTCCCGTCAATGCAGAAGCCTGCCCTCTGGCCGGCCGATGTGGCCGAGGGGTTCTAGGCCTTTCAGTCTGGAACTGTGCTGCTGCTACGATCAGGTTCGAATCCTGCCTCGGGAATGGATGTGTGTGATTTCTTTAGATTAGTTAGGTTTAAATAGTTCTAAGTTCAAGGGGACTGATGACCTCAGATGTTAAGTCCCATAGTGCTTAGAGCCATTTTAACCATTTGACCCTGCCCTCTGCTCCTATAAGGGATATTACAGGAACCGTAGCGACTATAATCGAGTGTCAAGCGGATTTGCTTCTATGTCCTGAACTCAGTATGCAGTGAACCTGTGCCCCTTCAAACCCCTCTTGAAGCTGTGGCTGTCAGGATAAGGACGACGCAGGAAATAGCTGTCTGCAACATATATCGGTCTCCAGATGATGCAGTACCCCTGAACCCATTGGCTGCACTGATTGATCAACTCCCTAACCTTTCCAACTTTTTGGAGATTTTAACACTCATCACTCCTTGTGGGGTGGCACCATGCTTACTGGCCGAGGCAGAGATGTCGAAAATTTACAGTTACAACTCGACCTCTGCCTCATAAATACAAATTCCCCCACACATTTCAGTATGGCACATGTCACATATTCGGCCATTGATCTCTCGGTTTGCAGTCCTGACCTCCTCCCGTCTATCCACTGGAGAGGACATGACGACCTGTGTGGTAGTGAACACTTCCCCATCTTCCTGTCACTGCTCCATCGTCAGGTCCAGTTACACGTGCCCAGGTAGGCTTTAAGCAACGCGGACTGGGAAACTTTCACCTCTGCTGTCCCCTTGGATCTCCCCCACATGGTAACATCAATGTGATGACTGAGCAGGTCACTACAACTATTGTTTCTGCGGCAGAAAAAGCGATCCCTCACTCTTTAGGGTGCCTGCAGCGAAAGGCAGTTCCTTGGTAGTCGCCGGAATCCGCTGAAGCAATTAAGAAGCGTCGGCGAGCCCTACGGTGGCATAAGCGGCAACCTTCCCTGGAGCACCTCATAGCCTTTAAACGGCTTCGTGCCCGCCCTCGCCATCTTATCAAAAGACGGAAGCAGGAGTGTTTGGAGAGATACGTCTCGACCATTGGGTGCCATACGTCACCTTCCCAAGTCTGGGCAAATATCAAACGTCTTTTCATCAGACCCCAACAGGTGATCCTGGTGTTAACATAAATGGCATGTTATGTACCGACGAATTCGCGATTGCCGAGCACTTTGCTGAGCACCATGCTGAAGCCTCTGGGTCGGAGAATTACCCCCTCCCCCCACCCACCCTTCAGTCTATCGTACTCTCAAACGATGGCTGGAAGGGAAAGTGATTTCGTTCACTACACGCCATAGTGAATCCTATAACGCCCCATTTACAGAGTGCCCTGCCACATTACCCCGACACAGCTACTGGGCCAGATCGTATCCACAGTCAGATGATTAAACATCTCCTCGTCATCTTCAACTGGATCTGGTGCGATGGCGTCTTTCCATCGCAAAGGCGGGAGAGCACCATCATTATGGTGCTCAAACCCGGTAAAAACCCGCTTGATGTGGATAGCTATCGGCCCATCAGCCTCACCAATGTTCTTTGTACGCTGCTGGAATGTATGGTGTGTTGGCAGTTGGGTTCGATCCTGGAGTCACGTGGTGTACTGGCTCCATGTCAGGGTGTCTTCCGCCAGGGTCGCTCTACCACTGATAATCTTGTGTCCCTCAAGTCTGTCACCCGCTCAGCCTTTTCCACACGCCAACACCTGGTTGCCGTCTTTTTTGATTAACGAAAAGCATATGACACGACCTGGTGACATCATATCCTTGCTACATTATACGAGTGGGGTCCCCGAGGCCTGCTCCCTATTTTTATCCAAAATTTCCTGTCGCTTCGTACTTTCCGTGTCCAAGTTGGTGCCTCTCATAGTTCCATCCATATCCAGGGGAATGGAGTCCCACAGGGCTCTGTGTTGAGTGTCTCTCTATTTTTAGTGGCCATTAACGGTCTAGCGGCAGCTTTAGGGCCATCCGTCTCGTCTTCTCTGTATGCGGATGACTTCTGCATTTCTTACTGCTCCTCCAGTACTGGTGTTGCTGAGCGACGCCTATAGGGAGCCATTCACAAGGCGGAGTCCTGGGCTCTATCCCATGGCTTCCAGTTTTCAGCCGCTAAGTCGTGTGTCATGCACTTCTGTCGGCGTCGTGCCGTTCATCCGGAACTTGATCTTTATCTTACTGACGATCCACTCACTGTAGTGGAGGCATGTCGATTCATAGGACTGGTTTTCGAAGCCCGATTGACTTGGCTACCTCACCTTCGTCAACTTAAGCGGAAATGCTGGCAGCACCTCAATGCCCTCCGTTGCCTGAGTAACACCAACTGGGGTGCAGATCGCTCTACGCTCCTGCAGCTCGACAGAGCCCTCGTTCAATCCCGCCTTGTCTATGGGAGTGTGGTTTATGGTTCGGCGGCGCCCTCGGCGTTGCGTTTACTCGACCCAGTGAAACAGTGTGGCGTTCTCCTAGCGATAGGTTCTTTTAGAATGAGTCCGGTGACCAATTTCCTGGTGGAGGTCGGAGTCCCTCCATTGAAGGTTAGGCGTGCACAACTGCTCGCCAGTTACGTTGCACACGTTCGTAGTTCTGCGCATCCAAATAACCGTCTCCTTTGCCTACCCGCGGCAGCCCGTCTCCCGCATCGGCGGTCCAGATCAGGGCTAACGATTGCGGTTCACGCGCGATCCCTTCCGTCTGAACTGGAGTCCTTCCCTTTACCACCTATACTTGCCGTCCGTTCACGTACGCCTCCATGGTGTACGCCTCGGCCGCAGCTTCGTCTGGACCTTTAGCATGGCCCTAAGGACTCCGTTAATCCCGCCGCTCTCCGCTGTCACTTCCTCTCGATTCTTGATGTGTTCCGGGACTCTGAAGGGTTTACACCGACAGCTCAATGGCTGATGGCCACGTAGGCTTCGCATATATTCATGGAGGACATATTGAGCAGCACTCCTTGCAATTGGCTGCAGTGTTTTCACTGCAGAGCTGGCGGCCATATCTCGTGCTCTTGAGTACATCCGCTCATGCCCTGGCGAGCATTTCTCCTGTATTCTGACTCATTGAGCAGCCTGCAAGCTATCGACCAGTGCTACCCTCGCCACCCTCTGGTAACGTCCATTGAGGAGTCCATCTATGCCCTGGGACAGTCCCGCCATTCCGTGGTGTTTGTGTGCACCCTAGGACACGACGGAATCCATGCCAACGAACTTGCCGACAGACTGGCCAAACAGGCGACGCGGAAACTGCTTATCGAGATAGGCATCTTTGAAGCTGACCTGCGTTCTGTCTTACACCGCAGAGTTTTCCGGCTTTGGGAGACGGAATGGCACAACAGCACTCACAACCAATTGCGTGTCATTAAGGAGACTACGAATGTGTGGAAGTGTTCCATGCAGGCCTCTTGCATCGAATCAGTTGTCCTCTGCCGGCTCCGCATTGGCCATACGTGGCTAACGTACGGTTACCTCCTCTGTCGCGAGGACCCACCTCAGTGTCGATATGGCTCCCAACTGACAGTCGTCCATCTGTTGCTGGACTGCCCACTTTTAGCCGCTCTGCGGCACACACTTAACTGTCCCAGCACCCTACCTTCGGTGTTGCGCGACAATGCCTCCACAGCAGCTTTAGTTTTACGTTTTATCCGTGACAGTGGGTTTTATACTTCTATGTAGGTTTTAGCGTATGTCCTTTGTCGTTCTGTGTCCTCCACCTTAGTGCTTTTAGGATGGAGGTTTTAATGTGTTGCAGAGTGGCTCGCTTTCCCGTTTTATTCTCGTGGATGGCCAGCCACTGTAATCTGCTTTCATGTTTTACTCTCTTCTGTTTCTAGCGTCTCTCTGTTTTCTTGTCCTCTTTTGTTCCTTTTAGTGTCCGTTGCCTTCCCTTCGTTCTTGTGGCTTTTTCTTTCTTTCCGCTTTGTGTTATATGTTTCGTCCGTTTTATTCTCACACTTGCGGCATTGTTTTACTAGGAACAAGGGACCGATGACCTCGTAGTTTGGTCCCTTCTCCCGTCTTTAAACCAACCAATTTTTTGAGTGAGGTGTAAGTGTAGTTTCTCTCACTGTTTCTGTTATTTTATGGGCAGTTGTAGAACACAGGAAGTAACTGATACATGTGCGCCTACCACGGGTGAGTCTGTTGCCATTTTATTGGCTCAAGTGACGAAGTTATTGGCAGTAAATAAGCAGCAGAAGAAGCGTAATGAGGAATTACATAGGCAAAACAATATAGAACAGAATAAATAAAATCAGTAATGACTGTAGGTCCGTCAGTGGCCACCTTGTAACACCTTTCCCCAGAAATACAACGGTGGATGTGTCTCTACTCATGATGTTATAGCTACTGCTAAGTTGAGTGACTGTACAGATGAAACATGTTTATGTATGGCTAACTTGTGATTAGCAGGCGATGATAAAAAATAAGTGGTGTATCACGGAGCACTTAGCAAAGCAGAAACATTCCAGGAGCTAGCTGGACGTAAGCACCAGCACTATTGGAAACAGAATAACTTGAGATTTTTCTGGTAAGAGCTATATGGTTTGGCATAGACACACAGCCATATAATGGAATCCTCCTCAGATAGAATCTGAAAGATTGATCCGCAAAGGTAAGTTTTGATGCAGAATGCAGAAGCTAATGCAGTCACCTTAATATGAAGCTCAGAAATGGGCTCTTGATGTCTTCTCAGGAGTATTGCCGCTGACATGTCACACTGTCAGGATGGTGAAACTATCTGATCCGGCTGCAGCTATTAGCATCTCAACAGAGGTGGAAGAAATCTATATTGCTACGATTTGGAAAAGATATCTGTATGGTGCGAAAATTGGTAGTCGACCCTAAATAATGAAATGTATGAGGTCATCCATATGAGGGCTAAACAGAATCCGTTAAACTTCGGCTACACGACATATCAGTCGAATCTAAAGGACGTGATTTCCGCTTCATACCTATGAACTACAATTACGAACAACTTAAACTGCAAAGAACACATGGGAGATATTGTGGGAAAGGCGAACCAAAGACTGCGTTTAATTGGCAGAACACTTAGAAGATGCAGCAGATCTACTAAAGAGACTGCCTGCACTACGCTTGTCCATCCTCTTTTGGAGTACTGCTGCGTGGTGTAGGGTCCTTACCAGATAGGATTAATGGAGTACATCAAGAAACTTCAAGAAGAGGAGCAAGTTTTCTGTTATCGAGAAATAGGGGAGAGAGTTTCACTGGCATGATGTGGGGTGGTCATCGTTAAAACAAAGGCGTTTTCCGTTGCGGCAGAATCTCTTCACGAAATTTCAATCACCAGCTATCTTCTCCAAATGCGAAAATATTTTGTTGACATCGACCTATCTATGGAGGAACGATCATCATAATAAAGTAATGGAAATCAAAGTTTACACAGAAAGATATAGGTGTTCGTTTTTTCCGCTCCCTTTTCAGGATTGTAAAATAGAGAATTATTGCGAAAGTGGTTCGATGAACCCTCTGCCAGGCACCTAAGTGTGATTTGAAGAGTATATATGTAGATTTAGATGTAGATGAAAGGGCATAATGCATCAGTCATTTGCCTCTGAAGTAAACTGTTACAGATGTGGACATAAAGATAATCTATAAAGGCAGTGCTGTCAACTGGAGTGTGAGTGTGGTTGAGGCACAAAATGTAGGAGTGGATAGCAAGGAAAAGAGCAACTGAAAAAGTGACAATTAAATGTAAGCAGGAGTGCATCACCCATCAGAAAGCATTCCCAGTAGAACATAATAACGCACAAAAATGAAATGCTGCTTGTTAGGTTAAGTACTCGGCAAGGAACAAAAAATTTTAGTAGACAAAGTTGTACGCATTTCAGTCGTTAGTCTGAACCTCTTAGGCAGGAAGTGACTCAGGTCTCCATGTTACAGGTTAAGAGGGGTAGATGACAATGATGTGAAGTCAATAGGGACAACATTTCTAGACTTCAGGTGTGGTGCTAATAACTTACGTGATTACGAGGAAGTGTTGACTCATGTTGATGAAGGGTATTGTGCAATTCTCCGACTGAACTTCCTTGATAAGCATCATGCTGAAATCGGTATTTTGCGGTATACTACTGAACTCGGTGGAATTTTGTTTCCACTACGGACATCAGTTGCAAATGAGCAATGCTTTAAGGTACACCGATTATGAAGTAATTACGGATTGAATTGTGATCTCACATGCTCATAACTGGTCCCCAGGTACCAATTTACCACAAGAGGTATTACGTGTGGTAGAACTACTAGAGAGTAATCAGTAGCTGGATAAAATATGTTGTGTGCGTTGAAGCATGGCGTTAGTAATACAAACAGTAAATCTATAGTTCGTGTTAGCCCTGATGATTTTGGAATAGATGATGTTAGTGTGACAAAGGAATTAATGACGGCCACTTTAGATTTTCTGGATGACAAAAATAATGATGCGCCTTGTGATGACCGAAGTCACTAACGAACTGTTGGTGTACCTACATTATGCTAAAAAGTGAATTACTTACAATGGAGTGATCGTCAAGTAATGGAAGCTTTACTGCTATAATTAATGAATTTTTTTAATACAAATGGTCCCCATCCAGCAACGCTTGTTCCACAACTTCATGCCGGCCTTTGTGGCCGAGCGGTTCTAGGCGCTTCAGTCTGGAACCGCGCGACCGCTACGGTCGCAGGTTCGAATCCTGCCTCGGGCATGGATGTGTTTGATGTCCTTAGGTTATTTAGGTTTAAGTAGTTCTAAGTTCTAGGGTACTGATGATCTCAGATGTTAAGTCCCATAGTGCTCAGAGCCATTTTAACTATTTTGAACCACAGCTTCATGCACGCATGGGTAACAATACTCCAGTTTACAGGAAAACATGCCATGTCCCAAGGCATCTGCAACTGTTGATGGTGGAATTAATTGATCAGCAACTAGCAGAAAAAGCAATAGAACACAGTGATAGCCCCAGGGGGAGGGGGGGGGGGTGGTCAAGTGTCATCATAGCCTGGAAAAAATCACCAGATGGTACTAAAAAGTACAGATTCTGTTGCAGTTACCGATACTTGAATGCAAAAACTAACATTGATGCACCTCCCATCTCCAATATTACTGAGACATTGGGCCCAAAAATTGCCTTTGCAACACCATAGGGTCATTATCAGTATCATAGAATACCATTTGGACTTAAGAATGCATCAGGTGTGTTTCAGGTTATTGAACGGAGTAAAAAATAGCCTAACTGGAACATGTCTTAAGGCTGGAGGACACAAGAACTACATAGAAGGTCTTCCAATGGAAACCGACAGGAAGGAGATTAAAAGGAAGACCACGTAAGCGATGGCTGGATGACGTGGAAGAAAACATCAGAGCCCTAGGAATCAGAGGACGGAGAAGGGAAGTAAATGAGAGGGCAGAATGGAAGGAAATTGTTAAGAAGTCAAAGACCCGTGCAGAGTTGTGAAGCCACAAGAACATTGTGGATTAAAGCCTAAGAAATGTATGGTTTACTTATATGAAATCATAGTATTTTCTGAAAATAGGGAAGAATACGTGAAATGTCTGGAAGCAATATTCAACAGGCCAAAAATAGCATGTCGAGCACTCGGTGTGGATAAATTCCATTTTGTACTGACGGAATTTAACTATCTCGGATATGTAATTAGTCGGGAACGTGTGAAAACTGATCCCTGGTTAACATCAACAGTCCTTGACTTCTAAATCCAACAAACGAAAAAGGAATTGCAATCATTCATTGGGTTATGTAATTATCAGAATTTCATCAAGAACTTTGCTGAAATTGCAGAACCATTTATCATTGTTAAGGAAAGGTGTAAAATTTGAATTATCGGCAGACTGTCGAACAGCTTTTGAAATATTGAAAAAAGTGCTCATATCGGATCCACTATTGATATTTCCTGATATCGAGAAAGAGTTCATCATTTCATGTGATGCCAGAAATAGTGCGACTGGAAGTCTTTTGAGTCAAAACATAGGGAACACCCAGTGGCTTATGTTTCTATACAAATAAACAAGACAGAATGGAACTATTCCACTACTGAAAAGGAGATGTTAACTGTTATTTATGGGGTCACCAAATTGGGGGACAAAAATTTAATGTTGTAGAAGCCAAGCATTGCTAAAATACTTGTTGGAATTGATAGACCCTTCTAGTAGGCTGGCGAGATAGGCACTGATGTTCAGTGAATTTCATTACAAACTTATTCATAAACTGGGTAACATGGATACCAATGCTGATAGTTTACATAGAAAACTTCAGTGCTAGAGGCACGAGACAACGCCAGAAGGCACAAAAATCTAACGTAGACTGTTAGGTATTCAGGTCACAGTCACAGTTCTTGACAGATGATGGTTTCCAGTAGCAGTCAGAAACATAGTTTTGAATAAAAGTGCATAATCACGTTATCAACTCATGGTAGTTGCAGATCGATGGATGGACGAGTGGCAGAGAAGTTATGGTGGAGAATTAGAAGACATTATGTGGAACAATACATAAAAGACTGTGTACCTTGTGCGCAGAGAGCTGACCTTGGTCATAAGAAAATTCTAATACAAATGTTACTGGAGACACCTAAGCCTTTCGAAATGGTTTGATTAGATATATTAGGAATATTTAATACGAAACTGGCGGGAAATAAGTATATACTAACGATAATAGACCATTTTTCGTGAAATACAGCAATTCCAGAAATTCAAGGACAGCCAAGCTAACACTGTAGTACAAGCTATGATAAATATTTGGATCCTTAAATTTGGTCTACCAGATACTTTCATTACAGATCAGGGTAAAAATTCCATGTCAGAGTTAATGGAACATTTGTGGTGTCTGCTTTGCGTTTGGAAACGCCAAAAAAGTCCTTTTCATATGAAAGCAAACATACGGACACAGAGGGTGCATAGAACCATTTCTATGATGCTAAACCACTATGTTAATAGTCACCACAACGACTGGGACATGCATCTTCAATTCACAGTGCAACTCCAAAGTCGTTACAAGTACTAATCTTTGGTCGTATGAGGTGTTTTAAAGCAGAAATATGTCATATTCCTCTGATATGATACAGTCTAAACTTGGAGCTAATAGAGTATCAGTAAAGCAATTTGCAAAATTTTACTTTAAGTTTGGCAAAGAGCGAGAGGAGCAAGCTAGAAATCACTGGAGTGTCAAAACAGATGGGGCGATGTGTAGATAAACTGCTGCCGTGACGAACTGGTCTGTGGGTGCTACAGACAAATCCATATACATACTCCTATGGGTAAAACTGAAAAGTTTTTAACCAAGTACCACGGTCCATACCATTTCATTGTAATGACTTCACCAGTAATATTAAATTACTATTGCCTACAAAAACATCTTTTGTGCATATGATTGGGGTCATATCGTTCAAATGAGCCATAGATGCATTACCACAAGTTCCATCAGGTGCACCAATAACAAAGAAAGCATCAGAAAGAATTAGGAATAGGATACCTAATGACAATCAGGTTACACATACTGCACCTTACATGCTCAGATCACAGGATAAGTAGTTTGGGAACAGATTTTTATTCTTTCTAGTGCTTTAATATGCATTTGGTGTCTTTATTTTGTTAAGTGTTACTATGAATTTATTAGTGTATTATGTAGCATGGGATTTGGAAGTTCCTCTGACCGTTATTGTTTACTAAGCAGGGTTAACGTTTTCTCTCTCTCTCTCTCTCTCTCTCGCATGTACGCATTTTTGAAAGAGGGAAAGAACTGATAAAAGTTCTTTTCTCTTAGATGGTGTGCCAACAGGGATGTCAGGAGGATGATCTTAGTCCTGATATTGCTACACTTCGTCAGCAGAGGAGAAGGCAATATAGTTCAAAACCAGCCTCTAAATTCTGGAATATTGTTCTGCAGACAGCCGAATGTGCTACCAACTGGATATCGGTGGATATGTGGGAAATAAGAAATGATGTTCGCAGCTTACTAGACGTATTGTCTGAATGACGTACGGGTGTGCATCAAGAGAAAGTTTTAGAAGAAATGTAGAAAAAAAAATCAAGAGCTGATACTCTTATATGGGAAACAGAGAGCTCAAAGGAATCAATTAACAACAGTAATGCCACATATAGTAGTACGACGAAGAGGAGGATGGTTGAACGCAGGGGAAAAGTTACTGACAACGGTATAAGGCACAGTAGACAGCGAAGATATACAAAACCTAAATAATACAGTAGAGCAAAGACAAGTTTTGGTGGCTACCACTAAGACCACAGTGGAATGGCATATTACACAACTGTCAAACCTTGATCGGAATGTGTTAAATAATATCAAGATCGTACGAAAAGTGACACAAGAACTACTATACAGACAATAAATAGCAACCTGGAGAGAATACAAACTCGGTTAGGTGCACAGTATGGAAGAAATGACCGTAGCTAGACTATTGCGAGTTTTGGTGGATAGCCTCATTGATGCAGGAGTAGAAGCAGCAACACCGTAAGAAGCTCTTTACCATACAATACATGGGAACAAAGTTCCGCACAGCCGCCACCACAACAATTTTTAACAGAGTTCCACCGATCACAAAAGGAATCTCCCACAGAACTAAAAGCTGTAGTAGAATGAATCGACAATAATTTAGTCCTGTTCTACCATATAACAGATGTTTAAGGTAAAACTGATAACGCAAAACTAAAAGTATTGATCCGATTTCCAATACTGGACATGTGTGCATGATACTAAAGGATTACGTTTCACCCGTATCCAGTAAAGTGAGGAATTACAATGAAGAGCCAAAGAAACTTGTTCACGTGCACAATATCGTGTAGGGCCCCCGCGAGCAGGCAAGTGCCGCAACACGACGTGGCATGGACTCGACTAATGTCTGAAGTCATGAATCATGAAGGGCTGTCCATAAATCCGTAAGCGTACGAGGGGTGTGTGGGGGGGGGGGGGGGGGTGCAGATCTGTCGTGAACAGCACGTTGCAAGGCATCCCAGATATGCTCGATACTGTTCATTTAAACTCAGAATAGTGTTCCTGGAGCCACTCCGTAGCCATTCTGGACGTGTGGGGTGTCGCATTGTCCTGCTGGAATTGTCCGTCGGAATGCACAATGGACATGAATGGTTGCAGGTGCAGTCGCATCTAGACGTGTCAGGGTCCCAAATCACTCCAACTGCACGCACCCACACAGTATTACAGAGCCCCCACCAGCTTCAACAGTCCCCTGCTGACATGCAGGGTCTATGGATTCGTGAGCTTTTCTCCATGTCCGTACATGTCCATACGCTCGATGCAATTTGAAACGACACTTGTCCGACCAGGCAACATGTTTCCAGTCATCGACAGTCCAGTGTCGGTGCTTATGGGTCTAGGCGTGTCGTAAAGCTTTGTGTCGTGCAATCATCAAGCGTACACGAACGGGCCTTCAGCTCCGAAAGTCCATATCGATGATGTTTCGTTGAACGTTTCGCACGCTGAAACTTGTTGATAGCCCAGCACTGAAATCTGCAGCAATTTCCGGAAGGATTGCACTTCTGTCACGTTGAACGATTCTCTTCAGTCGACAGCGGCGATGTCTGAGATGTGATGTTTTTCGCCGGCCGTTGTGGCCGAGAGGTTCTAGGCGCTTCAGTCCGGAACCGCGCTGCTGCTGCGGTAGCAGTTTCGAATCCTGCCTCGGGCTTGGATGTGCCTGATGTCCTTAGGTTAGTTAGGTTTAAGTAGTTAGTTCTAAGTCTAGGGGACTGATGACCTCAGATGTTAAGTCCCATAGTGCTTAGAGCCATTTGAACCATTTGATGTTTTCCGGATTCCTGATATTCACGGTACACTCGTGAAATGGTCGCAAGGGGAAAATTTCCACTTCGTCGCTATTTCGGTGATGCTGTGTCCCATCGCTCGTGGACCGACTATAATAGCACGTTCAAACTCACTTAAATCTTGATAACTTGTCATTGTAGCAGCAATAGCTGATCTAGCAACTGCACCAGACATTTGTCTGATGTAGGTGTTGTCACCGTGGCGCCATATTCTACCTATTTACACGTTTTACACATTTGAATACGCATGCCTATACTAGTTTCTTTGGCACTTCAGTGTATAAGCAAATGTGTATAATTACAAACTCAGGAAGTTTTAATAATTTCTTCACGGTGGAAGACCTACCGGAGCGTTTAATTATTACGATATGTCCAGCCAGAGTAACGGAAAACCAGACCGCCAGAGAGAACTGCTGGCCCCACATCACTTCTAGAGAATGGTAGCTCACTGAATTTATTCAGTTTTCTTACGAGATGCCGTAAATACGAACTGTTACGAGAACAGAAAAACCAAAGGGAAGACAAAAGTAGAATTAAGAAACAGTGGTATATTCATAAACGGTGCAACTTGTGATATAGATGGAGCTCAATTTCAGCTTCCAGCAGTCAACACTGGTACAAACACATTCAATTTATCGTAACCCATATCGTGTAGGTATTTGCCACAAATTACATTATTACGATATGTCCAGCCAGAGTAACGGAAAACCAGACCGCCAGAGTGCCAGAGAGAACTGCTGGCTCCACATCACTTCTAGAGAATGGTAGCTCACTGAATTTATTCAGTTTTCTTACGAGATGCCGTAAATACGAACTGTTACGAGAACAGAAAAACCAAAGGGAAGACAAAAGTAGAATTAAGAAACAGTGGTATATTCATAAACGGTGCAACTTGTGATATAGCTGGAGCTCAATTTCAGCTTCCAGCAGTCAACACTGGTACAAACACATTCAATTTATCGTAACCCATATCGTGTAGGTATTTGCCACAAAGAACTTTACAAGCCTTACCAGAATAAAAAACATTCCTAAACAACACCTTGAACACCGACCTCTTACACTCACGAGACAAACTTACAGCTTCAGAAGAGGAAGAATTACCATGGAACAAATGCTATAGCACATCCAGAAATATAAACAAACATATCACGTCATGACTCTAAGTATTACAACTACCAATGTTGCCATGTATCTGCTAGCAGCCTGTGTACTCTACTTTTGCTTTAAGTGTAGACCTGCCCATCCTCCTGAGTTACCAGTACGACAGATGCCCGTCGAGTGGCTAACGAGTGTAAACAAAAGAACGGAAAATGCCGACCGCTGTGGCCGAGCGGCTCTAGGCGCTTTAGTCCAGAACCGCGCTGCTTAAATGGTCGCAGGTTCGAATCCTGCCTCGGGCATGGATGTGTGTGATGTCCTTAGGTTAGTTAGGTTTAAGTAGTTCAAGGTCTAGGGGACTGATGACCTCAGATTTTAAGCCCCATAGTGCTTAGAGCTATTTGAACCATTTTTGAACGGAAAATACAATCTAATAAAACTGTAAACCTGTACTGGTACAGGGAATTAACAGAGAGAACATAGGAATGAGAAACGAAACAAGAGTTTTGTGACTTAATTTCCACAAACGTTTAAGCTGACAAATTTGTACAATGAATAATTATAATATGACTGTTTCAGAAGGAAAATAGGAACAATCCAGGACATATCTTCTAAATAGAACGGGAGTACCGGCGCGCCTCTGCTACGTGAACTGCTGCGACCTCACCAAAGGCCTCGAAGATCGTTGAGAACGCGCATCAGCATGTCCCACTCCGCGTGCTGTGTCCGTAGCCCTCCTCGCTGCTGCCTCAGGAGAGACAATTCAGTTGTAAACTAAAGCTAGTAAACGTTTAATTCGCTAATACTGTCTCATCAAACCCCACTGCGCCAGACAGTCTTTCGATCAGTGCTCGCCGATTCATCATCCTGCATTCTCAAGGATCACAGCAGTAATGACTCCATGTTGTAAAAAAATATAGTTTGTAACCGTACAGTATATCGTGAATGAACGTTCTAGGTGGTACGAGTAAGTCAACGCATTTTTAGGAAATGTGTAGTATGCACTTACACAGCTTATCTATCGGACGTTTTTACAAAGAAATTGAGCAGTCGACAGGCCATTACATCAGCAGCGGATGGGATTAGTGTCCACACGCTGTCGATGGTCGCCTCAGCGTTCAGTGTACATCTATTGGAGGCCATTCGATTTCAAGTAGCAGGTTTCAACATGCCTGACGCATTTTTCATTACATTCTTTTATCGCTGAACACCAAGAATATTTCCAGCAATTACGCACTATTAACTACTTGCAAACATTTATGTCGAAACAAGTTCGCACAAACCTGTCCGATCTCCCGGATGCCGGCCGGCCGCCCACAGCTGTGGTTCCTGGACTGTTAGAACGTACGGACACTCTTATTCGAGGTGATCGACGAATCATAATCAAACACTTCGTGGCACAAATGGACGTCTTTGTTGGATGTTCTGACACACTCATCCTCCAGTTGGCCGTACTCAACTGTGTGTGCGTTCATTGGGTTCCTCGCCGTCTAACAGAAGAACATAGAGAGCAAAGAAGTAACATCTGAGCGTTATCGTGACAATTCTTTTCGGATATCGTCACAGGCGATAAAACATGGGTTCATCACTATGAAGCACAAACAAAAGGACAGTCCACGAAGTGACGCCACAGCACTTCTCCTCCGAAGAAAAAGTTTTGACGCACCCTCAGCCGGTAAAATCATGGCGACCGTCTGCTGGGATTCTGAACGGTTTATTCTGTTTCAAGTTCCCTCTCAAGGTGCAACGACCAACTCCGAAGGGTATTGGGCTACCCTCAGGAAACTGGGGAAACGACTTGGGCAAGTTCGTCGCCACAAAAATGCGAACGAACTTTTCCTTCTCCATGGCAAAGCAAGGCCTCACAACAGTCTGCGCATCCGAGGGGAAATCACAAAACTTCATTGGACTGTTCTTCCTCATCCATCTTACAGCCTGGATCTCGACCCTTCCGAATTCCACCTGTCTCACAATGAAGGATGCAGTCCGCGAGAAGCAGTACTTCGATGATGGGGAGGTTACTGATTCACCAAGACCTTGGATCCGACGTCGACCAGTGCAGTGGTAGCAATTTGGGCATACAGGCCCTCCTAGGAAGGTGGCGTAAGGCCGTCGCATTGAAGGGACATTCTATTGAGAAATAGTTTTGTAGCCAAAGGAGTGGGAAATACTATAGCGTATTGGAACCCTGAATAAAACCAACCTGCTTTCAGAAAAATTGTGTTAAATTACTTATTGAACATCGTTCGTACAATACCGTACGAAGCTCTAAGTGATTACCTACAGATACTACCGGTCATTAAATAGGAGTGCATTCCAGTTCTATCTCTCACTAAAATGAATAGACAGCTGAAACTGCGCAGCGGTGTAACCCAAGTTACAACTAAAGCCAATGATCACCAGATTGAGCATGTGATGTAAACGCTCTGTTTTTCATGCAGTCGTAGCATCACAGTAAAAGTTACTACAAAGGACCATGTTTCTTCTGCATTGTAATATGTACTGTAATACGGTACTGTACAATAACGAGATCCAATTACTGTACAGTGCAGTATTGTTGTATTCAATGTTTATTGTTAATTTGTAAAATGTTCAAACGCGTCTTGAAATGGTTAAATGATTTAGTTAATGAAATACACTGAAGAGACATATAAATTAGAAAAGTTATGTATTATTTATCATTTCCATAGATACCAGTTTCGTGAATAAAATGGTACACTGTGACACCTTTTTAAATAACTCTTAGAGAGGGCGAGTGAATTCTTGAATAAAATGTATATGGTTCCATTTAAAAAAAATTAAACTCTACCCCATATCTCCTACATCTGAGCGGATACGAAAACGCATACCCTCAGCAAGACCTACGTAATGATGTTAGAAAACATTGACTGAAACAATTTTTCATTTTACGCGCCAGCAACATGTTATTTTAGGTGAGCAAGATAAGTGGGACACCCTGCATATCTCAGCGACGAGAATGCCACACTGTGCACTCACTTTCAGAAAACTAATGCATGTCAGAAATGCATTTAGGCCACTCTCCACAAGGTCAAACTCGAACAGTCCATTCCATAATTATAAATCACAGCTTAAAAACCATGTTCAGTAGCGAAGGAAATTATACCTGTACTGTAATGTGTAAAAAAACAATAATAACTTTTACATTTTTCATGTTTACAGCTTTTTTTAATACATGTTCATTTGTCACCCATTAAAACTGCTTGCCATATGACAATATTTACCAAATAATTATTGCTTATATACGCTAAATTAAGCATGTATGTAATATCGTTCGTGGCCAGCTATGAAATCATCCAGCTCGGAACCAACACACAGGTGACGTTGCATTGTACTTGTCACAGTGACAATGGACACGCTTTTCACAGCCGGCCGCTGTGGCCGAGCGGTTCTAGGCGCTTCAGTCCGGAACCACATGGCTGCTATGGTCGCAGGTTTGAATCCTGCCTCAGGCATGGATGTGTGTGATGTCGTTAGGTTAGTTAGGTTTAAGTCGACAACAAAACATCTGGCATCACATAATACCTGGATGTTTGTTGTTTTAACAAAATGTTACACCTCATAACTCGATCCAATAGTTAAAGTGCTGAGTCACGAAAAACACTTATTACTCAGGCACTAAGACGGTCTGTGCTGATTTTCCTGTTGCTGCTGCTGCTGGAGAAAACATTAACGTTGCTTGAGCATGGCCTGAACTCGATCGTTAATTGGCTCTCAGTGTTCGGCGATGCCATTATATGTGCGTGAGCTGAACTTCCCTTTGACGTACCACATACTCTGTCTCAACTACCACTTCAGACTCAATGTCTGATGAAACGCCGACATCGTCACGCTGCGAACAACAGTCTGTCAACCTAGAACATTCCTGTGAACAGCAGCAACACAGGAACGACTAAGCGAGCTGGTGGGTTTGTACAGGGTGAACATCAATAAAACGGAAAAAGTGCAGGGGCGGAATCCTGACTGGAAATGAAGGAAAAAAGTCCTATGAATATGTGCCCGGGAATGGAGGGTGTGCATGAAATGACATCAAATCATCTCGGAACACACTTCAGACTTGCATCGCATCCACGTTACAACAGATGTTCAACTCGTTGCAAGTGATAGTGATAGTAGTGGTTGTCATGCAGGATACTGTAATATGGCAAGAACTATACCCCTTACATGAAGTCATTAAAGATCACCTAACTCTCGTTGAGCGAACAGTAGGGCTGAACAAAATGACTGACAAGGCACAATGCATCTTGTAGAGGGTATAGTGTGGATGTATTGGAATAATTAATGTCAGGTGATGGTTTTAAAGTAATTCACACGACATGAAAACTTTGTGGAAACGCATTGATTTACTGGAGGCTAGTTTACCCCAGGGAAGTACTCAGAATTGACTGTGGCCGCCAGGAGAGCGGCTAAGGGAAGCGACAATAGGCAGCTTAGGGCGGCTCAAGCTCTGAGAAAGTGGTAACAGGGCGCGGCCTCCAGCCACCTTAATATGAGTGACAGTGAGTGGGTGGTTGACCCCGACTCCATGCTGGTGTACCGGGAAACAGACGGAGAACTTGTACACCTGTTGATAAATGTCCGTCGTCCCATTTTCTGTGAAACATCCGAGAAAGCCGCGCAAAGCTATGGTGGAGCAGTCAACAGAGGTCAAAATATGCATGTTCATGACTATAGCAACTTCACGCTGAATTCACAGTCCACAGAGTCTGAAGCAAATCAGGTGAAGAGCGACAGAATGAAATACGCCGACCTCTGATGGGAACGTAGGACCAAGGAATTTGAAGTACTCTCCTGGGAGTCAGAATTCCGGAAAACTTGGTGTTTGTGCAGACGCTAACCTTGAAGGGTGGCCTGGGACGAGCTAAATAGCAGAAGTTAAGAGGAAGGGAAATTTTTTGGGAATTTGTTCACTTCCCAGAGCAGGCATTGGTCGGCGCTGGGAAGCGACGCATAATTAACGCGACTTGCGCTGCAATTGGCATAAGTGATTTTGCTGGAGGGGAAACTGAGGCGAAGAGCGGACTGGGAAAAGTCTCCGTAGAAGTCTTCTGTTCCCAGCTTGCCTAGAGTGCAGACGTGGCGTTCTTTACTCAGCTTGCCTGAGAAAGAGTGAGCATCTCTGCAGTTTAGGACTTAGCAAATGGAACGATTGAGCTTGGAGATAGGAAGTTTTGGTTCAGCTATGTACTGAGCAAGATAGCTAGGAGTGAATAGACGAGCGCAGCCTTGCAGCACCACGAGATCGGCCGACGTCCGCACAACGACACCGCTCCGCCACGCTGAATTCGGTGATATTGCGCCCGCTCCGACCACTGATTAATTTGCTGGATCACGTCGGCAAAGTTTCCACGAGGGTTTCATGGGCCGTGTATTGTAGAATTCTTCTCGCACTTCGCATTACGCCTGGTTCAGTCGATAGGAATTACTTTTGATTTATCGGCTTTACTCCATGCAAACGCAATTTATTAGCACTGCCTGTTAGGAGAGTCATGTAATGTGATGATTGAAGGTCGTGAGTTAAAATAAATCTGTGCTAATCGACTTCATCTGTTTTCAATCAAGTAGTTAAAATCCCAAGTCAGTTTCTTAATTAATTTTATGTTCAACATTTGCATCTGGTGTTCAATAGCTGAATATAACATCAATGTGCACCCATTTTTAATTAAAAGTAATCAATTCTGAATAAATTAATGTCTACACTGCCATCGCAGTTCAATCAGGAGTCACAGGGCCATATTACTTTTTGCGTTATCCGATATTGCGGCAGTTTTGCACACTCTGTTGATCTGTTAGTCAATTAGTTGGAGTGAACACACGCCAAAACCAGCTAAGTGACGGATGGGGTGTTACAATACAAATAATCGTACTTTGGCTGAATCCCTGATGGCGGGCTACTTGTGTGGAGCTTGTACTAGGGTTCGCCTCAATATCCTGCAAAACCTGGCCCTCGAAATCTGGTATACGCACAATCAGCCGGCTCCCCTCGCATTCGTCTGTCAGAAGGGACTCATGATCACACAAATGCCCAAATAAGGCTGGAAATGTGTGATGTGGTTGGTGGCTGTGAGGATGCTTGTTTTGGTACAGCCATGCTGCCTCTCGACCATTTCCATCTGCTTGGCCATACACGAACTCAGCTTGTTCCTGACATAATACCGGACCGTTCTGTTGCTTACAGTATACTGTGTCAATCACACAGCCTGCAACACACACGTAACACACGGCGCGTGGTCGGAGGAACTGTCATTTGTCAGCGCCGGCTACCGTTGCAACGATGCATTTCCGGACACATGTTCATAGGAACTTTTTTTCTCTATTTCCAATCAGGGATCCGTCCCTGCAGATTGTCGATTTTATTAATGTTCAGCCTGTATATGCTTGTAGTCCCTCTCCAACCCTGTTGCTGTTCTCTACCGATCACTTGCCCACGTCTGCGTAAAGCAATTCCCAGGTGCCTTGCGGTACATTTCCACGTGAAATAGGCTTTAGAGACTTTACCTGTGTCGTCCACCATGATGAAAGATATTTTTTTGGTATACGACACCAAATAAGAAAATTAAAATTGTAATATTAATTTAATTTGCAATCCTATGATCCCCGTATCACTTTTATATATGAGTCGTAATTGCATATGTATGAATCGTATCTACCCTTAACAATGGGCCCATAGGTCCTCAGTTGTCTATAAAAAGGCAGTACGATGTACGTTCCACCCTGAATTGTACAGTGGCTTGTGAGGCATTTGTCAGGAAGCACAGCTTTCTGCCTGAGAGTACCATTTCGGTTACGCACACACACACACACACACACACACACACACACACACACAAGCGCGCAACAATAACAACAACAAACATATAGGTTGGCTGTCGTAGTACTGTGAATAAAGTGCTATTGACCTTATGTGTGTAGGGTACAGGGAGCGCCAGTTGCTTAGCTAACTGCTATGTAGCGTACTCAGCAACTCAAAATTGCGTGTGGTAGATGCTCTGTAATATCGGTTTTATTTAACGAGTACTGCACGTTAGGAGCGACAGGGGAGTGATATTTGTATGCGAATGCCCTAATCTTAATCCTGTGGTCTCTGCGCGAGATATACGCTGTTGAATGTAGAATTATCCTGATAATTACTTTGGCTTTAGTCCATGAAATACTATTTCAGTTCTAACAAAAACACACTTACTGACTGGTTGTCATAATATGTTAGTATGATTAGGCCTATAGCTCTCTGATCGCTGTCACCTGTTCAGTTCTCAGGGTCTTTCATCTGCGACTCAGAATACTGACTGGAGATATGTATGTGGTATCATGTGAGAGCCTTTTAAACAATAAAGTGGAAACGACAGTCTACAAATACTTTTCTATGAGCTCCAAATTATATATCCGATTCCATTTGGTACTTAGCTTACACTGATAGTCACTGGGACGACTGCAGTGGCTGTTGGTGCGTAAGCACTGTCTCTTTGGTAATCAGCTCTTACGTCGACAGTTACTGTCATTTTTCGGAATACCCACGACGTTGTTAATGCCTTGACTTTCTTTTGAGCAAAACCCAGGTGGGATTCAATGTAATAGTACTAGTAGACCTGAGTGGTGGAGGGGAGGAAGAGTGATGTGTGTGCTGTATTTTCTTTAAATAATTACCAGTTTCAAAAATTCCACTTAACATGGGAAGTCCACTAGCTAACGACAGTTTCGGTTGCGTTCAGAGCTTGTGAAACTCATCGACTACTGTTGTCACCAATAGTGTGAAATGCAATCTCTTCAGGCGCTCAGTCCGGAACCGCGGGACTGCTACGGTCGCAGGTTCGAATCCTGCCTCGGGCATGGATGTGTGTGGTGTCCTTAGTTTAGTTAGGTTTAATTAGTTCTAAGTTCTAGGCGACTGATGACCTCAGAAGTTAAGTCACATAGTGCTCAGAACCATTTGAACCATTTTTTTGCAATCTCTTCCATATCTTGTGTTTATGACAAGGAGGCTTTTCAAATGGCTCTAAGCACTATGAGACTTAACATCTGCGGTCATCAGTCCCCTAGACTTGGAACTACTTAGACCTAACTAACCCAGGACGTCACACACATCCATGCCCGAGGCAGTATTCGAACCTGCGACCGTAGCAGCAGCACGGTTCCGGACTGAAGCGCCTAGAACCGCTCGGCCATATGACAAGGAGCTAAGTATAGCTATTCGATTGCTTACACAACCTGCACTTGGATTCCTCTTTTATAGTGTGTTATATGTCACTGGTGTGGAAATGAGCGACAGACATGATAAAAGAACAGTAAATTAATGTACCCGCAACAAAAGCAGATTGCAATATATCTGTGTTACATTTAAAGTCCATTAAAATGATGATTATATAATATGGTACTGCGCGGTTAGTATCAGGCTAAACGGGTAAAGGTTTCTATCTTTTCAATGACTTTCAACGAAATGTTAAGATAGGTCTGCTGTAGAATTCTTGAATATATTCTAATAGAATATAATAAATTTCTTTGATACGAAAAAGCTTCTGTCCACTAATTAGCACAGATTTAGAAACCATCGTTCTTCCAAAACTCAACTTCGCGCCTTTTCTCGCACGATATCCTACGAACCACGGACGAAGGACGACAAATTCCATATTCCTAGATTTCCGAAAAGCGTTTGACACGGTGTCACGGTGTCCCACTGTAGACTGTTAAAGTCCGAACATACGGCATAGGTTCCCAGAAGTCTGAGTGACTCGAAGATTTCTTAAGTAATAGAACCCAGCACGTTGCCATGGACGGCGAGTGTTCTTCAGAGACTAGAGTATCGTCAGGAGTGGTCCAGTATGGCGGAAAGGAGGAGCAGAAATCTGCGAAAGATTGCTACTTTTACAAGTACAGCATACCGCGAAGTATGGTCGTTGTGAGAATACAGGATGAATTAGACAGCAATTCTGTTTGGTGTGATGAATGGCAGCTTGCCCTAAAAGTAGAAGAATATAAGTTAATACAGATAAGCAGGGCAACAAACCTATACTGTTCGTGTACATTATTAGTGATGCGCTGCTTGACACAGCTAAGTCGATTAAACATCTGGGCACAAAGCGATATGAAGTGGAACGAGCACGTAATATCGATAGGGAACACCAATCGTCGACTTCGGTTTATAGGGAGAATGTTAGCGAAGTGTGTACTTCCTGTATAAATGAGAGCACGTGTAGACTACTGATGCGACCCGTTCTAGAGTACTGCTCGAGTCTTTGGGATTCCAACCAGGTCAGATTAAAGGAAGACATCGAAGAAATTCAGAACGGAGTGGGATACTGGTCGATTCGTTACCGGTAAGTTCGATCAAGACGAGAGTATTTGCAGAGATGTTTCGTGAACTCAAACTGGAAACACTGTTGAAAAAAATTAGACAATCGGCATTTGAAGCTGACTGCAGGACGATTCTACTGCCACCAACGAACATTTCGTGGAAGGACGGCGAACACAAGATTATAGACAGTCGTTTCTCCCTCGTTCCATTTTCTAATGGGGGAGGAAAGCGAACAATCATAGTACGAATGTAGATGAGACGTCACCGCTCTGCAATTTGCATTGCGCTGCGCTGCTACAGGACCCTGTTTCACGATGTGCGACTCACCGCACTTCTTTGCTGGGCAACATGCTAAACGAGGCCGCAGGTTCACTTCTTTGAGGTTAAGCGAATTACAGAACTTTCTCATTGCGATATAAAAGCATGTCGAGAGAGGTAACACGCGCTTTTCACAATTGCGGAAGGTTTTAACATTACATGTCGCCATCGTCAGGTGCGCTGACGAACTGAGCTCCTGAGGGCGGGCGGCCAATTTAAGTCCCCTCCCCGCGCGGGCCGCTCTCTTCGCCGTCGGCGCCCGCGCGCCGGCGGTCGCGAAGTCGTGGGCGTCGGAATCTGTCGTAGCGTCGATGTGCTTGCTACGTCCGCCCTGGTCGCCAGTTCGTACTTCTTGCTGAGAGTCTTCTTAATTACGTTCAATGCCGGGTCCCAAGCCTTGCTGAGATTGTAGCCGCAATCTCGGTTGATAAGATCTTCCCTGGTGGGAATTTCGATAGCCTTCCTTATAACGCTATCCCAATATTTAGAGGTCTGAGCCAGGATCTTGGTACGCTCATAATCCATCTCGTGTTTCTCGGACAAACAGTGCTCTGCTACCGCCGACTTATTTGGATATTTCAGTCGAGTGTGCCTTTAATGTTCTCGGCAACAATCTTCGATGGTGCGTACTGTTTGTCCGATATAAGTCTTCCCATACTCACAGGGTATTTGTTATATGCCGGCCTTCCTCAAACCGAGGTCATTTTTCACACTTCCCAGTAATGCCCGTGTTTTATTGGGCGGGCAAAAGACGGTTTTAATTGGGTGTTTCTTTAATATACGGCCGATTTTCCCCGATAGTGCGCCATTGTACGGAATAAAGGCAGTGGCTGTCTCTTCTTCCGTGACTTCATCCGTCTCCACAGGTTGTGCTGTGGTGATGAGAGTCACGGAAAAAGAGATAGCCACTGCCTTTATTCCGTACAATGGCGCACTATCGGGGAAAATCGGCCGTATATTAAAGAAACACCCAATTAAAACCGTCTTTTGCCCGCCCAATAAAACACGGGCATTACTGGGAAGTGTGAAAAATGACCTCGGTTTGAGGAAGGCCGGCATATAACAAATACCCTGTGAGTGTGGGAAGACTTATATCGGACAAACAGTACGCACCATCGAAGTTCGTTGCCGAGAACATTAAAGGCACACTCGACTGAAATATCCAAATAAGTCGGCGGTAGCAGAGCACTGTTTGTCCGAGAAACACGAAATGGATTATGAGCGTACCAAGATCCTGGCTCAGACCTCTAAATATTGGGATAGCGTTATAAGGAAGGCTATCGAAATTCCCACCAGGAAAAATCTTATCAACCGAGATTGCGGCTACAATCTCAGCAAGGCTTGGGACCCGGCATTGAACGTAATTAAGAAGACTCTCAGCAAGAAGTACGAACTGGCGACCAGGGCGGACGTAGCAAGCACATCGACGCTACGACAGATTCCGACGCCCACGTCTTCGCGACCGCCGGCGCGCGGGCGCCGACGGCGAAGAGAGCGGCCCGCGCGGGGAGGGGATTTAAATTGGCCGCCGGCCCTCAAACATATATCTCCGGCTCACGTACAGTGAGAGGGAAAGAAGTTTTTCCCCGCAGCCTCGTTAAAGAAACCTCCCTAAGACAAGTTTTCTGTGTGTTTACGGTTATCCAAACAACCTCATTCTTGAAAATTGCTTTGTGTTTGGACGTTGTTCTTTGGGATCTTGCCATAGTTCCTAATGTCTTGGTCGCTACTATTCTGAAATGTTACCAAGCAGCTGTAAACCGCAGATAGAACACGACACATCTGCTACTGATGTTCTTGTAAGTTAGTTCGTAATAAACGCATGATTTACATGGACACTGCTTGTATTCCCTGAGAACGTGTAGATCAGGCGTTTATAGAAGTTGCCCAGAGGCTTCTCTGGTTTCATGCCAAAACAATTTGCATGTCAAACGTTTGTCAGAGCAAGTGTATGGCACATAGCATTACTGTATACCAGGACTCTCCGAACTGAATATGCGAGTTCCTGTTTTTTCTTATAAACAAACTAGCGGCCTTCCTCCGGCTTCGCACGGGTAGCACTAAGTATCTACTGCCGGGCGACGCGTTTTGCATAGTGGTAATAAGTTACATGCACAAACCTTCATCGTGAAACAGTCTATCTACTAGTGAAATCATATGAAATTCCGACATTACTTCCTGAGATTTGCCTTCATCTGAAGACGGAAATACTCAGCGGTGAACTTTAATTTATAGTATGTGAAGATTAAAGAAGGCTGCCTG
Source organism: Schistocerca cancellata (assembly GCF_023864275.1). NCBI lineage: Eukaryota > Metazoa > Arthropoda > Insecta > Orthoptera > Acrididae > Schistocerca > Schistocerca cancellata. Next base: position 731,913,980 of record NC_064626.1, read on the forward strand.
GGTCTGTTGTCAGTCTGTGAATGACGAAAAGGGGAAGATCGATTTCATTGTGATCAAGAGGCAAAAGCTTTCCACCAAGCAACATTTTGTCGTGTGACCCAGTAATAAATCACGCTTGTGTTAAAAGTAGAGCAGTGTTAGAACAGTGGAACAGAGAAGAAAGTGAGCGATAAATTTTCTTGCATACTCCAAAAGTGCAGCTGTAGCGACATCATGGGAACTGTTTTCCCGTCTGTATTTAGTAGGTGATAGGGCTCACAAACCACCGATACGGAAACGAGTAAAGATGAAGCCATGTCTGGCGGGATAATTCGTGGGGGTAACGAAGAAATTAAAGCGAAGAAGTGGATACGGCTATGCTATAAGAAAACAGGAAATGAGTTTAGGTTCACTAGGGAAGTCCATCAGATCGTAGTGAACGGCTTGGATAAGAGCGACACACGGTTTTCCGTTTTCAGTTGATTTTGCTGTACAATTACCATGAAAATAGATGTGTTACGACACGCCAGAAGATAGTCGATAGTAGAACAGGGACTTACTAAACACGAAAACAGAGGAACGCACAGTAGAAGTGAAAAATTTTGACGACTAGGAATAAAATTATGCAGCGTGCTATAGCAAGGCAATCTGAGGCAGGTGAAGAAAGTTTTCGTCAACAAATGAAATCTTCCGAAGTAGTAAGTGGAAGAGAAACGTGAATCACACAAAAAGGTATGGAAAGGGGAGGTTGGCAAAGCTTATAGGTGACAGCATAGGTGGGGGTGGTGGGATCACTCATGGGAAAATTCCGGTAGTTGTGGGTGTTAGAGCTGTACCTTTTTTAGATTGAAGTCAGCTGACAGGTATTCCTGCTTAAGGGAAGTCTCTCTAACAAAGAAACCACTTTCTACAAAGCTTAGGTATCCGATTAATGAGGGAATTAGTATATTTCATCAAAACATACAAGGCATTAGAGATAAAGTTAGTGAATTACTTATAGATGTTGACTCTGAAATTATTGGTATATCTGAACACTTCTTAAATAAGGAGATAATTCAGAGGCTTCCTTTACCAGGATACAGGTTGGCTGGCAGCCTTTCTAGGAGCTCTTTGAGGTGTGGGGGAGTAGCCATGTATGTGAAAAACGGTATCCCATTTGAGTCAATTGATGTTTCAAAGTACTGCACTGAAAAGGTATTTGAATGTTGTGCAGGTGTGGTTAAATTTAGTGGAGCTAAACTTCTTACTGTTGTTATTTATAGATCACCAGATTCCGATTTCACAAAGTTTTTGCTAAAGCTAGAGGAGGTTCTTGGTTCACTTTATAGGAAATACAAAAAGTTAGTTATATGTGGTGACTTCAATATAAATTGTATAAGTGATTGTGCAAGGAAAAGGATGCTGGTAGACCTCCTTAATTCATATAATCTTATGCAAACCGTATTCTTTCCAACGAGAGTGCAAGGGAACAGTAGAACAACCATAGACAATATTTTTGTTCATTCGTCATTACTAGAAGGGCATTCTGTTAGCAGAATGGTGAATGGCCTTTCAGATCATGATGCACAAATTTTAAGTCTAAAAGATTTTTGTGCTGCAACGCAGGTTAAATATAGTTACCAACGTTTTAGGAAAGCTGATCCAGTTGCTGTAGAGACTTTTGTAAACCTTATCAAGGAACAAGAGTGGCAAGATGTTTATAGTGCTGATACAGTAGACGATAAATATAATGCTTTCCTCAAGACTTTTCTCGTGCTCTTTGAAAGTTGCTTTCCGTTAGAACGTTCAAAGCAGGGTACTAGCACAAACAGGCAGCCTGGGTGGCTAACTAAAGGTATAAGAATATCTTGTAGAACAAAGTGGCAATTATATCAAAACGTTAGAAACAGTCACAATCTAAATGCAGTAGCCCATTACAAACAGTATTGTAAGGTGCTTAAAAAAGTTATTAGGAAGGCAAAAAGTATGTGGTATGCAGATAGAATAGCTAAGTCTCAGGATAAAATTAAAACCATATGGTCAGTCGTAAAGGAAGTGGCTGGTCTGCAGAGACAGGTCGAGGATATAGAATCAGTGCGTAGTGGGAATGTCCGTGTTACTGATAAGTCGCATATATGTACAGTATTTAATAATCACTTTCTGAATATAGCAGGTGAACTAAATAGAAACCTAGTCCCAACAGGGAATCATATAGCGCTCGTAGAAAAAAGTGTTGCGAGACTGTTACCTGAAATGCTCCTCCATGATACTGACAAGAGGGAGACTGAGTTAATAATTAAATCACTAAAGACCAAGAACTCTCATGGATATGACGGGGTATCTAGCAGAATACTGAAGTATTGTTCCATGTATGTTAGCCCAGTACTTAGCCATATCTGTAACTTTTCCTTTAGGAGTGGTCGGTTTCCTGACCGATTAAAGTACTCGGTAGTGAAGCCACTTTATAAAAAGGGAGACAGGGATAATGTTGATAATTATAGACCTATTTCTATGCCATCGGTGTTTGCTAAAGTTATCGAGAGAGTTGTATATACAAGGTTACTGCAGCATTTAAATTCACATAATTTGCTGTCAAATGTACAGTTTGGTTTTAGAAATGGCTTAACAACTGAAAATGCTATAGTATCTTTTCTCTGTGAGGTTTTGGACGGATTATTTAAAAGGTTGCGAACGTTAGGTATTTTCTTTGATTTAACGAAGGTTTTTGACTGTGTTGACCACAAAATATTACTGCAGAAGTTGGAACATTATGGAGTAAGGGGAGTAGCTTACAATTGGCTCGCCTCTTACTTTAAGAACAGAAAGCAGAAGGTAATTCTCCGCAATATTGAGAGTGGTAATGATGTTCAGTCCCAATGGGGCACTGTTAAATGGGGCGTTCCCCAAGGATCGGTGCTGGGGCCACTGCTGTTTCTTATTTACATAAATGATATGCCTTCTAGTATTACAGGTGATTCAAAAATATTTCTGTTTGCTGATGACACCAGCTTGGTAGTGAAGGATCTTGTGTGTAATATTGAAACATTATCAAATAATGTAGTTCATGAAATAAGTTCGTGGCTTGTGGAAAATAATTTGATGCTAAATCACAGTAAGACTCAGTTTTTACAGTTTCTAACTCACAATTCAACGAGAACTGATATTTTAATCAGACAGAATGGGCATGTTATAAGCGAGACGGAACAGTTCAAGTTCCTAGGCGTACGGATAGATAGTAAGCTGTTGTGGAAAGCCCACGTTCAGGATCTTGTTCAGAAACTAAATGCCGCTTTATTTACCATTAGAACAGTATCTGAAATAAGTGACATTTCAACACGAAAAGTAGTCTACTTCGCATATTTTCATACGCTTATGTCATATGGTATTATTTTTTGGGGTAATTCTTCTGATTCAAAAAGGGTATTTTTGGCTCAAAAACGGGCTGTTCGAGCTATGTGTGGTGTAAGTTCTAGAACCTCTTGTCGACCCCTATTCAATAGTCTGGGAATTCTGACATTGCCCTCACAGTATATATTTTCTTTAATGTCGTTTGCTGTTAGCAATATTAGCTTATTCCCAAGAGTTAGCAGCTTTCACTCAGTTAATACTAGGCAGAAATCAAATCTGCATGTGGAATGCACTTCCTTGACTCTTGTGCAGAAAGGAGTGCAGTATTCTGCTGCATCCATTTTCAATAAGCTACCACAAGAACTCAAAAATCTTAGCAGTACCCCAAACACTTTTAAGTCTAAACTGAAGAGTTTCCTCATGGCTCACTCCTATTCTGTCGAGGAGCTCCTAGAAGAGCTAAAAAATTAAGCACATTCCAGTGCTACATTCTTGATTTTCTTTATTTAAACTAATGACGTGTCGCCTGAATATGTTTCTTATATTTCATTTTATCTGTTTCTACAATCGTGTTATAATATCATGTATTGACTCGTTCCATGACCATGGAGATTTCTCCTTAATGTGGTCCCACAGAACAATAAATAAATAAATAAATAAATAAACTGGAGTATAAGAAACTAAAAAAGATGATGTCACGGAAAGATTAGTCTGTTTGAAACCTATTATCGTGAATATTGGTTGTAATGGCTATACTTAGATCATGATACTAACACATAGAGTGATGTCTTATGGAAAACGTGTTAACAGGTGGAAGACAGGTAGCTAAAACAGAGAAAATTCGAGGAAACAGTGATTAACACTCATCAGAAAAAATGATAGGCTGGTGAGACTTAATTTCTGTAGAACTATGTCATTTTGCAATGTAGGCATCAATAGATGTTAAAAAGCATAGACGAAGAAAGAGTCGGAGTAAGATTAGATTAGATTACAGTTTTCGTCCCATAGACCCAAAAAATGGGATGATTCTCGTGGGTGTGGAACATGGCAGAAAGTATAACATAAAAACACAGAACAGTTGAATATAATACTTACTACCCTGATCATTTGTCAGGAGATAGTCGAAATAGCCTAATACAATGCAGTAAACTGGAACTGCTAATATTTACAAAATAACACACTGTTAGAATGAAGCACTGTTATGCACTATTAATAAATTTATCATACACAAAATACGTAATCTTGACTGTTGTGACCAAGTGTTGTCAAAACTGAAATCTAACGGATAATTTTACTTAAGTTGGCTTAACAGTCTCTGTTAAGATATTCATCTATGGAGTAGAAGGAGTTGCCTATCAAAATGTCTTTCAGACTCTGTGTAAACTATGCTTCATCTGAAACCGAGTTTTTAATGGTTGCTGGCAATTTATTGAGAATGTGTGTTCCTGAATATTGTATCCCTTTTTGGACCAAGGTAAGTGATTTTAGGTCTTTATGTAGATTGTTCTTATTCCTAGTATTGATACTATATATTGTGCCATTGGTTGGAAATAGAGATGTATTACTTGTAACAAATTTCATTAAGGAATAAATATACTGAGAAGCAGTGGTTAGAATACAAAGTTCCTTGAACAGGTTTCTACAAGATGTTCTTGAATTTACACCACAAATGATTCTTATCACACGCTTTTGCACCCTAAAAACTTTTTCTCGGTTTGATGAGTTGCCCCAGAACACGCTCCCATATGACATAATAGAATGAAAGTTAGCAAAGTATGCAAGTTTTCTTATGTTTACACATCCTACATTTGACATCATTCTCAAGGCAAATACAGACTTGTTTGGGCGCTTAAGCAGTTCTGTGGTATGCCCTTCCCAACTGAATTTATTATCGAGTTGTAATCCCAGAAATTTTCGATCTGCATGTCTTCATATGTTATACTCATGCTGGAAGGAAATCTCTTACAGGTTCTGAACTGCATATAGTGGGTCTTCTCAAAGTTTAATGACAGTGAATTAGCTTTAAACCACTTATTAATGTCGGTGAAAATTTGATTAGGAGCTATTTCTAAATCTGTATTTGTTTTGCTACTTATTGCAAAGTTTTTTTCATCTGCAAACAAAACAAACTTATCATTTGGCAATGTAACAGGGTCATTAATGTGCACAAGAAACAGCAACGGACCCAAGATGGAACCTTGAGGAACACAACATATAATTAATTCCCAGTCAGATGAAGACTTACTGCTCACTACAAAGGTATTTCGCAACGACACCCTTTGTTTCCTGTTAGTTAAATAAGACTCAAACCATTTTGCAGCATTGCCGGTGACATCATAATATTCTAATTTACTTAAGAGAATGCTGTGGTTCACACAGTCAAAGGCTTTTGACAGGTCACAGAAAATGCCAGTAACCTCAAAGGTCACAAATCAAGTGCATCCGCTGCTATTTAGAGACAAGAGGCTGACAGGGAACAGAAATAAATGGAGGATATCACCGTACCTGTCAAAATATAGTGGTTTAAACACAGAGAACTTCGAAGCAAGTACAGTGCATGATGTACAGTCTGCGGATATTTGACGATCACTGTGGAGCCAGGGACGTGTAGCTATACGCGGAACTGGCGTTTACATGCAGTGTTTGTTCGCAACATTCCCTTAAAGAGAAGCTTTATATGTAAAACATTCTCGGTTTCCTAGCCGCGTCAGTTCGGGAGCCATTGACACGGCAGGAAAACCGAGAATGTTTTACATACAAGTGGCGTCGCGAAAGACTTCGTTCTCAGAAGCTTTATAGTTCAACATGTTATTTACATGATAAAATTCGAGTGCTTGTGGAGAAATATGAGGGATTAAATTGCCGTTGGACTTATTTATGTACTATATAAAGAATTTTTACGAAAGAGTTTAGAGGAACCACGGAAAGATCTAATCTGACTGCTTATGTGGGGAATCAAATACCCTTCTCCTGAGTAAGACTACAGCGCGTTAATCATCGCTACCCTTTCCCTGGTTTAAAAACTTGTCAGCCCTTAGGATGACGTTTTTGTAATATGAAGTGATTTAAAATGTTTGATGTGTGAGTCGCACCGATATCTAAATGCTGAGAGCGTGTTAAAGATGTGTACATTCGTGTGTGTGGGGGGGGGGGGGGGGGAGGGAGGGAGGGGGGATATCGCGAGGCAAGACTTTGCCCAGAACGCACTAAGCTGCAGCAGATTGGTATGCTGCCACGAGGCGAACGTCAGGAGTGTGAAAATTTGTCTCACAATGCAATAAGATAACGCACAGACGTCGAGTTTTCTTACAAAATCCCCAAAACACTGACACAGACGTTTGCAATAGAGACGAAAAATACGTATTTACGAATAGATCAATCGTATTTTTTACGAAAACAAAGCTATTGATGCCGCTTCACGATTGGATCGACCACCACCAATCAAAGACAGAGGTAGGTTTTGGCAGGAAATCGGTGGCTGCCTTTTAGATTATTATCGGACGAATTGGCACTGCTGACGTTATTACTTCCCAACGATTTGTCTAAGTGGAAGATCTGATCTCGATCTGAGAGACACAAAGTGAATGACTAATAGAATGCTAGACAGGTGAAAACTGCCAGCGAGTTCACTGATACCAGTGATCGACGTCCATCTTTTCTGCAAAGTGCCTCACATGGGACGTTAAACGAATCTGAGTGGGGATTATAACAATAGCTATTCACAACTACTTGCATTATATTTGGACCGACATCCGAAATCTGTTCAGTATTACGATAATTCCCAAACAGTCTTTTATTGATAGTTTCTAGGACCTTTCTAAACGTTGTCAAAAGTATACTGTGATTACTGGAGATTCATTTTATGGGAAATAAAGGTATTTTAGTCCTTTTTTCATTTTCTTTGTTTTAGGATACCATACGACGAACTAAAGACTTACCTTCTGTATTGAGGTGACATAAGAATTATGACACATGTACCTGTACATTTATGCTCTGCAAGGCACTATGAAGCGCATGGCGGAGGATGCCTCACATTGCACTAGTCGGCACATTTTCCCATTCCGTTCACACTTGGAGCAGGGGAACAAAGCTTGCTTAAAAGTCTCGGTGCACGCTGCAACCAGCCCAATCTCGTAGAGATACGAAAGAAAGACATCAGATTTATATGCAGTCGGATCAGTCGAACATTGATAGGGTTTTAAAATAGTGGAAAGATTGAGAAATTTCTGTAAATGTTGAGATACGTAAAACTATTCACTTAACAAAACACAGAAATTTAATGACTACAACATCAGCGTGTCACAGCTGGAATCAGTCAAGCGATACAAACATCTGAATGTAAAAGTTTGTAGCGATCAGTGGCTGCCGGGTACCATGTGCTAATGTGCTGCAGCACGCTGTAAATATCACGCTAAAATAATGCCATTTATGTTCGAATATGAGCCATAAATCACACTAAAATTACGCCATTTATCGTAGAATGGATGCTAGTATGCAAATAAAACGGATGAAAACATGTTTTGCAGCGCTCCTCCGTGATAACCAGAAACCAATGTTGACTGCTGAAATATTGGTCTGCCGCGCTACGATCAACTCACAAGTCAGAAAAGGGGCAGCTCTGATGTGACGTCATCCCTTCCGGCACTACAAGTGCTACGTTGATCACAGCACCAGGTCAGTAGTTTTCTTTGAAAATGCATGTAGCGTAATGTGTAAGCAGAGGGTATGAGGGTTTTAAGGAGCTGTTGCCGTAATGGCACTGAAGCCACTCGGTCTAGTACACTGACTGGAAATTCATCGACTTGAGTTCGAGTCCCACTGTTACCAACTTTTTTTCATTTTATTTTATTCCTTGCAATGGTAATCGATTACTTATAAAATTTAAACATATTTAAACAGTTTACGTAAAATTAATGTGTTCAATTCAGTTACGATTACTATCCTTGTAAGTAGAAAGACTGTAAGCCACCGCATTGTAGCACGTTGGTTAAATTTTTCAGGAGCCCTCACTGGTAAGGATATAATCATATAGATTCAACTATAGCAGATGGCAAACTTCGGTTCTCCAATATGATACAGAGGAAAGGGACTATGCTTAGAAAACAATCCTAGAATATTGCTCATTAGTATAGGACCTACACCAAACAGGACGAAAAGGGGATACTGAACATATAAAAAGAAGGGCAGCAAGGATGGTCATTCATTCTTTTCACTCATAGGAGCACATCATGGAAATGTTGGATAATCTGAGCCGGCTGGGGTGGCCGAGCGGTTCTAGGCGCTACAGTCTGGAACCGCGCGACCGCTGCGCCTCGGGCATGGGTGTGTGTGATGTCCTTAGGTTAGTTAGGTTTAAGTAGTTCTAAGTTCTAGGGGACTGATGACCTTAGAAGTTAAGTCCGTTAGTGCTCAGATCCGTTTGGATAATCTGAACTATCGTACAAAAGCCTACTTATAAGTTTCATAAATTACCTGGGAGTAGGCATTATGAGTGATTTACAATGGAATGATCACAAAGTTGATCGTCGGTAAAGCAGATGACAGACTGAGATTCATTGGAAGAGTCCTATGATCCGAAAACAAAGGAAGTAGGATACAGTACACTTGTTCGCCCACTGCTTGAATATTTCTCATCAGTGTGGGATCCGTACCAGATAGGGTTGATAGAGGAGATAGAGAAGATCCAACGGAGAGCAGCGCGCTTCGTTACAGGATCATTTGGTAATCGCGAAAGCGTTACGGAGTTGATAGATAAACTCCAGTGGAAGACTTTGGAAGAGAGACGCTCAGTAGCTCGGTACGGGCTTTTGTTGAAGTTTCGAGAACATACCTTCACCGAAGAGTCAAGCAGTATATTGCTCCCTCCTACGTATATCTCGCGAAGAGACCATGAGGATAAAATCAGAGATATTAGAGCCCACACAGAGGCATACCGACAATCTGTCTTTCCACGAACAATACGAGACTGGAATAGAAGGGAGAACCGATGGAGGTACTCAAAGTACCCTTCACCACACATAGTCAGGTGGCTTGCGGAGTATGGATGTAGATGTAGATGTAGATGTAGAGATCACTCCAGCAGGGACCACGAAGACGAGATTAGACTGAACGCAACATGGTCACAGGCATATAAGGAGCCATTCTTACCGACATCCATAGGTGAATGGAACAGGAAGAATCCTCAGCTTATAGTGCGCTTGGAAATACAGGGGATAGGCAAAATAATGTGAACAGTGGTAGTAATGGGATTGTTGTGTTTGATGTTCAACAACGCAGGTAAAGCACGTGTCGCGCTGGACTATGCGTGTTCAGGACGGACTAGGCAACAGTGGAGATTGTTTACAAGTAGTGTACACTTCGTATTTGAATTCAGAGGACGAGGTCGAGGTGCAATGAAAGACCTAACAGAGTTCCATAGAAGGCAGATTATGGGTGCCCGATTAGCTCGAGCATCCGTAACCGAGACAGCCAACTTATTCAATGTTTCAAGAGCAACTGTTTCAACAGTCATGACAACCTACACAAAACATGGAAAGAAATCATCGTGTAAACGTAATAGTGGGCGCAATTCGAAACTAAATGACAGAGATCATCGTACGCTAACACGAATTGCGTCAAAACAACACAAAACTACGGCGGCTAAAGTGATTGCAGAGCTCAATGACTATCTTCGAGGCCCCGTATCTATCGACACTGTCCGCCGAAAACTCTGTAAAGCGGATATTAGTGGTCGAGCTGCTATGACGAAACCATTAGTGACGACAACCAACGCAAAGAAGCGTAAAAGACGATGTCAGGAACATAAATCCTGGGCGGCTGATACAGTGGAAACACGTCATATGGTCCGACTAGTCAACGTTTTCATTACTTGCAGCGGTTAAGCATCGAAGTGGAAATGTGATGGTGTGGGCAGCAATACCATGGTATTCTGCTGGTCCCATCTTTACTCTCAAAAGGCGGTATTACAGCCGACGATTATGCGAACATTTTAGGTGATCAGGTGCACCCCATGATTCAAATGTTGTTCCCCAACAATGACGCGATATTTCGGGACGGTAATGCACCCATTCACACAGTCAGGACAGGCTGGAGCGTGCAACTGAACTGCAGCGTCTTCCCGGGCTAGCACCTTCCCCGGACTTGAACATATCGAACCCTTGTGGGCGGTATTGGAGAGCAGACTCCGGAGCAGATTTCCCCTCCCTTGTCACTACAGGAGTTAGAAAAGGTTCTGATCGAAGAGTAGCATAAAATTCCACTGGAAACTATACAATCATTGTATGCCAGTATTCTAAGAGGAATCGCAGCTGTATTACGGAGAATTGTGGGTCCAACCCCTTATTACTAAACTATTCCCAAGGAAGCACAGGTGTTCACATTATTTTGCCTATCCCTTGTACCTTCTGTCAGCTACTGTTCCGTGGTTTGTAGAGTATGGGTGCAGGTGTGGAACTGACTCCGAATTCCGGTCAGAGTCGATAAAGTAACAAAACAAGTCGTCATGTTCTGTAGTTTTCGCTGTTGGGAATAACAAATGTAAGTAGTGGTTAGAAATTAACTGAATACCAATGGAAAAGCAAAATTTGTGACTGGACTAATGATTTTTTGATTGGGAGGGCGGAACATATTTCCTTGGATGAAGAGTCATCGACAGATGTAGATGTGACTTCCGGTGTGCGCAGGGTGAGGGAGCCGATACCTGGGGGCAAGAGGGGTACCACACGCCCCGTAGTTTTTCGCGAAAGGAAAAAAATATAATGTAGTCAGGCGGTTTTTTTTCGAGAAAATGCGTTAGAAGTCGGTAATACGAAGATTTTAGCAGTGTCGGAAATGGAACTTTTTTTAAGGCTACTTGCATGGCGCCGTTCTTGTTCAAAAATATTAAAAATATTCCATATTCCTAGGTCTAGACTACCCTACAAACTATCGTATGGGGGATCTTGCGTCTGGAATGCGTGCTGGGACCCTTACTGTTCATGCTATATATTAATGAATTTTCAACAGAATTAATAGTAACGTCAGACGTACGGAGATGATGCAGTTATGTATGATGAAGTACTTCCTGAAAAAAAAAACAACTGCAGAAATATTCAGTCAGATATTGTTAAGATCCCAAAGAGGTGCAAAGACTGGCAACTTTCTTCAAATCTTGAGAAATATAACATTGTGCACTTCTCAAAACGAGAAAAACTAGAGTACAATGACTACAGTATCAGCGAATTACTGTTGGAATCGGCCAACTCATACAAATACCTGGGTGAAAGACTTTGTGGGGATCTAAAATGGAATGATCACGTAGGCTCAGTTATGGGCAAAACAGGTGGTAGACTTCGCTTTATTGGTAAAATACTGGGGAAGTGCAATCAGTCTAGAAAAGAAATTGCTTACAAATCACTCATGTGACCGGTTCTAGAATATTGCTGAAGTGCTTGGGACCCATACCAGATAGTACAAACAGGGGATATTGAACGTATACACAGACGGGCATCACGGACGGTCATAGTTTTGTTTGACCAGAGGAAGAGTGTCACAGAGACGCTGAAGAAACTGAACTGGCAGACGGTGGGAGATAGATACAAACTATGCCGAGAAAGTCTACGTAGATTCAAGAGCTGGGTTTAAATGATGACTCTAGGAATATACTACAACTCCCTACTAGTGTTGTGTTTTATCAAAAGTACATTTCTGTGATTCTGGTACTCTACATAAATGATAGGATTACTAGTAGGACTGGTAGGGAAAGAAACATAAATTAATGTATAAGAGGGAAAATGGGAAACGACGACTTTCCTTTTGTTCACTGTCCACTGTGAATTTTATATCCTTACAGAACAATGAAGTGCATGTTATAAGTAATAATAATTAGTTGATCGCGTAACTTCGGCGCTTTTATTGAGCCAAAGCAATTACTTTTGATTCAAGTGCTCTTTACATGCAGAAACATAAATAATGTATAAATTATTGCTGTTATTTTGTACTCAATAAAACGTTCTCATTCATGATCAGAGGGATGAGTTTCCTGTTATTACTGATAAATTTGAAAGCAGCGATATTTTTGCGGTTTTTCTTTGTTCTACCTTTATATTGAGGAAATAGCGTTTTCTATCCGTATGTGATGAATTGTATTGTTTTCATTATTTTTATTACAATGTCCCTCTTTTTCAGGTTACGAATCAACAATTTTCGAATGAAAACTGAAGTAAACATTGACAATTCCAGTTTTGCTATATATACTGTTTATTCTGAAGTAACAGACCTCAGTTTCGGGACGGTTCACCGCTTCCGGTATTTAGGGGAATCTAATAAGACACTGGTCGCACACGTAAAGAAAGCGATCGTTATGAGGTAATGCTCGATAGGTATGCAACACAGTCAACATACAGTTAACGCGGGTACTTCCTTAAGCGACCAAAGTTACTAGGTACACTATCATAAACTGCGATTAGTTGGTTGAGGGGAGGGGAGGGGAGCAGAGCAATCAGCGTGGTCATCGGTCCCATCGGATTACGGAATGATGTGAAAGAAATCTACTGTGCCCTTTCAAAGGAATCATTCCGGAATTTGTCTGAAGCGATTTAGAAAAATCACGGAAAACCTAAATCAGGATGGTCGGACACGGGTTTGAACCGTCGTCCTCTCGAATACGAGTCCAGTGTGCTAACCAGTGTACCACCTCGCTCAGTTGGAGTGAGCTTACTTATAGTAGTCTACCGTAGTTTCCTCTGTAGAGATCTGAGGATAAGATTGGATTAGTTAACAAGCACGTAGGCATTCAAACAATCATTCTTCCAGCGCAGCATATGTGAATGGAATGGCTGAAAGCTCTGATAACTGGTACGATAGGAAGTACCCTCTACCTTGCACTTCACAGTGGTTTGTAGAGTACGGACGTCGCCGCAGATATTCACTGTAGTGCTGGGGGCGCGGGATGAGAGGACCGTGCGTGTGCCGCGTGGTTCCCCGCAGTGGGCGCCCCCCACCTCCGCGGCGCGGGCGATAGCGGGCAGGCGGCGGCCCGCAGACCGCAGCCGCCGGCACTCCAGTCCGCGGTCGCCGGCCGAGTCGCGAACCAGCAGCAGCAGCAGCAGCAGCAGCAGCATGAGCGAGTGGGTGCGCCGCAAGCTGGGCAGCCGCTGGTGGTCCATGTGGCTGACGGCGCCCGCGGAGGAGCCCGACTGCGTGGCGCGCAGCGCGGCCGCCGCAGAGCGCGCCCCCCTGTCGCCGCCGCCCACGCCGGCCGCCGCCGTCGCCTCCCCACAGTGAGTAGCCCAGCAACACGCCCGCCGCACCTGCCGGCACGCCGCGCACGGGAATATCACAACTACAGCGGTCCGCCCTTTATTGCGGCGGATCGTCTTTTAAGTGTTCAATTTACAAAACCCCATCTGTCACAGAGTTTTCGTGACTTATTTTCAACAAATTTCTATTTCAAATGAAATTATACTGTTTCAGAGACCTTTTCAAGTCTCAAACAAGTATGATATATATTTTCAGACTGAAGCACCGAATGAAAATTTTTACCAAGGATTCGAACCCGCGTCTCCTGCTCATTGGGCAGATGCTCTAACCACTACGCCATTTTGGCACAGTGGCTTTGCGCTACTGCACGGACTGCCTTAGGACGACTCCCTTCTCAGTCCAAATTTCCGTTCACGATTCAGCCCACTTGATTTTCCCCCTAAGCTCGAACAGCATTGCAGAGCCCCTCCAACTGTATTGCAATAGCACCTCAGCATTTAACGAAACGGGAGATACTGCCTGAAACCCAGGCATACAAATTTACACTCCTGGAAATGGAAAAAAGAACACATTGACACCGGTGTGTCAGACCCACCATACTTGCTCCGGACACTGCGAGAGGGCTGTACAAGCAATGATCACACGCACGGCACAGCGGACACACCAGGAACCGCGGTGTTGGCCGTCGAATGGCGCTAGCTGCGCAGCATTTGTGCACCGCCGCCGTCAGTGTCAGCCAGTTTGCCGTGGCATACGGAGCTCCATCGCAGTCTTTAACACTGGTAGCATGCCGCGACAGCGTGGACGTGAACCGTATGTGCAGTTGACGGACTTTGAGCGAGGGCGTATAGTGGGCATGCGGGAGGCCGGGTGGACGTACCGCCGAATTGCTCAACACGTGGAGCGTGAGGTCTCCGCAGTACATCGATGTTGTCGCCAGTGGTCGGCGGAAGGTGCACGTGCCCGTCGACCTGGGACCGGACCGCAGCGACGCACGGATGCACGCCAAGACCGTAGGATCCTACGCAGTGCCGTAGGGGACCGCACCGCCACTTCCCAGCAAATTAGGGACACTGTTGCTCCTGGGGTATCGGCGAGGACCATTCGCAACCGTCTCCATGAAGCTGGGCTACGGTCCCGCACACCGTTAGGCCGTCTTCCGCTCACGCCCCAACATCGTGCAGCCCGCCTCCAGTGGTGTCGTGACAGGCGTGAATGGAGGGACGAATGGAGACGTGTCGTCTTCAGCGATGAGAGTCGCTTCTGCCTTGGTGCCAATGATGGTCGTATGCGTGTTTGGCGCCGTGCAGGTGAGCGCCACAATCAGGACTGCATACGACCGAGGCACACAGGGCCAACACCCGGCATCATGGTGTGGGGAGCGATCTCCTACACTGGCCGTACACCACTGGTGATCGTCGAGGGGACACTGAATAGTGCACGGTACATCCAAACCGTCATCGAACCCATCGTTCTACCATTCCTAGACCGGCAAGGGAACTTGCTGTTCCAACAGGACAATGCACGTCCGCATGTATCCCGTGCCACCCAACGTGCTCTAGAAGGTGTAAGTCAACTACCCTGGCCAGCAAGATCTCCGGATCTGTCCCCCATTGAGCATGTTTGGGACTGGATGAAGCGTCGTCCACGCGGTCTGCACGTCCAGCACGAACGCTGGTCCAACTGAGGCGCCAGGTGGAAATGGCATGGCAAGCCGTTCCACAGGACTACATCCAGCATCTCTACGATCGTCTCCATGGGAGAATAGCAGCCTGCATTGCTGCGAAAGGTGGATATACACTGTACTAGTGCCGACATTGTGCATGCTCTGTTGCCTGTGTGTATGTGCCTGTGGTTCTGTCAGTGTGATCATGTGATGTATCTGACCCCAGGAATGTGTCAATAAAGTTTCCCCTTCCTGGGACAATGAATTCACGGTGTTCTTATTTCAATTTCCAGGAGTGTATATTCATACTGGCAAGTTGTCCACAGCTCGTGGTCTTGCGGTAGCGTTCTCGCTTTCCGCGCACAGGGTCCCGGGTTCTATTCCCGCCGGGGTCAGGGATTTTTCCTGCCTCGTGATGACTGGCTGTTGTGTCGTATTCATCATTCATTCCCATTACGATCGGAGGGAGGCAATGGGAAACCACCTCCGCTAGGACCTTGCCTGGTACGGCGGTGCGGGTCTCCCGCAACGTCCCATACGCTCCTCGGAGTATGGGACCTCATCATGACTGGCAAGCTATTGGACTGCCATAGCCGCATGACGCAACAGTCGCACTCAGACAAGTAATATAAAAAAGGCGTGTTTTCAGAGAAACAACTTCTCTGCCTCCAGAATGGATTTTCACACTGTAGCAAAATTACGATAAACTTACTGGCAAAAGTAAAGCTGACAGGGCGAGTTGTGAATCGTTCCTGGATAGCTCAATCGGAAGAGCACTTTCCCGGGAAGGTAAAGGTTCTCATTCCAGAACACAGTTTTCATCTGCCAGGAAGCCTCAATACTTCGTCCTAAGTGTAGATCACATGACTGGGATATTTATTTATTAAGAAATCTTTGGTACGAGCTCAGTTTTGCCTAATTACTGGCTTAATTATTGATTTAAACGTAGAATAAAATAAATAATATATAATATAGACATACGAAAAACAAATCCAAATAACAGAATGAAATAGTTACAGCACAGCCACAGTAATAAGACAGTGTGCTTGAGTAAAACTGTCAAAGCACCACAGTCAAACAAGTCTAAATAAACAACGCACCACTCAGATCTATCCACTGTCAAAAATGTTAATGGTCCTGTGATGTGATACAAGTGTAGGGCAGAAAAGTGCTTTGCAGTCACACTCTCTTATGAATATGTCGAGAAACAGTGTCAAATGCTATTACAAAAGCGTTTCGTAAAAAAAATTGTGTCACTATTTACAATGTACATAATCATAAAACGTTGCACAATATTATGGAAACCACGGCTAGTTATTGACAAGACAAGGTGTACAACATATGATACGTCACTACCCAGGCAAACAAAGCAATAAAACTTGATTCAAGCCTATGGTTAAACGGCATAACAAATTACAAATGACTTAACTTGGAAGAAATCAGTATATTAGTAAATAAAATAAATACCTATTACATCGTATACTACGGTCATATGACGCTAATTTCATTAACTTACATATTAAATAAAATAACTATTTCATAAAAAATGACAATGAAAATAAAATTCAACATCTGATACAGTAAGAAAAATATTTTGAAGTAACTGCACTGATCAGAGATATCGACGAAGATAAGCAATTGATCAGCGTAGGTCATACGCCAGCAAATTACTGTTTCTTTCCGCGACAGTAATCGTTCGGACGGCAATGTAGTCTGTATTGCTTGTTCTAAGAGCTGTATATGGTGTACGAAAGCTGAATCCGGTAATTTGATTATCCAAAATTGTGGTAGCAGGAAAAGGTGCTTACTAAATAAAAGCAGGTTGTGTTTTGCATATGGAAGAACCCAGTAAGAGTTTTTCACGAATATCCTACGTGGCTAAGAGTCTCTGGAAACGTACGCCGCTCATTCCGAAATGTTCGTTGGGACTTGAGAAAATAAGTTACGTATTATTACGGCAGGTCAAATAACTTTTACTGAATGTAGCACTACATTTCTGAGTGCATAGATACGTGATCCTATTTTTCAACAACGGCCGCAATGTTCTACCAATAAATCAGTTCCTCGACAGTAGAATCAGCTCATGCGAGAACCACTGTGTGAACGCCCTCGTCCTTAGAAAAACTGCAACTGCTTCGAATCAGTTCCTCGATCACCTACACATTATCACATCCACATTATCGTCTGTGGTGGATGTCTGTGTCCTTCCTTCGCAATCAATACCACCAAGTTTGTGCGCTCTTGGTGAAATTGTTGGCAGCGTTTCACTATGGCTGGGCGCGACAGTGCATGTTGTCCACATGCCGCCAGGATTTCATGGTGAATTTGTGTGCAGTTTCAACTTTTTGCCCACAAGAATCTTACTATCCTGCGTACTTCATCTTCGGAGTAAGTTTCCAGTTGCCACACTGTGACTCACGAGTTATCCATATCGCAGCGGAACTGTATCTGCAGGAAACTAGGCACAGAATATGTACTCTCTTCTGACAATACGGCAGTCTTGTTGCACAATAGTCTTGGCGTGGGACTACATGTGTAACTTACTCTTTGAAATCCCCTCGTAATGAATGAAGTGTAGGATCTGCTTTCCGTTCAATTACAGTGCTCAGCCTTCGGCGAATGCTTTTCACTGATATACTGACGGAGAAATTTGTTTCCGATCTTCTTGAAGCACTGTGAACAGTTATTGTAGGCTTTATGGCTGGATTCATCCGTCGCAAATCCGACATTCTAGTTCACCAGAAAGTTGATCTGGGCGGGGAATAGGGCAGTGTCAGGTCAGTTAATGCTACTGCGTCCAGCATAAATCAGGACATAAGTTTCAAACTGTAATATCAACTACATCCAATTTCAGTATCGTCACAACACGATGAGAAAAACATCGGTCGCTCAGTATTTCACCAATTCAACACATTCTAGCACTATAAATTCATAAGAACCCTTTTTGTTTCTAGACAGACTATGGCGGTGTACCTTCAGCACTGCAAGTGACGTCGTGCGACGTTCTTGTTGTGTCATTTGGGCAACAGCACTGCCATGAAAACATTTCTGCTGCTTACTAACACGAGTGTCTACTGTAAAAAAGTACCTTAAGACAATCACGTAAGTAATTTGCTACGTGCCATATCTTATACTGAGAAAGTCTACAGTTGTACGACTTACTCGTTTCACATCAAAACAAGAGATCGCAATTATGAGCCACCATTCAAGTAACTAAACTAAACTGATATCGGCACACGAGGTGAAACGGAAGTAATTTGCAACAGCTGACTAGTGCGTTTGACGACTGATTTGCATACGATCCCTATCAGTTCGTTCTTACACCCACTAGGGTGATAACTTTGTAAAGTGCTTCCATACTTCAACTGTCCAATAAATTTGCAAATCACACAAAATCAAGTTTTTCACTGACTGATTTTGCCGGAAAATACATTTGTGATGTTGACGGTGTGTGCCTGTCTCACATAATGTACGTCCTGCACTAAAAGATTGCTTCCGTCTTGCACTTATGTCACACCAAAAAGGCGACTGATATCACCAAATAAGAGATTTATAGATTGGAAGCCTAGTCACCTCTACGGAAGGACCCAGCGAAAATGGCTGTTCTATGGTAATTATGTCGGTGATATAAGTAGTATCTTGTCAGCGGTAACAAATGTTTTACAAGCTCAGGTTAGCTGAGTAGATAATATCTTCACGCTTAGGCTGTAACTTCTTAATGGGAAAATGAACTCACGTTCTGCAGAAAGCAACGTGACAAGTCGGTGGCTGGAATGAAGGGAAATCTGGTTTCTAGTAATGCCCGCAATTACTTCAGCGTGCAGTCAGTGCCTGGATCATTAATTGTTTGTTACAACCATCACTGCACCATATACAGGGTGGTCCATTGATAGTGACCTGGCCAAATATCTCACGAAAATAGCATCAAACGAAAAAACTACAGCCGGCGGGATTGGCCGAGCGGTTCTAGGCGCTACAGTCTGGAACCGCGCGACCACTACGGTCGCAGGTTCGAATCCTGCCTCGGGAATGGATGTGTGTGATGTCCTTAGGTTAGTTAGGTTTAAGTAGTTCTAAGTTCTAGGGGACTGATGACCTCAGAAGTTAAGTCCCATAGTGCTCAGAGCCATTTTTGGAAAAAAAAATACAAAGAACGGAACTCGTCTAGCTTGAAGGGGGAAACCAGATGGCGCTATGGTTGGCCCGCTAGATGGCGCTGCCATAGGTCAAACGGATATCAACTGCGTTTTTTTTTAAAATAGGAACCTCCATTTTTATTACATATTCGTGTGGTACGTAAAGAAATATGAATGTTTTAGTTGGACCACTTTTTTTCGCTTTGCGATAGATGGCGCTGTAATAGTCACAAACGTATAAGTACGTGGTATCACGTAACATTCCACCAGTGCGGACGGTATTTGCTTCGTGATACATTACCCGTGCTAAAATGAACCGTTTACCAATTGCGGAAAAGGTCGATATCGTGTTGATGTATGACTATTGTGATCAAAATGCCCAACGGGCGTATGCTATGTATGTTGCTCGGTATCCTGGACGACATCATCCAAGTGTCCGGACCGTTCGCCGGATAGTTACGTTATTTAAGGAAACAGGAAGTGTTCAGCCACATGTGAAACGTCAACCACGACCTGCAACAAATGATAATGCCCAAGTAGGTGTTTTAGCTGCTGTCGCGGCTAATCCTCACATCAGTAGCAGACAAATTGCGCGAGAATCGGGAATCTCAAAAACGTCGGTGTTGAGAATGCTGCATCAACATCGATTGCATCCGTACCATATTTCTATGCTCCAGAAATTGCATGGCGACCACTTTGAACGTCGTGTACAGTTCTGTCACTGTACACAAGAGAAATTACGGGACGATGACAGATTTTTTGCACGCGTTCTATTTAGCGACGAAGCGTCATTCACCAACAGCGGTAACGTAAACCGGCATAAATGCACTGGTGGGCAACGGAAAATCCACGATGGCTGCAGCAAGTGGAACATCAGCGACCTTGGCGGGTTTATGTATGGTGTGGCATTTTGGGAGGAAGGATAATTGGCCCCCAGTTTATCGATGGCAATCGAAATGGTGCAATGTGTGCTGATTTCCTACGAAATGTTCTACCGATTTTACTACAAGATGTTTCACTGCAAAACAGAATGGCGCTGTACTTCCAACATGATGGATGTCCGACACATAGGCATTTTGGGAGGAAGGATAATTGGCCCCCAGTTTATCGATGGCAATCGAAATGGTGCAATGTGTGCTGATTTCCTACGAAATGTTCTACCGATTTTACTACAAGATGTTTCACTGCAAAACAGAATGGCGCTGTACTTCCAACATGATGGATGTCCGACACATAGTTCGCGTGCGGTTGAACCGGTATTGAAAAGCATATTTCATGTCAGGTGACTTGTTCGTCGAAGCATCGTACCATGGCCCCCACATTCACCGGTTCTGACGTCCCCGGATTTCCTTCTGTGGGGAAAGTTGAAGGATATTTGCCATGGTGATCCACCGACAACGCCTGACAACATGCGTCAGCGCATTGTCAATGCTTGTGCGAACATTACGGAAGGCGAACTACTCGCTGTTGAGAGGAATTTCGTTACACGTATTGTCAAAGGCATTGAGGTTGACGGACATCATTTTGAGCATTAATTGCATTAATGTGGTATTTACAGGTAATCACGCTGTAAAAGCATGCGTTCTCAGAAATGATAAGTTCACAAAGGTACATGTATCACGTTGGAACAACCGAAATAAAATGTTCAAACGTGCCTACGTTCTGTATTTTAATTTAAAAAACCTACCTGTTACCAGCTGTTCGTCTAAAATTGTGAGCCATACGTTTGTGACTATCACAAAGCGAAAAAAGTGGTCCAACTAAAACATTCATATTTCTTTACGTACTACACGAATATGTGATAAAAATGGGCTTCCTATTTTAGAAAACCGCAGTTGATACCCGTTTGACCTATGGCAGCGCCTTCTAGCGGGCCAATCACAGCACCATCTGGTTTACCCCGTCAAGCTAGACAAGTTTCGTTCTTTGTAGTTGTTTCGTTTGACGCTTATTTCGTGAAATATTTGGCCCGGTCACGATCAATGGACCAGCCTATATACACGCATTTCTGCGCGACCCTGTAGTGTCTGCACATCGTTGATTCACACGCAGTAGACCAATTCTTTCAAGTGTCCCCATAACCGAAAGTCTAGGGAACGAGTAGGCCAAAGTGTGGGCCCCGCCTCCCGCCCCGACCAATCCAGCGATCCTGAAATATCAGCGTCAGATGTTCGCGCACACTGTGACGAAAGTATGCTGGTTCGCCATCATGCATGAACGATATCTGTATTCATTGTTGCAATGAGACAGCCCCCAGCAAGGTAGGCAATGCATTAATGAGAGAGTCCAGATAATGCGTCCAGTTAACCTTTGTGGTAGCACGTATTACTTTATTAATCTATCGTCAAGTACGCCTCCTCATACGTTGACTGAGAATCGGTGCTGATGTCCTCTTTCCTGAATTACTTGGGGATTTGCTTTTGCCCGTATACGCTGGTTATGGAAATTCACAACAGCATCTCTCGTAAACCCTGCGTCATAGGAAAATAAAATCCTGGATGTGAACGGTGGATCTGATGCACTCTTCAGCAACAGCCATTGACAGAACCACCGTCTGCCATGATGATCCTATGCCTTAGGCCTCAACAAGCTGTGGATGATATGGGTACAGCAATTGTTCATGAAGCACCCCCCAGATAAGAGTGAGACACGCCTTCCGCTGCTGCTAATCGTCGCACACTGGTCCTATAGGTTTCTTCCACTGAACTTAGCACAAGCAATTCCAAGTCAGGCGTGCGCACTGTGCACGGCCTTGCACTGTCTTTCTTCCGAGTTGCAAGCGTACCTGTGTCCCTCAGTCACTGGAAAAGTCTGCCGAACAGCTTATCAGAGGACAATGGGCGTTGTGGATATTTTTCAGCGTAAGGCTATGGGCTTTCAGGCTACGTACATTTGCTAAACCGTAGAAAAACATCGTATCCGCCATTTCACCTGTCTAGTAATACGCTTCCATTGCTAACAAGTGGCGGAAGAGAGAAAATGTAAATTTACTACAACATTTGTACGTATAAACAGCGCAATAACAGTAAACACGTAAGTGAATCCGCGTTTGGAAGAACCTAAAACACCATGACACGTACCCAGGTTCTACTGTACAATAAGGCACACAAACACGACGAAAACTAACGTAGCCTACAACACAACTTGAAGCACACAGCTGACTGCAGATCATCTGTGGGCGGCATACTGCGAGCAAGACGTCATAATACCCTTAGAAGACACAGGACCCAGAGTAAGTACTCTCTTATGACAATACGGCGGTCTTGTTGCGCAATGGTCTTGGCGTGGGACGGCATGTGTAACTTACTTTTTGAAGTCCTCTCGTAGTGAATAACGTGTAGGATCTGCTTTCCATTCAATTACAAGAGGAGCGGCTTGCAAATCCCCGTCCCTCATCCACATGTAGGTTTTCTGTGCTTTCCGCAAGTCCCTTCAGGAAAATGCCTGGATGTCTCCTTTTTCGTTTGAAAGAAGACGACCGATTTCCTTTCCCATCCCTGCCCATTACCTACTTTACTGCGAACTCTCCGCCGCCAAAACTGTAGGCGTTAATCTTATTTTTTATCAATTGTACATTTTCAGCAACAGCGATGAAAATATATTTCGCACAAAAACATCTACATCTGTATCTCTACTCAGCAGAACACTGTGAGGTGCATGGCAGAAGGTATGTCCAATTGTATTGGTATTTAGGGTTTTTTCTCGCTTCACTCATGCATGGAGAGCGAGAATAAAGACTGTTCAAATGCCTCCTTGTGTGCTGTAATTAATGTTGTCCTCACGATCCTTATGGCAGCGATATGTAGAGGGGTTATAGTATATCCTAGAGCTTTAAAAGCTTGTTCTTGAAATTTTTTGCCTAGGCTTTCTCGGGACAGTTTACGTCTATCTTCGAGAATCTGTCACTCTAGCTTTTTCAATTTCTCTGTGACTCTCTCCCGCGTGTCAGACAAAACCTGTGACCATTCGTGCTACCCATCTCTGTATACGTTCAATATCGCCTGTTAGTCCTATCTTGTACGGATCCCACACGTTTGAGAAATATTCTCGGATGGGGCACACGGGCGATATGTAAGCTGACTAACTTAGCACCTGTTACTTCGCTCGCGTAGACTGCATGGCCTGCAGAGATTTTTGTTTTGTTTTCATTTAATCGAACTTATATGTTGTTCACAAACTGTAACACCTTCTGGGCTGTTGACGATAATTAAGGCCATATAAGCATCGTCTTTTCCGAGTATATGGTTCAAATGGCTTTGAGCACTATGGGACTTAACTTCTAAGGTCATCAGTCCCCTAGAACTTAGAACTACTTAAGCCTAACTAACCTAAGGACATCACACACATCCATGCCCGAGGCAGGATTCGAACCTGCGACCGTAGCGGTCGCGGTTCCAGACTGTAGCGCTTAGAACCGCTCGGCCACCCCGGCCGGCTTTCCGAGTATACTTCTGACCAAAAAGTGAGTCTGACAGCTGGAGTCCAAAGTGTTTCTTAATCATGCCTCTTGCGTTCCTGTGGAAATATTTCTATGGCATCTTCCACCCCATAACAAATATTTCTTTTTATCTAACCGAGTAGTGAAAAACCAGTTTTCATAAATTTAGCTATAACGAATTATTTTATTAAAAATTTTTACATCCTATTGCACTATTTCTAGAAACGCTGAAACACTTATGGCCGGCCGAAGTGGCCGTGCGGTTAAAGGCGCTGCAGTCTGGAACCGCAAGACCGCTACGGTCGCAGGTTCGAATCCTGCCTCGGGCATGGATGTTTGTGATGTCCTTAGGTTAGTTAGGTTTAACTAGTTCTAAGTTCTAGGGGACTAATGACCTCAGCAGTTGAGTCCCATAGTGCTCAGAGCCATTTGAAACACTTATTTTTGTTTTTATTTCGAACCGAGAATTCAGATAGCAATTTAATAGATGTGCCCTTAAAAATACAAAGAAGTTCTTTAGTAATTACTTATTTTCAAAAAGTCTTTCACGCCCTATTTTACCCCCTTAGTGATTGAATTTCCAAAGACGCTGAAACACGTATTTTTTGCTTTCTGACTTAGAGGCCAAATACCAGTTTTAATAGTTCTAACTTCAGCAGTCCCTTAATAGCGGCATACTTTCAAAAAGCCTTTCATCCCCTATTTCACCCCCTTCTGAGTGGCATTTCGGAGAATCCCTTCTTAAACAATGCCTACAGTATAAGATCCACACTCTCTCCACACTTCAAGTTTCTATCCTTAGCGGTTTGGGTTGGGCGATGATGAGTCAGTCAGTCAGGACATGTAGAGATTGCGTGTACACAGAGGGCGCTGTTGACCTCGATGTTGAGCGCCCATAAGCCCCAACACACACACACACACACACGTTTACACAGTATTCTACCAATACTACTAACTCTACCACCTGCTCTACCCACGACTAAGCGTATGTGATCGTTCCATTTCTTTTTCCTACAAAGTGTTACACTCAAGTATTTCAAAGAGTCAACCGATTCCAACTATGACTCACTGACATAGTCATTTTGTGAAGTGCACAACTTTACATGTCAATCTTTGCACCACTTTGAAATCTTAACGAGATCTGAGTGAATGTTTATGCAGCCTCTTTCAGATTGTAGGCCTACTTCAGTACAGATCACTGAATTATCTGCAGATAAACTAAGGTTGCTATTGACATAGGCTGCAAGATGATTAATATACAATATGAACAGTAAGAGTCCCAACACAATTCCCTGGGATACTCCCTATATTACGAGTACTTCTACGTCTGTTGATGACTCTCCATCTGAGATAACTTGCTGCATCCTTTCTATCAAAAAAACCCTCAATCTAGTCACAGATTTCGCTTGATAGCCCATGAGATCGAACTTTTAACAGTAAGCGTAGATGTGGTACACAGTCAAATGCTTTTCAGAATTCAAGGAATGCTACAACTACTGGACTGTCTTGATCCAAAGCTTTCAGTCAAATGAGAAAAGTGCGAGTTGGGTTTCACGTGAACCATGTTTTCGGGATCTACGCTGGCTGGTATGGAGGAGGTCTTTCTGTTCGAGATACTTCATGGTACTTGATGATACCTCACTATGTTTGAACCCGAATTATACTCGAAGACTCTACAACAAATCGATGTCAATGATATTGGACGGTAGTTATGGGGATCACTTCTACTAGCCTTCTTATAAAAAGGTGTGACCTCTACTTTCTTCTAAGTTTTTTGTTCGGGCGGTCTACGATAGATTATACTTAACACAAGGGCTAACTCAGCCGCAAATGCAGTATAGAATCTGATAGGGATTCCATCGGGCCCTGGAGCTTTGTTCAATTCTTGAAGAATCCAGCTGTTTCTCAACCACACTGACACCAACAATTACCTCACCCATCTTTTCAGTGGTACGAGGATTAAACTGATGGAGCTTTCTCGGGTTTTCCTTTGTCAAGGAATATTTGAAAACGGAGTTCAACATTTGTGCTTTTTTTCTGCTTCCCTCAATTTCAGTTTCGTTTCGTCCACGATTGACTGGATGCTACTTTTGGTGTCATTAATAGCCTTCACACATGACAAGAATTTCTGTGCTTTCGTGAAAGGTCATTTGACACTATTATGCTACGGTAGTCATTGAAGGCTTCACGCACTGCTCCCCTAACAGCCATTTCTCTATCTATAGACTCGTGAACGGATTTGCACCTATTATGCAGTTGTTTCTCTTTCTTTAGAAGTTGCTTTACAATTATTCTATATCATGGAGGGTCCCTCCCACAATGAACTGTTCTACTGGATACACATCTATCCAGCGCATGGTCAATTGTTCTTTTAAACTTGAGCCTTAGCTGCTCTATAAACTCCAGTCCTGTGATAAACGTTTCAAGTTCCTCTTTGAGATATAACACTACTCTTTTTATCTAATTTCTTGAACATATGTAAGTTTATACTGGATTTAGTTGCCCTTCTTACTTTGGTAATCATTATTGTCACAACCGAACCGCCTCATTGTCAATGGTACTAATTCGATGTAGACATAACCAAAGAGGTCATGTCTATTTGCTGCCATAAAATCTAATACACTTCCATCGTGAGTGGGGTGCGCACTATCAGTTCAAAGCAGTTTCCAGAGAGGGCATTTAGTAATGTTTCACAGGCAAACTTTGTTGATGTACATCAGGTATGACAGAGTTTTCCACGCAAAACCTCCAAGACTGGTGCAGCCAAGATGTTGCAGTGAAACAAACTCCCTAAATGTCAGAATAACCTCCTAAATGAGATAACAACGGCTTAGACTAGTTTTTGGCAAGTCTTCTTGCAAATCTCAGCAAGCTGAAGGTTGAGATTTAAAAGAATTATAATTGCACTACATAGTTGCTACTCCGTCTCTAAATAAGTCACTGTACATATAAACTGAAAAGAAAAAAAATAATCTTCCTTGTGTTAGTTTACGAGAGTTTATTACCGTTTTTCGTGTTTAGCGTTGTTACCAGCCCTGGTAGCGTACGCGAGGAGCGTGAAAAGCGTCAGGTGTTGAGTGATCACTGTGAAGTACACGGAGACACCGCGTACCTGTGTGAGATAGCGTTATCCTATCCAGGTTTGTGACGCATTCGGATGTGGTGGTGGGTCAGTGTTGAAACCTTAGAAACTTGGTTTCAGCTAAATGGGTTGAATCTAAACATATCTAAGACTCACATGATGCAGTTCAAAACCTAACAGTCAAAATGTGAGCAGACTAAGATTGTACACAACGACTAAGATATTGACGAAGTTGACTCAGTCAAATTCTTTGGTTTAAATGTAGATAAAAATCTGAGCTGGCAGGCATACATTGAATATCTAGCATACAAACTGGGCACCTTTGTATTTGCGATGCAAATATTATCAACTTCAACTGCGATGGACAGACGAAAAGCAGCATATACCAGCTACTTTGAATCCATTGTTTTTTGGGGTAACTCGACAAACATAGTGCGGATACTAAAAATACAGAAAAAATCATTCGAAATATGTGTACTGCAAATCACAAAGAACCATGTCGAGCATTATTATGAAAACTTAAAATATTAACTCTGCCGTCCATATACGTATATAAGATTATTATATTTTTGTACACCAGACATGAATTATTTGAAGCAAACCTTTTTGTCCATTCACATGATACAGAAAAAAAGAAAATTTCATGCTCTCCACGCACCGCCTCAGACTGTATTCCCTGGAAATACAAGGGAACGAAAATTAGTAATAAATTAAAAGGGAACAAATTGATGCAGATGAATTTAGGTCCACTTAAAAGAAAGGTATATGAGGTACTGACACTTGAAGTGTTATTACTCAGTGGATGAATTCATGCAGGACAAACTGGATATTTGAGCTGGATACACTACCTTACATATTCCAAGAAATATCCTTATAGTGTTATTATTTATTGTAGTGCTATTATTTATTAATGTAAAAATCGTTGTAACTGTATTACAAATTTTTGACATAACTCCTGTACGCAAACCAAATGGGTTGCAAGTGTACGTCATGACATGAATAAAATTCACAATTCTCAATTGCTGCATGGGACTGTGACGGCAGGCGTACTCTCCGTCAAGATTCCGGTCAACCACGTAGAACAACGACAAGGGAGGACCGTCGTATCGTGCACCAAGCACACCATAACCCCTTCTCATCTGTGCCTGCCACGCGACAACGAGTAATGGGCTCTCTCCGACATCGGTAACAAGCAATGGACCCCCTGCAACATTTTGTGTCATCCCGCACCATTGATCGGAGACCAACAGCAGCCGGACTAGGGAATTACCGTCTCATCCGATAGGCTTCACAACACAAACGGTTGCGTTTGTAGTGATGTATTGACTGGGAAGTTTCGACTGCTGATGAATGGCGTCGCACTGTGTCCACCGATGGATCGCGGTTCTCCACTATCCCGGAAGACCATCGTTGGCGAGTATGGCTCCGACCTGTGGAGGGACCCTTTCTTCCAATGTTTCGGAGAGGCACAGCGATGTCACTCCTGGCGGCATGGCGTGATAAGCCATAGGATATAACTTCACGTCACGGCTGGTAGGGACTGAGGGAATACTGACACCACAATGGTATGTCGTCAACATATTACGTCCTCACGTGTTACCTCTCGCGCGACGGTATCGTAGTGCCACTTTTCAAGAGCAATGCTCGACCACTGATGGCACGTGTCTGTAAGAACGGTCTGCGTGATGTTGAGGTACTTCCGTGGACAGTAAGATCCTCCGATCTGTCCCGGATACACCCTATACAACATGTGTGGGACCAGTTCTGACGCCAGCCGCTGTGGCCGAGCGGTTGTAGGCACTTCAGTCCAGAACCGCGTTGCTGCTACGGTCGCAGGTTTGAATTCTGCCTCGTGCATGTATGTGTGTGATGTCCTCAGGTTAGTTAGGTTTCAGTAGTTCTAAGTCTAGGGAATGATGACCTCAGATGTTAAGTCCCATAGTGCTTAGAACCATTTGAACCAGTTCGGAGGTCAATCCGTCCCAGTTCCAGGATACGAAGCCCAGTTACAATATTGTGGGTCATCTTGTCTCAGGAGAGGATACATCGGCTTTATGACAGCCTTCCCAACCGAATAATGGCATCCATGCATGGTACAACGCCATATGCCTGTGTGTGTGTGTGTGTGTGTGTGTGTGTGTGTGTGTGTGTGTGTGTGTGTGTGTGCCTGTTCTGTCCGGAAGAACAGACACCACATATATATAAAATTAAGGCGAGACAACTAATGATCTCTTCAGTGAAGATGCACAATAGGCTGTAACTGATACGGGAATCGGCGAAACGCCACGAGTAGTGAGGGTAATGGGCAAGGGGAACTACATTAGTAATGCATGGACAAGTTGAGAATTTAGGTCCGACGGGAGGCGTGCTAGGGTAGTCAGTACAGTTGCAGTGACCACTGTGTCTGGATGGCTTAGTGGCCAGAGCATCTGCCTAGTAGGCAGGAGACGCGAGTTCGAATTCCGATCCGGCACAAATGTTCAACTTTCCCCGCTGACTTCAATCAATGTCCATTCGCAGCCAATATCTGTAACTCCTTTGTGTTTTAAGTCATACTCGTAATTGGGCTCACACTACCAAGTATTTGTAAATTTCACACGAGTTTGTAATCAGTAAAATAACATCAATAGCTTCTCAATCTGTGAAGTCTCATCCTTCTTTCCAGGCAGTATATTACTAAGAGAATCTGCCACTTAGGGTAAAATGAGTGTCAGTCCGTCCTGTTTACTGCGTTATTGGCTAAAAGAACGGAGGAGAGGTCATCAAACTTCATTTCACTTACTCTGTTCACATACTCTCGTAAAGGAATAGTGTTTCAACTAAGCTGACATCTCTCACGAACGCATTACGCTACTGTTCTCTTCTGTCAGTCTCATCATTCATTAGCTATCTCATACTGTTGACAAACATACAAAGGAAATGAAAAGATCCGCTGAACTAACAAGGAAGTAGGCTCAGACTTTGTAGGGCAATGTAGGCGTGCTGCATAATCGACCGTTTAAAAGTCCGCCGCGTCATAGGGCGTTTGCATCATGTGCACGAGCAGTGACGACAACGACCTCGAGATATAATGTGGGAGAACCGGTCTTGCAGCGCTATATTAACGATACCTACTCGACGATTCTGCCTACATCGTCCTCATATTGTTACGCATTGACTCTTTAAATATGAGTGTTACAACAACCATAACCTAAGAAAATTAGTTTTCGTTATTGCTGCTACGTTCGTCTAATTTGAAAATGCGTCAAAAGAAATGTAAACAAAGTTAGTATGGAAGTATCATCATACTTATGACTGAAACATTATTCGAAATTGTGTCTTAAAACAAAAATAGATGACGATACGATATTGTAGCACTTGTGTTGTTAAGAAGTGCGACACAACGTTCCTTCGACATGTACGCTTGTCCGAAGAAACATAGCACCGAACTTCTTGATAACAAATGCATTACAATACCGTGTTTATCCGCCGATACCAGGCAGCGACTTTCATTAAAATTTCCCCTGCTCCCCTTACGGAAATTACAGAAACCGTACAAGTGCAGGCTGTGACGCATGAAAGACGACATATGGAAGTTTGGATGTGGCCGTGAGTCGTGTACGGATAGCCAAACCGTTTAAAGCCAAATGAGGGTTCGAGTCTCAGTCCGGCACAAATTTTCACTGTCGTCGTTCCATTATACAGCTGATGGTTGTCAGTATTCGCAAGTGCGAACACATTTTATATAAAAATAGATTAGCTGTTACGGCAGTTGGTCTGGCGGTACCGATATGTTATCCCACATTTAATACTTTTCACGTGAAATAGAAAGTGAAACTAACAAAAGACAAAAATTTCTTCCAGAAAAGGGAAACTAACTAAGCGTTATTTATGGAAAAGGTTTGTTCATAGGCAAGAGACTTGCAAATACATACCAGTACAAATGTATACAGTTCACTTGAGCCGATTCTGTAGTTAAATTGTAGTCTGTGAAGGAGTTACACAAAAGACTATTCGAATCCAGGCTGTTAAGGGATTGGCTCTTTGGTCAGCTCCACACCTTTAAGTGTCTTGGTATAGAGTGCAGAGTGTAGAGTGAGACCTTAAGTAGATGATTATTTGTCCACCAGACGAGTGAGTTGAGCCTGGTCGGTGGTGGGCTATGTACTGGTACCGCTTTCAACAGTTTCTTTTATTTCATAGTCACACATGACAATGCAAATACGGTACAGTGCACAAATGGCTTGCAATTCATATTATTTCGACACTTCATCGCGAAGGTGGAAGAAACAGAATGCTTAGCCACGTTCTCCTAGACATTAGCAAGCAATAATGCTGGATTTCAGAGTGACCTCCACAGTTTATACTAGTGTGTGTGTGTATGTTTTTCCGTCCATTTATTAAGAAATTCTTTTTAGACCTCGCAAAAATATCTCTCATAAGCATAAAGCGTGACCGTAATAATATCTGAATAGGAATTACATGATCTTCATAAGTTTATCTTTACAACATAAGACTTTAATACGTTTAAAACTATAGTAGATATTAACAAATGGTTTTCAACATGTGATAACTCAAAATTTTGTTTAAAAAAAATGGCTCTGAGCACTATGGGACTCAACTGCTGAGGTCATTAGTCCCCTAGAACTTAGAACTAGTTAAACCTAACTAACCTAAGGACATCACAAACATCTATGCCCGAGGAAGGATTCGAACCTGCGACCGTAGCGGTCTTGCGGTTCCAGACTGCAGCGCCTTTAACCGCACGGCCACTTCGGCCGACTAAAATTTTGTTTCCTCATTCATACACACCAATGTGTAAACTCTTAGTGGCACGGATAATGTCTAGTCGAAATTCCCTTTCTCACCACGAACGATTCAAGATCTTCATGGTGACATGTCCAAATGCATTAAAAAGCGTTCCTTCAAGTCCTATAGGTCTCTAACCTTTGTTCGATGCATCAGATCCTTTACAGAATCTCGCAGGAAGAAGTTGAGTGGTGTGAGGTCATCGACCTGGACCATCTCGCCCAATCCTCCTATCCGGAAACTTTTCATCCAGAAATGTACGGACATTTAGGGACCAGTGAAGTGGTGTCCCGTCCTGCTAAAATGTGACATCACGTTGTAAGTGTTCCAGTTGTGGCAAAAATGGTTCAAATGACTCTAAGCACTATGGGAATTAACATCTGAGGTCATCAGTCCCCCAGACTTAGAACTACTTAAACCTAACTAACCTAAGGACACCACACACATCCATGCCCGAGCCAGGATTCGAACCTGCGACCGTAGCAGCCGCCTGGTTCCGGACTGAGGCGCATAGAACCGATCGATCACAGCGGCCGGCAGTCGTGGTACAGCAATGTCTCGTAAAATGTCCCGGTAAATGCCACCGTTATCGGCAGACTCGATGAAAAAGAAAGGATCAATGATACAATGTGTATCAGACTGCACCAAACATTAACTACTTAACTGTCCTCTTTCCAGTTCACTTGCAACATGAGGATATTGTGAAACCCATATGAGAATGTTATGAGGGTTCAGTTTGGCCTGATAGATGAAATGTTGCCTCATCCGAGAAACGAATCCTTTCTAAAAAGTCAGACACACCCACGGTGCATGTAGTATCAGTGAGCGTGCTGTCCGTGTGTAGAGTGGGGGTGGCGCGCGATCTACCTGAGTCTGACCGAGGACAGATTGTGATGGCTCGGAGCATCGACACGAGCATTCCGGAAACTTCACGACTTTTCTGGTGTTCGAGAAGTGTTTTGGTGAGTGTCTTCAACACGTGGTCAAGGTAATGTTAAACCACGTCCGGACGTCGTGGGGTTGGGCGGCCACCCATCATTACAGATGTCGGACGTCGCAGGCTGGCCAGACTGGTAAAACAGGACAGGCGGCGAACTGTGGTGGAACTAACATTAGACGTTAATGCTGGGCATAGTACAAGTGTGTCTGAACACACAGTGTACAGAACACTCCTAACAATGGGCATCTGCAGTCGACGACCCATGCATGTGCCATTGTTAACAATACGGCATCGGCAACTACGACTGAAATGGGCACATGACCATCGGCATTGGAACTTGGCGCAGTGACAGAATGTTTCATGGTCTGATGAATCCCGATACCTTCTTCATCATGATGATAGAAGGGCGCGAATCCATCGTCTTCCAGAGAACAGTTCCTTGACACCTGTACTGCGTGACGGAGACAAACTGGCGGCAGTTCAATTATGCTCTAGGGAACATTCACGTGCACCTCCACGGATTCAGTGGAGTTCGTGCAAGATACCATGGCGACCAAGGAGTATCGTACACTGGTTCCAGACCACGTACACCCTTTCACGACCATCACTTTTCCCGAAGGCAGTGGCATTTTTCAACAAGATAATCCGCCGTATCACAAGGCCAGAAGTGTTATGGAGTGGTTCGACGAACACAGTGGCAAGTTCCAATTGATGTGCTGGCCTCCCAGCTCGCCAGATCTGAACCAGATCGAACACATCTGAGACGTGATTGAACGTGGCGTCAGAGCTCATCGTCCCCCTCCCTGGAGTTTACGGAAATTAGGTGACTTGCGTGTGCAGATGTGGTGCCAGCTTCCTCCAGCGACCTACTAGGAGCTGATTGCTTCCGTGCTACGACGCGTCGCCCGTGTTATCCGTGCTAAAGGTGGGCGTACCGGCTATTAGGTAGATGGTCATAATGTTATGGCTGATCAGTGTAATTTCTGGACACCCTGTATTTTGTATCCGCTGAGTAACAGCATTATCGTTACCGATCATTCATAATTGTCGTAATTTGAGTTACTGTCTGCAAAATAACAAGCGCGTTTGTAAGTTCATATTTAATATAGTATTTGTGACAAGAAGCTTTCACAGCTAAACAGAAATACTACGGAAATCACTGTTTGAATTGTAGAATGCCGTTTTTTAATAAAATTCCTTATGAGTTTTCTGCGCTAGAATGATAAATTGAAGCTGGAACATGTTTTGATTTGGAGGCAGACGACTGCTGCCTGCCGTCTACATGATTCATCACGTTATGATACTTTTCTCTGAATATAATTTGTATCAGCATTGTTAACCAAAACAACACCAATAATTGAGAGTTTCGTCAGTGAATGGGAGATTTAGATCAAATGGAAAATAATGCTCACACGTCTGGTAACAGCAACCGACAAGGCACAGCGATAAAAGTTCGACCTTGCATCTGGAAGGGACTGTGATATAAATTATTTACAATGCATTTATTAGTATTTTGGTGTCTCTGCAGTAATTTTCAGATTTTTGCATTATTTTAGAAGAAGGAAGAAGGTAGGAGGGGAGATCAGGGTTTTGCGTCCCGGCGCTGACAAAGATCACGTGCGACGGAGCACGAGCTGACTCTGAGGACGGGTAGGGAAGGAAATCGTCTGTACCCTTTTCGAAGAAACCATTGCGGCATTTACAGTGAGCGACCTAGGAAAACATAAAACTAGATGACCGGTTACGGACTTTAGCCCCAATCAATCCTCCAGAATGTTGGTACATTGTGTTAACACTGCACCATGTAGACTGTTCGAACAAACAAGAAAAATAGATAAGAAATGATCAGTGCGTAGACTAGTCGAAAAAAAGAGTAATTTGCTCATAAAACCTACATATCTGCCCAGATGAACCAACGGCTCGATTCAGCATCAGAATCTACGTACGATGGGCAGAATTTTTTTCTCGCTAATTTTAGTCGGAAAAAATACGGAATTTGTTGTGGGACGTCGTGGAATATTCCCGCTTCAGCTCCTATAGTTTCATGAAGATCCGATACGTGGCGGCGTTATACGTAGTCTTCTAATAAGCGTCTGTAACAGAGATGCGTTCCACGCAGAGAGCTGTCGTTGAAGGTTTTTTTTTCTTTTTTTTTCTTTTTGCGGATAACCAGAGCATCACAGATATTCATACGCGCTTGCAGTTTGTCTACGAAGACCTGGTAGTGAACAAAAGTACGGTGAGTCGTTGGAGGAGCTCACAGAACTTCATTGGACTATTCTTCCTCATCCACTCAAAGCAAGGATCTCGCACCTTCCGACTTCCATCTGTTTGGCCCAATGAAGGACGCACTGTGCGGGAAGCAATATGTGGATGATTGAGAGATTATTAATGCAGAGAGATTTTGGCTCCGACCTAGACCAGTAGAAGATACCATGCGGGAATACAGGTTCTTTCAGAAAGGTGGCTTAAGTCCGTCGCACTTAACGGAAAATACGTTGAAAAATAAGGTTTTGTAGCCAAAAGAGTTGGGACTAACGTGGTGTATTGGAATCCTGAATAAAACCAACCTGCTTTCAGAAAAAAAGTTGCATTACTTACTGAACGCCCCTCGTACATCCGTCTTACAGCCGTAAAGATTGTTTCAGCTTGCAGTGACCTAATCGCTGGCGGACCACGTGACTAGTGTAAGAAAAAGATGTGCTTTGTGCCTTTCCTATTTTTAGCAGGATTCAATAACGATTTGCAGCAAGACTATAGGAGACAATATTTCACTGTATTCAGATCGTTTGAGTAGCCTACATTATAATCTTGCAAAAACTTATAAAACGCAACGTGATGGGCAGTGCAGCATTTGCTAATGAGAACGATAATATGTCGTTCCCGACGCGGGTAGCCTGTGCCTCTAAATAAAAATACGGCACAGGACGATGTGTCGTGCAGAGAGTGCAGGGCGGTTGCGCAGAACAGCTGTGCCCCAGTTGAGGGCGTGAAAATACAGTTCGTTTATTTTCTGCGGTCGCCACGATACGCTGTTGCAGCGCCCACGGCCGCACTGGGCTCTAGTACCACTAACTCGGTGAAACGAACAAGTGAACGGCGAACTCAGCTGCAGCCTTGACGTGCGGATAAATAACAGAGCTCTCTCTTAGCGGCGAACTTCATCCTAGATTCTGCGCGCTCGAGTGTTCAGAAAACAGTTTTATCCATTACGACGGCAGTTGTGTCCCAAAATACATCTGCTATCGGGCGCAGGGCGCTGGGTTGGCAGTCCGGAGCCGACTTCAAAGTTGGCCCCGTTTTAGTGTTTTTTGTACGGGATCCACTATCCCCATCTACGCTACGCTCGATTAATTTCTCATTGGCTGTCATAACCTTCTCCCATAATCAAGAAAATGGCTCTGAGCACTATGGGACTTAACATCTGTGGTCATCAGTCCCCTAGAACTTAGAACTACTTAGACCTAACTAACCTAAGGACATCACACAACACCCAGTTATCACGAGGTAGAGAAAATCCCTGACCCCGCCGGGAATCGAACCCGGGAATTTGTGAACATACTTCAAGCGGATAAACTGAAGTGCAGCTGCCACGAAATTGTCTAGGTCGGTTTATCGAAAATGTAAATTCACGCAACGTTGCCGAGGGCATATCTGCTCCTTCATTTACAACAGTTAATCTCATCTTGATGTGAATAAAGCACGTCCCAAAACTGCAACCATAGATGAGAACATCGAGAAAGTGTACGGTATGACGACGTACGAACGGCGATCATATATGACAGAAAGAGCTGATATCACTGACATATCAGAATAAAGAGCGTTGAACATTTTAAAAGAAGAATTAACTTCTGGAAAAAATTTGTGCAAGTCGGGTGGGTGCCGTTTTATTTTCAGATATTAGGAATAGTAGCGCAAGGTATGGAGCCTACTCACCAGAAAAACGTTGGGCAAAGACCCTGATCTAAAAAGGGATTATAAGGAAAGATAAGTTCCTGGTGTGCTCAAAAAAGAGCATTGTTTTGCTGAAGGTGCGAACTTTTCACCTTAGTCTTATTGGAAGAAACCTAAGAACACGGATCATAGCTTGCCATATGCCAAAACGTTGGCTTGTATGAATATCAATAAAGTACTACAATCTTTCAAATACTTGTACCAAAATTGTACTGTAAACCAATGGGCGCCAAATGCCTTTAAAACGTTATTTCCACGTTTGTGATTAATGTATGTAACTGAACCAGCGGAATAGTTTTTTCTAGATCAACCTCGTTAATTAGGGAGTCTACAATAATTAGGCTGGAAGTACTCGTAGATGACGTCGGTGGTTTTTTATACTGTGAACGTGACGAACGTCGGTACTGAGTCACCAGTTCGCTGCTATGGCGAGAAGATGCAATATACAAGTAAACAAATAATCGAATGACTGTTTAAAACTGACGTTAATTAATCTACTGCAAAGCGACTGGTTACTACAATGCCAGCAATGAAATCCAATCGAAAATAAAAAGTGCTGTGACTTGTCTCGTACATTGTACACGGCCCAGTCACATCAATGTGACGATCGCCTATGTTCAAAATTAACGTGCAATAATGACACACACACAGCAGGTTGAAGTACTAGCTGTGTAGGCCGGCCGGTGTGGCCGAGCGGTTCTAGGCGCTTCAGTCTGGAACCGCGCGACCGCTGCGGTCGCAGGTTCGAATCCTGCTTCGGGCATGGATGTGTCTAGGGTACTGATGACCTCATATGTTAAGTCCATAGTGCTCAGAGCCACTTCAACCATTTTTTTACTAGCTGTGTATGGTATACAAAGTGTGTCGGTGGGACGCGGAAAACAGTGCAGTCGTTATCGTAATGCGGAAACGGAGCGATTTC
This sequence comes from Schistocerca cancellata, assembly GCF_023864275.1. Taxonomy (NCBI): domain Eukaryota; kingdom Metazoa; phylum Arthropoda; class Insecta; order Orthoptera; family Acrididae; genus Schistocerca; species Schistocerca cancellata. Next base: position 731,951,451 of record NC_064626.1, read on the forward strand.
TCTGACATCCAAAAGTGCGTGATCATTGGATATCGGGCCAAGGGTGGAAGCATTTCGGAGGCGACTAAGTTTATAAATTGTCCGCGTGCCACCGAGGTTAAAGTACACCGTGCATGGCAAAATAACTGGCGTTGAGGTAACTGTTTTGCACTACGGGCGATGGATGACAGGGTTGAACGACGGCTGCGGAGATGTGTGCGGGAGAATAGACGTGCAACTGTTGAGCAAATGACCGCCCAGGCGAGCCGAGAGGCTGCCAACGGTGTCTCCTCAACGGCTGTTCAGCGAACGTTGCTGTGAATGGACCTCTGCAGCGGGCGCCTGGTTCATGCGCCTATGCTGACGGCTGTTCATTAGCGACGAAGGCTGGAACTTGCACAACAGTACCGCAGCTGGACGTCCACTGAATTGCGACAGGTGGCCTCTTCAGATGCTCCGAGACGTTTGAAAGCATACACCCTGCAACAATCTTCGGAAGGGACCAGGCTGGTGCAAGGAGCGTTATGGTCAGGGGAATGTTTTCGTGGCGTTCTCTGGGTGATCTTGATATTCTGGTAGAAACACTGGAACAACAAAAGTATGCATCTATTTTTGGGGACCACTTTCATCCATACATGCAGTTTAGGCAGTTTGTTTTCCGTCGACACGATGCCACCTACTAACAGGACAATGCAATCGCAGTAAGACTAAGTTTTTACAGTTTCTAACCTGACATTCTGATTACACAAAATGGGCATTTGATTAGTGAGACTGGATGGTTCAGTGCTCTAGGTGTTCTGATAGATAGTAAACTGTCGTGGAAAGCCCATGTGCAGCGTGTGGTAGCAGTGCGGTCAAGGCGCCTTGCGTGGCTCCCCTCGTCGGAGGTTCGAGTCCTCCCTTGGGCATGGGTGTCCTTAGTGTAAGTTAGTTTAAGTTAGATTAAGTAGTGTGTAAGCCTAGGGACCGATGACCTCACCAGTTTGGTCCCATAGAACTTACCACAAATTTCCAAAGCCCATGTTCAGGATCTTGGTCAAAGACTGAATGCTACTACTTCTGCTATTAGAACGGCATCTGAAATATGTTATAATTCGATACGAAGAATAGTCTACTTTGCTTATTTTCATTCACTTATGACGTATCGCATTATATTTTTGAGCAACTCTTCCCATTTTCAAAGGGTATTTTTTCCTCAGAAACGGATGATTTGGGCAATAAGCGATGTAAGTTTGCGAATATCTTGTCGACCCCTGTTGGAGTCTGGGTATTCTGCCGTATATTCATAAATGAAGTTTCTTGTTAACAATATCAGCTTATTTCCAACAATTAGTAGCTTTCACTCGGTTAATACTGAACTAAACTAAACTCTGTCCAAACAGGCCTTGGAAGACTTAACGGTACCGACCGGCTGCCGTGTCATCGTCAGCCCAAAGGCGTCACTGGATGCGGATATGGAGGGGCATCTGGTCAGCATACCGCTCTCCAGGCCGTATGTCAGTTTACGAGACTTCGGTTAACACTAGGCTGAAATCCAGTCTGCATTTGGATCGCACCTCCTTCACTCTTGTGTAGAAAAGCGTGCAGTGTTCTGCAACATCAGTTTTCAATGAGCTACCACAAGAATTCAAAAATCTTAGTAGTAATCCATGCTCTCAACTTCAAAGTCAGGAGTTTCCTCGTGGGTCACTCTTTCTATTCTGTCGAGGAGCTCGTTGAAAAGTTTGGCTAATTCCAATGTTACGTTATTGATTGAGTTTATATGAAGTTATAGCTTGTAGTCTTTATAGAATTCATAAAATTTTATTTTATCTATTATTACTTTCGTATTGTAATTCTATGTACAGACACGTTGCACTACCATGCAGATTTGCTCCTCAGTTTGGTCCTACGGAACTAGACGTTAAAAAAAAATGAAAAACAGGGCAATGCAACGTGTCACACAGCTTGCAGTGTGCATGCGTTATTCGAAGAGCACCAGGATGAGTTTACCGTGCTCCCCTGGACTCTAAACTCCACGCTTTTACACCGAATCGAGAATCTATCGGTCCACCTCGGTAGGGTTCACGCCATGTATCCTCAACCGAGAAACCTAGCGCGGCTGGTTACAGCACTGGAGTTGACGTGGCTCCACATCCCTGACGGTGCCTCCGTGACTCTCTTCCTACATGAAATGGTAATTAAATCAAGACCCTAAGATGTCGACAGGCGTTGATATACATCAACGGGGAACTTGAAAATGTGTGCCCTGGCTGGATAGTTAAGGCTAACCGGCCATTGAACTTTTTCTTCTGTGTTGGATGCATACGCATTGCCCGAACTTTTACGGGATTCGGTAAGATTATCTACCACGAGTAATGAGTGTAATGGGCAGAGGCACTACGAATGTTCAAAAATGGCTCTGAGCACTATGGGACTTAACTTCTGAAGTCATCAGTCCCCTATAACTTAGAACTACTAACCTAAGGACATCATACACATCCATGCCCGAGGCAGGATTCGAACCTGCGACCGTAGCGGTCGCGCGGTTCCAGACTGTAGCGCCTAGAACCGCTCGGGAACACCGGCCGGCACTACGAATGTAGTGTGTGGACGTTAAGTTGGGAATGTGGGTCTCACGGGGAGCGTGCAAGGGATAAATCCCTGCTGTCGCACTATCCTCTGCACCCTCGGAGACTCAGATGGATAGAACGTCTGCCATGTAAGCAGGAGGTCCCACGTTCGAGTCCTGGTCGGGGCACACATTTTCAATTGTCCTCGTTGATGTATATCAACGCCTGTCGAAAGTTTAGGGTCTTGATTTAATTATCATTTCATACCATGGTCACCGATGGTATCTGTTCTTTCGGACATGCCCGGAAGAAAATATACCATCTTCATATACTCTTCCTACATATGTCGCAGCGGTCTGCGCTGTTGCAGTTGGTTACATTAAGGTGACTAGACAATGTACAATATTACCGCTACGCGTTTCGGAGGATTATACCTCCGTCATCAGGTGGACTTACTTCAGTTAACATGACATGGATGTATTGTGCGTGCAACTTCTGTGTAACGTGTGGCACTGCCTGGCGGAAGAAGCCAACAAGCTAATTTTTTATTACTATTCAGCTACGCAGAAAAAAGATTCGTGTAACTCCGAACTTCGTACTGAAACAGCATTTTTGTCTTCTGCTGCCAGGTAGTGAAATAAGTTGCGCAAAGGTCGTACATAGGATACATCCACCCCTTAGTAAATGATACAATACAGTACAACATACTAAACATGTAGTGGGAAGTATGATATAATAAATGTGACTGGTTACACCACATTGCATTTTCCATTGAATTTCGTAGCGGTTGCAGTTAAGCCTAACCTGTACTTATCAAATAAGTCCTTGTATCGTCGGTAATAAAGTAACAGATAATCGGTCGTACAGCCGGCTAAGGGTTTGAATAAAAGCGTTGCGCCCTTCCCGTCGCAAGACAAGCTACTTACTGCACCGAGTAGCCCAGCAGTGCGCTTCTTCACCGTCTCTTAACATGGAAGCTGTGAGCGACCCACACAGAACCACCGCCAACAGCAGAGCTGCCGTGAACCCTGCTCAGAACACAGTGTCTGGTAGGCTTTCGAGACTGATCGCGCCGAACCGTGGACCTCTCAGCAATTTACACTACGTGAAAATAACTTCAATTTTACAAGAAAACAGCTTTTCCAGGAAACCTTGTAAAACTGTGTGCATTAACAGATTTACATCTTCATGTATGCGAACATTAAAAGAATTTTGGTTCACAGTTGGTCAACCGAGACTACATAAAGCAGAACTTTGACACAAGTGGTTTGGACACATTAACTATACAATTCGCGAGAACAGGGACAAGTAGAACAGAAATTATATCTGGCGTTCCCCAAAGAAGTATCAGAGGACCTCCTCTGTTCCTAATCTATATAAACGATTTAGGAGACTATCTGAGCAGGTCTCTTATAGTGTTAGCAGATGATGCTATTATTTATCGCCTGTAAAGCCACTAGAGGATCAAAACCAATTGCAAAATGCTTTAGACAGCACATCTCTATGGTGCAAAAAGTGCAATTGGCTCCAAATAATAGAAAGTGTGAGGTCATCCACATGAGTATTAAAATGAATCCGTTAAATGTCGGTTATATGTTGTAGCTCTGGGTGCATTATGTCGACGCTAAGTGAATTCGAACACGGGAAAATTGTTGGTGCTCACATGGTGGGGGCTTCCGTAACCAAAGTAACCGAAACGTTTGGTGTTTCAAGAGGCACCGTATCGAAGATTTATACCGCGTATAGGAAAAGCGGAAAAATATCATCCGCTACCTCACAACAGACGGTCACTGAAGAGGACTATGGTGGACAATAAGGAGACGACAGATGCAGAATTGAGTGTCGCACACGGGAATTGTATTATCATCAAACCAACACAAAAAGAGAGCTCTGTAAGCAGAGAATCACAGGGCGAGATGGCATTCCAAAACCACTCATCAGTGACGTAAATACCGTAACTGGAGAAAGTTGTACCAAAGCCATAAAACATGGAGTATAGAGGAATGGAGGCAAGCCATTTGGCCAAGCGTGTCTTGTCGCACACTGTTTCTAATCTCTGGCCGGATTTATGTCCCCGGAGTGAAACGTGGCGGTCGTTTGGCGATGATGTGGGCAGCGCGTCGTGATATTCCAAGGGCCCCACGGTTACTCTGCAACGCCGTATTACTACCAAGGGTTATGCGACCGGTTTGGACGATCAGGTCCATCCCATGATACAATGTTTCTTTCCCAATAGTGATATTGTTTTCCAAAACGACAGGACCCCTGTCCAAATAGCTCACATCGTCCAGGACTCGTTTCGTGAGCATGAGGATGAATTGTCGCATCTCCCCTGGCCACCATAGTCACCAGATCTCAATATTATTGAGCTTCTGTAGTGTAATTTCGAGAGAAGGGTGCATCATCCCTATCTACCTCCATCAACGTTACCTCAACTTGCCACTATTTTGCAGGAACTGTAGTATAAGATTCCTTTGAAAACCATACATGATGTATTTATCCATTCCAAGATGACTGCAAACTGTTTTGAACGCCAACATGTTTTTCACACCGTATGAGACACGGTAACGTGTTGTGTTTTTAGCGTTTCCGTATTGTTGTCCACCCGCTATAGAACTAGGCAGCCCGAGTAAACCTGAAGAGAGCAACCGAGCGGACCTGGCCAGTAGGAAGACCAAGACCGTGGTGGATGGACGTTATAAACATGGACACTGAAGCGAGATGAGCATCACTCGACAATCTCACGAACAATATAATTTATCTTGTTAGGAAGATGAGAAGGTTTGCAAAATGGGTCAAATGGCTCTGAGCACTATGGGACTTAACTTCTGAGGTCATCAGTCCCCTAGAACTTAGAGCTACTTAAACCTAACTAACATAAGGACATCACAAACATCCATGCCCGAGGCAGGATTCGAACCTGCGGCCGTAGCGGTCGGACGGTTCCAGACTGTAGCGCCTAGAACCGCTCGGTCATCCCGGCCGGCGGAGGTTTGCACACAGCATCCACGAAACGTGACGTTCCAGGATGATGCGGAAGTTAAATATAAATTAATGTACACTGTATCTGGTGGCCTCTATCTCGCAAAAACATATTTGCCACGTCTCGTATCATTTCCTCTCTGGGTGCTGAGTAACTCTTGTGGTACCAAAGCACCTTAGCGACATTTTTGGGTTAAAGGACAGCGTGGTACGGTATAATACCTTGCCAACGCAAACAGCTAGGTAGACTTCCTGGAGCAATGTTAGAAAGATTACCGAATGCTGCGCTGCTTTTAACGTTCACGTACACAAAAAACGTAAATTTGTTGGTTTACACAGCTTTGCGGTTTGCTAGAAACATTATTTTCTTGTAAAAAGGGAAGAGTTTGGGTAGAGAGGCGATTTCTCACAATTGCAACTGCTTCTGGCACTTCCTCGGGGGTGCCACGTAGCTTCGCATCCAAAGTACAGTGGACTCGTCCAAGGGCACCGAGTGCGAAGACCCACACGTAGATGCGCGCAGCCGAACAGACCATATCTGTCAACACTCCACCGTAGCTGAAGCACGTTTATGAGAAACGAACCTCCCTCGCTTTACTGCGATCCCATTCTGGTTCCGCCCCACTTTGCTCTTCTCCAGCCTTGAGTAGAAACTTTTTTTTCTTTCTGCGGGGGGGGGGGGGGGGGGGGGATACACTGAGGCGAAAAAAGTCGCAGAATACTTCCTAATATCGTGTTGGATCTTCCTTTGCTCGGCATAGTGCAGCAATGTGATGTGACAATGATTCAACAAGACGTTGGAAGTTCCCTGCAGAAATATTCGGCCATACTGTAATTATGCCCCATAAATGTTCGATGGCGTTTCATATTCGGCGATCTGGATGGTCAAATCATTCTCTCGAATTGATCAGAATGTTCTTGAGACCAACTGCGAACAATCGTGACCCGATGACATAGCGCATTGTCACCCATAAAAACTCTAGCGTTGTTTGGGAGCAAGAAGTCAATGAATGGATGCAAATGGTCTCCAAGTACCCGAATATAACCATTTTCAGTTGATCTTGTGTACGAGATAATACCTTCATCTGTATATGTACTTCTTAAATGGTTCAAATGGCTCTAAGCACTATGGGACTTAACATCGGAGGTCATAAGTCCCCTAGACTTAGAACTACTTAAACCTCACTAACCGAAGGACATCACACACATCCATGCCCGAGGCAGGATTCGAACCTCCGACCGTAGCAGCAGCGCGGTTCCGGACTGAAGCGCCTAGACCTGCCCAGCCACAGCGGCTAGCATGTACTTATCGCTGTCCCATGAATTTTATCGCCTCAATGTATAACTAATATTGATAGATGCAAAGAAATAAACTGGATAAATTTTAATGAAGATGATGTAATATAGACTCTTTCTTGTTGGTATCTAATGCCTCTGTTGAGCCAAGCTTTTATATCGATAACTAATAAACAACAGTTAGTTCCCAACGTCACAAAACATTATACCATCAAAATTAACACTATATTAATGAACACTCGAAAAATTTGCGAGTGCAGTAAGGTATAAAACACGACATCTTGCACTTAATTTGGTATGAAACATACCAGTGGAGTCTACTAATTGTAAGCCGGCCGAAGTGGCCGCGCGGTTCTGGCACTGCAGTCTGGAACCGCGAGACCGCTACGGTCGCAGGTTCGAATCCTGCCTCGGGCATGGATGTGTGTGATGTCCTTAGGTTAGTTAGGTTTAACTAGTTCTAAGTTCTAGGGGACTAATGACCTCAGCAGTTGAGTCCGATAGTGCTCAGAGCCATTTGAACCATTTGAACCATCTACTAATTGTAATGCATAACCTATACATTACGACCTCTTTTGAATAAATATGGGGTAGTACAGTTTACGACGGTTTAATAACAATGTACCATTTTCCTCCTTTTAGTGTTCTAGGGTTAAAGAAGTATTTCCACAACGACTAAGAAGATGTGTAAGTGCATGGCTGTCTTAATTCGTTATTATCGGAGATAACCTGCAGCTGGTGTGAGCAAAGGATAGTACATTTATACCTACAACAGAACATTTCTAGAATCACGTCGATTTACGCAATCGAAGAGGACTTTTTTATTGGGTACATCTCTTCGCTCTGTCCAAGCGTATTTTCTTTAGTAGGTTTTGTCTGAATGCTAATATCTTGTTCAAGATTTAATTATTTATTGGGTGCACTTCTGAGAATTAATAATAGTGATAACTGAGAACTACTAACTGTAAAGATGACTCGCTGAGCTGCAGTTAAGCACAACGAAAAAACACTTACACATTAGCTTTCGACCAAAGCCTTCTTTCGAAAATCTCGGACAGGAGCTGCCGTAGATGGCGGTCATGTGTGACTGAGGTGTGCTTTCTTGTATACATGAATGTGTGCGTGTTTCCTTTCCTGAAGAAGGCTTTGGCCGAAAGCTAATGTGTAAATGATTTTTTCATTGTGCCTGTCTGTAACTCAATGTGTCATCTTTACAGTGAGTAGCAATCTATCTTTTCCTTATGGGACTGATATTCCAACCTGAAGTTTCATTTGTTTGATAACTGAGAACTATTAATCTACGATCCTGCCGCGCTGGGTTTCCGCGCGGTCTAGGGCGCCTTCTATTGGTCCACGCAGCTCCTCCCATCGGAGGTTCGAGTTTTCCCTCGGGCAAAGGTGTGTGTGTCGTCCACAGTGTAGGTTAGCTTAAGTTAGATTAAGTAGTGTGTAAGGTTAGACACCGATGACCTAAGCAGTTTAGTCCCATTAGATCTTACCACAAATTTACAATTTACAATTCTGCGATCTCTTTGCCAGATAGTGAGCGAACTGCGCAGTGGTTAGCAGGTTAAACACCCACTCGGAAGGACGACGGTTCAAATCTCCCGGCTGTCATTCAGATTTATGTTTCCCGTGATTTTCCTACATCGCCTTAGGCAAATGCTGGGATGATTTTTTTGAAAAGGCACGGCCGGTTTCTTTCCCCGTCCTTCCCTAATCCGAGCTTGTGCTCCATCTAATGACCTCGTTATCGGCGGGGCTTTAATCTGTAATCTACGTACCTAATATCTTGCCAGATGCGTATTGCAGTGCAAAACGGTCGGGAGAACGCGTAGCATCTGCATCTTATCTGACATTAAGCGATGCAACCCTTTAAACTGATGGCAGCTGAAAATCCCGGCCACTATGTTAGCATATTTCATGATATTTAGTTTATACGACCATATCTTACACGTACTCGAATGTCATTATTTCCCCTAATGCTTTATGGCGGGCATATTACTGCCACTCTGCCCTCCCTGGACGTATCACATTCTTGCTACAAAAATGACACATCGCAAAATATCAGATTTTCCATAAGTCACGAAAAACTTTTTTGGCATTAATGCAACATTATACAGACAAACAAATTTCTGAGCACTAACAAGAATGGGCACAACACCAGGATCATATGGTGCTTCAGCCACTTCTAACATAACCACAAATATCTGCCCTTTGTTTTGGTTACATCACTTTTTAGGTCTTGATCATAGATATAGGTGTTTATTGTTTGGAGTCCTGATACTTTTATAGAATGTAACAGATACATATGTCACCTTTAATTTTCGGTTTACGCTTATTAATAATGTTTTATTTCTAATTCAGTCGTCCATTGCGAAGGATAGATTTTGACTAATAAGTTTTTGGTGTCCATTGCCGCAAAGACATTACATTTCTGGAGATTAGATATATTTAATAAAATCTTTCAAAAACTCAGTTGTATAAGTCAAATGACAGTATCATTTACCAATACAAAAGTCTAACAGCTATTACACACTAAAGTAACTGAGTCTTAATGAATAGTTCAAATATTCAACGAATACTTAGAACGTCTCAATAATAGGGTCTACGAATTACAATATCCTCTGGTTGTTTTCAGGCAGAGAATGTCACTTCTGTCTCCTTCAGGGCTGGTAGTAGTAACAGTTGATGCTATTTCACTAAATAATTTCGTTATGGGTGATGCATTTCTAAGACAATGTAGCTCATGAAGTATTTTATTATGTTCTCGCTTTGGTGCTCAACACTTGGATTTGTTACATGGGCTTCTTTTCCATGAATACATTCCAGATTGGCAAGATGTCCGACCTTAGTATTAACGTCCAATATGACAGGCTGACACTAATGACATCATCATTCTTCTACATTAAAGAAGAACAGAAAAGGAAGTGTATGAGTATATTATTAAGAATTTATACAACTCAAAACATCGCAATCTACTTCTTGAAAACTGACACAATTGAGAACGTTAGAAAATAATTCTTCTAAAGTGAAGCAACTCAAAATATCAACAATACATCATCTCAAATAATACAATTGGTGCTATAGTCAAACGTATCGTGTTTACTTGAAGAGCTAACAATTGTTACATTGAAAATTAGGAATTTTTTACGGCCAAAGCACAGAAATCGGACTCTTCAATTTATTCGTTAAAACTGACGTAACTCGAAATTCCCTGAAACGATTCTTCAAAATGAGCGCAATCTATATTATTTAACCGTTCTACGCTTACCATGCTCGACTGAAGAGATACAAATAGAAGTATCACGCTGCTTTTTTGTGACTCCAGTCGGAAGGAACGACACAATTCAAAATAACACTGTTTTGAACTTCTTAATAACGATAATTTCGCTGTGGAATTCACTGCTCAACTAATAATGGAACGTTCTTTTTGTTATATTTTCCATTCCAAACAATTAAAGTGAGATAACTGGCCTCTAACGATCAAACTATGAAGTTACAGACATGCACTTTTGATGACTAGTCAGGAATCGTTTCTTAAACTCTGTCACATTACAATCTCAAAAGCCGGCCAGAGTGGCCCAGCGGTTCTAGGCGCTGCAGTCTGGAACCGCGCGACCGCTACGGTCGCAGGTTCGTATCCTACCTCGGGCATGGATGTGTGTAATGTCCTTAGGTTAGTTAGGTTTAAGTAGTTCAAAGTTCTAGGTGACTGATGACATCAGAAGTTAAGTCCCATAGTGCTCAGAGCCATTTGAACCATTTGAACCAATCTCAAAAACGAAAATTTTTGAGTTGGGTCACTTTTGTAGCAAGGGTGCTATATGATGGTGTGACTAGTAGATGCTGGACAGACTTCCTTGTTTGTCGCCGTTACTGTTGTTATGTGGGCCAGCAGAGAAAGCAAATAGAGTACAGCTACGGTACCGCGTACCGGCGTGGCCGTACCGTAAACTACTGTAGCGCTACAGGAACTGTCGTATATGGAGCTCTACTGGAGAACGGATGCCGGAAACATAGCGTCCGATTTTCGCTGTGATACTTGAAGGTTATGTAACACACGGGTAGCGATGTGCCTTTGAGGCAGTCGGCAACTTCAAGGTTGCTCCGTAGAGAGCGGAAGACGGTGAGGGCGCAAGATCAGCTGAACAAGATGGGTGCGGAATGACTTTTCAACCCAACTCCTGCTTAGAGTTTTTTCTTAGTGTAGTAGAATGCGGGCTGGCGTTATCGTGCGGTAGCGTCACCGCACACAGTCTTCCTGGTCGTTGTTCTGGGATTGCATCTACAAGACGACTCGGTTGTTGACAGTAAATGTCAGCAATGATGGTTACACATGTGGGAAGCAATTCATAGTACCCCACTACGTCGCTATCCCACCAGATGCATAACATTATCTTTTGTGGAAGCACGCAGGTCTTTCTGCAGGGAGTTGCTACTTTTTCTGGGCTCAACCGTTCTTTTGTTTTCCTTATATTAGTATGATAACATTTCTCCTCACCATTAACGATAAAGGGTAGGAATGGTCAGTGTTTCCCACGAGTCAACTGACGACGAGCAAGCACAGATGCACATATGGCCACAAGCTGATTTTTGCCTTAGAGCGTACATCCAATTTTTGAACCTTTCCCACTGCATACAAATGTCGCACGATGGTCGAATGATCACAGTTCATCACGTTTGCCAGTTCCCGAGTACACTGACGAGGATCATTGTGGATTAATGCGTTTAAACGATCTTCATCAAATCCCGAAGGTCTTCCTAAACGTGGAGAGTCACTAATATCAAAACGATCTTCCTTAAAACGAGAAAACCATTTTTTTCTGTGCTCTGTTTAATGGTATTACCCCATACACGACGCAAATGTTTATAGCTTCCTTATCTGCTGTCTCCCCTCTACTGCACTCAAACAGAAGAACAGGGAGGAAATGTTCCGATTTCTCCACTTGACACTCCATTTTCTAACGTCCACAGCTCCATTCATTATGGCAAAATCGCAAAATGGAAACCCAAACAGTTGATGAAAAAATCCATAGCGATCGAAATACCACCATGCAAAACAAAAAGACTACAAACTTATGCATCAATCTAACACTATAAGGTTCACACGAATCTGCCACAACAACCTGAAGATATCAAATGGTGCGATGGTTATAATGTGAATCCTCTCTGCACATTTAGGCCGCTATTAGACGAGGGAGACTAGTGGCGCCACTAGTTACATCGCTAGCTGCCAGAGGTTTTACGAACCAGGCAACTTGAAGAGCTAGGCTCACTTCTTTTCGGAAAATAGTCAGGTGACAGAGTGACTTCTTATGAAAATTACTTCTCCTCACTCCCAAAAGGTTAGGAAAACGAGAAAACATGTAATGTAACAATCTTCTCACACACAGTTTCTCCTCGAATTATGGAATGAAATCCTCTACAATATTGTGCCAGGAACTCCACTCCTCTGTTTTGTCCGAGTATACCTGTGTCATGGCATTCCAGATCGCAGGTTTCCTTTTAATCTCAGAAACTAGGTTTCCTGTATTTCTTCGACTTTCTAACAGTTTATTTATTTCCCTCGCTTTTCGGTCTACATTATTTGGTGCCTCCGTATTTACTTACTTATTAGAAAATAACGATGTTGTAACGCACAGCAACATCTTATTTACTGCATTGTAGCAACAACTTATTGAATGACTGTGGGGCTGAGAGCACTTGCTCGAGTGACGTATCGTATGCGGGGAGGGGGGCAGGGGGGGGGAGGGGCAATGTGAGGGGAATGTGGCACCCCTAATCTACAATGGCTAATGGGCTCCACATACCGCAATACTCCATGAGGACCTCGGGAACTTTCAGATGGACAGAGCTGTTGACGGGCCCCGCAACTAGTACACCGAGGTGACAAAAGTCATGGCATGCCTCCTAGTATCGTGTCGGATAACCTTTTGCCCGGCTTAGTACAGCGAGTCGACGCGTCGTGGATTCAACATGTCGTTAGAAGTCCCCTGCAGAAATACTGAGCCGTTCTGCACGTATAGCTGTCCATAACTGCGAAAGCGTTGCCGGTGCAGGATTTTGTGCACAGACTGACCTCTCGATTACGTCCCATAGTGTTTGATGGGATACATGTCAGGCGATCTGGGTGGCCAAATCATTTGCTCGAACTGTTCAGAATGCTCTTCAAACCATTCTCCAACAATTGTAACCCGGTAATATGGCTCACTACCATCCATAAAAATTTCATCATTGCTTGGTAACATGAAATCGATGAATAGCTGCAGATAGCCGAACGTAACCATTTCCAGTCAATGATCGGTTCATTTGGACCAGAGGATCCAGTATATTCCATGTAAATACAGCCAAACTATTGTGGGGCCACCACCAGCGTGCACAGTGCCTTGTTGACAACTTAGCTCCATGGCTTCGTGGGATCTGCGAAAATGTAGACTGGCAATGGCAAGGAAAGCGTTTCTGAAGAAATTTGTTAACATCGAGCATAGCTTTAAGTGTCACGAAGTCGTTTCTGAAAGTATTTGTATTTGTATGGAGTGTAGACATGTATGGAAGTGAAACGTGGACAATAAACAGTTTAGACAAGAAGAGAATAGAGCCTTCGAAATGCAGTGCTACAGAAGAATGCTAAAGATTAGGTGGGTAGATCACGTAACTAATGAGGAGGTATTGAATAGAATTGGGGAGAAGAGGAGTTTGTGGCACAACTTGACTAGAAGAAGGGATCGGTTGGTAGGACATGTTCTGAGGCATCAAGGGATCACCAATTTAGTATTGGATGGCAGCGTGGTGGGTAAAAATCGTAGAGGGAGACCAAGAAATGAATACACTAAGCAGATTCAGAAGGTTGTAGGTTGCAGTAGGTACTGGGAGATGAAGAAGCTTCCACAGGATAGAGTAGCATGGAGAGCTGCCACAACAACAACAACAACAACAGCAGCACGACACTATAACCCTACCATCAGCTCTTATTAACTGAAATCTGGGCCCATCTGACTAGGGCACGGTTTTCCAGTCGTCTAGAGTCAAACCGATATGGTCACGAGCTCAGGACAGGAACTGCGGGCTACATCGTGCTGTTAGCAAGGACACTCGCTACGGTCGTCTGCTGCCATAGCCCACTAACCCCAAATTTCATCGCACTATCCTGACGGATACTTTCGTCGTTCGCCCAAAATTGATTCCTGCGGTTATTCCACGCAATGTTGCTTGTCTGTTAGCACTGACAGCTCTACGGAAACGCCACTGTTCTCGATCGTTAAGTGAAGGCCGTCGGCTACAGCAGTGTCCTTAGTGAGAGTTAATGCCTGGAATTAGGTATTCTCCTCACAGTCTTGAGACGGAGGATCTCAGAATATTGAATTCCCTAAAGATTTCCAAAATGGAATATCCCATGCGTCTAGCTGCAGCTACCATTCCGCGTTCAAAGTCTGTTGATTCCCATCGTGCGGCCATAATCACGTCGGAAACTTCTTCACGTGGATCGTCTGAGTACAAATGACAGCTCCGCCAAAGCACTGCCCTTCCATACCTTGTGTATGCGATACTGCCGCTATCTGTGTATGTGCATATCGGTATCCCATGAATTTTGTCACCTCAGTGGCGCCGTCGCTGCCCGTAACACACAAGGCACCGAACCCTGTGGCAGTTAACGGCTGCACTTGATCCCAGCGGTCTCAATGATTTATGCTACTTTTTGAAACTCTAATTGGGCTTCACACTTGATATTTTGGAATTTTTGTCTTCTACTTTCAAGTTACGACACTTCCTTGTTAATGTTGGTGGTGGAGAGATTACCTCATCGAGCTATATTCCCATGCCCTGTCATGAAGGTAGGCTCTTCATTCACGCATACCTACTCTAATTTTAAATGAAACAAAAGGTCGTAGATAACTATGGTAAGAAAACACTGTTGCCCTATTTCTCATGGCGGCAAATGTTCCACAAATAGCAGGGGCAGTGCAGGTGGTGCCGCTCAAAGTGAGCGACGTCTGTGGAGGTGGCGCATAGAATTCATCACAATCACCATTCGTGTACATTGACGGGAAAAAGCATCGAAACACGAAGAGGGAGTTGTGCGACATAAACGAAAGTTGGTAGGCGTGTTTCTACAGGGTGTTTCAAAAATGACCGGTATATTTGAAACGGCAATAAAAACTAAACGAGCAGCGATAGAAATACACCGTTTGTTGCAATATGCTTGGGACAACAGTACATTTTCAGGCATAAAAACTTTCGAAATTACAGTAGTTACAATTTTCAACAACAGATGGCGCTGCGGTCTGGGAAACTCTATAGTACGATATTTTCCACATATCCATCATGCGTAGCAATAATATGGCGTAGTCTCTGAATGAAATTACCCGAAACCTTTGACAACGTGTCTGGCGGAATGGCTTCACATGCAGATGAGATGTACTGCTTCAGCTGTTCAATTGTTTCTGGATTCTGGCGGTACACCTGGTCTTTCAAGTGTCCCCACAGAAAGAAGTCACAGGGGTTCATGTCTGGCGAATAGGGAGGCCAATCCACGCCGCCTCCTGTATGTTTCGGATAGCCCAAAGCAATCACACGATCATCGAAATATTCATTCAGGAAATTAAAGACGTCGGCTGTGCGATGTGGCCGGGCACCATCTTGCATAAACCACGAGGTGTTCGCAGTGTCGTCTAAGGCAGTTTGTACCGCCACAAATTCACGAAGAATGTCCAGATAGCGTGATGCAGTAATCGTTTCGGATCTGAAAAATGGGCCAATGATTCCTTTGGAAGAAATGGCGGCCCAGACCAGTACTTTTTGAGGATGCAGGGACGATGGGACTGCAACATGGGGCTTTTCGGTAGCCCATATGCGCCAGTTCTGTTTATTGACGAAGCCGTCCAGGTAAATATAAGCTTCGTCAGTAAACCAAATGCTGCCCACATGCATATCGCCGTCATCAATCCTGTGCACTATATCGTTAGCGAATGTCTCTCGTGCATCAATGGTAGCGGCGCTGAGGGGTTGCCGCGTTTGAATTTTGTATGGATAGAGGTCTAAACTCTGGCGCATGAGACGATACGTGGACGTTGGCGTCATTTGGACCGCAGCTGCAACACGGGGAACGGAAACCCGAGGCCGCTGTTGGATCACCTGCTGCACTAGCTGCGCATTGCCCTCTGTGGTTGCCGTATGCGGTCGCCCTACCTTTCCAGCACGTTCATCCGTCACGTTCCCAGTCCGTTGAAATTTTTCAAACAGATCCTTTATTGTATCGCTTTTCGGTCCTTTGGTTACATTAAACCTCCGTTGAAAACTTCGTCTTGTTGCAACAACACTGTGTTCTAGGCGGTGGAATTCCAACACCAGAAAAATCCTCTGTTCTAAGGAATAAACCATGTTGTCTACAGCACACGTGCACGTTGTTAACAGCACACGCTTACAGCAGAAAGACGACGTACAGAATGGCGCACCCACAGACTGCGTTGTCTTCTATATCTTTCACATCACTTGCAGCGCCATCTGTTGTTGAAAATTGTAACTACTGTAATTTCGAAAGTTTGTCCGCCTGAAAATGTACTGTTGTCCCAAGCATATTGCAACAAACGGTGTATTTCTATCGCTGCTCCTTTAGTTTTTATTGCCGTTTCAAATATACCGGTCATTTTTGAAACACCCTGTACATCTGAAAGAGGATGCCTATTCAACTTTCGCGCCAGTCGCATAACAGTGGTGCTAGTAGTGCCACTATGAGGACGCAACTCAGGTTTACTTTAAATACGCGCTGTAACGGCCGTGAGGACTAGTTACCTTTGGGATTGGACGTTTTGAGTTGATGTTAATAAAGAATGCTTTAAGGCGTCAAAGGCGCTATTATCGACACGTCTGTGAGTTTGAATGAGATCTTGTAATAGGACTACGAGGAGCAGGATGTTCCTTCTGCGATACTGCAGATAGACTTGCCAGG
The DNA here is from genome assembly GCF_023864275.1 of Schistocerca cancellata. Lineage (NCBI taxonomy): Eukaryota > Metazoa > Arthropoda > Insecta > Orthoptera > Acrididae > Schistocerca > Schistocerca cancellata. Next base: position 731,968,209 of record NC_064626.1, read on the forward strand.
AGTGTAGCCACTGTACAAAACTGCTGGCAGCGATTATTAAATGAATGTATGATTGCAAGAAGACTAGGCTCTGGACAGCCACATGGCACCACCGAGAGGAAACACCATCGTGATCAGCGCATGGCTCTGGCATATCGTACTGCATTTGCAGCAGCAATTTGAGCAGCAGTTGGCTCTACAGTGACACAGAAAACCGTTGTAAATCGGTTACTTCAAGGACAACTCAGAGCCAGACGCCCTGTAGCGTGCGTTCCACTGATCCCAAACCACGGCGATTTCCGACTTCGGTGGTGTCAAGCGAGGGGTCATTGGAGGGCAGGGTGGAGGTTCGTTGTATTTGCTGATGAAATCTGGTTCTTCCTCGGTGCCAGTGATGGCCATATGCTGATTAGGAGGTCAGTTGAGGACCTGCAACCAACCTGTGTGCCAGACACACTGAACCTAAACCTGGAATTATGGTCTGGTGTACTTATCCCAAGCACCCTGGCTGCAAATTTGTTCGTCAATCTGGTGATTCGACCTGTTACGCTGCCATTCATGAACAACATTCCAGGGGGTGTTTTCCACCAGGATAGCACTCGCCTGCATACCGCTGTTGTAACCCAACATGCTCTATAGAGTGTCTACATAATCCCTTGGCCTGCTCGATCATCGGACTTGTCTCCAATCAAGCACATATTGGACATCACCGAACGATTACTTCATCCAGAAACAGCTTAAACCGTCTGTGTATTGACCGACTAAGTGCAGCGGGCGTGTAACTCCATCCCACAAACTGACATCTGGCATCTATACAACTGCATTAAACATTCTGAAGGCTACACAGGTTATTAGTGTACCAGCATTTCACATTTGCAATGGCTTATCTCGAGCGTACATTAACCTGTGATTTTGCAATATTCATCACTAAAATATTTTACCTAGACAAATGTATTCCACAAACTGAATTACTCTACAAAAATTACTTTTTGATGTTGCAATTTTTTTCCATCAGTCTAGTTGCCATTGGACATGGCGGTGGTTGCGAGTAAAAATGTATCCTCATTCCCAATATTGGAATTGTCGGTAATCGTCGTATTTGATGCTGTATGCAGATGACCGAATAACGTCGATCTCTCTACACGAAAATCTGCCTTCAGCAGGTCCGTGGATTTCCTTTCCTCTCAACAAATTTGAAGATCTATTTCAGTAGTATACTCGTTGCTCGGCAACAGTAGCGGATGTTAGCTGTGGTGATGACGATGTGTAGTGTGCATATAATTCTTGCAGTATCTTCTTCAGTGTGTAGTGATGTACGTTGTGATGATGCTGTTTATTTTTCAGCATTGGTACTGCTAGTGAAATGCCGTTAAGCTATTGTCACACATACAAAGATGCTTAACTGTGATAGGACTCAGCAGACGAGCAGGTATGTGGAAAAAGGGTAGGTTCATGAGGAATCAGCCGTCGGCTTTGACCACTAAAGTAGTAATAGATGCTGCGACGTCACTTCTTAGCGCGCATTTTCGCCCAGTCAACGAAGACCGCAGAAGTTTGAATAGGGTAAAGAATTCGCGTAGTCGCTAATCTTTGTACAGTTGTAGGGGGAGGGCCATGAAAAACATATTAAAACTTCCCGCCAGTGGGATGTGAGCGTGGGATGGGGATACGTTTAAAGGTTGTTTTACCGCGGGTTAAAGCGAAAATGTTTCCCAGTGCAAAATTAAACTACATCAAATTTCCTTCGCGAAAGTTAACTAGGACTAATATTTTTCTGAATTAATAACAGATTATTTACAATAGCGTCTTAATGATTTAAAATTAATGTTTGTTGTTAAATGAAGCGGATTAAGAGCAAATATTAAATATATGTAGCACGTCTAAGTGCAGGAGAGCCATAATAAGAAATAATGTTCTGATGTCGTAGGAAGGTGGGGTGGGTAACGACTGATAGAAGCGTGAGGGAAGATGTCACTGGATTGTTGTCATGCAATTCCCTCCTTCATAGGTCTGCAAACTGGAGAGCGATCAGCTTATTCCCCACTCTATCTATCCCACTACAGCTCTCTTTGTAAGCACGCACGTCAAAATGTGGCGACGTACTCCGACTTGCCTCACCACCCTACTAATGAGACCCTTACTTGGTTCAAATAGCTCTGAGCACTATGCGACTTAACTTCTGCGGTCATCAGTCCCCTAGAACTTAGAACTACTTAAACCTAACTAACTAAGGACATCACACACATCCATGCCCGAGGCAGGATTCGAACCTGCGACCGTAGCGGTCGCTCGATTCCAGACTGTAGCGCCTAGAACCGCACGGCCATTCTGGCCGGCAGACCCTTACTCCGAGCTCGCTCGTTGCCCCACTGCCGCTGACAGACATCCCAGCGCCCTTTTCCTATTGATGCTATTTCTTCCTTGAGTACAGCTACATTCGGACCGCACTTCTCCCTCCGTGTCTACCGTAGGCCAATATAGTGTATGCCTCGCTGCATCGTCGACTTCCACCGAATGTGATTGAAAAGAAAAGAAAATCCTCATCCGGTGGAGTGCCGTGTAGAGGGCAGTGCACGCCCCTTCTCTTGGGTTAGATGTCCAATCCACCTGGTATGTGACAATTAATGGGAAGCAGGTATGCCAGTCGCGTCTTCACCGCATACATCTGACGGCATCACCATTATGTACCACGCCTGGCGTGTAAGTCGACGATGGCCATTGACTTGTCTACGACGAGGCGAGCGATGTTTGTCTTTTGGTCTACCAGATGTTGGCGTTCATCACACGCACGGCTCCTAACAGCACCACCGGACAAACGCTTCTCCCCCCGGACATGAACTATTTCCCACGGACGAAGACCACTCAGCCACTTAGATTAGCGGGAGCTGTCCGTTACCTGTTTAGTGGCGGTGAAAAATCAGCCCCCGATTTCTGGCAGTCCGCATCTCGTGGTCGTGCGGTAGCGTTCTCGCTTCCCCGCGCCCGGGTTCCCGGGTTCGATTCCCGGCGGGGTCAAGGATTTTCTCTGCCTTGTGATGACTGGGTGTTGTGTGATGTCCTTAGGTTAGGTTAGGTTTAAGTAGTTCTAAGTTCTAGGCGACTGATGACCATAGATGTTAAGTCCCATAGTGCTCAGAGCAATTTGAAATTTTGATTTCTGGCAATACCTTAACGACTAACATTGTGTAGTTGTTAAGAACCGTAAGACCAACAATGTTTCTCGAACATTCTCCGGAGTGCTTCCCGCAACCTCCCTTGCAGCTGGATCATCCATACTAGGAACAGCTGACATACGTTCCTTCTTCCTTTTTTACTGATTCGATCCCCTCAACGGTGATTCATACACACTTGCAAGAGGACTTGCACCAATGATCAACTGATGGGTCGCCAGTCTTTGCGAGAACGTGCTGGTGCGACCAAGATGGATTTTTTTTTAAAAAAAAAGGCTCCTTCCTTGTATCCTCCTTTCCTGTTTTTTGTAGTTGTTACTGGTGTTTTTACTGACAGAGGCCAATGCCTGAAGTGGTGGAGCTTTTTTGGAGCTTCTTCTTAAGTTTAGGGTAAAAGTTGCGCGATGGCATTGGCTTTTTTCATTTTTTTGTAGGCTTCAGTATGCTCAGGAATATGAGCAACAATGTAAAAAAAAGAAAAAATACAACGTACCATCAAGTAATTACATCTACACAGACACTCTACAAGCCACCGTACGGTGCATGGCGGAGGATACCTGTACTACTACTCGTCATTTCCCCTCCTGTTCCAAAAGCAAATAGAGCGAGAGAAAAACGACTATCTATATGCCTTCGTATGAGCCCTTAATTCTCGTATCTTATCTTTATGGTCTTTACGCGCAATGTACACTATGTGATCAAAAGTATCCGGACACCTGGCTGAAAATGACTTACAGGTTCGTGGCGCCCTCCATCGGTAATGCTGGAATTCAATATGGTGTTGGCCCATCCTTAGCCTTGATGACAGCTTCCACTCTCGCAGGCATACGTTCAATCAGGTCCTGGAAGGTTTCTTGGGGAATGGCAGCCCATTCTTCACGTAGTGCTGCACTGAGGAGTGGTATCGATGTCGGTCGGTGAGGCCTGGCACGAAGTCGGCGTTCCAAAACATCTCAAAGGTGTTTTATAGGATTCAGGTATGGACTCTGTGCAGGCCAGTCCATAACAGGGATGTTATTGTCGTGTAACCACTCTACCACAGGCCGTGCATTATGAACAGGTGCTCCATTGTGTTGAAAGATGCAATCGCCGTCCTCGAATTGCTTTTCAACAGTGGGAAGCAAGAAGGTGCTTAAAACATCAATGTAGGCCTGTGCTGTGACAGTGCCACGCAAAACAACAAGAGGGCAAGCCCCCTCCATGAAAAACACGGCCACACCGTAACACCATCGACTCTGAATTTTACTGCAGGCACTACACATGTTGGCAGATGACGTTAACCAGGCATTCGCCATATCCATAGCCTGTCATCAGATTGCCACATTATGTACTGTGATTCGTCACTCCACACAACGTTTTTCCACTGTTCAATCGTCCAATGTTTACGCTCCTTACACCAAGCGAGGTGTCGTTTGGTATTTACCGGCTTATGAGCAGCCGCTCGACCATGAAATCCAAGTTTTCTCACCTCCCGCCTAACTGTCATAGTACTTGCAGTGCATCATGATGCAGTTTGGAATTCCCGTGTCGGCGGTCTCTGTCAGTCAACAGACGAGGTCGGCCTGTACGCTTTTGTGCTGCACGTGTTCCTTGACGATTCCACTTCACTACCACATCGGAAACAGTGGACCTAGGGATGTTTAGTAATGTGGAAATCTCGCATACAGACGTATGACACAAGTGACACATAATCACCTGAGCACGTTCGAAGTCCGTGAGTTCCACGGAGCGCCCCATTCTCCTCTCTCACGATGTCTAATGACTGCTGAGATCGCTAATATGGAGTACCTGGCAGTAGGTGGCAGCACAATGCACCTAACGTATGTTTTTGGGGGTGTCCGGATACTTTTGATCACATACTGTACGTTGGCAGCAGTAGAATCGTTCGGCGGTCAGTTTCAAATGTCAGTTCTCTAAATTTTCTCAAAGGTGTTTCTCGAAAAGAACATCGCCTTCCCATTTGAGTTCCCGAAGCATCTCCGTAACAAGTTGTTCGAACCTACCGGTAACAAATTCGGCAGCCCCCCTCTGAATTGCTTCAGTGTCTTCCCTCAATCCGCCTGGTACGAATCCCAAACACCCGAGCAGTACTCAAGATAGGTCGCACGAACGTCTTATATGCGATCTCCTTTACAGGTGAACCACACTTTCCTAAAATTCTCCCAATAAACAGAAGTCGACCATTCGCCTTCCCTACCACAGTTCTCAAATGCTCGTTCCATTTCATACCGCTTTGTGACGCTACGTCCACATATTTAAACGACTTGACTGTGTCAAGCAGTACACTGATAATACTGTATCCGAGCCTTACAAGTTTTATCTTCCTACTCTTCCTCATTGACTTAAATTTTTTCACATTTAGGTGTAGCTGATATTCATCACACCAACTAGAAATTTTAAGTCGTCTTGTGTCTTCCTACAGTCACACAACTTCGATATCTTACCGTACACCGCGACATCATCAGTAAACAACCGCAAATTGCTGCCCACGCTATCCGCCAAATCATTGAACAATCGCCGTCGAGGATAACATACTGGGTTCTATTATTGAAAAAGTCTTCGGACCACTCGCATATCTGAGAACTTATTCCATATGCTCGTACCTCTTTAACAGCCTGCAATGGGGCACCACGTCAAATGCTTTCCTGAAATCTAGAAATAGGGAATCTGCCTGTTACCCTCCATCCATTGTTCACAGGATATCTTGTGAGGAAAGGGTAACCCAAATTTTGCACTAGTGATGCTTTCTGAAACCATGCTGATTCGTAGACATAAGCTTCTCAGTCTCAAGAAAGTTTATTATATTCGAGCTGAGAATATGTTCAAGAGTTCTGCAGTAAACAGAAGTTAGGGATATTGGTCTGCAATTTTGGGGTCCGTTCTTTTACCCTTCTTGTACGCTAGAGTCACCTGCGCTTTTTTCCAGTCTCTCGGGACTTTGTGATGGGCGATGGATTCACGATAAATTCAGTCTAGGTAAGGGGCCAATGCCGTGATTTATTTGCTTTCAAATCTTTCAGTTGTTTCTCTACGCCAGGTATGGTTATTATAAGGGGCATTCAAATGAAACCCTGTCACTAGTGTAAAGCAACGGTAACGATATTATTAACTCAAAAATGTAGTTATACACAGTACACATACTCATACAGTACACTAGCCGGTCGATTCCATCCTTGAAAGAAGTTATTAGGCTGCTGTCGGATCCAAGCCTTACCCAGTCACACACTTCGTAGTCCGCTGAGAATCGATTTTCGCGAATAGCTTATTTCAGAGGTCCAAACATATGAAAGTCACACGGTGAAAGTTCGGGAGTGTACGGTGGATGTTCCAGCGTTTTCCACCGAAACTGCTGCAATGTCGTCATCACCGCATTGTCCATGTGTGAGGGGGTATTATCATGTAGGAGGATAACGCCATTGAACAACATGCCTCGGCGTTTCGACTTGATGGCTCGTCTAAGGTTCTGAAAAGTGGTTTGATAACGCTGGGCATCGATGGTGGTTCCCCGTTCCAGGAACTCAAGCAGGATGTGCATGTCTTCCAGTGACTCGCGCCCTTCAAGGAATCGTTTGCACCATTCCACAACACTTGAACGACTCAGACTGTACTCACCGTACACAGCCTTCATCCATCGATACATTTCACAGCCTCCAACTCCCTCCGCCGCCAAAAATCTTCGTTGCTCCTGCTAACTCGCCTGTATGTTCGGCAGTGGATGATAACTTGTGTGACCACCTTCTCTTCGGCGTGAAACCCCAATGGCGCTATGCAAAATCAAACGGTGTGCACGCGTCAGCCTCTCTACCAGTAGATGGCGCCACCATACCAGCAGTTACGTGGTGCCACCTTACGTGTAAGGCTAAGGTAGACGCACTGACTAGGTTTCATTTGAATGAACCTCATATTACGTCGTCCATACGGGAGTCTGTACGATATTTAAATGACGGTATGTTTGTACAATTCTCCTGTGCGAACGATTTCTTGAAAGTGAAATTTAAAACCTCGGCTTTCGTTTTGCTATCTTCAACTGCCACACTAGGCTGGTCAACAAGGGACTAAGTGGAAGTCTTAAACCCGCTTAGTGATTTTACATACGTTCAGAATTTTCTCGGGTTCTCTGGCAGATCCTTTGCTAAGGTGTGACGGTGGTAAATGTTGTATGTATCGCGCATAGTTCTTTTCACAGACGCACGAATTTCTGCTGATCTTCGCTTGTTGTCATTTGTTCGTTTCCTTTTGAACCGAGACAGCAACAGCCTCCGCTTTCTCAGCATCCGCGCGACCACTACGGTCGCAGGTTCGAATCCTGCCCCTCGGGCATGGATGTGTGTGATGTACTTAGGTTAGTTAGCTTTAAGTAGTTCAAAGTTTTAGGGGACTGATGACCTCAGAAGTTAAGTCCCATAGTGCTCAGAGCCATTTTTTCTCAGCATGCACCGAATTTCCTTATTATACCATGCTGTGTCTTTTCCATCCTTTATCCACTTACTAGGCACATAAGTCTCCAGACTACGATTTACAAGCTGCTTAAACTTCGCCCATCATTCCTCTACATCCATCTCATTGGAACTAAGTGGTGCCAATTCCCTGTCTAAGTGAGATGTTAATAACACGTTATCTGCCCTGTCTAGCAGTAACTACAGAGTGTTTCACAATATTACAGCAACCCACCACAGCTCAGCTTATGAATCGCTGGCGACACAAACATGTCCAGGGCTTTTTATTTTCCACAAAATCCTTTAACACTACATGGAAAAGCTACTGATAATATTAACGCAAGAAATGCAAATGGACATACTCTGCGTAACATTCTGCTCACTGTTCTACACTGCAATAGTGGAAGTTGATTCTCTGTCATCCTATACGGCAGCTGCAGCGTTCTTCCGGGAAAGGCAACTTCCTTCTACAAGAGAGATGTGCAGTGTTAGTTTACAGACAAACTGTACCTTCCCAGAATTTTCTGCCCAGTTTCTTATGTGAGTAGAGAAAATAAGATGACTTAGTTCCTGTTTATGTAGGGGAGTAATTGTCAGTTTATTAACCCAGTACTTATTAGCAGTTGTCAAGCAAGCTGTTATGTAAAAAAGCTCAACAGCTGGACCTCTCAAATGGCTACCACACTCAAGAGCCTGTCCCAAGTGTAACGTACTGTCAATATGTATTCCACAACGTCGATTTCATTGTCTCCACTACCAATGTCTGGAATCCTTTTCATAGCATGAGGGGTATGAAATGAGTCACCTCAGTTTCAGCTCCCAACATCTGAGGAGTCCCACAGCGTTAAATTGTCTCCCTCTGCAACACGAGTAGTTCACCTAGGTGTTACGGAAATTCAGATACTTCAGCGCAAGTCAAGCAAGACATTGCAGCAGATCACTGTTCTAGACTCGAACATTCCAACAGAAATACTCACTCCACCTTGTAAGATATACATTGGATATGTGGTAAGTGCCTCAACACAGTGCATCCAACTGTAAAAGTGCCAGCAATTCCTGAGTAGATGAGATTTATGCAGGCTACCAGTAACACAACTAATGGTGAAAGAAGTGCAGTAACTTCCTACTCATTCATTAATTCACCAGCAAGTGTACAAAACAATCACACAGCTTTACAATATGCTGTCAACGATAGCCAGCAGCAAGGTGAAACATTTAACACTCCTATCTCTTTCACACCATCACTACGTACAACACTGACAACGTCACATTTACTGGTTAAACACTTCTCTGACACTGTGTATAGGAAACTAATTTACATGAAAGCTCGCTTAGCTGCTGCAAATAGGTACTCTATTGAAAATAACTATTATATAAACATGACGTCTGTCAGGAGAAGTAGATAGGAATTGCTGGGGAGGTATAGTATGCCTGTAAACCAAAACCTGATCAGCGTTGGTGGTGCAGGAAGTTACTTTTCCCAGAAAAACGCTACAGCTGCCGTACAGGATGTCTAAGACTCATTTCCCCCAGTGTAGTACAGCGTGCACGGTTTCACATAGGGTTTATCCATACGGATTTCTTGCGTTGGTGTTATTGGTGACTCATATGGTCGTAACTGTATTTTGTGTAGTGTTAACAGACTCTATGGGAAAGAAACACCCCCGAGCAAGTGTGAGCACTGCGTCGCAGAGTGCTGGTGTAACTATGTGAAATACCCCGTAGTTGCTCCGTGTCACGTTGTGCGTAGACAGAATGGGAAATCAACTGCTCGCTCTGCAGTTTCCTGACCTATGAAGGGGGGGGGGGGGGGGGAATACCTGACAACAATCTGGCAACCTACCATCCCTAGCACTGCCCCCCCCCCTCCCTCCCCCAGTTACACATCCAAAACATAATTTTTCCCTTAATATGGCTTTGCTGCTCTTAGACGTACTACATGTATTTAAATTTGTCCGTAATCCATTTCATTTAACTGTAAACAGTAATTTTATACCATCAAAACACTATTTTTAAAATAATCTGCAATTCTTCCATCCACTGCAATACAGAAACTATTAGTCCTGGAGAAACAGTTAATACAACATTTGCTACAAGATATTTCATGCACTTTAATTTTGTACTGGGATACATTTTTCGCTAGAATCCGCAGCGAGTTATTAGAAAAAACTAAAAAAAGTGACCTTCAAGTGTACCCCACCCTCACGCTCAGACCCCTCTCGGGAAGATTTTTAGTACGTTGTTCCTGGCCCTCTCCCAACCACTGTACAAAAATTTTGCGACCACACGAATTTTATCCCCCAATTTTCTTTCGTTGACTGGACTTGTTACATTTCTGATTTTACTCTGATGTCATCTCCACACCTCCTGCAGATTTTTTTGGGATGGATATTGGGCTAGGAGTCGTGATTTATTGAGGAAATGGATATTCTAGAAGTGGAAGGAAGCAGGGATATGCTGATACATCAGCATTATCCTTGGTTCCCCGAGAAAGAATTGCATGGTATGATGACTTGTGTCCAGCTAACAAAAGGTGAGGAATTTATAGACATCTTTAGGGTTAGGACGAAGGCCTCTCATTAACTGGTGTCGGATGCTTTTGCAGTCGTGATGCAAAAGGTGAAACGGTAGATATGGCATCAGACAACGAATTGCCAACTTCAGCACGTCTGTAGGCTTCCTTTTTTCTCAATGAAATTTAATATTGGCTGTAATAGTATAGCAGTTGCTTTTGTGTACCAGAGAACAGAAGTAATACAAAACGTAAGTCAGATAATAATCAATTTAGAGTGCTGCAGTCGTTCACCCTGGTTTGTTAACTGCACCCGTTTTAAGAAATGCCTTTTGTAGCATTTTAGAGGCATTCACTACGACAGTAATCTCTTACATTAGTGAATAACTGTTCTGCTGGTCTGGGTTACGTCTGTGTCCGGAGTAGTAGATCGTTTTCTGTGTCTCTCTTGAGCCTCCAGTCAGAAGAAGCCGAATTAGAATCTGGGCGAAACGCTAATAACATAAAGTGAGACACTTAATATAATTTTACTTTATAGTATGAATGAAATTTCTGTCGATGAACGTTTTCCAGACATTTCTTTTAGGAGGAGAGGATATTTATCTCTGCCTGTTAGAAGAATAACTTAATTAAGGTTCCAAAAGATACAATGAACAGGCAGATGAACAGGTTGGATCTCTTTCTTGGTCATACCTCACAGTATATATTTCTCTCTCACTCATGAGGTTGATATTGCTTAACTTGGAAAAATAATACGAATGATACTCTCCACACCAGGTTAAGAGCTGGTGTTGAGAAGCTGAAGCTGAAAATTTGCCGTCGTGTTGGAAGCGAAAAATGCGTTCAGGGTGAGGAACGAGATCAACGACGTTACTTACTTTCTGTAATTAATTTAAAAATATTTTATTTGACACTTCCGCTACCAGCAACACTTTTGTTACATAAAATGTTTCTTTTTCATCAGGTATTTTTATCAAACATTCTGGCCTATTAACCACCTTATCTTTCAAAGAACTATGAGAGTAACTAATCTAGCTACCACACTAATATAATACCGCATCAAACGCTGTAATAGGAAACTCCCAATATTTCTTCTGAGGCAGAACTCTCTTTCATATATAGTACAAGCAAAACAAGAGGGCTCCTACTGATTGGCTTTCGCCATATAAACACATCGCTCTGTGCCAGTGATATGCTAAGTGGTCGCAAATTCGCACCAAAGTGTTTTGCAGCTGATGTGGGCTAATGACCCTTGCACGACACCGAGCAATACTTTGCTTGTCAAGACCACTACGGCAATTTCGAAGTAGTGCATGAGTGAATCTACAAGATGTCGCTGATTTTGTTTATCAGTGTGTCCGAAAAACTATCACTAAATCCACATCGCAGCAGAATAGTACGTATTTTCCTGATACATGCCATGGTTAAATCGCAGTCTCCACGAACACCTCAAAAAGCATTCTATCAATGACTCACCTGTCTCACCATCAAAATTATGTGGTTCAAATGGCTCTAAGCACTATGGGAGTTAACAGCTGAGGTCATCAGTCCCCTAAACTTAGAACTACTTAAAACTAACAAACCTAAGGACATCACACACATCCATGCCCGAGGCAGGATTCGAACCTGCGACCGTAGGAGCCGCGTGGTTTCGGACTAAAGCGCCTGGAACCGCTCGGCCACAGCGGCCGGCTCAAAATTATATCTGGTGTTACCACTGCGAAATACGTTTTTACTTGGTGCCGTAGCGAAAGGATGTTATCCTGCTGGTGGTTTTCAGATGGGAGGGATAGACACTTTGTTCATAAGGCAGCACTTAAATGTTGTTGCAGCTATCATTCATAATTGGCAGTACATTACTCCGCCGGGCTTGTGTATACCGCCAGACAAAAAAAATGTAAGCATCATGAAGACATGATATGATATGTTGTCACCCTAACGTACGGGAAGAGCACGACATGTGCCATAACCCGGTTTTCCAGAAACTTCGCTCAGTGAAAGAGGAGTCAAAATAAGCGAACCCATGTCTGGGTTTATTTGTAGATACTCGACAGCTTTTGACGAAACGAGGGTCGAAGTTTTTGACGTAACTTACACGCCTTTTAGGGGAAGATGATCTGTCTGGAAATATTGACGCAGTGACTAGCATCGCGGCGTATCTCTGCAGCGTCTCGTGTTCGAATCCCAATTATTGTTTTCATTTATTTTATTTTTTATTTTAATTTCATTTATCTACCCATATCCGTAGAAGGTTACCAAACGAATGTTTCTCATCAAATTGGAGGATACAAGGGTGTTATATTAACTGTAAAATTACAAATGGGTTTCACAAAAAGTTTCATACGTTTCATGTGTAGTATACGTGTGTATCAACATCTTAAACATGACTGCGAATCAGCAGCTGTGTAAATCTGAAGAGGTTAAAAAAAATCAGCCAGCCAGTTGCAAAACAAAGGTTTATTAGCCCTTGAGCGAGGTTTCGATAATTCTAAAAACATCTTCTTCTTAAGAAAATACTTTTCAGTTCTCATTTTCTTATATTTCATTCTTATACATAATCTTATATTAATTCATATATTTTATTCTTATGTTTAATCTTCAGGAAGATTTGGGGCATTCCCTTCGGATGATACCAATCTTAAAAATATTCGAAATATAGAAATTCCGAACGCCACCAGCATCAAGCGAAGTTAGGTTTGCCACAATGACATTTCTTCGGATGAATCTTACTCAGGAAAAAACGTCGTTAACACTGCTGAAGACCTCATGTGTTGGCAAGAATTTAGCGATAGGCTACACATGACGGATTACTTTACTGTAAACTGGCGCTTGCAATTAGCTACAGGAATTTCACCAAAAACAATTTAAAATGATTTTCTCATTCATTTATTGTTCCTTTTTAATTCATTCACCAAACATATAATTAGTAAACGAATAAGGATAACGTTATTTCAATATACAATGGAAAACATTCATAGTGATCTTCTGCGGACATGGGTAGATAAATTAAGAACAAAAATAGTAATCGGGTTTTGAACACAGGGCGCAAAAAAGTGTGCGAAGCCGCAACGCTAGCCACTCTGCCACTGCTCCTGTTGGAACTTATTACTCCATAAAGGTCACTTAAAGTACCTCGAAAATTCCGATTTTCTCAGAAACTGTCGAGTTTCTACGGGTAGCCTTCTCCCACTCAGCACAGTTTCTGGGAATTGGGGTTATGGCAATTGCCGTGTTCCCCTCCTTTTTTATTTTATTTTTTTGCAGTCCCCCCCCCCCCTCCCACACACACACACTCATTCTCTCTCTCTCACTCTTTTTTGCTACGAAGTAAGGTAGTTGTTTTTATTTATACTGCTTCTTTTTAATACAACGAGAAGGAAAGACAACTGATAATTTTCGTCGCGGACAAGAATGAAAAGAACACAATCGTCTGCATCACATTCCCAGCAGCACTCTGTGATGCATCATTAAATCTGGTATCCAGCTGGGTAAACTTATTTATCTCCGCCAATGGGACGGCACACCTGTTTTGGGTGTTGACCATTTACCAGAACGTTATGTGTGTCGTTGTAACCGTGTAACATTGTTTTTAGGATTCGCAAACATTATCCAATCGCATATGGCACCAACAGCAGAGTCTCGTCAATGTACAGTATCTCAACATGCATTAACCGTGTAGATTATCGTCTTTGGTTCAAATGGCTCTGAGCACTATGGGACTCAACTGCTGTGGTCATCAGTCCCCTAGAACTTAGAACTACTTAAACCTACCTAACCTAAGGACATCACACACATTCATGCCCGAGGCAGGATTCGAACCTGCGACCGTAGCAGCAGCGCGGCTCCGGATTGGAGCGCCTAGAACCGCACGGCCACCGCGGCCGGCTATTATCGTCTTTAAATGTTCGGTCTCACGAATCGTCTCATTCCTGTGACACCCCAGCTGTCGGGCGGGTTGTGAAATACGCTTCCTAGATAGTTGTTAAAAAAATTTCTGTATTTCTTATGACAACGTATTAGCTCATGTTGTTCTTGTAGGTATAGGCTATCCAATAATCCGTCACAGACAATAAATCTCACTAAAAGATGTACTGCATCGCATGTCCACCGATCCAATTTACCTATGCGTCCTATGTTTGGGAAAGAACGTCGTGTCTGGTAAAAAAAGTGCATCTGACGTGATTTCTGTGCCGGTGGTGCGCCGAAGGAAGACCAGTGTACGACGCGTCAGCATCCGAACATCCCTCCCCGCGCCGCACACTGAACCATGTCCTTCCGTGTCCAATAAACCACAGGTTAAGCATAGGGGAGAATCAAGCTTATGAATGGCGCACAACCGGTTCTGTGTTTACGGTTGATGAGGATATACCAAGTAGATCGCGCTTCCGTTGACAGCATTGGTGTAAGCAATGTGCGCCAGATATGCTGCCAATCTCTAGTTGGATGTTTCATTTCCATGACGTTGCGGCCGTGGTGATTCATCAGATAGCGGTAGATCTGAGCCATGGGTGTTCTCGTAGAAGATGCTTCTGAGTGAACATGACTATAATTCACAAAAAATGAGGCTAGGTGTGCAAGTGAAGGTGAGATGTCACCCACCGCTATCGGAGATTCGAACAATGGCGGAAGAAGTTCGTTTATCAGAGCTGATGTAATGATGTGTTTCCGCTGTTGTCAATTCCGAACCGTTGCTCGCAGATAAAGGGGCAAGGGTTTGGTGCGCACGTTCGTAAGTTTGAGGCCACCGTTCCGAAATGGTAGGGTTAACATGTCATATCTTAAATAATATTCCATTGCTGACATAGCACCCAACGGCAGCCAGGAGGCGGTCGGCGATACCCTTCGGTATTAGTAGGATCTGCCCTAAATGTGGCAGTCATGACGCAAAATGAACGTTGGTGTACGCTACACGCTGGACCATGTTGAGGGATGGCGTAGTGGTTAGACACTGGACTCGCATTCGCGAGAACGACGGTTCAATCCCGCGTCCGGCCATCCTGATTTAGATTTTCCGTGATTTCCCTAAATCGATCCAGGCAAATTCCGGGATGGTTCCTTTGAAAGGGCACGGCCAACTTCCTTCCCTAATCCGATGAAACCGATGACCTCGCTGTCTGGTCTACACCTCCCCCCCCTCCAATCCCATGTTGAGGGCTGTCAGAGAAATGTTACGCGAAGATAATTGAAAATTTTGAAGCAGCCGCCGATAACTGGCCGCCTCTGGCCGCCGCAAAGAACGAGTAAATGTAATCCCTAGGCACCGCCGAGTTTTTACCGTCTGGAGCGGTCTCGGCACGTCTTCCAGACCTCGTCCAAATGGTAGTACTCCGGACTTTGTCACGTTAACGACGCTAGCTCCCGACATCCCGTAAGTGTTGAGATGCTCAACAGCCCGATGCTCTTCATGTTCGGAGCGGACTAGAAGTATCAGGTCGTCCGCATAAGCACGACAGATGAATGAGGTCTCATATGGTATTATTCGAGTGAGGGAACGTCGCAAACATGCATAAGCGGCTCGAGTGCTATCGCAAAAAGTACCATTGACAGCGGGCAACCTTTTGGAACGATTTGCTAATGTGAATTGAGCCCGCTTCTCGTTCATTTACCGTCAGCTTTGATGTTGCTCCTCGGATCAGTCTCGTAACTATGGAGATGAAGGCTGCTGGAACCGCCATGCTGCTCATAACTGACGATAAAACATCTTGGTTACCTTGTCGAATGCATGTTCGAAATCCAATGATATTCTCGGTAATAGACGTACGTACCATCGGCCGGCATATAAATGATTAAGGCTCAGTTCTCTGTGACAGGTAGAACGGTCACCAGAGTGCATTAGTGTTGTTAGTGTTTTGTGTTGTTATCTGGCCTGGTGTGGCTATAAGGGGCTTGAAGAGCGTGACCGAAATCTGACGAAGAGCGGGAATGACTCAAGGAACCCACAGCAGCTGGTCGATCGGCCTAAAGTTGTCACCGGTGGATCGCCGAGAGTAATGATGGGACCAGCAGAATACCATGATATGGCTGCCCACACCATCACACTTCCACCTTCATGCTTAACCGTTGGAATCAAGCAATTAGGATTGTAGGCTTCTTTTGGCGTTTTCTAGACATAAACCGGCACGATGTTGGAAATAACGAAAACGTTGACTCCTCGGATCATATGACGTGTTTCCACTGATCAGCCGCCCAGGATTTATGCCCCTGACACCATTTTTTTGCGATACTTTGCGTTGGTTGTCGTCATTAATGATTTCGGTGTAGCAGTTCGTCCATGAATATTCGCTTTATGGAGATCTCAGCGGACATTGTCGGTAGATACGGGTCTCGAAGATGGCGGTTGAGTCCTGCTGTCACTTTAGCCGCAATAGTTTTGTGATCTTTTGATACAATTCATGTTAGCGTAGGACTATCTCTGTCGTTTAGTTTTGCATGACTGTTGAAACATTTGCTCTTGAAACATTCAATAAGTTGGCTGTCTTGATTACTGATGCTCCAGGTAATCGTGCCCCCACAATCTGCCCTCTTTGGATCTCTGTTAGGTCTTTCATTGCACGTCAGCCTCGGTCTCTGAATGCAAATACGAAGTGTGAACTACTCCTAAACAACCTGTATTGTGCCTAGTCCGTACTGAACACGCACAGTCCAGCGCGACACGTGCCTTACCTGCGTTGTTGACCATCAAACACAGCCATTCCAAACTACCACTGTTGACATTAATTTGCCTATGTCCTGTATATGTGGCGTTTGTTCTTTCGGTCATGTCGAAAAGAACAGACACCACTTGCACATAAGCAGGACGAGACAGCCAATGATACTTTCAGTGCAGATGAATAAACAAGCCCAAATCCCTACGGGAATTAGCGATCGCTGCGAGTAGGAAAGGTAATAGACAGGGGCACTACATCAGTAGTGTGTGGGAATTTGGCTCGGTCAAAGACTGTGTCCGGATGTGACAGTTTGCGAGAGACGGAAAAATCTTGGTTAGAGTTCCGTCCGGTAAAAATTTTCAGCTTTCCCCATTGATTTAATCCATTGCTCACTAGCAGCTAATGTCATGATTTCTTTGATTAATTGGAACTTACAGTACTGCCGCGAACACTCATTGGCCAGCGAGAGACGTGTGGTGTTGCTGCAACACAATTTTTTACCCTTCCCAAATTCTCCTCCATTACGAAGTAGAGGATTTCTTTATGTTGCAGGATGTGTCGTATTCTCCGAGCATTTCTTTTTGTCGAGTTGTGCCATAAAAGTCATTTTTCCCCAGTTCTGTTTCTCATGCCACCTATCCATCAAATCTTTATCATTCTTCTGTAGCATCAAATTTCAAATCCTGTTTTGTTCTTTCTGAAACGTTCACTGTTCGCGTTTAACTTTCCTATCACGCTACACACTACACGAATATTTTTAGAAAATAATCGTAACTCTGAAATTTGTATTCAGTATTAATATATTTCCACTGTCAGTTTCAAATTAAACTTTTCTCAGCTATCTCAAATTTATAATGAGACTATCTGCGTCAAACTGAAGCACCCCACCATCCGGACGTGTCGGTTCCGTGAGATAACGCAACTTCCGCGTAAGTGCGATGATGTTTAGAAGAGTCCAATCCTAAGTTCCAAGTGTTGTAATTTCTTTGAAATTTCGTGTCGGATTTCGAAAAAGGAGACGAGGTATAAAACGTCTCTTTCAGATCTACGATACTACCAATAAAAATTACTCCAGTTCCATTTCTAAATGCTAAGCTCATACCAGTATCTCTGTAATTAATATAGCTTTGACAAGATATTACACGTCGTTTACTGAGGACTTTCTTATAATTCATCTGGGTGAAAATTTAATCTTAAATAGTTCCAGAATATCTGAGATGAACTGCATAAAAGAATCAGCCAATATAATTTCTATTCTAAGGGGCCAGCAGCGCGATATATGTGTTACAGAGACTGTAAAATCATAGAAACTCAAATCGCTGCTATATTTAATGCATTTGTTGCTTATTGTTTGGTATGCGATATCCATATTTCGGCTAAAGTGCCGTTTTCTAGCTGCCTGCGAATAACACATGAGTTCATTAAACTTTGTTTCTATTCTTACGTATAAGTACTGATAATGTTAGGTGATCATACAATATTACTTGCCACTTGCTGTTTTGACGTCCAGTTGGTGCTGTCACTGTCTAAAGATTCGATTGTTATGGCTTACAGGTGACGTGAGAATTTGATTATGGCAGCTAAACTGCCATATCTCGATCGTTAATGTTGTCATAGGCTATATTTTCTTGTTGTCTATGCGCTTTTTGATCTGTTTACTCGTTTTTGGACTTTTGACAGGTGTATTTAACAGGACAACAACCATGTTTTATGCTTACAATTTCGTTTTAATTTATTAGTCTATGAGTTCCTATGTGTTAGTGTTTTGGTCTTTGCTGTGAATTTTATCTTTACTTGTAAAATGTTTTGGCTGTGTATGTTTACGCGTTGCCTATATTTAAGATGTCAATCAAATTGTCAATATAGTGTTTGGGTTTAAGATCAATTTGTTCTTTTAATGTGCTGTGTGGGTAGTTAATTTGGCGCATTTAAATTTCTATTTCTTTAAAGATATTCATGTTTAGTCCCTTCGGTATTAAGAGTAATATTTTATAGTGACAGTGTGCGTAGTGAAAAATTATCGTGACGCAAAGAGAGATGATGTAATGCATGTTATTCGGTGTTGGCGTGACCGCTAATGTTGTTTATTCTTTGGTATTCCTTGGTTGATATGTTGTATCCAGAGATATCGCTTACCCACGTTTGTGTATACCATGCATGTTAAATGTTGGAAATAAATATCTTGTTATAAGAATCATCACTTATTTGCGACCCCGGCGTGATCGTAAGATTATCGCGCCGGAGAGAACGTGATTAGTAAGAAACAACCGTGCCGCGCGATGCGATCAAGACTCTCTCGCGCCGCCTGACGAGTTTAAGCAATCGCGTCCGCTACGTGTGTGTATAAACACCTCACGCCGCGACGTGAACGTGTACCAACCGCGCCAGCCGCGACGCATATTTCCTACGTGATTTGCGTAGAATACCAGACTTTACCAATGGCAGCACCCACAGCTGCAGATGAGGAGCCAGCGACACTGTAATCAGCCGCACTGCACTGAAGTCACCTCCATTCTGGTAACAAAATCTGGTACTTTGTTTGGAGCAGCTGGAGAGCCAGTTTATGCTGGCACGTGTTATTGCTGATGACACCAAATAAAGTTACGTCATCGCAGCACTTAACAAAGAGATGGCCACCGAAGTACAGAACATTCTAGCAGCGTCACCAACTACAGAATGGTATACATCGCTTAAAAATGTTCCGATCGAGTGCATACCGCAGACTGAAACTATGATTTTAGAGAAGTTGCTGTGGACGGAAGAAGTGCGCGATCGCACACCGTCGCAGCTGTTACGTCGTCTGCGGACATTGGCGAACACCATCGGAGTCAGTCATGGCATTCTGAGAGAGTTGTGTGCGCGGATGTTGGATGCGCTTGCACCGGCGGCTGACCGCGTTGTTGAAATGTATCGATCTGCAAGCGTGGCGACTGTCGGCCACACCGTGGGCATCGCTTCATGCACAGCTGGCGGAACTTGCTACTCAAGTCGCAGCCCTGCAGGCGAGTACTATCGACAACGACGCTGTCGTTAAAAAAGGAGACGTAGTCGCTCGCCATCAGCTACAAAATTTCCTGGAACCATGCACTGTTCAGTACAGAGGCAAGAAAGTGCAACCACTGTGCAAAATAGGAAACACGACGGAAAGTCAGTAATAGCGGCGGCAGACTTTCTGGTTCAAATGGCTCTGAGCACTATGGGCCTTAACATCTGAGGTCATCAGCCCCCTATATTTAGAACTACTTAAACCTAACTAACCTAAGGACATCACACACACAGCCATGCCCGAGGCAGGATTCGAACCTACGACCGTAGTAGCAGCACGGTTCCGGACTGTAGCGCCCAGAACCACTCGGCCAGGAGACTTTCTGTATAACAGGCATTGCTCGTTCTATCTGGTCTACTTTGTGATTTTCTGTTTTCATGTGTATCGCGTAATTTTATAGAAATACGCTCGTTTATATACCTACTTTAGGGTCTTCATGTCACCCTAAGCTACATAAATACGTATGTTTCCGTGCAGTGATCAACGGACTAACCAATCTGCCATTACAACAAGCTGCGATAGAAAAGGAAATAGCAATCCTACAATATATATCACTACATAATGACTATAACACGAACATAATCACTCAATTCTATAAAAAAACACCAAACCAGCACAAAGTGACATCAATACAGACAAAGAACTACTACAAGGACCAGCAGTAAAACAGAAAATCTTACACGTATCGAGAGCTTGGACGTAGCAAATACATCCGACAAATTAAATTTATTACTGAAAAATACAGGAGTAAGATCAACCTACCGAACCAAACATAATCAAAAAACACAAATTCTCTCAGACAAAAACATTACCAGTTCACAAAAAACAGGCTTATACAAAATCAAATGTCAGGTATGCGATAAATTTTATATAGGATACACAGGAAGAAATTTCGAAATTAGGTATCGAGAATAAACCAGAAATAGCGACGAAAATCCACCCACTTTCTTCAGGCATATGAAAAACGAAAACCACAAAGTAGACCAGATAGAAAGAGCAATGCAAATATTACACATAATACCGAAGGGACTAACCACGAGAATATTGGAGGAAATAGAAATTTATATGCAGGCATAAGAATAGAAACAAAGGTTAACGAAACCGTGTACTATTAAGGCAGTTAGAAAATGGCACTGTAGCCGAAATAGATCTGCCGCAAACCAAACAATTAAGCGCTACATACTTCAAAAATAGCAGAGATTTGGATTTCTCTCCACTTATAACACCTTGTATAAACAGAAAATGGACAAGCTGACCTTAAACACAAACACTACGTTAAAACTTGTATTGACATCCTAAATATAGATAACGAATAAACATACACAGCCAAAACATTTTACAGGCAAAGATAAAATTAACAGCAAAGATAAAATCACTAGTACGAATAGACAAACTCAGATTAATAAATTAAAACAAAATTGTAACCATAAAACATCTCTGATGTCCTGTCAAATAAAGCTGTTCAAAGTAAAAAACAAAAAAAAAACGAGTAAACAGATCAAAAAGCCCATAGCCAACAAAAAATCTTCCCTACAACAACATTAACAATCGAGATGTGGCAGTATATCTGTGATAATCAAATTTTCACGCCATCTATAAAACATAACAATCAAATTTTTAAACAGTGACACCACCTATCGATGTTTTATGGGTGTCAAAAACAGCCAGACGTAAATACTGTTGTAGAATCACCCAGCATTGTAAATAGTTATACATAAGAATAGAAACAAACGTTAACGAAATCGTGTACTATTCGAAGGCAGCTAGAAAATAGCACTAACCGAAATAGCATGCCGCAAACTAAACAGTAAAGCGCTAAATACTTTAAAAATAGCAGTGATTTAGATTTCTCTCTACTTATAAGACCTTGTACGAATAAAAAAACAGACTTGACATGCCATGTTCTTTCTTCTGACTTGCCTTCTATCTTAATTATTCGTGTATGATAAGGATAAATTTGACATAAATAACGGTTAATTTTTATTTATGGAAGGGTCATGGATCGTGGAGATAGGTTACCTAGCCACGTTACAACTTCTCCTTCTGAAGTACGAAAAGCCGTTTTAAACGTTTCCAGGGTCGAACAATGTTAGATGAAAGAGGAAACTGACAATACTCTACGAACAACAGTAGTGACGAAGCTGATTTAATTTATGTCTACAAATATCGTCTGTGTTGATATTTATGTGAGCGGGTTATTATACTGCAGCATCGCTTCTTGTATCAGTAAACTCCACTTGAGCTATACTGACAGCTGCCTGAGAAGACACACAGAAAGTCAATGGAAAGTATCAATTTGATTAGAAACGTTTCAGGTTACTTCTACGGAAGATGCCACTACTTTTCCCCCTAATAGGAACACTACTATTATTATTACTTCTTATCATCGATGTTTTCTGCCTAATATGAACATTATTATTATTGATATTATTATTATTACTTCTTATCATCGAATATAAACTTAATTTGATGGATATCCACGTAGTAAAGCGTGCAGTCAGTTGAATTAGTTACTGCTAAAGAAAGATATATTGGAAGGTAGCCACAGAAAGTTGCATTGTGTCTCAAAATTGTAGATGATTATGCTAATCTTAAGTAAATTGCAATATTGTCGTCTGAAACTAATTTTGAAAGTGATTCCTTGATTCGAATATCACAAACAATAGGCTTCTTCATACAGGATTCTCGGATCTGGCACTGGACCACGACTCGTAAATTCCACAATATTTCTTCGGGGCAGTTGCCCGATATTGTCAGGTAATGCTCCCGGTTATTACTGGCAGGCAGCAACTGTCGGTGTCCACATCGCCGCAGCGGTGAGAACGGGAAGCCTGACGAGCAACACTGTTCCTTCATAGCAGAGGATAGTGACAAAGAAGAAGATGTTTTTCCCCCCATTTCCGCTGAGTTTGACACTGTGCTAGCTGAATAGCTTCTAGGAAGGACTTTCCTGCTGGTCTACCATAGGTCTAGGTCTACCATACTCGTCATAACTTATTATTGACCTTTTCGAGCATTAAAAGTTCCTCAACGGTCGTCTTCACGTTACACGATACGATCGAAAAGCTGCAGTATTCCTTTCTTCCAGATGAGTGATAACATTATCTTGACTTTCAGCTCCTCTACGATTAAGTCGTTGGTGTGGAAGGCTGCTGCAGGAATGTGAAGAACTCTACCGTAGCACCACATTTCAAAAGTGTCAATAGTATTCACTTTCGCGATGTACGGAGTACAAGTCTCAGAGCGATTATGGAAGGTAGGGAAAATCATGTGACTTTTATTAGAAAAAGGGAAAATCATATTTTCGGAAATAAGTCTCCTTGGACGATTTTCATCAGTTTAATGGAAAATGAGCGATTATCCCTAACGTTACATAATTGCGAGATAATGTTTTTCGTCAAATGTTTTTTATTCCAGGGTTTGATCACAATGTAAATTCCTTTGACGATGACCGGTTTCAGTCAGTAATGACCATCTTCAGACCTGTTCTACACCTTGTCCTAATGTGATAAATCCGTAATGGCATCGTCAAAACATATTTTTGTCTTTGAAATCTTCTTCTCTATTCCATAGCGCATATGTCTCAGTTATATACAGCTGAACCTTTTCCCAGACTACTTGTATTTGGCTGATGGCGTCTGTTCTGGCCTGTCTCTTGATCCCATCAACTATCATAATTTTTATTTTCAGTTCTTTGATTTTTAATCATTCGTTCCTTCTGTCGTCATTAATACGTACACAGATTGTTTGATTTTCCTCTTCGCCAACTACAGTGAGCACAGTGTCAGATTTCGTACCTCAAACTAGATTTCTTGTTTTCAGACTTAGAAAAATATTGTCCCATCCTACAAATCCAATGAATTTTTAATATTCAGTGTGAAAAAAGACAGTTTACTGGGCGCAGAACTTCTAATGTGCCGTGCGGAACCTATCGCAAATAACCACAAGAGATTGGTACGTTTATAGTTCTGGAGGATACATAACCAAGGGATTAATTAATGATTATCATATATCTGAACTAAAAGAAGAAAGTAACTGCACTTGTTTTCGCAGGCTGCCTACGACACAGGTACCTTCCCATTTAAATTACAACTTACATCCAACGAAACTCACACGCTCTTCTCATTGCAGGTACATCAGCACTCAGCTCTAGGCCTCTCACTATAACGAAACACCTGAACGTCGAGATCTTAGTACAGGACTCGCTTATAATTGACGTCAGGGCACCTTCAGAAAGCTCATATTTACGTAGTTCCTCTGCTTGTATAACGAAGAACACATGATGGCCTTCAAGGGCATCTTCACATATCCATTCAGAAGCTACTGTTCGTGATATTACGCAAATGCGGAGGAATACACGACTTCATCGATGATATTCTCCGACGTAACAGCGGACAAATTCTTTAGTCGTAGCTGCGGAAATTGAGAATTGAATTTTTTGTCATATGTTTTCAGCTGAAATGATCAAACACTTCATTATTCCAAGACAATCTGTAGTACGGTTAACGGCGTTTTTAGGGCGACATGACTCATTACTGTTCCGTAGAAACGGTTGGTGAGAAAGATTGTCAACTAACCATGCTTTGCAGCAAGGATTAAAGATGTAGCCTGTAGTGGACTGACCCGACAGCCAATCCACTAGGACGGGTAGCCTTTAAATCGGCCGCGGTCCGCTAGTATACATCGGACCCGCGTGTCGCCACTGTCAGTGATTGCAGACCGAGCGCCGCCACACGGCAGGTCTAGAGAGACGTCCTAGCACTCGCCCCAGTTGTACAGCCGACTTGCTAGCGAAGCTACACTGGCAAATACGCTCTCATTTGCCGAGACGATAGTTAGCATAGCCTTCAGCTACGTCATTTGCTACGACCTAGCAAGGCGCCATGACCAGTTTATATTGAGATTATATAATGTATCAACAAGAGCGATGTTCACCAATTGTGAATTAAAGTTAAGTATTCCAGAAGCTATGTACTATTTTTGGCTACTATAATTCCTTGTCATTTTCAAGACCTCACGCCAACCTGCGTGAGCTTAAACGCGTGCTATTCGGCTACAAGTCATAGTGGATTGGCTGTCAGGTCAGTCCACTACATAGCCTACGCAAATTTACATGTGGCAGTCTCTCAGGTCAGCACCCCAGACTGAAAAGAGATGTAATAAGTACTGGCAAAACTTTGTCAAACGTACCTGCAAACTTAAACATATCAGAAGCGAGAAACAGCACTGAAGCCAATTTTTCGCAACGGAATAGAGACTATGAGGCGGAGTTAGTAAAATGTTTGCGTGTTGTCCTGTGGTTATCACTACGAGCTACCTCAAAGAAGTTGATTCGTCAACCACTGCTATCTCGCGATTGTTACCGGATCGAGTGACGGAAACAAGCCATAGCGGCCAAGGTAAGGAAAGAACTAAGCATGAGAGCAACCTGACGATTATTCGGCAAGGAAACGAAGAACCCGTTAGGAATCATGGAATCTGGCTGGAAAGACTTTCCAGAGTACTTGTGCTAAGGCCTTAGCGAAATAGGAAGTGTTCGTGATGTCGTCCAATGGCTCACAGCAAGCTGGAAATATCTGGATTGGTCCCACCAATTAGGGTACTGCTCGTATGAAAATGATAGTAGTGGGTGTGGCGTAAACGACGGGAGGCCACGAATCCTGTTTAGACATAGTGTTGTTTGCAGTCTAGTGACGGTTCACTGTGTATGCGGAACATTCCATCCCGATACAGACTGAATTCACTGAAATTCCATCACAGCTCATTTCGTAATGACCGCTACGAATTTCAGCTTCGACATCATTTTCATCCTCACTTCTCCTCCCTCCTATAGTTAATACACCTCTAAAGAATAGAGGTAGCAACGAGAATCTTGTTCTGGAGAACAAAGAACAACGGCCTAGCCAATACGAACTTGTAAAACCTATGTGGGTCGCAGTAGAGACTTATGATCGTGTCCAAGACCACGAAGATACAACCGTACTGTATCATCATGACTCACTATCCCTAGATGATTCTCCTGTTCACTTTTAACGGTTGCCTGTCTCTATTTTATGGCTATTACAGAACACAACAGAAAGTTGTCCTGCACGCTTCGATATCTACTTGACAACTTAATAAATTTTGTTGTTTCAGTATCGTTCATAGCATATTTCTTCGCGTTGTTCACAAATTTTCTGTATGCTTAAAATTGTCCCGATGCGGCCAGTTAACATCATTATAAGAGAGCATCAAGTGGGGAAGAAACTATTAGCATCCTTTTTTCCTTGCCCAGCACATGGAGCATGTCGATGCAGGTTCCACAACGTTAGGGTTAAACACACTGAGAGGCGAGTTGGCGCTCCAGCAGTAGCCTGTGACCTTGCAGAGGGCGCCACGGCGTGGCCTTCGTTGCAAGCTTTCACCTGCTCCCACTTTTTTCGGCTTCTTTTTCCTTGGCTCGTTAATGAGGAATAAACAATAGGAAACAACAGAAAACTGCCCGTCCGTCGTCTCTTGTCTTAATATATATATATAGGGGCAACAGTCACAGAATTGGTTTGTAGCTGTTCCCTCAAATTTAAATCGTTCTGCAATAGTAAGTCTATGTGAGAGACAGCCTTGCCGAACCAATGGCTGACTAATTAAGCTTTTTGCAGCATATGCTTCCGTTTTCATTCCGAAATGAAATAACCTGGTCATTATGTGACTTTTTACACAGAATACGTACTCGTGTTATACTTTACGTCTAAATGTCGTTACCCTCTTTTTTGTGGAATTTCGTACTTTATTTTAGCAATTACGAGTGTCAGTATTATTTGATAGAAGCTGGAGATATTCCTCAGTAAGGACTGATCCGCCATCCTTATTTCCAGATGGCTTGCTATTATTGCAAGGTTCGATTTCAGATATTATCGCCGATCATCAAATCCGTTGAGAAATACAGAAGCAATTGACAACTCGGACACTCGTCCTCATTTTTAAATATTACAAAGCAAAAAAAAAATGTTTTCGTTAATAGATGTTGTTCTTTTACTTTTGTAGTACTTAAAACGAGTATTCGGTTTTACATTTTTCAAGAATTCTGAAACTGGGTTATAAAGCGTGAAATAATAAAAAACTCTCGGAAGACAAAAAACTGCTTTTTTAGGATTATTTGAGTTACGGTACGGCAATAGTTGCAATGCAATAAACCTACTAAATTGTCGTATGAAATTTCTAGAATGAACATTCTACACTGCAGTGGACTGTACACTGACGTATTAAGGTTTCTGGCCATAGCAGTTCATTGCTTTCGTTCCGCAGTTTTTTTTTTCTTTTTTAATAAGTTCCTTTGTTGTTTTATGATGGGTAATTATTACAATATCGCGTAATTACAGTTAGACAACTTTCTAGATGGCGTAAGACCTTTCAAAACAAGAGTACACACTTCATTTCATGTTCCACTAGCGCCTAATACGGCATCAGCCATCAGCACGAGACTGGTAAAAGTGCGAAGGAGCGTCAGCTTACATGGAGAGAGGGCACGATGTGTGATTGGTGGCGATCGAACGGTTACATCCCCGCACAGGGTTACACCCTGTCACTCCCTTTCATTCCACAGTCATACGTAACAGCTCAAGAGTAAACAAAACTCTACACTGCACAAGGACAAAATATGTGTGAATTCCTAAGGAACCAAACTGCTGAGGTCATGGGTCCCTACTGTTTAAACTAACTTATGCTTAGGACAATACACACACCCACGCCCGAGGGAGGACTCGAACCTCCGGCGGGAGGGGCAGTGCAATCTGGACATGACGCCTCTAACAGCACGGCCACTCCGCGCGGCTCTGCAGAAGGACACATTACAATTTTTCCACGACGGAAATACACAAGTGCCTCACCTCGTAGGTGAAAGAAAGGGAATTTGAGCCCAGTATTTTAATACTTTATCTGATCAAAAGTATTCGGACACTGCTATGCCACGTAAAATTGACTGCTAGATGTTGCAGTATAAAAGGGATCGGGGAGTACTGTGTTGTCAGCAGAGATGCAGTGACAGAAGAAAGGATCAGTCATGCCGTGGACTAGGGATAGGATGTCACTTGAGCAACAAATCCATCACGAACATTTCCACCCATCCACTGCTGCCCAAGTCGACTGTCGGTGATGTGGTTGTGAAGTGGAAACGCGAAGAAAGTTCCACGGCTACACCAATACAAGATAGACCTCACGCACTGATGGACAAGGCGCGTGGAGTGTTGTGGAGAGTGACTGTAAAAAATTGCGTGTAATTAGCGGGAGGAATCACTCGAAAGAGCTGCCATAAGTCCAACTGGAACAATAACTGAGAGTAGGCAATTATAAAGAATGGGGTACAATAGTCGAGATGTTCCTCATAAGCCACAGATTTCTGTAGTCGGTGCTAAATGACGTTTCAGGTGGCGTAAAGACCGACGCCTCTGGACTATGGACGACCAGAAACGAATGATTTCGACTGATGAATGACGCTGTACCCTGTGGCAATCCGACAGAATGGTTCGGGTTTGGCAAGTGTATGGACAGCACTAGTTGCCATCGTGTGTTGTGCGTAGAGTGAAATAGGAAGAATGTGGCGTTACGGATGGGGGTTTTTTCGTGGTTATTACATGGTCTTCCTACTTTGCTTAAGAAAATGCTAAATGCAGAAGGATGTGAAGACATTTGGCAGCATTGTGTACTGCGTACAATAGAGGAACAGTTCGGGGACGATGACTGATCGTATTGCGTTTGCCATTTTATTTTAAATTTCCTTTATCCTCTCATCAGTATCCAGAAATTACAGTCAGCAACCTTTCTAGATGGCCGTAAGATCTTTCGAATCACCAATGCACACTTCATTTCGTGTTCCACCAGCGCCTAATACATCATCAGCACGGGACTGGAAAGACTGTGAACGATGTGCCAGCTTACATGGAGACAGGGACGAAGATACACACCTACTTCACCCCATAGGTGAGGAAGAATGGGTTGCTGCTCCTCCGCAGAAACTCAGACATATCTCTGAAAGTGTTCTCCTTGATTTCAGGCTGTCATAAGGGCGAAGGCTGTACGTACCCCATATTAATATTCACTAATACGTATCCGGATACTTTTGATGTGATAGTGTCTGTACAAAAATCACCAATGAATGGGTGTCAAAACTTTCAGCTTCTAACTGTTAACTAGGCACACACATTACAGTATCCGCCGAGGCACGGTACGATAAATTCAACTGTTTAATTTTTGCAACATCACGAGAGATGTCTTGAGAGATCTTTCGATGTTGATCACATCTGAGTCTCAGTAACTGTAGAGGAAACCAGCCCCCACTGAGGAGATTGCAAATACGTAAAGTAAGGCAGTCAGACTGTTGTTTTGAATCACTGAACAAATGAACAGAAAATGAAAGGAAGAAAAAGCCAAGCACGTAGTGGAAACTCCTAGTGGAACTAAAAAGTTAAATACTTAAGTAACAAATGAGACACGAAAACGACGCCATCGAAGAAGTTAAGCACTAATTGGAAACAATGAGTCCCTGCAACTTTGACTCCCTCTTATTGATGAAGATTATTATATAAGACTCATATAGCGTGTAAGAAAACTACGTATAAAAATTGTGGAGTATTTAAAGGAGATCAAAAGAAACATGTTGTTGTGACATGCATGCGTTGATGCATCGTTTGCCCGCCTAGAGGTTAATGAAGGTATTGTCGCTAGTGATGTTCAGAGATGGTGTTCAAACTGCCGCTCGATGAATATGGGTTTAAAGACGTTGCTCACCTCCTAGGGATTTTTTATTGAGGGTGGGAGTGGGGGAGGGGGGGGGGGAAGCTAGAGGGAGATGAAGAGTTCGGTGTACGATACGCCGACGGACAGTCTAGAATACATGTTGTCCGTCTGGCTGAAGCTGCAGCCATTGCTCGTGACACACCTGCTTGTTTTGAGCGTGTTAAGTGATCATTTGATCGCAGATGCCAGTTGTGTATTAATGTAAAAGGACGGCATTTTTAGCAACATCTGTAAAACAATTTTCAACACATGGCAATTTGATCGCCATCTCTGAACATCACTAGCGCCAGAACCTTTATGGCCCCCAACGGGAAAACGCACCTGTGACATTTTTGTAAAATAAAAAAGGTTTCTTTACATTGCCTCTAATCTCTGTAAAATTTTGTATGAGTAGATTTCTTACATCATGTAGTTTGCCATTTGCTGCGGAATGTAAAATGAGGAAAAGAAAGATACTTAGAAGGATGACTAAATAAATGGTGTTAATCACCAGTGCCTTTCCGTTGCTTCTCACAATGGTCTGGCTCAGCTTGAGATTCCGGCTTTTAATAAATCTGTGATTGATTGGGTACTATCGTCCCTGTGGTAAGATTACATTTCTAGACTTTGGAATGTTATCTACCGCGTTTTGCACTTACAGAATTCTGAACAGAAGACATCGTCCAATTTGTCGTCCCGCTGTCTGGATTTAAGTTTCCGTGTTTTCCCCAAATTACTTCAGGGGATATGCAAAACGATATTTCCAGCCTGACTGCGCCCGATTCCCCTCCGAAGCTTCGCCGTTCCGGACTAGGGCGCTGGCGCTTAAGGCGGAGAAGTCAGCTGGCCTTGTTAAGCGTTACATAGCGCGACTATAGGTGCAGGTGCCGCTTACTGGAATCGAGCCCACATTCGGCCGCGCTGTCCCGCACTGACCTTCGTGCCATGTGCGTTTAAACTCTTAGAGAGACGTGTGGCTGCGTGTCTCTCCCTGAAAGGGCACGAAACGGATCTCAGCCTGACGGAATGTCCACTCAGTATTCTCTCTAACCTTCTTGCGCCCCCCCCCTCCCCCCCCCCCCCCACGTCCACACTCAGGATATGTCCTCGTAATATCCTCACCTGGACCCATCTTCCACAAACCCCACTGCATTAGCATATTCCGCATTGGTAAATTATTTCTCATAACTTAACCCCAAACGTTCTGCTCTCAGCGAAAGTCCTTCACAAGATTTTCATCGTCCATGTTAGGAGATATGTCGCCAGAATGCAGGGAAGCATCGAGAAAAAAGTAATGAATGACGCACTCCCAAGTAGATAAGTAGATGACATCATAACAGTTTAAAGAAATAATACTTTCCTTTATTGCTCTACGTTCAAATTGTTATAACTGCCCTTTTATTTTCGGGTAAGTAATTAAGCCTGAAGAGCAAATTAGTGTACCACCGTCAGATCACCATCGCCACCGAAATACACTCCTGGAAATTGAAATAAGAACACCGTGAATTCATTGTCCCAGGAAGGGGAAACTTTATTGACACATTTCTGGGGTCAGATACATCACATGATCACACTGACAGAACCACAGGCACATAGACACAGGCAACAGAGCATGCACAATGTCGGCACTAGTACAGTGTATATCCACCTTTCGCAGCAATGCAGGCTGCTATTCTCCCATGGAGACGATCGTAGAGATGCTGGATGTAGTCCTGTGGAACGGCTTGCCATGCCATTTCCACCTGGCGCCTCGGTTGGACCAGCGTTCGTGCTGGACGTGCAGACCGTGTGAGACGACGCTTCATCCAGTCCCAAACATGCTCAATGGGGGACAGATCCGGAGATCTTGCTGGCCAGGGTAGTTGACTTACACCTTCTAGAGTACGTTGGGTGGCACGGGATACATGCGGACGTGCATTGTCCTGTTGGAACAGCAAGTTCCCTTGCCGGTCTAGGAATGGTAGAACGATGGGTTCGATGACGGTTTGGATGTACCGTGCACTATTCAGTGTCCCCTCGACGATCACCAGTGGTGTACGGCCAGTGCAGGAGATCGCTCCCCACACCATGATGCCGGGTGTTGGCCCTGTGTGCCTCGGTCGTATGCAGTCCTGATTGTGGCGCTCACCTGCACGGCGCCAAACACGCATACGACCATCATTGGCACCAAGGCAGAAGCGACTCTCATCGCTGAAGACGACACGTCTCCATTCGTCCCTCCATTCACGCCTGTCGCGACACCACTGGAGGCGGGCTGCACGATGTTGGGGCGTGAGCGGAAGACGGCCTAACGGTGTGCGGGACCGTAGCCCAGCTTCATGGAGACGGTTGCGAATGGTCCTCGCCGATACCCCAGGAGCAACAGTGTCCCTAATTTGCTGGGAAGTGGCGGTGCGGTCCCCTACGGCACTGCGTAGGATCCTACGGTCTTGGCGTGCATCCGTGCGTCGCTGCGGTCCGGTCTCAGGTCGACGGGCACGTGCACCTTCCGCCGACCACTGGCGACAACATCGATGTACTGTGGAGACCTCACGCCCCACGTGTTGAGCAATTCGGCGGTACGTCCACCCGGCCTCCCGCATGCCCACTATACGCCCTCGCTCAAAGTCCGTCAACTGCACATACGGTTCACGTCCACGCTGTCGCGGCATGCTACCAGTGTTAAAGACTGCGATGGAGCTCCGTATGCCACGGCAAACTGGCTGACACTGACGGCGGCGGTGCACAAATGCTGCGCAGCTAGCGCCATTCGACGGCCAACACCGCGGTTCCTGGTGTGTCCGCTGTGCCGTGCGTGTGATCATTGCTTGTACAGCCCTCTCGCAGTGTCCGGAGCAAGTATGGTGGGACTGACACACCGGTGTCAATGTGTTCTTTTTTCCATTTCCAGGAGTGTATGTGTGTGTATGGTACAGGGACAGAGGAAAGAAAAAGAATCCAGTTGTACATATTTATGAACTATTTCTACCCGTATGCGGAGTAGCGTTTATGATTCTGACGAAGTTATGATTGTGCCTACTCGTTACCCTTGTTTTGTCTGCCCTACTCTTGCTTCGAAGAAATCGAACACGTAACACAGAGTTTCAGAATTTTGCACTTACTGGCTCCCAAATTTTGTAAGCATTATTTAACGCGCTTGTTGTCCCTGTTCTCGATTTCTTTCATACTTTTTCAGTTATAAGCGCTTGTACAACTGTCTGTTCGTATCTCAAATGTGCCCAATGCTAAATGGGCGAAGGATCTGTGAACTAACGTTATCTCAAAGGAAAATTTAAATCTGCACCCGAGTTTAGTACAAAGAAATTCCCCGTCAGCTTAAACCTGTGTACTGGAGATTAGCACCTGGGAAGTTATTGAAAACCATAATCAAAATGGGCAAACCGAGATCATTTTCAAATGTTTTAATAGCTACGTTACCTCATAAGATACCAGGAACAGAGTAGCGCTGGAATGACGCGCAAGGAAATATGCCTTTGATAAATGACAAAGGACATCAGTCTTGAGAGTAGCGGACCTACTGATAAGCTGCAATTTTTCAATGTACAGTAGCTGAAGAGTCGAGTTTTGTCTCTTTCTTCAAATGACTGAAGACGTCGAGTACGTCGACAGCTCAATGAGGCGCCCAACTGATCATGTAAGTAGTGTGTAGTTCAGACCACAGGTGGTTGTTTTAGTGGTGTTTCTCGTACCGCGACTGGGCCGCACTCATTCAAGTTACCGTGACCATGAACCAGAACGTGTAGTTCAACATCCTTGGTGAACAGGCGTCGGCCTTTCTTCTACATCTGCATAATGAGTATGCTGTGGTCACTACCGTCCTCCAGTCGCTTGAGACAACAGGGCTGCACGCATTCGTCCCAAGTATACCAAAAACTCTGGCATCCTTTCGTACCTAGACAGGTCCGCTAAATCAGCAGATCGTAATGCCATAGAAAATGTCGGGGAATGTTCAGAACAGTGAGTGTAATGTAGCACTCAGCATCCACGTTATTTAGTATCTCTGCGGTATCCAACTGCCAATGAATGGCTTCATCTGGATATAGCATACTTGGAGAAACTGTAGACTCTTCCTCACCGAGCTGTGTCCACTATCAGCGCTAGACGCTTTGTGAGACGGTAAAAGCGAGACGTCTCTTGCAGGTGGCTGTTTCTTTGTCCGCTATGCTTAGACGACTCAGACTCGTCATGTGGCTAAAACGTTTCCTGTAAAGATTTACTCGCTAAAGTTTCAGTTATTCCCGCTGTATGTTATAGTTCGTGAAAAAATAGTCACTGAATACGTACAAAAGTGTTCAGTGCCTACCAGCAAGTATTCACAAAAAATTTGGCTATTGGGAGATTGCCCTACTGCCAATCGAAAGTTAATTCAGTTACGTTTCTATTTACACGTCTGAATGGCAGTAATCCGTATTCTAACAAGAAACGATCGATATAAGAGCATAAACTCAGCTAATTACCAGTAAAAGCTTTGGGCTTTCATACATAGAATCATACGGAAAAAGAAGCTGTAGCACTCAGTTGCCAACTTGGTATTTCAAGCATGTCTGCACGAATTGTATAACGATGAAATAATGACTCGTCGTAAATTAGTCACATTCCCACAAGTGCACAAAAGAGAGAATGAAGACGAGAATTAATCTACGAGCTCTAGTCTACACGCAAAAATCCCCGTAACACGCCACGACCTCACTTGAGCGTGTATTTCCCACGCGTGTTTCAGACTGGCGGTAATTTTCTCCGCTTTTTTTTAAACAAAGAACACAGGACGTGACGTGCATCGGGTCGACTCTCAATGAAAGCTCTGTTCTAATAAGGAGTTCCATTCTGATATTACTTTTTAACCAGTATTCTAAATCTCAACAAGAAACTGAATTCTGTGCTGATGGACTATGTAGTGGTAGGGTCAGCGGTCAACGGTACTGTATCCGTACATTAGGCTACTGCAGCCGGAGCAGAATCTCTGATAGGACAAACATGAGGAAGGATATTCTAAACAATCGAACCAGCCAAGCCTTGAACTTTAACTAGTTATTAAAACAATGTGAAACCTAACTCGGAACTTCAGGACGAGAATTTGAGTCCCGCTTGCTCGGAACGCAAGTCATGTCATAGCACTTCACCACATCACTCTGTTGGATAAATATTCGACATGCACCATAAGATGCACATCCCTGTCTTTTTAATCAAAGATTGCAGTTTTAAAACGTCCTGCAACTGAATGATCTTCAAGAGAAAGGAAGGAACATTAGAGTTTAGCGTCCCGCCGATGGCGAGGGCATCAGAGATGCAGTACCAAGTCGGACTGTAGGAGGATAGGGAAAGGAATCAGACAGCCCGTTTCATTTGAATTAAGCGGCTTACAGAATTTAAATCCTCATCCTCACGAATACGAGTGCAGAGTCATCCCACCACAGCATCTCGCTCTTTCTCTTCAAGCAGAGCACGGCATAATTTCAATTTAGCCTTTCTATTTTGTAATTTTATGTTATTTGGACAAATGATAAGTCTTTTACGTCTTTAAGAACCATTTTATTGCTATCGTTAACCTGTGGAATCATAAAATAGGTCTCTCAGTTAGAACTAAACGAGTTTTCATTATTTCAGAATTGCCTCAACATCATGTGAGTTTACTGAATAATACTTCGTAGCACCGTTAACGCCAACACAACTTACCTCAGAACGGAATCTTCTATAGGAACGTTGAATGTCTTAAGTGGAGGACGCCTTATTACGCACTATTTTCCGAAACATAGAATTTGAACCTGACTACACCATGCCGCGTCTGCTTTCAACGAGATTATGGATATAGTTTGTAATACGTACTTGGCAATTTCTGGTAGACACTCAAACATATTCTTTTGCTACTGGAATCTACTGTTGCATAAGTTAGAGTTGTTGAAACGAAAAAAAAAAACTGTTAAAAATTATCAGCTGATATACGACTTTGCCCCAATGCTTGTGAATTGCTAGACTGCCGATCTTCGTTTTCACCAACTTTAAATACAGGAAAAGTGTAGAGAACATCTCTTCTGCCAAAAAACGAATTAAACAATTTAGGTATTGTCGCCCGTGGATTTGTTTGACCTGCATGTGTGGTGCTTGTATATATAGCTCCGTAGCTGCTCTGCAGTAGGCCACTGCCGGTGGTTTTTCATCACTCTGATTGGGCTTCAAAGCTTGCTGCGCACGTCGTCAGGCCTATCGTCTTTGTCAGCTTGTTACTTTCGACCGGACACAATTACGAAGCTGACTGACATCATACAGAGCACGTAAGTCACCTTGCTAAGATATCGCTTTCTTAAGAGAGAACTGACGACTCGACGAACGGTATATGTCTGCAACACTAATTCTTTCAAAACTCAGCCTCGTACAACACCAACATATATGCTTGACGTTTTTTTCTGCTATGATAAACATAAAGTTAACCTTCGATACTGCTTTGTTTCTTCAAATTAGTTGATTCGTAATTAGAGGGATCTTGATTCAGTTTTTGGGATATCCTTCATATTCTTTAGGTGCACTATTTCAGGGTCCGCGAAATATTACCAAGAAATCTGGAAATCTATTTTTAAACCTGTAACAGTGCCTGATAAAGAACATACACTTCTCTCATATAAAGCATTTCCGCTGTTTTCGTCTAAATAATTATGGAAAACAGCAGTAAAAAAACAACACTTCCACAAACCCACTACAAATTTCAATGACATGGCAGTATTCAGTGGCTACAAAGCATATTTAGATTAATATCAACATCAGTTTTTGCCTAACAAACACGAGGAGGTACTGAACAGAGCTGAGGAGAAAAGAAATTTGCTGCTCAACTTGAGTAAAAGAAGGCGTCGATTGTAGAGGGAGGCCAAGAGACGAATGCACTAAGCAGGTTCAAAAGGATGGAGGTTACAGTAGTTAAATTCAGAGATGAAGAGGCTTGTGCGGGATAAAGTAGCATGGAGCGCTGCTTAAAAGCAGTCTTCAAGCTGAGGACCACAACAACAAGAAACACACACAATCAATTAAACATGTTAAAGAAACAAAATGCTGTCAGCTTGCCCCAGGTAAGGCGCTCACGAGATTTACAGCATTTTCAAGGAGGATTTTTTTGTGACAAGGCTAGAATGGTATCCTCCCATCCTAGCGAGTAAAAATAGATTGCATAAGGGAAAAGAAGTGGCTCCGGTTTGAGAAGGCGATGTCAACCACCGGGAGGGTGCTGTACTGACGAAATGCTCCTCCAACACTGCTGTTCCACGAGGTTTTAGCAACCAGCTGAAAGCCAAGATCCTACGAGACGATACCACCATGGAAATTAATTTTGATCGCTGAGAAACTACACCATGTCCAAAAGATAAACATAATGAAGAAGTGAAGGCATATATCCTGAACAGGAGATTATGGCACAAGATCATTCGCGTAAACAGTGAAAACTACGTTCAATTACAAAAGCTCTGACACAGTAAATAAGTATTAAAGGAAGTTACAAAGCCACAAATTCTCTTCCAGAGTGAGAAAACAGTTAATGGCTACCACACATTCTCTACCAATTGATTCAAGAGCTCTCCTTCCTGAGAAAAAGCGGAGTCGGTGATTAAGAGAACCTTTCGTTGCCTCTGGTGGCTGAAACTTGTAGCCCCAAACGTACCAAGCGTACTCCCTATGAACCCTCGCTGACCAGTGCTTCTAACGGAAGGACTTTGTCTACCAGAGCTCCTCATAGCTCATGGGTATTTTAGTCAGTGAAGGGGAAGTTTGTAGAAACTGGTCCTCTGCAAAGTCACACATGTGAATGCAGCACCTCATATCTCTGCCAGTGGGCTGTAACAATACTGTTACGATCACTAACGAACATGTGAAGCTCCCTACTCTCCGTTCATCATGATGTCTCCATAAACCAGGACGTTAACGTCACACAACTAATAGTCTCTTTTCAGCATGTGATTACTTTTTCTTCACAACAACTTTTCTAGACCTTCGCTATACTGCATATCAGCAAATTAAACACCTGGAGCAGCTGCAAAAGTTTTCAAACTTCACTGACTTTTGTATGCAATTAAGGCCAGATATCGGCAATGATGTAAACGGACTACCCTTCATTGGCCTTATACTGGTATACGATGAACATCTTTGTGTCTTTAAATAAGATTTCAAGAATAACATAATAACTGCCGGTCCAAAGGACGCAGGTGCTGACAGTTGTGAGTACTAAATCAGACTTCAGGAAGTACATAACAATCCCAATTCCAAAGAAAATAGGTGCTGGAAGATGTGAACAGTATCTAACCATCTGCTTAACATATCATGAGTGCAAAAACCTGACACGAATTATTTCCAGAAGAATGGGAAACCTTGTAGAAGTCGACCTTGAGAAAGATCAATTTCGGTTCCGGAGAAATGTTGGAACACATTCTACCGTATCTTCCTTCGTCGTCGGCGTTGTCGTTGTTACCGTGAGACACCGTTATACCAAGAGGAAAGGCGCGTCGATCTTAGAACATGAGATATGATGACCTTAAGCCATTGACAACACACAACGGTCACGGTAGCACCTGATTCCAGAATAACTGCAGTAGTTAGGATCTACGAACTATCCCCTCTTGACCAGGTCCCCAAAACTTAACTCGTAACGAGATACCTTCAAAGCAAATTGTCATAACGATCGTCTATAAAGGCTTCGTACAACGAGAAGAAATGTTACAGTTTATGGAATAATAACAGATACGACCAAACTGTCTTGTCTCTTCTGCTTTATTTAACATAACTTCGTTCACAGTTTCATTTCGCATTCACCACTCATTCACCGAAACCATTCGATGAACAGTTTTGGTTGCTTGGCACCAACAGTCAATGATAATGATACAGCTTTTCTCCTTTTTATAAATTGAAGCCTGCTCTCCGCGATATAATTAAAAAAAAAACGGTCTCAATACCGCGTCCCTCGTGAGATGCGAATAGACTTATCCCGGAATTGACCGCCCTGTAGGTGTACTCAGTTTAATGACCACACTTCGCTATCCGCTATTTCGCGTAGCTGAATGTCCATTTATTAGTCTGATTATACACTGTAGCTATTTAAAGTTCGCCCCTATGTTTTTCACAACGCACAATTAGCACTTCTTTACTTGTTTTTTTTTCTATGAGTAAACGGAAAAAAAGACGCCGTATCATCGGCTCAGTCGATATAAAGCAAAACACCTTAATATGCCCAATTTTACCTCTTTTTATAGGATCGGCTACCTTACTCATTAATTTACTACATATTATTTCCAATAACACTAAACAGGTATCGCCGTTATATTATAATTGTATCCAACAGCGTGTTACTATTATCATGACCGATCAAATCGTAACAAATCGCGCGGCGTGCGTTTTTAACGATAACTTTACGCTATTCAAGTTCCGTCACAGCTATCTTGACTCGTAATGTTACACGGCCCCCCAGACTGTGATGTCTTGAAGAGGGTTCCAGACAGAACAGGCTTATTTTTTTGTGTACTGTGACAGGAGAGGGTATTTATTTCGGCGAATACACTCACTCTCAGATTCACTCAACAAGTCAGTACATACATTCTACAATATCTAAGTTGAGTTAATGGGCCTAGACAAAATGCCCTTAACTAAATTCCACATTTGTTTATAGGTTGTCTTAGAAACACTTTGCACTAATCACTTCATATTCACACCACAATTTTTTCTTGGATGAAGCCCTCAGTTCTTCAACCGACTGTGCAAGGCAGGGATCACAACCGGGTTCGACGATTGGCATCCTAGGCCAAAACCCTTATCAGGCCACTTGTTTAACCAGAGAGGATTTGGTCCTTTTCTTTTCCTCTTAATTCCACTTTTAAATCATCCATCCTCGCTGTTCGGTGAGAGGATAAATCGTATTTCAGCGTCGTCATTGTTGCTGATACCAAGAAGGTATCTCATGGAAATCGTCGGTACATTTTTTTAATTTTCTTTGTAAGTTAGAGTACGTATTTATCCACTGGTGCTTTTATTTAGTCCACTCTGAGTATAGTCTTGGTATCATTCAGTGTTTCTTGAATCTATATTTTGCTCATTATTGATAATACTTCTTCAGGTCTATGTGAGGGAACAAGCCCTTAATTACATCAGTATCACAATCTGCCAGGAGGTAGCTCCCTTCATGAGGTATTTTCATTATTTTGTATGGACCTGTATATAAATATTGCCATTTCTTATTCAGTCTTTTCCTGGTTGATGCTTTTGGGTGATTTCTCAATAAAATTTCTTCCCCTACATCATATGTGACTACTTTCTTCACATTTTTATCAAAACGGGTTTTTCTCAATTGTGCTTGATGCTTCAGGTTTTCGTAGACCTTCTTCACCATATCTTCTTTCTCGGTAATCTTTTGTTGTTCCATCGCAGGTAATTTTTTCATCCATTCTGGCACAATACTTTCACCAAATACTATTTGGTTAAGTGAATAACCTGTCGATAAGTGTGGTAAGTCATTATACACATTCTCAAATTCATAAATCCAATCGATCCATTTATAATGTTGTTTGGGTATGTATGTCCGTAAAAATCGGTTCAACTCTCGGAAGATTCTCTCAACCGGATTTCCACAAGGGTAAAATCTTGAGATGTAAATGTGCTGGATTCCTTGTTCTTTCATAGTGTCTCTACATACTTTGCTTGTATAATAAGCAGCGTTGTCTGTCAAGATCATTATAGGTTTGCCGAGCTCAGTTATATGGTTGTTGATAAATTTGCGTAACATGGGTCGAACGTGGAGATTTTTCAAAGGATATAATTTCACATATTTTGAAAAGAGATCATAGAAAGCCAAAACATATTTGAACCATCCACGTGTCATGGGACATGGCCCACAGACATCACATGACACCAACATTAAAGGTTGTTGTGGGATGATCGGATGTAATTCTATCTTCCGACAATAGTTTATGGGTTTTGCCTTCTGATATATTTTGCACTTCTTAAGAATATTTGTAGCTAGACATCCCAAATTTGGATGATAGCAGCATTGTGCTATTTTGGCTGTACATTTAGCGGCACCAAAATGACCCAAATTCAAGTGAGTGTACCATACTAGTGATTCTAAATATTTATTTGGAACACAAACTTTCCAAACATCTTCTTCATCCTTCCTCCGATACAATATTCCGGATTTTAATTGATACTGTTCTTGAGAGTGACTTAGCGTTTTGGTTTCAACAGCATGTCTAATGGCTTTCCACAACTTTTAATCTTCTTACAGTTGTGGAAGACTTCAACATATCTGTGAAATCTGCCTCTCACAATGTTGCCTTGATAAATTCATGACTTTAAAGTCAATAGTCCGTTCTTCACACTCGTCGTCATTCTTTCTTTTCGGTAGTGTTGAAAGAGCATCGGCTATGATGTTGTCTTTCCCTCTGATGTATTTGAGCGTAATATCATGTTCTAGCAGTAGCAAGGCCCACCGGGTTAAACGTGAATGGAACATCCTTCCTGTTAAAATAAAAGATAAAGCTTTGTGGTCGCAGAATACAATGATCTTCTTTCCATATACAAAATAGCTAAACTTTCTAAGGGACCAGACCACGACCAGTACTTCCAATTCAGTAGTACAATACGCACGTTCACAGCTAGAGAGTGTTCTGCTGTCAAACCCAATTATTTTGGTGGTACTGATATCTTCTGGATTGTCCATCTGGAAAAGAGTGGCACCCAATCCTGTTTCAGATGCATCTGCAGCAATATAAAAATCTTGATCAAGTCTCGGATGATGTAACAGTGGAGCATCAGTCAAAGCATTGCGGATGTTATCAAAAGCTCGCGTGCATTCGGAATTCCACTCCCACATGACATTTTTTCTTAACAGCCGTAACAAGCAGTCTTGGCTTCCTAACTGATTGGGTAAAAATCGTCGAAAAAATGAAACTAAGCCCATAAATGACTTTAATTCCGTTCTATTCTTTGGACAAGCACTTCCGTTAATTGCATCTATCTTTTTAGGAATTGGTTTTATCCCTTCAGGAGTAATTATATGTCCAAGAAATTTCAGTTGGTTATGAGCAAACTTGGATTTGCTCAAATTTACAGTAACTCCGTATTCCAAAAATTTGGCAAAAACTCTTCTTAATAAGTCCAAATGTTCCTCCCAAGTTTCAGAAGCAATTAGCAAATCATCCACATATGAAGTAACTTGATTCAAAAGGTCTCTGCCCAGTACGGTATCTAATGCCGATATGAAAACGCCACCGCTTATTTTCAACCCAAATGGCATGACGGTAAACTGGTAACTTCGGCCCAGAAAAACAAATGCAGTATATTTTCGAGATTCTTTCGATATTCTAGTTTGCCAGTATGAACTACGCATATCCAAAGAAGTTAAGAAGCGGGCACCATAAAACGTTTGTACTAACTCTTCTAGGTTCTCCGGTCGTGTTTGTACAGGTATAATGATCTTATTGATCTCTCTGGCATCCAACACCAATCTGATGTCACCATTTGGTTTAATTACCGCCACAAGAGGATTCCAATATTCGGAATCTGAGGGCTCAATAATACCCCATTCTAACATTTTATTGATTTCCTTTCTGACTACTTCTTTCTGTGTCCATGGGATAGAATAGGAAGTACGACAAAAGGGTTTATGTGCATACGTCTTTACATGGTATTCAAAGTCTTTTATTATACCCGGACGTTTACAAAAAAAGCGACTGATATGCTTCCAACAGGTAGTACAATTCGTCCCTTTGGATAACAGATAAATATTCTGATTCTAACACCTTTTCCTGTAATGACATTTTGTCCATCATTTCTTCAGAACATTCAATAAGGCAGATATCATACACATTTTCATCATCAATACTGACATATTTTACCATTAGATTCATACACAATTGATTTGGAATTACTCGGCCCTTTCTAAGGGTGGCTGTCAAAACATTACCATTGGAATTAAATATACATTCACTTTTCTCTAAATTAATGATTGCACTGGTCTCACATAAAAAATCCAAACCCCAGATACATGGTACTGTCATTTTAGGAACAACCAGGAATGTACTTGGGCATTTTTACCCCTCGGCTTATCTGTTTTAAACAGTCCAGCGTCGTGACACTAATAGTCACTCCAGTATCAATTAATATTTCAACATCAACATTATTTATACTTGTTGGAATTATTGCCTGTAAAATTTGTCCGCATTTATTAGAAACTTCAGGTTTTTCTTAAATTAATTCATTCCTTATATCCTGGTCATTATTGTACCTTAATACTCTCAGTTCAAATTGATGCCTGCCTTCCTTCTCCTTTCCAGTCATCCTAGGAAGGCATTTCGTGACTGGTATTAGTTTAATCTATCTCGTTGAGTCATCGGTGGGGATTCATGAACTTCCACAATCCGTACAGTATGATCCGAGTTATGGTATTCACCCCGTCGCACATTGGAGGCTCCTTCACCCATTGGTATAACTCCTTGTGCTGGATGAGGACTCGAGGCATTTGTTCCATCCTGCCGATGAACATTATGATTCGAATTGTCTTCCCAAGGTCGAATACAATTGGGTTCATCACTTGGGTACCTGTCACTCTTATTAATATCACTACTACGCACATTCGCGTCACCATATCGAGGTTTACCTCTAGCACAGTAAGTATCTCTTCTATATTTATTATAATCATTGTTTTTATTGCAAACATAGGACGAAGATTGTCGA
The DNA here is from genome assembly GCF_023864275.1 of Schistocerca cancellata. NCBI lineage: Eukaryota > Metazoa > Arthropoda > Insecta > Orthoptera > Acrididae > Schistocerca > Schistocerca cancellata. The sequence continues at coordinate 732,011,441 of NC_064626.1, forward strand.
CGCTCCTGTGATGCGGGTTTGTTCTACATCGTGGTCAGGAACATTTATTAACTTTTCACGTATATTTATGGGCAACCTTCCCTTCAAAATTCTGATCACTTCCTTGTGAGAAATTGGATCACTCCAATAACGTGTCTTATTTATGTACTTTTCAAAATATTGCCTTAAAGTACTCCTTTTACTGTTAAAATACTCAGGTTGGTAAACCTCTTTTCTTAATTTCTCTTGTTTACTCGACGAGCAGTATTTAGCCAAAAAAAGTTGTTCAAACTCAACGCAAGTATGACAATTTTCACTTACTTCGGCGACCCATAATGCGGCTTCTCCGGTAATTTTGGATACTATAAATTGAAGTCGGTCGTGTTCTGACCAGCTACGTGGAAATATTCTTTTGAAATTATTGATAAAGATTTTCGGATGCGGGTTGTTCTTTTCAGTGGAGAATGTTGGGAATTGTCTACTTTTAAAAATGCTGTTCTCCATCTTTAAAGAAGCCAAATATCCTCGCTGACCAAAAGAATCATCATCTTTACCAACCGAATCATCAACTTCCCAATGCAAATTTTCACCACAATTGTACTTCGTATTATCACATGTTCGGTTGTTTTTCGACCTATTCTCCGAACGTTCGTCCTCTGTCAACAAATTTTGTGATGACTTTCGTTCTAACTCCGCCAATTTATGATTGGTTTCCTTTTGCCATTTATGGAACTCATCAACTACTTTATCTTTTATTTTCTGAATTTCGCTAGTGAAGAGCTTAATTAATTCATCATTTCTACTTAGGTGCTCATTGATATTTTCATTTGGCTGGGATCCAATAGTAGTCTTAACCTTGTCTACAATTTCATTTCCTTTTATTCTATCCATTCAGATAGATCTTCGTCAAGTCTTTTAGTTTGACCTACTAAATACTTGTCAATCCCCTTACGAGCATCGGACTCAAACTCGACTATTTGTTTCGAAAGCTCTTCTATCTGTGCGCTAGCACTGAAACAGCTGCTTTCACACTTAACCATCCTATTGGACAGGCCATCATAACTCTTCGAAACTACCCCATATTTCTTTTCTACGTCATGAAGTTTTCCCATTAAATTATTATATTGCCTTTCTAAGTTGTTCGAAAACTCTACATCTAGTTCTCCAAATTTCGCATTTAATTGAGTCTCACAGTACGCCTAAAATTCTTTCTTAGTATTTTCCAGTTTATAATCAAAGGTGTTCAGTTTGCTTTCCAAAGAATCCATTTTAACTTCTAATGAACCAAATTTGGCTTCAAATTTTTCATTTAACTTTTGATTGTCCTCTTTTAATTGCTTATTATCTTTTTCTAGTGAACCAAGTCTTCCATTCATTACACCAATTTGAATATTTATTGATACCAGCATATCAAACATTTTTTTGATTAATATTTCCATTTTGAGGATCGACTTGCTGATCAACTTCCGAAACCTCAAGATCTTTATGTTCTCCCACGCTGCTTACCTTACTTATCATTGTATTTGTATCTCCTAACGGCTCTAAATCAATAACTGTATTATTATCTGTACATGTCTCCTGTCCCACATTGAGCTCATGGGATGCATCATCCATATCCTCCTCACTTTCCTCTCTCTCTCTACTCATTACTCTACTCAACTGCACATTATCATGTATTCTTTTCGTTCGTTTTGACATGATTATTCACTACCAAGACATACACTTATTTTCACTATGTATTTATATATATTTATCTACCAAAATCATAAGTCTCAACTTCCTTTTTTTTATAATTATACTGTCATTTTAATCATACCTGGTAGTATCGCTCACTTTTAGCGATTATTGAAGAATACCTTTCTCATTGGACAGACTCACTGGCTGCTACAATATTTTCCAACTCTAGGGTTCGTGAATCCGGATGACACTCGACTCGATGCAGGATTCCTCCTCGATCGAGCCACACGTTGGGCGCCACTTCTACCGTATCTTCCTTCGTCGTCGGCGTTGTCGTCGCTACCGTCAGACACCGTTATACCAAGAGGAAAGGCGCGTCGATCTTAGTGCATGAGATACGATGACCCTAAGCCATTGACAACACACAACGGTCACGGTAGCACCTGATTCCAGAATAACTGCAGTAGTTAGGATCTACGAACTATCCCCTCTTGACCAGGTCCCCAAAACTTAACTCGTAACGAGATACCTTCAAAGCAAATTGTCATAACGATCGTCTATAAAGGCTTCGTACAACGAGAAGAAATGTTACAGTTTATGGAATAATAACAGATACGACCAAACTGTCTTGTCTCTTCTGCTTTATTTAACATAACTTCGTTCACAGTTTCATTTCGCATTCATCACTCATTCACCGAAACCCTTTGATGAACAGTTTTGGTTGCTTGACACCAACAGTCAATGATAATGATACAGCTTTTCTCCTTTTTATAAATTGAAGCCCGCTCTCCGCGATATAATTAAAAAAAACTGTCTCAATACCGCGTCCCTCGTGAGATGCGAATAGACTTATCCCGGAATTGACCGCTCTGTAGGTGTACTCAGTGTAATGACCACACTTCGCTATCCGCTATTTCGCGTAACTGAATGTCCATTTGTTAGTCTGATTATACACTGTAGCTATTTAAAATTCGCCCCTATGTTTTTCACAACGCACAATTAGCACTTCTTTACTTCTTTACTTTTTTTTTCCCCTAAGAGTAAACGGAAAAGAAAGACGCCGTATCATCGGCTTAGTCGATATAAAGCAAAACACCTTAATATGCCCAATTTTACCTCTTCTTATACGATCGGCTACCTTACTCATTAATTTACTACATATTATTTCCTATAACACTACACAGGTATCACCGTTATATTATAATTGTATTCAAAAGCATGTTACTATTATTATGACCGACCAAATCGTAACAAATCGCGCGGCGTGCGTTTTTAACGATAACTTTACGCTATTCAAGTTCCGTTACAGCTATCTTGACTCGTAATGTTACAACATGAAGCGATACTGCCCTTCCGCCTTAGAACAAAGAGTGATGAAATGCAAACGTACATTTGTAGGTTTACAGGCAGCTTTTCACAATGTTGATGTAACTACACTTCCAGGAAATTTTAAAGAAACAGAGATAAGATACAGATAGCGAACGGCTATTTACAACTCATATTGAAACCAAACTACAGTTATGAGAGTCAAAAGATGTGAAGGAGATGTCACAGTTGAGGAGGGAGTCACATGGTTGCAGCCTATCCCCGACGTTATTCAATCCACACATTGAGCAAGCAGTAAAGAAAATAAAAAAATAAAGGGATTTGAAGTTCAGGGAGAAGAAATAAAAATTCCAAGGTTTCCAGTGGCACTGTAATTCTGTCAGACACAACAAATAACTTACAAGAGTAGGTGAACGGAATGGAGAGTGTCTCGAAAAGAGGTTATAAGATGAACATCAACAAAATTCAAATAAGGGCAATGGAATGTAGCAGAATTAAATCAAACGATGTTGAGGGCATTAGATTAGGAAAAAGGGCATGAAAGTAGTAGATGAGTTTGGGCAGCCAAACAACTGATGATGGCTGAAGTAAAGAGCATATGAAATGTAGACTGGGAATAGCAAGAAAAGCATTTCTGGGAAAGAAGAATCTGATTTACATCGAATACAAATTTAAGCGTTAAGAAGTCTTTTACGAAGGTGTTTATCTGGGGCGTAGCTTCATACGAAAATGAGCTGTGGGCGATAAACAGGACAAGAAGGAAACAGAAGCTTCTGCAATGTGGTACTACAGAAGAATGCTGAAGATTAGATAAATAGATCGACTAACTTATGAGGAGATACTTAACCAAATTGAGAATAAAAGAAATTTAAGACACAATTTGACTAAAAGAAGGGACCAGTTGATAAGATACGTCCTGCGGCATGAAGGAATAGTTATTTCGTTAATGGAGGGAAATGTGGGAGGAGGGGGTGGGGAGGAAATTGTAGAGGGAGACATGGGCGTGAACACAGTGAGCAGTGACAAATGGATGTAGACTGCAGTAGATGGAGAGGCTCGCACAGGATACACTAGCGTGGAGAGCCGCATAAAACCAGTCTTCGGGCTCAAGACCTCAACAACAACAAATCATCGCTTAAACCCTGAAGTGACACGTTGTGGGTCGCTCAAGGCTGCTGCGGCAGCGGTGTCTCTCTGAGCCGCTTCTGGGCGTTCTTAGGTTTATACCAATAGAACGAAACTCACATTATATCTTTGTGCCAGTATGTTGCAGAGACTCAAATCTCAGAGAAAGTGAAAATAACGCTGAGATATTATGTATCTAAAGCCCTACTTTTTGTTGTCTTGAAATCACATCCTTATTCTAAAAAAGGGTATTATTTTTCTCTGTGGATTGCACAATTTTGATTTGTGAGGACGTATTGACAGTCGTTTCACCAAATGATTGCCTTTTTATTTCTGGTTTCCTTTTTTTTTTCAATTATGTTTGAAATCAGTAGACGTCTCCCATTACAACTAAAAGAACAAATAACAACATGTCGAAGTTACAAACATACGAGCTTCAATTGCGAACAAGAGTAAAAGTGAATTGTTAGCACTATTTTCATGAAACATTAATCCGTAAAAAATCAATTGTTATTCATTACTTGCACGAATAATATAGAAACAATAATAATTGCACTTGTAAATTGTAAACTGAAATTTGTTTTACAGTACTACATATTAAAATAGCTTTCTCTAATAAATATGGTGAGGTACAAACGAATCTTTGATTAACAAGAAACTGATGACGTTAGTCGCTACGAGGAAGATTAGTTCTGAAAATGAGCCACGGCGAGTTTGAGGAAACCGACTTGGTATTCATCTGAAATGTTTTATGGTAACGGCGGAAACCTAAATCATGGTGTTTGAGCACAGGTTGTAAACCGCATTTATCTCGTGTGTAAGTCCAACGTCTTAATCACAGTTGGGGAAGACACCACTAGATATCTTAGGCAGCTTAGGTAATGATTTCTGTATCTTCTATGTTCCGCATGTGTGAAATCGTTTATTGATGCTTGCTACAGATGAATAAGTGCTGTCATATATTTGTAAGTTAACTGCGGCTCGAAGGTTGAAGATGAGGTAGAAGACATCAGTGTGTGAAACTCATTCGTATGATGCCTTCCCTTACGACTCTTGATTAGCAAAGCACCATTTCTTTCGCTGGAACAAAGTACCCGCTTGCGAAAAGGGAAGAAGTTTTGGTGCATTGTGAAATACAACATTAAATAAAAATCGTCTCCACATGTGGATTTTTATGTACATGCTACCTGACACTTTGTAGGATAAAAGCCGGTTGACATACGTCATAGACACGTGGAAGTCCACTTGAGAATGATATACAGCAACAACTGGCTCATCGAAATGAAATAATAGCAGGTTCTGATTATAGCATTTGTATATAATTTAACTTTAAATGATGAAGCCTGTTACAGACGCTTGCTGTGGAGCCTAAAGTTTAAAACCTAAGATTCTAACATAATTATTCGTGGCGAGTTAAACTATCTGCCATACCGACACTCCCCGCAAATCACTGACTTTCACAGGCAGTGCACTACGAGTTTCGTTATCCGAATATGCTTGATGGAAGGACTCAAAGCTTCAAGTTGTAGCAAGCATCTCCCCATGTCTTCCAAAGCCTGCTGAGGCTCTTCAGCAGTACTTTAGGGGGTTTTCAATTTTTTGTTTCAAATTGTAATACCATTACGAGTGTTATTGCAGTGATTATTATTTCATTATCAGTTTGATTTCTTTCTAATAATTGCCTTCGTAATCCATATCACTGCGCTGTGCTATAACAACAACAGTGGGTGTCTGTAATATCAGTGCCCAATTTGAAGTGTTATCGTACGATACGTGGCACATGGCCGGTTGAAATGTAGCTCCTCTTCTGTCTGTTACATGCATCTTTGTTAGTAATATACCACAGACACCGGTTACAAGAGGTTTACGTTACGGCAACCGTGAAATGATAGATTTGTTCATGCAAAATTCATGTTTAAGTCGACACTCAAGACGCTTAATTCGGCAAACCTCAATCCAGCAAGGACGTCAATGAGTTTCACAGTCACCAGAAAACACAGCTAAGAGAGAATTTGTCTGTTGCCAGACAAATCAGTGTGTACTCTTTAAACAGAGATGACACAGCTCACAGTCGGTATTGGCTCTCGCGACTTTCTTCATAGATGTCCGACGTTCGTTATATACGAACGCTTTCCTTGGGTATAACATCTGGAACTCCTTACTTGCTATTGTCGATTCTGTAAGAACGTCTTACAACCGCTGGTTATATTATCGTGGAATGTATTGTTGTTTTCTTTAGTAAATAGTATGTTGTTTCTTTTATTACACCGAATAGCGAAACTGTCATATTCAGAGTCATTACAATGTTAGCTACTCTGCGGTGGCTTAGATAACGTCATTTCCATCCGCATAGACCGCGTGCGACGGTCTCGCACTTTTCATATATTCCTCGTATACATTATATGCAACTGACGACGCAAATACAACCAAACCGAAAGAAAGCAACGGTTATCAGGGTTGTATTCTCGAACTTAACTAAAGGAGTGTGCGATAGAGTATCCATTATCATAAGTACCAAGAAACACTTTACCTGTTTTGTAACTACTAGAATTCAGTTTCATGAAATTAAAACATTTAATGACAATTAATTATGAGTTATCTTTGGCACTGTTCTGTTGTAAAATGGTATAAGAAGATAAATACGCGTGGGTGGTTATTGGAAAGGGGAGGGGGGGAGGAGGTCATCGCTTTACCGGAAACAAATTCACAACGGTCGAGCCACTTTCTATACAAAAAGACTGATGCGTCCCATGATCCCTCGATCACTGAATTTGCCTAATCATTTGTGAAAATCATAGGGAAGGAGGAACACGAAAATTGCTATTGCGAGAAAGACTCTGCGTGAGCACGCCAGTCATTTGTTTTGCTACGTGTGTCATACCATTACGCCAGTGACCCGTTTTCCTATGCATAATCCACACATTGAACAAAAAATGAGATGCAAAAACATGTAAAACACATTAACTTCGGGTGGTCCGATGATGTCTTACGAATAGCTCTTATGATGCATTATTCAGTCCTCAGGCAGTGATTTTCCACATTTCCAGGGCTATCGAGACAAGGATATATTCCTAGATGTAGTGGACTTCTAAATAACAACCATCAAGACTTCATAGAGTATTTGAGGTATATATTCCCTGATATCCAACATAGTGTAAATTCTTCAAAGACAGTAAGACGACCTTGAGAGTCTACATCTACTAATGCGTGACACTTTTACTACTTAATTTGAAAACTTTAATTACTGCCTGGCTGATCGTTCTTTTTTAAATACACATCAAAAAGTTTTGCATCACCTCAGTTCCAAGATTCCGGTACCTGTACAGAAAATTGGGATAGAGATCAACATAAACATCATTACGCCCTTTTTATTACTCATGAAAACCACACATTGCATGTTATAAAACAATACAGCGGGACCTTCAGAGGTGGTGGTCCAGACTGCTGTACACACAGGTACCTCTAATACCCATTAGCACGTGCTCTTGCACTGATGCATGCCTGTATTCATCGTGGCATAGCATCCACAAGTTCATCAAGGCATTGTTGGTCCATATTGTCCCTCTCCTCAACGGCGATTCGGCGTAGATCCCTCAGAGTGGTTGGTGGGCCACGTCGCCCATAAACAGCCCTTTTCAATCTATCCCAAGCATGTTCGATAGGGTTCATGTCTGGAGAACATGCTGGCCATTCTAGTCGAGAGATATCGTTATCCTGAAGGAAGTCATTCATAAGATGTGCACGATGGGGGCGCGAATTGTCGTCCATGAAGACGAATGTCGTTCGGAGGATGGCATTCACGTATCGTACAACCGTTACGGAGCCTTCCATGACCACCAGTGCCGTACGTCGGCCCCACATAATGCCACCCCAAAGCAGCAGGGAACCTCCACCTTGCTGCACTAGCTGGGCAGTGTGTCTAAGGCGTTCAGCCTAACCAGGTTGCCTCCAAACACGTCTCCGACGATTGTCTGATTGAAGGCATATGCGACAATCATCGGTGAAGAGAACGTGATGCCAATCCTGAGCGGTCCATTCGGCACGTTGTTGGGCCCATCTGTACCGCGCTGCATGGTGTCGTGGTTGCAAAGATGGACCTCGCCATGGACGTCGGGAGCGAAGTTGCGCATCATTCAGCATATTGTGCACAGTTCGAGCCGTAACACGACGCCCCGTGGCTGCACGAAAATCATTATTCAACATGGTAGCGTTGCTGTCAGGTTTCCTCCGAGCCATAATCCGTAGGTAGCGCTCATCCGCTGCAGTAGTAGCCCTAGGGGGGCCTGAGCGAAGCATGTCATCGACAGTTCCTCTCTGTATCTCCTCCATGACCGTCCAACATCGCTTTGGTTCACTCCGAGACGCCTGGACGCTTTCCTTGTTGAGAGCCCTTCTTGGGACAAAGTAACAATGTGGACGCGATCGAACCGCGGTATTGACCGTCTATTCATGGTTGAATTACAGACAACACGAGTCGTGTACCTCCTTCCTGGTGGAATGAAATCTACATCAACATGGATACTCTGCAAATCACATTTAAGTGCCTGGCAGAGGGTTCATCGAACCACCTTCACAATTCTCTGTTATTCCAATTTCGTATAGCGCGCGGAAAGAACGACACCTTTATCTTTGGGTACGAGCTCTAATTTCCCTTATTTTATCGTGGTGATCGTTTCTCCCTATGTAGGTTGGTGTCTACAAAATATTTTCGCATTCGGAGAAAAAAGTTGGCGACTGGAATTTCGTGAGAAGATTACGCCGCAACGAAAAACACCTTTTTCTTTAATGATGTCCAGCCCAAATCCTGTATCTTTTCAGTGACACTCTCTCCCGTATTTGGCCATAATACAAAACGTGCTCCCTTCTTCGAACTTTTTCGATGTACTCCGTCAGTCCAATCTGGTAAGGATCCCACACCGCGCAGCAGTATTCTAAAAGAGGACGGACAAGCGTAGAGTAAGCAGTCTCCTTAGTAGATCTGTTACATTTTCCAAGTGTCCTGCCAATAAAACGCAGTCTTTGGTTAGCCTCCCCCACAACATTTTCTATGTGTTCCTTCCAATGTAAGTTGTTAGTAATTGTAATTCCTTGGTATTTAGTTGCATTTATGGTCTTTTATATTTGACTGATTTATCTTGTAACCGAAGTTTAACGGATTCCTTTTAGCACTGATTTGGGGACATGTGGGGAACGCCAGAAATCACTTCTGTTTTACTCGATGACTTTCCGTCAGTTACTACGAACTGTGATCTCTCTGACAGAAAGTCACAAATGCAGTTACATAACTGAGACTATATTCCATAAGCACGCAATTTCACTATAAAACGCCTGTGTGGTACAGTGTCAAAAGCCTTCTGGACACTTAGAAATACGGAATCTATCTGAAATGTCTTGTCAATAGCACTCAACGCATCATGCGAATAAAGAGCTCGTTGTGTTTCACAAAAACGATGTTTTCTAAACCCACTGGAACTGATCGGCTGTCAAACCCCCTCGGTCTAATAGGCGCTGCTCATTCATGGTTGTGTACATCGTTGGGCGGGTTTACTGACATGTCTGAACAAAGGGACTGTGTCTGTGATACACTATCCACAGTCAACGTCTGTCTTCAGGAGTTCTGGAAACCGGGGTGATGCAAAACATTTTTGTTGTGTGTAGTATCCATAATCCTGTAGGCAAAAACAGAGAAAAGGCCAAAACATACTTTAAAGACAGCAAGGACGTTAAAGCCTATAAGCACATGGGGAACTGGTACATACAGTAGAATCAGCACTATGCCAGAGGAGGATATACAGCGAGGTACAAAGAAAACTAAAAGAGAGGGAGAGAGAGAGAGAGAAATAATTGATCCGTATAGATCTATCAATCCGATTTAACTTTTAAGTTGCCGGATTGGAGAACTGTTGCATGGTGGACATTCCCTCCTCTGGTCCACCAGATGTGAGACGCGCATTGGCAGATAACACACAAAAATTTTAAAAAAGAAAAAAAGAAATCGAAGTGCCACGGAAGTTGTTACAAATATTGGGTATTTTGATGACACTGAATCAAAATTTGTTTTTGGATTTTACAAGCTGTCTCGATTTTTTAAGATACATGGTGTTTACAAATAAACCTAGTCTGGCTTGTCTCCGCTTACTTTTGTAGTGGAATCTTTCATTATTTAAAATTTATGTTGAACTGTTTATTGTCATGTAACATTGTATTGTGTCAAACTAAATATTATGTTCACATTTTCTAAGTTTTGTTGCAGTGAAATATGAAATTTGAGTTCTTTGGGACGAGTTGGAGCGGGTATCAAGTATCCACTTACAGTCTACACAGAATCCAAAAATCGTGTTACTTATTGTTAAATGAGCTATGGTCCCCTTCCTTCTTTCTCCGTGGACAACGACACACACACACACACACACACACACACACACACACACACAAACAAACAAACAAACGATACGCACAACAAACGTATGTTCGTGCACGAGCATGAATGCGAATAAAAAGTGGTTAAGAGAATACCTCGAATTGTGTATATGTCAGAGATGAATTAATGTTGTCTCAAAAATATAAAAGTGTCGTGCTTCTTGATGTTCCTGTCCAACACTCTTACGACTACAGGAAGTTAGTTTTAGATATACTTACCATCAAACTACACTCATAATTCGTAACATGTACTGTGCTTCATGTAAAAAGGTGGACGAGGCATTTGACGGGTAACAGGCGTGCTCTCACCAATGTTTTCGCATCTATGATTACTTTCTTATTGTTGTGTCACTATTTTCTCTGTTATTTTCCTCCTTAAAACTTTCGCCTTTAGATTTCTGTTCTACAAGCCATTTAGATTTGTTGTCGAATGTTTTATGCCAGCGTTGTAGCTTTTCTTAGCATTTCATGTTTCTGTGTCTCTTTCTTTCTGTTCTTTCATGACGAAGCCATTTGCACTCCAGAATCCCCGTCAGAGTGCGTACTTCCATTTGCTCGCTTTTGACTTCTTCGATGGTGATAATATCATCCGACTATTATAAAAATTCTTTTATGTGTTTGTAATTGACGGCATGTCATGGACACATTTCGGAGTGACGAAAACAACCAAGTGACGTAATATTTCTCATAGACATAAGTACTGCAAGTAAGACAGTTCAGGGACGTCAGCACAAAAGTAGAACACGAGAGACGGAACCGCAGGCTGGATTCAATAACTATCAGCGTTTCTTAAAGAATCATTCCCAAATTCGCCACACTGTGTATTTCCTATCCAATTTGATGTTATGAAGCAGACAATAGTTTGTGAATAAAGCAGTTTTTACACATAGTTTCAGTGTTTCACAGATTACAGTAGTGAGAAGCGCAGGTAATTAACGTATTTGTGAAAATGTGAACTAATGGAGAGATTAATGCAAAATAACGAATGCTTTGAAAACTACCGTGATATATTTCTACGAAAGGAATGGAATTATTAGCATTTGATGGAAGTCGCTGGTTTAGAGCTCTTTCAGCCGATCGCTGAATATTCCAACCGCTTACATGAATGCTACGGTAGATGCTAAGGGCAGTCTCAAAAGAATCTCTGCGGATAAGAATCGAGCTGCTTCATTATCTCTATAGGGTTGTTTGGACTCGTTTTACTGTTCGGAAATATCAGAACTCCAGTGCAGCCTTTTAATTGTTATTTTGCGTTAACTACGCCTGAACCAATGTTCGTAAAACATTACTGTTTTTCAGAGATACAGAGTCACTCTTTCTCCATATATAACGGACAAATGAAGCTGGGATAGTAATAAGAGCAACAGGAACCTGCAGGCTAAAGTTTTGAGTGAAAAGTAGCAGAGAAAATAGTGACTTAGTAATAAGAATGTAACTGCATAATATTTTTCTGAGGGGAAAATTAATTTGAAATTTACCTTTTTTTCTCTATGAGTTCCTCTACAGACAGATAAGGGACGAAAGGATCGAAAATCAACAAGAAATGCTTTGTCTACCGTTTTGCTGTCTGAGACGGATTGACGAATCTTTATAGTCTTCATTCCGCATCTACTGAAACAAAAATATGCGTCTCGAGCAAGAACTGGTCGAATAGTGAAGTATTTAATTGAAATCACTTCGTGCAGCAAATGCAAGTGATTTCAGAGATGAGCGCAGTCGAGTTACAGACTTCCCGGCCAAACACAAGGGCGACTCGTAGGCGTGTGTTACGTGTAGCTGGAAGTCTGCAAGCACTCTCCTAACGGGGGAACTATCTTTGTTCCGAGATTTCCGACCGTCGTTTCTGAAAGTAGGACACAGCTGCAGGCGGATGCTTGCCCCACTGCCAAATTTTGCAACAGCGGAGCTCCACGCTGGAAATATATGTTAATGGATGCAATTCGTTCTCCCTCAGTAGGCGTTTATCCTCTTGGCGTTACATTTTGTGAGGACTCTTCGCTTTTCAGGTCAGCCCTCGCAACTGCAGATCGTTGCCCTAGGTTTGCGCCAGTACAGCGGTAAACAAGTGCTCCACTTAATGAGAGTTTCGATATTAGCATGTATATTTCAAGTGGGTCACGTTTAATATACATGTAACTTCCTCAACAACACAACGTCAAATAACTCATTTGCTGGCGTCTGATTAAAAGCAATTACATGTATATCTGGCCCGTGCTTCATACAGCGATTCGGTCACTTCGTTTCTTAAAACTTAAATGTCAAATGACTACAAATTGCCATACAAAACACAAGGATCGAAAAATGTGAGGTAAGCAAAAGTACAAATAATAATAGAAGTTTATCGCCCGTAAGTTATGACTAGCCTTATTTGCTAACTTCCACGAATATTAAAATATCTGATGGCAGCAATCGAGAGAAATAATGTATCCCGCGTTTTAAGAAAAACTCGTAACTTAAAATTATAAAATCATGAATAGACGAAAAATGTTCTATTTATTTTGACTCTTATCGAACCGAGTGTGTAAAATGCATCTAAGGAAACACACTATTAAGAGATATCATAAAACGTAGCGTTCTCGCTTCCCACGCCCGGGTTCCCGGGTTCGATTCCCGGTGGGGTCAGGGATTTTCTCTGCCTCGTGATGGCTGGGTGTTGTGTGATGTCCTTAGGTTAGTTAGGTTTAATTAGTTCTAAGTTCTAGGGGACTGATGACCATAGATGTTAAGTCCCATAGTGCTCAGAGCCATTTGAACCATTAGATATCATCAAACACATCATTCATCAGCCTCTCTCAGCTGTTTTTTCATCGTCAGCGCAGACGGAGTAGTCTGTTTCCGATAAATCAACGTAACTATCAGAATATCAACGAACATGGTACAAGAATACAGCTGGTGGAGGTCCTTATCTCGATAAACAGAATTTTGAAGCTACGGAAACTTTAATTTTATTCTCACTGAGGCATAACCTTTTGTACGCAAAGCCAGAAGCTTTTCTACAACAATCGTTACATAACAACGTGATGATAAAAGGTACAAAATGACTAGTACATTAAGTTTGGGTATCCACTAAATATTTAGAATTTAACGCAGAAACTACTACAAATATACTTTTCGTGCAATTACATTTATGGCTGCTATGAAGGCAATCTCCGAATGTTTGGACTTCCTGCATAGGCTACTTGAAGCCAGTCCCTATGAAAAACTGTTTGGTATCTATTTTCAATGAGCTGTATATTTGCTTACTCCGTCTCCCTCTGTAAGTCCAATAATTGCTCACTGATGCAACGGGAGGGGAAGTGGTTGCTTGCCGTTCCAGATTACTAAACTATGCTCGACGATTAAACATCAAACCAGGCTTTCGGCCGTGTCTCAAGAGGTGAGGTCATGTGATTCTTTTACGGCTACCCGTCCTTTGGATGGGGACGTTAAGCTTGGCGGCTCATTTTGTCTTATGCTATGGGAAAAAAACTTTTTGCTGACACTTGAGTTTCCCCACTTCATTCCTTACATTCTATAATCATCCATAGAAGGCACTGATACAACTGTCCATTGTATGAACACTCATTATACTCACCCACAGCGGACGACTAGACACTTCATACACTACTCTTCGTGCAGGCGAACCCAGGAGAAGGGTTCACAACATTAGTGTTCGATACAATGGCTACAGATGCGAGCACAACGCATGACCTGCCACTCCGTGGTAATTATGATGTCATAGTCTTTTCATGTGCTTAACAGAATGATAAAATGTCCCAGTACTCGTAGCATAAAAGAAATCTTCGTGTTGTAGTCTGTCACAGACTATAAGCTGAAAACCGCGGGACGTGTGGAAACCACGCCTTAAAATGGCGTAGAGAGCGAACTTTAGGACTTCAAGTAACGCGTGTTCAAATTAGCAACGATGAAAAAATCGAGAAAAGTCTACCACAACAATATACAAATCAGAGGTCCACATTAACGTCCAGGTTCAGAGAAACGAGGTAGCAGTCGCACTCGAGAATCAACATAACGAAGACTGCAACGAGGAGATCCGAACAGCCGATCCACCTTCTGTGCCAACTGGTTTTTTCCAACTGAGGGGCGTCTGTCGTCCCCGTGTGACGTATTGGCTGCCACCCCTGAAGTCGCTACAGCCGAACTGAGTGGCACATATATAATACTGCTGTCACTAACCGAGTATATCTTATATCTCTGCAGTGGTGGGACATTGGAGAACCCAAAACCTAATTCTTTCTTCGGGAGAGTCTGAGGTTATAACTTTATTATTACGTTTTCTCAGTGTTCAAGTATTTAGTACAGAGGTTTCTCAGTGATCTTCGTGTTCTGAGGAGTATTCACGTACAACAATTTACCTGCTGGAACAGCAAAGCTAAGATTCCTCTTGAGGCCTATATTCCTACTTCTTGAGTCACTGCTTCGGAAATTCCTCTGAGACTTTGGTTCTTTCAACGTTAATCTGCATGGAAATGTGGCATCCGTACTGAGTATAAAATAAACTCCGTTGGGGATAACTTCGCAATACGTTCCCTTCTTAGCTGCCGCAATGTGTGCCCGCGATCCATAGAGCTCATTTCGAAAATAATGTACAGGATGGTACAGAGTTTCCCCACCATTTTTTATGCTTTAAATGCTGACGCTGATTACTTATTCAGAACAGCAGCGTAAGTCTATAACGCCGTGTTCTACATCATTTCTGATCATCGTGCCTGCAAGAAGTTCGGCTCTACACTGTGACCAATTATACTGCTCTGTAATAAATGATAGTATGAAGTACCTGTTGACACACAAAATATTTTATTATGTACTGAATTCTATAAACCGAAGATAACTAACCTCTCACCTCGTTCCCCGAAATTAATATTTTCTCAGTGTAACTATTGTATTTAACAATTTCCATGGAACGATTCAAAAAATGTTCAAATGTGTGTGAATTCTTTAGGGACCAAACTGCTGAGGTCATCGGTCCCTAGACTTACAAACTACTTAAAATAACTTAAACTAAGAACAACACACACATCCATGCCCGAGGGAGGACTCGAACCACCGGCGGGAGAGGCCGCGCAGCCTGTGACATGGTTCCTCAAACCGCACGGCTACTCCGCGCGGCGGAACTATTCGAGTCCTTGCAAACGAAGTCACTATTCATATTTAGTTAAGCATGGATATTTCTTTTCTTGCCTGGTTCTTCTCTTCTAACATACACTGAAGAGCCAAAGAAACTGGTATACATGCGTAATATCGTGTACGGCCCCGGCGAGCACGCAGAAGTACCGCAACACGACGTGACATGGGCTCGACTAACGTCTGAAGTAGTGCTGGAGGGAATTGACATCATGAATCCTGCTGGGCTGTCCATAAATCCGTAAGAGTACGAGAGGGTGGAGATCTCTTCTGAACAGCACGTTGCAAGGCATCCCAGATATGCTTAACAATATTCATGTCAGGGGAGCGGGGAGCGGAAATGTTTAAATTAAGAAGAGCGTTGCTTGAGACACTCAGTAGCAATGCAGGACGTGTGGGTTGTCGCGTTGTCATGCTGAAATTTTCCAAGTCCGTCGGAATACACAATGAAAATGAAAGGATGCAGATGATCAGACAGGGTGCTGACATGCGTCTCACCTGCCAGTCGTATCTAAACGTATCAGGGGTCCCGTATCACTCCAACTGCTCACGCCTCAAACCGAGCTTCCATCAGCTTGAACAAACCCCTGCTGAGATCAGGGTCCATGGATTAATGAGATTGTCTCCATACCGGTACACGTCCATCCGCCCGGTATAATTTGAAATGAGACTCGTCCGATCAGGCAAAATGTTTCTAGTCATCAGCAGTCCAATGTCGGTGTTGACCGGCACAGGCGAGATATGAAGCTTTGTGTTGTGCAGTCATGAAGGGTGTACGAGTGGCCCTTCGGCTCCGAAAGCCCAAATCGTTGATGTTTCGTTGAATGGTTCGCACGCTGACACTTGTTGATGGCCCAGAATTGAAATCTTCCGCAATTTGCGGAAGGGTTGCACTTTAGTCACGTTGAACAATTCTCTTCAGTCGTCGTTGGTCCCGTTCTTGCAGGATCTTTTTTCCGGCCGCAGCGATGTCGGATTTGATGTATTACTGAATTTCTGATACTCAGGGTAAACTCGTGAAATGGTCGTACGGGAAAAATCTCCGCTTCATCGCTACCTCAGAGATGCTGTGCCCCATTGCTCGTGCGCCGACTAAAACACCACATTCAAACTCAGTTAAATCTTGATAACCTGCCATTGTAGCAGCAGTAACCGATCTAACAACTGCGCCAGACACTTGTTGTCTTATTTAGGCGTTGTCGACCGCAGCGCCGTATTCTACCTGTTTACATATCTCTGTATTTGAATACGCATGCCTATACCAGTTTCTTTTGCGCTTCAGTGTAGATGCTAGTTCGGAACACCACAGTCTTACGCTGAGAAGCCAGGTCAAATTTCGATTAGGGGAGTGTGATTTATGTATGCCATGGTTTTCAAAAATTCCTTTGGAGAATGACTGAGCGTATTAGTGTGTCTCGCACTCTCCGTCGTCATGTAGCTTACAACTGTTTCATAATCGTACTGAGTCATCTCCAGAGCTCGGAAACCGGTACCGGTCTCTCTCTCGCAAGTGTTTTGTTCTAGTGTTAAGGAATAGTGAAACGTAGAAGGCTTCTGTAACGGCGCTAGAATTGGCAACACTGTGTATTAATCGGTCGCATTGTTGTTGTTGTTGTTGTTGTAGTATCAGCACCAGCATACCCTGAAAGGAACCTGACTGGTATAGATCCATATTTAGCAATTGTATACAACCGCTCGCTCACAGTTAGATCCGTACCAAAATACTGGAAAATTGCTCAAGTCACACCAATACTCAAAAAGGGAAGTAGGAGTAATCCGCTGAATTACAGGCTCATATCACTAAAGTCGATTTGCAGTAGGGTTTTGGAACATATAGTGTGTTCGAAGATTATGAATTACCTCGAAGAAAATGATTCATTGACACACAGTCCGCACGCATTCAGAAAACGTCGTTCTTGCGAAACACAGTTAGACTTTATACTCATGAAATAATGAGTGTTATCGACAGGTGATGTCAAATTGGTTCCATATTTTTAGATTTCCAGAAGGCTTTCGACACCGTTCGTCACAAGCGTCTTCTAACCAAACTGCGTGAGAAGCGCCTCAGTTGTGGGACTGGATTCGTGGTTTCCTGTCAGGAAGGTCACAGTTAGTAGCAACAGACGGAAAGTCATCGAGTGAAACATAAGCAATATCCGGCGTTCTCCAAGGAAGTTTTACAGGCCCTCTATTGTTCCTGATCTACATTAACGACGTAAGAGACAATCGGTGTAGCCCTCTTAGATTGTTTGCAGATGATGTTGTCATTTACCGTGTTGTAAAGTCATCAGATGACCGAAACGAATTGCAAAATTATTTAGATAAGATATATGTATGGTGCGAAAAGTGGCAGTTGATACTGTATAAGGAAAAGTGTGAAGTTATTCATTTGAGTACTAAAAAAATCCGCTAAATTACGATTACGCGATAAGTCACACAAATCTGACGGCTGTAAATTCAACTAAATACTTAGGGATTACAATTACAGATAACCTAAATTGGAACGATCACATAGATAATGTTGTGGATAGAGCAAACCAAAGACTGCGATTGATTGGCAGAACACTGGAACAGGTGTACTAAAGGGACTTTACACCACGCTTGTCCGCCATATTCTGGGATATTGCTGTGCTATGTGAAATCCGCATCTGGTGGGACTGACGGACGACATCGAAGAAGTTCAAAGAAGGGCAGCGCGTTTTGTGTTTTCGTGAAATAGAGGAGATAGTGCTACAGACATGATACGTGAGTTGGAGTAGCCATCATTAAAACAAAGGCGTTTTTCGTTGCGACGGGATCTTCTCATGAAATTTCAATCACCAGTTTTCTCCTTCGATTGCGAAAACATTCTGTTGGTATCCACCTACTTAGGGAGAAATGATCATCACGAGAAAAAAGGGCTCGCACAGAAAAATTTAAGTGCTCGTTTTTCCCGCTCGCCTTTCGAGAGTGGAAAGGTAGAGAGACTGCTTGAAGGTGGTTCATTGAACCCTCTGCCAGATGCTTTATTGTGAATAGGAGAGTAATAACGTAGATGTAGATGTCGATGTGTCGTCGTGGTCTTCAGTCTGAAGCCAAGTTTATTGCAACTCTCCGCGCTAGCTTATTCTGTGCAAACCTGTTCACCATTGGGTAATTGCTGCAGCCTACATCCACCTGAACCTGCTTTCTATGCTCAAACGTTGCTCTCCCTGTACAATTTTTACACTCTTCTCCCTCCCTTCCCCCCCCCCCCCCCACACACACACACACACTTCCCCCCATTATCTAACTGGCGATTCGTTGACCCATGTCAATGGCAGCCTTCTTTTAGAACAATTGTTCTGTAAAATTCTGTTTTCTTTTTTCATTTGGTTAGGTACCTCTTCAATACGTATCTGATGTCCCCATAAAATCTTCGACATTCTCCTGCAGCACTACACTTTAAAATTTACTGTTATCTTCTTGTCTAAAGTGTTTAACGTCCACGTTTCACTTCCGTACAATGCAACACTCTAGACAAATATATTCAGCAAAGATTCGGTGATATTTAAATTTATATTCGATGTTGGCAAATTTCAGTTTTCTAGTAATACTTATCGTGCTATTTAGTTCGCCTCCGTAGCTCAGTCGTCAGCGTAGATGGCTGCCGTGCGAAAAACCCGAATTCGATTCCCGGTACTGCCAAGATTTTTCCTCGGTGGGAGGGTTGATACGGGGTGTAGGCAGCGTCGTGGTGCCAACTGAAAAGCTGCTTGATCGAGTATTAGCCGCTCTATGGTCTGTAAAGTCTGCAAAACGGCCGGGAGAGCGGCGTGCTGGCCGCGTGCCCCTCCATACCACACCCGCATGACGTCGAAAGCAAAGGACGACACGGCGGACTTGGGCATCCTGTGGACCACCGCGGCCTGGACGAAAAGCTCGTTTTTATGTTGCTACTGCCAGTCCGCATTTTGTATACTTCTTACTTCCGACATCCTCTGTTATTTTGCTGCACAAATAACAAGAATCGTCCGCTACTTTTAGTGTCTCATTTTCTAATCGAATTCCCTCAGTTATCGCCTTATTAAATTCCATTACACTTGTTTTACTTCGAGTGCTATCTTACCACCTGTCTTCAAGACAATGTCCATTCCGTTCAACTAAGCTTCTGAATACTTTACAGTCTCTGACAGAATTACAGTGTCACCTGCAAACCTCAAATTTTTTACTTCTTCCTCCTGAAGTTCTACTGCCTTTATAGTTTTCTCTACGGTTTCTTCACTGCTGGCTCATTATGTAGATGCATTACTGTCTGAGAATGTTTCGTATCAAAATTTCTGGACGCTCCGTTTTGAAAACTTACTACCAATCATTCCGCCCCGATAGCTGAGTGGTCAGCGCGGCGGCCTGTCACGCTAAGGGGCCCGGGTTCGATTCCCGGCTCGGTCGGAGATTTTCTCCGCTTAGGGACTGGGTGTTGTGTTGGCCTCATTATCATTTCATCACCATCAGTGGTAGGCAACGGGAAACCATCACTGGAATTCCTTCCCTAGACGTTCATGCGGTGGACCTCTCTGACGAGGCTTCCCCCATGACAAGACCTGCCGTAAGGCAGAACACAAAGTAGTAGTAAGTTCCTTTATCCATAAGAGAAACTGTTTCGTCTGAAATGACCTGATTGTCGACTTATGAATGGAATGTCCGATACGGAGACATACTATAACGTGGGACGGGCCATCGATAAAGGTGCCTCGACACTTGACTGCTTACGAGCATCGCGGACCTGAGACGGCCTACACAGTGAAGCTCGGGGTCTTCCTGACAGAGGAAGCCACAGCTGCAACCGCATACAGGCAGAGCGGCGCCGACCGCTTCCTTCCTGCTCCCGGAGGTTACGGACGCGGTATAACTGCGCCTTCCCACCGACTGCCTACTCTCAAGGACGGTCGCGACCCGCCGATGCCTCGTCTGTCCGCCCTGTCCCCGAGTGCATCGTTCCGCAGTCTGCCACACACACCACCATTGACGGGCACTAGTATTCTCCTCCATTACGATTCACTTCAGACATCCCCCAGAGGCTTAACAATCTTTTACAGATCAAGTATCTGGACGTTCGCTACTACTCTGAGGAAACAAACAGGCTTCCCCCAGGCGATAATCCATTTCCTCTAGAGATGTCTTCATTTCACTTAACGACAATTCGTTTTCTTAGTTTTCTATGATACAACGCCTGATCAACAGGATCAACAAGTAATAGCCTTTTCTGGCAATGAATTGCGTTTCTCTCCTCCTGGAAGACTGTTCAAGCAATACTCCAAACCATCTGCACGGAGAGAAATTACAGTGAGAGCCCTACTTAATCCTATCTCTGGCCAGCTTATTTCAGTCTGTAGTCAGAATTAGTCCTGTTTGCAGATGATACAAATATAGCTGTGAAGTCGACAAGCATAGTTGTGTAGTCGATCAGAGAAGTATTAACAGAGAAAATAGGAATTGACGTTTTTGTGAAACTTACTGGCTGATTTTGCAGAAGTGAGTAAACTTTGAAAATACACAGCAAATCCAGTTTTGTTCTGTGAAAAGTATTTCACCTTTTATTGACCTAGTATACAAACAAGAAATAGCAAATAGTTTAGGAAGTTCTAAGTTATTTGGTGTGCAAGTTGATGAGAACTTAAATGGAAAAACCACATAGTACACCTGTTGCAACGTTTAAGTGCGGATACTTTTGCCATAAGAGCAATTGCCCCATGACTCGTGGACCTTGGCGTCGGTGGGGTGCCTCAGCGATACAGATAGCCGTACTGTGTGTGCAACCACAGCGGAGTGGTATCTGTTGAGATGCCAGTGGCGGTTCTTGAAGGGGGGCAGCAGCCTTTTCAGTAGTTGCAGGGCCAACGGTCTGAATGGTTTGCTGATCTGACCTTATACTCGTATTAACCAAAACGGCCTTTATGTGCTAGTACGGCGAACGACTGAAAGCAAGGGAAACTACAGCCGTAATCCTGTCCCGAGGGCATGCAGCTCCACTGTACGGTTAAATGATGATGGCATTCTCTTAGATAAAATATCCAGGCGGTGAAATAATTCCTCCCCCCCCCCCCCAATTCGCCTATCTAGGCGGGGACTATTCAGGCGGATGTCGTCACCAGGAGAGACAAAACTGCTGTTTTACGGATCGGAGCGTGGAGTGTTAGATCCGTTAATCGGCCAGGTAGGTTAGAAAATTTAAAAAGGGAACTGGATAGGTTAAATTTATAGTGATAATTAGTGAAGTTCGGTGGCAGGAGGAACAGTGCTTCTCGTCAGATGGATACAGGATTATAAATACAAAATCAACTAGGGCTAATGCAGGAGTGGGTAACAACAAAAAAAAAAAAAAAAAAAAAAAAAAAAGAATGCGTATAAGCTACTATAAAAGACATAGGGAACGCATTATCGTGGCCAAGATAGAAACGAAGCCCACACCCACGACAGTAGTACAAGTTTATATGCCAACTACCTCCGCAAATGATCAAGAGATTAAAGAAATGTGTGATGAGGTAAAATAAATTGTTCAGACAGTTAAAGGAAACGAAAATTTAATAGTGACAGGCGCCTAGAATTTGATAATAGGAAAAAGAAGATAAGGAAGCATAGTTCGTGAATATGGACTCGGTGAAAGGAATGATAGAGTAAACCGCCTGGTAGAATTTTGGCATACTATAGTGTAACCATTGCTGACACTTGGTTTATGAATCATAAAAGAAGGTTGTACACTATGTGATCAAAAGTATGCAAACACCTGGCTGAGAACGAGTTACAAGTTCGTGGCGCCCTCCATTGGCAATGCCGGAATTCAGTATGGTGGTGTTCCACCCTTGCCCTTCATGACTGCTTCCACTTTCGCAGGCATACATTCAATCAGGTGCTAGAAGGTTTCTTGGGGAATTGCAGCCTATTCTTCAAGGGATGCTGCACTGAGGAGACGTATCGATGTCGGTCGATGAGGCCTGGCACGAAGTCGGCGTTCCAAAACATCTCAAAGGTGTTCTGTAGGAATCAGGTCAGAACTCTGCAGGCCAGTCCATTATAGGGATGTTATTGCCGTGTAACCATTCAGCCACAGGCTGCGCATTATGAACAGATGCTCGATCGTGTTGAAAGATACAAAAGCCATCCCTGAATTGCTCTTCAACAGTGAAAAGCAAGAAGGTGCTTAAAACATCAATGTAGGCCTGTGCTATGACAGTGCCACACAAAACAATTAGGGATGAAAGCCCCCGCCATGAAAAACACGACCATACGTTAACACCACCACCTCTGAATTTTACTGTTGGCACTGCACACGCTGGCAGATGACGTTCACCAGGCATTCGCCATACCCACACACTGCCATCGGATCGCCATATTGTGTATAATGGTTCGTCACTCCACGCAACGTTTTCCCACTGTTCAATCGTCCAGTGTTTACGCTTCTTACACCAAAAGAGGCGTAGTTTGGCATTTACTTGCGTGATGTGTGGCTTATGAGCTGCCGTTCGACCGTGAAATCCAAGTTTTCTTACCTCCTGCCTAACTGACATAGTACTTGTAGTGGATCCTGATGCAGTTTGGAATTCCTGTGTGATGGTCTGGATAGATGTGTGGCTATTAAACGTTACGAGCCTCTTCAACTGCCGGCGGCCTCAGTCAGTCAACAGACGAGGTCAGCCTGTACGCTTTTATGCTGCACATTTTCCTTCACGTTTCCACTTCACTATGGCATCGGAAACAGTGGACCTAGGGATGTTTATGAGCGTGGAAATCTCGCGTACAGACGTATGACACGTCATTCCATAGACGCATAAAAGAGGGAATCCCCCTGGGTGTGGAACATGTCAGATAAACACATTACAGAAATGTAATTAGAAAAACTTGAGTTTCAATTAATGATCCTCAGTCAATAAACTGTAAAATTATGTACATGATTAAATTTAAACTTCTAATATTTACAGGTTTAATACTTACATCTGCTTTCATTAAATGCATCATTCAGACATTTGCTAGTTTCTTGGCTATTACAACCAAGTATTGTCAAAAATTAAAGTAAATTATTCATTTCAGTGATCCTCAGTTAAGAACAGTCAGATTGTGTACAAGGATTAAAATTAAACTTCCGCTATTTACAGACTTAAGACTTACATCTGCTTTCCATACATCCATCATTCACACAGTAGGTAGTTACTTGGCTGTTACAACCAAGTATTGTCAAAAATTAAAGTATAATAAATTTTCATTAAAATGGTCTCCTGCACTTGTTGAGAAACTCATGGATAGAATAGATGGAGTTGGCCACCAAAAATTCTTTTAAATTATGTTTAAATTGTGCCTTGTCTGAAACTAAACTGTTAATGGTTACTGGTAACTTATTGAAAATATGCGTTGCTGAATACTGGGCTCCTTTCTGGGCAAGAGCAAGTGATTTTAAATCTTTATGTATATTGTTCTTATTCCTAGTATTGATACTGTGTACTAAGCAGTTAGTTGGAAAAAGAGACGTATTATTTACAACAAACTTCATTTAGGAATAAATATACTGAGAAGCTGTGGTTAATATGCCCAATTCTTTGAATAGGTTTCGACATGATGTTCTTGGATTTGCACTACTCATTACTCTTATTATACGCCTCTGTACTCTAAAACGTTTTTCGCTGTTTGTGGAGTTACCCCAAAATATGATATCATATGACATAATGGAGTGAAAATAAGCAAAATATGCCAGTTTTTTTTATATATTTATATCTCCTATGTCTGACATCATTCGCATTGCAAACAGACTCGTTTAGGCGCTTTAGCAGTTCGTTAGTGATGTGGAGTACGTGGCAGTAGGTGGCAGAACAATGCACCAAATATGAAAAACTTATGTTTTTAGTGGTGTCCGGATACTTTTGATCACATAGTGTATACGTGGAAGAGACCTGGAGACACCGAAAGGTTTCAGATTAGTTATATAATGGTAAGACAGAGATTTCGGAGACAGTTCTTAAATTGTAAAACATTTCCAGGGGCGGATGTGGACTCTCATCACAATGTCTGGATTTTAACTGTAGATTAAAACTGAAGAAATTGCGAAAATATAGGAAATTAAGGAGATGAGATGTGGATAAACTGAAAGAACCACATGTTGTTGAGAGCTTCAGAGGGAGCATTAGGCAACGATCGAGAAGATCAGGGGAAAGGAATACAATACTACATGAATTGGTAGTTTTAAGGTATGAAACAGTGAAAGTAGCAGAGTCTCATACAGGGCAAAAAACAAAACCTAGTAGAAATCCTTGGATAATACAGGATATACTGAATTTAACTGATGAAAGGAGAAAATACAAAAATGCAGTAAATGAAGCAGGCGAAGGGGAATAGAAAGGTCTATAAAACGAGACTGACAGGAAGCGCTAAATGACTAAGCAGGAATGGGTTCGATAACAAATGTGAGGTTTAGAAGCATATTTCACCAGGGGAAAGACAGATACCGCCTACAGAATAATTAGAGAGACCTTTAGAGGAAAGAGAAGCAGCTGTATGAATAACAAGAGCTCAGATGGAAAACCAGATCTAAGCAAAGAAGAGAAAGCTTAAGCAAGAAAGGGAAAGATGAAAGGAAGATGTACAAGGAGATGTACTTCAAGGCTCTATTATATAAATGGAAGAGACCTAGATGAATATGAGACTTCAGATATCATACTGCGAAAAGAATTTCACAAAGCACTGAAAGATCCAAGTCGAAACAAGACCCCGGAGTAGGCGACATTTCGCAGAAATACTAACAAAGAGCCTTGGGAGAGCCAGCCATGACAAAACTCTTCCATATGGTAAGCAAGATGTGTAAGACAGACGAAATGCCCTCAGACCTCAAGAAGAATGTGATAATTCCAATTTCAAAGTAAGCAGGTGCTGACAGGTGTGAATATTACCTAACTACCAGTTTAATAAATCATGGTTGCAATATAATAACACGAGTTCTTTACAAAAGAATGGAAAAACTGGTAGAGGCTCACATCTTTTTGATAAGATCAGTTTGGATTCCAGAGAAATGTAGGAACACGCGAGGCAAACTGACCCTGAGACTTACTTCAGAATACAGGTTAGCGAAAGGTAAAGTTACGTTTACAGCATTTGTGAACTAAGAGAAAGCTTTTGACAATGTTGACCTGAATATTCTCTTCGAAATTTTGAAGGTGGTAGGGGTAAAATACAGGAAGCGAAAGACTATTTACAGCTTGTATAGAAACTAGATGTCAGTTATAAGAGTTAATGGGCATGGAAGAGAAGCAGTGATTGAGAAGGCAGTAAGGCAGTGTTGTAGCCTATCCCCGATGTTATCCTCGATCTACTGTAAGGCAATATTATAAAATATCTGTACATTGAGCAATCAGTAAAGGAATACTCACTCATTCACAATCCGTTCGCTTCCTTGGAATGTGACGACCCGTGTCGCTCTCACTATCTGCCTCCAGTTCTTCCCGTCTTGTGCCGCTTCCTGCCATTCAGTAATAACCAGCGCTCTGCAGTCTGAGGTCACCTCGTCCTGCCATCTGCTTCTTGGTCTTCCAGGGAATCTTCAGCCCTCCCTCTTCTTTCCGTATATCTGATGGACTATTCTGCCATGGTCCATTCTGTACACTTTGTTCTGAAAGTATTTGTATGTTGTGAGGACACGTATGAAAGTGAAACGCAGACGATGAACAGTTTAGATAAGAAGAGAATAAAGACTTTTGAAATGCGGTGCAGCAGAATAATGCTGAAAGTTAGATGGGTAGATCGTGAAATAATGAGAAGGTACTGAATAGAACTGAGAAGAAAAGAAATTTGTGGCCGACCTGACTAGATAGGAGTCTTTGTGAGACATCGAGGGATCATCAGTTTAGTATTGGAGGGAAGTGTGGTGGGTAGATATCGTAGTAGCAGACCAAGGGATCAGAAGGGTTTAGGTTTCAATAGTTATTCAGAGATTAAGAGGTCTGCACAAGATAGAGTAGCATGGAGAGCTGCATGAAAGCAGTCTTCAGACTGAAGACCACAACAACAACTTTTGCCATAAGAAAAATTGCCTACTTTGGGACTGTAGAAGTTAGTAAGTTAACATATGTTGCGTTCTTTCTTTTACTGGTGTGTCATGAGATCAGTTAATTAGTTAGTTTGTTAGTTACATATTCTATAGCCATTTAAACGATTTTTTTATTGATGTGCTGAGGAACGAATCAGTTTACAGGATTTGTGCACATGTTTAGTGTTAACATTAATGAAGACATTATTTTTGGTCGTACCTCACAAAGTGTTCATGGCGCAAAAGAAACTAATTAGAATTATGTATGGGGCTGAGACACATACATCTTGCAGGTACCTCTTTAAGCGGCTGAGAACATTAACCACAGCCTCACAGTGTATTCACTTTTGAATTTTAGTATCAAGAATCCACTGTTTGAAAATAACAGAGATATTCATAAGAATAATACTGAAAAGAAAAGTGATCTGCATTGCCCTTCAATAAATCTAACTTTGTCGCAGGAAAGAGTGAAATATGCAGCTCTAAGAGCCTTTGACAATCAATGTGAGGAAATTAATTTGTCTGACAGATAGAAAAACTGTTTTCAAACATGGTTAAAGCTGATATACCATAACAATTGCTGCTGTAACGTATAAGTATTCTTGAATAGAAATAATTATACAGGGTGAGTCCGTGATATGTTACAAATTTCCTTTGATTAGGGGGATACGTAAATTTATCAGTTTTAGGTAAGGCGTCCTGGTACGGGAACGACTGATACTAAAATTATAAGCGAATACGTTTTGATACCTCTGACAGTGGAATTCATGTACTGGTAATGTTATTGCTAAAATTGTACGGTAAGCAACTTTCAGAGGTGGTAGTATGGACCAATACAAGAAAAAAAGTCTCGCAAACATAGACTCTAAAATGTATGTGGTTCAAAAGGCTCGGAGCACTATGGGACTTAACTACTGTGGTCATCAGTCCCCTAGAACTTAGAACTACTTAAACCTAACTAACCTAAGGACATCACACACGTCCACGCCCGAGGCAGGATTCGAACCTGCGACCATAGCGGCTAAAATGTATACCTTAAAAAGCTATGAGTTCGTGTTCTTCTTTGACACTGTGAAACAGATCTCTTCTGCTCAAGAAGTGCCCATAGCTCTTAAGGTATGCATCTTGGAGCCCATATTTACTGAACATTTTTTCTTATTTTGTTCCATGGTACCTTCTCCACAAATATGGAAACCAAAGATGTGTTTCACAGAATCGAAGATGGACAACTGCTCATAGTTCTTAAGGTATGCATTTGAGAGCCCAGTTTTGCTTAATTTTTACCACCTCTGAAAGTTTCCTATTCTACCATCTTAGCAACAACAGTACCGGTACATGAATTTCACTGTCAGAGATATGAGAACGATTTTCGCTCGTAACTTTCGATACGGTCGTTTCCAGACCGCAGTCCCTCACCTCGAACTGATAGATTTACCCTTCTCCACCAACCCTGAAAGTTTGTAACATCACACGGAACCACTGTATGTGTTCTGTGTCTGTTAACACATTCCACATCACACCGTTTATCATGAATACGATATCTGGGACTAGTACCTAACTAACTCTTGGAAACGACTAGTTTTGTAGTACAGTGCTGTATGCTTAGATGTTTACTTGTCTCAACATACGGATGTCACTCGGATACGAAGACTGGTCGGTGTCCCGTTGGAGCTATTTGTCTATAGCGCTGTGCTTAACGTTTCAATTTCTGCCGTTGATCCTAGGCTGTAGCGTCGTACTGTACAACTTCCTTCCGTGTAGACATTTTTTGCACTATTACTGTGTGCGTGTATAGTACACAAAAGCGAACTAGGTTAAAAAATTTAAGAGAGTCATTATTATCGTCAAAATTTCTCAGAAAGTTGCAAAAACGGTAACTCCCGTTAACTACCATTTCCTGTAAGCGTTTGACCCTTCTTCAAATCTTATTTTCTAGGTCCGTCTTGCTCACACGAACTTTTACACTTCCCAGTTATCGGTTTCGGCTACTGCCACCTTCAGATCTGTTACAAACAAAAACAGAGTGTAGCCTACTAACTTCAGTTTGCTAACGCTAACTCTATAAAAGCCCGATGCTACATAAGAAAGATAGAAAGTGCTTACATGATTAACAGCCATGTATACCAGCCATACATCCATAAAGTATTCTGATGTAGCATTAACGTCAAACTAAATATGTAGGTACATAGTAAGTGCTTGTAATATCAGAATGCGTTTGGTATTCATACAAAAAAACTGAGGCCAGCAGAGAGCACTATTACTGTGGTACCAGTATTGCAAATGTAATGATAAAAATGTGGTAAGGGGCTGAGTGACACTCGCATGTTGAGGCAAGTAAGCATCTAAGTATACAGCATTGTACTACAAAACTAGTCGTTTCCAACAGTTAGTCTGGTACTAGTCCCAGAGCTCGTATTCATGATAAATGGTATGATGTGGAATGAGTAACGTCTGACAGTTTCAGGAGTAATCGCCGTGCAGTGTGTCAAGGTAGGTGAATCGTGTACCCGAAACGGAAACTGTAACAGTAGCGACTCCCACGTAATGCCGACACGTCAAACGACCTCCGCAGCAGTTACTCGATGCTTACCTATCATGATAATACACACGTCGGCAAGAGTCCTGATAAGACATTGGACGAATCAATGTC
This sequence comes from Schistocerca cancellata, assembly GCF_023864275.1. Classification (NCBI taxonomy): domain Eukaryota; kingdom Metazoa; phylum Arthropoda; class Insecta; order Orthoptera; family Acrididae; genus Schistocerca; species Schistocerca cancellata. Next base: position 732,040,768 of record NC_064626.1, read on the forward strand.
GAGAGTGTTTTTACATTAACGCCGCAGGACATCTCATTCTACTGCGTAACGCACGCTGCCCTGGTTCTTGGCATTTGGTAGTTTCCGATAGTTTTATGGGCAAACACAGTGCGGTCTGCGAAAGGATGTCATGACCACAAAGGACCTCGGATACTGGTAAATCCCAGACCATCACGTGACACGACATCTCAAACGGCTGTCTCATTGTTTACCTCTGGTCATATACGTACCACTCGTGGTATGAAGATTACTGTAATTGCGTTTAACTAGTAACTGCCGAGAAAGTTTGCGAGAACCTCTACCGTACATCTTATGCTGCCCAGGACACCTGTTTTTCTACAAACGGAGAAAGGGGGAGTGGGTAATGCAAGATAGCTCCTTGGGTAACTGACGAGCGCAGTCTGTCAGGCCTGCATCGTCTCCCCGTAGGGTCTCGCATGTTAGTGAACGTGTGCTTTGCGGCCCTTCACCACAGACGACGATCCTGGCCGAACTTCCAAGACCCCTTGTCCGATGCCACCTACTGAAGATATTCGCCGGCCGCGGTGGTCTAGCGGTTCTGGCGCTGCAGTCCGGAACCGCGGGACTGCTACGGTCGCAGGTTCGAATCCTGCCTCGGGCATGGGTGTGTGTGATGTCCTTAGATTAGTTAGGTTTAAGTAGTTCTAAGTTCTAGGGGACTTACGACCTAAGATGTTGAGTCCCATAGTGCTCAGCGCCATTTGAACCACTTTTTTGAAGATATTCAGTCACAGCCACTATTATGGGTACCTCTCCACTCCACCGCTCGTGGATCTGCCCGACTGCGTGGTCGCCACCCTGACATAACCCACCCATCGGGGAGGTCAAGGTTAACCACCTACTGATCATTGAGTCAGGGATCGGGCCAGTAAATTTCACTTCACTTGTGTCATCATCTATTGAAGAGCTCCTTCTCCGTCGTAAATGTAAAATAATAGAATGGTTGTAAGTAGTATAATAGGGGCCCCATTTTTGTCAGTTGGTGTTGACTCCGCTTTTAGCTCCAACCCACCGTGAGGCACGGTTCAACCGGAAAATTACCACTGTAGAGGTCCGTTAAACCAGGGACGGAAGTAGGTGGACTGTGGAACACGGACAACATCAATTTCCCTGTGTAGAAGATAATCTTTCCATCAGATACGGCGCAGCTTCCGATGACTTGGGCAACGTCGGTACGTCATTACACAACACAACAACATCGTCTTCTGTTAATTGCTAATTAGGATAAGGGACGCCGGTGAATTCTCCAAGTCTTGCTTAGCAACTTCCGCTACGTTGTTATGACGGCAGCGAACACGTTTGTTATCGCAAGGACACCGCATTTGCGTGAAAAGAAGTACGGCTGTGAAGACAGTTGCTTGTCGCACTGTTAAAATATTGCGAGTGCAAAGGAAAGAAGTGAAAACCATTAGCAGTAATTAAGACCTTTTTTCGTTCCTGTCATGGTTTTTTGACGACATAAAGGATACTTGCGAATACGGAATCAAGCATGAAACCAAGCACATTTGCAAGCGAAGTATTTACAGGTTAAGAAATGTCCAGGTTATTCCTATTTCATACATACGCTTCCTTTTGCTCAATGCTTTTTTTTTTTTCAACAGCCTATTTGTTTGAACAGGTTATGAGCAGCAAGTTCGATGTTGCTCCTCAACGGTATCGCTAGATCGTTTGACTTTCACCGCTACATTTTTCGTGTATATTTGAATAGCAACAAATACACTGCGCACCAAAAGTGATGGTACAAAAGAGTGGCGCCCTGCAACCTCACCCTCGCGCTCGGCGACGTTTCAAACAGCAAGGTAGCGACACATGCGAAAAAGGATCAGAGTTGAGAAGTTAATGTGAGGTGCAAGGTCTGTTAATGATCTCACATTGTCACCAAATTTTCCCACAGTTATGCACAACACTACCGAGGAAGAAACACACGACAACAATGTCTTATCCAGATTTCATCCCTTCTTTTGACACCTCTGCGATGGAGGTCAGAACAGCAACGCCCAGCATTGAATCATGCTGTTTTTGCATGGGTGGCCGAGGAGAACATTTCACACAGGCACGGCACACAGAATCGACACGAGAAGGCCTTGGCGGTGGTTAAGTGGCGTCAGTAAAACCACCTCTTTTCTTGGGGCGTTGATCCCCACGCATTTCGTGGTCGAGAACGACAGTTCGCAGCGTGATGAGCAACAGGATGACGTTCTTGAGAACCTTTAAGACTGATGACATCCCCCGGACGATTCAACCATCCTCTAAGGACATTGTGGGCCAGAAATTCCACTGAACATGATCACTCCCCTTTGGAGTGTAGTGCGACCGTAATTTTTGCTTTAGTGAAGGGGGTGGAACCACTAGGAACCGTCTAAAACTATTCGACGAAATTTGGACGTATCTCAAAGCAGTAAATGAAGTTAATGCTTTTCAGCCCTCGCGTTTCGCGCCCTCCTGTGGCGTGATCACAGAGGTGTGCGACATCGACACATGCGTGGATAAAACGACAAAGGGTCCCTCCAAGACCCCCCCTCCCCCTAGTTCGGCAGTAGGCTCATGCCAGTCGCCCATCTCTGTGAACCCTTTGAAAATGTACCTGTACACAGAAAATCAGTGTCGGACTCTTAGGCGCCTGCAGGCAGGTTACGTTGCTTCTGTAGCGCCTGTCAGTAGGCATGCCATATCGGAGGGGTGTCAAGGGGTTGCATGTCTGCAAGCGCCTAAGACTCCCATTACAGGTTGTACATTTTTAAAGCACTCAACAAAGGCACACAGTTTACTGCAATACACATTGCTAGAGAAATGATTTTTCTAAGCATATACTGTAAAAATTACGTGCGGACGGTTCAGTATGTGATTCTTTTGTTTTATTCAAAAGCTATTACAATTCCTTATTGTCTTGGCGACTATTCGTCTGAATAACCGGTTGTTGAATGTAAGTGTATTTCATCAAGTGGCTCATATAACTGATGTACAACGTTATGTAATCTATTTTATACTGAAGCGTCACCCACTAGCGGCGGAATTTTTTTATGTAAACACGATAAGTCCGTAACTAGCCTAAATGTGTGTGACGGTAAGGACTCCTATGACAGGACATCTCTACGTCTACATCTGTATTCCGCAATTCACCTTGACATTTGCAGCGGAATGTACTTGAGGTGCTTCTTCCCGCACCCCCCCCCCACCCCCGCCTCACCCTCTTCCTTGTACTTTCGTAGCCGACCGGAGTGGCCGAGCGGTTCTAGGCGCTAGAGTCTGGAACCGCGCGACCGCTACGGTCGCAGGCTCGAATCCTGCATCGGTCATGGATGTGTGTGGTGTCCTTATGTTACTTGGGTCTAAGTAGTTCTAAGTTCTAGGGGACTGATGACCACAGCGGTTAAGTCACATAGTGCTCAGAACCATTTTTTTGTACTTTCGTCAACTAACTATAACCGGTGATGAAAAAATGTGGCTTTGCAAAAGTGTGCTGGCTTCTGTAATCTTGTTTCAATTCGACACATCTCTAAAATTAACCTTTTTCTTGCGTGTAAGTCGTATCTGTATGACAGCAAAAATTTAATTTAAATGAAGGTAAGAAAAAAAACCGCAATTTTTCACTATTCTAAACAATTAACATTTATCACAAACCGTTTATGATTGTATAGTCACACATTAGGCGAGTTATAAGTAATAGAAATCCTTTTTAGAAGTTCTCTACTTCCGTTTCCGTAACTGTAATGTTTCTGCCACTTGAAATAAATATTTTGTTGTACTTAACGTCACTGTGGATTTTCCAACGTCAAAAAAAATTCCTTCAGCTATAACAGCCTTTATTATATGTTAAGAATTGGAAACTTCACTCACTGATGTGCCTAGACTCAACTACAAGACCACTTGACATTTTAGCACAATTATCAACTGCCTTATGCTTGGTGTAATTAATTATTCTGTGTGAAGTTTACTTCTTTGTTTATGAAGCTTGATATTCGTACTTTATATGGAAAGCCCTGTGAAGCGTCGTGATTATTACTCCTCGAATCCCAGTGATACATCACAAACATCTGTCTAAGTATCTTTCTTTATAATTGTTCAAGACTTCATATTTGTAGTTTTGTAGCATTCGATGCGGAGAGTGCATTTAGGTCGGTATGAAAATGCGCCACGTTTATCACGCTCCGTGACCTAGAAATTTGACGTCATAAACGCGACTCATGAAAATGGTGTTGTGTTGACGTCACTCCTGTAACACAAAATTGATAGACGTTAAGGTAATGTCAGGAGTACTCGAGCAAGTGTGATGTAACCGTCACTGTTTACAATACATAAATAAATGATCTAGTAGAAAACATTGGAAACACCATGTGTGTATTCCCAGGTGGTGAGGTTATCTATAAGAAAGTAGTAACTCTAGAGGACTATAACAATTTGCATGAGGACCTACAGAGTGCTCTTGTATGGCGCAGCCATTGGCAGGTGACCCTGAATCCAAATAAATGTAACACACTGCGGATACATAGGAGAAGAAATCCACTACCGTACAACTACACTACGAACGATAAATTGCTGGAAACAGTATCTACCGTAAACTATCTAGGAGTAAGTATCCAGAGCGACCTTAAGTGGAATGAACACATAAAACAAGTAGTAGGAAACGTAGATGTCAGACTGAGATTCATAGGAAGAATCTTGCAAAAACGTAATTCGGCCACGAAAAATGTGGCTTGCAAAACACTTGTTCAACGATTCTTGAGCATTGCTCGTCACTCAGGGACCCTCAACAGATAGGATTAATAGAAGAGAGAGACAAGGTCCAACGAAGAGCGGCGCATTTCGTCGCGGGATCGTTCAGTAAGCGCGAAAGCGTTACGTAGACGTTCAACAAACTCCAGTGACAGGCGCAATAAAAGAGGCGTTGTGGGTCACGGAGAGATCCCGAGAGAGAATATGATCCGGGAGGAGTCGGACAATACATTACTTTCTCCCACATATGTCTCTCGAAACGACCATAAAGGGAAAGTTCGAGAAATTAATGTTAATACGGAGGTTTACAGACAATCATTCTTTCCATGCTCCATTCGCGAATAGAACAGGGAAGAGGGAATCACTTAGTGGTACCAGAAGAATCCTCCACCACACATCGTCAGCTGGCTTGCGGAGAACTGATATACGTTTGTTCTGGGTGTAACAAATACACAGAGGCGATCCAAAGTCGTATGACTGGAAAGGAACACACGTTAAGAAGTAATACTATCGACCAGAAAGTAATAGTTGGCTTATCAGCTGTACAAGCGCTGCCTACATTAGCGAGTAAGTACCACCGCCACGAGCTAATTGCGTGGGTAGGTCGCGTGCTCACCAGCCGTGACAAAGGACGCCTGCCAAGGCTGCCCTAGCGGGTTGTCCGCTTGCGCATGGCGTCGCATCGCATCACTCCTTATGACAAAGCACTCTCATTTTGACTTAATTTGTACGTTTCGCCAATAACGTATTCATTTTATAACATGAATAAATTGCAGAAAGTGGAGGTACAATTACAATCATCTCACGAGAAGAATATTTCTTCTTCACTTTTAGCTACTTCTTAAGGTTATTCGAAGACCAGTCAGTTATTCAGACACTCTCTGTAATTATTTACTGTAATACCCTACAAAAGCGACATTTATGGTGTTGTAACTTTGTTCTTTCAGGGTACTGAAAATATAGCGCGACGAATCCTGCATTTGTAGCAGAAGTCCATCTTACTGTAAGTGAAGGTACGCTAGTTCTGCAACTTCATCAACAAACTGCTTTCAGGCACAGTGAATGAGGGCCGCATTTGTTCGAGACTGTCATATCACATACGAGGGAGGACCCAAAAGTAACCGGAATCGTAATGCTGCACATCGTGTACTTGTAGCAGGTTGCGCCGCCACAGGGTTGTAGTAGGAGCTCTGCTGAGTCATTCTGCCACGCGGCGTCACCCAACAGTGAGAAGTGTGGTTTGGTTTCTTTGGCAGTTCTTTGAGTGTGCGTACAGTGCAGACGTGACACGAGGAAATGGCTAGTTCTTACGAACAATGTGCGGCAGTGGAGTTTTGTTTCTTGCTCGGCAAGAACGCAGCAGAAACTGTTGTGATGATTCAGACAGCGTACAAAGACTATGCTCTTAGTAAAACACAAGTGTACGAATGGTTTTCTCGGTTTAAAAAGGGAGAAATGGTGGCTGAAGATCAGCCCCATTGGAAGGTCGACCTTAAACTGCTCGAAGAGAAGACAACATCGACAAAATCCGTGATCTCATCAGTGAAGATCGACACAGGGCAATCGACCAACTCGAGAACTTGTCCGGGTTGTCCTGGAGCTCAATTCAGCGCATCTTGACCATCAATTTGGGGATGCGAAGAGTGGCAGCAAAATTCGGTCCAAAGCTTCTTAGCGGAGTTCAAAGGGATCGTCGCATTCAAGCCTGTCTCGAAATGAAGGATGCGTTCAAAGATGATCCACATTTTTTCAACAAAATCATTACAGCTGATGAGTCATGGTGTTATGGGTACGATCCAGAAAGTAAACAACAGTCATCACAATGGAAGTCACCTGGCTCACCTTGACCAAACAAAAAGCTCGACAAGTGAAACCGAATGTGAAAACGATGTTGATCTGTTTTTTTGACATCAAAGGGATCGTAAACTCTGAATTTGTCCCTGAAAACCAGACAGTAAACCAAAAATTCTATTTGGAAGTCATGAAACGGCTTCACAGAACTTTGGGGCGAAAACGTCTGGCTTTGTGGGATTCTGGAATGTGGTTCCTTCATCACGACAACGCTCCTGCGCACACGGCTCTCAGTGTTCGCCAGTTTTTGGCCTCAACAAAGACGACTACCGACTACCTTGACCCACGCACCCTATTCGCCGGATTTAGCACCCTCGGACTTCTTCTTATTCCCGAGGATTAAAAGAGACTTGAGAGGGAAGCGTTTTGCGGATGTGAAAGACGTAAAACGCAATATGAAAGTGCTAGCAGATATCAAAGAGGACGAATTTAAAAGGTGCTTCGAACACTGGAATGAACGTTTGGACAAGTGTATTAATGCTAATGGAGAGTACTTCGAAGGAGATTAAGGTTGTATTTGAAAACAATAAAGCATATGCTTTCTAGAAAGAAATTCTGGTTATTTTTTGGTCCCCCCCATCGTATATTGACATTAACACTAGAGGAATAAGGACAGAGTTACAGTGTGTTAAAAAATATTCCATATTTTGAGAGGAAAAACGTCCAGTGAGAATGGGCTCTAAAATGCATATTTTAACCTATGAGCACTTGCTCATCCTCACTACTGTAAAACTTCAGCTGCAAACTCTTTGATTTCCAAATTCTGAGAGGTGGTAGTATGGACCAAAACAAGAAAAAGACGTCCCCCAAAATCAGCTTCTAAAATGCATCAATTATACGAACACTTATTCATCCGAAAACATGTGTTTCACCATAACGAAGAAGAATAACTGCTATAGCTCTTAAGGTAAGCATTTCAGCCTCCATTTTCACTGGACATTTTTGTCTTAATTTGGTCCATGCTAACCTCTCAAAATATGAAATTATTTTTTAATACTCTGTTTCTCCCAAAATGGTACAAACAAGCATGAAGATATGGGTCCACTTGCAATGAAAACTAACAAGGAAAATCTTGAACGGCCCCTTTGGGAAGAAGCCTACAATAAAAACAACTAGGACGATAAGCGTAATATGTATCTACAAATCTTCATCACTTTCTTTGAAAAGACCGTAATGTCATAATGAGAGAAAAGAAGTAACATAGGGGTTAAAAGCAAGCATAACGAAAATACTTTGTACCTAAATATATTAACCAACCGTCTGTTGTTTGCAGTATTGTCTCATGTCGCATTGAGTGTCAGTCATTTGTGCTATGTTCTGTCATCGTAGTTAAAATTTGCATTTCGCGCTTGCTGACATTATTGCAAAAGGGATGTTGGTTTTTTTGAAAAGAAGTGCAATTCTTCTGTGTTACTGGCTTGAGTTTGTGACTGAAGAGCTGTTTCAACAGCCGTTAGCATGTTACCGATCGCATATTCAGTTGCGAGACCGAGGTCGTTTCAGTCATCACATTATGTGTTATGCAGAACAAATTACGGAAACAATTGTCTTGTCGAAGACAAAGAGGTTACAAGGACATTTGCCACTTATAAAATGGTCTGTGAGGCTTTTCCGTGACTGATATGACCTGCTTTTCAACTGGCGTACAGTTCTCGTACGTCATTCTATCACTACATCAAATTAAGAGTTTAGTGGGTCTCAGCCTTCATCTCCACAGCTGACTCACGCCAGAGCACTGACGCTCGCTCCTGAGATAAGATGTTAACCCTAATAGCGGAAGAATTTCACTATCAGTATTTGGTCGGCACGGAAAGGAGAAGTGGCAAAAACAGCATGCTGAAATAATGCGTAAGCAGTTTGGCTAGGTGGTGATACGGTAATGTCATTTCCCTACGAATTTGAGTCTGTATGGTAAATGATGAAAGACATATAGGAATGGGAAAGTGATGGTCGTCATACGACGAAGAGGAAATATTAATAATAATTAGATTACTGAAGAGTGGATAGTCGCAAGGGCATCATGAAATATCAGATATCTTCTGTAGGTCAATGCAGCATATGCCAGCGCTGCACTTATTCACCTGTACAGCGTCTCTTTCGGGTGCGGTCTCTTCCCCATATTAAAAAATTCGTCAGTGAAACAGCTTCATGATAAGGAGAGAGAGAATGTAGACAGTTATAAATCAGTTTTCTTCCTAGAACAGTTTTCAGCGGTTTTTGATAACCTATTGTACAAATGACTAATGACATATCTTGGTAGACATAATTTATCTCCTAAATTGCAAATTGGCTTCTGGAAAGAATTACAAAAATTACAATTTATTCCTTTGCTTGCGACACTCTTGCAGGGTTAATAACTTGAGGAGCATACACGAGAATTTCTTTGATGTAATAGAAGTATTTGATGCTGAGAACCATGCTATGCTTTTGCTTGATTTAGTGAAATAAGAAAAGCTCACTAACTGATGCGTTAGAACTGCGTCGCCTTTCTTACTAATATTTCCTTTCAAGTTCACTAAGACTCTGTTAAATGTTATTACGGCCTGTACTGGCTTGTTACAATCCTATCGGCTCGTCGTTATAATCGTTCAACGTCTGCTGTCACACCTTCTTGATAGGGGTTCCGAACACGTGATCAGCAGTCTAGAACTGATTGCGCTGGATCTTGTTTGCCGATTCCCTTGCACACGCGCCGCAGTTTCCTGAAACCTTCCCAACAAATCCAAGTTAGTCCGGTGGCAGAGTTAAAAAATTGTTCTTGAGGACGAAATGGCTTATACCCAAAGAGTTGTGATGGTATCTTGGTGAAACATGTGTGTAAAAACGATATTCGACGGGTGATTCTAGCTCTGCAGGGCTTTTTCGATAGTCCTAAAATGTCAAAAACAGAAAGAAAATAAGAAATACTCTGACGGAAGGCCAAGGCAATATGTCGACACTCTACAGAGTACGTTGGATTACAACAGCGGTATGCGGACGAGCTTTATCATATTGGAAATGCTGTTTATGAATGTCACCACAACAGATCGAGTTACCAGATTTACGTACATTTTGCAGTCAGTGTGGGTGGGATAACCACGAGAGTGCTCCTGCCGTAACAGAAACCACAGCCCAGACAATAACTCTAGATGTAGATTCAGTATGTCTAGGAAGCAGACAGGTTGGGTACAGGTCCTCATCTCGCCTCCTCCTAACAAAAACACGGCCATCCCTGGCACCGAAGCTGGACAATCTTTCGTCAGAAAACACAACTGACCTCCACCCTGACGACCAATGTAGTCGCAAATGGCGGTGGTTTGGTGTCGGTGGAATACTCGTTACAGGGCGTCTGACTCGGAGCAGTCCGTGAAGTAACCGATTTGCAACAGTTCTTTGTGTCGCTGTGGTGACTACTGCGGCTCAAATTGCTGCTACAGATGCGATGCGATACGATGCACAAGAGCCATACGCCAAACAAGATCATCTTCCCTATCGGTAGTGCCACGTGGCCGCCCCTGTCTTCTTGCTACCGTACATTCTCGTGAGCCCCGCTGGCAGCAATCATGTACAATGTGCTACATATCCGCCAGGTCTTTCTGCAGTATCGCAGAAGGAACATCCAGCTTCTCACAGCCCTAATACGCGACACCATTCAAACTCAGTGACGTGTTGACGATCGAGTCTTTGTCGCCTTAAAGGTATTCTTGACTAACATCACTCACGAAATCCAATCTCAGCGGTAACTAACGCTCACAACCCTTCCAACGTGTATTTAAAGCAAAACTGATAGGCATCTTCATAGCTGCACTTCTAGCGCCACTTTTATGCGACTGATGATAAATCTGACTAGCCATCATCTTGCAGATGTAGAAACACACCTACCAACTTTCGTCTGTGTCGCACAACTCCTTCTTGGTGATGCGATTTTTTCCGTCGGCATATTATGGAATTAAGGGCAATATCAGAAATCTGATCGTAAGATATTTGTTTATTTCTCAGTTTGTTACTGATAACATATTTCAATAATATATTTTGATATATTTTGGTTGGTGAACGTTTTCAGGGTGGTTTGGTGAATGTTAATGTATCGATCGAGTTTTTGAACATATGTACACAGTTGCTGTCACACACAACCACAAAACATTACGTAGTTACGCTTTTCTGCAGCCCAACTGCATGGCAGCGTTGGGCATAGAGGTTCGTGAGAGCATCCGCATGGACTCTTGAGAAGCTACAGGCACGTTGTCCGGTAGTGTCACTGGCTGTAGAATTTTGGACACTTCGTCAAGACTCCATCGATATTTGAGTGTCCATTGCAGACTTCCAAATTGTACACTGTAGTGAGTTCTTTTAACGTGCTCATGGAAGGCTTTATTCATCGGGGGCCACGATTTTAATTCGGGTGAAGATGAAATGCTCAGTTTTGCCATTTTTGCACTCCATACTAAAATCGCATATCGGACATACTCTCTTATTTTTTGACTGTAGCACGCTGCAGTAATAGCAGTCGCATCTTTGGAGATGTCCGAAACGTCTTTACCCAAAGATGAAATGATATAATCCTGATTCAGCTTCTGAACTACACTCCTGGAAATTGAAATAAGAACACCGTGAATTCATTGTCCCAGGAAGGGGAAACTTTATTGACACATTCCTGGGGTCAGATACATCACATGATCACACTGACAGAACCACAGGCACATAGACACAGGCAACAGAGCATGCACAATGTCGGCACTAGTACAGTGTATATCCACCTTTCGCAGCAATGCAGGCTGCTATTCTCCCATGGAGACGATCGTAGAGATGCTGGATGTAGTCCTGTGGAACGGCTTGCCATGCCATTTCCACCTGGCGCCTCAGTTGGACCAGCGTTCGTGCTGGACGTGCAGACCGCGTGAGACGACGCTTCATTCAGTCCCAAACATGCTCAATGGGGGACAGATCCGGAGATCTTGCTGGCCAGGGTAGTTGACTTACACCTTCTAGAGCACGTTGGGTGGCACGGGATACATGCGGACGTGCATTGTCCTGTCGGAACAGCAAGTTCCCTTGCCGGTCTAGGAATGGTAGAACATTGGGTTCGATGACGGTTTGGATGTACCGTGCACTATTCAGTGTCCCCTCGACGATCACCAGTGGTGTACGGCCAGTGTAGGAGATCGCTCCCCACACCATGATGCCGGGTGTTGGCCCTGTGTGCCTCGGTCGTATGCAGTCCTGATTGTGGCGCTCACCTGCACGGCGCCAAACACGCATACGACCATCATTGGCACCAAGGCAGAAGCGACTCTCATCGCTGAAGACGACACGTCTCCATTCGTCCCTCCATTCACGCCTGTCGCGACACCACTGGAGGCGGGCTGCACGATGTTGGGGCGTGAGCGGAAGACGGCCTAACGGTGTGCGGGACCGTAGCCCAGCTTCGTGGAGACGGTTGCAAATGGTCCTCGCCGATACCCCAGGAGCAACAGTGTCCCTAATTTGCTGGGAAGTGGCGGTGCGGTCCCCTACGGCACTGCGTAGGATCCTACGGTCTTGGCGTGCATCCGTGCGTCGCTGCGGTCCGGTCCCAGGTCGACGGGCACGTGCACCTTCCGCCGACCACTGGCGACAACATCGATGTACTGTGGAGACCTCACGCCCCACGTGTTGAGCAATTCGGCGGTACGTCCACCCGGCCTCCCGCATGCCCACTATACGCCCTCGCTCAAAGTCCGTCAACTGCACATACGGTTCACGTCCACGCTGTCGCGGCATGCTACCAGTGTTAAAGACTGCGATGGAGCTCCGTATGCCACGGCAAACTGGCTGACACTGACGGCGGCGGTGCACAAATGCTGCGCAGCTAGCGCCATTCGACGGCCAACACCGCGGTTCCTGGTGTGTCCGCTGTGCCGTGCGTGTGATCATTGCTTGTACAGCCCTCTCGCAGTTTCCGGAGCAAGTATGGTGGTCTGACACACCGGTGTCAATGTGTTCTTTTTTCCATTTCCAGGAGTGTATTTTTTTCCCTGTTCCATGGAAGCTCCCAGCAGTGTGACATCCCGATACAACGTGTGCTGCAAGGAGATTGGTGCAAATATTAGCATGCTTCGATGTTGTTACTCCAAAATCAGTGGATGTCCTCCTCGGACTAGTTGGTTTCAGGGTTAAAAAATGGTTCAAATGGCTCTGAGCACTATGGGACTTAACTACTGAGGTCATCAGTCCCCTAGAACTTAGAACTACTTAAACCTAACTAACCTAAGGACATCACACACATCCATGCCCGAGGCAGGATTCGAACCTGCGACCGTTGCGGTCACGCGGTTCCAAACTGACGCGCTTAGAACCGCACGGCCACACCGGCCGGCATTTCAGGGTTATCTTGCTTGCTATTCCACTCTCAGCTTAGTAGTGAAGCAGAAGAACTAAGACGACTTGTCATCTGGTATCACCTTAATGTGATCACTTATAATCGTTCAACAGTCATTCCGGCTGGCAAGGGAGAATGTAAAGTCTGCGTCTCCATTTTCGATGTACAACTCTGTTCTCGGCTTTGATCCTCTGTCTGTCACTTCAATAGCCACGTAGTTTTTACTACAGAGAACGGGCTTATGGACCTCTTTGCCAGAAAGGCGCCACTCAACCAGATGTTTGAACAGGATGTCGATCATTTTCAGTTTGTTTCCAGTCACGTTCTGTATTACTTGCTGTGGCGTGAAAGCTGTATGGAGACTGAACTGATGTTTCCTCGTCATATGTGAACCCACGTGCATTAATCCAGTTAGGTTTTTAAAATTTATATGAGCTGTATCGATCAAATATTGGGTATACGTCTGAGACAGAGCTTGTTTTCCACAAAATAAGTAACATTTTGAACAAAGTTAAAGACTGTCCGAGTTGTAGGCCAATCGACTGTCCAGAATACAGCACACCTATCAGGGATTACTATATTCGGAGATGACTCAAGTGTCTCGGATGCTTTAATGGGCAGTGAATCTCATCTGGCTATCAGATAAGTTAGCGACTAATTTTTTCATCCTTCAAAATGTCACTCAGCTGCTGTTCGGTTACAATCAGTACTCGTAGTGCACGCATATTCTGAGGTAATTTCTTTCCTGTCAGATGTGAGGGACGCCACCAAATACACAGTTCATAAGTTCTTGAGGACCACAGTTTGGCATAAGAATTCCAACACAACTAGCAAAACTCCTGAGTGTGCGTATTCCCCCTAGGCGGAGAACAAACTTGTCGCATGCACCAGATCCGTATTAATCAAACTGAAACAGTGTATAATGCCTCGTATGTTGTAAGCACAACACACTCTTGGCCTGCATCAGTTGTGAGTAGTTTGGCCTCCATCATGGTGGTGAGCATTGTGTCGCGCCTGAAGGCACTATGTCGACAAGCAGTGTATGTGTTGCAACGGTCGCTGCCCTTATTGCTCATCCTTATTCTCGAGCTACGGTCGCAGGTTCGAATCCTGCCTCGGGTATGGATGTGTGTGATGTCCTTAGGTTAGTTAGGTTTAAGTAGTTCTAAGTTCTAGTTGAATTTAGCGAAGTCTTCTTACAAAGCAAGGCACGTAGGTTCTTGTAATTCAGTTGCTAGTTGAATTCAGCGAAGTCTTCTTACAAAACAAGGCACGTAGGTTCTTGTAATCCAGTTGCTGTCCTCTGTGAACAAGTATTTCTCGCATTTCCAACCCCTTTTGGCACAATCATGTTCTTATCGTTTCAGTTTGTGGCATTGGAGGTATCTTAGGGCCACGATATCGCTGAATTTCATCAGCAACAACAGGATTTTGAAGCCTTTCCTTTGTTACACGAGGAATGGTTTCCTCTGGCTTAGACGTTGTCGCACTATTACTCGCAGTAACAGTTTAGTTTACAGGAAGTGCCATGGACTGAGTTGATGATACACCGTTTGCTGATGAAATCCAGCAGTCGACATCATCTGCTGTTATTTGTATCAGAGTTCCACTATTACCACAGAAACATTCCCAGACATTAACTTTGGCTGCAGCAATGGCAACTGATTATTTGACACGGCGAACTTCGTCGTATGAGCACACTCCAGTATCATGTAGTTTACCAATCAGTCCTTTCTTTCGCAAAATGATTCTAATTTCAACCTGTAACATGCTCGGGTAATTTGTTGTAGTATGTGTCGTCATACTTTAGACCATAGCAAGCAAGGTGTAATCAAGTTTTTTGGAAATATGTGGCGATAGTTACATCACGGAATTACTCACTTCAGAGGACACCGAATTTATCTTTAGTTCCATTCTGTATTTGTCAGTGCATTATGCTAGCTCCTTTGTTTCTTTCACGATCTGCGATGCTGTTCCTTCAGTGAAAGAAGTGTCGTTGTCTTCTCTCAGAATCCTAAGTTGCGGGGATGCCATATTCCGAAATACATTGTAACGCCGGAAATGCATATCCTCCTATTTCCATCTATTGCACTGCAAATTTTTTTCCTTGTTTTGTTACCTGAAGATATAACATTTCTGTGTCTTTGTATATTGTAATTGTTTTACAATTTATATATATATATATATATATATATATATATATATATATATATATATATATATATATATATATATATACACTCCTGGAAATTGAAATAAGAACACCGTGAATTCATTGTCCCAGGAAGGGGAAACTTTATTGACACATTCCTGGGGTCAGATACATCACATGATCACACTGACAGAACCACAGGCACATAGACACAGGCAACAGAGCATGCACAATGTTGGCACTAGTACAGTGTATATCCACCTTTCGCAGCAATGCAGGCTGCTATTCTCCCATGGAGACGATCGTAGAGATGCTGGATGTAGTCCTGTGGAACGGCTTGCCATGCCATTTCCACCTGGCGCCTCAGTTGGACCAGCGTTCGTGCTGGACGTGCAGACCGCGTGAGACGACGCTTCATCCAGTCCCAAACATGCTCAATGGGGGACAGATCCGGAGATCTTGCTGGCCAGGGTAGTTGACTTACACCTTCTAGAGCACGTTGGGTGGCACGGGATACATGCGGACGTGCACTGTCCTGTTGGAACAGCAAGTTCCCTTGCCGGTCTAGGAATGGTAGAACGATGGGTTCGATGACGGTTTGGATGTACCGTGCACTATTCAGTGTACCCTCGACGATCACCAGTGGTGTACGGCCAGTGTAGGAGATCGCTCCCCACACCATGATGCCGGGTGTTGACCCTGTGTGCCTCGGTCGTATGCAGTCCTGATTGTGGCGCTCACCTGCACGGCGCCAAACACGCATACGACCATCATTGGCACCAAGGCAGAAGCGACTCTCATTGCTGAAGACGACATGTCTCCATTCGTCCCTCCATTCACGCCTGTCGCGACACCACTGGAGGCGGGCTGCACGATGTTGGGGCGTGAGCGGAAGACGGCCTAACGGTGTGCGGGACCGTAGCCCAGCTTCATGGAGACGGTTGCGAATGGTCCTCGCCGATACCCCAGGAGCAACAGTGTCCCTAATTTGCTGGGAAGTGGCGGTGCGGTCCCCTACGGCACTGCGTAGGATCCTACGGTCTTGGCGTGCATCCGTGCGTCGCTGCGGTCCGGTCCCAGGTCGACGGGCACGTGCACCTTCCGCCGACCACTGGCGACAACATCGATGTACTGTGGAGACCTCACGCCCCACGTGTTGAGCAATTCGGCGGTACGTCCACCCGGCCTCCCGCATGCCCACTATACGCCCTCGCTCAAAGTCCGTCAACTGCACATACGGTTCACGTCCACGCTGTCGCGGCATGCTACCAGTGTTAAAGACTGCGATGGAGCTCCGTATGCCACGGCAAACTGGCTGACACTGACGGCGGCGGTGCACAAATGCTGCGCAGCTAGCGCCATTCGTCGCCCAACACCGCGGTTCCTGGTGTGTCCGCTGTGCCGTGCGTGTGATCATTGCTTGTACAGCCCTCTCGCAGTGTCCGGAGCAAGTATGGTGGGTCTGACACACCTGTATCAATGTGTTCTTTTTTCCATTTCCAGGAGTGTATATATATATATATATATATATATATGCATTTATGTCGATTTATAATTGGTTTGTTTTGTGAATATTATTTGTATTTATACGCTGGGTCTGGCCTAGGGAAAACTATGCTATCGAACGAATACATCGATAGGTCGTGTGGAGAATCAAAGTATTTAGGATCTTTGGTAGTGTTAATTCTGTAGCGTGGAGCACGGGCAGAGGGAGAGTCTGGCTGGGGTGGTGCAGTGGAGCAGGTGTGTTGTGTGACGCTCCCGCTAGTTGCCGCGCTTTCGGGGTTGGGCAGCATGTAATTGCACTTGACTTGCCATGATAGTTTCTGACACGGTGTCGCGGACGGGAAGCATTAGCTGGCGCACATCAAGAGCCCGTTTCGTCTGGTTACCGTGTCGAGAAGAAGGCGCGCCAACATCCAGCTTCTGCAACAGCGACGGCCGACAATGAGTGACTGTCACCACCTCCTCGATCGACGGCTTCAAACCTTCAATCAACCAACAAGGAAGACTGGAAGCACGTAAAGTTTTAGAACTGTATGGCAGACCTCAGCTTTTCAAACTGTTCCATTTTCATAACTAAATTACAGCAACGTAGCATGAACCTTTGTTGCTCATTGTCCCAGTTGCATTACCAAGCAGGGTCCTTCCTTTTCCGGAATGAACCCGAGTGTCTTTGAAATTCAAACGCCGTCATTAAAGTAATATAATTCGATTTCACTGCTTTAATCTCAAGGTTCAGTTAAGGTATTCATAGCTGGCTACAATATTTAGATTACACAAGCACAAATTAAGAGTGCGAGTTTTGTTACCGTATTTTAGCTTACCTGTGACTGCAGCTCAGCTTGGTACGTACTAAATTTTACTATTGTTAATTGTTCAGAATCATTTAATTCAAGTTCAAAGTTAAATCTCTTATTTCTAAATTGCGTAGATTCAAGTAGCTTTTGAAATGATTGTTGAGGTAGCCCAAGACTAACCGTATTTTACTGAATTTCGATGTGCTTCAGAAACAAAGCTCACTATTAACTTCAGTCACTAAATTAACTTTCGATTTTCCTGTTTTATTAATTCTTTTGCTAAATTAAGTCAGAGTGTACAGAAATTTATTACTTCTGACAAACTTTCATTTTTCACACTACACATGTCAACCTTCAGTTGCCACGCTTCTAATGCTAATTATATGTGTAATAACCTTTCTTTTTCAGTTACTATAGTAATTGTCCTTCGGACTGGCGACCGTAATTTCCCCCAAATCTCAAATATCTAATTACTGCTAGTTAATTGTTAACGTAACGGCCACACATTTACTTTCTTTATTAACTTTACCCCTTTTCAAAATTAATTTCCACCAGTTTCATTTGCATTTTTCCTTTCATTTAGATGTAACCCTTTCCTCCCTCTTTACCGACAAATTAACCTCGGTGACGATTGCTTTTCCCAAATTTCCATTAGGTACACGCGGTTTAATTTTTCACTGTCATTAAGGTCGATAAGTGAGGGGGAGGTTACAACATGATCGCGATCCCTCAACCGGATAGTAGCACAACATCACGACGGAAGTGCTCTACAAACTGCTTAAGTACAAGTTCTACGTTTCCGAGTATTACCACTCTCTATATACTCACCGTAAATATCGACTGAATACCAAATTCATTTCTGGCTACTGTTCAGCTCCCTGATCACACGTCTCAGTGCGTCATCATCGTCCTCTTCCTTTTCGTCTTCTGCAGCTGCGGCAACGTTAAGTTTTCCCATGAACGAGCATATGCAGTTGTCATGATATCTAGCAACTGCTGCTTGCAAATCACTAAAAGAACCCATAGTTCTGGTTGATTTCGGGAGAAGAGACCAAACTGCGAGGTCATCGGTCTCAACAAATTAGACAAGGATGGGGAAGGAAGTCGGCCGTGCCCTTTCAAAGGAACCATCCCGGCATTTGCCTGAAGCGATTTAGGGAAATCACGGAAAACCTAAATCAGGATGGCCGGACGCGGGATTGAACCGTCGTCCTCCCGAGTCCAGTGAGACCCATAGTTCTAATTGCATATATCAGGTGTAGTCTCCTTCAGAGTTTTTTTTTACCTTGACCACGATCAAGTGTCCTGCACAATTTAACTGTTCTCCACTGATCAGGCTGTTTGTCACCTCTTTCCATGTAGCATCCCATGCCACAAAATATCTACAGCTGAAGAAAATCGAAAGGCGGGAGTTCGGAACAAAGACGTTTTTCCAGTCTTTCATTTCCAGAGTCTCTTACAATTTTGTGTTGTTTTAAAAAACTTCGTGATATGCCACTTTGCTGCATACGTTGTTACGCAACATTTATGACAAAGAATTGCCGTATTCGAATCGGCCTGCAATTTTTCTTGGAGGTCAGTGTGCAAAGTGTCCCCTCCCGTCTTATTTGCGGTGATGAATGACTGGATTCCCTTGGCGCTTGCAGTAACCAACAGTTCTTATTCTGACTGGCACGGGCATTCAGAAATATTTTTCAAATGGCACTGGACATCTCTGAAATTCTTCACAATCTTCAACCTGCAAAAGAAAAAAAAAACAATTAGTTAAGTAACATGAGGAAAAATCAGATTTCTATTGTAAACGCAAGTGAAAGTCTTTAAAAATACGTTAACGATATTCTACTGCCTACCGACAATTGCCCACCAATGCCAAAGTTGCACCCGCATATTTTGTTTACTTGCACACTTCTTGAACGGATTTCATGATAAATCTGTGAGGGTAACACATTCCCACTTCCTTGGTTTCTGCCACCGGACTGAGCCCTCCATCACCTTTCACACTACTTATGTCTAGTGTTAGTTCTATTTCATGCGGCTTCTTAGAAGTACCCGTAGGTGTTTAAATGGTTTGACAAGTTACAGACGCTTACAACTGATCCTGTAATCGGATACTATTGGCTTGTTGCTCCGTCTTATGCGCCTTATTTTACATTTATCCACATGTAAAGCAAGCTGACATTCAGTGCATCAAGAGCAACTATTATCTAAGTCGTTTTGCCTTTATTTGCGTCGATGCTTTCCTGTAGAGTAGAACATCGTCGGCTAACGATATGAGAACTCTGCCTTTCGTTTTTTTTGTTTTTTTTTTTTTACATTCTGCATCCATTATAAGAAATAGGACACAGAAGGTTATCTTCTATTATCAACAAGCAAGGAACAAATCTGAACCTCAATGGGATGCTGTAATGTGGCAATACCACAGGTTTCAGTTTCACGTTCGCTATTCTTCTTAATACGTATGAATGATTTGTCACAAGTCATAACGGTGAATTTTTAAAAACATGAAACCGAAAATAATACAAGAATTATTACCAAAACGTGGAATGAATTATGAATGATTTAACAAACAAGGTATCGTAGTGGATACCATCATCTCGTGGGTTACGTAAGAATATCGTCGCTTAACAGCTAAACACACTGCATATTGTTTTTGACAGGAAACTCTTGTTGAATATGTTACCTGTATGATCAAATAATCAGTGAAGAAGAACAGTTTGATTTCCTAGCTCGAAAGATAGATGAAAAGCTTTCCTTCAAGACACACTCATCATCTTCTGGAGAATCTCAGTGCTGCTGTTTTATCTACAGGAACAATCTTCTCTGTCAATGAGACTGAAACGCGAAGCCTTATTTACTTCGATTGTTTTCTTCCAGTTTTAACATATCTTATGCCAATTCTGTGCACTCACAAAGATATTCATAGCTCTGCAAAGGTGTTCAGAGTTTTCTTTGGCTTCCTTAAATCGAGAACCGGAATGGTTCCTTTCGAAAAGCCATAGCCGAATTCTCACTGGATCCTTGGCTAGTACCAGATTGCACTACGTCTCCAATAATATCTTCATCATCGGAAGGAGTGAGGTTCAATTCCTTCTTCCATCAGAAGATTTAGAAAGCCCAAAAATTCATTAAATAGAATCAGGCGAAAGCAGTAAAGTTTCACTAAGTAGACCGCAGCCACTTTCTTCTCCCGTCCTTCTCCCGCTCTGTAACTGATGTAGATGAGACGTCAAACTCCAACCTTTCCAGCTGTCGTTCGCCTTGAACGATTTTCCCTTATAATTCATGTCTTGCCTACCGCTGATTTTTTCTGCAAACTGTTCCTGAATCACATTTGTGTCGAAACCCGGAGTTGTGAAAATTAATCTTGGCCATGCTGACTGTGGTTTTTCTCCTCCTCTACGTCGTAGTTGGTGTCCAGCGTTTAAAGACTTTACGGCTGCTGCAAATTGTTACCTCATAAAATTGAACTGGAAACTAGTTTCTTGTAATTATATTCGGTACATATTCGTGGACAGTCTGATAATACAATTAGGTATTTGATAACGTAATAAACGCCACAAGAAGCAAAAGCAGAAGAAAAAGGAAAAGGAGAAAGAGAAAGAGCAGAAAGGAAATGACATGGAAACGTGATATTTAGGACGTGGAATTTATGACGTTTATGTTCGTTGATATATTGTTTGTCTTATCCAGCCGATAAGGAAGTTCACTTGAGTCGTAACTCCTGTTGCCAAACTCACTTTCAAGTATTTCCTATGCATAGTTTACGGTATGACTTTGCAATGCACCGTCGACCTTTGCACTTGATGTGTGACCAAAAGTGTATAAAATAATAAATGCATGTACCGTATATGTAACAGATTATGCAACTGATAATTATATTTGTGACGCCAAACAACGTTTTTTTAACTTGATGTATAGTTGATCTGTCTCCTGAGAAAAACTGCTTGTCCGCAACATGTTTTCTATGAATGAATATACATTATATCTGCCTTAAATTTAGTCCCATGGCGACGTTCGTTTCCAAAAGACAAGCAAATAACACGTTTAACACAATGGAATGGCTCTAGTAACCGACTAATTTACAACTACCTGGAGGGATGAAGTGGTTTACGCTTGGGTTAGTGTGAGGAGAAAAACGTGATAACAAGGTATCTGTGATTAACTTTTTATTTGTCAATTGCGTGGAGAGTAATTGTTGCATTCTAGGGATATCTCATAAAATTCTAATGCGCAATAAAACTACAACTTCTCTGCTTTGTAAGTGTGAAGTGGACGCGTTTAAAGGAGATATTGGAATCCACAACAAATGAACACGTGAATGAGGCTCATTGTCTGAACCATTCTCAGATAACGAGTTTCCGGCGTTGCTAGCTTAGGAAAAGTTCTAGTGGACGTGAGTTTCCGTTTCTCTCCGATCAGGTGTGAAGTGTGAATCGGTGTCATGTAAATGACTAAGATGAGCGCTAGTAACTAAGAAATGCTTTTGATGAGTACTTGTTGTGAGCAGTGCTGTGTTTGCGTTGCCAACGACTTATGAATCCTATTGACAGTACAAGACCTCTTCCTTGATGGGACAATGCGTGCAGCTTTCACCTAAGTCGACACAGACGCAAAATCGCATTCGATACGGCAATTAAAAAGTAAACCACGTCGGTCAACCATGGGAAAGTCCTTTATGTCAATGGCGAATGTCCTCATAAGCTTCTTTGTCGTCGACGAGGCTATTGTTTATGTGATTTGTTCAATTTAGCGCCTAATGAGATGGTTCTGAAGCCCCCTTGGTCTGGAAACAGTATGTGATTGGTAACCTGTTCTCAGTTACTGAAACAACTCACCTGTCACAAACTCGAGCCGGTAATGCAGAAGAAATGCATTTCTTTTTATAAAAACCGACTTTCCGTTTGAAAAGTGTTTTGTAACTGCGAAGTGCAAGACAGCAGGTAACAGAAATAAGCGAAGTCAGTGTGGTGCTATAAGGCCGTTCCCAGATTCACGAGATACTATTACAAAGCGATGGCCTAATATGTCTGGGTATACAGCATTTCCGTTGTCCTCCTCGAGAGGTACTGGCATGCACCAACGTCGGTTTTATCCTCTGCTATCCTTCTCTTCTCTTCTACTAACCCTATAAACTGAACGTTACACTGCGCAATCACTTGTCACCGTTATCCTGGCGATAGGATCACGTATCTGTGACATGAACCGAAACTCGCAGGAAGGCAGAGGGGAACAAATTCACTGAGACGTTACCAGGTATGCAAATGATTGTTACCAACACACTTTGGATATCAGTAGTTTCATTAAACGCCTTCACGACGTCATCTTGAAGCCATGGAGACAAGCCAGTTCACAATGACCTAGTAATGGATGTCCTGCAGGATGGAATTCCGTTCGACTGTCTTTGGGGACTATGTCAGCTGTTTCGTCTTTCATTTTTGAGCTACGGCTCCTAACTTCATAAGAACGCTACATATTTGCCGTAAATATGTCTTAATGATAAACAGAGGTTTCTATATTGTGTTAGCAATACGCAGTTGACACTGAGAGGTAACCTGTTCATAGAAAAATCGCGAATAAACGACAGGAAGATCCGGTATTTGCCCGAGAAAATTGGTGACACGGTTCTTGTGTTCTGTTGGTAGGACGTGAGTATTTGCGGCTTCCTTTTGTGCTTTGTCAGAATAAAGGGAGTTTAAACAGGACAAAATGTTGGTGTATCGCTCTTTCAAATGGAGCAGCACTATGAGAGATGGCAAGAAACTGCTATTGAAACTGTTTACAGAAACACATCGGAGAAAGTTTTATTCTGACAGACATCAAATAACAGCGCGTTCATAGTGATCTAGAGTCGTGAAATAATTCTTAGAAGAAGCTATAAACTACACGTGACCAATGAAGCCAAAAAGCTTTTACACAGATGTTACTATTCTGTGGGTGTTCTGCATCTGCCATCATTTCATAAGTTTAATGAGTAGAAGAATATGAATTCAGCAGTAACTGTGTGTTCCAAAAATAATGTAAATATTTCGAAACGGCGTGGAATGACGTCTTCATTAGTATTTGTACCGCTAACTCTACGCACGAAAATCGTTATGTCATGAACACAAATTAGAAACTGTTAATTTCATCATTTTGGGACACTCCTTTTGAAGCATTTATACAAGCTTTTTACTGTTGGAAACATTCAAAGTGTTTGCATTTACTAATTAGTAATTGTACTACGTGTGGAAAGCAGCATAACAAGCACTTTTCAGACAAATGCATTAACAGAATTCATACCTTACTCAAATTTCATCACGAGAAGGGTTTCCGTTGAGGTGCCTTACGTATAAAGGTTGTGAGCTGCAAAGTACAACTAAAAGTATTTTTCCTTGTGTAATCCACCTTCTGAAAACGATCTCGCCAAACAACATAATCTGTATAATATGCTCACGTTTAGGACTTCTAGTATCGAACAGAGATGCTCATATCCCAAACTAACTAACGAAGCACAGGTTACCGCGAAGTCAGCTAATGTAGAAATATAACATACGTATCTGCTTTGCTATTTTTCGTTTTCTCGAAATTTGACGAATGATCATCAGTCGGGTATAGCTTGTAGTTGCTGAAATCATGGAAGGAAATACATCACAATTCTGTCATCTACTATGATACCTTCAGGCCCACCCAGTTGGCCGTGCGGTCTTACGCACGGCTTTCCGGGCGGGAAGGAGCGCCTGGTCCCCGGCACGAATCCGCCCTGGCGGACTTGCGTCGAGGTCCGGTGAGCCGGCCAGTCGGTGGATGGTTTTAAGGCGGTTTTCCATCTGCCACGGCGAATGCGGGCTGGTTCCCCTTATTCCGCCTCAGCTACACTGTGTCGGCGATTGCTCTGCAAACAAGTTCTTCATGTAGGCGTACACCATCATTACTCTACCACGCAAACATAGGGGTTACACTCGTCTGGTGTGAGACGTTCCCTGCGGGTGGGGGGGGGGGGGGGGGGGGGAGGTCCACCGGGGGCCGAACCGCACAATAACCCTGGGTTCGGTGTGGGGCGGCGGAGGAGTGAAGTGGACTGCGGTAGTGGCTCTGAGCACTATGCGACTTAACTTCTTATGTCATCAGTCATCTAGAACTTAGAACTACTTAAACCTAACTAACCTAAGGACATCACAAACATCCATGCCCGAGGCAAGATTCGAACCTGCGACCGTAGCGGTCGCTCGGCTCCAGACTGCAGCGCCTAGAACAGCACGGCCACCCCGGCCGGCAGACTGCGGTAGTCATCGTGGGGTTGTGAACCACTGCGGCTGGGCGGGGACGGAGCCTCTCCGTCGTTTCTAGGCCCCCGGTTAACATACAATACAATACAATACAATGATACCTTCAATCAAGAGATGGTACCCTGTACAATCTACAAGAATGGTCAGTTTGTAAGAGGCACTACCAGATATTATCGTATGACTGTACGTATTGTTTAGAATTATGTCCGCTGTTGGTGTTTGATTAGGAAAGAAATGGTCACGATTGTCATCTACAGCACCACGCGGGCACTGCTATAGACGCGAGTGTCTGGGAAGGCGTCGTATTCATTATCTGATCAAATATATACGAACTCGCCTATGTAGTGCGGAATTGACCACTACATGTCACGAGAGGTGGACCCGCCAGTATAAAAGGAGACGGGGAATGTTGTGCTCCCAGTACAGAAGCAGTAACAGCACAAGTGTCCGGTCAGAAGAGCTAACTGACTTCGAACGTCCACTAGTCATTTGATGTCATCTAGTAATAAATCCATCAGGGACATTTCACCGTTTCTAGAGCTGCCCAAGTTGACTGTTGGTGACGTCATTGTGAAGCGGAAACACGAAGGAACAGCCACAGCTAAATGAAGATCGGGCAGACCAGGGACTGTCGAGCATTGCGGAGGATTGTTGTAAACGATGGCATGAAATCTGCGCAAGGAATCACTCGTGAGTACCAAAGTGCTGCGAGCAGTGCAGTGTGTAGGGAGTTAAAAGAACGGGTTATAGTGGTCGAGTAGCCCCTCTTAAGCCGAGCCCGCATCTCGTGGTCGTGCGGTAGCGTTCTCGCTTCCCACGCCCGGGTTCCCGGGTTCGATTCCCGGCGGGGTCAGGGATTTTCTCTGCCTCGTGATGGCTGGGTGTTGTGTGCTCAGAGCCATTTGAACCATCTTAAGCCGAACATTTGTGCAGTCAGTGCTAAGCGACGCTTGAGGTGGTGTAAGTAGCGACGTCACTGGACAGTGGATGACTTGAAACGAGGGGTTTGAGTATCACGATGTACTCTGTGGTAATCCAATGGAAGGGTTTAGGTTTGGCGAAAGTAGAGAGATCCTCATCTGACATCATGTGTATCGCCAAGAGTGAAATACGGAGTAAGTGATGCTACGGTATGAGGACGTTTCTAGTGGTCAGGGTGTGGTCCGTTATTGCGTTTAAGAAAACGCTAAATGCGGAAGTACGTGAAAGCATTTTACGGCACTGTGTACTACGTACAGAAGAGGAAAGTTCAGAAACAGTGACTGATAATATTTAAAAAAATGGTTCAAATGGCTCTGAGCACTATGGGACTCAACTGCTGTGGTCATAAGTCCTCTAGAACTTAGAACTACTTAAACCTAACTAACCTAAGGACATCACACACATCCATGCCCGAGGCAGGATTCGAACCTGCGACCGTAGCGGTCGTGCGGTTCCAGACTGTAGCGCCTTTAACCACTCGGCCAGTCCGGCCGGCGATTGATAATATTAAAATGGCATTGTACTCTGTCACAAAGCAGCGTTCTGAGGCAATGGTGTGGGACAGTAACATTCCTGAAATGAACTGGCCTGCCCAGAGTCGCGGCTTGAACGCAGTGAACCACCTTTGGGATGAGTGAGGACGTTGCCTTCACGCCAGACTTCAGTGTCCAATACTACTGTTTTCTTTGGTTTCGGCTCTTCATTATAAATGGGGTGTCATTGTTTCTCAGATATTCAGATAGCTAAATGAAAGTGTGCCTAGTAGAGTTCAAGTGGTCATAAAGGCGAAGGGTGGACTCCCCCCCCCCATATTAATGTCCACTCACAGGTGTCCGGATACATTTGATAAGATAGTGTATGGTGTACCTGCACACTAGTCAGTCAGCAACTGAAGAGTGATAATGCTCTAAAGACACTTTTCTTCCTCGTGCCAAAATCAAGTCAACGGTAATGTGCCGAGGTGAACTTGATCTCTACAGACAAGTTTTCGGATGTTGTTCAGAGATAATTTCTGAGCATATTTTTATAAAGGACCCTTTGTCTCCGGTGGCTTGTTACAGAGTGACAATGTAATTCCGGTTTACTCTGTTTATTAACCTAATGACCTTCGTTTCTTAGAAAATACTTGTAGAACGGCAAGAAAGCGAGTAATATGCGACACAGTAACGTACAATATAAGCCACAGAGGTTAGTATCCGGCAGTGATTCGGATGCCCCAGCCACGCTGAGTAAATATAGGGAGAACACGTCAGAGATGCACGCGCTGCATATTCCGGTCGCAGCCTGTTCCCGTGCGAAGTGCAGCTGCACGCTCGTCACGTGGAGCCAGCTGTTGACGCGTGTGTGCCTGTAAATACCTCGGCCGCCTCTTGCTAGCAAGTCTCACGCTAGTCTTTAAAGCCTTCAGTTAGACGCCATTGAACAGTAGAATATTGAACTTCCCTATACTACGTTTGTGATTCGGATTGCTCCCTGGACTGCCAGTGTATGCTGAAGGCGACCTTGCTATGCTCTGGACTTGTTTTTGGTTGCCCGGTCACTTTGTAAACTCCACTGTCATCAATCTCCTGCACGGTCTGTTTGTTCCACCGGTCTGTCCGTTACCACCAGTGTGACTGATCATAAACTGTGTTGCTTGCAGGAAGAATAGGGTAGAAAACAGAGAAACACAAAACTCGCCATACCATTCAAAACGCTATAATGTGGTGGCCATCGGTGCGGGAACAGCTCAAAATAAGGTCGTCGTACCGCTCTTCCATTCCATTCTCTGAACCGAACACACGAGGTGCATATCTACCAACTATCATCAGTAAACTTATATAAAATGAGGTGTCAAAAGACATGGCATACCTACCAATTTTGTGTCGGACCGCCTTTCACCCGGCGTAGTGCAGCAGCTCGACATGACATGGACTCAACAAGTAATTGTTAGTCTCTTGCAAAAATATTGAGCCATGCTGCCTCTATAGCCGTCCATAATAGTGAAAGTGTTGCCGGTACAGGATTTTGAGCACGAACTGACCTGAGCGACCAAATCATTCTCTCGGATTCTCCAGAACATTCTTCTAACCAATCGCGAACAGTTGTGGCCCTGTGACGTGGCACATTGTCATCCGTAAAATTCCACTGTCGTTTGGGAAAATGAAATCGACGAATGGCTGAAAGTGGTTTCCAAGTAGTCGAAACTGACCATTTTCAGTCTGTTATGCGTTCGGTTCCATGTAAACACAGCCCACACCTTTATGGAGCCATCACCAGCTTTCACAGTGCCTTATTCAGAACATGGGTCCATGGCTTCGGGGGATTGGCGCCACACTCGAACCCTGCAATCAGCTCTCACCAACTGAAATCGGGACTCATCGGATCAGGGCACAGCTTCCTAGTCGTCAAGTGTCTAAAGATATGGTCACGAACCCAGGAGAGGCGCTGCAGGCGATGTCGTGCTGTTAGTAAAGGCACTCGCGTCAATCGTCTACTGTCATAGCCCATTAATGCCAAACTTCGTCGCGCTGTCCTAACGGATACGTTCGTCGTACGTCCATCATTAATTTCTGCGGCTATTTCACGCAGTGATGCCCGTCTGTTAGCACTGATAACTCTGCGCAGACGCAGCTGCTCTCGGTCGTTAAGTGAAGGCCGTCGATCATCGTGTTAGCCCTGGTGAGAGATAGTGCCCGAAATTTGGTATTCTCGGCATGCTCTTGACTCTGAGGGTATCAGAATATTGAATTCCCTAACGATTTCCGAGATGGAATGTCCTATGCGTCCAGCTACAACTTCCAGTCCGCGTTCAAAGTCTGTTAATTCCCGTCTTGCGGCCGTAATCACAGCGGAAATATTTTCACGAGAATCACCTGAGTAGAAAATGACAGCTCTGCAAATGCACTGCCTTTTTATACCTTGTGTACGCGATACTACCGCCATCTGTATAAGTGCATATCGCTATCCCATGACTTTTGTTACCTCAGTGTATACTGTTGTGTATCACTGTTAACGTACAACTAACATTGCTGGAAAAGCAAATTTCAAACAGAACTCAGCAGCACTGAATGCAAGCTTGAGCGCGAAGAGGTAATTCGACGTTACTGTCGTCAATAGCATGGAGCGTGAGTGACTGGAACAAGGTTTGTTTCCAAACAAGACACACTGGACATGCCTTCGACTTTTGCACTGTTGTGCAAATAATTATAGTGAAATACCTATACAAAAATAAATAGGGGTAAGAAATCAATCAAAGTGCAATTTCTCGGTGATGAGCCAATAGAGACCACGACCTCTGATAGCAAAATACTCAGAAAATATCCCTGGACAATCTCAGAAATTTTGTTGGTGGAGTTTTGGTTCGCCCTACAGGAATACAGAACACCGGTCCCCACATTTATTAACATTTCCTTTCAAAGGTACTATTCCATCACCTCATTTCCTCCAATTTAACTATGTGACGCTGTCACATGAAAACCAAACACCCGCCACAATGGGCCCATGGAATAGTTCCATTCAGAATTAAGCATCACGTGCGTAAAGGCGAGATGGTCAATTCCTGTTTTGTGAAACTCGGTCGGCCGCTGAAGGATCCAGAACTGAACGTACTCTTGCGCTTCCTCGTCCGACTGAAACCGATGTTCACACATGTCTTCCTCCAGGTCGCCAAGGTGTGAAAATCACATGGCGGAAGATCCGAACCGTACACAGTATGTTTCCCAACCAGATAGCTGAAGCGTAGCCTTCGTCCGATTGGCTGTGTTCGGCCGGGCGTTATCGTGCAATAGAATGATTCCGTCCGACAGCAGTCCTGGGCGTTTTTACTTTCTGGCGCGTCGCAGTTTCTGCAAAGTGCCTTCATAGCTCTGTGCGTTGATTGTGATTCCACGACGAGCAGACGAAGCATGGTGTTGCAATACGACGCCCGCCACTACACTGCCAATCGGACGAAGGCTGCGCTTCAGTGATTTGGGTGGGAAACAATGCAACATCGCCTGCACAAACCAAATCTTCCACTGTGTGATTTTCACATCTCTGGCGACCTGAAGAAATAAATGCGCGGACATCGGATACAGTACGACCAGTAAAGTGCAAGAGTGGGTACAGTTGTAGATTCATCAGCGCCCAATCACATCCCACGAAAGAGGAATTGATCGTCTCGTCTCCCAGTGAAATTAATGTGTTAACGCGTGTGATGATTGCTTTTTAATAGAACCACTCCATGGTCCCGCTGTGGCGGGTATACGGTTTTCATTTTACTGCCCCTTATACTGTGAGATGTAACATCGGTAATCCCACTGTAATGCTACTTGGAGCGTTCATTAAATATTTAATAATAAATAAAACATCTAGTTTGATGGGGTAATGGATAAGTCTGCAGTTGTTTAGATTTTATTTCAGGATACACAAAACGGAAAAAAAATCAGGATTTAACACCCTACCAACTGCGAGAACATTAGTGAACGAGAACAAGCTCGGGATGAGAGGAAATGCGGATGGAAATCGATTTTGTCCTGACGTTCGCCTTTATGGGTTTGGGGAAAAAGTGTAAAATCTAAATTAGAATGGTCGACCATGAATAGTAACTCCAGTCGTCTCAAATGCCATGCCAGTGTCTCAGTCGCCGAGCCATCTCGCTCGATGAGGCTGCACAAAATTGGATCTATCAGGTGTTGAAAATGAGTGTAGACGTAACCATCGCCACCCGACACAGCGGTGCTAAAATAACTTCTCTCTCATGTATGAAGCAGTAACTTAAGAATATTTGGCTCCCATTCAATGATATCTCACTAATGCAATTTTTAATGAATGTCATTTCTGTAATAATGGTGGGTAATATTTAGATATGCGTAATTTATGCTTTTTTTAGGAACATGAAACTAAAATCCGTTCTTAACAGTTAAAATTCAACCTTTTCTGCGTTTTTGACATGACTTACAACTTGCTGTAAATCGCAGTAAAGGAGATGGGACCACTAGCAGTTCGACGAACACTTTCGAAGTCTCTCTTAGTTACCAAACAGTATTAAAAAATAAACTCCCTTTCTCCACCAACTGAAGAAGAAGATCCATGCGAAGACATTGGACTAGTGTTCGCGAGGACGTCGATTCAAATCTCTGTCCGTACATCCAGATTTACGTTCAGTGGTTTCTCTAAATTCCACAAGAGGAAGTTGGAATGGTTCATTTCAAAAGCACACTTCTATTTTCCCTGCCCACCCACGATGCTGTCCTAAAAAGTAAAGCCTCTGAGTTTTTCATACGAAAATTTTTAAACCTTTTTAAATCAAACAGACTTTATCAACATTCTGCGTCTTTATTCTTCGTATCTACATATTCATTTGCCAACATAGCAACCTTAGCGTCAAAAGGTTTCTACCAAACGAGAGACCAGTTAGTTGATACCGTTAGTGTAGAATGTTTGACGTTTTTGGCGGAGCCACAATTTCACCTTTGCTTGCACCGCTTCATCTCTGTCAAAGTGAAGTCCTCGAAGGTGTCTTTAAGTTCTGGAAACAGATGAAAGTCGGATGAGGTCAAGTCGGGACTGTATGGAGGACAGTCAACCCAAGGCGTCGGATTAATGCAGATGCCGCTGTACTCGTGTGTGGTCTGGCGTTGTCGTACTGAAGGAGACAGTGCTCCACGTAGAAAGAGCTCTTCGAATTCGAAGCTCGATTACAGCATGCTGTTTCTCACACACTGACACACTTCCATGACACAACGCCATGTTACACGCTATAATTCGGAGCCTTCTGGCGGTAGATGGCTGCAAATATGTAGACATGAAGAATAAAAACGTACACTGTTGATAACGTCTGTCCCATATAAAAAACTTTAAAAATTTTCACATAAAAGTTCGGAGCCATTACTTTTCCGCACGCACTCGTGCAGTCCGAGCTCGTGCTCCACGCCTTGTGACGTAACCTCCCATCCTTCCTTCATTTATACCTGTTCAACATTATATTTCGACTGAAATTTCAGCGGGTTCGCTTTGTAATGCACTAATAAAGCAGATTTTTTTAAAAAGTGAATTCTTTTGGGACTGCTATGCACCAAAGAAGAGACTAACAGGTCATTTAATTAAGTCTATGACTCCAAAAAATAAACATGGAGAATACATCGGGATTATTAAAGAGTAGAAGTTCAGCTGGACCAGGATTTGCTAGAAAATTTGCTGCTTGAAAAAATTAGTCAGCTGTTTGCTTGAAATGAGTGAAGGAGCCACAGAAACCTCAAATGGTAATGGTGAAATGGGGATATGAGGCACTGCGCTATTTCGCTGGATACTTCATTCTAAAGTTCCAGTCGGATCATTGCACATCATTTTTTAACTGAGTAGTGTAATCGGATAACAGAAAAAAAGGAGGAAATGCACCACTGAATTGAAATCTTAATCATGTTACCAGCAGGACAATTTATTGTAAGTCTGAGAGTCCTTTGTTTGCGGCGGCATTTGTTACTGACTGCATATACTAGAGCAATTGTCTGTTTGAGACTCAGTGATCTGAAACCAAACTTCGAGTTCCCGACGGATTGGTAAATCTGTTAGCGATTTCCCAGTCAAGATAGTTTTATCTTCTATGAAGTATACTCAGGGCATGGCAGCATATTAAACTGGAACAGCGATAATTAGAAATCCTTTGAATGCCCACAGTTCAGTTGTTCCTATAAGTGGGATGGACCACAGGAAGGCATAAGAGCAAAATGTATTTTAAAGTTTCGCCCACAGAAAAAGTGGACCCTGAATGCGACAGAGCTAATAACGTCTCAAGCGACTGATACAGAAGTGTCACCATCCTGAGTCAATCACACTACTAGCTCTCCTGCAACCATATGGGCAGTCACGGCTATAGTTAAAATACCTGGCATTTTTAGGTCAGTATAATTAAATAGTGACCTCCCTATTTAGTTGCTAAAATTTGACCTGGTCACAGTTATATAAGGAAGCGAGAAAGGGAAACAAATTTGGCTGTAGTGGAGTAACCAGAGCTGAGACACCATTGAAATCCACGGACGCAACCTTGACTCTGCGTGTTGTAGGATTGGGAAAGTAAGGTCACGGGCAGCGGGCTTTGGAGTCATCGGAAGTAGAAAACGACGACACCTGCAGACCTTGAGGGTTATCTGTACACGGCCACGTACACAACACACACAAGAGAGCGCGCACCTCAAGAACTTGCAGAAGAGCGAGCAACCACACGTAATACCGGCTCGTCATAACTAAAGTACAGCTACTCAAGGAGGTCCAGTGCGGGCTGTAATTATCGAATGGCAGCGAAACCTGGCAGATATGCGAATGCGTTAATACGGAACCGATTTGCGCTGGAAAAAATAGTTACAATTTTGGCCATCAGGTGCAAATGTGGCACTATTCAGCATCTCGTTGACGTCTCCGATGCCTATATTGAACAAATTGTGTTAGCGGAGGTTAATAATGAAATCAACATTATGCCTTTCTCACATATTTGAAATTTTCTACCGTTCATAGTCCATTACATATGGAAACATTTCTGATCGTCTTTCTTGCATTCACTGTGCCATATTTGCACCTGGTGGCCCAAAATTGAAACAAATTTTTTCCAGTGCAAATCAGTTCCACTAAAGCATTGGAATATTTACCGAGTTTCGCTACCGTGCGATTATTACAGCCCCCACTGGATCTCTGTGAGTAGTTGCACTAATTATAAATACCCGGTAGTACCAACAATTAATGGAAGTGATACCAACATTCGAGATGCACTTCTGGGCATTCACAATTGTCTGATTCGGAGTGTCAGAGGTATGTCTCTGCGAGCTAATAGATTCTTTTTCATAAAACGATATTTTCAGCAAAAGTATTGATGTATATTCATCTTTTGTGATTTACTTATTTTTATTCAGGCTTTCTTTCGCACTTTTAAAAACGGTAGAAACGGCCATCCTCAATGAAAAGAATGTAGAAATAAATAGATATCACAGACTAACAGTCGTAAAATAGGTATAAGATCCTAAGCAATTTAGAGCCCCGTAAATATAAACGTGTATCTCATTCGCACGTGTCGACACTGCTCCTATGCGAACTATGGTTGTCATTTCATCACTTCAGCTTCTCAGTATAAATGGTTACATAAGTGCGTGTAGTGTGTCACGAATTTAAATGAAATACTTAAGTTAGTGCTACATTATGCAGAAATATCAAAATAATCTTCAGATACTTAATGGAATGTCCCATACATCATATTCGTGATGGTTATTGTGATGCAGAACATGTTTTAAGAAGAATTAGAAATACGTGATTAAAATGCGTACCGGGTATTTGCAAGAATTTTCCAGTGGGAAAATAACAAACGATATGAATGCATTTGAGCTCATTTTGTGTGTGTGTGTGTGCGTGTGTGTGTGTGTGTGTGTGTGTGTGTGTGTCCTGTGAGATGACATACGCGATTTTCCACAGGGGCACGATAGAATTCCTGACTCTTTATTGTATAACTGATTGCGTGCTCGACTCTAATGACGTCGACTTTTACGGCATGTTCCACCAGTTACGACGACGCATATATAGATTCACCATCCTTTGAGTAATCTATGACATAAAATAGAGCTGTCCAGGGATAAAAGTAACCTTTGATCTGGTATTATACATATTTCTTCTTTCTGACAGATATCTTTTACAAACAGGTAAATTACCACTGTTCAGAAGACGTGTACCGTTCATTTCTGAGCTGTAGTTAGTTTCTGTAGAGAACGTAAAGGTCGATTTTGTTTCAAAAATGGTTCAAATGGCTCTGAGCACTATGGGACTTAACTTCTGAGGTCATAAGTCCCCTGAAACTTAGAACTACTTAAACCTAACTAACCTAAGAACATCACACACATCCATGTCCGAGGCAGGATTCGAACCTGCGACCGTAGCGGTCGCGCGGTTCCAGACTGTAGCGCCTAGAACCGTTTGGCCACTCCGACCGGCGATTTTGTTTCTATAGTGTTCGAACTGAAGACTGTTTTTGATGAAAGCATCAGTTTTTACTTACTCCAAAGCTTTTTTGATAAAACATGTTATTGAAAATTCGGGCATGTTACAAGCAGCTTAAGATCGCAAAATAGGTTCAGATGTGAAAGTGGGAAAGGTTTCGTACACGGTAGTAACAGATATTCTAATCATAGTAGTCGAAGTTAACTAAAATACCATAGGTATCTTAAACAATGCTTACCGCTAGGATACCCACATTCGCACTATATTCAAGTTCAGTGTAACGGACCTCAGCAAACTGGCTCTTGGAAACTTCATTAGATGCATTAACGGTCTGAAGGCTTGACTCAAGAGGTCAATTGAGTTCCTGAAAAACCATCTGCTTATTGATCCTGATTGCTGACGCAAGACCTGAAGATGACGTAGGGACACTTCATTCTCGGATCTAATTAATGGGCAGGGAATCACTACTGCGTACGTCATCCAGACTAATCATTGAGAACTCTTGTACTTCTGCTACATCTGGTAGGCAACAAGCTGAACAAGCTGCAATACCAGCAGATGTAATGTATTACGTACTGTTGCAAGCATATTTATCGGAACAGCAGGAAGTTTTGACAAATCGTGCAGCAACCAATACCAACACCGATGGAAATGGAATAGCAGTGAGGCGCATATACAGTGGAGTCAGCGATGACTTTCCATAAATTTCTCTCTCTCTCTCCTTCTTGAAGTATTCTCTTCCCCAAAACTAAAGGAATGATTGCAGGTGACGCAGTTGAGCTCCAGGGGCAGGGATGGCAAATTTATCAATAGAGCATACACCTACACATTGCAAATTAATAAAACTAGGCAGGACACTATTTCTACAACCATACGGTATCTCCGAATAACATTGTTCTACAATTAAAAAAATTTAATAGCATTAGTTTGTAAATCGAGAAGGGCTGTTCAAAAATTAATGTAAGATTCAGTAACAGACAGACACTCAGAGAGGAGGGGAAGGAAGAGATTGGTGTTTAACGTCCCATTGACAACGAGCTCGTCAGAATGGAGCACAAGCTCGGATTATGGAAGGATGGAAAAGGAAAGCGGCCGTGTCCTTTCGAAGGAACCATTCTAGCATTCTTCTGAAGCGGTTTAAGGAAATCACGGAAAACCTAAATCAGGATGGCCGGACTATGGTCTGAACCGTCGTCCTATCGATTGCGAGTCCAGTGTACCAACCACGACGCTGAGCGCACCGTCTGAATAGCCACTGAATATTTTCTCTTACGCAGTTGCACTTACATACCCACTCAAGAGATTTTCTAAATTCTGTTTAAATATGCATTCTTGAAAGGTTCTTTCTGCTTGCCAAATATTTTATCGCCGCAAATCATTTCAAATGACCTATGACTGAAACAACCACTTGCAACTAGGTCGTTGAGATTTGCTACTTAAGTATCTTTCCTAATTATGAGTAAAGAGCCTGAGCGTATCAGATCCCCAAACCTCGTGTTACAACGAAAATTTTACGTGTACGCATAGTAGGAATACTTTACCTTCGTGTGCATAATTTTGAAACGAAATTAGAGGAAAAGTTATTTTGTTCGTTTGATAACTGGAAGGGTGACACAGGTATGATCTGTGATTTAGTATCCTACAGCACTGCATTTACGTAATAAGATATTACGTATCAGTAGAAAAGCATTCATACAGAAATTCGTACGAACTGTACCATTAATCACGCACAAAAGAAGACTGGTAGCAATATTAAAATATAATGTGCAGTTAGTAAGATTTTGTGACATGACTGTAATGGATTTTGAATATTAAGTATTGTCAGGAGGCACTCGAGAAACGAAATAAAATAAACCTTAGTGCCAAAGAGCATTACTGGAGCATTTTTCTATATGTTTCAATGGAATAACTGTTATTGTTTCTTTGTGATGGCTTTAATAATGATTAAGAAAGAAAGCTTTGCTGATATCACTTTTAATGATCACACTTTAAAAAGATGAAGAAAAATCATTGGGATTCCCAATTTACAAAGTTTATTGGTCGATTTGCTAGACTGTTGTTGAAGTGTGTGTCATCACTTTAGTGGCAGCCTCGTCTCTCTCTCTCTCTCTCTCTCTCTTTCTCTCTCTCTCTGTGTGTGTGTGTGTGTGTGTGTGTGTGTGTGTGTGTGTGCGTGTGTGTGTCCTGTGAGATGACATACGCGATTTTCCACAGGGGCACGATAGAATTCCTGACTCTTTATTGTATAACTGATTGCGTGCGTCTGCGTGTGCGTGTGAGATATATATATATATACACTCCTGGAAATGGAAAAAAGAACACATTGACACCGGTGTGTCAGACCCACCATACTTGCTCCGGACACTGCGAGAGGGCTGTACAAGCAATGATCACACGCACGGCACAGCGGACACACCAGGAACCGCGGTGTTGGCCGTCGAATGGCGCTAGCTGCGCAGCATTTGTGCACCGCCGCCGTCAGTGTCAGCCAGTTTGCCGTGGCATACGGAGCTCCATCGCAGTCTTTAACACTGGTAGCATGCCGCGACAGCGTGGACGTGAACCGTATGTGCAGTTGACGGACTTTGAGCGAGGGCGTATAGTGGGCATGCGGGAGGCCGGGTGGACGTACCGCCGAATTGCTCAACACGTGGGGCGTGAGGTCTCCACAGTACATTGATGTTGTCGCCAGTGGTCGGCGGAAGGTGCACGTGCCCGTCGACCTGGGACCGGACCGCAGCGACGCACGGATGCACGCCAAGACCGTAGGATCCTACGCAGTGCCGTAGGGGACCGCACCGCCACTTCCCAGCAAATTAGGGACACTGTTGCTCCTGGGGTATCGGCGAGGACCATTCGCAACCGTCTCCATGAAGCTGGGCTACGGTCCCGCACACCGTTAGGCCGTCTTCCGCTCACGCCCCAACATCGTGCAGCCCGCCTCCAGTGGTGTCGCGACAGGCGTGAATGGAGGGACGAATGGAGACGTGTCGTCTTCAGCGATGAGAGTCGCTTCTGCCTTGGTGCCAATGATGGTCGTATGCGTGTTTGGCGCCGTGCAGGTGAGCGCCACA
Organism: Schistocerca cancellata; assembly: GCF_023864275.1. NCBI lineage: Eukaryota > Metazoa > Arthropoda > Insecta > Orthoptera > Acrididae > Schistocerca > Schistocerca cancellata. The sequence goes on from NC_064626.1 coordinate 732,078,399, forward strand.
ATCAGGACTGCATACGACCGAGGCACACAGGGCCAACACCCGGCATCATGGTGTGGGGAGCGATCTCCTACACTGGCCGTACACCACTGGTGATCGTCGAGGGGACACTGAATAGTGCACGGTACATCCAAACCGTCATCGAACCCATCGTTCTACCATTCCTAGACCGGCAAGGGAACTTGCTGTTCCAACAGGACAATGAACGTCCGCATGTATCCCGTGCCACCCAACGTGCTCTAGAAGGTGTAAGTCAACTACCCTGGCCAGCAAGATCTCCGGATCTGTCCCCCATTGAGCATGTTTGGGACTGGATGAAGCGTCGTCTCACGCGGTCTGCACGTCCAGCACGAACGATGGTCCAACTGAGGCGCCAGGTGGAAATGGCATGGCAAGCCGTTCCACAGGACTACATCCAGCATCTCTACGATCGTCTCCATGGGAGAATAGCATCCTGCATTGCTGCGAAAGGTGGATATACACTGTACTAGTGCCGACATTGTGCATGCTCTGTTGCCTGTGTCTATGTGCCTGTGGTTCTGTCAGTGTGATCATGTGATGTATCTGACCCCAGGAATGTGTCAATAAAGTTTCCCCTTCCTGGGACAATGACTTCACGGTGTTCTTATTTCAATTTCCAGGAGTGTATATGTTGTTGTTGTTGTGGTCTTCAGTCCTGAGACTGGTTTGATGCAGCTCTCCATGCTACTCTATCCTGTGCAAGCTTCTTCATCTCCCAGTACCTACTGCAACCTACATCCTTCTGAATCTGCTTAGAGTATTCATCTCTTGGTCTCCCCCTATGATTTTTACCCTCCACGCTGCCCTCCAATACTAAGTTGGTGATCCCTTGATGCCTCAGAACATGTCCTACCAACCGATCCCTTCTTCTGGTCAAGTTGTGCCACAAACTTCTCTTCTCCCCAATCCTATTCAATACTTCCTCATTAGTTATGTGATCTACCCATCTAATCTTCAGCATTCTTCTGTAGCACCACGTTTCAAAAGCTTCTATTCTCTTCTTGTCCAAACTATTTACCGTCTATGTTTCACTTCCATACATGGCTACACTCCATACAAATACTTTCAGAAATGACTTCCTGGCACTTAAATCTATACTCGATGTTAACAAATTTCTCTTCTTCAGAAACGCTTTCCTTGCCATCGCCAGTCTACATTTTATATCCTCTCTACTGCGTCCATCATCAGTTATTTTGCTCCCCAAATAGCAAAACTCCTTTACTACTTTAAGTGTCTCATTTCCTAATCTAATACCCTCAGCATCACCCGACTTAATTCGACTACATTCCATTATCTTCGTTTTGCTTTTGTTGATGTTCATCTTATATCCTCCCTTCAAGACACCATCCATTCCGTTCAACTGCTCTTCCAAGTCCTTTGCTGTCTCTGACAGAATTACAATGTCATCGGCGAACCTCAAAGTTTTTATTTCTTCTCCATGGATTTTAATACCTACTCCAAATTTTTCTTTTGTTTCCTTTACTGCTTGCTCAATATAGAGATTGAATAACATCGGGGAGAGGCTACGACCCTGTCTTACTCCCTTCCCAACCACTGCTTCCCTTTCATGTCCCTCAACTCTTATAACTGCCATCTGGTTTCTGTACAAGTTGTAAATAGCCTTTCGCTCCCTGTATTTTACCCCTGCCACCTTTAGAATTTGAAAGAGAGTATTCCAGTCAACATTATCAAAAGCTTTCTCTAAGTCTACAAATGCTAGAAACGTAGGTTTGCCTTTCCTTAATCTTTCTTCTAAGATAAGTCGTAAGGTCAGTATTGCCTCACGTGTTCCAGTATTTCTACGGAATCCAAACTGATCTTCCCCGAGGTCGGCTTCTACTAGTTTTTCCATTCGTCTGTAAGGAATTCGTGTTAGTACTTTGCAGCTGTGGCTTATTAAACTGATTGTTCGGTAATTTTCACATCTGTCAACACCTGCTTTCTTTGGGATTGGAATTATTATATTCTTCTTGAAGTCTGAGGGTATTTCGCCTGTTTCATACATCTTGCTCACCAGGTGGTAGAGTTTTGTCAGGACTGGCTCTCCCAAGGCCGTCAGTAGTTCCAATGGAATGTTGTCTACTCCGGGGGCCTTGTTTCGACTCAGGTCTTTCAGTGCTCTGTCAAACTCTTCACGCAGTATCGTATCTCCCATTTCATCTTCATCTACTCCCTCTTCCATTTCCATAATATTGTCCAAATTTCCATAATATTGTCCAAATATATATATATATATATATATATATATATATAGAGAGAGAGAGAGAGAGAGAGAGAGAGAGACGATTTTACGGTTAGTAATACATTTCTCCGTCACCTCAGTCACGTGTTTTCCTCTGGACACAACAAAAACAAACAGCCAAATTAAAGAAAAACATACTAATTCACTGCCAGCACTAGATTGCAACTGTTCGACTCTTACAATAATAAAATTTATAATGTCTTTGGGTCTGTCCAGTGCAGTTTGTTTCAAACGTTAAGGGAAGAGTTTACCTATGTATTTTATTTCATACTGCACATTCTACAGACTCCTATTACTTAGATCTTTACGAAAGCATATCATAAAAATAGTAAAAACAAAATAAAGGCATTTATTCAAACAGTTCTCTATGCCATCAGATACTTCAAAATGAATTATTTAAGAAACTGACAAACAAATGAAAGACAATTATTTTGTACAATTGCCTCCAATTTTATGTGCCGTCATACGCTTACGGTATTGAAAAGCAATTGCAATTATCCGGAGTAATTTTCAGTGAAAAAACGTTCAAAGCGAACAAGGCGCCAAACCCACAATAATTACTACTGCATTTTACATTGAATACACTGCGACAATAGCTTCATTCCAAACTAATATCACGAAAGCAACGAACTGTCTCCTTCGAGTAGTAGCGAGTGGAAGACAGTCCATTATACACAAAAAGTAAAATAACCAATGCGCGGAATTAAAGAGCTATACGGAACCGCTTCGGCGTTATATTGAACAAAATACATCGTTACGCGTATGCATCTTTGATTACAGTCCATCACAAGGCGCAGAGGACCAGCATTTGCCTAAGAATGCCTTCCATTGGACACTTGAAGCAAAGAGAAAGATCGCAGCGACTGACGAACAGCCCATACACACTAGTACATGACGCTGGCAGGGTACGTCAATGACAGAAACAGGCTAAGGAGAGTCATTACTCTTGCTAACGGATTGCCACTAATGATGGGGTACTTTCGTGCAAAGGATGTTTGAATGGAATGAAATGAGGCTTCTGATACGTCTTCCATTGTCTCCCTCCGCCAAATGCTACAGGAAACTATTTTTCAGTGACTTGTACCCGTTTCATTGCTGACAGTACTCTACAGCGACCCGTATTCTCAGCAAGGTAATGAACGAAGTTATAGCTCTCGAACTGTGTCGGAAAGGTGTGAGAAAGACAAGAGGGTATTTGTATTGATCTCAAGGTGGCTTTACTGCCTTCCTATTGAGCAAATCTGGAACGCCGCCTTTGATCCAGCTCGAGCCAGTCATCGTGACTGTTTCCAGCGGTTGAGAAATCATGGATCAGGATAATATCCATGCAGCGGTTGAGCAGTCACGGATCAAGATGATATCCAACGCTTTCGTAGCCTCGTCGACGCATCGCTGCCGTCATCAGGGCTAAAAGGGAGTGTCACCTGCTACTAGGTTCAGTTGATACCGAAAATATACTGAGAACAGACGGTGAAAGTACGTTGAGAATGTTAGCAATCGTATTATTCCACCTTTGGGCACGATCAATATTAAATCAGTTTGTTGAACATTCGCCATCCAGTATAGCCAACAGGATTCTACAGTAAATATTCGTCCAGCTAACAACGTGTGTGGGATGAATTTCCGAATGATGGAATCTTGATCTTCAGTCAACAGTGTAGTGTGCGTAGAAAGCCTTTTAGAAACCTAGGAAGACAAAATCTGTCAACCTGTGTTTACCGTTTGTAAGCAATCATGTGGTAATAAAGCAAACCCTGCTTCGCAGGAGTGGTTTTTCGTGCAAACATGCCACTATTTTGACGACATTTCAGTGCCTCTAGAAATTTCATAATGCTCAAGTTTCATATATGCTTTAATTACTCAAACAAAGGAACGTTAAGAGATTGTTGTCCGGCATTGAACTGGCGCGCTACTTGATGCACGGGAACCATCTGTCTGCTGTTACGATCTGCGACATACGGTGGTGATTTCTAGCAGTAAGATGGAATTGCTCACGATTTGAAAGCAGCGTGCATAAATGTCATGGCGAAGTCAAAGAGTCAAGCGTGAAATTTGAAAAGTTATTGTTATTCAAATGTCCGTATTTTTGGGCTGCAAAAGCCACGCGTGAGATCTAGTAATATCTCTGACACGCTGCACACTGAGCAGATCATCACACGTGGGCAGAAACAGATGGCAGTGATTTTTATTAAGAGCAATAGCATCTCGGCTGCGAAAGTTGCACAGAATTCGAGTGAACGAACGACTCCTGTTCAGATTTCCCAGAAAAGATTAATCAGATATGACCAGCAGCTATTTCCGATTTTTCACTACGATTCTGTACCATATCTCTGGATAACTGCAAGAATATGGAAAACGACTTTGACAGCTTTTCCATTTGGTTTCGTCATGGCAGCTATCCCTGTTTGTACGCATAAATGCAAGATAAGATTTAAAACTAAAAGAAAGAAGCTGACACTATCAGATTCCAAAATCACTGGTAGAATTCTGATGGTTTTACATCAGAGTAATACTTGAAGAGTAATTCTTCAAAGCGAATGAAGTCGTGAAATCAGTATTAGGAAACTAAAATAAAAGCATCAAATTTGTTTGGAGAACTAGAGATTTGTAGTCCGCGTCAAGCAGGAAGCGATAGGGAAGCGTGGAGCGGATGAGCTTTTCTTAAGCGTTAAATGTAGCAGAGAACAGGCAAACAGTGTCCGCGTTTCCACACCGTGTTGCTGCGGATAACAGTCAGCTTCATTTACCTGCGGTACATGGTATTATACCTTCAAATCTATGAGGAGAATAATAAATTTTAAAATCGATTAGGTTCAATCGTCTCCCTGAGAGACGTACTAAAAACGTTGCGTCCGCTGCTCCACAGCTTCTACGACTCATCGGAAGGCGAGAATAGCTGACGAAACTTTAAGAAGATGTCGAGTACAATTTTTCTCAAAAATCTTTTCTTGTCTACCGACAAAGTCACTGAAACTGTATACAATATTTGTTATTTTAGTACGATTTGGACTGTACTGTAAGCAAAAATGTAAAACAAAACAAAAAAATGAATTTCAGACATAAACTGAAATCATTATATTTTATTGAAAACTCCATCTGGTCCACAGATTTAAAACAATGTAATTTTATAGGCTATGTGTGAGTGTGTTTTTGTTTAGATGTAAATCGCTGCATATAAAAAAAGAATTACTGGTAGCAGAGACTAAAGCAAAAGTCTATTATGTAAATGGTCAGTATGTTATATTTTTCACTATCGAAGAGCATTAGGAGTACAAACTAACTCGGTCGACATTACAGTGAGAGACCACATATATGACCCATGGAACACGCAAATAAAAAACCATCCTTTTCGAAAAACACTTTGGAATGCTGCCCGATAACATTGAAAACCATCGACATCGAGACAAATAGACCTCCCTGTCATTTTAAGACATTTTCCAATTCGTCCCTTGAAAATGACTGGATTTACATATCGAAATATTGGAGTTTTTAATAAATTTATCCGGCGGCATTCTCGCGAGTTATTAGAACTTAGTACACACTGGGAAAGATTGTATGTCTAACTACCTAGTTATCTCTCATAAGAAATGAATGCCTGCGTATTTCTTAGAGTACAAATTCCCAGTCAATAATAGACAGGAAGTTCCCATATACTATTTATACAAGTGATATGTTGAGAAACAAAAACATGTTTTTAAACCAGGACCCTTAACACCAAGAACTATTATCTTACTTTGTCCCGAAGTCTACATCGTAGTTCCATCGTCACTGCTACCTGTGTATGTGTCCGAGCCATCTCAGTGAACATTTACTATGATAGATTCAAGGCTTGTATCCATCTTCACCTCCCTACCAAAGTCTTCTTACTACAACTTTTCCACATGCCCCACACTGCCTGCCCACACTGACGGGGGGGGGGGGGGGGGGGGAGGAGATTGGTGTTTAACGTCCCGTCGACAAAGAGGTCATTAGAGACGGAGCGCAAGCTCGGGCGAGGGAAGGATGGGGAAGGAAATCGGCCGTGCCCTTTCAAAGGAACCATCCCGGCATTTGCCTGAAGCGATTTAGGGAAATCACGGAAAACCTAAATCAGGATGGCCGGAGACGGGATTGAACCGCCGTCCTCCCGAATGCGAGTCCAGTGTGCTAACCACTGCGCCACCTCGCTCTGTTCACACTGACGGGAGTTGCCTCTATTGCTTCATGCACTACAGATTCAGTGTCTTTTGTCTTGAATATTTTGTTCTTTTCTGCCACATAGCCTTCAACCTGTGCCCAAATTAATTCAATCTAATTATACTAACAGTGGTACGGGGAAAATCTCAAAACTCTGTTACCATATTCACGTCCAAGTAAGTCAGGTTCGTACGTTTTGTTGCATGACTTGTATAAATTAACGAGCGGAGCGGGTCTGGTTTACACCGTGCAGAGCACATTATCCACTTTCCTCGTGTCTGGACTTGATTTCTCCTGTAACAGCTGAATGCTGACCGGCATTGTCCATTACAATGACGGACTATGGAGCAAAGTGAACCACCTGCTGAAAGTCTCTGGCAATCCATCAAGGAATGTGGGATTGCAGCCGGATTCGAAGTACTTGAACAATGATAACAAAACCAGCACTTGTATTTCAGTCCACGTCTTTTATTCTTTTTAACGCACAACACCAAATGGGTCATTTTCAGGCTCCAAGCATAGCCTGCCACCCGCAACAGTTTTCATGTGCAATCAGCAGAATCGTATGCAGCCAGCCAAAATCAACAGTATTTCGTACTTTCTGTGGCAATAACAAGGCCGGTATGGTCGTCTGACCATGCTGGGCTTGTTATTGCCGCAGAAGGTATGGAATCCATTTAATTTTGGCCCGCTACATACGATTTTGTTCAATGCACATGAAAACTGTTGTGGATGGCAGCTTTCGCTTGGGGTCTGAAACTGACCCATTTGGTGTCGATTGTGTTAAAAGTGTGAATGTGTTAAGTGTCTTAAAAAGAATAAACGACGTGGATTCAAACACAGCCTCTACTTTTGTTATCATTATTAAGTACTTCTTGAAAGAGACAGCGATCATTTCCGAATGGTAGCCACTGCTGTTTCCCTTACAAGTAAAATGCAAATTTTCTCTCAGAAATAAAACGAGAAGAGCCAGCATGCAGGATAATTATCCGAGAACCTTTTCCTATGGTAACTTTAAACCCGCCAATACCATCACAGATTTTTCAGCTGTTTTTCCTGGAACGATTCTGGTTCACGCAAGTTTCATAAGGGTAAAACACTGTTGAACTACCTTCTCTTATTTCGTGCATCTTTGTCAAGAACGTGACTCTTGTTACAGTTATATCACATCTTTCCATTAAAAACTTTCTTACATCCTTCCTTTTAATCCTTTTGAAACCAAAGTCTTTCAAAATTGTTTACGTTGACGAAGTGTTACCTTTGAAGCCAGTATTCTTATGCATAATTGTAACAAGTTTTCGTGACGTCGAATAGTCACCATTTATGCACATTTCAAACACGGAGTGCCTTAAAATATCCTTGTCAAAAATATCGACTTGTGTTACTCTTTCTTACGACTTACATTCTTTCCAGACGATACGAAATCAACCTTCCCTGACGTTTCTATAGCTCTGACACTTACGTTTACAATTCGCTGTACAGTTCCCTTACCGACGCAGTCCGTTCTTGTGTCTTCAAAATGTCAACAATAGGAGACCAGCTTTCACATTAACATTTGAAATTTTATAAAGGCGGTAAATAATCCTCGTCTGCCTGTGAAGCGCTTCGCGTTTATTGGCTTCATCTGAAGTATGTATTTGGAAATCACACTAACATATTTGCAGATACACCTTCACCGCTACAAGAAAATAACATTGACAGTTGAATGATTAATTCGGTCGCTCTGTGAATTAAATTGCGTTGTTGCGAAGTGCAGCAACAGTGCAGCCTGCAGGAGAGAGATTATCATAGTGTAGCAGTAATTCGCTGCTAGCCGCTCGGAAAGAGAATGAATCCTATTGCCTGCCAGTGATTAACGGAGAGGAATGCGCAAAACGGCTGAAAATTGAGTCGCCCTCCTATGTGATGCTAATTATACTATGTACTGTGGATTATCTGACTAATATCCCTTAAATGAGGGGACGTCAAAAAGTGATAGACATATTATTACGACAGACCAAGTAACTTTTATTGAATGCTGCACTACACTTCTAAGTGGCACAGACACGTAACACTGTTTCACAACACAGTCACAAAGTATTCGTAAACAACGGTCGGAACCCTCTACCAATCTTTCAGTTCCTTGACGATAGAAATCTTCTTTTTGGTCACGGAGCCGTTGGAAAACCGCTGCCCTCATAGTTGAAAACTCTCTTTCGCGTTGGAAGTTCTTTCAGATTGCCGAAACGCTGGAAATCGATGCAGGTTGATCTCGACTGTATTGTGGATTATCGGCACCCACATGTGTGCTGCCTTGTTCAAATTGTTGGTACGATTTCACTGAGATTGGACGAGGCACAGCATTTGGTCCATATACTACCGGTGTTTCACAGTGAATCTGTGTGGAATTTAGACATTTTGCTCACAAGAACCGTCGTGTCTCGCGTACCTCAATTTTATATTTCGTTTCCAGTAACCGCGCCGCGCGGAATTAGCCGAGCGGTTTAGGCGCTGCATTCAGGGACAGTGCGGCTGGTTCCGGCGGAGGTTCGAGTCCTCCCTCGGGCATGGGTGTGTGTGTTTGTCCTTAGGATAATTTAGGTTAAGTAGTGTGTACGCTTAGGGACTGATGACCTTAGCAGTTAAGTCCCATAAGATTTCACACACATTTGAACATTTGAACCAGTAGCAGCGTCGTTTCACTGCCACACTGTGATGCACCTGTTACCCGTACCGCAGCAGAACTCTGCCTGCGGGAAACGCAGAGCACGTACTCTCTTGTGACAATGCGCCACTCTTGTTTCGCAGTGATCTTTGCGTGGGACATGCGTTACTTATTTTCTCAACTCCCTTCGCAAAAAGATCATCCTTTCAAAAAGAACTGTGACTTATAGATGGTAAAAAAAGTAATGCTATATGCCTGCAATGGACATGCTGCATCTACTTATTTATGAACAAAATAAGACACTGCAGAAAATACTAAAACAAGTATTAAAAAATCAGCAATCCATAACGACCTAATAGCTAAAAATGTTTCAGAAGAGATTCTCCAGATTTCTGCGAGCTGTACATCAGACTACTTTACTCGAACAACATAGAAATTCCTCTACTATTGATGTAGGCATATAACATGCATGACCGACACAACTATTAATGTCTGAAGTTGGTAATGTAACAACGTCACTGTTCTAGGAAAAGAAGATGACAGGCCTTAACGTAAGTATCTTTGGTTATATACTCATGTCCATAGACAAGTCACAGCACGTTGTTAATGACACCGTTAAACAATTAAACATTTTGGAGTATAAGAAACGTTGTAAAACGTTGTAAAAAAGAATCTCGCATAACTGGTAAAACTACACGTCTTAAAATAGGGACGTCTTGACAATCAGTGATCATATGTGGTAGACGTAACGTTTCACTGAGTTCAGTTCAGAAGTGCTCGCTCTCAAAGGTACCGGAAAAAGATTGATTTGATTTTTGTCGAGACGTGATGCAGGATCTACGCGAACGCAAGTCTCTAACATTCCCAGAAACATCTTTGATATTAAATTACATATCGGATACTACAGTATGCTAAGAACCTACATCCTATCGATTTTCCTTATTGTTCCTTTTTTCTACGACACGAAAGAATTTAGTAACGTTAACTAGTGAGCTAATATTCATTTTATGTTCGTTTACTGCCAATAAAACAAAAATTGCAATAGTTAAATATCTCAAACGCTACGTCGTAGTTTTATTTATCTGAGTTTATATTACATCCCATGGAGTTTTATGTGAAGAATTATGTTTCCGTACAAAGTAGCTGAAGAGGCATGTGTAAATTTTCTTATTGTAACGAGTCCACAATAGCATCTGCATGTACTGTCATCACAGCCGTCACTGGATTCTCCGTGACTCATTGGCGGCGCCAGTGAATGCTGAATCACAAATGACAGCCAACCGACCGACTAGGAAGCGTTATCCTGTGCACTTACTGTACACCCCTACGTAGGATACTGAGCAAGGGAGAGTGAACTCAGAACGTAGGCACCATATTTCGCTTTTACTCCACAGTATAATTACGTCCTTTCCAATCACCGACGACATCTTGCGTCATGATGACGTAGAGCCCTGTGTTGATCTGGGTTCAGCCACCAGCACCTTGGTTCAGTTAATGCCTGCACGTCCTGCCTGACAGGGCGAATTGGTTGATTAATACTACTTAACATCTCGCTAGCATATATCACCTAATGTGTGTTCATGGAATCACTGAATAAGAATGACGTCCAAAGAGAGACAAACAGAACGTCGTACATTAATTTTTCCCCATGTGTTTATCGATGAGAACCCATCGACGCCGCATATTTCAACGATAACAGCACATGACAAAATGGTTAAGCAACGAAATGATTCAAAAACTGAGTCGTCAGTGATCGATTAATATAGCCTCATGGTACCGAAATATAGTTGGCCCTTGTTCCTCTCTTGCTTGGAAGTATAATTATATGTTCTTTATTAGATGAAACTGCGGAGAACTATAAAACAGATATGAACTACCTGGCAGATTAAAACTGTATGCCGGATCGAGATTCGAACGTGGGACCTTCGCCTTACGTGGACAAGTGCTCAACCGACTGAGCTACCCAAGCTCGACTCAGGACCTCTCCTCGCAGTTCTAATTCCACCCGTACCCCGTCTCCTACCTTCCAAACGAGGCAAAGGTCCCGAGTTCGAGTCTCGGTCCGACACACAGTTTTAATCTGCCAGGAAGTTTCATATCAGTGCACACTCTGCTGCAAAGTGAAATTTCATTCTATAAAACAGATGTTTACGAGAGTAAATTTCCCTTTGTCCAATGTAGATTACTATTATGTATCGAGAACTACAAAGATACGTACAAATTTTCCCTTAATTTTCACGTGCATTTAATAATGATTAAAAATTCAACATTTCTGAGATTATATAGTTTTATGTTAGTTTCTACTGAAACGTGCTTCACTGCAATTGTGGCACAGTTAGTATATGCTTATTCCTTCTGAGAAAACAGATGCGTCAAATTTGTGGAAGTGCTATGACGATTGCCTTTTAATTCCAATGGCAGTGATGAAATGTTGCATTACGAATGTTTTAAAATTTGTTAGTGCTGAAACAATGCAATTTCCGAAATTGGCCGAGTAGTTTGTTTACAGAAAGAAACAGTGTTGTGAAACAATGAAAATTTTCATTTGAATGTTTTCGTTGGACTATTTTTAAGATTTTGGTAAAAGTCTAACTCAGTTAAGCTGCTTCGACGCTGTAATCAGTTTCCTTAAGAAAAGATTGGTTGCAAATGCTTTGCAGAATCTCGTCGTGGTCGGCTTCCGTCAGCAATGAATTTCGCTAAGGTCGACCAAACTTTATTGTTGTCCCAACAAACATTGACACTGCGAGCATGAGGATTGCCGTGAAGTAGAATCACCTACAAGTATGAGAAAGATCTATTCAAGATGGACTCCGCACAGCCATCCCGGCTGTTTTCTGTAACGAACATGGTAACTGGAGACGGATCTTGGATATATCCGTACGACCCTGAAACTAAGCAGCAGTTCAGGTGTGCCAAGATGAATCAAAACTAACAAAATTGAACAGTTCGTGGAGTACTTCCACGGAATTCATTACTTTTCCCCCCATTACCCTGGATATGTCTCGATCATTATTTTCAATTATTGATGACTAGATGATGCTGGATGGTATACAACAATTTGTTTGCTTCAAGTCATAGATGAAAACAGGAAAAACAGCTAAAAACATGGCAGTATTCCTGATCATGACGAAAAAAAATGGCTCTGAGCACTATGGGACTTAACTTCTGAGGTCATCAGTCCCCTAGAACTTAGAACTACTTAAACCTAAGGACGTCACACACATCCATGCCAGAGGCAGGATTCGAACCTGCGACCGTAGCGGTCACGCGGTTCCAGACTGTAGCGACTAGAACCGCTCGGCCACCCCGGCCGGCGATCATGACAACACCCGATATTGCACAAAATATTAAACTACTGATTATGTGAAGGAGACAGCATCGAATAAATGTCAGATGGACAATATTCATTGATTTATCGCTATTGACTTCTTTTTTTCCGTAAGTCAAGCAAAAAATGTGCGAATTGCAATTGTAATCACATGAAAGATATTACTGAACCTTACCAAACCCATTTTTTTTATGTACCCACATGAGAGTGGGAAAGAAATGTTTTCGGAATTGCTTCGAACGCATATAAAAGTGTGAACGTTTCGATGGCAGATATTTTGTGGGACAATGAAATGATTTACTCCAAAATTGCGTAATCCTTTAACAGTTTTTGTAAAACCTTACCAGCTTTCCGTCAATATGTGGGCATTAAACTTGTCGCTGCTACTTACGTTATACTTCTGTCCACTATACTTAATCTTAGATAACATTTTTTTTGTTTCTTGTTATTGCGTGACTTTTTCATCCACAGACATGTATTATTTTCAGTGTACCATCTGCACTACAGGGATTCTCAGACTACATTTGTATAGGAAATCGGGACACAATCGTAGCACGAAAAATCTAGACTAAAGTACTATACTCGTTACCACTGTGATTTACCTATTCTGAGTCGAGATACATAGAATGTTAGTTGGACAGGCAGTTAAACGAAACAAACAATGTGATCTAGGATAACGGAGATTTGACGGAAATATAGTAGCTATAAAAGTAGTGACTATGCATGTGAAAATTTCATATTTACATATTTCGTTTTTTCAGAAGGAATAAATGCTATTGACGATGAAAGAACTGAGGCGCAACGTTTGTGAATAAATGTCGTTGATGATGAAAGATATGAGGTGCAACGTTTGTATATAAACAAATATCGAACTGTGTTTTTACGAGAAGGTTGGCACTATTAACCATTTTCTGCTAATGCAGGAACAGAGCTTACAACCCCGAATAACAGTCCAGAACTGTTTCAGGCTAGTTTTATACTGTCCATCCAGAGCGTTATGTATATTGGAAATAAGAACATCTTGGTCACACGGAAGACGCACAACGTGATTGACAACAGATGCTGGAGATTCAGAGAAAACGTTGTAACTGACAGTCGTTACGGACTGCAAAAGAGTATGAACAACGTAGTGTGATTTCTTTGATGTTGATATGCGTTACTGATTAGTCACAAGTGAACGGCTAACTTCTAATGATGTGAAACTGTCAGCACAACATGAGGTTCTTCAGAGCCACACCTGACGGAAGAACGTGGGCATCGAGGGTTGGCGACTCGGTATAGCTGAATAATCGGCATACGTTGAAGCAACTAATAGCAGACTATAAAGCTGTGAAATGTAGAAGTGTTTCGCCAATTACTATGAAGCACCAGATGTCGGACATAACCGTATCAGACACATCTGGACTAATGTCCGTGATCGCTTCAGACTTCATATTAATATACAGCAACTTTGTGACTCTTGTGTGGAATAGGATGCCATTTACTTCCAGTCATATAGCAAGGGTTTGTACAATCCGTATTATATCACTTCTGCTTCTGGTGCAAAAGGCGTAGCAGTTTGCTGTTGAAAGAATAGTCATCACGTTCAGGCTGCGCGGTGTGGGTTTACATGGTAGCTACCAGTGGCACTGCAAGGTAGGCAACACTTCACGCTGCTCGCCGTTCCGGTAGCAACATAACAGGCGTATGTCGCACGGCAATAGCGCGTATCCCTCCAAGACGAATCAATACACAATTCTGCATCAAACTCGTGCGAATCGTTCTGCATAGTTTGCATTTTCTGGTAATGTAATTTACGAGAGGACTCTAAGAAATTCGATGGATGTATTTCAAATGCAAATGCTGGTGATTTAGTAAGGGCTATGATGTCGTGTATTCGATCCGTCTGCGGATGAATTTAGAAACGCATTTATAATGAATTAGATGTTTCGTGAATTTTATTAAATGTTCCGTATTACACATGCCAGTAAACGTCACTAATCTTGTTTTGTGACGAACACAATAAGGCAACAAATGACAAGGATAAAAAATACTATTCAAATAGTAGCTTCAATAAAACTAGGCAGTGAGTAAGGATTAATCTTGAAGTGATTGTTAATACATAGTTTTGGATTCTCAGAAGCTCAGGTCTCTGCTGACTCACTTATGCATACATGCGTAAGTGGTTCTGTGAAACCATTATACTTTATTGAGATGCAGATATACTGGTTTCCTCTCAAAAAATTGTTATAGATAGTAAGCGTAACAACTTGCACTAAAGTAAGACTGTAATTAAATCAAAATGTTAAACTGAAAAACTATCCGAGTATCATACAAGCGCCCAAAACTTATGGAAAAGTTACGAATAAGTAATTTTTCATAAAAAGCTTCCAGTTTGAATTTTAAAACATTTATGTTCCAAATAGGCAGTAGAAAGAGCTCAGTGTAAAGTTCTCACCATTTGTTTTCTGTAGGAAATTTAAGAATAGACTGTCTAATCATGACATATGCAGTATCATAAATAGTAAAAATCGAAAATGGGAAACAGAGTTTTTTTAGGTGAAAGTAGATTAACAGTCTACTATCACGTCTATAGCACCATACTTTAAATTATACGGGGGTTATTCATCAGCTATATCGAGAATTATTCTTACTTCAGTCAAAACAGATTCTTTTTTGTAGTGATAATTAACCACAAAACAAGTCTCCATGGCCGGCCGAAGTGGCCGTGCGGTTAAAGGCGCTGCAGTCTGGAACCGCAAGACCGCTACGGTCGCAGGTTCGAATCCTGCCTCGGGCATGGATGTTTGTGATGTCCTTAGGTTAGTTAGGTTTAACTAGTTCTAAGTTCTAGGGACTAATGACCTCAGAAGTTGAGTCCCATAGTGCTCAGAGCCATTTGAACCAAGTCTCCATGAAAAGAACAGAAGCTGCATTAGAAAATGAAGAACAAATAAAATCAACGTCAAAATTCTTGATACGCCTAGTAACGTGACATTCAGAACAATTAGAATGGCTGAATCTTAGGTAATGTTAAAATATTTGATGCTTTTTAGATGAAATCCAAAACAATTCAACTGAAATAATACATGCTCTGTCGGGAAGGAAAGATCAGAGCTGTGAGAGATGTCTACATTGAATAGTGTAAAGATAGAACTGTTGGTGATGTATCACACACCTCGAATGTTTAATGACCACTACCCATCTGTAATGGAAAAGTTAAATGGCGGTCTCGTTCAAGCATGCAAGAACACTAATTCTTATAAGGCTACATCCGAAGACAATTATTCAAGGTATAATTGTAGAAAATAAGAGACAAGAAAACTATATTTTTTACTACTAACGAGTGAGGACTCGTCTGAACACTGGAAAATTTATTTCATATTATAAAGCTCAACGTACTACTTATTATCACTGTGATGAATTGTGAAAGGCCTATAACCAGACTATAGGTATGATTGACAGTCTTCGAATAGGCTATGTAGAAAAGAATATGTTGCCCATTTAAGAAGACTCCGTTTGCTAATAGGATCGCAGTTCGTTTTAGTGAATTAGACATATCTCTTATGGATTCTATTTTTTATGTGAATATCTCTTGTCTATGTGATGTCTTCTGTATGTCGTTGTCTGAGTTTTACACGCAATGCTTACGCCATTGCAACTGAGGTTCATCGCTATGTCAGAGTCATTTATGGTTTACAGAAATGAATAGAAAGAACTGGCGAGAAGAATGACAGATATTGCTTACATATTTTGTCCTGTAGTGTGCTAATAACTCCGCAGTCACACGCTTTACGCTAAACAATAACCTGTCTTACATTACCAGATTCGCTTTGTTAATTGTAGTATAAAATTATTTTTGGACCGTTCCTGGCTTGAGAATGTGTTGATCCAGTCAGAATGAGATTCTTACAGATATTAAGTTATTATTTACGGTACATCGATTTATTAAGATCTGAAAGATAACTGTTCCCTCATTACTACTCCTCTTTTTAGATATTACAGCTTCTTTACAGTCCTTTAATCGATGTCTGCTATCCCTTACACTGAAAAACGTTCCAATAGTGCCCCACATGAAAGAAAGGTTATTTTAGCTTGCATAAAAGAATTCACGTAGTCGATCATCAATTCATTCAAATGTTTAAGCCGTTAACATCACTGGGTGTACGACACTATGATAAAATCGTTCTTATCACCTTATTGTAAGTGTGATATTAAGTGTAAAATTAGATTCGTGGAATGACATGGATCTCCACAGATATAACGTTCTTTCTTCAGAACATACTCATGGTATAGTCAGAGTTTTGTGATTTTTCGCAGTCTTTCAAGTTGTACATCTCAGTGCATCCAGGCTAAAACTGATTCACAGTTTTCATATGTGTCTCTGAGCGCACTTGTGTGACTGAGGCTTTAGGACACTGAACAGCGATGTTATCAGCACCCTATCTGCTTTTTCTCTTCTCCATTCAGTAGAGATAGCCTACCACGTTACGTATCTGTTGAATCACAGCAAACATGTCAGGCCAGTATTCATTGTGAGCAGGAACTGCTTATCTTGTGTCAGCGTTTCCCGTATCGCTTGACGTGACAGCCAGTATTCGCAGTCCGTTGATGACAAATTCTGGTTTGGCACAGTGATAACCCTGTTTGGAAGATTTATCCAAATAACAGGTTCAGAGTGATTAAGCTTCACAGATTACTCTGTTAATCCTAAATTCAGGGAATGGCTACCCGAGCTGGATACAAAAAACTCACTGTTGTCAACGTTTTGTTATCGTAACAATGCATGGCAAAACAAACG
Organism: Schistocerca cancellata; assembly: GCF_023864275.1. NCBI lineage: Eukaryota > Metazoa > Arthropoda > Insecta > Orthoptera > Acrididae > Schistocerca > Schistocerca cancellata. The sequence goes on from NC_064626.1 coordinate 732,095,590, forward strand.
CAACTTTAGAATACCGTTTACAGAGAAGACCACTCAGCGTGAAATACAGTCGAATCCGACGTTTTTTGTAGATAATATGTAACTGACTGGTAGTATAAAACATATTGGTTTTATGTTCAATAAGAATGTATGGTGATAAATATCTAATTTTGTATGTTTTCTTGGGACCAAAAATTATTTTAGTCTCACTGTGTTACAGTGTTAAAAATTTCTTACAAATCAATGAAAACTGGTAATTAAATGTGTGATACTTAAATCATTGGTAAATTATGTGCTCTGGCACATATAATCAAAATTAAGTCATAAATGGAGTTAAAAATTTCTTAGAAATCAATGAAAATTGGTAATTAAATGTGTGATTGGTAAATTATGTGCTCTGGTACATATAATCAAAATTAAGTCATGAATGGTATTAATAAAACAGCACATCTACATCTACATCTACATGACTACTCTGCAATTCACATTTAAGTGCTTGGCAGGGGGTTCATCGAACCACAATCATACTATCTCTCTACCATTCCACTCTCGAACAGCGCGCGGGAAAAACGAACACCTAAACCTTTCTGTTCGAGCTCTGATTTCTCTTATTTTATTTTGATGATCATTCCTACCTATGTAGGTTGGACTCGTTCTACAACCTTAATAAAGTGGGCTCATTGTGAGACAGGTCTGACAACTTTTGTACGAAAAGATGTTCTACGAGTCTCTTTGAGGGTATGCATTTTGAGAATCAGTTATCGCCGCTGGCGGATCATGGATGCTACATCATCATGCTCCGAAAAGTATGTGAGCAAACAGAATATTTGAAATCTACTAGTTCCTCACCACCAAAAGGCTGAAAGTTTTTCAGTTTGCAGAGAAGTTAATAACGGTGATAAACAAGGCGGCACCAAAAAGTAGTTCCCTCTCGTACTGTCAATACTTCTAATAACCTCGGAGTTGAAGCATCAAAATCTCCATCTTCTGTAATTACTACTGGTACGGGAGTGACAGTCAAGACACGTGGTGCAAGGAAAGCATTACAATAAATCCAACATAGGTATCCACTACATCCCATCAGTGTACTGTCTCACGCCACGTATCACGACAGGGTATTTTTCAAAATTCAACATAGCATCTGTATCATATTCATCTTGTATAAACGAGGTCTTATTTTCAGCTGCTCCAGTACTGGAGTCAAGGCTCCACGACACATAAATATTGAATCACATTAATGGATATTTTCTAATGAGTAACATGGTTCTACAATTGTTTGAATTTGTAACTTTTGATTGCATTACTTCAGTCACGGCTGTTAGGCAATTTTCAAACGAGTGGCGAAGAGCTGTAGCACATAATCGACCTTCCCCGTACCGCCGTTGGATGTTTCCACCCTGCTGGAGACTTTTCCACACCCGCGGACTCACATTACGAGCGAAATTCTACGTTCTTACACCTTGCCTTTCATCTGTCAATTATCCAGCTACGCGTACTGTTATTCACAAGTGTTCACTGTATCATTCTGTTTCCCTTTTTCTCAAACACTACCCAGCAAATGAACGCAACACACATTCAGAACCGTTGTACTCAAGGACTGTGACACACTCTGACTCCTGCAAGCACACCAATCGGTTTTATACTTGAATGCCACATGTATCGCTTGTTTCTAGTACGTGCAGTTTAAACCACGTAGTGTTGTCATCACACAAAACTTTTTTGTGGGTCTTGAAGAACCCTTAACTCATGAACATCAGTGTATTAACTTATCTTCTACTAATATCTCTGTTAGTCTGGGTACTGCCTAAGTTTATTGATCTTTTGGATAAGATGGCTACTTTTTTCGTTTTGGGAGATTCAATCGTGAGTTGTAATTCACGAAAAAATACGTAATCATTCTTCCTCGCTACGATTCGACCGTTTTCATAGAATATTAGTGACTCCATTCATTGTGTCTATATTAACAAGCGACACGGTTTTGTTCCGTTTTCATTTATGAGGTACCACAGAGCACCTAACGGGTCGTTTTACATTATAGTACCACATTATTCCATATGCAAAAACTGTCATTTTTTTACCCTGTCCCAAATATAATGGCTTGCACATATTGCGCAAATTCTCCTGCAGCACAGTACAAAAATCTTCTGAGAATTTGTATGTTTGCATGTTACGCTTCTTACTTTGCATCATCGTCAGTCTTCGATCCGGTAACACAAATATTTATCTGCTTAAAAATGATGATGGTAAAAATTTGAAGACTTTAGTCTGACGATTGTCTGCACCGGATAATACTATGAAACACTGCTATCTTATTTCGATAGCTGTACAGGGGGAGGAATAGTGTGTATTCTACTTTCATTCAAGGTCTTTCATTCGAGCGATTTGATACAGTATCAGCCATTGTTGCTTAAAGCTCGTAATGTCAGCAAAATAGTAGATATTACATGAGAAGCAGCAATATGCAGCCCCGAAATTCGTTTAGTAACGTCAGCAACAATTTTCTACATTCCCACAACCTAACCATTGTTATTTTCATGACCCTCTTTCGCCGAAAAACAACGGTAAAACTTTTGTTTACTGAATGGCAATTTTAAAATGTAAAAAAGATCTTTAGCTAAAAGCGAGCATCTCATGGTATTTTACTACATTCACTGATCTACTTTCATTTCACTTAACATATTTCATATAACATATGTAACATGTCATATAACATGTTTATATATCCATAAATGTTATAAAGAAAAAAAATCTTTGTCTGCAGCAACGGAAATTTCCAAGGTCGTTTTTCGTAATGAGTGTCGGACATTTCCTTAATAAAAAACTCCCATGTACGTTTTTCGGTATAATTACTGAGTTACCTCTACAGAAGACATACAGCTGGCCATTCTTTTCTAAACAAGAATATTTTTGGTTGCGTTATATCACCAAGAAGTCTTTTGCCAACTGGGTGGCAGAACGCCGTGCATGCGTCTCGAAGGCGAGATGTAGTGGTCTGTTTTCTTGCAGGCTTGTGGTGATGGAAACCTGCAGCGTAAAAACGCCAGTGGCATCAATCTAAGGTTTATGTCCACTTCAGCGGCAGACACAAATGGATTCTCGAAAATGGCATCTAAAATTGCTCTATCATCGACGTAGCAGTTGCTTTAGGTCAGCTCTCTTTTTAAGAGCCCGAAGTCATTTATCGTCCTCATCCTGATAATTTTTTTATCCTTTTTTTTAAGTTAGCTTGTGCGCTACGAGTCATAGAGCCACTGGAATACCGCATGCCGATAGTGTAGCCCCTTGTTACCTCGAATACATAGCCCGTGGTTGGAAAAGAACACTTTCCCGTTATTCATTTCCTCATCTTTATATGGCTTTCAATACATTTCGCACAAAATAACCGAGGAAATCTGTCGCTGCAACGACTGACGTAGGCGAGCTGAGCTCGCGTTCATTGACAGTTCTGAGCAGGGAGAAGAGCTGTCCACAGCTGGGATTCCAGGTAATTGAGGCTGAAAGATGCCTTTGATCGATCACTCTACGGAGATGAATTGTACAATCAGTGCAGTTGTTTATTTTTTACTCTTACTGCAACATACGTAGTAACTTAAATAAAATAGCCCGGCAGTTGTCTCATCTACTGTATTCGCTTTAATAGGAAGTGGCAAGATAGTCCTGTAGAGAAAGTATGAATGGCCGAAAGAAAATTACTTCGATGTATTGAGTTAAGACGCAGAATGACCGAAGGATCTGGATTGGAAACCACAGTACTTTACTATTTAAGATACACAGTGTCAGCGTGGATTACTTTGCGTGACGTTCCCACAAACAACGCTGCCTATTAGAAAATGGCTCTGAGCACTATGGGACATAACAGCTATGGTCATCAGTTCCCTAGAACTTAGAACTACTTAAACTTAACTAACCTAAGGACAGCACACAATACCCAGTCATTACGAGGCAGAGAAAATCCCTGACCCCGCCGGCAATCGAACCCGGGAACCCGGGCGCGCTGCCTATTAGAAACTGTTTGATTTGCTGATAAAGAATGAATTTTATTATTCTAATGTCAGCTACGTCGTTTCGTTACAGGGAGTACACTCGTTTGTAGAGCTGAAGACTGTTATGCATGGAAAATACTTGATGGGTTCTTCATGCAACAGATGGCTATGATAATAATGACGACAATACTGCTGACGATTATGATGATGACGTCCTCGTCATGATCTACTTTACACATATGCTTCAGTTCAGCAGTTGTCGTATCAGCATCTGTTTCTCCTCCGGCTGTCTATTGCGATCTATATCCGCTAGTGCCTTTGGATGCACATCTTCCCCAGCACTACATGCTTTCCTAAAAAACTCAAAGTCTTCAGTGATGTTTGGTCGATAAACTCTAATACATGCTTCTTACTATTTCTGGCTCCATCGGAATTTATATCAAAATGAAATATTCAGAATTGTCATTCAACTTCTCACTTTTAGAATTTCAGTGTAGTACCATTGTGGCGCCTCAGTATGGAATTTATTTTACTAGCGGGTGGTTAGTCATGAGCGGTCAGTGTGCTCCTAAATGTTATGAGTGCTCTAACAGAAGCTGGCGACATGTAGACAGCGTTCTTGGATTTCAAGCCCTCGTGTGACTTTCACCTCATCAGTTCTGTCAGCGTTCATCCTTGTCATTATCACGTGATGGCTATCTCATCATTACCGTCACCATACGAATATGGAGTCTGGTTATCGATTATTGTTCGTGATGCGGTCCCGTTTAAACCTCGTCATAATCGTGTCACATTGATTCCTCAAAAAACTGGCAGTATGTGTGGACAAAGTGTTCGCATTTCAGATATTACAAATACTTGACACGGTCGACTGAAGAGCGATCAATAAATTCAGTGTAAAGAAAGTTTCAGATATACTTATATTGTACTGATCGCATATAGGTACACTAGACCGCTAGTTTAGATAGGACTAAGTTGCCATCTCCTGATCTATAGTTTAGAGGTTATTAAATCATATTGTGCGATAAACCGCACCTTTGTTTCCGTAATCACTACTTGTTAAAACTAATACGTAGTCGCTAGTTATACAGTGTACCTACAAGCTATCAAAGTAATAAAAACTTCATATCTAAACCTTTCTTCACATTTACTTCAGTCATCACTCTCCAGTTGATGATGTCAGGTATTTATAATATTTTGTCCAACCAAGTGATTGGAGAATATAATTTGTTGCTTAAACTACAAAAGAAGATTGCCAACAAGCGGCTACATATCTGAGGCTTTCTTTACATCGTTCGCATTTCGATAATGAGTTTTACATTGACGAGCGAAAGAAACTGGTACAATTGCCTAATATCGTGTAGGGGCCCCGCGAGCGCGCGCAAGTGCAGCAGCACGACGTGACATGGACTCGACTAACGTCTGAAGTACTGCTGGAGTGAATTGGCACCATGAATCCTGCAGGGCTGTCCATAAATCCGTAAGAGTACGAGGGAGTGGAAATCTCTTCTGAACAGCACGTTGCAAGGCATCCCACATATGCTCAGTAATGTTCACGTCTGGGGAGTTTGGTGGCCATAGGAAGTGTTTAAACTCCTGGAGCCACTGTGTAGCAATTCTGGACGAGTGTTGCATTGTTCTACTGGAATTGCCAAAGTCCGTCGGGATGCACAATGAACATGAATGGATGCAGGTGATCATACAGGATGCTTACGTACGTGTCACCTCGCAGAGTCGTATGTAGACGTATCAGGGGTCGCATATCACTCCAACTGCACACGCCCCACACCTTTACGAAGCCTCTGTCAGCTTGAACAGTCCCCTGATGAAATGCAGGGTTCATGGATTCATGAGGTTATCTCCATAACCGTGCACGTTCATCCGCTCGATACAATTTGAAACGAGACTCGTCCGACCAGGTTACATGTTTCGAGTCACCAACAGCCCAGTGTAGGTGTTGACGGGCCCAGGCGAAGCGTAAAGCTTTGCGTCGTGCAGTCATCAAGGTCACACGAGTGGGCCTTCGGCTCCGTAAGCCCATATCGATGATGTTTCGTTGAACGGTGCTAATCACTTGTTGATGGCCCAGCAGTTAAAAGTGCAGCAATCTGCGGAAGGGTTGCACTTCTGTCATTTTGCCGATTCTCTTCAGTCCCGTTCTTGCAGGATCGTTTTCCAGCCGTATTGATGTCAGAGATTTGATGTTTTACCGGATTCCGGATATTCTCGGTACTCTCGTGGAATGGTCGTACCGGGAAATGCTCACTTCATCGCCACCTCGGAGATGCTGTGTCCCATCGCTCGTGCGCCGACTATAAAACCACGTTCAAACTCACTTAAATATTGATAAGCTGCAAGTGTAGCAGCTGTAACCGATCTAACAACTGCGCCAGACACTTGTTGTCTTTTATAGGCGTCGCCGACCGCAACGCCGTATTCTGCCTATTTACATATCTCTGTATTTGAATACGCATGCCTGTAACAGTTTCTTTGGCGCTTCAGTGCACATTTTTCTTATCCGAAAGACACAACTGTTCTTCTTTTCGTTTAAGTCTGGTGAGATAACTAATAATTGGTACAGCATACCGTAACAGCATTCACGTAATGGTTTCCATTATTTACCTAGACCTGGCTTGGCGTTTCCCAGAGTTCTCCCTATTACATTGCACCGCGTGAGATAGCGCAATGGTTAATAGGCCTGGTCATTGGGGTTCAGTTCGAAGCGTGACTTTTCACTGAGGACAATTCTGCTCCAGTCAATGAGATTCCAAGATGAACGCGTGTCTGGAGACACTCCAGACAGCGGTGGGATACCTTTTCGAATGTCGTCCGCCATATGGCCCGACAGCCGGGAGTGATGGTCTGCGATATTCTACGCCCCGTTTTGTTGTTCTTCATGGCAACTATCCTTGGCTTACATTTCAGCAAGATAATGGACGCCCTCACGCGGTGAGAGTTTCTTCGTGGTTACCAAACCCTACCTTGGCCAGAAATGTGCCGGATCTCTCCCCAAGTGAGAAAGTTTGGAACACTGCGAGCAGAGCCCTCCAGCCAGCTCGGCATTTGGCGATCTAACACGTCAATTGGACAAAATCTGGCACGATATACCTCAGGAGGACATCCAAAAACACTGTCAGTCAATGAAATGCTAAATAACTGTTTGCGTAAGGGCCAGAAATGGATCAAAGCGTTATTGACTTGCTCAATTTGTGACTCTTTCTCTTGAATAAACATGAAATTCTAATCATTTGTTTGTCTGTACACGTGCATCAAGCGATTTTCACCCCATTTGGATAATACCTTGGTGGTGCATCGTATTCTTGTCATAGAGTGTATGTGATGAACTTGAGAAACTCTGAATATTTAAAACAAGTTCACTGCGTATAATATGACTACGCTGGCAAATCTCCGACGAGCGAGAAGATGAGAGGGGTAACAGTTCACTCACTTGAAGTGACTGAACGCAGCCGAGGGACCCACTTGGTAAAATACTCGTATCCCAGACAGAATGGCCTCGTATTCCAAATGGCCGACTGGATTCAGTTTTCCCGTGGCTCGTTTAACTCAATGTTGGTCAATAGCGAAGTCATTACCGAGCAACACTACTAATCAGTACTTGTACTGCCGTAGCTTCGATGCATTCACTTCTGTTATGAGTCGCTGACAGAGGAAGGTAAAAATTAGCATATATTTCTTAATGTGTCCGTAGGAAATTTCTTGACAAAGTGAGACACTAAGATGAGTGCACAGTGAACTGACAAATTTTCTGAGTTGCCGTAATATAGCGAAATTAGTTGACTGCAGATGAAAATTCCAAAGCACAGCAGTAATCGAACTTCACTTACAGATTATCGAGATTGAAACGCTACTTGTGTTTGGTTAATCAGGTACACTTTAACCTCCGTCAGAAGAGGGACATCGGCGGGTCAAATCTCTCTGAAGATGCCTCAGTAGTAGACTGAAATTCTGGCGATGTGCTGCCCTTCGAGGTACACGTTGGCAATAAAATACTTTATTTTAAGATTGTTGATGGAATATAAAGTTTACAATTGCAGAATAAATATTCCGTGGAAGATACGAGATCTTGTAGCCACGACGCAGGCGAGCCATTTAAATGGTGCCACTAGTAAACACGAACGCACAAAGGACAGGCTGCGTTCCGCTCCCCTTGCCTGACACAGGTGACCGCGGCCAACCGTGACGACTGCCTCCGAGTCAGTGACGTCACACACCGCGCCGGCCCGGAACTGCGCTGCGTGCGCGTGACCCACGGGACAGCAACCTGCTGCCTGCCGAGGCTGAGGCGACTCCCTTCTTTACTCCGACTTCCTCCGCCGAGGTCCGAAGCGAGAGTGCACACACTAGTCGCCGGGATGCTGCACAGTGCTACCGATTTGAACATCAAGTTCTTCGGGTCCAGAACGAATGTTTCACTTTGTAGCAGACCGTATGTTTTGAAATGTTCTGGAAGGTAAAATGTCTTGGAAACAAATTACAGCACCAGTTCAAATTTTATTGTGCAGGACCAGTAACTTGTCAGTTACGGCGATACGAACGAACAACACAACACCCAGTCTCCAAGCGGAGAAAATCTCCGACCCACCCGGTAATCGAACCCTGGCCCTTCGGTTAGCTATCTGCCGCGCTTACCCCGCTGTTACCGAAGCCGGCGACTGCTGAAGTTTGAGGCCCCTATCAATTCGAACTAACAGATGAAAAAAATTGTTCAAATGGCTCTGAGCACTATGAGACTTAACATCTATGGTCATCAGTCCCCTAGAACTTAGAACTACTTAAACCTACCTAACCTAAGGACATCACACAACACCCAGTCATCACGAGGTAGAGAAAATTCCTGACCCCGCCAGGAATCGAACCCGGGAACCCGGGCGTGGAAAGCGAGAACGCTACCGCACGACCACGAGCTACGGACCTAACAGATGACATCGCTCGTGTACACGGAAGAATAGCCCTGGGGAGAGAAATTCTGTAAAACTTCATCAAACGGACGGCACTAAAGCCTACTTAGAAAATTCCAAAAACAGATTTTTAACGATTAATCTACGGATATTATTCAGTCCCACAGAGACTGGGAAATAAAAGTTAAGCTGATAACAGCACTCTCTGACAGATGTAATTATAATCACTTTCACCGCTACATCCGCAGATGGAACGAAAAGAAATACTGTTGTTACCAGGGCATAAACGTACATCAGGTGTGCTTGACAGTGAGGCAACTTCATTAAAATATACATATTTATATGGCGGCTGAATGAGAGCCAAATGAGTTCCAAATATGTCTTCCGTTAATATTTTGTCAGACTGGCTACGGGATCAAATTACTGCAAAAATTTATTCTACTAAGTTAATAATCAGTATTTCCTAGACAGTACGTAAATCTGGCTCACTGTGACGCCTTTGAATTAATTTATTAACTAGCGACCCTGGCAATGCTTCGCAATTGCTAAATACGGGTATGTGTGGGAATTGCGTACGAGTTTACATCTAAATTCTTTGCCCCCTCTCTCCGCCCATCTTCTCATCCCACCTCTGTCTCTATATGTCTCCTCCTCTCCTCCATCTCTCTGTGCATACCCTACCCCCCCCCCCCTCTCTATCCATCACCTCCTCCCCCTCTCCAAGTCCATTTCCATCTGAACGTTCAGTAGGGTATCGTGTAAAAGTTTGAAGTAAATCCGTCAAGGTCTTTTCGAGATTTTTGATAACTTTTCCCCTTTATATGTCACATGTATCTTTATATACTAATATATTTAAAAATATATTAACCTATGTCCGTCCAAAAGTTCATTAAAACATTGGAAGTAAATCGATCAGAAACTTTTCGAGATATGCGGTACCAACGCTTCCCACTTTATATATTACATTTGTATTTAGATATTAAATATACTACAAAAATGTGTAGCTTATCTGCATGGTTCCTTCCCAATGTTAGAGTACAGCGTAAAAATTTTAAGTAAATCGGGCTGAAAATTTTTCAGATCTGTGGTAACTATGTTTTCTCTATTTCAAAAATATACGAGTACAACCCTTGTCCATCCGAACGTTCATTAGAGAGTTTCGTACAAATTTGTAGTAAATAGGTCAAGAACTTTTCGAGATTTTCGGCAACAACGTTTCCCTTTTACATATTACGTATGAATTTATATATTATAAATACATAACTACTATGAAAACAAGTGACAGCAGAACTGTCAAACTGAACGCAAAAATTTTCTTTTTCATATCAAAAATACCATTACTATCCACAATTACGTACACAACAAAAAAACGATCAAGCCGTCCTCAACTGATGTTCTTCACAATCCATTTTCATTTCCGACTTTTCCATTGGATTTTCCAAAATTTTTCTTTCATATAAACCTTGTCCTGACAGTAACAAATGCAACAAAAAATCAACCAAATCGATTAAGCCATTATCAAGTGATGGTGTTTCAAATTCATTATAATTTCCGATTTTTCCGTGTGATTTTCCAAAAATTTTCTCTCATACAAACCATGTCCTGACAGTAGCGAACACAACAAAAAAATCAACCTTATCCATCAAGCCGTTCTCAAGTGATAATCTTTCACAAGTGATTTTAATTCCAGACTTCTCCGGTGGATTTTTCGAATATTTTCTTTCATACAAACCTTATCATGACATTTACGAACATAATAAAGACAAAAATCAACCAAATCTGTCGAGCGGTCCTTAACTGATGATATTTCACATATTCGGCACCTGATGTTAATTTCCGACTTTTCTGTTCGATTTTCCAAAAAAATTGTTTCATACATACCCTGTTCTAATAACATCGAACAAAAAGAAAAAAAAAAAAAAACCAAATTGGTCAAGCTGTTTCATATGATGATCTTTCATACATGCGGCAACTGATTTTTATTTGTATAAATTTTCTAAATGTCCCGTGAGGGTATTATCGGCGATATGATTAACAGACTGCCCGTTGTGGGTCGTTAGTGACGGAGTGTACAGCCAACAGCCATCAACAAATGCGGACGGGGAATGACTCAGCGAGGCGGGAGACCGACCACCCCTGCATGCAGGGCGCCACGTGCCGGGGGCGCGCTGGGCAGGAACAAACTTCCACGGACGCAAACATTTTCTGGATGCACTACGGTCAGCGTCCGGTGTCATTACGAAACAGCACTTACTCAGTTATCGATAAATGAACGGGGAAGTCGCATATTGTTATTCACTGACCCACTTCCCACAGTATGCTATAGTTAGTTACTGTCATGTGGCAAAGATCGTGTTTGAAGTAAAAGCTACTATAAGAGAAAGCAAGGTGTAGTTTATCGTCCATGTTGATTAATCTCACTGTTGGACAAGCTATTGGATTCCTTACCTAAAAAGTATTACCATGGGATCGCAAGTACATCATCGCATTTTTTTTCTGTGATATGTCATATTAAGTCCCCATCAACATCATTTTTTTCATATTTGTTACAATTTACTTTCCAGTTTAAAACTGGCATATGTAAGCCCAAGAGCGACAGTAGGGTAGCTAGCAACCCATCGTCAATTGCTGAACTTACAATAGTAAATAAATAAATTAGTAAATAAATTACATAAATGAAGTAATGGATGAAGTGAAGTACCATTTCAGAACAGGAATCAAATTTCAATGTGATCAAATGTCAAGGCTGTGTGACCTTTATGTTCGAAAATATGAGGGGCAGCCAATAAATAAAAGACAGGAAAAATAATAAGTGAGTCTGTTTATTATTTCAAAAGTAATAGGGCTCACATGTGCCTAAAGTTGCTTCAAGTGCGCCGCAGAAGTTTCGCTTGAAAGCCCTTACACATCCTCCATACTGTCCTGATCCCTCCCCATGCGATCTCCATGTTTTTGGGCTCTGAGCACTATGGGACTCAACTGCTGTGGTCATAAGTCCCCTAGAACTTAGAACTACTGAAACCTAACTAACCTAAGAACAGCACACAACATCCAGCCATCACGAGGCAGAGAAAATCCCTGACCCCGCCGGGAATCGAACCCGGGAACCCGGGCGTGGTGTTTTTGGAGCCTTGTAAAAAGACATTCGTGGTCGTCGATTGGCTTCGGTCAATCTGCTTCCGGCGAAGAAGGGAACGCCTGGGTACAATCATGGTTCCGTAGGCAACTGTAAACATTTTTCCATGATGGCACAGTAGTAAAGATATACTGTGCTCACAGAAGTCTTTGGTAGCGATATGCACATATACTTATGGCGGTAGTGTCGCACGAAAAAGGTTTAAAAGAGAAATTCATTGGCAGATCTGTCATTTGTATTCATGTGATTCATGTGGAAAGGTTTGTGACGTGATTAAGTTCTAAGTCTGTATTAACACACTTTGAACGCGATATGGTATATTTAGACGTATGGGATATTTCATTTCGTAAATCGTTAGGGAATTCAATTTTCCGAGATCCACAGTGTCAAGAGTGTGCATTGAATACCAGATTTCAGACAACGGAGTGGCCGACGGCCTTCACTTAACGACTGACAGAAGCGGTGTTTGCGTAGAATTGTCAATGCTAATAGACAAGCAACTTTGCGCGAAATAACAGCAGAAATCAATGTGTGACCTACGACGAACATATACGTTAGGATAATGTGGCGAAATTTATTGTTAATTGGCTACGGCTGCAGACGACCGTCGCGAGTGTCTTTTCTAACAGCACGACATCGCCTGCTGCTTCTCTATTGGGCTCGTGGCCATATCGCTTGGACCCTAGACGACTGGACTGCTCAAGATTTCAGCTGGTAAGAGCTGATGGTATGATTTGAGAATGGCGCGGACCACATGAAGCCATGCAACCAAGTTCTCGACAAGACACTGTGCAAGCTGGTAGTGGCTCCATAGCTGTATGGGCTGGATTTATACGGAATGGACTGCGTCTTCTGGTCCAACTGCACCGATCACTGACTGTAAATGGTTATGTTCGGCTTCTTGCAGACCATTTGTAGCCATTCATGGACTTCTTGCTCTCAAACAACGAAGGAAATTTTATGGATGACAATGCGTCATGTCATCGGGCCACAATTGTTGGCAGTTGTTTTGAAGAACATTGTGCACAGTTCGAGCGAATGATTTGGCTACCCAAATCGCCCGAAATGAATCCCGTTGAACATTTATGGGTTATAATCTAGAAGTCAGTTCGTGCACAAAATCTTGCACTGACAGCGCTTTCGCGATTATGGACAACTATAGAGGCAGCATGGCTCAGTATTTCTGCAGGGGGCTTTCAACGCCTTGTTGAGTACATGCCAGATCCAGCTGCTGCACTACGCCGGGCAAAAGGAGGTCCGACGCGATATTAGGAGGTATCCCAGCTCAGTGTTTATTAATAGTTGTGACGATTACTTTTGAAATAATAAAAAGTTTACTTACATTTTTAGATATGTTTCGTTTTCATTTGACTGCCTCTTATAATATAGACTTAGAACTATTAAATGGAACAGTCTTTTAACCACATAATTTAGACCGAGAATACACAGAAGAAAGCCGAACACGATGAACAGAACTAGAAATGAAAATAGTGATTTGATAAGATATCAAAACAGGGAAAGTCACAGTAAAATCAAAATAACGTAAGATAGCTCAATAAGGGAAGGTAGCAGAGGCAGGTAGATCCAGGCGTAGACCCTTCCTTTGGAAAAAAATAAAATAAAAATAAAATAAAAATAAAAAGCAAGAACAGACGAGAAAGAAGTCTACGGAATCACAAAAAGATGAGACAGGTCTGTGAGAAATGTGTTAAGCATTCCCTCTGAAGTTCACTTGGCACTGGAGGGGACAGTGTAGGTAATAATGTTAGAGTCGCGCCAAGATTAGAATATATAAAACAGATTACTTAGGACTTTTGGGTCAACACAAATTCCCCGTTATTCAAGTCTATTCAGACCTGTTCCTGGCAGTTATAGGGTCCGTACGGATTACGGGACTGTTTCTGAGGAACAGTAGATACAGTATAACCAATTATTTAAAATCGAGTAACACCTGTCTCACAAACTAGCGCTGTGACACGAATGTTCAACGGTGTTATGGAGGACGAGTTAGGGTAGCCTAAGTCAAGATATAAGTCTTCATTAATTTGAAATTTATTAAGTTATGCAGCATTGTCGAAAGGTAACAAAACGTGTCAAGACAAAGCTGACGCAAATTACAGAAGCGTCATCCGAAACAGCCAGTTACGGAAGTGGGAAAATGAAGGAAGGGATTTACGTCCTGTGGACAACGAGATCATCAGATATTTTGCAGTAATTAGGCTTGGACAAGGATGGCGAAGGTATTCGACCGCGCTCTATACAGAAGCACCACCCTATTAATCGACTTAATCGAGTTAGGAAGGCTACAGGAAACGTAAATCTGCACGGTCAGACGAGAATTTGAACTCAGCTTCTCACGAATTCGAGGTCAGTGTACACGATTTCGGCACCAGTGTTTAAACACTGCCCTGGCTGACTCGTTGTGGAGATGTAAACACATAAGACAGCCAACAAACTCAGGCATCTTACACAGCAGATACTACGCCAGTAAACATTCGTTATTATTATTGAAAGCAGTTTCATCGGCATATCATTTTAATTTGTCGGTAAGTTATCCTTCCTTTTCTAAAAATGCCATTGACTCTTCCTTTTCTAGAACTGCCATTGACTCTTAATAACGTTTTTATTCAGAACAGCTGAACTTCATTATCGTACTATTTTGCCCAGATGGACGCGATCTAGAGCAAGCTGATAGAGACTGCTCTCTTGTTTTGGTATCACCTTCTGAACACGTGGCTGACGTGTGTTGAACGTACGGATGGAGCAGCTGGGATGGGAGTGAGTGCTTACATTTAACATCTGGTCCACATTTGTGATGATCGTAATTTATGCAGCATGTCTGTATACAAATGTTTTTACTAGCCTTGCATCTTTCAATACATGTGCATTTCGATACCGCTACAGATTAAACTTCTTTCAACTCTGTGAGACACATAAAGCTTAACTAAAAATACCCTATAACGCGAGGCAAAAGGCATGTAATTATGATCTGATGAGTGTTACAAGAGCCGTCACACTGTGTTTACCGTAAACCAACACAAATTCTAAATTTCAAACGTCAATGTACGGTAAGCTAAGCATTAAAACAAGCTTCGAATAACGTACTTAGTAACGCAGAAACGTTTATTACGAAAGAGCAAACAGCAGAACCTATGTCACCGTAAATGCTGTTGCATTATAGACTGAGAAGGGCCGTTGTAAAGACAATAGGATCATTAGAGTACTAGTGACAATAATCTTCCCATCCGCCCATCAAGATTGAATTCACATGGTTTGCTTAAAATCGAGAATGGTTCCTTCAAAGGGACGCGGCCGAATTCCTTAACTATCATTCTACAATCAAGCTAATGTTGCGTCCCTAATGAGTTCGATTTAAATATAATGTTTGTCACGGTTGAAATCTATTACATCTTAGATTTTTTGTTCAATGTATTTCAGAACTGTCAATTAAATATTGAAATTACCTCCGATTCAGCGGACTTTCAATGTTCTGTAAGATACGCTGTGTTGAACTTTTAAAAATCTATACTCGAATAAGCGTAAAAACAGAACGATTTTGCAGTTTAAAAGTGTTGTTAAACAACTAAAATCCTTTAGTAAATAGTATAAATTTGGCATTTTCCAAAACAGTTGCTGGTCCGTTCCTTAATGATGTATAACTCTCTTCTTCTTAAAAAGGAAGAAAACATTAAAATCTCCAACCAAATAATAAAATTTTTATTTATTTTGTTAATTCAGAAATATGGAAGATAATACATGCATTATCAAATTGCAGACAATAAACACTGCATGATTACTTTCATTTCTTAGTAAGAAACAGAAGTAGTTTTGGGCACAAAGCGCTTTGAGGCACGTGCATAGATCCAACTGCTAGAGCTTCGCACTTCTGACCCAGGTCCTACATGCTCACATAAAAATGCGTAATAATGGCGCTAACGACAGCGGCAAGTCATGTAAACTACGAATCGTACAGATTTGTGCATTACATACTTCCCATCGTTCGGGAACAAAAGTTCCACGTTCGTCACCGGATGGTAGCAATGCGTCTGAATGAAGTCACAGGTAGAGGCCCGCACTATGCACGATCTGAGCCCTACACGGAATGCATGGAACGTATTGGGAAATGTTGAGCAGAGCAAAAGTAAGAACGCGGTGCATCACAAGTTATTTGCTTAGCAATTATCAGGCAGTGTAGCAAGACACAGTTTCATACTATTAGTGCACGTTTCGACTGAGCTGGGCTTTTACGCACGGGATTCCGCTAACGGCTCGTCGACCTCGAGCTACAGTGACGCGAAGGTCATCCTTGGCGTGTGCTACGACGCGGGCAGCTGTGGCTTTCCCTCAGGGTAGTCACCGCAGCGGTCATCATGGCTGACTGCTTGGCTCCACTTAGCGTGTGGTCCAGAGAGCTTTCCCGCTGTCCTGCTGCTTGTAGCATTCCGACGCTGTTCCCCATGCCTCGAGAATGGGCGTAATGCCACGGCATCGCTATTCCTGGGGTCGCGTCTGCCAGAGAAAAGATGCGGAAGTCGCTGACGGTGCAGAAGCGTCAGCTGAAGGTGCCAACGACTCTGTGGCGTGCAGTCGAGGACTTGACAGTTCAGCGATTTGGCCGACTACAGTACTTGTGGCTAAGTGCTTATGATCTTCTCAATTGTCAGTAGCACAGTGAGGACACAACCCAAACACTTACGTCAATAACAAGATTCGAGAAGACAAAGAAAAGATGTGTCTTTCACATCAGAAATATACCGAAGGAGACTCATCACGCAGGCTACTGTACGGTCTTTAAGCCTTTCGTTTGCTGCACTTATATTCATGAACAGTTTACAGCAATAGACAGCAACTTATAAATGTCCATTTAGTAGAACATGTATTCGTCTTCTAGGAAAATCCAGTTCAAGGCTGCTACAGTTTACCCGGATGAAATGTAAATGCAAAAGCTCTCTCATCCACTGCCTTGTAAGACGACCTTAATGCACACAAAACCATTGTTCAAGGCAGAACCTAGCCAAAACTAAATTTATCTGTACAAGAGTGAGCTTAAAATGTGTGTGTGTGTGAAATCTTATGGGACTTAACTGCTAAGGTCATCAGTCCCTAAGCTTACACACTACTTAACCTAAATTATCCTAAGGACAAACACACACACCCATGCCCGAGGGAAGACTCGAACCTCCGTCGGGACCAGCCGCACAGTCCATGACTGCAGTGCCTAAACCGCTCGGCTAATCCCGCGTGGCTAGAGTGAGCTTCAGCATCAAGAGGATGTTGTTATTTTATCACATCAGATTTTATTCTAATCTCAGATTGACAAAATACTGAAAGAAAGTGAAAATTATATTGTTAAATCCTATCAAAGCTGCTGCTAGTTTTCTCTTTCTTCAGCTACAACTTTTGACTGCTGTTTACGAATTGGTACGTGAGCAGGGTGAATCTAAAATCCACAGGAAAAAGTCAGAGATCCTTGAGGGATGCTTTTTAGAGTGTTTTGGGGTATGTAATCCGTTGTCTCCGGTGGCTCGCTACAGAGTGATATTTCAATTATGATTTGTTCGGTTTGTTAGCCCAATTAACTTTGTTTCGCTGAAATTCTTTCAGAACAGTGATAATGTTTGCAATATGTTGTCATTACGATATGGAACAATGCAGTTTCTTACAGACACTTATGTACAGATGCAAATGCACTGGGATGTGTTCCCCGTCGCTTTGGGAGCAGCTCCAGAAAAAGGGTCGCTGTGGTGCTTTTCCATTGCATTCAGTAAATCCATACACGACGTGCATATCGGCCTACTCTTTCTTCAGCTAAACCTAAACAATAAAGCTGTGTATCACTGTCATCGCATAACTAACACCACCAGAAAAGACAAATACGATACAGAACCAAGCAGTACAATACGCAAGCTGGAGGGCGAAGAATAAAAGTGGGCGTTACTATTGTCTACAGCAACTGTCGTGAGTGAATGATATGTGTTTTTTCCAACAAGACATGGCAAGAACAATGACGTAGAGTCGATTTCCGCCACCCGGTACCAAGCAGAAAACAATACACACCTTTCACAAAGGGTACCAGTATTTGATTAATGCTTATCCGAAGAAGATAGGAATATATTTTTTTGCGTGTCCTCTACACTTTCCGTTATGTTGAAAAAATCGTTTTCAGAGAGTTATTTATATCACTTATTTGAGTGATTTGTATGTACAGCTAAGAAAAACGTCATATTTAAGACAGTTTCGACAAAGAAAATACGTATATTCGTTACATTTAAACATTCGTGTAAAAATAACTTATCCTGTTGTGACTTAAGTTCATAATAGTCTGTCGTCAATAGGACCTCAGTAGGCAATTCCATGTTTATTAGGTCCAAGTACTCTGCGTGTGGACAGGCAGGCACCAATTCGTCGGCTTACTACTATCTAACTGGTTGCAGTCAGTTAAACCATGCTGTCTTAGGTTCAGGAGAATTCTACCACTCACAAGGGCTCACCATGACTTACAAACTTAGCCGGCCGCGGTGGTCTAGCGGTTCTGGCGCTGCAGTCCGGAACCGCAGGACTGCTACGGTCGCAGGTTCGAATCCTGCCTCGGGCATGGGTGTGTGTGATGTCCTTAGGTTAGTTAGGTTTAAGTAGTTCTAAGTTCTAGGGGACTTATGACCTAAGATGTTGAGTCCCATAGTGCTCAGAGCCATTTGAACAATTTGAACTTACGAACTTATCGTAAAGTTAGGATGAAAGAAATGGTAACGAGCAGTTACGCCAGAAAGCGATACCAAGTAGGAAAGTGCCAGTAGCAATGAGAGAAGTACTTAAGCATTGCCGGCCTCTGTGACCGAGCGGTTCTAGGCGCTTCAGTCTGAAACAGCACTGCTGCTGCGGTCGCAGGTATCCTGCCTCTGGTGTGGATGTGTGTGATGTCCTTAGGTGAGTTAGGTTTAAGTAGTTCTAAGTCTAGGGGATTAATGACCTCAGATGTTAAGTCCCATAGTGCTTAGAGCCATTTGAACTTAAGCACTATGGTTTTATCACTGAAACTTCTTTATTTAAATGTGTGGTTCAAATGGCTCTGAGCACTATAGGACTAAACATCTCAGGTCATCAGTCCCCTAGAACTTAGAAATACTTAAACCTAACTAGCCTAAGGACATCACATACATCCATGCCCGGGGCAGGATTCGAACTTGCGACCGTAGCGGTCGCGCAGTTCCAGACTGAAGCGTCTAGAACCGCTCGGCCACCACTGCCGGCTTCAATGTGTGTGTCTGTACTTAAAGTGTAGAATGACTGAGAAGATGAAACTTCTACGTTATTTGAATCTGAAACAGCTGAATAAATATGAACGTACTGAGCCTACTTTCTCTGTACTTTTTCTTATCATGTCAACACTGACCCACAATATTCTAGCGTAACGCAATCCGACTGCTCAAAAAACTTACAACCTGACTTCAAATAATTAATTTAAAACAATGGCCCTGACTAAAAAAGAAACCTTAACAATAACCTATACATTTCATTAAGCACTTACCTTACAAAAATCTTCAACACGCGAAATACTGCAATACAGCGAGCGTCAATACTGCCAACTAAATAAAAGATTCTAACTACACTACTGGCCATTGAAACTGCTACACCAAGAAGAAATGCAGATGATAAACGGGTATTCATTGGACAAATATACTAGAACTGACATGTGATTACATTTTCACGCAATTTGGGTGCATAGATCCCGAGAAATCAGTACCCAGAACAACAACCTTTGGCCGTAATAACGGCCTTGATACGCCTGAGTCGAACAGAGCTTGGATGGCGTGTACAGGTACAGCTGCCCATGAAGCTTCAACACGATAACACAGTTCATCACGAGTAGTGACTGGCGTATTGTGACGAGCCAGTTGCTCGGCCACCATTGACCAGACGTTTTCAATTGGTGAGAGATCTGGAGAATGTGCTGGCCAGGGCAGCAGTCGAACATTTTCTGTATCCAGAAAGGCCCGAATAGGACCCGCAACATGCGGTCGTGCATTATCCTGCTGAAATGTAGGGTTTTGCATGGATCGAATGAAGGGTGTAACGTCCCTTAGAACAATTTATACACGACTGTGCTTAAACTGACACACAATAATTTTAGCGCAACGCAATCTGACTATCAAAAATCCCTACAAAAGAGTGGCCCAGACAAACATTAAACTATACCTTTCACAAATCACTTACCTCACAACAATCTTCGTTACTCGAACTTCTGCAATACGGCGAGCGCCACTACTGCCAGATAAATAAAAGATTCAAACTACGGAAGGCACTAACTACTGATAGGGATAGTTAGCAAATGAAAGATTTTAATAGAGAACAAACAATGTATTTACCTTAATATCATCAAAAGTCATAATATATGTAATTTCAAAACTCCGCCATTTCCTTCCACACATCCACCACTGCTGGCGGCTCACCTCCAACTGCGCAACGCTACGCGCTGTTCACATCCAGCTGCCGCTCGCTGCCCAACACTACAATGGCAGACAACAATGCAAACTAGCCACAGACTGCACACAGCACAGCCAGTGATTTTCATATAGAGCGCTACGTAACGTTGCCAATAAGAAAACATAAACAGCCTACTTACATAAAGAAAACATAAACAGCCTACTTACATAAAGAAAACATAAACAGCCTACTTACATAGCCCCCATGCTCCGATCGATCGATAATGCTTCCCTGTTCACTACCTGTTTCACTGTCTACACCATTATTTGCCGCCCGATCCATTTCCCTATGCACAGTTACCAAATTACTACTTTGAATATTAGTTAATTCATTACATGGTGGCGTTAACACACTGCTTTCGTCTTCACTGTCATTTCTCAGTTTACTTTGGAGCCCAGTGTTACGTTTTTCACACGCCATTATTGTCACAATATTTCACACGACAACACAGAAAAACACAATTTGAAGAGCAAAAATAGGGGAACACATTAACATAGCACTGAAAATAATATGTAGTTAATTGCAAGCGCAGCTGCGAAATACTTGGTGCAAATCTACATGCATGCCACAACTGTTTTACTGTACAACAATGAAAAATTACAACTACAAAGGAAATTCTCTCTATAATTACGCGCTAGCAATAAACAAAAGCTACACTAATTACACAAACTACAAGAAAAAAATCAGAAGATTCCAGTGAGGTATCCTAGGCTAAGGGTCGACATATGTAACGTCCCCTTAGAACAATTTATACACGACTGTGCTTAAACTGACACACAATAATTTTAGCGCAACGCAATCTGACTATCAAAAATCCCTACAAAAGAGTGGCCCAGACAAACATTAAACTATACCTTTCACAAATCACTTACCTCACAACAATCTTCGTTACTCGAACTACTGCAATACGGCGAGCGCCACTACTGCCAGATAAATAAAAGATTCAAACTACGGAAGGCACTAACTACTGATAGAGATAGTTAGCAAATGAAAGATTTTAATAGAGAACAAACAATGTATTTACCTTAATATCATCAAAAGTCATAATATATGTAATTTCAAAACTCCGCCATTTCCTTCCAAGGGTAGAGCCACGGGTCGTAACACATCTGAAATGTGACGTCCACTGTTCAAAGTGCCGTCAATGCGAACAAGAAGTGACCGAGACGAGTAACCAATGGCACCGCATACCATCACGCCGGGTGATACGCCAATATGGCGATGACGAATACACGCTGCCAACGTGCGCTCACCGCGATGTCGCCAATCACGGATGCGACCATCATGATGCTGTAAACAGAACCTGTATTCATCCGAAAAAATGACGTTTTGCCATTCGTGCACCCAAGTTCGTCGTTGAGTACACCATCGCAGGCGCTCCTGTCTGTGATGCAGCGTCAAGGGTAACCGCAGCCATGGTCTCCGAGCTGATAGTCCATGTTGCTGCAAACGTCGTCGAACTGTTCGTGCAGATGGTTGTTGTCTTGTAAACGTCACCATCTGTTGACTCAGGGATCGAGACGTGGCTGCACGATCCGTTACAGCCACGCGAATAAGATGCCTGTCATCTCGACTGCTAGTGATACGAGGCCGTTCCGTATTACCCTCCTGAAGCCACCGATTCCATATTCTGCTAACAGTCATTGGATCTCGACCAACGCAAGCTGCAATGTCGCGATACGATAAACCGCAATCGCGATAGGCTACAATCCGACCTTTATCAAAGTCGGAAATGTGATGGTACGATTTCCGCTCCTTACACGAGGCATCTCAACGTTTCACCAGGCAACGCCGGTCAACTGCTGTTTGTGTATGAGAAATCGGTTGGAAACTTTCCTCATGTCAGCACGTTATAGGTGTCGCCACCGGCGCCAGCCTTGTGTGAATGCTCTGAAAAACTAATCATTTGCATATCACAGCATCTTCTTCCTGTCAGTTAAATTGCTCGTCTGTAGGACGTTATCTTCGTCGTGTAGCAATTTTAATGGCCAGTAGTGTACTAAAGCCACTAACTACTAATAGGCGTGCGGTTAGCAAAGGAAAGATTTTGTTGCAAACGAAATAATGCATTTTTTACCTTAATAATGTGACATCCAGTTCAAACACGAATATAAATCGTCATTGACGTCTAGTACAAAGCTATATAATCATGAATAATATTCATTCTCTAAGTCGAACATGTACAGATCGTTAGGATACGCTAACACTTCATACCTCTACCTAACTTCTCACATCTAACATCCATCACGGCTGGCTGTGTACCTCCAGCTGCCCAGCAGTACTTCTATCACTGCTGGCGACTGACTTCCAACTGCCCAACAGCACTGGCGATTAACTTCCAACAAAGAGTCCGACCAGCCACAGTCTCTTACAAGGATAGCACAGCCAGGTCCAATGCAAAGCACTACACAGCGCTGCCCAACACAGAAGCACCCCTTACATCATCAGTGAACAGCTGTAGCTTAGTAATAAGAATTTCATGCTCTTACTCACGGTCGCATAACGACTGTATATCACTGCGGGTACTGTGTAGAGTACGTCATTTTCCTCAAACACACTTCCTTATGTCACTTATCGAGCACTATACACCGATGAGCCAAAACATTATGACCACCTGTTTAACAGCATGTAGTTCCATTATGGAAACACAATGCAACAGCGATTCTACTTGGTATGGATTCTACAAGTCCTTGAAAGGATTCCAGAAGTATGTGGCATCAGTTGTCTATGGACAGGTCAAGTAATTTCTGAAAATTACGGGATGGTGGTTTACGGGCACGCAGCTGGTGCCCGATATGTTTTCCGCTGGGTACAATAAGGCACGTTTGCTGGCCAAGAAACGAATGTAAATTCACTATAATGTCCCTGAAAGCATTGTACCACGATTCAGACCTTGCAACACGAACAGATATCCTCCTAGAAGATGTCACAAGAAATAATGGGAGACTTCAAGCATGAAGCGATGCAGGTGGTCCGTAATAATGTTCACTTACTTCACTGTTGTCATGGTGCCTGAGATTACCACCACAGATCGCATGGAAGCCCAACTCATTGTATCCCATAGATAATTCTGCCCTCACCGGTTTGCATGTTTGGCGCTGTGCATGTTCCGTGCTATCATTCGTCTGCATGACGGCGTGTAATGGCCCAGCCATCGACCTCGCGAAACAGGAAATACGATTCATTCGACAGGCGACACGTTTCTATCGATCTATGGTGAAAACTCAGTGATGCTGTGCCCACTGCAGTCATAACTGATAATATTGTTAGGTCAACACAGGAACACGTAGGGGTCGTGTGATGTGGAGCTCCATGTTGAATAATGGACGTTGAACGGCGCCCTCCGAAACATTTGTGCCTGCACCAGCACTGTGCTCTGCCGTCGGATCTGCCACAGATCGCTCGCTGCCTGTCCTGGATTGCACAGAGGGGGATCCTCCGACTTCTACGTTTTGTGATGAGACGTGGTCGTCCAGTACCATACGGCCTACTCGTTGTTTCACCATCCTTCAACCACTTCCAGTAGGTGCTCACGACACTAGTACGCCAACACATGACCAGCTTCGCCGTGTCAGAGATTCTCGTTTCCAGCCGCAGCGCCACAAAAGTGTGCCCTTTGCGTCACGTGTCCGCAGCACCACCAGGGGGAATTCAACCTCGCGGTGGGCAATCGTCATAATGTTTTGACTCATCAGTGTATCTTTATAGTTAAGTCCACCTGTCACACCGCAATGAAAGTAATCCAATATGCGCAACTATTTTCAGATTTTATGTTTTATTTTGCATCGTCAGAGTTTTTAATTTCAATGTTAAGTAAATAAATTTTTAGCCACTGCATTTCATCTACTACAAGCAATGGTCTTTGTTCCTAGACAAGGGAGATTTATCCATTTGTGCCTGTAATTGTTCTAACGAAGTTATGTTTTTTATAGAGCTTTCTGTTATAATATACTTCATGACGACAGTTGCATGGGGGCTTAATTAAAATTAAATATGAATGCAAATATTTTTAGTAGCTGTATGTCCGATTACGCAAGTCTCGTAAACGGCTGGCCCTGACTAGTTTTCGTACGCAATCTGACTGCATAGAATAACAACAAACAATGAAACAAAATTTTCGTTAACACAGTTAATTAATTAAGTCCCCAGCAACTATAAAATCTACGAAGCCAACATAGCACAAGTGTAGCTGTTCTGTATGTGGTAGTATGACTCAACGCACATCTGGCACGGTTCTTCTTCAACAAGACAAGAATTTTTAAATATCATTTATACTGACGTGATAAAAGAAAATTAGAAATACTATAATTGTGCAAGAAACCCAGAATTACACTCTAATACAAGAACACACGTCAGATGCTTTGTTGACTGAACCTGTAATGAAGCATTATTCAGGACACACAAATAATAAGAAAATAAGGAACAGTCGTTAGTTACCTTAATTTATATTGACGAAAAGCACTCAGATCATTACAATATCTCCATTGGAACAACATCTGCTACCTGTCCCATCAAATAACTGCATAAACATGGAACAACACTCTCCACTACCGCATCTCACTCTAACTTCAACTACACGCAGTGTCCACCACAACTTCTCGGCAAGAACTGCCTGTCGCTGCGTCTCAATAATCACTGCCAGTGGAGGCGGCGGAACAATACTCTCTGGCGCTGTGGCTCAGTGTAGCCACCTTTCATATGCCCTTCCTCCACGGGCTAGAATTTGATGGTATTTTTGCCAGCATTGGTTGTGAAAATACCACCAAATTCGTCAAAAAAAATACAGACAAAAATAAAAGATAATATTAATACGTAAATATCATATAACTAGATAAAATTTTGGCTTTGCACTGACCTTTCAATAGCCTAATATATAAAATACACCAAGCAATGCAAATTCTTTCATACATGTGACTTTACATAATAGTTTACACAAGTATTATGTGGTTAAACAGTTCAATCAATAGCGTCAGCAATGACGAACATGTACAGGTAAGAGTCTCATAACTTTTCACAAACAGTAATACACAAAAAATCAGTTTATACAAATTTTCACATAAAATGTTTACACAACAAGTGGTTGACAGTTCCAGCAGTAGCACCCAGCAATGTTGAGTAGGTGCAGACACCATCAGGTGACATCATTTCAGTATAAGCAGTCCATCAGTGGCACCCAGCAATGTTGAGTAGGTGCAGACTCCAACAGGTGATATCATTTCAGTAGAAGCAGTTCATCAGTGGCACCCAGCAATGTTGAGTAGGTGCAGACAGCAAGAAGTAACATCATTTCAGTAGAAGCAGTTCCATTTGTGGTACCCAGCAATGTTGAAGAGGTACACACAGCAACAAGTCACATTTCTCAGTAGAAGCAGTTCATCAATGGCACCCAGCAATGTTGAGTAGGTGCAAACAGCAACAGGTGACATCATCTCAGTAGAATCAGTCCATCAGTGGCACCCAGCAATGTTGAGTAGGTGCAAACAGCAAGAAGTAACATCATTTCAGTAGAAGCAGTTCCATCTGTGGTACCCAGCAATGTTGAAGAGGTACAGACAGCAAGAAGTAACATCATTTCGGTAGAAGCAGTTCCATTTGTGGTACCCAGCAATGTTGTTGTGGTACCCAGCAATGTTGAAGAGGTACACACAGCAACAAGTCACATTTTTCAGTAGAAGCAGTTCATCAATGGCACCCAGCAATGTTGAGTAGGTGCAGACAGCAGTCCATAATATTCACTATCACTGCTCACACAGTTCATCAGCAGAAATTAAACATGTCCTAGTGGCACCAATCACGTAGAAAAAGTACAAGTAGCAGTCCATAATTTCACCATCACTAATCAGACAGTTCAAGCATGAACAATAGTTTGAATGCACATACAAATGCTTTTAAAATGCTCTTACACTAAACATACAAATCATAACAAACACACAAATGATATCAGATAATTGTCATATTACTATTACAAATACACAAACATCAGTAAACCTATAATATTTATGGGTGTCAGTGCAAGCCACTACAAACAAATAAAATAATATTTAGGAGATAGGTGGGTAGGATTAGGAAAGGAAAACACACAAAACACACTCACTCATCTTTCATCCACATTAAGTACTACTGTGTAATTGAATAGTGTTAACTGTGTGAATCCACTTCTGTCAAAATTTCATGTTCATCATGTGTATCAAGTAGTAGTGACAGCAATGTATAACAGTCAATAATAGTTAAGTCAACGTCATAGTCATCATGTCAAGACCAATGTTTGCCAAGCCAGATCAAAATGTATGGTTGCTGAACAACTGTCAGTGTGCCAAGATATGCAACTTCCTCTCTCCAAAAAAAAAGTACATACTGCTTAGTGATTTAACAAAGTGTGTGTAGACAATCCTCCTTCCATTTTAGTGTTCTAGTCTGCTATCTTCATCCTCCTTGTTCCATATAGACCAAAAAAAAAATATATATATATGCACCTCACTCATTTTACCTCTTATACACCATAACTCCAATCAACTTCATATAATCTCAGTACCTCCATAATACCTCTTCAATACGTCGATACATATAAACCTTATTGCCAGTATCATTTCACTTCCATAACAACTCTTTCCTCTAGTCAGTCTCCTCGATCGAGTACAGATAAAATCCTAATGCAAACCTCCTCATCCCATACAATCCGAAGACACACTGTCAACACACAACCTCTGTGTAATCCATCTGACCAAAATCTTCTACTCATTATGAATTATAAACAAAGAATGCATACATGACCTCTAACAGACTTAGTTCGAATAACTCTCAGTAATTAAGTACGATTACGGAGTGTGAATGATTCTAATATTTCATAGTGTGTACACCACTTCAAGAATTATGGCAAACAGAAGCAAACATGTGGAGTATTTCTTGTGTCAAGTGTCACTTCCTATTTCAATTGCTCACGAAAAATGCAGTGTAAGAACTGTGTTGGTATGTCATGTCGTTAGCTTCCTTCCTATTGGCATACATTTATACAGCTTTCATAAAACCTCCAGCTCATGTGACTTCTATGATGTTTCTTGTACTAAAGTCGCTCGTCGAATTACTGCAGTTCATTTTCTTATGTTAAAATATAAAGCACTGAGCGTAAGCAAAACAAGCAACAGCGAGTAAATATACCAGTAGTGAACAGAATGTCAACAAGTGGATGCAGCACAATTTCTATAACGAGGCTTCGCCAAGCGAACAATCCGTAACCCATACCACATCGTAACCCACACTCCATTTCCGTACACTGTACATCAGCATTGCTATATACCAAATTAAAGTATAGTTATGACAACAAGCAGAAATGTGTAAATGTGCAATCCGTACGCATAGCAGTAAACATATATCTTACGTACTAAACAGGTCATTAGCATCGTATCTTAATAAGTAAACATGAAGGCGCAAGCAGATAAATCACAAAGTATAACTTACATACCTAACCACATCAGCACAATTAATCAGGTGACAATTATAATTTAAATAAGTAAGCACAGCAGGCACATAAGAAAAATATGACATCAGTGAAAAAGCATAGCAGCCAAGCGATGCATAATATACACAAGTTACAACTCAGATCATTAATAATCATTGTCAAAATCAGTTAACGTACGCAAGCATGTCGCTTCACAAGTAAATTCATAGAACATGAAATTAGTACAAAGTATGAATCACGTAATCGCGAGCAGCAAATTACGTCTAAAGTACGTACCTAGGTGGAAATATGTTACCTGAAAAATAAACTCAATTAATAGTTACCTTTTTTAGTTTATTACTTTCTTCTTCGAAATGACATTTTTCCTGAAATTTTCTCGATAGCAAGTCGTCTTAACGTCGGACACGCACAGAATTTACCTAAAGTTCTTAAATATTTTATAGAACCGTATCCTGAAAAATACTGAATGTTAATAACAGAATTCATCAAGTCACTATAGCTTTATACTGAATTTAGTCGGAGAAATTAGACTGTGTATTTATTTACGGCTGTCAGTGCATTCGCACTGAGCGCTCGATCAGCTGTAGGCGCGTGACGTAGGAAGTGATTGTTTGCGGTCAAGGACTGCCTTGTGCGGCGCGCAGACTTGACTGTTGCTTTGAGTATATGCCGCCGCCAAAACACAGCGCGGTATCCTTGTACTCTCCGTGTGTTTACATACAACTGTTAGTTTCTCAAAAGTATGTCATTCTACAAAAATTTTTCAAAAGTATATCATTCCACAAAAATTTTAACGTTAGATATATGATGTATTCCCTTAGAGCGTCGTGATTTAAGAGTTTCTACTTCGACAGTGTTATCATGAATAATTTTGCGAATTCTATATGGACCGTTATAAAGCAGAAAAAATTTGCGACACAAGCCTTTTCCTTTGTGAGACAATCGATGAGCCTTAATTAACACCTTCTGACCAACTGACAAGATTTTTAAACGACCAGGACGCTTAGCTGATTTCTCTCTTCTAGCAGCCGCAGATGCAATATTTTGTAGAGCCAGGTTGACAACTTCAGAATGCCGCAGTTTCCGTGTAGGCGGAAAAGGAACGATTTCAGAAATGCGATTTGTCGGTGCTTTGTTTTTTAGTATCAGTATAGGTGGTAAAGAAGTTGAGTCGTTAGGAAGTTCATTCAGAATGTTTTGAAAAATATGAAGATACTGATCCCAAGTTCTGTGATTCTGATGACAATAAAGACGACACAATTTATTGATTTCCTTCATCCATCTCTCTGAAGCGTTAGATTGAGGGTGAAAAAGTGAAATGAAAATTGGTTTAATTTTACGACGCCGTAGAGTACGAAGCCAAATTTTAGAACGAAACTGTGATCCATTATCTGATATAACCTTATCAACATGACCCACTTCTTTAAGAAAATGTTTGATGAAAGCATTAGATACTGAACGAGCTGTTGCTTTGCGTAACGGTGTAAAACACACATATTTTGATGTCAACTCCACTGCTACGAAAATGTACGCAAAACCATTAGTAGACCGAACCACTGGACCGAACAAATCGACTGCAGCCATGTCCTTTAATTTCGCTGGAATGATAGGAAACAACGGTGCTCTGTGAGAAACTGTCGGCGGCTTAGCCTTTTGACATAATTTGCATTTGGCAAGAACAAATCGAATACGTTTTTCCATATTATTGAAGTAGCAATTTTCTCGTAATTTATGAAAGCATTTTCTGGGACCAAAGTGTGCATAACTGAAATGCGTATACCAAATCAGCTTATTAACCCACTCATCAGGAATACAAACTAACCAAACAGAGTTGTCGACCGATTTTCGTTTAAAAAGAATGTCATTGCGAACTAAATAATGCTGTCTAATCGCTACGCTTTCCTTTCTCTTCCACTTCTCCTTAATGTCCTTCCAGATTGGATCCTTATTTTGCTCCTTAGCGATGTCCTGGAGCGAAGACGAAATAAAGTTCTCAAACGCAACACCTTGAATATACATCAAACAATAATTGTTTTCCTTGCAGTCCTCTTCAGCACTTTGTTTCAAACCCATAGGTGCACGTGATAAAGCATCAGCAACAATATTTGAAGAACCCTGTATGTAAACAATACTAAAATCAAATTCCTGTAGGTACAACGCCCATCGTGACAATCTGCCGTGAGTTAATTTTGTTGACATAAGAAATTCCAGAGCTCGATGATCGGTGTAAACCATAGTATGTCTGCCAAACAAGAATGTCCGAAATTTTGTAAAAGCCCAAACAACAGCCAAAGCTTCAAGTTCCGTAATCGAATAATTCTTTTCTGATTTAGAAAGAACACGACTTCCAAATGCAATAGTCCTTTGTACTACAACGCCGTTTTCTTCTATCTCTTGAAATAAATGTGCACCTAGGCCTTTGTATGATGAGTCCGTCGCCAAACAAAAATCTTTGGATAAATCCGGGTGTGAAAGAAGTGGAGCAGCAACTAAAGCATCACGGAGTTGTTCAAATTCTGACTGAGCTTCCTTATCCCAACACCAATTAGATTTCTTTCCAGATAGTTCACATAAACGAGGTGTGGCCAAATTGTCCAATCTAACAAAGCGTCTAAGAAAATTACAGACACCAAGGAAACTACGAACATCACGTTTTGTGGTAGGAACAGCATAATTACGAATAGCGTCTAATTTTTCTGGATCAGGAAGAATACCTTCTGTAGAAATAATGTGACCGAGAAATTTCACCTGAGAACGACCAAATTCAGATTTTTCCAAGTTTACTGTAATGCCAACTCTTGCAAAGATACGTAACAATGAATCCAAAATTTTGTTGTGCTCACTCCAAGAACGTTTAGCAATAAGAATGTCGTCAACATATGAAGTAATATTGTCACGAAGATAAACGGGTAAAATTTCATTTAAGCTACGAATGAATGCTGCTGAAGATACAGTAAGTCCAAACGGTAATTTCCGAAACTGGTAACAGTTACCAAAGGCTAAAAAGGCAGTATATTTTCTACAATCAGGGCGGAGTTCTATTTGCCAAAAACTTGCGCGCATATCAATCGTGGATAAAACTTTAATTCCATGAAAATGTTGAAGAAGTTCATCTAAATTTTGTGGACGGTCAGTTTCAGGAATGATGATATTATTTATCTGTCTGGAATCCAGAACCAAACGAATTGACCCATCCTTCTTAAGAACAACGTGTAATGGGCTAGTATAAGGACTGACTGCAGGCTCAATAATGCCCTGATCTAACATGTACTGAAGTTCATTCTTAACCTTGTCTCTGTAAGCCAAAGGAATAGCGTACGTTTTCCCGCGAAATGGTGTGTGTTCTTTTACTTTAAATAAATATTGTAAGCCTTGTATAGTTCCCGTGTGATGACTAAATACTGTAGCATGTGAAGTCAAAATGTGGTGCAGCTCTTCTCTTGCAACGTCATCTGGCACTTCAGCTTTCTTAACCTTTTCATTAATTAATTCTTCGCTATTAATTATATCATCCATCGCGTCTCTGTATCTATTGTCATTGTCATGAACAAACACATTGTCGTCATAATGCTCAACGAAAACATCAGAAGTAAGAAACCTTAAACATTTTGTATCTGACTCAGATCTTGTTAAACACTCGAAAAATTTCAAACATTTCGGCATTCCGGCAATAGTCAAATTCACACTTCCTTCTTTAAAGTTCAAAATTGCCTTATGTGCGTTAAGAAACTCCATACCTAATATAATTTGTGTACTGAGTAATGGAACAATAATAAAATTAGCAGAAAATTCGTATCCTTGACAATTGAAATTTAGGTTGGTCTGTTGTTTAACTTCTACACCTTTTCCAGAAATCGCTCCTCGAATTGTAGTTTTAGAAATAGGTAACACAGGACAGGCAATGTCCTTTCACATATACGAAAAACTGATTCACTAATGACGTTCAATGGGCTCCCAGAATCTAAAACTGCAGTGAACTTATTCTTACCCACACATACTTCAATAACAGGATGTAAAAATGCGTCTACATTATTTTCCTTTTCGTCTAACAAAATGTCTCTCATGTCTTCCAGGGGTACGTAGTGTAAAGCCGTAGTGTCATTACTTTCTGAACCGTCTATATTGCTGCCAGAAGCCGAAGCTGCTAGTCATTGTCGATTGTTTGCGTCACGTCTTTGATTATTCGCGTCATTTCGCGGATCCATTTCTACGATTTGCACTTGTCTCTCTGAAGTTCTGTCACGTGGAGGATGCCAATTAGGTCCCTCCTGTCTGTTAGATACAAATTCTTGGTTGTGTCTGTTATTAAAATTTCTGTTTTCCTGTCTGTCTGCATAGCTACTTCTTGTGTAGTTTCGACTGTCACTTCTGAAATTATTGTTGTATCTACTACCCTGATTATTTCTGTAGTAAGAATTTCTATTACTGTTTGAATAATTTCTGTCTTGATAATGCCGATTACTGTTTCCGTATGATTGATCATTCCGGTACGAATTACCGTTATTATAATTGTCTGTGTAATTTCTGTTAGAACGTCTGTTATTGTCATAGGGTTGGTATCTATTGTCCTGTCTGTTACGTCCGTCATTCTCAACATTACCCATATAACGCCCGTTCCGATCACTATCCCTTTTCTCTGAAAATCTACTGTAATTACTGTTACTGAAAAAATTACAGGAAGTCCCATCGTCGTTGTCATACTCAAGTTCTTGCAACAAAGTCTTAAAAGTCTCAATGTCGTCTTTACATCTTCCGGCTAAAGCAATTTGTCTTATGGATTGTGGCAGCTTAGTTAAACAAATGCGGATTAATTCAGTCGGGCTGTAAGGGTTGGAAAGGAACTGATTCTTTCGAATCATGTCTTCAAAGTATTCTGCTGGCGTGCGGAACTCAGACTGTTTAAAATTACGCTGCATAATCAGACTATGTTTGACTCTGTCTTGTGTGTTTTCGGACCAGTATGCCGATAAAAATGCATGATAAAAATCATTCAGATTATTACAATCTCTAATGAGTGCGCGCATCCGCGTCGCCGGTTCGTTTTCTAAATATCCACACATAAATTCCAGTTTGTGACTTAGTGGCCAATTTGGTGGAAGTGCGTACATAAATTGATCTAACCATGCACATGGATGTATGTCATTCTTAGAATTGCGGAAGATCTTAAATTTCCGAACAGTCAAAAAGTGTTTATAGTCAAAGTTTTCGCCTCGTGGCGACAAAGACCTACCGCGTCTGTCCCAGTCCCAATGTCGATTATTGTCAAGTTCGCGCGCCTGGCGCTCTCTTGTTGCATCCCGTAAATGAAACAAATTATTTTCTTCAAACCCCTCTGGTATCTGTGATTCTAAATTTCTTTTGCCGTCTTTTCCTACGATTTCGCCTTCAATTTGTTTGACTTGCTTTTTTAATGCCTCAAATTCCCTTTTCACGCGTTCATTAAATTTTCCCTGATTTTCAACATGTTTATTTATGCTCTGGTACTCTTCGGTTTCTGAAAATGGCAATGGAGCTGTGTCATCTGAATCTCTGTCCCCATTTAAACTAAGATTTGTCAATTTATCTGAAATCTCCTCCACTCTTTCCGATAAGTCACCAATTTGTTCTTTCTGTTTAGTTACGTCTTCCGTAAGTGTCGCGACTCGCGTTTCAGTATTAACGCATTTAGTAGTTAACTGTTCATACTGTTGTGTTAGGTTATTTAATCTGTCATTTGGTACGGATTCCTCGATTCTCTCAAATATTTGTTCCTTATCTTTTGCACGTTGTAAATTTAACTCTGAAAATTTCTGTACTATCACGCGATCTCTTTCTTCCTGTTCTCTATCCTGTTCCCTTTGTCTAATCTCTACTGCAACTAATCTATTATTGTGAGCATTCAAAATCGGTTGTACCTCTTCTCGAATTTCTTTCTTTAATTCATCTTTCATATTTTTGAAACATGTCCCTATACGTGAATCTAACCGTGTTTCCAAAGTTCCCATCTCGGTTTTAATTGTTCCTATCTCTGTTTTTAATTCAGATCCTAACTGCGATCCCAATGAGTCTAACCGTGTTTCCATATCTGTTTTTAATTCAGATCTAAACTGAGTTTGCATTGTTCCCATATCAGTTTTAATTTCAGATCGTAACTGTGATCCCATATTTAATATAGCACTCATCAACTGCTCCATATTAAATGGTTCAGAATTCTTTTCGCCCCTAACGTTTTCCGCAATACTAACTTCCTTCTGCATAGCCATAAGGCTATCTGTGTTCGATACTATTCCAGAATCTTCTGTCGTTAATCTCGGATTCTGTGAATTTTCTGGTTGAGAAAAATTTTGAAATGGTTCCGGACTATTTTCTCGACTGATTAAATTGTTTTCCACTTCATTATTCATGATACTGTTTTCCTCTGTTGGCGAGTTCGCCATGTTAACAATTTCGTCATTCTCACTATCCATCATTTTTGCCTTTTTCATTGATCGCGTAATCATTTACAAAATATACAAAACTCGTCACTATATGAAGATTGCACACAATGACTCTTTATCTTCAACAATACCATTCACACGAAATGTTTCCTTCAAACACGATTGACAAACAATTGAAATAATTGCACTAAATCGTCAAACGCGTATACAAGACAACAAAATTAAATTATGAAATACCATAAGAAGAATGACAATTACCAAATCTACACATACAACATAGACCACAATTACTAAACTACAAATTACTACAACAATACTACTGTCTACTATTTTTGCAATCAGAAGAATTCCAAGGGACGATCCGAAGCAGCGGTCGCCACGTGCATGGGGGCTTAATTAAAATTAAATATGAATGCAAATATTTTTAGTAGCTGTATGTCCGATTACGCAAGTCTCGTAAACGGCTGGCCCTGACTAGTTTTCGTACGCAATCTGACTGCATAGAATAACAACAAACAATGAAACAAAATTTTCGTTAACACAGTTAATTAATTAAGTCCCCAGCAACTATAAAATCTACGAAGCCAACATAGCACAAGTGTAGCTGTTCTGTATGTGGTAGTATGACTCAACGCACATCTGGCACGGTTCTTCTTCAACAAGACAAGAATTTTTAAATATCATTTATACTGACGTGATAAAAGAAAATTAGAAATATTATAATTGTGCAAGAAACCCAGAATTACACTCTAATACAAGAACACACGCCAGATGCTTTGTTGACTGAATCTGTAATGAAGCATTATTCAGGACACACAAATAATAAGAAAATAAGGAACAGTCGTTAGTTACCTTAATTTATATTGACGAAAAGCACTCAGATCATTACAATATCTCCATTGGAACAACATCTGCTATCTCTCCCATCAAATAACTGCATAAACATGGAACAACACTCTCCACTACCGCATCTCACTCTAACTTCAGCTACACGCAGTGTCCACCACAACTTCTCGGCAAGAACTGCCTGTCGCTGCGTCTCAATAATCACTGCCAGTGGAGGCGGCGGAACAATACTCTCTGGCGCTGTGGCTCAGTGTAGCCACCTTTCACAGTTTATAATAACTTTAATAGCATCATTCAATCTGTAAACTAGTTCGTGTACTAGATTGCACTGTTAAAGATAGGCTTACAGTGTTTGTTATTCACGCGCTACTTTTGTAAAAATTTTGACATAAGCTACTCGGCACGATCATTCGCGCAGTTTTTGTCAATTCAGTTTCTGTAAGCCATTCAGCATCCTGATTTGAACATTGCTTTCGCGGTACACAAGTAGTGCCTTATGTACGGAAGTTATTTTAAGAGCCTAGTACGTTATTCAGTTGTCAGTTTTTACCCGTGAAGTTTACATTGTTTTATCTGATGACCATGACTTATTATTTTATTGATTATGAGATGAACTTTTAGTTGACAATAGCCAAACAACTTTATTCTAACGACCGTTTCAACACTATATGTAACAAGTGTGTGAATACCTTTGCATTCTAGTAGTTTATCCTGCTTTTGTCATTTATGTTTTACTCGAACCTGATATAACCAATGTGTAGTTTATAGATGTTTCAATCTCATTCTCAACATGATAATTTCATAATTATCGAAACCTAGATCAAAGGCTCTAATAACCCTATGTTACGCAACTGGTTGGCCGATTCTTTCATCTTTTCTAAAACCATCGCTTCCCAGTTGCTGTTGACAGCAATGTTCATGATTATAAAACGGAATGAAGTTTATTAAACTTGTTTCGGAATGCTTTTTATAGGGAACTGAAGGCTATTTTACAGAATATGTTACATTCATCACCGTCGCCAAGTGTGTTCCATACACCTTTGCGCTCTGTATTCCGCAAAAACCATTTTAGAGTCTGAAAGGTTCCTACTCCTTTTTTGAACTAAACTGAATACATAGCTGATATGATCTCAGTGGAAATTCCCTGAAAATGTTCCATTTTTTACGCAAAATTTTGACTCAAGGATGAATATTACGGGATCTGACTTCAGTCTGATTTACATATTCAGAAATACGAAGTCTTATAAGCAACAAAAATATAAGGGGAACTTGAACAGCCGGCCGGAGTGGCCGAGCGGTTCTAGGCGCTACAGTCTGGAACCGCGCGACAGCTACGGTCGCAGGTTCGAATCCTGCCTCGGGAATGGATGTGTGTGATGTCCTTAGGTTAGTTAGGTTTAAGTAGTTCTAAGTTCTAGCGGACTGATGACCTCAGAAATTAAGTCCCATAGTGCTCAGAGCCATTTGAATCATTTTTGAACTTGAACATAAGCTTGTCTGAACGAAACATTATAATAGCATCTTTTAATATCCTGGTAAATCTCTAAGTGTCTCTGTGTTTTTTTCCTTACAGAAAGGACACGTGACATGAGGACGTAACACCTCCCATTGTAAACCCTAGAACGTTTTCACACACGAACCTGAAATACGCTAATCACCCTAAACATTTTCAGGATCAGCAAGAAGTCTCGACGTTTACGGAAGCACTAACTTACCTTATACTGGGTGTGAAATGCGGGCAAAGAACTGACAAGCAAAAAAGAGATCTGTAATACTCTGTCACTGTTTTGAATGGATTCCAAGTAAACATTTTCTTCAAATTAAAATCTTATTGTGCGTGTTTTTTGCAACGCAGACTCTTCAGTGCATTCGTCATTGTCAATTTTTACCTCTTCTTCGATAGCCAAAATAGCTACATTTGTTAATCGTAACGTGGACATTGCAGATCATAAATAATTTTTGATCGGTTTCAATTCAGAGAAGTTTCCCTCACAACTGGTACTAATTATGGCTACTGTCAGGGATGTACCCACTATTATAGCTATATTAGGTCAAAGCTGGCTTTAATAAAAGCCGTTTGGTGGTGTCTTGGTGTTGAAAGGATTGGCCGTTCGGCAAAAACGTAACGCCGTCCAGGCTACGCCCGATCGCTGTCATGAACTTGGAGGAGGCTCCTTTCGTGTACCCTATATTAGATAACCCTTCTGCAATTTTACTCTAAAAAATAAACCTTAATAAACTCAGTGGGCCGGAGTCATTAACTTTCTTACATACACTCTTCTGTCACTATCTTGGGGCGGGGGCTTGGTCGAAGTAGGAATTCTCATCTTCGACGCCTAGCATTACTGCAGGCCTTAAGACGACATATTTTCGATCAAATTCTCGAGCTGGCAGAGTCCTTCTCGAATTTCAGCAGTCACTCTGCCTAATGAAGAAAACATTTCTAGTTTTAAATCGCTTTTGAGCGAAAAGCCGACATATCTACTTCTATCTCCAGAAACGTGCCTCGTCCTTGGAGGCTCCGTACACAAGCTTTTAGCGTAACTTAAAACGTCGTCTCATTGTCTACGGATTCTCCTTGTTTAAGGCGCTTATTTATTAAGCACACTGATGTCCGATAGGTCCCTCTGTTTGCAAATAATTTTGAGTATCATTCACTTCATGCAGTACCTGCTGCCAGCAACCCAGGAAACATAGAAATGGAAACGACTGCATCACGACTAGAAAAATTCCAGAGTCTGTTCCTGAGCTCAAACTTTCGTCTATTTTTGTTATCTTCCCTAGCTTTGTCAAAATTTCTTTGTAATAATTTCGTGTCACGTTTACTGCATCGCCTCCTGCACTCCAATATGTGTCCCGAATCCTCTTCAAACTATTGCCTGTAGAAGCAATCAGAACGTCCCGCCGGTTGTAGTCATAGAAAAGAAAGCACAACAACGTTTCAAGGTGCCGACATAAGTCACCGAAATCACTTCTCCCGAAGTCACATGCAAGCAAACAAGGTTCAACAAATGGTTTGAGAAGGGCATCAATTCTTCATTAGGATTGATATATTTTATTCGTTGTTGCACATCTCTCTGTCTTCCGGCCAATTGCAGTAAGGTTATCGTAAGCTTCCCCTGTACGATTCATAGTGTCACGTCCATCGGCGTCGAGCTTACTTAGTATCATTTCACTAATACTTTCGGTTGTTTTGTATTTTGTTTTACGATTTCTAAAAGCCGACTATTGACATTGGCTTTATCTTCCTTGTAGCCAGGTGACGCCAAATTTTGCTTTGTCAGAAATCTTATTATATCAAACATTATGGTTAAAATTCCACGCCCTTTTTAAATGTCTTTCGCCGCTACTTCTTGCTGTTTTTTTCTATAGCCTGTCCTTTTTGAAGATTTTCTACCACCTCCTTCCATTTGCTGAAATGTTTGTTGTATCACTTGATTTAGTTCGTGATGTTGGTGTGCAACGTTTTACAACAGCTATCTAGCTTTGCAAATGAATGTTTTTTATGGACAATTTGAGCCCATAATACCATCACATTTGAAGATTAAAAATGTGATTCGGGGTCACTTGGAAACCAAATTACATGACAAAAACAAAAGTCTCAACTAGGCCACTTTTGCATGTTACACTGACCATTTTTTAAACCATTTTGTTCATATGATTTACATCAGAAAAATATTAAACTGACTATGGACAAAATTGTGAAAAGTGTGAAATTGGAAAAAAAGGTCACTTTCCAGCAATCTATACTTTGATGGTGTGTTGAGGAGTAAACGAAACAATTTTTCACTGTACCATATGATCCAGAACAAAGCCTCTTGTGGCCAGTATACGAACAAACAAATCCTACCGTACTAAAGGCATTGCTGCTACCTATCGGAAAATCGTACTACTAACACTCTCATCAGTAAATGTTGCCTTCGACAACAGACAGAACCTTTTTTTCCATTTTGGGATGAAGATAGTTTTTAGGGCTGAAGAAATCATAGTTTACTGTAGATTTGTTTAGGTCAGATGTTAAAGCTCTATTTTGAACCACTTCCACTTGTCCAGTTGTCTTGAAATTCTGCTTAAGTACCTTTGTAGTCCCGATGATAATAAAGTTAACTGATTTAATGACCAAGCAGACAGGATTATCCTGCCTGGCCATCGGCCTCTGAGCTGTGAGCTTGTGTGATCAGTGTAAACCACTCACAAGGGAACCTCCCCATCGCACCCTTCTCAGATTTAGTTATAAGTTAGCACAGTGGATAGGCCTTGAAAAACTGAACACAGATCAATCGAGAGAACAGAAAGAAGTTGTGTGGAACTATGAAAAAAAAGCAAAATATGCAAACTAACTAGTCCATGTTGGACAGATTGAGTACAGGAGCGCCGTGGTCCCGTGGTTAGCGTGAGCAGCTGCGGAACGAGAGGTCCTTGGTTCAAGTCAAAATTTTACTTTCTTTATTTTCGCAAAGTTTTGATCTGTCAGTTCGTTCACTGACGTCTCTGTTCACTGTAATAAGTTTAGTGTCTGTGTTTTGAGACCGCACCGCAAAACCGTGCGATTAGTAGACGAAAGGACGTGCCTCTCCAATGGGAACCGAAAACATTTGATTGCAAGGTCATAGGTCAACCGATTCCTCCACAGGAAAACACGTCTGATATATTCTAGACGACACTAGTGACGGCACGTGCGTTACATGACAGGAATATGTTGTCGACCCACCTAACTTTTACACTTGGCGAATGGGTAAAAAGATTCTTCTACCTTGCCCGATTTAGGTTTTCTTGTGGATGTGATAATCACTCCCAAAAAGTGATGAAAACATAAGAGTTTGTCACATCAACTGCAACAAATGAATGCAACAGTTTCACAGTCGCACAGTTTTCCCTGTGCTCTGTCAAAACATATGTTTTTAACGTTTTCTAATTTCTCCGTGTGAAGACCGTCAAATCCTGCATATGTCCAAGCAAATCTGAACATGTCCTGGACTTTTGGTGAGCGAAGTTGATTATGTGTGAGTGCCTGAACTTTGATAATTGACACACGATCACGTAAACAATACTGCTCTGTGTACCTGTGCAGCTTCCCAAAGCCATAGAATCTTTTCAAAAAGTATTTCACTTGCCGAAAACCAAACACATCTA
Source organism: Schistocerca cancellata (assembly GCF_023864275.1). Taxonomy (NCBI): domain Eukaryota; kingdom Metazoa; phylum Arthropoda; class Insecta; order Orthoptera; family Acrididae; genus Schistocerca; species Schistocerca cancellata. The sequence continues at coordinate 732,135,942 of NC_064626.1, forward strand.
ACGGTTGCACAAGAGGTTTACAACCTGGAGGAATGGTAATCACGTCTACTCCCACACTAAAATTGTATAATGCCTGATCCTTCTGTCCTGTATAGCTGTCAAGGAGTAAGGCAAAATCTTTGTTCGCGTAAGGAGCAATCACTCGTTCACTAGTCTTTTCTCCATTTTTCCTGACCCACTGCAATTCACAATAACATTCGGCGTTTGCACAAGTACCCTATTCACCTGTTGCTGAACTTGCGGTCTAATTACACAAAAAATTAAACTTTACGATCGAGGGAAGACTTGTACCAAGAATCTCTCGTTCCGCAGCTGCTCACGCTAACCACGGAACCACGACGCTCCTGAGCTCACGCTATCCCTGATGTTGCTTATCTTTGTCATGGACTACTCAGTTTGTATATTTTGCTTATTTTTTTCATAGTTCCACACAACTTCTTCCTGTTTTCTCGATTGATCTGTGTTTAGTGTTTCAAGGCCTATCCACTGTGCCAACTTATAACTAAATCTGAGGGGGGTGCGATGGGGAGGTTCCCTTGTCAGAAGCGTGCGTGAGGCGTTTTACACGGAACACTACATCTTTTTGTGCACGATATGCCTTCTTCACAAGTCATCGGTGTCTTTCAGCACAAGCATAAGCAGAATTGTCGTGTCTGATTGGGCCGACATGGAGCAGACGAGATGGTGCGAATTGGCCGCACATAGAGGATGGATAGCTCAAGCTTAATTTGGCGTTACGACAACATAGTAAATTGGGACATTTCGAAACTGATCGCTTGATTTTATCCTATCTGTTCGAAGTAAATCATTATTCTGTCTCCAGTCGCTTCGCGTTTTACTAGATGAGATTTTGGAAAAAAAGATATAGCGACAAACGGACATTGACGTCATTTTTCTCTTTGACGTTGAAAGAAAATGTATACGGCCACTCACAAGTAACCATCTTGCTGTTAGAAGAATGGGGAAGGCGAGCTGTGTGTCACTGCCTGAAACAGCTATAACCTTTAATTCTGAATGTAAATTCACTATTTCTCTCACTATTGTCTTTTGCATAGTGTATGAAGTACAGGCATGCAAGAGCTACCATTGTGCAAGTCATACACACACACACACACACACACACACACACACACACACTACCTATAATTCTCTGGAACAGTATTATTCTGAGAACAAATTGATAGTAGTTGCAACCCCTTGGTTGCGATCAAGAACTTCGAAAGGTGACCCTTGTTTATCAAGCGATTGCCGAAATTTGCAAACCCCTTCCAAGCATTCCAGGTTGAAAACCAATTCACCGAACCCGTATCGCTGGGATTTGGCTGAAAATAAACGAATAAATATATGAATTCTACAATGGAAAGCTCTACGTACTGGGTCTGGGAATGAAACATAGGAAAAGAGAAACCACTTCTATCAGATACAACAGGTTGTTGCCACATCGTTCCGCAGTGTGACCTGAAGAGTATCCATTAGATGGTGGGTGGAGGCCAAATACGTGCATAAGCTGTCGTTAGGTGGGAGATGACCGTCTACCCGAGTACACAATTAGCGTCAAGGCAGGTGGCGGTTCGTCGCTCGCACCTCTCCTTTATTTTGAGCGTCGCGGCGCCGCCAACTTCCGAGGCCAGTAGCCGCCCAGAGGTGGGCACAGGGCAGCACGCAAATAGCGAGACGGGCCGCGCCGTGCCACTGGCCTCGCACCTCAACTCACCGTCGACCGCTTCCACCGTAACCGTACGGCCTCTCCTAAGGTCCCCTTCTCGCTGCATCCCAACACTACTTCCAAACCTGCCTCAGTGGCAGTATTTCCACACATTGACCATCCAGTATCACCTATTTGCTGCAATTTAAACACTAGTAACGGCTTTGTTCCCACTCCTACCAGCTAATGTTATTAAGCTGTCTGTGGTAACCGTTGCCTCCTCGTCATAGCACTTCATCCTTTCCGGCAATAAATTTAAGTGCCTAGAGCAGCGTCCCGTGAACGATTAGATCATAGCAGACGGAAGAAGAGTAGGACTGGAGAAAATCGGCAGCCTACATTTCAGAGGAACAATCCCGCCCTTTGCCTTAAAGTTAAAGCGTTGTGAGGGTGGCAGGTGAATTCTAAATCTGGATGGCCAGATGGCGATTTGCACCAAAGGTGGGCCCAGACGTTCGCGTGGTTGTTTCGACTACGCTGCAGAAGTTTCGCTGGGAAATCCTCATGCTTCCTGCACATTATATCGATCCCTCTACGTGCGATTTCCATAGTTTTGGAATCCTGAACTGAGGACATTCACGGGCGTCAATTTGCTTCGGACGAACAGATGCACGGCTGGGTGCAATCTTGGTTCCGTAGGCAACCGCAAACATTTTTCCTGAAAGCGTCTTCGTGGATAAATACATTAACAGACATGGCCATTACTTTTTCGACATAACAAACAGATTACTTACTTTTTTCCATCCGTATCGTTTTCATTCGACTACCCATTATGTGCATAGACTAAGCATTAAACGTCACTGTGATCAGGAGGCCACGTGAGTATCCAGTCGTTTTACGTCATGTGCATTGCGACAGTAATTGCCAGTAATAAATCTGGAATAACCTCCATAGAGTTTTTCCCTGCAATGTCATTTTGACATAAACTCTGTCAAATGGTTTCTTAGTCATTTTTCCACTCACTAAATAGTGATACACAAAACAGTTACTTCATTTTTCACAGATAAATGTGTCGTTACCATTCAGCTAAAAACTTTGGTATGGCCTTCCTTGATATTAAAAATCTAAATGAAGCACATAAAAATATTTCACTCTATTCCATAAATTACGAAAAAACCATTATTAATAACGGGCAACAACACCGGCGCAACGTAAGGAGCTTGCACTTTTATAGGTTATGGCAGCAGTAGAGTGTTGGCTGGGCTACAGCAGCAGCAGCGATGGTACTCATGACACGGCACATCTTCGCAGTTGGCCTTCGGTTCACTGATCGACACCGATAACGCGCAGCAGATGCTGTAAACCGGGCCTCATCATCTCAGCCAGCTGCGGAACACACTTCACATTGTCCAGTTCGTGGAGTGATTATCTTCTTTATACCATGAATCTTTCACTGTGTAATGGAGTCTGCGCTGTTCTAAAGAACTCTTGAATGAGTAAAGCTATGGGTAATTCAGTATTCGATCATGCAACCACGCCCTTCGTGGGAAACGCTCTACCAACCGCGCTGTCCAAGCGCGATTCACAACCCGTCCTCACAGCTTCTACACTGAACCGCCAACGAAACTAATATAGGCATGTGTATTCAAATATAGAGATATATAAACAACAGAATACGGAGCTTTTGTCGGCAATGCCTATATAAGATAACAAGTATCTGGCGCAGTTGTTAAATCGGTTACTGCTACTACAACGGCAGGGTGTCAGGATTTAGGTGAGTTTGAAAGTGGTTTTACTGTCGGCGCAGGAGCGTTGGGACAGAGCATTTCCGAGGTAGCGATGAAATGGGGATTCTCCCGTACGACCATTTCACGAGTGTATCGTGAATATCAGGAATCCGGTAAAACATCAAATCTTCGACATCGCTACGGCCGGAAAAAGATCCTACATGAACGGGACCAACAGCGACTGAAGAGAATCGTTCAGAGTGACAGAAGTGCAACCCTTACGCAAACTGCTGCAGGTTTCAGTGTGCGAACCATTCAAAGAAACATCATTGATATGGGCTTTCGGAGCTGAAGGACTGTTGATGACTGGAAACATTTTCCCTGTATATCGAGAGGATGGACGTTTACAGGTATGGAGACAACCTCATGAATCCATGGACCCTGATGTCAGCAGGGGACTGTTCAAGCTGATGTAGGCTCTGTAATGGTATGGGCTGTGAGCAGTCGGAGTGATATGGGACCCTGATACGTCTAGATACGACTCTGACAGGTAACACGTACGTAAGCATCCTGTCTGATCACCTGCATCCATTGATGTCCATTGTGCATCCCGACGGATTGGGCAATTCCAACAGGACAATGCAACACCCCACACGTCCAGAATTGGTACAGAGTGGCTTCAGGAACACTCTCCTGCGTTTAAGCACTTCCGCTGGCCAACAAACTGATGCCTTGTAAGGTGCTGTTCAGAACAGATCTCCATCTCCGCGTACGCTTTACGGATGGACAGCCCTGCAGCATTCATGGCGTCAATTCCTTCCAGCACTACTTCAGACATCAGTCGAGTCCATGTCACGTGTGTAGAGGCACTTCTGCGTGCACGCTTGTGCCCTACACGATACTAGGCAGGTGTACCAGTTTCTTTGGCTCTTCAGTGTATTTCGCCAGTATCTTTCTCCTGCTTGGCGGTTTATGCAGGTCACATTAAACAAGTCGCATTATAATTTTTATACAGTTTATTGTACCGTAACTAATTTTCAAGCCATTACGGACGCATCATCCGATGGAGATCACACAGGAACGTTATTCTCTGGACCGTGTGCAGCCAGACACTGAAAACGCAGTGCTGACGAAAATGACGAATAATGAGGCATAAGTTACCCAAATGCTTATGAAAAGGAAAGATTGTCACGTTTTAAGATATTTACATTGCACTGCCTCGTGTTATTCATGACAAATTTATTCATTTACAGTTAAATATTTACTACGAAATCAAATATTGAATGAGGTACTAACATATGTGACGGATACTTTTTTCGTGGAGCCAGGCAATATAATATAATAAAGAGCGAAATAGCTACAGCGAAACAAACAGAGTGAAATAGTTGTTCCATGAATAAAACAGTGAAAGCAAAGATGGTTGTAAGGTCCTCCCTGTTTCTGTTTGTTCTACGTAGAAGCAATAACAAGACCGTGTGAGTCTATTTATGCTGGACTTTTAACGTCACAGTCTAGTGGATTCACAGTTGTGAATAATTTTATGTTGTAGTTTACTGTCTGTATGGAAGGATAGTTTTATATTATGTAGTCTGAAAAGTTTTCAGGTTTGTATGATACTTTAACGAGGAATGGTACATTGGCAAGTTTTGATATTTCTCCACCTATTTTCTAGCATGCAATGGAAATCGTTGTTGCTTCAGTTTACTTTAGATTTGTTCAACTAGGCTGTTTGTGAGGAAAGTATTGCATCCATTATCTTGTACTGTATATTTAATTATATTCATGTCGTTATATACATTTGCTTCAGTGATGGGGATATAGAACATACTGCTCACAGGTGAGATTAGGAAAGGAATTTTATGTTGGGTCAGATGTTATGAGGTATCGTTAATGACAACATCATTGGTAGTGGGTTTTCTATATATTTGGAAGAAATGCTTGTTATTGTGACTGGAAACAAACATGTCAAGGAAATTCGTTCCTTCTGTAGTCTGATGTTAAACTGAGAATCTTATCTTTGGGTGCATCTTATTAATTTCATATGCTAGGTCATTAAGTTCTTCTCTTAGGCCATTAGAAAGCAAACAGACAAGTTAATTCATAGTCGCAGTTCCTCGTCCACAATGGGTATAATGAATTTTTCTCGTATACTCCAAAGAATTGGGGAAAAGAGAAATTTATGGTACAACATGATTAGGAGAAGGGATCGGTTGGTAGGACACATTCTGAGACATCAAGGAATCGCAAATTTAGTACTGGAGGGGACTGTGGGGAGAGTAAAAATCGTAGAGAGAGACCAAGAGATGAACACAGTAAGCAGATTCAGAAGGATGTAGGTTGCAGTAGTTACTCGGAGATGAAGAGGTTTGCACAGGATAGAGTAGCATGGAGAGCTGCGTCAAACCAGTCTTTTGACTGAAGACCACATCAGCTCGAAAGTTACAGAAACTCTCATAATTACGTTACTGAACGAGCAAAATCTTTGGGAACGAAAGGGAAGGTTTCGAGTACGAGTCCCAGTACCTTGCATAGTCTTAATCCCGGTTACATTTTGCACCACATTGTAACACGTAAGTTACATTCATATTTTAAGCATTAATTATTAAATGTCGGAGCTATTCAAAAATATCTGCGAGTACTGAACTAGTCACCGAATACTGAGGGATTTCTACCTCTTTTCATGTTCTGAAATACTCATGTTTTTTTTTTTTTTAGTTAACAATGCAAGTGTTCTGTTTTATTGGTTTTCAAATAAGATCTACTCTGATGAAAAGCATGTTGTTTACAGTGTCATTTTTGGAATAGTGTCTTTCGAGCGTTACTGACAGTCAAATGGTTCAAATGGCTCTGAGCACTATGGGACTTAACATCTGAGGTCATCAGTCCCCTAGAACTTAGAACTACTTAAACCTAACTAACCTAAGAACATCACACACATCCATTCCCGAGGCAGGAGTCGAACCTGCAACCGTAGCGGTCGCGCGGTTCTGGACTGAAGTGCCTAGAACCGCTCGGCCACATTCGGCCGGCCACTGACAGTCCAGAATGGTAAATATCAACATATTTGACAAGAGTCTCAGAACCTCTACAATTTATTTTTCTCTGTCAGTCTTGCAGGTCTGAACAGAAGAAAGTGTCATACACCCTGTAAATTATCGTCCAAACGTAGCATGGCTATTTCTTCATTGTATAATGTGCTGTTTTTGTAACTTTTTTCTGTAATCAGTAATGGCGACTGGGTGACAATTTTCTTTCGTTTTACTAATCGAGGTGACAGTATCAATATAACTAACCCTCATCCTTACCTTCCAGTTTATCTCAGTGATCTTTTTCACATTATTTATACTGAAATGATGCGAATACAGTCATTACTTTCTGTCGTTTTCCTAGTGTTCATCCCCTCTAGTAGAGGGTCCACTTTTTCACGACTCGGCAAATTTTATTTTATGGACTAACTTCTTGGGTGGATGCCCTTCCTAACCTTCCTACCGCCACAGTCTTCAAAATATCCTAAGGGAGGGAGCTCGTGTGCACCATTTGCCAGTTAGTTCTGTAAACTTTGCTCTTTGTGTTGTCATGTTTGAAATCACTGAGTATCCAAATCTATGAGGCAGTTTGGGGATCGGCCTAGCGTTTTCCTAAACGAGCTTGGGAAACCGCCTGAGAATCACACTCAGGCTGGCCGGCATACCAGCTTGCTATGATTATCCGCAGTGCCAATTTGATCCGTGTCTTTGGCTGACTTCCCTTTGTCTTTACGCGTTACACTGTACGAGCAGGTCGGTTATTTACCTAGTTGTTACGTTATTCTTCATTTAAATGTGATGGCACTGTGAAGGATGATTTCATTTCGTCGTAGCCACTTCTTTAGTCCGTATTACATTCGCCTGCTACAGGAATGCTTCACCGCGGAAATCGGAAGCTCTAGGCCATGGCAATGTCACGTGACACCTGAATAAAGGAGTGTGCAAATGAAGCATAAGCAAGAACATATATATATGCTGGACGTTTAATGGCACAACCCAGTGGATTCAGCACCCAGAAGGTCCATGTAATACACCCCTCCACTACTTAAGCACGTGCCGCCAATCTGCACCTATGTACTTTCACGACGCTAAGTTCCATGTAATGCGGAGCCTGGGAAAAAAGAGTGAAGAAGTCAGAAGGGGAGAAGGAAGCGAAATGAAACTTCACGGGTTAAAATGGTATGTAATGTTATTTCAGTGATAGCAAAATCTACTCACATTTGCTAAGTATCTGACAATATGACTCCACTTACTAGTATGACGTTACACTTTCTCTGGCGTGGATGCAGACGCTGATTCGTTTAGGAATGACCTAACCAAGCTGTTGGATAGCTATTTCTGTCAAACCGGCGATGCAGCATTTGATGCCTTATTCTTGTCCATTTCTCTTAGAGAAAGGAGTCTCAGATCCTGGCAACAATAGTCCACGGCGATGGCCACGGTTCTGGGTAGCTGTTCGTAATAGGCAACTGTTTCCTCTGTACCACCAGATGAAAAATGTTGTCTCTAGTTTTCGAACATTACCGTCTGCGTGAGGGTATGTTTTGTATTAGAGCTCACCTAATAATATATTTTTATATAGTTGACATAAAGGTACCATATCTCGTCAACAATAACGATACTGCATTGAAATGCTCTTTGAGCGACTTACGACGTTCATGCAAAAAATATACGCATAGCTATTCATTCTATTATGTTGCTCTGTATCAGAGCACGTAGTATTCCTAATACAACCTTCGAACCTTCCTCGCTGAATGAAAGCTCCGCACAAAAGTTAAATGGTTGCAGTCGTCACAATTGCCAATTACTGGGCACACTGACGTGGACCATAGTAGCAACTGTAAAGAAGTTCTTCACTAAAGACCGTTGTCTCCGTAAATGTGGAAAATAATTCGTGGCAAAACGATACTACTTGAAACTGGAAAACCGTTTCCTGAGTTGGACTCGGCCAATATACGGCACAGATGTTCCAAGTTGTCTCCGCTGCCTTCATCCCTCTATTAAATCCAAAGTAAAGCAAAGTTTTTCCATTTGACACTCCGTTTACTGACACTTAAGCAATACTCATCATAATCTTCAAACATGCCACATTCAGTACATCACGGCAACAATAGTACTAGAATATTGATAAATACACTTACAGCAACGAAACAAAAATGGCATAATCTTACGCACGAAACTATCTTTCAGTTAAATTTTGCCAGGAATGGCAAATTACGTACCAAAAGAATAAACGACGCACCACGAACCAGTTATCCAGATGCTACGGAAATCGATAGATGCGATTTACATGTGCTGTCACACAAATGATTAGAATGGTAGAAAAATATGATGATTCGTTCAAGAGAAAGAGCGTCAAAAACTGAGCAAGACAGTAACGTGTTGGTCCACCTCTGCCCCTTGTACAAGCAGTTATTCGGCTTGGCGTTGATTGACAGAGTTGTTGCATGTCCACCTGAAGGACATCGTGCCAAACTCTGTCCGAAGACAGCACTAGATAACCAAAATACTGAGTTTGTTGGAGGGCCTGGCCATAATGCTCCGAACGTTCTCGACTGGGGAGAGATCCGGCTACCTTGCTGGCCAAGGTAGGGTTTGCCATTTACGAAGACAAGCAGTAGAAACTCTCGCCGTGTGCAGGCGGGCATTATCTTAATGAAACGTAAGACCAGGATGGCTTGCCACGAAGGGCAACAAAATAGAGCGTAGAATATCGTCGACGTACCGCTTTGCTGTAACGCTGTCGTGGATGACAGTCGAACGGGCCCTGTTAAGAAAATAATTGGCACTTCTGGCTGTCAGGCCGTGTGACAGGCGTCAGCCAGGTTGGTACTCTAGCACTGTTCAAAATGGCTCTGAGCACTATGGGACTTAACATCTGTGGTCATCAGTCCCCTAGAACTTAGAACTACTTAAACCTAACTAACCTAAGGAAACCACACACATCCACGCCCGAGGCAGGATTCGAACCTGCGACCGTAGTGGTCACGCGGTTCCAGACTGAAGCGCCTAGAACCGGACGGCCACACCGGACGGCTCTACCGCTATCTGGATAGTCTCCAGACACGTCTTCGGCGTGGAATCTCATTGACTGGAGTAGAATTGGTGATTCGTTCCGCTCCCAACTGCGCTCTGATGAACAGTGGTGGGATACCAACCCGCTTGTCGCCAGCCATAAGACCTGACAACCAGGAGTTATGGTCTGGTGTGCCACTTGTTTCCGTAGCAGGATTTGACTTTGATTGTCATCCACAGGAACCCTACAGAATAGCGATACATTGACGATGTTCTACGCCTCGTTTTGTTGTCCTTCATGGCAAGACATCGCGTACTCACATTTCAGCAAGATAAAGCCCGCCCGCCCACAGCGAGAGTTTCTATTGCGTGTCTTCATGCTTGTCAGACCTTACCTAGGCAAGTAAAGTCGCCCAGTTGAGAACTTGTTGACCATTATCGCCAAGACCCTCCAACCATCTTCGGATTTTGAAGATCTGGCGCGCCAGTTGCACAGAATTTGGCACGGTATGCCTCAGGAAGACATCTAATAACTCTCTCAATCAGCGCCAAGCCGAATAACTTCTTGCATAAGGGCCAGAGGTGGGCCAACGCGATATTGACTTTCTCAGTTCGTGAAGATCTTTCTCTTGAATAAATCATCGAGTTTTTCTGAAATTGTAATCATTTGTTTGCCCGGAGATGTACGTCACACTTAGCGCTTTATGTCCCATTCGGACGAGTCCTTCATGGTGCATCGCCTGCACGAACAGTGTGTACAATACTGATGTCAGAGCACGTGTTCAAACGATTTATGAAAGATATTTGCTGCTCAAAGTCAGATAACAGTAGTATATTATTTCACATTCTCCAATGTGAGAACAGAAACGTGCGCTGTAAATAACAGGAGCAAGACGCTGAACGTCACGGTCACCTGGGTGAACGCCGGCAGTCGCTGGGCGGCCAGTGACCGGCGTCTACTGCATCCAGAGGTACCTCTCGCGCAGAAATTAACCTGATCTGAGCAGGTAGCCACTAGCTCTTTCGCAGGAATGTTTTTGGAATTTATGCTCTTGCTTGTGGGTAGTAAAGTGAAGGAAATTATCTTTGAGTTTCCATCAGACTGATACTTGCAGCACGCACGCGAATTGCAGTTCAAAAAAGCAAAAGAACGACAGGGCTTCAACTCTCTCCGCTAATTCCTGTCCTAGCAGTATAAAATTAAATGTAATACGTTACTTCCACAGGGATCTACATTTATGAGACAAGCCACTGCAGTGACATTCGATAGCGAAGCTTATAACGATCTAAATGATGCATCTACCATCACTAACCGTTAAACGTGCACTGGAAGTTCCGGAGGCTGTTGGAAAATGGGCTCAGAGCTATTTGGGGTGAACGTAAGTGATGACTCATGGCAGTTGGGCAGCACGGTGTTGTGGAGCGCGGTTCTTCCGTCGGCACCTAGCGGAAAAAGTCGGCGCACTGACGCGTCGCCGGAAGGTGTGAACCAGCGTGAAGTGTCTCCACAATAGCAGTCTGTGTCTGCCTCCCACTGCAGCTTTGGTTTCCGCAACCTGTGTAGATGTCCCCAGCGCCTCTTTGCACTAATTAAATTTCTTGAACTTGTGTCAGCTGCCCTGTTCGCATTCGTCAGTGTTTTGCGAGATGAGTTAAGGGAAAAACCTATCAGACTTGTCAAAAGTCAGAAGCTTTGTGGGCAATGTTAGATGAATAACAAAATATCGTCTTTAGGTGAGGTGATGCTCGAGCAACCATTACGTAATTGTTCTGAGCGATTTTGATGTAGGCACATTAATTGACAAAAGTAAATGTTATTGCAACTTACTTGTGCGCATTAACGTTTAGAGGCAACATCGTATGTTTATGGTTAAATATATGGATTATTATCTAATACGTGAATTATCATTGCGACAGTCTGAGAGACGGCAGCAGGAGTAAAAGTACTCAGTCTTTACTACTTTATATTTTCTGAATTAAATTAAATGTAGTTATAATATTTATCAAACGATGGGACAGAAAACACGCTCTGCATGCGTACATTTAGCGGATCGTAATGTGTCAAGACCGACAGGTATGAAGTTGTTCTTTGATTGTTTCTTCAATTCATCTTTTTTTTCAGAGGATCTTTTTTTCGTCTTGAGCCGTAACTAGAAGTTAAACAACTCGTCGTGGAAAAGATCTCTCGTCTGTTGGCTGTCAACTAATATGACGGCTGTCAATTCCAGGACAACTATTACTTCCCGCACCACCTCTGAAAGCAGTCTGGCAGACGGATCGGGTTCTGCGAAGAACGCCTCCAACCATCAGCTAGTAATATTCGTAGTAGAGTAATTGCGTTGGCGGAACTCCCCACGCGTTTAACGCGTCTTCAAGTTAACTGTACAAACGGCAGGGGGAAAGGAAAAACATCCGTATTTCATGTTTTAGTGCAACTTGGAGGTTACTTAACTCTTAATGCATCAGTTACGCAAGCAGTGCATCATTTTTAACAATACTGAAGTGTACCTCGTTTTCAGTCTCTCTCTTTCTGTGTTATCAGAATGGGGCAACAGTCTGCGTTTCGGGTAATATATAAAAAGATGAGACCTCTCTGTAGGAGAGAACTCATATAAAGGTAAAGAGACGAAAGAAATAAACTGGCCGAGAGCGTATCCAACGGGGAGGGAAAGCAGCTACCCGCCCTCCAGAAAAGAAAAAAAAATCTTCTTTGCAAATAACTCACCTCCTGCCCCGTGACACAGATAGATGCATCATTTCAGTGTCAGTTTGAAGAACGACGGAACAGGTAATGGATGCATACTGGCAAGTAGCAAGAGTGTCCAGAACCATGTACCGTGAAATCTCAAGAATATTTCACCCTTCCACACCTACATCTATGTTCCGCAAGCCACATGATGGTCTTTGGTGGAGGGTACTACTGGTACCACTAACTGATCCCACCTTCCCTGTTGAAGTCGCGAATGACGCGTACGCATAATGGTTTTCGATGAACCTTTATATTAGCTCCGATTTCTCGTTGCGGTCATTTCTCGAGACGTATGTGAGAGAAAGAAATATGTTGTCCTACGTAATTTTCAGAATGTCATTCAAATGGTTCAAATGGCTCTGAGCAATATGGGACTTAACAGCTATGGTCATCAGTGCCATAGAACTTAGAACTACTTAAACCTAACTAACCTAAGGACATCACACACATCCATGCCCGAGGCAGGATTCGAACCTGCGACCGTAGCAGTCGCGCGGTTCAGAATGTCGTTAGTAAATCTTAATGGATAATGTCTCTCTTGTATCGTCTGCCGTTGGAGTTTGTTGAGCATCTCTGTAACGCTGTCGCTCTAACTAAACGACCCTGTGACGAAATGCGCCGCTCTTCGTTGGATCTTCCGTTTCTCTCTTCTCAGTCCTACCTCGTTGAGTCCCAGACTGATGACCAATACTCAACAATCCGTCGAACAAAGGTTTTTGGATGAATTTCATTTCCTTAAGATTCTTCCTGGAAATCTCAACGTTGCATTATCTTTTCCTATTCCTCGTTTTATGTGGTCATTCCACTTAAAGTCGCTCCGGACTACTACTCCCAATTATTTTAGGGCGAATACTGTTTTCAGCAGTTTGTCAATAATAGTTCATTTGGACAGTACCGGATTTCCTCTCCAATGTATGCGCAGTCTGTTACATTTATTTACGACCCCAGTCCGTGTACCATTCGCCAGTCCTCTGAAATCGCTACAGTCCTGTGGCGTTGCTACCTTCGTAAAGACAATCGCATCACCAGCTCATACCTTATGCAGCTTGCGACGTTATCTACTAGATTATTGATATGTACTGTAAACATTAACAACCCTATCACACTAAATGGCAGGGCGACGGTGTCAAATGCCGTCCTAGAGTCAAGGAACATGCATCAACCTGGACCGGTGGTTCTCATGGAGAAATACAGCGAGGTGAGTTTCGTAAGAGCTCTGTTTACGGAGTCAATGTGAATGTTGCTTTTTATAGAGGAGATTTTTGTTCTCTGTAAATGTCGTGATACTTGAGCGTAAAGCGTATTCCACAATTTGACAACAGATTGACGTCACTGATGTAGGCCAATAATTACACTAGTTAATAAATTTAAAACTTTTTTCTGCATCTGGTTTGCGAATGGGTGGATTTACCTAATTTTGGGGTGCTAAATACAGGAGAAAGAAAACTGGGATTCTACGGATCGGAGCGTGGAATGTCAGATCCCTTAATCGGGCAGGTAGGTTAGAAAATTTAAAAAGGGAAATGGATAGGTTAAAGTTAGATATAGTGGGAATTAGTGAAGTTCGGTGGCAGGAGGAACAAGACTTCTGGTCAGGTGAATACAGGGTTATAAATACAAAATCAAATATGGGTAATGCAGGAGTAGGTTTAATAATGAATAGGAAAATAGGAGTCCGGGTAAGCTACTACAAACAGCATAGTGAACGTATTATAGTGGCCAAGATAGACACGAAGCCCATGCCTACTACATTAATACAAGTATATATGCCAACTAGCTCTGCAGATGACGAAGAAATTGAAGAAATGTATGATGAGATAAATGAAATTATTGAGGTAGTGAAGGGAGACGAAAATTTAATAGTCATGGGTGACTGGAATTCGACAGTAGGAAAAGGAAGAGAAGGAAACGTAGTAGGTGAATATGGTTTGGGGCTAAGAAATGAAAGAGGAAGCCGTCTGTTAGAATTTTGCACAGAGCATAACTTAATCATAGCTAACACTTGGTTCAAGAATCATAAAAGAAGGTTGTGTACATGGAAGAATCCTGGAGATACTAAAAGGTATCAGATAGATTATATAATGGTAAGACAGAGATTTAGGTCTTAAATTGTAGGACATTTCCAGGGGCAGATGTGGACTCTGACCACAATCTATTGGTTATGAACTGTAGATTAAAACCGAAGAACCTGCAAAAAGGCGGGAATTTAAGGAGATGGGACCTGGATAAATTGAAAGAACCAGAGGTTGTACAGAGTTTGAGGGAAAGCATAAGGGAACAATTGACAGGAATGGGGGAAAGAAATACAATAGAAGAAGAATGGGTAGCTTTGATGGATGAAGTGGTGAAGGCAGCAGAGGTTCAAGTGGGTAAAAAGGCGAGGGTTAGTATAAATCCTTGGGTAACTGAAGAAATCTTGAATTTAATTGATGAAAGGAGAAAATATAAAAATGCAGTAAATGAAGCAGGCAAAAAGGAATACAAACTTCTCAAAAATGAGATCGACAGGAAGTGCAAAATGGCTAAGCAGGAATGGCTAGAGGACAAATGTAAGGATGTAGAGGCTTATCTCACTAGGGGTAAGATAGATACAGCCTACAGGAAAATTAAAGAGACCTTTGGAGAAAAGAGAGCCACTTGTATGAATATCAAGAGCTCAGATGGAAACCCAGTTCTAAGGAAAGAGGGGAAAGCAGAAAGGTGGAAGGAGTATATAGAGGGTCTATACAAGGGCGATGTACTTGAGGACAATATTATGGAAATGGAAGAGGATGTAGATGAAGATGAAATGGGAGATACGATACTGCGTGAAGCGTTTGACAGAGCACTGAAAGATCTGAGTCTAAACAAGGCCCCGGGAGTAGACAACATTCCATTGGAACTACTGACGGCCTTGGGAGAGCCAGTCCTGACAAAACTCTACCATTTGGTGAGCAAGATGTATGAGACAGGCGAAATACCCTCAGACTTCAAGAAGAATATAATAATTCCAATCCCAAAGAAAGCAGGTGTTGACAGATGTGAAAATTACCGAGCTATCAGTTTAATAAGGCACAGCTGCAAAATACTAACGCGAATTCTTTACAGACGAATGGAAAAACTGGTAGAAGCCGTCCTCGGCGAAGATCAGTTTGGATTCCGAAGAAATGTTGGAACACGTGAGGCAATACTGACCTTACGACTTATCTTAGAAGGAAGATTAAGGAAAGGCAAACCTACGTTTCTAGCATTTGTAGACTTAGAGAAAGCTTTTGACAATGTTGACTGGAATACTCTCTTTCAAATTCTGAAGGTGGCAGGGGTAAAATACAGGGAGCGAAAGGCTATTTACAATTTGTACAGAAACCAGATGGCAGTTATAAGAGTCGAGGGACATGAAAGGGAAGCAGTGGTTGGGAAGGGAGTGAGACAGGGTTGTAGCCTCTCCCCGATGTTATTCAGTCTGTATATTGAGCAAGCAGTAAAAGAAACAAAAGAAAAATTCGGAGTAGGTATTAAAATCCATGGAGAAGAAATAAAAACTTTGAGGTTCGCCGATGACATTGTAATTCTGTCAGAGACAGCAAAGGACTTGGAAGAGCAGTTGAACAGAATGGACAGTGTCTTGAAAGGAGGATATAAGATGAACATCAACAAAAGCAAAACGAGAGTAATGGAATGTAGTCAAATTAAGTCGGGTGATGCTGAGGGAATTAGATTAGGAAATGAGACACTTAAATTAGTAAAGAAGTTTTGCTATTTGGTGAACAAAATAACTGATGATGGTCGAAGTAGAGAGGATTTAAAATGTAGATTGGCAATGTCAAGGATAGCGTTTCTGAAGAAGAGAAATTTGTTAACATCGAGTATAGATTTAAGTGTCAGGAGGTCATTTCTGAAAGTATTTGTATGGAGTGTAGCCATGTATGGAAGTGAAACATGGACGATAAATAGTTTAGACAAGAAGAGAAAAGAAGCTTTCGAAATGTGGTGCTACAGAAGACTGCTGAAGATTAGATGGGTAGATCACGTAACTAATGAGGAGGTATTGAATAGGATTGGGGAGAAGAGAAGTTTGTGGCACAACTTGATTAGAAGAAGGGATCGGTTGGTAGGACATGTCCTGAGGCATCAAGGGATCACAAATTTAGCATTGGAGGGCAGCGTGGAGGGTAAAAATCGTAGAGGGAGACCAAGAGATGAATACACTAAGCAGATTCAGAAGGATGTAGGTTGCAGTAGGTACTGGGAGATGAAGGAGCTTGCACAGGATAGATTAGCATGGGGAGCTGCATCAAACCAGTCTCAGGACTGAAGACCACAACAACAAATACACTGGTAAAATCAGTTTTTCCCTATGACGTTACATTTCCTAGATACACAGCAGAATAAAAAATGGTTATAGCGAAAATTGACACAATTAAGTCAAACAAAAATACACATTCAGAACGTTTGACATCAATACTATTTTGTATGTATATATGGGCATGAAGCCAATAAAAGGTACAAATTAGTTCAGAAGGTATTTTCACCTTTAATCGTCGTTGGTTTTTGAAAAATGCGACGACGGAGCACTTCTTTGGTTTGCCGTTTCACCACACTCCGTAACAAGACCCCAGCATTAATCACCCATCATCGAAGCGTTCCAATGGCCTAGGTAACGGTGTTCCATGGTAAGAATGTCTTGGTGAAAGCGTTCAACATGATCATCGCTTACGGCTCCCAAATTTTCCGGGAATAAATCAAGGTGATAATGTAAAAAATAAATTTTAAGAGACATTCTACACCCCATGTTCTTATAGTTGTCGAACAGATCATTCACAATGGTAACATAGTTTTCGTCTATTCTGTTACCCTAAAAGCCCTTCACAATTGCTTTAAAAGAAAACCAAGCAGCTAATTGGATATCTGTGAATTTGGTATCAAAGCTTGGATCTTGCAGCAATTTTCTTGCTTGTGGTCCAATGAATATACCCTCTGTCAGCTTTGCCTGACTTAATTTGGGAAATTTTTCTTTTAAGTGTTTGAAAGCCTCACCTTCTTTATCCAGAGCTTTTACAAAGTTTTTGATAAGACTCAACTTGATATAAAGGGGAGGCAAAATGATTTTATCGGACTCAACCAATGGGGTATTGTAAACATTTACGTTTCCAGGAACATATGACTTCCTTATAGGCCATTCCTTGACTGTATAGTGGTTCTTTGTGTCACGGCTGTCCCAAAGACACAAAAAGCAGCAGTATTTCGTGAATCAAGCCTGTAAACTTGTAAGGGGTGCAACAACTTTTAAATCACAGCAAAGCTGCCATTCATGATGCTTATATTTCATTGCCTCTAGCAGCAAATCCATAGTTTCATAAGTTTATTTCATGTCTACTGCTTAAGCCAAAGGTACCGATGTAAATCCATTGCCATTATGCAGTAGTACTGCTTTCAAGCTGGTTTTACTGGAGTCAACAAATAGTCGCCACTCCTGTGGGTTATGTTGTACACCTAGCTGCATCTCTACATACTCACACTGAAATCTGCATATCGAAATATTGAGCAAAGGAAGCACCTCTTGATCTGAAACAGGAAATTTTTGTCCTTGGAGCCAGAAGGTTCCGTTGCTGCAGTCTCGGTCCCAAGAGTTCAGCTTGCTGTTTCGAAAGTTTTAGATTGCGAACCAAATCATTGAGCTCCTTTTGTTTAAAGAGCTGAGGCGAAGTGTCATGATATTGAGGGCAGTACTCTTCTATGTGTTCAATACTTTCTGATTCACTTGACATAGTGTCTGGTTTCTTGGCTTTCCAGTTACAGACAGGAACAGGCAACCCCTCATCATGTGGCACAGGCAAATGCACTGAAGATACATTTGGATACTTTATTCTATGTCTAGTTTTGCTTGAATGTCCCGAATTATTTGTAAGACAGGAGTAACAGTCTGGACAATGGTCATTAGGCTCACGCCACACCATCGGAACAGCGAATGGCATGGCTCGGCGTTTTCCTTTCAACCATTCCGTTAAGGTTGTAGTACAGGTTACGCAGGCAATATGAGGTGCAAAGTTTTTATCTTGATCAGCAACAGGACAATCAAAATACAATTTGTGTGTCTTCTTAACCAAATCAGTGATTGGTTTTCTTTGGGATATTGTAGTGAATTTCCCACACACATAACAAAAGTTGTCTGGGTAGTTTAGACAGCAATGAGATTTACTAGTTGCCATTTTACTTAGTGTAAGACTTAAACACAAAAAGTTTGCACTATCTTTCACAGGAAACACTCACTGAGGATCTCTTTCACACCACTGGATTACCACACCAACCATTTACTGACGATATGTAGATCTTCTGGCTCTCTTCCCCAAATCAAAAACAAATAATTAAACATCAAAACAGAAGAACAACAAAAAGGCGAAATACTGAATACGAAAAATAAAAAGCCTTTAAAAACTCAAAAATGGTACGTGCTAGAACAATTTGAAAGGTATATTCGGATTCTACACACCAAAATACATACTAGTTGAAGTATCACATCTACGATACAAAATGGCTGTTGAACAGTTTTATGTGCGTCTGTCCTACGTCCCTTCCTGGAAACGGGAATGGTTTGCGCTTTTTCCAGCGGGCTACGATAAATTGCTGTCAAAAATGGTTCAAATGGCTATGAACACTATGGGACTTAACTTCTGAGGTCATCAGTCCCCTAGAACTTAGAACTACTTAAATCTAACATCCCACACATCCATGCCCGAGGCATGATTCGAACCTGCGACCGTAGTGGTTACGCGATTCCAGACTGTAACGTCTAGAACCGCTCGGCCACCCCGGCCGGCAATTGCTGTCAGAAGGGCAGCAAGTTCTTTCGCATAATCTTGTAGAGTCGTACAGGTATGTCATATGGTCCTGATACCTTTCCAGTACTATGCGATTCTAGTTGGTTTTCTATTCCACAATCGGTAATCTCAGTTTCTGACATTTCGGCATCTATACGATGGTGAAAGAAGGGACCGCATTACCATCTTTCACGGTCGTACAATTTCTGAAGACTGAGTTCAGTGTTTTGGCCTTCCCTGTCACATTCTGTTTCGATGCCAGTGTGGTCACTGAGTGACTGAATAGATGGAATTTCGAACTGCTTACTGATTTTACGTAAGACCGAAACCTCTGAGGATCAGTTGGCAAAATTTTACTTTCAAAGTCATTGAATGTTTCTCTTATTGGCCTTCTTATCCTCATGTTTACCTTGTTCAGCTTCTGTTTATAAGCAGTTCTTTGATTTTCCTTAAATCTGCGATGAAGCTGTCTCTGTCCACGTAGTAGTTTTGTAACACAGCTACTAAATCACAGTGATAGTTTCCCACCCCTTAAAACCTTGCTCGGGACGTAATTGTGCGAAGCATATTAAACTACTATCGAATTTTACCCGTTTGTGTTCCACATCTTTGTCCTTGATGTTTAAAAGTCACTCAGCAGTTTATATCCTATCACTACTGCTAAGCAAAAATAGCTGCCTAACTTTCTCAACGCTGCTTATAATACGCGTAGTCACTGATCACTGATGCTGTCGCTCCGTTACGATCACTGATACCCTCCTCTACGCGAAACTAACTCGAGTTGGCCCGCCCTCTTCCGCCGCTCAGATCCTGGATACGGTCAGGTGACAACGTGCCGAGAGGCGGACGCCAAGACAGGCGGTCGCCTAGCAGAGCGGACGCCTGACAGGAACCTGCTGGCGAGTCGCAGGTATGACGTGACGCGACGCGACGCGACGCAGCGACAGCTCGTGAGGTGCGTGGCGTGGCGCCGTCAGACAATGGCGCCGGCCAGCCACCAGCTGTCCATTGTCGTCGCTGCTCGGCCGGCATCCCGTAGTGGAATAGCGGTTCCGGGACGCGCGGGGATCACTGCCCGCACTTGTAGCTGCAGGTTTCCACAAGCCGGGGTGGGGGGGGGGGAGGGGGGCATCATGCGTATCTACTCGATACTTCTAAGGCCGTCCTCTCACGGGACGTGAAAACCCACGTGCACGCGGAGCTGGAAACGTCACAGTGTGGAAAGCAGCGTTCCACTACACTACAGAGCGCGAAATGAAGAATCTGGCATGTCAGATCTTTGCCTCGTAGAGGGGAACGTGACCAACGAGATGCGACATCGATTTTACCTCACAAGCAGAACTGAGGAGCCGCCATACTGAATATACTTAACACATATTTGGTGGATTTTGTTTATCAAGCAGTAAATGGTATGAATATAAGTAGTTTTAAAGCACCAACAAATTGAGGACCTCTCAAAAAGGCGTCATTTCAGCTACGATTTGCTTTAATAAAGTGACGTTACTATATACAGGTTGATAGGGGCTTCTTGTATTTGATGTTTACGGTGTCATAACTTGTGTGCTACGGAAGTATACGGTTTCAGTGCTACGGCACAGTGATGACCTATTAAAATTTCGTTTTGATGCATTTTGCCATAATTAAATATCAGATAATGACAATTGTAGATCCAATCTTTACACATATAAGGATACCTCGCTACTGTGTTGCAGCTGTACTTTAGTTGATAGTATCGTGGAGTGTGAAATGGAAGGTACCAAGTTCATGTCCAATTCCTTCCAATTTTTTTAACGTTTTGTTTTCTAAAAGATTCTAGGACTTCATTATTCGTTTAAAGGAAGTATTATCTCAAAAGTCAATACTTTTATCATAAGTAAAGAGCTTGCTGCAATTCTTGTTGCAAAGGTCAACAACTGGAATGTTTCCCCAGTCGCAATAAATTTTAACATGGCAGCCAGTTCATGTTAGGAAGTAAACACAAGTTACACACACAAAGTTTCCACTATTATGAAACTTTCTGCAATCAGTGTACTATATTATAAAAATAAGCGTACAATGTGTGTGCCGCTAAAACTCAGAAACGCTTCCCGGGACGGTCAAGGCAGTTGTATGGTGTGCTAGCCCTCTATCCGCCATCCATGAAGAAGGTTCCCGTTTTTACCTGAAGCGCGTGCTTTTGAAGATATAAGGGCTGGGAAGTTTCGCCCTCTAGAAATTTCTAGAACGTTCCAGAACATTCGAGACTATTCTAGAACATTCGAGAGTATTAGAAAGCATTTCACAACATTCAAGAATGTTCCGAAATATTCCTCAATGATCCGGGATATTCTGGAATATTCGGGAATTGTCTGGAACATACGGGAGTATTTCAGAATATTCGGAAACATCTCTGAACTTTCCAGATCATTGTAGAACCTTCCAGAATTCTCTCGATTGTTGTGGAATGTTCTGGAACATTGTGGACCATTTGAAGCATTTTTGGTATGTTCTGGAATTCGCCACTGGTGGGTTACCCATTGGTAAGGCTATATAAAGCAAGACCCGTCGTGGGTTCGAACGTCAGCTTCTTATCAGTGACGAAGGGAGGAACGTAAAAAGTAGTGCAGTGAGTGAATAAAAACAAATAACGAAGTGTGAGTAGTCAAAGCGATACATAAAATGTGAAAAGTGTGCAAAGTGTACTTAGTGTATTTGTTAATAAACTGTCAGTTTAATTTATATTTTAGACAATGGCCAAACGTGAACGAGTAGGAGATCTTTCCATTTCTGAAGCAAGATAGCGAAAACAAAAAGAACAGCGAAAAATGACATAGACGAAGACCGCGAAGCACGTTTAAGTTCCGAGAAACTGAAGAACAACGAAATGAACAGATTGAAGAGTCAAGAATTACCACGCAATCTTATATTAAAAGACTGCTAATTTAAGACAGCCGTGAAAATATCACCACACGAGAAGCGCAGGCGAGGACAAGCAGACAGTACAACCTAACAAATCAAGCATTGTACCACTAAGCGACGAAAGAATACAGGTATAATACGTCGTAATCGGAGAAATGGATAACATCTATCAGTTATGCAATGCGAAAATTCAGGAGAGAAAGGCTAGGATTCTGTTGCACGAGTGGAAAAATTCGATTACCACCATTGTAATCACATCCGCAGAAATTTTTACATTACATGACAGGGGAAACACCAGAATCAAAACACTTTCTTCAAAATATAAAAATGTACAACTCCTGCTTCCAAATGACATCTTTCGGTGTCACTTCGATGCACACTAACAGAGATAACAACGATTCTGTTTTTTTCATCCAAGGACAAACTATCACAACATGGAATCAAAAATGGTTCAAATGGCTCTGAGCACTATGGGACTTAACATCTGAGGTCATCAGATTCCGCTAGCTACATTCTGATAGTGCCACTTTGACTCAGTGACGTCAAACAGCATAATATGAGGGTGTGATTGAGTTCTGACGGCACAGAAAGAAAACAGACGACACGCAACGAAACGTCGGCTCGTATAATGATTGCTGCAGCTACAGTGAGCTTTTCATGGAACAAGTGGGTAGAGGAGGGCACGCTCAGTGCCTAGCGGGTACCGATTAAAGCTCTGTTATCACAGCGAACTTCTGTGGGCTATCCAGGTGCCACGTATATTACTGCGACGACTCCCGTTAGTCAGAAACCGCAAACGACCACGTGAACTACGTCGCTGGTGTGTTGCTGAGTGGCCAGATGTGTTTCCAGACGTCCCACTGCGATCTCGCCGCCTTTGACAGTTGCTTCCTGACTGCGATTTGACAGCCAGCTTTGCTGAACTGCGCAGTCAGCAGTCACCAATTATGATAATTGAGCATAACGTATCTGTAACATAAAGTTCATTTCACACACTTGTTTTCTTTTCAGTGTTTCAATTTTTGCCTATGTTTAACCTTGTTTTAATGTATTAATAAACAACATATAAATACTGATGTGAGCCATATAATGACACAGCTGAATCGAAGCAAGTGTGAAACTTAAACAGAGAAACAGTTGTAGACAATTATTATCGTGAAGAGCCACTCAGAGAGTGTAGAAGTTCTATAGGTTGCCAAAATTGCGCAATCTACCCAGTAATGGATGCAGCCGTTAGAGAAAGAGTCGATGTCAAATTAATGTCTTGATGTATCAAGAAACTACTTAGGCTGTTTGTAGCAGTCATCAATCGTAAGACTGATTCTCTACGCTCTCCTACGAGTGCTAGTGATTTTAGAGCTCGGTAAGTACTGCAACCCACAAACTATTACATCTACTTGCTCTACTGAAGCCGTGGTTTCCCTCTACAGTTTCTGCTCTTATTTCTTGAATTCGTTATCGATCTAGCTTTCATCTTTTTACCCTAATTCGATGCAATACCTCTTCATTACATACTATACCCACCCATTCCATCTTCAGCGATTTTTCTAGCACAGGATTCAAAACATTCTATTCCATTCTTGTCTGTTTAAAGTTGACATTTTATTTCTATGTAATACTACGATCCAAACAAATACTTTCAGAAAATAGTTCCTAACATTTCAATTTTTTATTCGATGCTAAAAAATTTCTCTTTTCCAGAGCAACAATTCTTGCAATTGCCAGTCAACATTTCAAATCCTATTTAGTTCTAACGTTGTCAGTTGTGTTGTTGCGCAAATGGGAAAACTTATCTTCTACTTTCAACGTCTCATTTCCTTATCTAATTCCCTCAGCATCACTTGGCTTAATTCAGCTTCACTCCATTACCTACCGTTTTATTTTTATTTCTTCATTCGAATGGGCCAGCTAAGGACCACGATATTCAACTTTTCAGCCTGGAGAGGGACTTGACGTTTGCCCAGTGATCCCACATTCACTGCCTATGTTTCTCCTTTCTTTCCTTTGTTCACAGGGTGCCGGTCTTTTTACGGGGTGATCTGTCCTGCAACCTCTTTTCTTTTAGTATCCTTCTGAGAAGTGCTGGGTTTCTAATGGCATTTTCAGTTACGTTCAGTTCCTCGATGTCTTCCTTGAATTCTATCAGCCATGGTGTCACGGTCTTCCTGCTCTTCCAGTAGTGGAGAAGTCGGTTGGTCAGTCTTGTTTGGTCCATCCTTGTGATATGTCCGTAGAAAGCGAGACGTCTCTCCTTGGCTACATCTGTGATTTATTCGATATGATTGTATAGCTTCTTGTTTGATTGTCTTCTGTACTCACCATCTGTTTTGACCAGTCCCGGAATATTTCTCAGGATCTTCCTCTCTTGAATCTCTAGTATATCTGTCAAGCCTTTCCTGTTCACACGCAAGTACTCTGAGGCATATAAGGCTTCAGGGCGGGTAAAAAATGGTTCAAATGGCTCTGAGCACTATGGGACTTAACATCTGTGGTCATCAGTCCCCTAGAACTTAGAACTACTTAAACCTAACTAACCTAAGGACGTCACACACTATCATGGCCGAGGCAGCATTCGAACCTGCGACCGTAGCGGTCGCGCGGTTCCAAACTGTAGCGCTTAGAACCGCTCGGCCACCCCGGCCCAGGGCTGGTAACTGTTTGGTAGTGTTTTAGTTTGTAATTACGAGATAGGCATTTCTTATTATACATGTTCTTGATTAATCGATATGCTAATTGTAACTTAATAATCCGAGTTGTCAGTGATGTTCCAACCGCACGACTGCTACGGTCGCAGGTTCGAATCCTGCCTCGGGCATGGATGTGTGTGATGTCCTTAGGTTAGTTAGGTTTAAGCAGTTCTAAGTTCTAGGGGACTGATGACCTCAGAAGCTAAGTCCCATAGTACTCAGAGCTATTTGAACCAGTGATGTTCCTTCTGATAGATTTGGTTCCAACCATTCTCCTAGATACTTGAATATGTCAATTTTCTCAGTTTGACCTTGTTCCAACCGTAGTTCACTGGGAGTATCAGTGATGTTCGTGAGGTATTTTGCCTTTTCTAGTGACAATTGAAGTCCTACCTAGGCAGCCTGGAGTTTATTTTATTTACGTTAATGTTACAACCTTTTTGCAAGACGGCATCCATTTCGTTCAACTGACATTCCACGTCGGTCGCCGTTTCTGGCAGAATTACAATCTTACCGAAACCATATACGATTTTACTTCTTCTCAGTGAAAATTAATTCCTATTCAAAATTTCTCCATAGTTTCCATTACCGTTTGCTCAGTGTACAGGGAATAACAGGGAGGATAGGCTGCAAACCGATTTCCTTCTTTGTCAATGGCTTCCTCTCATGTCGTTCGACTATTAGAATAGTCTGATTTCTGAACAAGTTATAGACAACCTTAAGCTTCCTGTATTGTATCCTTCATAACTTCAGAATTTAAGAGTGTCATGATAGCTAGCTACTAGTGAGACGTCAATACAGGGAACAATTAACTAGGCATAAGGCCAATAGAATGCCGATGCGGTGGTGGTTAGGGGCGCCCTCTGATTGGGCCACGGGCGTACCAGTGTCCACCTGCACACGCTGCCCCTCCAGTAGCGGGGACGCCCTGTTTGAGGTCCGCCTCACAACGTCTCCCGCAGCGCCAGCCGCAGAAACCCGTCCTCTCGGTGGCCTGCCTGGCTGCCGGCACAAAAACGCTCTGACATAACACACGCCGGGAGGTGTTTTTCTCTACTGCTTTCGTGCTTGCTTACTTCTATCGCTATATCTGACAAGCCCCCTTGAAGCGTACTCCGGGAGCGAATAGTAAGGGAACCACGACTAGCCTTCGACACATTGTCAGCACCGGACGAAGCTCTCACTACCACCATGACTGCTGACACTGGTTGCAATTCGTAGAGGGAGAGACTGTGTGCAAAGCTATTTGTTGTTTACCTTACATACAAATCATACCGATATTTTGTTCGCCGCTTCAAAAGACTTTCCTACTTCATACTGAATACTTACGCGTTTGATACATAGCAGCAGTTTACATGGTCTTTCTTCAATATACTACGACAGCATTCTAAAAATAAAAGGTAAAAATTTTGTATGCACGCGCTGCATTTGGAGACCTCAAACTTCAACGCATTGACAACTTAGTGTCCTAAATAATATTTTGTGTGCACGGTATGTGGCAACAAGAATCGGAACGAAGAAGTGTATCTAAGACGCATGAATGAACGATAAAGCTATAGCAACCTGCAAAACACGGCTGAAGTGCGAATAGCTGGGAGATAATGGTTAGCTTGGACACAGTGGTCACAGAGTGGAAAGCAACTGACCTCTTTTCGAAATTTATTTTAACACCAGAGCATAGAGTATATACATCGCTACGTGAGTAATACAGGAAAAGACAGTTATATTACTAAAAACATTTATTTCCAATAAAACAAAGTATCAGGATATTTAATTCCAAAAATGAAAACAGTACAATTAGTGCTCTTTCTTTAGGAAAAACAGATTAATTAAATGGCTTGTATTAAGTTTGTTGACTCCAATAAGTTCGAAGCAATCACTCTTCTCAAAGAATTCAAGTCCACTAATTCCAAAGACCCGCCTCAGTTCTAACTCCACGTTTATTTATAAATTATTTTCTTATAATTCTGTATCCCAAAGGGCCATGGTTCCTCAGTGAAAGAGTTAATTGAACATTGATTGAAAACACTAACATTAAGTAAGCGGCAGTAACTCTCTAACAATCAGATTAAATATATAAAGCAAATAACACGGCCCTAAGCAAGCGGCCATTATTAACTACCAGCTGATACGCAAATATTCGTTAATCAATAGCGGCCGTAACTGACCAGTAAAAGAAACAAATAGATTAAATATTTAAAAGAAAAATAATACAGAATTAAACAAGGCGCTTAAATGTGATTTGCAGAGTATCCAGGTAGATGTAGATGAAGTGACCATTATTACCCAGCGCTAATTTGCTTACGATACAAGGTGTGATTTTACTGAGAGAACGCCCAAGACAAATTGGCAATGTGAATTACTGAATAAGCAAATATTTCTTAGCAACAGACGGTAGCAACTCACCAGTACAAGCAAATCCAATCTCTACAAGACGTATAAGATGGTATTAACCAAGCACACCAATCTTTCAGTCAGGTAACACACAGTGAAAGGCGCCGTTTCACGTCATCTTTTCAAACTGTCAGTGCCTCCCCTCACTGTACGAGGTAATTTCAGGAGTAGGGCAAATCATAGAGATCACTAAAGCAAACAGGAATATGCATTTAGATTCAGCATGATTTACACTGCTCGTTTGTCACAAAGCCACCTAACGAAAGACACTCTGTACGCGAACTGAGGTTAGTATAGAAACTCCGAGTCATATCAATGTCTTTCAAAATTACAGTATTTACTTAAACGTGGGAAAAGAGAGCACACACTCGGCTTCGCGCTTGCCTCCCCGTCACAGCTCAAAATGGATTTAAGACTTAAACACAGAGTACTGTTACGGCACGCTGGGTGGAAGCCAAGTACCTCCTTTACAAAGTTCTGGAGTGCTCACCGTAGTGCCGGGGCAAGGCGTACTCCCAGGCCGCATCACAGCCTTATCATAACTTGGCACCAAACTCGGGTCCACAGCCACGAGCACTGCGCCGACAGACTTGCTCCGTCTGCCGCATACGCTTCCATTGACAGCGGCGAACCGTCTGGCCTCGCCCTCTCCTCCACCAAGGGCGTGTGCACACCACTGATGTCCACAGCTGGCCGTTCGCAGCGTGCCCTCGGTCCATTACAGCCGCGTCTCTCTCTGCGTCCGTCAGGGACTCGCTTCAAACTTTCCACTCGCCGCCGCGGCTGGCGCCTTCTGGGCTGGAGCCACGCGCTAATGTCCTTGCCTGTCTCAATCGACACCGGGTAAGACCGATAGGCACGCATCAAAAATTTATATCAAATCTACAGTTTTATATATTTAGTCAAGAAGAGTCGAAAATAATCAAACAAGAAATAGTTCATGTATTGCCCTTTCTTTTGAAGTGAGTCACTAGAGCGTGTCCTGCCTATCGTATACTTCTCCCTCTTGTCAAAGTGTTTTAAAGGACAGCAGCACTAACAAAGAAGTAGCAGAGAAGTGAAAGCTCGTCCTAGCAGTTCACCGCCCGAATCGGAGACAAGAATTTCGTCTCTAGCGATGCGGGAAAAGATTAAACGTAGACCATGGGTACTAATAATGGACCCACGATATCTACGAACGTGACATAACAGCAAGAAAATAGCTATCATAAGCTTCTGGTTTCGCCCGCTGCAATTTATTGTTGCCGACATAAGAAGAACAACGCTTATTCGTGCGCAATAGTTTGGAGGTTGCTGTTTGTACGGCCATCGAACTGGTACGAATTAAAATTATAGCTATGTACGCCTGAGGATCAATTTGTGAATGATATTGATACCAATAATTTTCAGGCAGTCGTGGTTAACTACACTTCCAAGCATAAAAATGAAAGCAGGGAATCTGAGAGTTTAATGTTCCGTTGACGAAGAGGGAAAGAGCCATTTTACAAGACTTCCTGCAAACGTGGCGTCATTTTATCGTTTTAAAGTCACGCGCTCTATCGACAGCGGTGGGAACTGCTAACAGCTTTCGTTAGCTTTCGATGCGTCTCTCGCACTGGTAGCAGCTGGCAATACTTCGTGCACACGTGTCGTCATTTTGACGCCGCACGCAGTGTCGAAGATTTATAAAAGCACGTCGCTCTGGTACGATAATTATTACAATTACACGTCACGCACTGGGATTATTCTAAGGTACATATAAGAGTGCTCTCTCAGGAGTGAGTTGTCATTATCAATAATTTACAGATTTACCATGAAAGACGCAAATGAAAGTAAATATTCAAAACAAGTTGGTCGTCTGGTAAAACAAACTACCACTCAAAATAAAAAGCACAGAAAACACTGACACATTTGCGAAAGAACTGAAGGGTAAGTCAGTCTCAGCCATCTACAATATAAAGTATAAAACCAAATTTACGAGCTAGTTCTTTTAGGACACTTCCTTCTTAACAAGAATGTCTTCAGTTAAAACATATATTTAACCACCAATATGACTTTTTCGTCATTTTTACAAGATATTGTACCAATATCGACACATTTTCGAGAAATGCTCAACGTGCCGGTGTTTTGAAGAAGAATTTATTTACACAACGTAAGTAAAATCAGCTGCCACTTTAATTCGTCTGCTGGAAGGCTTCCCACCATTCTGATTACAGACCAACTCCTGAAACTAGTTTCCAGAGTTTTTAAAAATAAACTTACGTTGATGCGACACATTAACGGACGATGTGGAATATACTGTATACCGCAAGTTAAATGGTGCAGTACTGACAGCCTTCAGCTTGATTTTTGCTTCAAAATCAGCAACTCGCCTCGCATTGGGGCCTGATGCAGACGTAGTAGGAAAAGTGTTAGTACAACTTTTTCAATAAGTTTCGGAATTAATTACTGCAAGCATTTCAGTCTCTCCCTTACCCTCAGTCCGGTCAATATGAATGCGGAACTTTACACATTTATAAACAACATAACTTCGAGTTTAATGTACCCTGCAGTAAAGACAAAGAGCAACCTCCAGTTCTCTCTAACCGAGGCGAATGTTATTGTTTTGAACGTCACGTTCGCCTCACTTGTTGTAAACCGTACGATTACGAAAGTCGATAGACAAGACTTTCCGTCTTCGATACATCGTGTGACGTCAAAATGACGTCACGTTCTGAGGGAGTATTGTCAGATGAGTGCTACCCGACGAAGAGGTTCCCCAGAGTACAAGCGAACACAGGAGAAGAATGGAGTAGGAAATCGGTCACGGCCATTTCAACTAACCATCCTAGCATCCGCTTTACGCCATTTAGAGAAAACGCAGGGACAGCTAAATCTGGAATTCCCATAACCAGACGTCGATGTGATCTCCGACCCCTCCGAAAGTGAATCCACTGCCTCAATCACGACGACACTTCGTACGGTGCTTTAGGTACAGTCATGTCGGCTGTTACTTTGCACAGGAAATTGTTTTTTGCATTCTGAGAAGTTGAAGACTCCGTGACATAAGAGGTGAGGTACAAGAACTACCGGGGAATTTCTGTTTCAGTAATGTTGACAGAATGACGGCTATCATATAACAATATCGTTTGGTTCATAGTGAGTTCCAAGATTGGTGACAATAAAGGTTTGTGCTCGATTGGATACCATCACCTCTCACCGTTTCTCATGTCGCTATTGCTGCCGGAGTACATGTTCTCTGACCATGTCAATTCAATATCATGTGCACCCTCCCATTTACTGCAGACACAGTCTCTAAACGTCATGGAGTGGAATCAAACATGGCGTGATTATGTTCGGGAAATCTTCATCCATGAAGCTATTGATTATTTTATGAAATTCTCGATACATAACTGTTTAAGTTTCTTTTATTATTATTATTATTACTATTATTATTATTATTAGTTTCGGTTTCAGTCCATCATTACGGCGTAATGTTATTTGCGATTAATATCAATAAGGTAATCCATATAAACGCTGCCCTTACTGATCTTCTGAACAACTAGAGGAATAATAAGAATCCTTACATAAATGACAAATCTCTTGTGTAAGGATAGCTGTTTTACTCTTCATATGTTGAGCAGTCCAGATAGGGCAGTATTTGTATGGATTTTCTCACTGATATGATATGCTATGATGTGTATCTTTTATACAGCGATGATGATTTGAAATCAAAACTGGCACAAATAATAAAAGACAGCTGAACAGCTGCGTGTCTTTCATTTCATAAAAAAAACAAGGATATCTCAGATATAATCAATGGGCGACATGTCTGGTGAAAGTACAAGCCAGAGAAGTAGTGATATTAACGGTTCTCCCAAGAAGCCTCACACATTCCTAGCCATATCTGTCGAGAATTTCTCTGATGTACTGTAGCACCTGGACTTGCCCGAAGGATGGACACTGAAACCATCCAAATGTAACTATTATTGTTCTGATTTCTCTCAGTATGTAAGTGTTGAGTCTGCGTGTTTTACTCAACACTCGTACGCTTCAAATCATCACATTTGATCTTTGTCCATTGTGCCTCTCAACAATGCGGACTGCGAAATTTCTGGCGTCTAACAGGTGTGCAGTCATCACTACATGACGAAGTGTGCTAGGAGTAACGCGAAAACACTACATTTGAACCATTTAGCACCACAGTCCATATCACTGTGAGACATTTTTGGTCCCTCAACTAGGGAAATTGACA
The DNA here is from genome assembly GCF_023864275.1 of Schistocerca cancellata. NCBI lineage: Eukaryota > Metazoa > Arthropoda > Insecta > Orthoptera > Acrididae > Schistocerca > Schistocerca cancellata. Next base: position 732,167,093 of record NC_064626.1, read on the forward strand.
AAGTGGGTTGTGCGCTATCGGTACATCCCGCAGCAAACAAGTTTAACTGTCTACACAAACAGGTCCATACCCACTGCAGCTTGCGGCTTGTAGTTAACATGAACAAAACGGTACTGCTCATCACAGTCATGTGGATACGACGACAGTCATCCTTGCAGGGACAATGCGTCGTCCAATAATCGCCCCATGTTCTCTATGTCCCGCTTCCGTCCACTGGTTCCTCTCACGCATCAGTCATTTAGCAACTCTCCTTGTATGACGCGATATGTCACGGACTGGAATACATGATTTCGGAGGACTGATCCAACTGCTCCAGTTGAACTCAACAAGCATGCTCGTATCGTGACCTCTAACGCCGACGGAATATGGTTGGCACTTTATTTCAATGACGCCCGTTTTGCCTCGTCATGTTCCTCGTCAGTTCCTTCTTACACAGTCGGAAGTTTCGACCTTCCGTTGGGATCGTGTTGAAGATTAGCCGAGTGTCCAGCTAATTAGAAACACTAGAAAACCGTGAAGAAGGTCGCAGTGGAAGCTCGAAAACCCGATTGTGTAAGAATAAACTGACGAAGAACATGACGAGACCTAACAGCCAAGATGATTCAAAGCCCATGAGAGTCTACAGACTTACACGTTTCCACGTCATTCGTCAGCTTTTCATTCTGACCTTTCCTGTCACACAAGAGAGGGCGTTACTGGTGCAGGTAATCGCTTTACCAATCTCGGGTGTTACACAGTATTCATGGAGTTGAATATATGCAACAGAGTAAAAATGGCTCCTGTTCATATGCTTTTAGTTCAATCATTTACTGCTGGTACACCGCTGTACACCTTCTCCGACTTCGTTTTCTTGGTATTCCAATGTACGGAAACGTCAAAGTAGTTAAGTAAGATTCCGCAGCTCGTGGTCGTGCGGTAGCGTTCTCGCTTCCCACGCCCGGGTTCCCGGGTTCGATTCCCGGCGGGGTAAGGGATTTTCTCTGCCTCGTGATGACTGGGTGTTGTGTGCTGTCCTTAGGTTAGTTAGGTTTAAGTAGTTCTAAGTTCTAGGGGACTGATGACCATAGATGTTAAGTCCCATAGTGCTCAGAGCCATTTGAGTTAAGTAAGAGAAGTATAGATTGAAATCAACACGTCGCTTCTCGTAGTTATATCATTGCTGCACGACAACATTTAGTGTTTGAAAATTCTTTGCAGCGACCCGATGAGCGTAACGCAAGAAGATATCACAGACGAAGAAAAAGAAGAAATTGTCCTTCGTGCTATAGTTCCAGCATGTGGTCTATCCCTTTGATAATGACCCTGCTACGCTGCACGCATATGGAAACGTCGTTGCGTAAGGCGTATCTGTAAATGTGCGCAGTACAAACAGCTGGAAGAAACATGTGATAGTTATTGTGTGTCAGACTGGTTACACAAACTTAAAAAAAAATTCCGCTTGACGCAGCGAAATACAGCGGAGAAAATGTTCCAGGAAACGTTTCACTGAAAATATGGAATGGCTATCATATATTATGTATGACCATATTCTGTCGTTTGGTTCAACGTTTCTGACTACTTGTTTCAAGAACGCAGAATAGAATTTATTTAGGATGGAAAGCACCTTGCTAAATTTTTACGAATCAAATTATTCATATAAATAGATAAACAGTAGTTTTTCCTAACCTGTCGCAAATGTTCAACTCTGCGAACACTAATTTGCACAGTGAAAGATTTCACTCACTCTCTACTGAGACTTTAAGCCATCTACAGATTGCGTCCAGTAACGTGTAATTGAGCTCTGATGAACTTTGACTTGTTTTGGTACGAGCCTAAGTGTCATGGTCATCGGCAAATAAAAGTACTGTGAGAAATTGAAAGCTGAAAGCGTTTGTGGATAGGAGCCTGCAATTTATTACTGCTTCAGACAGGTTGTAGCTGTTCTACGATGAACATGTAAGTAGGCTGTTTATGTTTTCTTATTGGCAACGTTACGTAGCGCTCTGTGTGCTAGTTTGCATTGTTGTCTGCCATTGTAGTGTTGCGCAGCGGCAGCTGGATGTTAACAGCGCATAGCGTTGGGCAGTTGGAGGTGAACCGCCAGCAGTGGTGGATGTGGGGAGAGAGATGGCGGAGTTTTGAAATTTGTTATACTGGATATTATGAACTGCTATATATATTATGACTATTAAGGTAAATACATTGTTTGTTCTCTATTAAAATCTTTCATTTGCTAACTATCCCTATCAGTAGTTAGTGACTTCCGTAGTTTGAATCTTTTATTTAGCTGGCAGTAGTGGCGCTCGCTGTATTTCAGTAGTTCGAGTAACGGAGATTTTTGGTGAGGTAAGTGATTTGTGAAAGGTATAGATTAATGTTAGTCAGGGCCATTCTTTTGTTGGGATTATTGAAAGTCAGATTGCGTTGCGCTAAAAATATTGTGTGTTAGTTTAAGCACAGTCTTGTACAAATGTTCAAAGGGGACGTTTCATAAACAGACTAGCTTATTTATAATGCAATACTGTAATGATCGATAGTAACGGAGCACGATCCTGTTCCTCTAATTTTCTTTTGTTTACCAATTTCTGTATTGACGTCTCTAGGGGCTTAAATTTTATTTATCGTTTCGCCTGGAAGATCAAAGAATACGTTGGTTTCTCGAAGGTTAATCCATTGGCATAAGCTCGTGAGAGCTCCAGCTTCGTATCCAGCGCTATCTGATTTGATCGAAATAATTTATTCAGAAAGAAATATAGACTTTAACACAGAGTTTCTGCAGTTTTTCATGGCTCAAAAATGCCGTGCAGGTGATCCGTTGAAAGTGGACCTAGCTAACGATCCTTTATAAATTCTGTAATTTTCTGGACCAACATGTTTACTGTTTCTATAGTGGACATGTTGTAGTGTTAGAATTTGAATTTCAGGTTCATCTATTACATCTGTTATTCATTTTAGTTGAATATTGAGTATTGTTCTCATATTCAAAATTTTAATCAAGCGTTTGCCTTTTCTTCCAAGCGAACAAGGAAGTTCCGATTCTCTTGATGTCCTTGGTCCTCAGAACATGATGACAGAGATAAACATGATTATATACTAGCGCCCCCTATGAAAGTTTAATTTACTGACATTTAGACATTTTCGACATACCAATAAGTTCAAAATAATGGAGAGATTAATCTTAGACACTGTCAGCGTTACATCTAAGATGTTACGCCTTCTAGGTGGCCTAGAGCCCTTGTCTGGCTAATCTTTTACACCAAACTTTCAACTGTATCCAGGTTTCAGACCAGCCGCAGTAATTTATGAGCCATTCGATTGTTTAATATATTTACCAATTTTAGTATTATAAACGCCAGTAAATAGCGACAAAAGTACTTGAAAATGCGCAGTGACTATGATACTGTTGAAGCTATAAGAAACCGTAATATGAAATTTCATTCCTCTAGCTTCATTACAAGTGTCTGCGTACTGAATTTAGTTTTGAAAAATCGTATTGGTGCGAAAGAAACACTTGTAGCAAGAGCTTGTATTGAAAGCAATTTTTTTTTATTAAACAACGTCATCTTCCTCTTGAAGCCTCGTCTTTTCGTCCATTCTTCTCGGTTTTTCTTCAAGAGACTTCTGGTCTTCCCTGTTGGGCGGACATTGTCGAAAACCAGTGTCGCGTTCATTTACAAAAGACGTTTTACAACACTTTTTTCCGAATAAATGGAGTTACTGGGTAAAATTCTTCAAGCTTCATGAGGTAGGACCATCGCCATTGGAGCGGTAATGCCAGGTGGTACTGAGAGAGAGAGAGAGAGAGAGAGAGAGAGGAGGTGGGAATATTTAGCAAAATATTATTGTTGTCGCGCCACATAGGTGGCTTCCTGATAGTTCTGTGTATTTCTCGAGCACTGTGGCTGCGTAGCTACTTCCTTGATAGCGGAAAGCCACGAAGCTTGAAGCCTATTTCGATAGCTCCCACTGGACTTAGTTTAGTTCTTGAAAGCGATCGACTGATCCTCAAAATTTCCTTCTCTCTTAAGCTAGCATTCGTACGTTATTAAAATCTGTACTCTAGTCGCAGTCATCCTGGTGGTCAGCTTTAGAAGGGTTTAAATTTTGCGTGATGGATTAGTTAGTCAGATGACATCCAATGACTAGTCAATGTTCGAAGTCACAGTGTTCTCCTGACTTGAGCCATTCTGCTGTTGCTGCTTCTACACTGACAACAAAGTGCTCCCAGCCTCCTTTTATACTGGCTGGTCTGCCTCTTGCGATATCCAGTGGTCAGTGCGTTTCGCTGGGGTGTCCGGATGCCTTAGACCAGACACCGTATGCCTGTGATAATTTACGTTATTCGTCAACGGACGGGCGGAATCTTTTTGACCCCTGTGTTTTGGATGCCAAGGATTAGCAGAACTCAGATATTCGTTGATGACTTACCTTCTGACTGCTGTCGCAGCTTGGTGCTCTTACTGCATTTCATGGTCTGCTTCAGATTTTGCTGCCTGGGGACGGATACATTCGTGTTGCTCGGCAGTCGACTCTTCTCAAACTGTTGCTAAGCAGAGGCGTGGGTCGCTGCTGGGACCCAAGTATTCTTGAGAACCGCGCCACGTCTCGATGATTTTGTTGTTTACTCTTACAGGAGGTGCCAGAATTAATCATCGCACAATTAAGGAATCTATCCAGCGATAAGAGCAAGGGCGAAACTAGGCTGCGATGCCTGAGGCGATTGCATGGGGCCCCAGAGGACAAGGAGTACAAAAGAAAGAAACAGCAAATCAAAATGGAATTGCAATGTGGAAAAAATAGTCACACTGATCAGTCAAGTGTATTCTTTCGCTATTTTAAAATAATGAAAGGCGGTTCCGAAAGTACTTCAGAAGTAAAAATATATTAGTCCTACTGGTCAAAAATCATTCTGCCTTAGAACTCGATTGTCAGTCCACTGAATCTATAAAGCACCAAGTCTAGATGTGAGGAAATGTTGCGACAAAGCTAATGGTGGAGCATCCTCCTTGAGTGCTGTATACAGTGGTGTACAAAAAATAATCAAACCACGCTTTAAATACTGTTATTGAAAACACAGTAGAGTCTAATCAAAACACAGCTCTGTATCGCGAAATTGTTAACTTAAAACTTATTCTATGAGTACTTCCAAAGTAACACTAAAGACACTAGACACAAAGCGTTGGGCTGGCAGAAGGACGCTATCTATGCACGTAAAGAGAGGCATTGAAGTACTTAAGGATCTTTTTCTCTGCCGCGTGATGCTTGGGTGTTGTGTGATGTCCTTAGGTTAGTTAGGTTTAAGTAGTTCTAAGTTCTAGGGGACTGATGACCATAGATGTTAAGTCCCATAGTGCTCAGAGCCATTTGAAACACTTTTGAACTTAAGGATCTTACAAACATAATTCATACGAACAAGAAAACATAATTGAATCTTATAGCGATGTATTGGAAAGGATCAATATAGTAACTTAACACAGAAATATGGATGTATGGAGGTTGCAACTACATATGACCACTGAGGAACGGTGCTTTTGTAGAGGATCATTTGACAAACCGCTTGACGTAGTTTTCAGCCTCTGAAGGATGACGCATCGTGTGTAAGTTCTCTAACAAAAGATGGCTGACGGAGCCCTTAACTTGCCTTAGATTTATATTTTAATAACCCAATTATTGACGTCATTATTTGCAACTTACAAAAGGACCAGAGGTGAACCAACATGCAACTGACTTGCTGAATTTGTGAAGCTATTTTTCTTCAATAATTCATCCACTTTTCCTGAAATTCTTATCATTTGTCTGTACATATACGTTACATCACCCGATTTCCGTCCCGTTTGAATAATTCCTTCGTGGTGTGTCTTTTTTTTTTTTTTTTTTCTTAGAGCGTACTTTGTTTCAAGGAACGAAGTATACGGAGCAACACGAACTCGCATTCGGGAGGCTGGAGGTTCAAATCCCTGTCCCATCCTGATATAAGTTTTCTGCGATTTCCCTAAATCTCTCTACGTAGATATCGGGATAGTTCCTTTGAAAAGGGCACGGCCGATTTCCTTCCCCATTCTTTCATAATCCTAGCTTGTGCTCCGTCTCTAACCACTTCACTGTAGATGGGATATTAAAGTCTAAGCTTGTTTTCTTCTTTCTTTTCGTATCTATCACAGTTGACAAAAATCTTAAAAACAAGGCACTTATTATCTTCAATGATATGTCCTCATGACATTTCCATTCTTTTTCCAGGATAGTTGATATTAATATGAACTTCACACAAACTGGCTGTTGTACATGAGTTAGGAGGGCTGATATCGATTTAACCTGCCTATGCACAACGGTGTGTCAGCGTTCTTTTTCCTAACTAAAAATTTTAGAAGGTTATCATGCTTTACATTGGGTCAGGTATGGAAAAAAAATGGTTCAAATGGCTCTGAGCACTATGGGACTTAACTTCTGAGGTCATCAGTCCCCTATAACTTAGAACTACTTAAACCTAACTAACCTAAGGACGTCACACACATCCATGCCCGAGGCAGGATTCGAAACTGCAACCGTAGCGGTCGCGCGGTTCCAGACTGTAGCGCCTAGAACCGCTCGGTCACTCCGGCCGGCTCTGGTATGGAAAAATCATAGGACAAAAGTAGTACGCATGGTTATATGATTGACTGATTGGCGAGCGAGAGTAACAGAAATGCTCAGAAATGTTAACTGACAGATTCCGCATATCGCACAAATGCCGCATATCTCACAAATACATTCTTGGATAACTCCAAGACCTGTCTTTCACTTCAAAACTATTGCTCATCCACCTACGCATCCAGTCCATAGCGATGATGCAGACAAAATCAGCAAATAACACATTCATCCTTACCACGACCCATCTGTGCGTATAAGAACAGACTTCGGTATATGATTCAACAAAAAGTAGCTTCTTCAATGCAGAGTATACATGAAGATGTACATTTATCCATAGAAAGTGAGGGAAAAGGAAATATTGATTTTGCTAAAAAAAAAATAAACATTATTTCACACAGAAGAACGAGAAAAAATTCATTTTAGTAAGACAAGAATTGAGGCTGATCATGAACTTCACAACACTAACATTTCTTGTATTACCAGTCTAATTATTTGTTCCATCACTAGGAACTGATGATTGTGATGACAGAAATCTGCGCGCCAAACGCTGCAGTCTTTAGTGTACACGCTAAAAAAGCAACACGTACACGAGTGTAGTTTAACGTGGGAAAAATTTACATGTTCCTAAAACACACACACACACACTTTCAAAGGCTTTAGAGTTAATATTGTTTAGACTGTAGAAGATCCGAAACTGAGCCATTTGAAATGAACAACCAATGGTCGAAAGTGGATATTCCAGGGAATCGGTATCCTAGGACGAGCAATGCATGTGAAGCACCTGTTAGCAGACCGCTTATTTTTCTTATAGTTGTCTGCTACATCGACGTTGATAGCGTTACTTTGAGACTGCACAACCGTCTGTGACGTAGTCACGTGTGCAGGCGACTGAGCCAAGTAATTCTGAAACTAGATTTCAATTCTGTCGATGAATTGTCCATCGCATACCGCGGTGCTGAACTTCCAACAGTTTGTAACATTCACGACTGATGTTTTTTTCAACCGCGCTGGTGCTTCAAAGTAAGGCAGTAGTTGTGTCTCCATTAGTGGAAATTCGTAGACAAATTCTCTCAAATCACCAGCAGTAGGTGTCTATCAACTATTATACACAATGAACTAACCCAACCACATTTGCTGCCATCGTGTTTGAACGGTGCACGTGACCTGGGCTTCATTGCTGGGCTTAGTGTGCTGCCACAGTTGATGGAGACTGTACCTCTTGTTATCAACGATAGGATATCGGTTTAAGATAGTGCCCATGACCACCTAAGCAGCAGCTGACTGTATTGCTGTAATGAAGGGGGAAGTCTTGTCCTAAGACCAATACAACTGTCATTCATCTACATCTACATCTACATCTACATGGATACTCTGAAAATCACATTTAAATGCCTGGCAGAGGGTTTATCGAACCACCTTCACAATTCTCTATTATTCCAATGACGTATAGCGCGCGGAAGGAATGAACACCTATATCTTTCCGTACGAGCTCTGATTTCCCTTATTTTATCTTGGTGAACGTTCCTCCCTCTGTAGGCTGGCGTCTACAAAATATTTTCGCATTCGGAGGAGAAAGTTGGTGATTGGAATTTCGTGAGAAGACTAAGTCGCAACGAAAAACTCCTTTATTTTAATAATGTCCAGCCCAAATCCTGTATCATTTCAGTGACACTCTCTCCCATATTTTGCGATAATACAAAACGTGCTGCCCTTCTTCGAACATTTTCGATGTACTCCGTCAGTCCAATCTGATAAGGATTCCACACCGCGCAGCAGTGTTCTAAAAAGAGGACGGACAAGCGTAGTGTAGGCAGTCTCCTTAGTAGATATGTTATATTTTCTAAGTGTCCTGCCAATAAAACGCAGTCTTTAGTTAGTCTTCCCCACAACATTTTCTATGTGTTCCTTCCAATTTAAGTTGTTCGTAATTGTAATACCCAGGTATTTAGTTGAATTTACGGCTTTTAGATTAGACTGATTTATCGTGTAACCATTTCTCTCGCTCAGAATTTTTTTCCGTATGAGATTACGTAGATGAAATTCAATAGGAAATTGAAGAGGAGCAGGTTGGAAAGGCGCCGACTGCCTGTCTTACTGTACAATACACAATTGTGATTACGAAAAAGTAGGACAAAATTTTATGCGCTATTGCAGTGCATGCACTGAGAATGGCGGCCACCACTTTCACCATTTGTTACGAGCGTAAGTTGTTGCTGTAAAGTGTGCGATGTTTACGTTAGTTAAAAGTTAAATAATAATTCGGATCATTAGTTACTTATCATAAAAAAACCGGTTTAGGATCCTCTACTTTCTGTATAATTGTTGCCTTTAAGGTTTAGAACGCTCTTTAAATATACTTAGTTTGAGATCTTAAATCTCGTAATAAAATAAGAGCAATGGTTAACAGACGGAAACTTTAGTGCTTCAGGTAAATGAGGCTGGCTGATCATTAAACTAAAAATGGGTGAGCCATATACTCTACAACGCACTAAAATCTGCAACGCTAAAGTTTAGGCTGTAGTTACCGGGTTTCGGAATAACACTTTAGAGTCAAACTCGAATGGCGGCTTGACATTTATTCAGAGTGTGTACAATAAGGCCACAAAATTAAATAACATTCATTGTGAAAAAAGAAAAAAATGGTCTAAGATCAATCAGTGAGCGAAAAGTAAACATTTGCATTAGCTACTTGGGACAGTCTATTTTGAACCGTCTCCCAGAACTCTACCGAACATAAGCAGCACATAAAGTATTAACATCCAGGAAAATTTTGTTTGTGCAGAGAAGGATTGTAGTTCACTCTTCATGCAAATGGGGCTCAGTCGTCAAAGAATGTGGGAATTAGAAAAAGAATTGTTTTTTGGTTTGTTTGATTGTTTGTTTTGCCCATAATTAGAACCGCACATCATTCAGTGTTAGTGAGTTGTGTATTTTACATCCTCACGAAACATAAACCGAATTTTATAAGCTATAAAAATTAGCTGCTCGCGTAACTTCTGCGCTTATATGCAACCAAAGGAATTAGTTCTATGCAAGTACTCTCTTATTATTAACAAATGCGTAAGTTGTTTATGAAGAAACACGTTTTATTTAAGTTCGACGAATTGCTGAAACGATGTTTGATATATTTTTGTTTTGTGGTTTCTTTTTATTTTACCTGTTTCTTGAGGAAATTGCGTTTTCTAGCTCTATATGATAAACCTGTATTGTTTTCTTTATTTTCACTACAACATCACTCTGTTTCGCAACAAATCAACAATTTCCGAATAAAACCTAAATTAAACATCGAAAATTTCAGTTTTGCCTAAAATATGGTTTACTTTTAAGTATCAGACAGGAAGATAACTATGTAGAACAAAAATGTTCTGTTGGTTAACTGGCTCTTTTATATATTCTCACTCAGTGTCTAGACGGTTCACTGCTTCCGATTTTCAGGGAAATCTAGTAAGGCGCTGACACGTACTTGAAGAAGGCGATTTTAACGAGGTAATGCACGATAAATATGCAACACATCTAACGTATAGGTAACGCCGATACGACCTAAACTGAGCAAAGCTGCTGTTAAAACTGCAGTAGTGTGCGCTTACTTATAATATTCTGCGGTAGCCTACGGTAGTTTTATAACTCTGCTGCAACAGTAATACCCGTGTGAGATTTTCACTCTGCAGCGGAATGTGTACTGATATGAAACTTCCTGGCAGATTAAAACTGTGTGTGGGACCGAGACTCGAACTCGGGACTTTTGCCTTTGGCGGGGAAGTGCTTTCGCAGGAGAGCTTCTGTAAAGTTTGGAAGGTAGGAGACGAGGTACTGGCAGAAGTAAAGCTGTGAGGACGGGGCGTGAGTCGTGCTTGGGTAGCTCACGCCGGCACGGTAGCTCAGCGTGTTCGGTCAGAGGGTTAGCTCCCTCTGTAATAAAAAAAAAAAAACTGAGTTAATCGATCAACAACAAACTTAAACGGATGTCCTGCGACGTCCGCCCCGAGCAGATGCAACGAACAAAATCGAACAAAACGAGATTTAAAAAAAAAGTTGGTAGAGCACTTGCCTGCGAAAGGCAAAGGTCCTGAGTTCGAGTCTCGGTCCGGCACACAGTTTTAATCTGCCAGGAAGTTTCAGTAATACCCGTAATCGATTGCACTCGACAGGGCCTGGTTAACGTTACACAGGAAGGGAATCCAACAACGCGGAAGAATACAGAGGGCAATGTTTAATTCCGTGTGAAATTTACGACGGACAGAGAATGTAGTATTGAAGCGTCAGGCTGTATGAGCACATCACAGGTCCACTGAATAAATAACTGGAATAATAGTCGATCTCGAGGGGGCGAGAACAAAAGAGAACGCGGAAGCGCGGTTGCGGCGACTATCCGTCTGCGGACGCGCGGTCGTCGACTCGCGGCGCTATCTCCGCGCCGCCCCGGGAGGTCAAGTTCGCAGCCGGCGCGCATCAAACGCCGCCGGCAGACTCCGCGCGCTGCTTGACCTAATCACGGAGGGCCTAGCGTTTGGCAGCCAGAGCCGGCTGCTACGCGCTCGCCGTGGAGGGAGGGGGCCCTCCGCAGCGACCACTGCTTCCGCGGCCAATCCGGGAGCGAGTTGCGTACTGCTGCCACTGCCCCCCCCCCCTCCCCCCAACGCGCCGCGTGGGCAATGAACAGGGGTGGCGGGCGGCGTTTACCGTAGCCGCGGCGCCAGCACCGGCACCAGATATCCCGCTGCCGTGGGTACGCGAGCAGCGGTGCACTTGCAGTTCTGTCGGCCACGGCACACACCGGTTTGGCGAACACGAGCTGCCCGGGCCCCACCCAGCGACAGCTCGCTTCCAGCAGTGCCTTGCCGCCCCGGCAAAACCGGCACTCCGCGATGTTCAGTGCACCTGTTGAAGCTAATCGGTGCAGGGGATGTCGATTCTGGTAGAATCCTCGATTCCGTGTCGACTTTGGCAGCGTTCTCCAGTCCTTCCCTGGAGAGTTTACGGAGTGTACCAAGTTCCTACAGTCATCGTTTGATTTAAGTGACAAGTCATTTTAAGAGGTTGTTTATCTACGACGAAAAGACAGTGTGAACCACGAGGACGGACGGAGCAGTGCAAGTGCGCGGGACCTTGAGATTCTGTGAAAATACTGCGAGAAATATTATGGAAAACCGACATAGCCAAGTCGGTCAGCCTAATATACTTGTTCGATAACTGGTCGACAGGAGATCGCTATTATTCGAATTAATGAAAACAGTTCGTTCTCCTTCTGAACAAAGCCTTTACAATGCAGCTATCGCTGACGATTGTTTGTTCGTTAACATCGGGCAGCGGACGTCCACTTAAGGAAATACCCGCCTGTGTTCTACATCCACAGCTGTCGGAAGCTCTCGTGCGTGGAAGTAGCGCGCAGTTGTGATGTAAGCGACCGTATTAGGGAAACGGTGGCCTCAACTGTATCTGCAGCTGCCGGACGGAACCCTCCGCGGCGATAAGTGGAGTCTCGGGTATTTTGGTGGACTGTGACCCGGCGGAATTATAACGCGATGAAGCGCGACGGCTCGTGCAGACAGCGCGGCGACGGCGCGATGGGCGTGTGGAGCAGGACGCGGAAGGAGGGCCGGCTGCAGCTGCGGCTGGGCGCGCACCCCGCCATCCGCAAGGTGCTGATGCCACTGCTGCGCTGGCGCGGCCGCCGCGTCGCGCCCTCCAGGAGGTAAGCCGCCACTCCCCTACCTGCCCGGCACGCGCAAGTCGCCGCACCACTGACTACATCAGCACTTCGCGAATCACTATAAACTGCATCTCAGGCGGTCCTTAATGCACTATGTACAGGGCGATCCATATAAACCTGAACTACTTGAATGAGTCGTAACATTTGAACCAATAATGGGACACTTTTGGTAAACTTGGGAGATGATACATTAGGGACATTACATACATACACACAAAGTCCTCGCAGCAAGTGTTGGAAGTGTCCTCCATCAGCATCGACGCACAACTGTACTAGTTTCACCATATTCCGCGACGCTTTATGAATTCTACCTTCACTAATGCTGTTTATTTCTCGTGCAGTGGCCTCATGGAGCGCTGCAGATGTCCGTAGTCTATTCTTATGCACTCAGGTTAAGATTCCTTGAAGAAAACTGTCTCTTGACACGCCGTGTGTGTGTGAAATCTTATGGGACTTAACTGCTAACGTCATCAGTCCCTAAGCTTACACACTACTTAACCTAAATTATCCTAAGGACAAACACACATACCCATGCCCGAGGGAGGACTCGAACCTCCGCCGGGACCAGCCGCACAGTCCATGAGTGTAGCGCCTAAGACCGCTCGGCTAATCCCGCGCGGCTGACACACAGTCAACATGGGTTTAGGAAATATCGTTCCTGTGAAACACAACTAGCTCTTTACTCACATGAACTGTTGAGTGTTATTGACAAGGGATTTCAGATTGATTGCGTATTTCTGGATATTCGGAAGGCTTTTGACACTGTATCACACAAGCGGCTTGTAGCGATTGGATTGTTTTTTGAGGGGTCATCGGTCATCGGTCTCATCGGATTAGGGAAAGACGGGGAAGTAAGTCAGCCGTGCCCTTTCAAAGGAACCATCCCGGAATTTGCCTGGAGCGATTTAGGGAAATCACGAAAAATCTAAATCAGGATGGCCGGACGCGGGACTGAACCGTCGTCCTCCCGAATGCGAGTCCAGTGTGCTAGCCACTGCGACTTGTAGTGAAATTGCGTGCTTATGGAATATCGTCTCAGTTATGTGACTGGATTTGTGATTTCCTGTCAGAGAGGTCACAGTTCTAAGGAACTGACAGAAAGTCATCGAGTAAAACGGAAGTGATTTCTGGAGTTCCCCAAGGTAGTGTTACAGGCCCTTTCCTGTTCCTTCTCTATATAAACGATTTGGGAGACAATCTGAGCAGCTGTCTTCGGTTGTTTGCAGATGACATTGTCGTTTATCGACTAATAAAGTCATCAGAAGATCAAAACAAATTGCAAAACGATTTATAAAACATATCTGAATGGTGCGAAAGTTGGCAGTTGACCCTAAATAACGAAATGTGAAAGGTCACCCACAAGAGTGCTAAAAGGAACGCGTTAAACTTCGGTTACACGATAAATCAGTCTAATCTAAAAGCCGTAAATTCAACTAAATACCTAGGTATTACAATTACGAACAACTTAAATTGGAAGGATATAGGTGTTCTTTCTTTCAGCGTGCTATACGAGATTGGAATAATAGTGAATTGTGAAGGTGGTTCGATAAACCCTGTGCCAAGCACTTAAATTTATTTGCAGAGTATCCATGTAGATGTAGATATCCCTAGAAGAAAAAAATCCGTGAGAGTTAGATCAGGTGATCAGGGGGGTGGGGCACAAATGTTTTGAGATTACTCGGTCACCAAAGAAACTGGTTAGAAGTTGGAGGAAAGCATGAGATGTTGTTCCATCTTGCTGGAAACAACCTTCGTGGTAAGTTCGACATCATCCAGCATCCAGCTCTTCCACGAGTGTATTGAAGATGCTCGAATAAACATTAGTGTCTACAGTCGTCTCAAAGAAAATGGGGCCAACCACCCTGGCAGCTGACACTGTGCGCCTAGCTCCAACCTTTTCTTCGTGCAGTTGTGTTTCGTGGATGATATGGTGGTTTACACAAGCCCAGTATTTGCTGTTTTGTGTGTTGATGTAATCTGACAGGTGGAACCATATCTCATCTCTAAACCACGTTATGGAGAGAATGTCTGGACGTTGAATAAGAAATCCCTGAAACGATGCCTGCATCTTGTGCACGATTTATGGTCGCAATGCTGATTTAGTCTCGGCTCTCTGACTTGTACCACATGAAACGTCTGCCTCATGGCTCAATCGACACGACGATTTTCTTGGAGAGCAGTAACCTCTGCACTCAATGATCGTCTGTGTTTACCACCGTCACTGTTTAGTACACCAGTTGCCTCCAGCTTCCTTATACTTGTAATCGATAAAACTGTTGCCTTTGTTGGAACATCGATCACACTGTATTCTCTTCGGAACGCCCGTTGTGTTGTAATCAATGAGTCTGTCTTCCGATATGTTTTCACAATAAAAACACATTCTCGAAGTGCCTGGTTCCAGTTATGGTTGCTGCATTCAAAGTCTACTTGAATTTAAGTTTTGGGATATGCACTGCTTCATGTTCCTCTGTATCGAAATACAATAGCCAGTCTTTTCACCACGCGAACTACGGCGGCATTGTAAAATTTCATCAAACCATTCCTCATCATCTTTCTCACTCACTACGTATGTTCTTCTCTTCATAAAAAAAATTGAAATATATCATTAATAATCACAGGAGCAAAGAAGATGAGGATTTAACAACCCGTCGACGACGACGAGAGGTAGTATAAGTTCGATTTGCAGAAGACTGGGGAAGAAAAACTTTATTGCCCTTTCAAAAGCACCATCACAATATTTGCGTCACGCAGTTTTAAATGAAATCACGCTAAACCTAAACCAGAACAGGTGGACCGTGACTGGAACCACTGTCTTCCTGAAAATACCAATGCGCCACCTCACTTGACAATAGTCACGACTTATCGAATCCAAATATCACTCAGAATAACTGGTTTGAAACAAGCTCCAATATGTGTTCAAGGGACTTGTCACTCATTATTTATGGAGATATTACCATGCCTGTTACGTTATTTTACTGTCAAAGAGTAACAAATGTCTAGAAGAAAAATCAATCAGTGTTTACCTTTTAGTGACAAAATCGAGAACATAACCGCAGTTAACGAAAATACGTATGTTATCGTAGATTTTCTCGAGCTACGGATAGAAACAAAAATTTACCTGCCACAGGACAAACATGACTGAAAGTTCCGAGTTTGCGAAAGTTGAAAGAAACGGCAGCGCTTAGATCAGACGCAGCCACCATTTTCCCTCTTGAGAAAACCGCGACAAATTACAAACCGAGGACAGGCACGTTGCGAGACACATCACGTTCGGCTCGCGGTTACTTTGGAGAAAACGGCTGCAGGAAGGAGGAGGCAAGCCTAAAGGGCATAAGTTGGCACTCCATTCGTTTTGTTGTACGTTCAGTCTTGAACATTATTATCATTAGTATTAGTAATATTACAAATCTAATAGCAATTATACACTTATATATAAAAAACCTAAGATCTTTTACATTTTTAAAGCACACACAAGTTCAAAATTAATTTCGAGTATTTGATGTCATGGAAAGACGTCACTCGGGCCGTCTGCATTTGTACTCAATAAGCATTTCATAATGCCCTCTGTATCGGTGTCATTATTCTACTAGCCGGCCGGAGTGGCCGTGCGGTTCTGGGCGCTGCAGTCTGGAGCCGAGCGACCGCTACGGTCGCAGGTTCGAATCCTGCCTTGGGCATGGATGTGTGTGATGTCCTTAGGTTAGTTAGGTTTAAGTAGTTCTAAGTTCTAGGGGACTGATGACCTCAGATGTTAAGTCCCATAGTGCTCAGAGCCATTTGAACCATTATTCTATTCCGGCCGTGAACTGTGCTAAGAGGCTCTGAACACTATGGGACTTAACATCTGAGGTCATCAGTCCCCTAGAACTTAGAACTACTTAAAGCTAACTAACCTAAGGACATCACACACATCCAAGCCCGGGATTCGAACCTGCAACCGTATCGGTCGCGCGGTTCCAGACTGAAGCGCCTAGAACCGCTCGGCCACAATGGCCGCCTGTGCTAAGAGGAAACCTTTGCATATAGTCCGCTGTGCGGATCCGGATCTACCTTACTTTAAGACTTCTGCTATTACCTGGTCCGCATGGGGATGATAGCAAGGAAGAAATAATATTTCTATTTTTTCGACTGCTTATGGATGCTGGACTTTTAAGGCCGGTATTTACATTAGTGAGTTCTGTTTAATGGACTGTGGGCCTTGGTCTGACGCAAGATTCGTTGCTTAACTTTTAGTCACCTAATGTTGCAGACGTCCTTAGAGGTAAGTAGATTTTAAAACAAACAATTCCAACATTAGCTTTCTGAGCTTCTTGAAGTCTGAAAATCAACTAACTACTTTTTATAAAAATCAACTAACTACTTTTTATAATATAACAGTTATAGCAATTAAAGATGTCAGCGTTAGTAGACGAAATGTTAAGCAAGGAAACATGTCTCAGGCCACGGTCTACAGCCCATAACACAGAAATCATCAAAGATTCTGGTTAATATTTTTCTGTGTTGTAAGCCTTTGCTGCAAAGTATGCCAGTACAGTTTGTTGAACTTAATCATAACGTTCTCGCAATGATTAAACAAACCAGTGACCAGTGAAGTAGATCCTTTCTGAACGATCTTTATATGCTCTGCTACTCAAACCTCATGTTTGCTAAACGTCCGAAACAGACGAACTATATTCAAGAATAAGTCAGTCGGGAATTTTGTTTTCCACCTCATGGGTATCATCGTTTCATTTTAAATCTTGACTGACAGTCCATACAATTACTGAATCTCCTTCACTAATCCAACAATTCTTTGCTGTAATCTGGTTACAGATCGACATTAAGTACTCTCGTTCTGCATGCTCACATGTCTGGAAGTGTCTTATTTCTTACTGAGTTCAAGGGAAGCACGTATCATGAGGTCGTCCAATCGAAGGTCAACGTCGTTGGGATAACGACGAAGGCCATGTTTCGAAATCGTTTGCAAACTAAGACGTAAGTTTTTCCTATCACTAGTGAAGCAATACCAATTCACAGCGTGAAGAGATTTCACTCTTCTCGGAAAAATCCAACAGTTAGGCCCTTAATCGCTCACTTGGGGAAGGCAGGTAGCAGCTAACTGAAAAGGAAACTTATTTATCAGTTTTCTCTAAGAAGCTTACAGCAAAAATTATTGTAGCTTGTCGGTGTCAGTTTTACATCATATAATGATGCCATGTAAACTTAGTAGCTTTATGCTTCGCCGTAGAGTTGATGTCTTGTACTAAGTCTGACAATAGTTGGTCACATTTCAGACTATAATTATCAGTGCATTCTAAGGAGTATTCAGCTCACACACTTGTACCTCAATTATATCATAAGAGTTTGCTTATCCCATGGGATAAATGCAAGAGTGGCCCAGCACTTCGTTTAATTTCACATAAAGAACAGAATTTCAAATACGCACCTAGCACAAATTCATCTATATCTTTGGATTTAAATAATGCAATCGCAAGAGAGATGTATGAAAACTATATGCTATATCTGACGGTACAGAAATTAACAATCACGGCTTCAGATGAATGTAATAACGACAAAAATAGTTTTCTGTGTAATTAGCATACCATAAAGTTTCATTAATCAGCAATATGAGATTAAACACTAGCGTCAGCGTTGTTGATGCCGGTTTATACCACTGCCCCTCTCAGCGGTTCTATCGTACTCACCATTTCACCGCTTCATATACAATGCACGATACTGAAATGATGAGACCATTGTTGTTAGGAAAAACAGCTAGTTTCTGTTGCCTTCATTCTAATAAGAAACTCCCTAGCAAGAGTTAGGAATAGTTGTGGCTCATGAAATGAGAATTGTCGAGTAACCATAACTACTGTACGATTTTAGATCTGCAACATATCCGTCAAACGCAAGTGCCAGGAAAGAGATGCAACATGCTAAATATCTAAGTACACTGACAAACATAAGATCAGAAGCCGTCTTCTCACAGCATAACACCGGAAGATCGCTGGGAGGAGAATATAACACAGGCCTCCGTAGTTTTGCGGAGGCGATAAAATGCACAACTCGGGGAAGCGCGGACTGCCCTGCGCCACCATTTCTAACTGTTCTCCAGTGGGAGTATCGAAACGTGTGCTGGATTATCGCTTGAAAGTATCGACATCAAAAGTCGTAACAGAGGCAAGGAGAAAGACAAACGTGAGCCGGGTGGCAACCTTTTGTTTTTCAAAGCAGTCCAAAATCTTACTACACTGTAACGATGAAAGCTGAGAGGTTAATATAGTTTCAGGTATTTTACATCGGTCAGAATTCTGCATTTATTTAGCGTAGTAGTTCATTTGACTGAGAAATATAAACCCGTTCTTTCGTATGCATAAAGTGATGGCGTATTAACAAGCACTTGGCAATTACAATGTACATATAGACTTAATGTAGATATAACCTGCGTGTATAGCATACAAGCATAATATCACAAAGGAAACTGAATATAAGCTCAAAAGAAAACAAATATTTGATGATTTGATATCTTATTGTTAATTCTAATGAAAAATATAAACATAAAACGAGCTAGTTATGATCAAAACTATTCATGTAGATTAGTAGCGCTGTATTGTTCTTGAAGGCTCTGAATATGCAGCTAGCTCGCGATTATCGATGTGCGAATCATCCGGTTTACGGATAATATGTACCAAAGCCGGCGATTTTTTAAGTCGAAGCCTGAAGATTCTGTTATAACTAGGAAGAATCTTTTCAATTACAATACACTATTATGCATCTGACCCGTCCTTTGCCGTCGAAAGACAATGCGGGGTCCTTAGGTCGTAATTTCAAACTATTCCTTCCCAGCCAGTGAAGTGTAAGTTATGGAGTGGGACTTCGAGTGTGAAATATAGCGTATTTTGTGAACAGCAGTCTTGTGGTAAAAGAAAGCAAGTGTTCTACGGTAACCCGCGGTGTTACAAGTCTGCTTTAACCCGGATAACCGGGAGCCTGCTATGCTTGAATGAAACGCTGCCTGCGTTTTCCATAAAATACTATTTATTTATTCCGGTATTACAACTAACAGATTCCAACGGTATAGTTTTGGTCTCGGAAGAACTTGAGACTGTCGCTCCCTGGAACTAAGTACTAACAATGTACTATTGCTTCCTATACTAAAATGAATTTTCACTCTGTTCACTGTGCAACGGAGTGTTCTCTGATGTATAACTCACTATCAGATCAAAACTATTTGCCATGCAGGGGCTCGACCCCAGCCGTGGAAAGGTAAGGTTCCAGGCTCGAGTCCCGCTGCAGAGTAAAAGATCAACCAGTAAACAATGTTCCTGGCTGTGGCTTAGCCATGCCTGCGCTGTATACTTTGGTAGAGGAGTTCTAGTCCCGCAAAGTATGCAGGAGAACTGTGAAGTCTGGACGGTAGGGGACGAGGTACTGGCAGAAGTCAAGCAGTGAGACCGGGGCGTGGGTTGTGCTTGGATATCCTTGTCGGTGTGCACTTGCCCGCAGAAGACAAAACCCCCAGTTTTGAATCCCAGTGCGGCATACAGTTTTAATCTGGGACCCCATGTCACACAGTCACAGATTTCATTCTGTAGTTTCGGTGTTCGATGTAAGTCCTACGGATATAGAGCGTCAGAACTGATCCATGCCACGACTGGGATACATGTGGCTCATTTTAATTTCTTATGATAGGGAAAATACACTGATGAGCCAAAACATTATGATCACATCCTACATATCGTCTTGACATACTTTTGGAATGCATTATAGCAGCGATTCTGGGTGGTATGAAATCGTGAAGTCCTTTCTTTGCGGAGGTACGTGTATGTGGCATCAGATGCATACTCACTGTTCGCACAATTCCCGTAAATTATGGGCCGATGGTTTGTGAGCGCGGAGATAGCGGCTGATACCGTGTCAAATGAGTTCCATGGCGTTCATATCAGGCGAATTTGGTGGCCAAGACATCAGAATGCGTTCAGTGTTACGCTCCGCAAACCAATGCCCTTTTCACACGGACAGATAACCTGTTGGAGGATACCATTCCTGTCGGGAAGACATCAAGCATGAAAGGATGCAGAAGGTCCACAACAATGTTCACATAGTCGACAGCTGCTCATAGTGTATTCGGTTAACTACCACAGGTCCCATGGACGCCCAGATGAACTGCATCCATCTTAGAGTACTGCTCCTACCAGTCCCATAGTGCTTAGAGCCATTTGAACCATTTTGCAGGTGTTCGCCTTGATGGCGGTGTATCTAAACACGACCATCGACCTGGCGTAACTACAAAATGGATTCATCCGACCAGGCAAGATCCCCTCTCGATAATCCTGTGCCCACTGCAATCGTAATTTACGACATCGTTGGGTCATCATGGGCACACGTGAGGGGTTGTGTGCTGCGGCTCCCTATGTTCAGCATTATGCGCCGAATGGTGTGAAACACTTTTGCCTGCACCAGCATTGTATTCTGCCGTTAGATCTGCCACAGATCACCGCCTGCCCTGCTTTACAGAGCGGGCAAGCATTTTCAAGCGCAACTTCTACTGCAGTAATTTTACACAATTACCGTGTATGGCTGCATGCAAACGTGCGTCTATCATTTATATGGAACGTTGCTGCATATTAAAATGTCGGCCGTGCAGGATTAGCCGAGCGGTCTAGGGCGCTGCAGTCATGGACTGTGCGGCTGTTCCCAGCGGAGGTTCGAGGCCTCCCTCGGGCATGGGTGTGTGTGTTTGTCTTTAGGATGATTTAGGTTAAGCAGTGTGTAAGCTTAGGGACTAAGCAGTTAAGTCCCATAAGATTTCACACACATTTTCTTCTTAAAATGACGGACTCACATTTGTATGCACTCATACAGACTTAATTGTGTAAAATTTGGAATTGGCATAGCACGAAATTCAGCAAATCGTGTTACATAAATGACAGTGATTGTGTAACAGCTGAGGCTGTCGTATCCGATATGAAAATTCGTACAGGATCGAGTCTGCTTCCCAAAATATGGCCGCATAGCTGGTTATCGAACTAAATATCTCACTGTAGTAGGTCTTAATCTCCTGCAAAGACGAGTTGTCTCGTATGCGATGTAGTTGTCCTTCCGTGCTATGTTCTTATTTGTTAAAACATTTAAGATCCTAACTCATTTTCAGTCATAAATGGATGCAAGTCAGGGTGTGATATTGCCTAGCCTTTCCGCTAGATTCCCGTGACATGATAGTGCCCACTTCCTCAGTATTAATGCAGTTTTATGAGCAATAATCTTCTTGAGATGGAAGTCTTTCCTGACGGCACTATTCTATAAAACGTTCTCGGACTTTTTCGGCGCAAGCTGGAGGTTTTATCCAGAAATGACGCCGCAAGAACTTCGAGAATGTGTTATAAAACCATATTCTTCTTACTGCACGTGTACCATTGCTGTATGTGTGAGAGAAATCGACACGCTTTCTCGTCCAGCCGAGCCCTGGATAGCCCTCAATTGCGAGTCATCCTTCTAGTTAATTATCTTCGTCCAGTTTTTGCAGTAGGGACTAACTGGAAAGCCCAGAGTGTCTGCATGTCGACCCCTGACGATAGTTCTTGACTGCTTTGTTACCCTCCTTTTTTTTTGTGCCGTCCAATTCAACCTTTCGGCGCCTGTAACTACCAGGAGACACTTAGGTATCTGTATCTCTCTTTACCGCACATAACCGCTCGTACAATTTTTCCTCCTGGATTTTGCCCAGTGCAGTATTTCGGATACGGGCTATAGCGTCTCCATTACACGATGCTTTCCTTCTCTGTCTCTTTCTTTTCTCAATATTGTGATGGCTTTGGCTGCCTTTCAGTACTGTTCACCGTCCGTAATGTACTTAGCGGCAGTACATACGAGAAGACACGCACACACGGCCGTATGCGTTTGTGTAAGTTATGATTTATCATTTTTGTATGTTCGTACAGATTGCTCTGAACACGTTTGTCGTTGTGTTCTTGTGAAGCGGTCGGTATGTCAGATATACAGTTAACCACTTTTTTACTTTTTTATGGCCGGCCGGAGCGGCCGTGTGAGCGGCCGTGTGGTTCTAGGCGCTACAGTTTGGAACCGAGCGCCCACTACGGTCGCAGGTTCGAATCCTGCCTCGAGCATGGATGTGTGTGATGTCCTTAGGTTAGTTAGGTTTAATTAGTTCTAAGTTCTAGGCGACTGATGACCTCAGAAGTTAAGCCGCATAGTGCTCAGAGCCATTTGAACCATTTGAACTTTTTTTTTTTTGTTAAATTTGTGGTACCCCTTGAATGCAGTGAAATGCAAATGTAATACGTCGGGTCAATGCACAACATGTTTTTCTGCGAGTTTTCTTCTGTTTGGATCATACCTGCCATATCCCCTCACGCATTACCCTGTCGTCCACTTCCTACATACGGACACCCGAGATGTGTACAAATAATTTAACTTAAATATTATTAGTGGAGTGTGGTAACTGTCCACCGGAGGTATGGTAAGTATTTTGACCAAAGGAGGGAAGTTTGAACACAATGTCGCCGCCCCACGTATTGGAGAGGGGGCATTACTTCCGAGAAGACAAGAATCGTGGAAGTACTCAGTAGTGGCCTTGCTCAAGACATTCTCCTGAACTGATTTCGGGGAATTAAGTCAGCATGACTGGAAAAAGACTAAAACCCACTGCTCCCATGTACCGCATTGTGTTTTCCAGAGTCTCATCCCTCTCGATAACAGCATATTTAAGAGGAATGCTTCATTTATTAGGATCACCATAGAGTTTGAACAGGAAGCAGCTCGTAGCGGAAAGAGCTTGTGTGCCGAGCCGCTAGTTGTTCCCGGAAAGCAGAGCTAAATGACAGCGGACCTGCTTTGTCCTTACTCTCGGTCCAGCGGCGTCACAGGGGGACTACCTAGAGCGCGCCGCCGGTGCGTGAGTTTGTGGATTCGCGGAATGGCTCGGGGCCCTGGGCGGCTGCACGGCTCCACGGCTGCACGCCTCCGTCACGGCCGGCACCTCGCAGCCATTGTCTGAGGGGGGGTCGGCGAACCCCGCCTATCTGCCGCTGCTGACCCCCTTACCGAACACCTCGACTCCCGCTTCCGGGCGACGCCTGCGTTATCTGCAGTGACCGCTACCTGCAGCCGCGAAAACCGGTGCCTTCCGCTCATTCACACGCCCACCAGTGTACAGCTGTCTGCAAGACACGGGCTTTTCCCATGCGAGCAAACCGCAGAAGAACTAGCTGTGGACTAAGTGTCGTAACATTCCCTGAAGAAACAATACCCCAGCGTTAGGCTTATCTTTTTTCTTCTTCTCTTGACGTAGATCGGATAACGATTCTGTGGTGTGACTGACCAGATTGATGAATGAGAGAGTAATAATGAGCCGTTAGCAGACAGGTAATGCTGGACAATGGTGTCAGCAGAGTATTATCATATCTCAAGAATGAACATTATCGTAGACATATTGGCATGTCAAGAAGGAAATCTGGCCACAGTTAGCAAGTATCAGATCTACAAGCGGTAAGACTTAACAGTGCATAGCTCCATCAGCCATCTTTGAGAGAAGGCAGTATGATCCAAAACAAGAAAAATAATTTAGGTAACATAGGCTGTGATATGCATAACTTAAGAACTATGGTCACTTGTTCATCTTCGATACTGTGAGGCACGTCTCTTCTACTGAAACATCTTTGCTTTCCACATTTTGCAAGGTGCTAGTGTGGTGACGCTACTTACTCGGCACCATCTATAGATCATCAACGTCTTGGAGACACTCATGTCCTGGTTGGTTGCTGGTTTACACACAGGCACAAAAGGCACACGCACTTCGAGTAATCGATTTGACCAGAAAGTCTGTCGTGTGATACGGGCTTTAATGCATGCATTTTAGAGCTCTTGTTTACTGTAGTTTTTTTCTTGTTTTGATCCATACTGCCAGGTCTGGAAGTTTGTCGATAGAGTTATGGTTCACCCTTTAGAATGAGACTGCGAGAGTATTCATAAAATCTTAATTATCACCTCCAAAAAATAGAACGGAGTAATTAATATTTTGTTTGTCTGCAGCTACATGTCTGCAATTCACATTGAAATCCTCGCACCACACTACCGCAGCATGCCGCTAGAGTGGGCGAGGAGGGTGGAGAGAGGGGGACATGGGAGAGGACGAAACAGAAAGGTGCAGTCATTGATGAAGTGGATTGCGAGCAACGCTGCAACAATCCATGCTGGGTTGGTGGCACTACGAAGCGACAGAGTACCATGTTCTTTCACAGCGGTTCTGTGGCGCAGACGATCCCAGTGCGACTAAAGAATTTTAGTGACGAAGAACGAAGTGACACACACTCGGCCCTCTCCCTGTGAAGAGTAGGAATTTGCAAGAGTAGGGAGGCCCTGCTGTTCGAAGACTGGCATATCGAGGAATACTGCAAAAAGTGAAACTTATTGTTCGATCAGCTTTCAACATTTTACACGATATTGTAACCATGATAAATGTTACCACCTGCTGGGTTTCACAACTGCTCTCACCCATTGAAAAAGCTCGCATGAACAGAGGTAGCAGCGAAAATGTTGCATGTGTGACACGCCAATCCAGGTGACTTCTTTGGCCGCCCAATCATGGTGGACGAGTGCTATGTTTATCACTATGACCCCGAGACTAAGGGGCAAAATAAGCAGTGGAAACGAATGGATTCACCACCACCGCCAAAGGTGAAGACCCAACAATCACTGGCAAACGTGATGCCGAGTGATTTTTGGGACTGCTGTGGTATGCTGCTAACAGATTACGCTCTCAGGAGCCCCGCCGTCACAGGACCACACACTAAAATCTCCTGCCGAGGTTACGCGGACCTGTCAGGACCAAGTGCTGTATGAAAATGTCTAAGTGGAGTTTTTTGCTCCACGACAACGCTCCACGTCATTCTGCACAGGACACAGGTACAGATGCTGCTTCTTTGGGGTATAACATACGCCCCCCCCCCCCTTTCATTTTCTCTTCTCTGTTTCTTCGGACGAAGAAACCATTGAGCGGCAGTTCCTGGACTGCCACATTCAGACTTCTACAGTCAGGTTCTCCGCCAAATCATCCATCATTGGAAAAAAAGTCTTTTGAAGAGTGAATATGTAGAGAATAGCTAACAGCGTCACCAAGCTTCATGGTTGATTCACTGCCATTCCTAGCCAGAATTATCAGGAAGAGGTAGCTAGTGGCTTTCTGTCAGAAAATTCTGGGCACTGGTGCTAGCGAAAAGTTAGGCTGTCTCTATAAGGAATAAGGGAGGAAAACAGGTCACAGAAACAAATGGCAGATCAATAGCAGTTATGACTTAGCGGTGTAGAACATGAGATGAGACTAAATATCTGTTTGCTGACATAATCCGCCGTGCATACACACTGAACTGATAAAAGTCATGGGATACCCTCTAATATCGTGTCGGACCCCGTTTTGCGCGGCAGACGTGGCCTGGTCTCAACAAGTCGTCTGAAGTCCCCAGCAGAAATACTGAGCCATGCGGCCTCTATAGGCGTCCATAGTTGCGAAAGTGTTGCCGGTGCAGAGGTTATGTCCCATAAATGTTCGATGGGGTTCATGATGGGCGATCTGTATGGCCTAATCATTCGCTTGAATTGTCCAAATTGTTATTAAAACCAATCGCGTACAAATGTGGCCCAATGACATGGTGCAATGTCATCCATAAGAATTCCATCGTTGTTTGGGAACATGAAATCCGTGAATGGCTGCAAATGGTTTTCAAGTAGCCACATACAACGTTTTTAGTCAATTATCAGCTCAGTTGGAACAGAGGACCCAGTCAATTCCATGTAAACACAGCTATTACCGTGAGGGAGCCAGCACCAGCTTGTGGAGTGCCTTGTTGGCAAACTGGGTCCGTGGCTTCAAGGGGTGAGCACCACACTCGGACCCTACCACCAGCTGAAACCGGGCCTCATCTGAGCAGGCCACGGTTTTCCAGTCGTCTACGGTCCAGCCTGTACGGTCACGAGCTCAGGAAAGGTGCTGCAGGCGATGACGTACTGTAAGCAAAGGCACTCGCGTCGGTTATTTGCTGCCATAGCCCATTAACGCCAAATTTCGCCGCGTTGCCTTAATAAATACTTTGATTCCTGCCGTTATTTCATCTGTTAGCACTGACAACTGTACGCAAACGCCACAGCTCTCGGCCCTTATGTGACGGCCGTCAGCCACTTCGTTGTCCGTGGCGAGAGGTAGTGCCTAGGTTTGGTATTATCGTCACACTCTTGACACTGTGGATCTCGGAATATTGAATTCCCTAACGGTTTCCGAAATGGAATGTCCCATACCCCTAGCTCCAACTACCATTCCGCGTTCAAAATCAGTTAATTCTCGCCGTGCGGCCATAATCACGTCGAAAACCTGAGTGCAAATGTCAGGCCCGCCTATACACCGCCCTTTTATACCCTGTCTATACGATACTACCGCCATCTGTATAAGTGCATATCGCTGTCTATGATTTTTGTCATGTCAGTGTGGTCTTAAACATAATGACAGCTACCTCGAAGTACATGTCTGCTCAAAGACGCACGACAAGTTGTGAGTCATCTACATTTAAACTATGTGTCAGTCTGTGACTCAGTCTGTACCCCTGTGTCTGTGAATGAGTTACCAAACGCACTTTCAGAGCCGGTTCGTGCATTTGATCTAATACAACATTTTTAGTGCATTTCTTGAGAAAAGTAAGCATCCTAGGCGCAGCTCATCTCCGGCCGATAACTTTAACTTCTCTCAGTTATTCATCGCAAGGTAGCCTCGAAATAAAAGTATGTCAGCTCATCATCAGTCGTAGTCTTCTGTTCTCGGCTTGGTCGGGAGACGTCCGCTGCTCTGTCACCTGTGGCCGAGCGGTTCTAGGCGCTTCAGTGTGGAACCGCGCGACTGCTACGGCCGCAGGTTCGAATCCTGCCTCGGGCATGGATGTGTGTGATGCCTTAGGTTAGTTAGGTTTAAGTAGTTCTAAGTTCTAGAGGACTGATGCCCTCAGATGTTAAGTCCCATAGTGCTCAGAGCCATTTTTTTGCTCTGTCACGGTGACGGTAGTCGGTGGCATCGGGCGTGAGATAAGCAGTCACGGAAAGCAGGAACGCTGGTAAAATCATTGAACACTGAGAGGTAACGCACTGATTACTTGCTGTTTGGTAACCACAGGGTCCACAACTCTGTTGGAATGGAATGAAGAAGAAAAGAAGATTAAGTTTTAACTTCCCATCAACGATCAGGTCATTAGAGACGAATCACAAACTCGGCTTGAGGAAGGAAATCAGCCGATCTCTTTCAAAGAAACTATCTCAGCACTGGCTGTGGGCGGTTTTCGGAAACCACAGAAATCGTGCATCTGGATGCAGACGGGGTTCTGAACCACTGTCGTTCTAGTATCTCGGCACTGCGACATCTCGCTAGAGTCTTCATGAGAGCCCGCTCAAGCTAAAAGGTTAGTACCTCTCTTCCTTTCTCGAGACCCGCTGTCCCATTCCCCTCGCAACTGCTCATCACGAGCCACTTGACTGCTTCACTCACCTCTCATCCTACTAGCAGACTGTTGCTTTTTTATCTTACTAGAAGCACTTCAGAACTCTTCTGTGGAGAGCATGGTTAACACTACGGAACCATTACCACGGCTGCAATTACTTAAACAGCCAAAGTATTCTTTAGATATGGCAGAAAATTTTAGGTGCTCTGTAACTGAGATAACAGACCGTCTCTAATCATTTCTGCCCTGCTGAGGTTACAAGTGAGGTTACTAACTCCGTTTGGTAGATGAGTTTCTCTAACCATTTTCAGGGTGCGAGTCCATTTCTCCGTGCGTAGACAATGAAAAGGGTTGTTGTCATCACTTGAACAGTTCACATTCTGTTCGTAGTTAGTCATGCCACATCCTAATGACCCTAACAGGCCTTCTGTTCACACAGAGGCGTCACTTAAAGGACAATGCGGGGCTTGTGCCAGTTCTAACGTGATATGTTTTCTAAGAAAGTAGAATTGTTAAGTTACTTGTACAGTGAACCAGGATGACACATAAACTAGAACAGCAATCACTGGATTGACTGATCAAATGAAAGAATAATACCAGGTTCGCACGTGCTTATTTCGGGATACTCATTACTCTTGTACGAGGTGTAATACACGTAATACTTTTGCACGGAAACGTGAATACTAGGAACTAGGAAGCGTGGCAGTACCACGAAAATGCTGTTCCAAAAATCTAAGAGTAATGCTACTTCCGGTTATTACAGCTATTGCAGGTTTCAAAATATTATGTCTCCGGACTTTTCCCCTTAAGCCATGGTCCACTACAGCAGCAATAAATTTTTATATTGCACTTTTGATGATTTTTGCGAACTGAGGACGTCTTTATTCATTACTGGCAGTTGTTTTTAACGTTGTTGTGTATCTCCGGCGTCTTACTCAACGTGTGGGGAAAAGCTTCAATTTCGATGCAAATACATGGGAAAATATACTTTGAGGAATAGCTAATCTGAATTTTGAGGAGCAAGGAAAAATTTTGTTTACCGATAACTGTAACTGTTTTTCAAAAACTGTTGTACACTTTTGCTTGATCTCTGTCCTTGCTCGATCTGTGCTGCTATCGACTAACAGGAGTGTGTATTCTGCGATGCTAAGCCCTTCCCCGAGAGCAGTGACTCTAGAATTTCTATCAATGGTTCCATGTTTTAAGGCGCTGCAAGACACCGAACAAAGGCACTGTAGATTGACGAAAAGAGGAGTCTTCAGATTTTTTTTACGTTCACAGGTAGAGTACTTCGATCACTTGATTTACTTCATATCTAGCGGACTTATATCTAGCGGCACTTGAACTACGCTTCGCTCATACCACACGATGTTCAATGGGACGAGAGTCTGTGACACAAAGGCTACTCTGGTCACGGAAAATCCTCGACAGGGAAAGCGGATCTTGCAGTCAAGGAACCCCTCCCGCCGGAGGTTCGAATCGTCCCTCGGGCATGTGTGTGTTGTTCTTAGCATAAGTTAGTTTAAGTAGTGTGTAAGTCTAGGGACCAATGTCCTCCGCGGTTTTGTCCCTTAGGAATTCACACACTTTTGAACATTTTTGCAACGAGGAAAACTTACAAAATAGTGTGGCGGCTAAAGAATGGAGGGCATCTCTGTTCAGGACTGCCCAGTGCTTGACAGTTTACACTCTCACTCATCCGTAGAGACGCTGCGGCCAGTGGACGTAAGACATTTGACAGTTCAACGGTAACATGTGGATCACTAGCGCGTTTTGCAGGTACTTTTCGTATGTACTCCAGGACGTGATATAATGTAAACTATAACATTTCAAGTAAAAATGTGTCTAGTTTGCAGCTGATAACGGCGTACTAGTGTCTTTCGTATACAGCCGACGCAAACACACCGGCAGCGATGTTATAGTTTGTTGAAGTGCTATCGATAGATATAATATGCAACAGTGTTCTTCCTTTGTAAGACCGTTTCTAGTATAGAATCTCGGGAACATTTTCCTCTGTTGCAGAAGTCTGTATACATGATCCCTGTTAAATGCTTCGAGGAATCACGAAGCCCAACTAAATGCCAATTCAGACAACTTACGGGGCTGTATGCCGTCCTCGAAAACCGCCGTGATTTCGACATGTGAACGCTCCGTTATCCATATACAAAGACGTGACGTTGAGTGTATATTTTAATGAAGCCGCAATGGTCTCACTTGACACCCAGAGGCAGTATAAGGAATATATTTTTTAAATAAAAGTCCGTCAATTTTAAGTCGTTTTCGTACTTTTTTATTTCCGATACGTATCTCTGAGCGAAAGCTCCATCATCAGGGTTTCCAATGTTCAGTAATGGGTTTTCATCATGGCCGGTCAAACCATTGACACCTATATCTTGGAATTATCTGCTTCATTGGTGGCCCACGTGAAGTTTCTCCATGATTCTACTGTCGCAAAAGATTGCAACACTGCCGCATTGTTTATGAAAACTGCGAAACAAGACAGTTTCTGGAGCATAACCGACTGAAGGCGTATCGTGTGCAACGACGAACCACGATTCTGTCTTTTTTTTCAGATGATGTGAGGCGTCAACTACACCGATCACCCAATGAGACCTGTAACCCGCAGTGTGTTGAAGATGTAGTTCAGTACGGTGATGGATGTATGATGTTTCTGGGATGTCTTTCGTACCATAAATTGGGCCTACTGATTTGAGTTACCGTGAACATGAACCAAGATATTTACTCGTATTTCAGTATTCTGTCCTTTCTTCTATATCTTCATGATGAGTATATTATGGACGCTTCCGACTTTCAAGATGACAAAAGCCGTGTCCAGTGTGCATACGTTACTGGACTGATGGACACTCAGACACCGTATTGCACCTCTCGATTTTAATCTCACAGAAAATGTCTGGGTCTGTCCGGAACAGTGGGTGAAACGTAAAAGCGGACATCTTCACAATGTAATGGCTCTACAGGATCTTATCATCAGTGAGTCGCATCAGCTGCAAATGTCATGGACGAAGAAACTTGAGGATTCTGTTCCTCGCCAAATTGAGGCCGTAATCAAGGTGCTCCTATTGATTATTATGTGCTTAAATCGTCAGCACACAGAAGTACGAAAACAGTGAAAACAAGAGTGCTATGGGACGATAAATATTTAATTATTAGTGGCATGCAGAATGATAAATGTTGAGTCAGTGAACAGGGGCAGATTATGTGTAATGCAAAAAAACTGCAACGAAAATACACGGATGGCGTTGTGAGGGCTTCAGGAGGTGGAGCGGGAAGCGGCGGCTCCAGCCGGCTGGCTACAGCTCCCCTCGCAGCGACCGTGATTCCCGGCGGCGCGGCGCGGCGGAAGCGGCCGGCAGGGGCCTTTGTGCCGTGGGCGCGGCCGCTGCCGCCACTGCCGCCTAGCGCGCTACTCGGCTCCATCTCCTACTGCTACTGCAGCAACACAACACTACTAGCGGTGCCTACCGTCTTCCACCAGAGACAGAGAGCTTAACAGAGCGTGCTGAGCTGCTCAGGCAATTAAGTCCAGCTTATTTTGCTCTTACTATACAGGGAGGTCAATTGGTAGTGACGGGCCAAATATCTCACGAAATAAGCATCAAACGAAAAAACTACAAACAACGAAACTCGTCTAGCTTGTAGGGGGAAACCAGATGGCGCTATGGTTGGCCCTCTAGATGGCGCTGCCATAGGTCAAACGGATATCAACTGCGTTTTTTTTTTAAATAGGAACCCACATTTTTTATTTTCCTATTCGTGTAGTACGTAAAGAAATATGAATGTTTTAGTTGGACCACTTTTTTCGCTTCGTGATAGATGGCGCTGTAATAGTCACAAACGTGTAAGTACGTGGTATCACGTAACATTCCGCCAGTGTGGATGGTATTTGCTTCGTGATACATTACCCGTGTTAAAGTAGACCGTTTACCAATTGCGGAAAAGGTCGATATCGTGTTGATGTATGGCTATTGTGATCAAAATGCCCAACGGTCGTGAGCTATGTATCCTGCTCGGTATCCTGGACGACATCATGAAAGTGTCCGAACCGTTCGCTGGGTAGTTACGTTACTTAAGTAAACAGGAAGTGTTCAGCCACATGTGAAACGTACACCACGACCTGTAACAAATGATGATGCTCATGTAGGTGTTTTAGCTGCAGTCGCGGCTAATCCGCACATCAGTAGCAGACAAATTGCGCGAAAATCGGGAATCTCAAAAACGTCGGTGTTGAGAATGCTACATCAACATCGATTGCACCCGTACCATATTTCTAAGCACCAGTAATTGCAGGGCGACGACTTTGAACGTCGTGTACTGTTCTGCCACTGGCCACAAGAGAAATTACGGGACGATGACAGATTTTTTGCACGCGTTCTATTTAGCGACGAAGCATCATTCACCAACAGCGGTAACGTAAACCGGCGTAATATCCACAAAGCAAAATCCACGATGGCTGCGACAAGTGGAACATCAGTGACCTTGGAGGATATGGTGCGGCATTATGGGAGGAAGGATACTTGGTCCCCATTTTATCGATGGCAATCTAAATGGTGCAATGTATGTTGATTTCCTACGCAATGTTCTACCGATGTTCTACATCTACATCTACATCTATACTCCGCGAGCCACCTTACGGTGTGTGGCGGAGGGTACTTATTGTACCACTATCTGATCCCCCCTTCCCTGTTCCATTCACGAATTGTGCGTGGGAAGAATGACTGCTTGTAAGTCTCCGTATTTGCTCTAATTTCTCGGATCTTTTCGTTGTGATCATTACGCGAGATATATGTGGGCGGTAGTAATATGTTGCCCATCTCTTCCCGGAATGTGCTCTCTCGTAATTTCGATAATAAACCTCTCCGTATTGCGTAACGCCTTTCTTGAAGTGTCCGCCACTGGAGCTTGTTCAGCATCTCCGTAACGCTCTCGCGCTGACTAAATGTCCCCATGACGAATCGCGCTGCTTTTCGCTGGATCATGTCTATCTCTTCTATTAATCCAACCTGGTAAGGGTCCCATACTGATGAGCAATACTCAAGAATCGGACGAACAAGCGTTTTGTAAGCTACTTCTTTCGTCGATGAGTCACATTTTCTTAGAATTCTTCCTATGAATCTCAACCTGGCGCCTGCTTTTCCCACTATTTGTTTTATGTGATCATTCCACTTCAGATCGCTCCGGATAGTAACTCCTAAGTATTTTACGGTCGTTACCGCTTCCAATGATTTACCACCTATGGCATAATCGTACTGGAATGGATTTCTGCCCCTATGTATGCGCATTATATTACATTTATCTACGTTTAGGGAAAGCTGCCAGCTGTCGCACCATGCGTTACTACAAGATGTTTCACTGCATGACAGAATGGCGATGTACTTCCAACATGAGGCATTTCCGGCACATAGCTCGCGTGCGGTTGAAGCGGTATTGAATAGCATATTTCATGACAGGTGGATTGGTCGTCGAAGCACCATACCATGGCCCGCACGTTCACCGGATCTGACGTCCCCGGATTTCTTTCTGTGGGGAAAGTTGAAGGATATTTGCTATCGTGATCCACCGACAACGCCTGACAACATGCGTGAGCACATTGTCAATGTAGGTGCGAACATTACGGAAGGCGAACTACTCGCTGTTGAGAGGGATGTCGTTACACGTATTGCCCAATGCATTGAGGTTGACGGGTATCATTTTGAGCATTTATTGCATTAATATGGTTTTTACACGTAATCACGCTGTAAAAGCATGCGTTCTCAGAAATGATAAGTTCACAAAGGTACATGTATCACATTGGAACAACCGAAATAAAATGTTCAAACGTACTTACGTTCTGTATTGTAATTTAAAAAAACCTACCTGTTACCAACTGTTCGTCTAAAATTGTGAGCCATATGTTTGTGACTATTACAGCGCTATTATCGTACGAATATATAATAAAAATGTGGGTTCCTATTTAAAAAAACGCAGTTGACATCTGTTTGACCTATGGCAGCGCCATCTAGCGGGCCAACCATAGCGCCATCTGGTTTCCCCCTTCAAGCAAGACAAGTTTCGTTCTTTGTAGTTTTTTCGTTTGACGCTTATTTCGTGAGATATTTGGCCTGGTCACGCTCAATGGACCACCCGGTATGCACTGCCAGAAAAAATCGCAACACCAAAAACTAATTGATGAACAATAATGATATTTCGGGAATACATTTGTCCAGACAACATATGTAAGGGATAAGCTTTGCAAGATCGCAGGCTAATGTAAGCGCGAGATAAGCCATTGCAAATGTGAAATGCTGGTACATTAATAACCAGTGTAACCGCCAAAATGTTGACTGTAAGCGCGCATATTTGCTTGCAGCGCCTTGTACAGGTACCGGACTTCACTCTGTGGAATGGAGATCAATGCCTGTTGCACTTCGTCGATAAATACAGGGACAGTTAAAGGTGTTCCGCCGCGCGGAGTGGCCGCGCGGTTTAGGCGCCATGTCACGGATTGCGCGGTTCCTCCCGCCGGAGATTTCGAGTCCTCTCTCCGGCATGAGTGTGTGTTGTTCTTAGCATAAGTTAGTTTAAGTAGTGTGTAAGTCTATGGACCGATGATCTCAGCAGTTTGGTCCCTTAGGAATTCACGCACATCTGAACACACACAAAGTTGTTTCTTGATGACGCTGGAGTTGTACGATGATGTCCCATATGAGCTCGATTGGAGACAAATCTCGTTATCGAGCAGGACAAGGGAATATCTCGGCACACTGTGGAGCATGTTGCGTTACAACAGCGGTATGTGGGCGAATGCTATCCTATTCGAAAACACCCCTAGCAGTGCTGTTCATGAATGTCAGCACAACAGGTCGAATCAACAGATCGATGTAGAAATTTGCAGACAGAGTGAATGGGTCAACCACGAGAGAGCTCCTGCTGTCGTACGAAATGGCACTCCAGACCATAACTCCAGGTGTAGTTCCAGTTTGTCTAGTACGCAAACGGGTTGGTTGCAGGCGCTCACCTTCCCTCCTTCTAACCAAAACCCGCCCATCATTGGCAGCGAGGCAGAATCACCTTTCATCAGAAAACACAACAGCCCTGCACCCTGCCCTCCAATGAGATCTCGCTTGACACCACTAGAGTCCGCAATGATGGTTGTTTGGGGTCAGTGGCATGCATGCTACAGGGAGTCCGGCATTCTTGACTAACACCAAGTCCTATCTCAAGGTAACTAACGCTCTCGACTATTACAGCGTGTATTTAAAGCAAACCTGATCTGCCTCCTCATAGTGGCGCTATTAGAGCCACTCTTTGTGACTGGCGCGAAATCTGAATAGACATCTTCTTTCAAATGTAGAAACACGCCTAACAACTTTCATTTATGTCAAATGGCTCTGAGCACTACGGGACTTCTGAGGTCATCAGTCCCCTAGAACTTAGACCTACTTAAATATAACTAACCTAAGGACATCACACACATCCATACCCGAGGCAGGATTCGAACCTGCGACCGTTGCGGTCGCGCGGTTCCAGACTGTGGCGCCTAGAACCGCTCGGCCACCCCGGCCGACCATTTATGTCACACAACTCCTTCTTAGTGTTGCGATTTTTATTCCGTCAGTGTAATAATTGCAGTCTTAGGTACAAACGAATCAAACTCCAAACGTATTTTTCACATTTCTGCTGGACAATATCTTACGGAACATATTTCTGGGGTAACTCATCACTCTGAAAGAAAGTACTGATTGAAGTAAGAATAGTGCGTGGAGTTCACTCACAGTCAGGTTGTAGGTGCCACCTCAAGGAGTTACACATTCTAAGTGAACCTCCACAATAAAAGTTCGGCTATGGAATTGAAGGTGTTGTCCAGAAGAAATGATAATAGGTTAGATTATATCAAAATCACTCATCATGAAAACTATCAGTTACTCAGAACGGAGTTAAATATGCTTCAACAAAATTTTTTGATTGTTTGCCCAATAACATAAAATATCTGACATGTAGTAAAGCTAGTTTTAAATCTAACCTAATTTCAAATTGCGATTCATTATTATGAAGAATTCTGATACATATTAAGCAAGAGTTAAATTTAACCTAAAATCATTTCTTCTGAACAACTTCTTCTATTCCACACACCAACTTATATTTAAAAATTGGTAATCTGTAAAGATATCTATTTTTAAATGCACATGCACGAGTAGGGCATGTTAAATTTAGGCCAGTGTTCCGCGTAGGAACCTGTAAATGGCCAGAATGTAGCCATGAATACATACCCTGCAAACTTGCATTTCGATAAAAAAAAAAAAAATCTTTCAAATGCGTGAGAGCAAGCATCTTTGAGGGACAGGCACCTATATGTCAAACTATGTCTTATAGTTTATTGGTAGTCCAGTGTTGCAGGCAAGAAATAGAGAAACAATGTGCTGCGATATGTTTCACAAGCCCGACTGGCAAGACACATTAATTTGCCAGGAATTATGGCGCATAAGCTAGGTAATAGCTTATTTGGAAGAGTCGTGATATACATAAGGCAACGGCCTTGTCGCAGTGGTAACACCGGTTCCTGAAGTTAAAGTGCTGTTGGGCTTGGCTGGTACTTGGTTCAGTCAACGTCCGGGTCTGCCGAGTTTTGTTGACAAGCGGGCTGCACTCAGCTCTTGTGAGGCCAATTGAGGAGCTATTTG
Source organism: Schistocerca cancellata (assembly GCF_023864275.1). Classification (NCBI taxonomy): domain Eukaryota; kingdom Metazoa; phylum Arthropoda; class Insecta; order Orthoptera; family Acrididae; genus Schistocerca; species Schistocerca cancellata. The sequence goes on from NC_064626.1 coordinate 732,203,557, forward strand.
ATTGGGAAGTAGTGGCACCGGTCACAAAAACTGACAATGGCTGGGAGGGCGGTGTGCCAACCACAAGCTCCTCTGTATCCGCATCCAGTGATGCCTAAGGCTGAGGATGACACGGCGGCCGGTCGGCACCGTTGGACCGTCAAAGCCTGTGTGTACTGTGTCCATTTTGTTTCTGATGTTCATAAAACTTTGTTCTGTCCTCATGGTAAAACTTACTGATAATTCCGGCTGACGTCTGCAGGTACACCGCCTACAAATTCTGCAACATGGTGTACAATTCTTAAGACATTTTGAGGCAATTCTAATTAATATCAGGTGTCTGAGCCAGCCGTTCAACTTAATCGACGTAAGTATTGTGAAAACTCTCTTGTAAGGCTGTTTATGAACAGGAGATACCTTACTAAAACTGAAAGAGCTAGTTTCAAATTGTCACAATAGTGCCTCATAAGCTTTGGGTACAGTAATTTCGTGAACTGAAGCCAATGAACAAAAACCAAGCGATGAAAAACAGAGGCGAAAATTCCAGAATGGGAACAAAAACAAAAGTCTACCACAGGGAATCATGTGACTGCCACAGTGCGTCCACTCACACTACATGATATCGTTTCCTAGTCTTTACTGAAAGCAGCAGCTAAGTTCTTGTTAATCGACATTTGAGTTTTCAGGCTGTGTGCCTGACATGCATCTCATACACGATAACCTCTGTAAGAATGCTGTAATGCTTTCTAAATTATGGCCATGACGTACGTAACATATTTAAGTTCACAATCAATTATATTGAAAATAAAGCAGGGAGTACATTGATTTTTACAAAGGCAGGAACATACTGATCAAAAACTAGTTCAGAAAACTAATTGACTCTCGTGGTCATTGCCACGCTTCAATAAATAAATGTTTGATAATGCATATGCTATTATACATTACAGCACACTATAAATTAATGTTTCCAAGCAAATGTTAGCGTTTTATCAAAAGTTACATGTATCATGAGTTTGTGCAAATTAAATGAAACTTTCTACCGTAAATACAACTTGATATCTTTTCCAACTTCTGTATGGAAAAACCTTATCTTTAATTTGTTTACAGTGTTAATGTTTAATACTTAAATTACAAAGTTGTTACTTCAAGAATATGATTCCGACAACTTTGTATAAAGTGTGTTCTGTTGCACATACAACTTTTAGTATGAAAACATGTTAAGGCTCAATCGCAGAATTTTTATATTTGCTATAGAATCCCATCCAAGCCATTGTGAAATGTTAGCCAGCAAGCAGCCCTTAGTACTCCTTCTTTATCTTCAAAAGAAGTCTCATGCACGCCGTCGGGTATGACTCGGCGTTTTGAAGACTGATACGCAAGAGGTAACACGTAAGAGAATAACTTGAGTCTTCTCGATACAGAGAGAATGAGACTCGTGCATCAAAAATTGCATTACTATGCTTAACATTGAACAAGACAAAAGTAATAAACGTATAAAAACAAAGAAATGCACCAACTTCCGAAACCGCATTCGAAATGCTGCTCATGTTGGCTGAATGAAGCATTTATCGTGCTAAGTTATCCAATCATTACAGCATGAATGTTTCATATAGTCAGTATACAACTACTGAGTGAGTCACAAAAAATGTTCCGTGCCTGCAGCGCAGCTCAAAGAGCAGATGATTGCGTTCCCTACCATTCTGAATTAAGTAACATGGATTTTTCAGTTCCAGTTACAACAAATATCTGCCGAAACACCAGAGCAAAAGACCCACACGAGAGACACCCGGTATACGCGTTACCGAGTGATAGATCTACAAGTTAAAGATGTAGTTTACAGTCTTATACTTTTAAGCACCCAGGAAGTGTACAGAATTATTAGTATATTGACCCATAGAGCAAGCCATTTCCAGTTTGAGATATGGCATTCCGTAGTGATAAGTCTGTTCAGAATATGAGGTGACATGCTTTTCCACTGACCAGAAAAATCAGGCTACGAAATTCAGAGGTTGGCAACTAATTATGCAATTCCTTTTAACCACGTTCAGGAACTGCAACCTGATAGATGTGTAACCTTCTGTAGATGTGTTACTATAGCGAATACCGAACTGCATTAGAAATCGACAATGCAAACCCATCTAAACAAGCCAATTTAACTACCAAAGATCTAAAAATCTTCGTAATGTCAAAATTATATATTTTATCTTCTGCCGTTTGATTGAAACTGTTCATATTTGCTCTAGATTTAGGTACGAATAAAATTGCCTGAGCTTTTTGGGCAACTTCATTATTGGGAGTGCTTATTTTTGGAGTCTCCCGCCACGTTTGGCTCTGCGGGGAAGGCGTGTTTCAGCAGAGCCACGCGCCCACTGATGACGGATGTGTGTCCGCCCCTGTCAGGCAGCTGTCAGCACAAAGGGCAGCCAAAGCAGCGGAAACACGAGGGCGCTCTCGCAGCCGCCACGAGCCCGGCCCAGTGCCGGCCTGGTCAGTACAGTACGAAGGCCAGCAGAAAATGTCTCGCAGTCGCACTAAATCTGCTTTTAGGTAAAATTCGCATTTATCGCTTCAAGGTAACGTGTTAGGTCAATGCATTTTGTGCAACGTTTTTCCAGTAAACAGATACTAGCTCTGATGAGTGATTCTGGAAGACAATAAATAAACCCAGCTACGATGTCAGTAATCTCTTCACTGGGCTAAAAACGTTTCCCAGCCAGAAACTGCCTTATTTGTAGAAACATGTCGAAATAACAGTGTAACCAGTGTGGAGAGTAGGTTAGATGTAAAAATAATCCGCGCTTTAAACCCCTCAGTTTTCTTATTCTCGAACTTCCTTCCAATACCACTATGAAAGATGAATATTTATTTATTTGCAATTTATGTCACTTCTGGCGTATCCTTTCATTAAAATGATCCAAAAAACATGTTTAGTATTTGCTAGCTATTGTTTGGTCTTTTCTAATGAAAAGCGAAATGAGTACAGGAAAAACGTGAAGAACTCGAGAAGGAAATAGTCGTATGAGCATACTGAACATACAGAAAAATTGAAAAAACTTTCGATGAAATTAAAATCAAAGTGTCAACACTACAATGTGAAATCCACCATTAAAGGCATAGGAGAGAAAGGCTAGGTGGAAAGAATCCAGAGGAGGCCTCTTCTAGGGAGAGGAACTGTCTGCTGATTTGATAGGAGAAGAAATGGTTGACGATTTGGCAAAGCTTTATACGATATGCAGTCAAACAAGATAGAAGGTATAGATGACATTTATTCGGAATTTCTGAAATACTGGGGGGAGTGGGGGGGGGGATAACAGCCAAACAATTATCCAAGTTATTGAGTAGTAGCTGTGACAGGGAGGGCATACCACTGAACTTTCGAAACAACATCATCTACACAACCCCTAAGCTACCAAATACAGACAAATGCAAGAACTATCGTAACATCACATTAAGAGATCATGCATCGAATTTGCTGACAAGAATAATATACACGTAAATGCAAATGAAAACCCTGTTAAACGACGATCAGCTTGTCTTTAGAAAATGGAAAGGAACCAGTGAAGCAGTTTTAATGTTGCGCTTGATTATGGTGGCAAGACGAAAGAAAAATCAAGCCACTTTTCTAGGATGTGCCGACCTAGCAAAAACATGGGATAAGGCAAAAAAGTGCAAAAAGATTGAAATTATAAGAGTAATAGGTATAAGCTATAGGGAAAGAAGGGTGATATACAGCGTTTACAAGAACCAAGAGGCGAAATATATGGAAAATAGAGAGGTGACTGGATTAAAAAGGGACGTTAGGTAAGAGCTCAACCTTTCTCCTCCGCAGTTTAACCTGTACATCGAAGAAGCAATCAAGGAAATCAAAGAGAGTTCCATTCATGGAATTAAAATTCATTGCTCAGACTCTATGATGACAGTTATATCCGCAGTGAAAGTGTGGAATAACAGCAGAGCCTGTTGAATGGAATGGTCTAATCACAAAACGCTATAGATTAAGTATAAACCAAAGGACAAAAAGTAATGTCGGGTAACATAAATGAGTTTAGCGATAAGCTTAACATCGAACTTGGAGAGCGCGTAGTAAACGAAGTGAAAGGAGTTTGCTACCATGGAAGCAAACTAAAGTGCCAGGGGCGAAGGCCGCCTCCGTAGCCGACTGCTTAGAGGCACTGCCTTCTGTGCAGGAGCCGGGTTCGATTCCTAATACCTTCTCAATATTTCTGACGTGGGGAGGTCTGAGTCAAGGAGAAGAAGTTGCGGCGAACCATATTATACGAATCGTTAGACTGTTCATCCAAAAAAAGTAATCAATGAGAAGTATCCCTTTTGCATTGTAGAAAAAAGTAGCCGTAACGACTTGGGCTATTACTACAAGATTTCCCCTTTTTGGTGCAGAGCTGTCGGCTTCGAACCACTGCTTTGACCGTCTTTTCTTTTCTTGGCTTGCAGTGATCGGCCCACGTCTCATTCACAGTGATAAGCTGGCGCATCAAAATAAGTTGAATATTTTTCGAAGTGATCCAGAAAGTTATGAGATAATTGTTGCTTCCATTGTCAAATGGTTAGCTTTCGACAAATGTGGCAATCGTCTCGCGTAAATCTATCTCAGAGGTAAGTCTTGCCAAACTGTCACACACATTCTCCGCTTATGCCTTTACCGTCACCTACTTCAGAAGCTTTTAACTGATAATAGTCCAATATGCCACTGTGCAGCTTTCGGTATTTTAATTTGTGGTTTTAAATGTTGGATATACTCCTTGTGGATCCACGTAACTGTTGGAAACGAAGGAGCTGGTTCCATACTAATTATTACTTACTTCAGACGAACTTCAGTTGACGTTAACTGTCCAAAAGCTATTACTTCATTTTATACATTTTATGGAAATAAAATAACATGAATATTTTATGAAAATAATCTATTCCACAGCGAAAGTTGACGCTAAAAGTACGTCACTGCCCAAAATGAACCAATATAATGGAAAAAAGTAATCGAAATCAGCACCATCTCTATATCAAATTGAAAAAAAATATCTCCTTGCTTCAATATGTTTCACTCAAATAAGTCTTGCTACGAATGAAAATCTTACTCTTTCATTCTTAATACAAACTTAACAATGTAGAGTACGGACCATTCTGGATTTTTGAGAGAAGCCAATACCTCGATTACCCAATTTTTCTGCATCCTCGAGCATTTCTGTTTTGGAGGGCACGTTGCATAGACTTACGTGGGAGATTTAAAAATGTGGAAATGCCAGGTTAGAAACAGCAGGGCAGCATTTCAATTCGATAGTTATGACTAACAGCCCTACGTTTTATTACCGACCATATGGCTAGGACAACCTGCTCGTAACTACTCATGCTTCTCTCCCTCGTATTCCTTCTTTCTAGACTGATATACTCTTTTCTGACGTGAACTGGTTTATGAACACTGCAAAAATGTAATACTTCCCTGATAGACTCGTTTCTGGTTCTTACTTATGAAGTACTTTCAACGGTTCCACTTAAAAGTGATTTATTTCTCGTTTTACTGGCTCTGATATTGCGAAGCAACACGATATACGCTGACTTTAGTTTCTGTGTATAAGGATGTTCACTCCCTACTGTCCATTTACATCTTCTCATGCCATTGCAGGCTATAAATTGTTCAGGTCAGGCGAGAGAAACTGCGAGTACAAAGCAATAAAGTTTATTGCAGTCAAAAACTCACGAAGTAATATTGTGTGCTGTCGATAGCATCCTCACATGCATAATTATACTTGATAAGTTGTGCCGTAGCTATTGGCAAAGACATATCAAATGACTTCATGATAACGACCGTTTTGTCGAAACCACTATACTAACCATGCTATATTGCAAATTTCCACTGTGATACATTGTAAATTCATAAAGCACGTTTGCATTGTTTTTTTCTTGTTTGTTATGCTATCTACAGTTCTCATGCTAATTTGTTTACTTCAGAGCTACTGATTATAGAGGGTGCCACATTTTCCCACAGAAGGCAGTATTGGTCAAAACGAGAAGCAAGTTTCGTTTAATGGTATGTCCGGAACCCAATACCAATTGATATGCGGATCAATCCATCCTGTCATTGCCGTCGGTATATTATGTAGCACTAGACACTAGAGGCAGCACTGCGTGCAGTTAGCATGCATCCTGACACATCCTCCCGCCGTTCGTCGCTGTTAGCCTTGTGCAAAGACAACGACCGTGGCTTGTATACGACGAGGCACCACCTCTTTCTCTATGGATCGGTCGACAGTACCTCACCACAAGGTTTCATTGGCGATAAATTGGTCGAGGACGTCCGGTATCATAGCCACCCCGTTTACCGGACTCGACTTCGTTGGATTTTTGGCTATGGGGACACTTAAAGGCGTTGGTGTATGCGTAAGCTATCTAAATCGTGCAGCTGTTACAAGAACGTGTGACCAACGCATGTGACGCAAACTGACTTGAGCCAGAGCATTCGAAGCAGTGCGTAATTCACTGCGAAGAAGGGATATGTTTCAGGATGCGTGCTAACCACATGCAGTAGTGCCTCTATAGTGTCTACTTCTACGTAACAGATGGGAATGGTAGGACAGGTTGGCTCATGTGTCAACAGATATTGGTTTCCGGACGTATCTTTGTACGAAGTTTTCCTCTAGTTTTGACAAGTACAGCCTGGCTACACAAATGAGGAGACGCTGGTGTCAACACAAAAATTAATCGAACTCTTCAAAAACAACACGGCCGCTTATGCCACTGTTCTACCAGACATACGAGTATATGTGTAGTTTACGTAGTGTCGTGCATGTTTTGTATCTTAGGGACGTGAATGCTTTGTGAAAACTGCTATACGTTGTGGAAAAACAATATCTACGTCGTCGTTTCTGTCTTAAACTGATGCCCACACTGGGCTGACTGCACATGAATTTACATGTCTCAAATTTATGTTCCTCAAAAATAAATTTTAAGCAGTCTGTAAATGAAAATGAAATTAGAAAAAGAACTACAGTTCTATTTTAATGGAAATGATCTTACTCCGTGTGGAAGTACCTAATAAACATTTTTATGCAGTGTTTAATGAAATAGAACTTTCCGTCAACACTGAGATCGTTAAGGATAATACTGTGATGAAGCAAAGGCGATGAGAAGGTGCGTAAATAAAACGATATCTCCTCTCTTTGACAGATAGTTTCAAACAATCCAGATGCACTTCCGTGGTACACGAACTCCTCATCAAAGGTGCACAACCATTCTACTGAATCGAACGCTCGGAGGAGAAAGTAGTGGTAACAAGGAAGAAACATGCCCGTCGTTCAAGGAGAAGGGAGAGAAAACGAGTTTGCAAAGAAATTTGTGGTCCGAGATCTGTAACCAGATCCTGTCTCGGCGCTCCCACGAACATCTTCAAAACGTTGATAGATCGGCCCTCATTCCATTTTATTTTACGGTGTGACGCTTTATTGCACCCAAAGTAATTTTAATCATACCACCACCGTCCGCGGAATTCTGCGCTCCTATATGCGATCAGCGCTTTATGTGACAGCATAAGTATCGTTTTCGATTGTCATCTTCACGATTTGGGGTACTATAGTTTTAAGAAGATTTCACGATTAACGTAGCTTATAGTTTCGTGCAATATAAGCACTATGACGGAATTGTCACACTAAGTTAATGTATTTTTAGTTGCTGCAAAAATTCTTAGTTAGCCGACGTTTCGTTTGCAGTAAGGTAGGCTATCTATGGGTTTCACTTGGCAGGCGAATTAAGCACGTAAATGAAACGTGCTTTCGATGTATAGAAGTAATTTCAATTCTTTAATGAAAGGTGACAACTGAATCATTTTCCCACTTTTTTGTGGCTGGAATGGTGGAAGAAGACATGGACTTCTTAACCCGGCAACACTCTGCTTAATATGGCGCTTTCGTCTCCCGCCCAATACTTCAGCTGTGAATTATAATGCCGCCATAGGTAGCTATTAATTATCTTATTAGTCATATGTGAAAATCTTGAAAACGTCTCCCATGGCAGAACATCATCCCATTTCCTACTTGTTATAACTAAGTAAACATGTTTCACGGCTCACATCATAGTTTACATCCCTGTTTCCACTTTTCTTTTCTTCATATGACTTTTAACATTATGTGCCTCAGTTAAAGGCTTGAGACGATTTTCGACGTTATAAAATGTCATGAGAGATGGTATTTGATAAATGTGTCGGTAACACGAACTTACGCAATGGCACCGTTATATAGGTTAAAATACAGAATCGCGTTATATTATTGATTATATGTGATAAAATCAACAACAATACAGTCAGTTGTAATCAGAGTCCGTTGTGAAATTCACCATCAATATCCAAAGAACTGGTTCTCCCCTCAGGAAGTATCAAGTAAAGAACGCCTGAGGCTTAGGCAACCCAACTAACTTTACTGCGGCGCGGCTTGCATACTTCGAAAGCTGAGTACTGATTCGGCGCTATGACTTAAAATTTTGTTGGTATCTTTTGACGTATCTCACTCACCATTGATATGACTCTTACCTACTTACAGTCGACTTAAATAATACGCAAACACAATTTGATTGTATAGTACAAGAATATCAAGAGAGTACCAAATGATTCGTATGAATGCTTTGACTTTTAAACGGAAGCTTTGTAATATATACTAATCATAAAATATTGGCAATAATCAGAATCAAGATCTACAGATATATTTAATGTTTTTAATTGCCTTTTTCATTTTAGTATTTGTCTACACAAATTGCCGTTAGAAATGTATAGCAATAGTAGTGGAAACATTATTTTCTGAAGACAAGGGAAATTTTAAGCCTTATAACGTTTCCGTAAATTGAATAACAGGAAACAAAATTTTCTTTGATTCAAATTTGAATTTGTATTTAAGATATGGGAGGGTGGAAACGTTATAATTAGCAGTCCTGTTACGTAAGATCGAAGTACCTAATGTGGCTTCAGTTAGACACCGAACTGCTAAAATTTAAAATGTTTCCTCAACTAATTATTTTCATTGAAGTTAGAATGAAATTTGTCTACAATTTTTATCCAGCTATTCCTACCCGTGCATAAAATATATCGTTAGCAGTACGTCAGAAATTGACTACCCGCGAGAAATTTAAACTGCCTCGTTGAATGAACATTAGCTTAGAAAATATCTGGTTATTATTTGCTGCATAAAAAACAAATTTACCTTTACAACATGATCTATACTTTACGATGATTCGATCTGTGGCTGTTGGTATGTGATCGAATGTTCTAGTCAACGCAATGCTACCACATTCTGAAATTCGTATGAGTTACAAAGAAATTCTTGTGCATTTATCAGTCGGATACACTGTCAAATTCCTTGAAATAAAACAATTTATTATCCGCGTTGATTATTATTCAATTAATTAAATTACGCTAGTGGATGAAAGCAGATGCTTACATGCTTGGCTCAAGATACTGAAGGGAGGAGAACAATATTAGTTGCTTTTTATCATCCATTAGAGATACACTCCTGGAAATGGAAAAAAGAACACATTGACACCGGTGTGTCAGACCCACCATACTTGCTCCGGACACTGCGAGAGGGCTGTACAAGCAATGATCACACGCACGGCACAGCGGACACACCAGGAACCGCGGTGTTGGCCGTCGAATGGCGCTAGCTGCGCAGCATTTGTGCACCGCCGCCGTCAGTGTCAGCCAGTTTGCCGTGGCATACGGAGCTCCATCGCAGTCTTTAACACTGGTAGCATGCCGCGACAGCGTGGACGTGAACCGTATGTGCAGTTGACGGACTTTGAGCGAGGGCGTATAGTGGGCATGCGGGAGGCCGGGTGGACGTACCGCCGAATTGCTCAACACGTGGGGCGTGAGGTCTCCACAGTACATCGATGTTGTCGCCAGTGGTCGGCGGAAGGTGCACGTGCCCGTCGACCTGGGACCGGACCGCAGCGACGCACGGATGCACGCCAAGACCGTAGGATCCTACGCAGTGCCGTAGGGGACCGCACCGCCACTTCCCAGCAAATTAGGGACACTTGCTCCTGGGGTATCGGCGAGGACCATTCGCAACCGTCTCCATGAAGCTGGGCTATGGTCCCGCACACCGTTAGGCCGTCTTCCGCTCACGCCCCAACATCGTGCAGCCCGCCTCCAGTGGTGTCGCGACAGGCGTGAATGGAGGGACGAATGGAGACGTGTCGTCTTCAGCGATGAGAGTCGCTTCTGCCTTGGTGCCAATGATGGTCGTATGCGTGTTTGGCGCCGTGCAGGTGAGCGCCACAATCAGGACTGCATACGACCGAGGCACACAGGGCCAACACCCGGCATCATGGTGTGGGGAGCGATCTCCTACGCTGGCCGTACACCACTGGTGATCGTCGAGGGGACACTGAATAGTGCACGGTACATCCAAACCGTCATCGAACCCATCGTTCTACCATTCCTAGACCGGCAGGGGAACTTGCTGTTCCAACAGGACAATGCACGTCCGCATGTATCCCGTGCCACCCAACGTGCTCTAGAAGGTGTAAGTCAACTACCCTGGCCAGCAAGATCTCCGGATCTGTCCCCCATTGAGCATGTTTGGGACTGGATGAAGCGTCGTCTCACGCGGTCTGCACGTCCAGCACGAACGCTGGTCCAACTGAGGCGCCAGGTGGAAATGGCATGGCAAGCCGTTCCACAGGACTACATCCAGCATCTCTACGATCGTCTCCATGGGAGAATAGCAGCCTGCATTGCTGCGAAAGGTGGATATACACTGTACTAGTGCCGACATTGTGCATGCTCTGTTGCCTGTGTCTATGTGCCTGTGGTTCTGTCAGTGTGATCATGTGATGTATCTGACCCTAGGAATGTGTCAATAAAGTTTCCCCTTCCTGGGACAATGAATTCACGGTGTTCTTATTTCAATTTCCAGGAGTGTATTATAGAGTTCACTGATATTAGATCAGTCACATTATACACTATATATATTTTTCGATACACGATTATATTATTGTCTGTCATTCATAGAATTGCATTTCATGTTTGGGAAAAATTATAAAACTAATAATTATCACTTTCCAATGCAATATTAATAAACGATGACTTTGCGTGACAGGTTTGATAGGATCATGCTTTCAAAGTTACGCTGGAGCTCACCGACTAATGCTTCTCTGAATCATTAAAGATCTGAGTAATAAGTGTTCTAAATCAGTTATTATTATTTTTTGTTTTCGAACTGAAAATATAGTTACACATGATTAACTGGAATAATTTCTCATGTCTGCAGTTTATTTTCTTGTGTGCCTTACGCTGCTACAGTTCATCGTCGGGACCGTCAGTGGACGAACTTCGTGACTTCTAGAATCACAGATGATGTAATTGCTAAACTTTCATGTTTGTTGAAGTGAGGTTTTAATGAAAATATTAGCCAAATGACTGCCTCTAGTCGTTTAATTCGATGCCCTCCTGCGACACAGCTGCCTTCTGGGATCGTGAAGTGTATATGTACTAAACGTATCACGTGGAACACGGCTCAGTTATTTTGGTCGTCCCCTACGGATGCTTGGGTATGTTTCGTAGGGTCTTCAGATGTTTTACATACATACGATATTTTAGATGCCATATTTCGAATGTCATAATAAGTTATGGTTTCCATGGATAGTCTACTTTCGTTGACAGATCTTGTAATTGTTCAACAGTACCTGTACTCCCTCCAAACCACAGTTCGCAACATGACAAGAGTGAGCCAGGGCAGTGCACCACTTTACGACGTTTGAAAACAAGGCTGCCGTAAGTTGGGGTTTCGGTAGAATTGTAGTGTTCTTTCAACAGCGACTTAACTCCTAGACGTACTACAAAGAAATTGCAGTCAACTTCTATTATACTCTGTTACCTGCCTGTCGTCAAGACAAATGGAAAAGAAATAATAGGCTAACTTATGAAAGTTATGGCTGAAAATAAGACAATTTACAGTTTTTTGGACTCGTACCGAACAGAGAAGTAGGCAGCCACTTGACTTCAGATGACTGGTCCAACCGCATGTTACGTGTTACCAATTTGTTGCATTATATTTCTTCCGTCCTCTCTTTTGTATGCTACTGTTTCACACACCGGAAGATGGGTTTTAAAATCTCGAAATCGGTCACGGTTTGAATAAATATTAATACAACTGAAACGGATCTCTTAAATTAATTAGCTTTTGCTTGGTTACAGCGAGGACAGTAATTTTGTAACTTCTATGTTTAAAACAGATCACCTTTGCAATAGGTGTTTGAAATTTGCGCATTTGTGCACCGATATGTAGCACTGCCTCCTACCGGCGAGTGTAGGATCGAAAAGCTAATCGCTGCACTTGCGGCGAGGTACATCATCTGGTGACTTAACATGTTCAACATCAGCCATTCACTTTTGGGTTATTTACCGACGTATGTGGCACCATGTGTCTTATATTAAGTTCCTTGCAGCGGCGTCTACGTCGCTTCGGATTCAAACGTTAGTAAGAATCACCCTCTATGTAACAGAGCGGTCGCTATTGAAGTAATACTTCAGTCTGATGTCTGAGAAACTGTACAGAAGACACACGGCCACAAGGCGGTTCTCTCTTCAGCCCTGCTCAGGCGTTCTGAATACATGCGGATGGCGAGGAGTGGCAGAAGGAGCGATTCGGTGGGAAATGCCGTCGCATGTGCGTGACTCCCTGCACAAAGAAGCTCTTGTCCAATGAGAGATCTCATCTGCAAGACTCGGTCTCTGGTCAGCTACCGATCCCACTTGCCGTGGGAAATATTAAACTAGTGAGGTAAGACGGAGCTTCAGGGTGAGCAATGTCAAAACAGCTTATTCTCTGTCGGGTAATGGTTACACAAAACTGAAAATATCACCACTTTATTTGTTTGCGAGGTTCTCATAGATTTCTCTGTCTGTGTTCTTTAATTGCAGTGGCAACAGTTCATACTGTCGTGGAGGAATCAATAGTTGATGTAACAAAATGGTGTTTCTTGTTATCGCAGTCAGTACAAATCGTAACCTCAACATTTTTGGACTTTAGGACAGTCTCAGACAAACGTGTGAGACTTCGAATCTTAAGTTCACAAGTATCAGAGATCGAGTTTTGTTTAGCTTGCGATAATTAAAATTCCAAAGAAGCTTTGAGAGCAGAAGGACTCATTCAATGAGTCTGAACGACCAAATGAATTACACAGAAAGTGTTCCTTTATGGAAGATGATTTGAGTGCATGATATAGTAGTAGCTATGTGCTTTTTAAGATACCAAAAAAGTCTCCATTCCTATGAGATGTGCCAAGGTAATCGTCAATGTATCTATTGCAAATCAGCATAGTGACGACAGATATGCAAAAGTCATTTTAAGTTTGCAGATGTACTGAGAATTTTTTTCTCATTATACGAGCACTTAAAAGATTTACCTCCAGATCTTATAATTGATTTTCTACTTACATCTACGATCGTGCACTGTAACACTATACGTTACACGATGTCAGAATAACTGGCCCTGAAACAAAAATGGGTCGTTGTTGTTTTAAGACCGTAATCAGTTAAGATTCTTTAAGTAAGAAATCACATTGTATAGGATGATTAGTATGAAGAGTGAAGGAATAGAAAGGTAAACGAATGAGGTTAGGCAGACCAATCAACACATTTGGAGTATTTCCTACGGAATAATTTTTCGTTTGCACTTAACTAACGTTGATTCCAGATTTTAAAGTGAACTTACACAAGTTGTGCGTGTGCCCAAAATAAAGACTGTGTTTCAGAAGCAGATATCTTTTCCTATTTTCTGAAGAGAATGAGTGATCCTACTCCTTGTAGCGCAGTATTCGGAGACAAGAGTAAAGCACAGAATAGGTAGATCTGATATCAAATGTAACAGGTCACTCATCCTGCAATAGCACAAAATGGAAACTACAAAATGAAAAATTAAATTTAAAGAAATAAAAAAGTACGAAGGTCTGAGAGCATTAAATTTCCGACAAACCGATGATAACGATGATGATGATGTTTGGTTTGTGGGGCGCTCAACTGCGCGGTCATCAGCACCCGTACAAAGTCCCAATTTTTCCAACGTCCATTTTGTTTTCTCGCACTCCAACCAAGCCACTGTCACTAATGATGAGGATGACCGACAAATCGATCATTGCTATCAAGAGTTTGTTTCACAGAATATCAATACGTAATTACCAGTTCGCAGACACGGTGTCGCCGTTTTACAGCATTCCATAAATATAAATTTCTAAATGAATATTTATGACTATGGCACCAATAACAAATTTAGAAATGAAATGTAATATTTCTCCTCAGTTTTCGTAATCGCGCCGTCCACAGCCAGATTACTCTGCGGTGCGATAATAGAATAGTGCTAAGGATTGTCACAAAAAACCATAAACCTGGCCCAAAAAAATTAACCACACTGCTCAACTAGCATTTCCGGTCATCTGTTATTAGAATGTCTGTCCGACGCGAATTGTACAAACGTGACCTCCTCCTCCGTACTAACATGTCTCGGAAGACCCAACGGTGCTGACAGACCGCCGTGTCCTCCTCAGCCCAATGGCATCATCGGATGGAGATGCGTGGGATCAGCACACCGCTCTTCCGGCCGTTGTCAGTTTTCATGATCTGGAGCCGCTGCTACTCAGCCAACTGTCATCACGAGATCAACAGCGCATGGTGGCCCGGATGGTCACCCATCCAACTGCTAACAACGCCCGACGGTGATCTAATGGGAACGGGTGTGTCGACCAGGTACGGATGTTGCCCACAAGCTGACCATGTGTGATGATTTAGAAACTGCAGACCACTGATTACGTCGAAGAATTGGTTCAAATGGCTCTAAGCACTATGAAACTTAACATCTGAGGTCATGAGTCCCCTAGACTTAGAACTAAGCAAGCCTAACTAACTTAAGTACAGCACACACATCCATTCCCGAGGCAGGATTCGAACCTGCGACCGTAGCAGCAGCGCGGTTCTGGACTGAAGCGCCTAGAACCGGTCGGCCACAGCGTCCGGCGAAGAATTTGTTCCCACATATTTCGCTACAGTGCTATGTACACTCACGGTGTTGGACAGATAGTAATAATGTGCACCTCTAAGCCTGCTGGCAACCACGTTTGGCGGACGCCCCATTACATGTTGCTCTGCTACTTCACACTCTTAAAGCATTGAGTGGTGATACTGAGAACCGCAGTTTCATGATTTTCGATGTGTTCTATTGTTACCCTTTCGAGAAAAACGGGAAGCCTGAGGTTAACAACTTGTCAGTTACATAGATAAATTAGAGTCAATTCTTATGGGTGAATTTTAGGTAAAAAATTTCTTCCTAAAGTATATATATATATATATATATATATATATATATATATATATATATATATATATATATATATATATATTTATGAAGACTAAAGCGACGAATGAAAATTTTCTACCGAGGGCAGGATTCGAGCCTGGGTCCCCTGCTGTAACTAGGCACACGTGCTAACCGCTACACTACCCTGCCACAACAGCAAGGGTTACCGTACTACGCCTCCGTCGTCAATCCAAATTGCCGTTCATGCCTCAGCCCACTTGATATTACCCCTAAACTCGAACAGCACTGCAGCATTGGAAAAGCACTTCAGCATCGAACGAGACGAGGGATCCTGCCTGAAACCTAGGCATAGGTGCTTTAATCAAATGAAACTATATGGTTCCAGAGACCTTTTGAAGTCTCAAACATCTATGATGTGTAAATATGCGACGAATGAAATTTTGTCCTAAGACCGGGTTTCGAACGCGGGTCTCCTGCTCATTAGGAAATGCTAACAACTGGCAAGTGGGCTGAGACGTGAATGGGACTTTGGGCTGAGGAGGGAGGCGTGTTAGGGTGATCTGTGCGATTGTGCAAAGCCACGGTGCCAGGGTGGCGTAGTGGTTAGCGCATCTTCCTAGTGAGCGCAACCCTTGTTCACTAAAGTACGAGCAGCCCTTAGCGGCTCGCCATCTTACTTACAACTATTCATGACGTCGTCTTTCCGGTTTAGATCTTTTTTAATATGTGACTTGTAAGTACTGCATCTTTTTCCAAAAAAATGGCTCTGAGCACTATGGGACTTAACATCTGAGGTCATCAGGAGGACCGCAGCGGTCGCGCGGATCCAGACTGTGGCGCCTAGAACCGCTCGGCCACCCGGCCGGCCATCTTTTTCCAGTCAGTACAAACTTTAATTTTATTAATGTATTATATACTTAATATGTTTTAGAACAGTTAGTCTAATTCTGAAGACGACGCTCATAGTAGCGTCGAAACCTGGTCAATTTTGACTTAATATTTGTGACCGAGGGCTTATTTGTTCTAATATACATCATAGATATCTGAGACTCGAAAAGATCTCTGGAACCAGAAAGCTTCATTTGATTAAAGCACCTGTGCCTGAGTTTCAGGTAGGACCTCCCACCTATTCCAATTCAGTTGAAGGGGCTCTGCAATGCTGTTCGAGATTACGGGGAATACCAAGGGCGCTGAGACGTGAATGGGAATCCTGGCCCTGCTACATATTTTCATTCGTTGCTTGAGGCTGCATATATACATCATAGATGCTTGAGACTTGATAAGGTCTCTGGAACCATATAGTTTTTATAGAAGTATTTTTTTATATATATAGCAAAGACGCAGTCCTTCTAATAACAGCTCCGCAATGCATTCTAACGGCAATATTGAGAGCTATTTTGGCGAGTATACAGATGACCTTCAGAACCTATTGCGGCCCACTGAATCGTCGGATTTTATAGTTATCGAACATTTGGTCCGCTTTGGAGAAGAGGTTATGGTGCGGATTTCGAGCTCTGTCATTACAGAGGGGACAGATTTCAATAGTCTTCCATCGTGTATGACAAATGGTACAAAATACTCTGGGAACAATGCTCAAATTCTTTAAATTAGTCGCACTGCTAATTACCAACGGACACAGGTCAATGGATGTTAGATGTTGCACTGAACAAGCTTCTATAAGTGTTGCTGTTATTCTGATAAACATGTGAGTAAAGGAGAGAGAACATTACGCAGACTATCGCCGCTTACGTGTCTCCTGCCTTCAGACATTGCAAATTCTGTTAGCTCAACCATCCGACACTATTTATAACCTAAGGACATCACACGCATCCATGCACGAGGCAGGATTCAAACCTGTGACCGTAGCAGTCGTGCGGTTCCAGACTGTAGCGCCTAGAACCGCTCGGCTAACCGAATTTTAATTAGGTTCGAACGCTGGAAGTAAATATGAGCACATTTCCCCTCCTTCTCTTCATCAAATTAGGACTCAACTGACGAGCTACATATGTAGCACACACTTTTCGACGCGTCTAGGTTTTTACCATCTTCTGCACGTCTTTGTGACCACGCTTAGATGTGCAGGTAGCTCTTGTATTGTGAAATATCTCTCCATGCGAATCAGCTTGACCGTTTGCTGGTGACTTTTGGCTGTGGCCGCAGTTGATGGTTTCTACAGTTGAGCTGTTTACCTATAATGCTGGTATCCCCTTCCCTAGACTTCATCCACCTGTGCACATTCAGTGGTGTCATCTCTTTACATATTCTGCAGCCTTTGGTGAATGTCGGACAGCTCACACACTTCACACACCAAAAACGCAGTGACAGTATTACACTACTGGCCATTAAAATTGCTACACCGAAAAGAAGTGCAGATGATAAACGGGTATTCACTGGACAAATATATTATACTAGAACTGACATGTGATTACATTTTCACGCAGTTTGGGTACATAGATCCTGAGAAATCAGTACCCAGAACAACCACCTCTGGCCGTAATAAAGCCTTGATACGCCTGGACATTGAGTCAAACAGAGCTTGGATGGCGTGTGCAGGTACAGCTAGCTGCCCATGCACCTTAAACACGATACCACGGTTCATCAACAGTAGTGACTGGCGTATTGTGACGAGACAGTTGCTCGGCCACCATTGACAAGACGTTTTCAATTGGTGAGAGATCTGGGGAATGTGCTGGCAGCGGTCGAACATTTTCTGTATCCAGAAAGGCCCGTACAGGACCTGCAACATACGGTAGTGCATTATCCTGCTGAAATGTAGGGTTTCGCAGGGATAGAATGAAGGGTAGAGCCACGGGTCTTAACACATCTGAAATGTAACGTCCACTGTTCAAAGTGCCGTCAATGCGAACAAGAGGTGACCGAGACGTGTAACCAATGGCACCCCATACCATCACGCCGGGTGATACGCTAGTATGGCGATGACGAATACACGCGTTCACCGCGATGTCGCCAAACACGGATGCGACCATCACGATGTTGTAAACAGAACCTTCTTCCGAAAAAATGACGTTTTGCCATTCGTGCACCTTTTGCGTCTTTGAGTATACCATCGCAGGTGCTCCTGTCTGTGATACAGCGTCAAGGGAAACCGCAGCCATGGTCACCGAGCTGATAGTCCATGCTGCTGCAAACGTCGTCGAACTGTTCGTGCAGATGGTTGTTGTCTTGCAAACGTCCCCATCTGCTGACTCAAGGATCGAGACGTGGCTGCACGATCCGTTACAGCCACGCGCATAAGATGCCTGTCATCTCGACTGCTAGTGATACGAGGCCGTTGGGATCCAGCACGGCTTTCCGTATTACCCTCCTGAACCCACCGATTCCATATTCTGCTAACAGTCATTGGGTCTCGACCAACGCGAGCAGCAATGTCGCGATACGATAAACCGCCATCGCGATAGGCTACAATCCGATCTTTATCAAAGTCGGAAACGTGATGGTACGTACACATTTCTCCTCCTTACAGGAGGCATCACAACAACGTTTCACCAGGCAACGCCGGTCAACTGCTGTTTGTGTATGAGAAATCGGTTGGAAACTTTCCTCATGACAGCACGTTGTAGATGTTGCCACCGGCGCCAACCTTGTGTGAATGCTCTAATAAGCTAATCATTTGCCATATCACAGCATCTTCTTCCTATCGGTTAAATTTCGCGTCTGTAGCACGTCATCTTCGTGGTACAGCACTTTTAACGGCCAGTAGTGTAACTTTTGGTTGGAATACACAACAAAACAGTCACGAATAAAAACTAAAATAATAATACCAATATACGTAAATCAATGTAGAGTGGCGCAAAATATAGTACAGTGTGAACGATCTCCATCAGTTAATGAATTATTTGCGATTACTTTTGCATTTGTTTCGATACTTAGCTCGCACGAGTTGAAAGCAGAATCAATTATTCTCTAAGATAACAGAGATGTTAAATTGTCTGGCAACATAGATGTAAGATTAGTCAGTGGTTCGTGTTCATTCCGGAGCTCTCCAAGGCCAATGTTTTGAGTAACAGTGGAGCACAAAAATTCCACGTGCACTCTAGAGGAAAACAAATAAGAAACGGGGGCAGCGGTTGCGCCACGGCGCAGCCCGCCGTTCGGCTATCGGTGCGTCTGGCGGTGGCTATCTGTATCCTCCACCTCCGCAGCCGCGACCCCTGACCGCCAGGCGCTGATCCGTGTCAGTGGGACAGGCGCGGGGTGTCGCCGTGACGTCACGTCTGGCTGCGAGCAGACCCAGTCACTAGCAGTCCACACGTTCGGTCTCACTCAACGAGCCGTTCGTCAGGAGGCAAATGGAACTCCCACGAGAATAGTATAGTAGTCCACTGTAGCACTGATATACACGTGCTGGATTCGCCCCAGACGCTGGGAAGTACACGGCGTCTGAGGCGGTAACTTGGCTTGTCGGAGGTTAACCATCAATCGTTCTTCCCACGCGCCATTCGTGAACGGAACAGAGAAGGGGGGAAAAGATAATGGTACCCAAAGTATGCTCCGACACACACCGTAAGATGGCTTGCTGATTATATTCTACGTGTAGATATGTTGATTCATGTCGACGGCATATTAGCTAGTTTCCTTATCTACTTTCGGGGCTTTGTACAGTCAAATGGGCAATGTTTGTCGTAATAAAAAAAAAGGTTCATATGGCTCTCAGCACTATAGGACTTAACATCTGAGGTCATCGGTCTCCTAGAACTTAGAACTACTTAAACCTAACTAACCTAAGGACATCACACACATCCATGCCCGAGGCAGGATTCGAACCTGCGACAGTAGCGGTCGCGTGGTTCCGGACTGAAGCGCCTAGAACCGCTTGGCCACAGCGGCCGGCTTGTTGTAATCAACGAATCAGAAAATTACCTAGAAATTTCGGTAGACCAATTACCTATAAATATCGATAACATTATACGCTGATGGTGTTGGAAAGTTGTTTCCCTATAGTTATGTAGAATGCACACATAAGAAAATAAATACAATGAAACTGCCTTGGGGGTGAGGACTAACTGGGAAGATCTACGCTACGGTTGCAACCAGCAGCTTGTTTATTCAGAAAACGAATGTATGCCTATGTATATGTATGTTTCTCTACTTCGAGGCACGTGTTTCATTTTTATCTATTGTTTCGAGAAACTGTAACAATACCGATAGCGTGTAACAAAGAACATTTTAAAAAGCTGTGTAACGAGCCATTATCATTGACGCATTTGCAGATGGCCGGCATGCAGTACGTCAGTGCTGAAGCACGAGAGTCCGTTAAAGTGTTACAGTGTCGCATCCTCTTGGTGAGAGTCGTCTTTGGTAACAGGCCACATGTTGCCATCTGTCACAAAATGGAACAAAACAAGGCAGCAACGTTAGAGACGTATTTTGCGTTCACCCCGACTGAATTGAAAAGATATAGAGAATGGATGTCACTGAGTTTGAGCAACAGTATCTGTATCAAGTTGCTTAGAGAAAACCTGATCACTGTCGTAATCTATGAGTCGTGCGATTTAAATCAGAACGAATGGCATTTCCCAAGACGGGAAAACACACCTGCAATTACACAAAAACACATAGTCGCAAACAAAGAGAATGAAATCCGGGATGGACTGACAAAGTGTGGGGGGAATCAAATGATTACGAAGGCAATGGAAGTCCTGCAGTGGTTGTCACCCCCTATGTGTCAGACAGCTCCCCATTTCTGATGACTTCTCTAACCTTTAATTATCATTCTGCCTTACGTAATGCTATCAGTTATTCTTCGCTACAAGAAATCGAGGAGATAAGATGTGAAGAATTACAGGACCACTGATCTTTTATCACTGGTACACAAGATTCTTACAAAAAATTCTTACTAATCACCCAGAAAAAAAAAGAGATTGACAATTAAGGTAATGGTCTATATGACAGCTACCATCGCAACAACAGCCAGAGAATGAGGCTGATCGCGCTTTCTGTTCTGCTCGCCGTTATCGTGCCAAAGGCTTTATCTAGCTGAATATAGCGGTTCTCGTCGCACCACCGATGTCAAACAATGTCTGGCGAGGCGAGTACTTGGATGGGTAACTGTCCTAGGTACGCCACACGCTGTTGACTGTTTTCCCTTTCCCGTTAGGAGAAGGCGTAAGGTCCCTGATCAGCAGACTTTGTTCCAGTGGGCTGTATGAATAAGACTGAAGCACAAGCTTGGAAGGTAAAAGTAGACGTCGCAGCGTTTACTTGTAAGCAGTAGGAAGAAGCGAAGCCTTTGCTTCAGACTGTATGAAAATCCTTTACCTGACTTCGCTGGGTTTTTTTCCCCACCAGACGTCCTTTCGCTTTATGTGTTGTAAACGACCACACGTGACTTGGCCATTAAAGACGTCCTTACCCGATGCAGATGAAAGATCTTAATGGAAATCCTGTGCAGCATCTTCAAAATCTTCATCTTGTAGATGTTCCGCAACATTATGCACTACAAAGGAACAAACTGTAATCACTGAAACATTCGATAACGTAAAAAAAAAAGTTTCTTGGATGATTCGTGACTCTCCTCTGACTCTTCTCTCATGGTTTACGGTAGCGAGTCACCAACTAAGGCTCTAGGCCATAACCCCCATCACTCAAAAGAACAGTGTTTTATAATTCACTTAACTCTTCCCAGACATTTGAATTTCTCCACATTCGATTGTCTTGTACTGACCCGGGCCAGCTGGCCTCAACATTAGTGAACTGTTCTTTTCAACGAAGAAAATGTTAAAGTGATTCCAAATCATTTTCTGCCAGAAGATTTTCCTTCGATATGCAGCTGATCTAGAATTCGTCAAATTACAGTTAGTAAAAAAGAGCAGATTTTCTAATAAGATCATGGAAATCGCTGCCTTGCCGATAAAATTTCCGTCGTCCTAAGGCAAAAAAAAGTGGCTAAAACGTGTAAATTTGGAAGTACTATTGGTGTAACTGACTGTACGTACGTACGAATTCCAAAACTAATGCAGTATAGAGACGAATACATGAATGGAATGGATCACGCTAGTGTAAATGTGCAGGCTAAGTGCAATGTAAACGAACAGTTCACTAGCGCTGAGGCTAGCTAGCCCAGGACAGTACTTCACAAATTACGGAGAAATTCAAGTGTCGGGGAAGTGTTAACTGAACACTGTTCTTTTGGGCGATGAAAGCTATGGCCTAGGACCCTGGTTGATGACATCCTATCGCAATCCAACGGAGGAGAGTCACAAATCATTCAACAGGTATTTTAAAAAAAGAAGGTCGTGATAGAGTTTGGCTTGGTCAACTAAAGAGGCATTTTCCTGTTTTGCAGTTTGTGTGAAGAGTTTCCTTGTCAAATGTTCCAATAAT
Organism: Schistocerca cancellata; assembly: GCF_023864275.1. Classification (NCBI taxonomy): domain Eukaryota; kingdom Metazoa; phylum Arthropoda; class Insecta; order Orthoptera; family Acrididae; genus Schistocerca; species Schistocerca cancellata. Next base: position 732,226,188 of record NC_064626.1, read on the forward strand.
TTTAGTTTGTTGCTTTGTACCGTGTAATGTTGTAAAACATGTACAGGATGAAGATTTTGAAGATATTGCATATGATTTTCGTGACGATAGCGATAATGATGAGGAACGTGTAACTGAGAGGGAAATTCTTAGGAGAGGACATGATAAAAGAGAAATTACAGCTCTAATACAAAATTCGGGTTTTGAACTATTTTATTTATGAAAACATACCGTATATTTCAAGCTATTGGTTCAAAAGGCTCTGAGCACTATGCGACTTAACTTCGGAGGTCATCAGTCGCCTAGAACTTAGAACTAATTAAACCTAAATAACCTAAGGACATCACACACATCCGTGCCCGAGGCAGGATTCGAACCCGCGACCGAAGCGGTCGCTCGGCTCCAGACTGTAGCGTCTAGAGCCGCACGGCCACTCTGGCCGGCAAGCTATTGGTAACACAGTCTAAAGAACGGTATACATAAAACTATTTTCACTTTTCGCCTCTTGGGCATTCTTTTTGTAGTTCATGTGTACGTTACCGAAGTTCATTATCGCAGCTTCTATTTCCCATTTGCACTCTTGTCAATTTCTTTTTCTACAGTAGCACCAGCCTGTGTATAATTCCGTGGTAATAAGCACCTTCGTATTTTGCTTTCTTCAAAGATGGTGGCCTGTGATATGAACTTTCTGTAGACGGAGAGTTACTTCGTGTTTATTTCTTTTTGCTTCCGGAAGTTGTGATTTCTCTTATAATTCATGATACGTTTCCACAGCCTTGCTTAAAAACACTATTGTACTTTCTGCACATACCGAGCTTTCAACTGAATCGGATGGGGACAACTTTAACTGACTACTCACATCTGCTCACTTAGAACAAATAAAACGAAAGGAAATCTTACGACCAACAAAACAGCGAAATCAAATGCTTACGTGACAAGGGTTGGTTGGTTGATTTGAGGGATGGGACCAAACAGCAAGGTTATCGGTCCCATCGGATTAGGGAAGGAAGGGGAATGAAATCGGCAGTGACCTTTCAAAGGAACCGTCCCGGTATTTGCCCGAAACGATTTAGGGAAATCACGGAAAACCTAAATCAGGATAGCCGGACGCGGGTTTGAACCGTCTTCCCGAATGCGAGTCCAGTGTGGTAACCACTGCACCAGCCCGCTCGGTAACAAAGGTTGCTGAAAAATGCAGATCACCATAAGCTTTTGCTTTTGTGTTAGAAGTAAATGGCAGGAAATTTAAGGTTATTCATACAGTCTGAAGTAAAACCTTCGCGTTTTCCTTTTGCTTACAAGTAAATGCTCCGACCTCTACCTTTATCTTCCAACCTTATGCTTCAGTTTTATTCGTGTGGGCCTATGTGCTGGCACCGAGTTTTGGCCTCTGCGTTCTCTCATCATATACAAACATGATACCACACGACGCACGCCTGTTACAGTCACCTACACTTACCACATTACACTTTAAAATACAAGCCTTAGACTTCATGAAGGAAAGCGAACATTTCGAAGACAGCTGAACATGCCTTTCGGCGTTTCCCTGAGAACAATGCCATAGACTTTACATTCGCTGAGGTCTCTGCTTCACTAACTACCGGATACCACACAGAGGTGCGGAAAACAATCGCTACTAAGCTAACTGTTGGGATTTATCATCGTCGTGTGGCTTTGTTTCTCTGTACCGATTTTTATATTCGACAAAACGGACCTAGCAGCAAATGAAGAAAAAGTATCAGGGCTATTACGATCCTGCAAGGCAAACTGGGGAAGCCTCGGGAAACGTGTGAGCAGCCTCAGTCCCGAGAGGCAGCGCTGTTGCTGCCGCCGCGTGGGCAGCGCAGAAAAGACAACACCGCTCCCTTCCATGACTAACTGTCAGTCACGTTTCTATTGTGATCCACATTTAGAAGCGGGTATATAATAATGGACCCTCTACATGCTGTCAACGAAACAACAGAAAGAACTAACGAGTAGCATTTGCCACTTTGTGTGGAGTTTATAGACCATGATAGAGCGTTTGATTCTGTAACAATAAAATCTGTTTGATAGCAGTTGGAAACCAAACCACAGACTCAAATTACAACGTTTTGTTGGGAATATACACAAAAATAAACCAAGAGTGTGAAAAGTTCACAAATTGCGACAGGAGTTAAACAAGGTAATTACATTTCTCACAGAATTGTAAGAGGTCTCAGATTATCAGCTGAAACGAAGAAGGAATATGCATAGACGGGCCTTACCTGAACCACCTTCGATTTGCAGATGTCACTGTTTTGTTTTCTTCTAATTCAGAAGAACTTCATCAACGTATGGAGGAACTGAACAGAACAAATAAGGCAGTAGGCCTGAAGGTTAACTACAGGAAGACCCAAACAATGAACAATTACTATGCCCACATGAATATAGTAAATATTAATGATGAAAAATACAGTTTCCGAATCTATATACAAAAAACCGGATGAGCAAAGTAAACAACAAGGGGAGAAATACACTACTGGCCTTTAAAATTGCTACACATGAAGATGACGTGCTACAGACGCGAAATTTAACCGACAGGAAGAAGATGCTGTGATATGTAAATGATTACCTTTTCAGAGCATTCACACAAGGCTGGCGCCGGTGGCGACACCTACAACGTGCTGACATGAGGAAAGTTTCCAACAGATTTCTCATACACAAACAGCAGTTGACCAGCGTTGCCTGATGAAACGTTGTTGTGATGCCTCGTGTAGGCAGGAGAAATGCGTGCCATCACGTTCCGACTTTGATAAAGGTCGGATTGTAGCCTATCGCGATTGTGGTTTGTCGTATCGCAACATTGCTGCTGCGTTGGTCGAGATCCAATGACTGTTAGCAGAATATGGAATCGGTGGGTTCAGGAGGGTAATACGGAACGCCGTGCTGGATCCCAACGGCCTCGTATCACTAGCAGTCGAGATGACAGGCATCTTATCCGCGGATCGTGCAGCCACGTCCCGATCCCTGAGTCAACAGATGGGGACGTTTGCAATACAACAACCATCTGCACGAACAGTTCGACGACGTTTGCAGCAGCATGGACTATCAGCTCGGAGACCATGGCTGCGGTTATCCTTGACGCTGCATCACAGACAGGAGCGCCTGCGATGGTGTACTCAACGATGAAGCTCGGTGCAAGAATGGCAAAACATTTTTTCGGATGAATCCAGGTTCTGTTTACAGCATCATGATGGTCGCATCCGTGTTTGGCGACATTGCGGTGAACGCACATTGGAAGCGTGTATTCGTCATCGCCATACTGGCGTATCACCCGGCGTGATGGTATGGGTGCCACTGGTTACACGTCTCGGTCACCTCTTGTTCGCATTGTCGGCACTTTGAACAGTGGACGTTACATTTCAGGTGTTTTACGATCCGTGGCTCTACCCTTCATTCGATCCCTGCGAAACCCTACATTTCAGCAAGATAATGCACGACCGCATGTTGCAGGTCCTGTACGGGCCTTTCTGGATACAGTAAATGTTCGACTACTGCTCCGTCCAGCACATTCTCCAGATCTCTCACCAACTGAAAACGTCTGGTCAATGGTGGCCGAGCAACTGGCTTGTCACAATACGCCAGTCACTACTCTTGATGAACTGTGGTATCGTGTTGAAGCTGCATGGGCAGCTGTACCTGTACACGCCATCCAAGCTCTGTTTGACTCAATGCCCAGGCGCACCAAGGTCGTGACTACGGCCAGAGGTGGTTGTTATGGGTACTGATATCTCAGAATCTATGCACCCAAATTGCGTGAAAATGTAATCACATGTCAGTTCTAGTATAATATATTTGTCCAATGATTACCCGTTTATCATCTGCATTTCTTCTTGGTGTAGCAATTTTAATGGCCAGTAGTGTAGCTTAGAGTTCATTTGCGAAATCGAAAGCTTTCAGAAGTGGATTCCCAGCGTGCCGTAAACTGCAAGTCTGCGATCAGTACATAGAGACGGTACTAATATACGATAGTGAAACATGGACGTTCAGTACGTTAACAGTTAAAAAATTCAGGGATTCTCAGCGAGAAATGAAAAGATACATGCCCGGCAGTTGAAGAAGGGACATAAATGACAAAGAGAAAGAGAAAAGATGGAAGTTGAAGACTGCTAGTGGCTGATTAACAACCAGAGATGGGCTGGCCACATAGACAAAATGATGAGAGACGGGCGAAGGAGATTCAGTGTTGTATTCGCCTTGACAGGAGAAGTACTGACTGGGCGACCTTATGAAATATGAGAGACATAACAGGCAGAACAAACTTGGATGCCAAAAGCATCAATAACATAATTTATGGCGAAATCTGGGACAGGTTCGTATCCGGCTGCCGGCTGCTGTGGCCGAGCGGTTCTAGGCGCTTCAGTCCGGAACCGCGCTGCTGCTACGGTCGCAGGTTCGAATCCTGCCTCGGGCATGGATGTGTGTCATGTCCTTAGGTTAGTTAGGTTTAAGTAGTTCTAAGTCTAGGGGACTGATGACCTCAGGTGTTAAGTCCCGTAGTGCTTAGAGCCATTTTAACCATTTTTGTATCCGGCTGTGCGTGATATGTGGCTAATGAGAAAATTCGTGCGAAAAAGTTAAGAAACGGTACTGGAAAAGTAAGTTTTTATAGTAGCTCTAGTGTAACTGTAAGTAAGACGACAGCACCAGGAACTATGAAAAGCTGTATAAAGTAATTATGATACCCCCACTGCTAAATAACTGACACCCTTATATTAGGCAGAATTATTATTATAAAAAGGCACTTCAGATAGCACATAACGTGTAGAAACATAACAAATTAACTGTGTCCTGCACAAGGAAGAATTTATCTCCAATAGACCAGTGAAACCCTGAGGTTTCCGATTGTCAGTCCATTCCGTGTGTCAAAGGCGCAAGTTTCAAAACCTGTATGTGGTTTAACTTCCCTCACGTGCTTTTACTCAAATAAGCAATTAAAAATTGTAAACTTACTATACTAACTCGCATTGACACCGATGGAATTACGTGCTAATGGCCGACAGCTTCGCCTTTCTCTGCTCAGTGGTATAGTTGAACGAGGGCTTGTCGCCAACACATCATCCTCTCGTCAGCTGGTAGCATTTTCCGAAACCAGAGCTGCTACTTTGCCTTCAACAATTTTCTCTGTTATCATCACGAGAATGAGTGGACCTCTTCACCATTTTCGTACCAAAGAAAAAGTTGTGCTGCTATCAAAGGTCAAAGCCTTGTCCCACGAATGTGAGTCAGATTCACACCACTATAGAGGCGAGCACTTTTGTATTTTTTGTATTTTTTTAATATGCGACAACAGGTTTCACGTGAAGTTTTTCATCTGCATTCCCAAGCGTGAAGCCTCTTCCACGCTGTAAGAAGCAAAAGCTACAAAATTTCAGCTGAACTGCGCGGGTTGCCAGCCCCTCGAACGTCACGGTTTTTATTGCCAGTCGGCAGAGTAAAGGAAACGTGTCCAGCGCAGCCAAGTGCATGCGTCACGTACTGTAGGCAAGTGACGCACTGTTGGGCGTGGCCATTTCTATTTCCACACTGAATCTACACTGCTATGGTTGGCTTCATTCGAATACCTGAGAGATACCTTAGACGCAGCCTACTAAATATTCCTTCATTTTCTTAGCAGTTCCCTGCTGCTCAACTACTTTGGAATAAATTAGTCTATTTTGCTTCATAATTTTTCACGTCACTGTACATTGGATGTTCAAATGTTTTATAGACCTTCGTCGCTCCTTAGAAAATATTCTTCTAAAACAATTATCTGAGGCAGCTCTGCCACAGCCGAAAGTCAAAGTCTTTTTCGCTCCATGAACGAGTAGTTTAGTCAATTACAAAAGCAACACGGTCTTGCTGCAATGAAGTCATGGAATTATCTTAGACAGTGACAAGGAAAACGTGACCAGTTCGCAGTTTTAGCCTTCTGGCCATATTTATAAATGAAAATGACAATTCTGTAAGAAGAACTTCAAAGTAATTCGTAAGAATTTACAAAATCCTAATACATCTAATTCTGCAGAGACGGGGTGCTAGCTCGGATGGACAAGAAGGATAAATACGTTGGCCGTTACAATTTTCAGTAAAAGCATTCACTTGGTGTTACGCAGACAATAAAAACTAGAAGTGTGGGACTCTCCCACCAAATACACAAGAGCTATTCAGTGTACGAACTTACACGACCCTTTCAGATGCGGTATGAAGTTCCTTACCTCAAGGTTCCATATTACGACGCCAACGTCTTACTACTGAGGGATCTTCTGCCACTCTCGCGGTACCCAGATGCACTTCCTGCCGAAAGAAGAACGTGAAATTTTTTAAATCTCAAAATTCGGTAAAATATCTTTTATTCTATAGTCTGATGGTGGTGATATAGAGAGGGATAGATTCTGCTATACACCTGCGGAAGCTGTTTCCCCGGTGGCTCTTGCAGCATATTGTAGTGAAATCGTTCCGTGTAGAAAATCCCTCCACCAGGATTAACCATGGGTTTTAGTAGAAGAGACACAAACATACTGCATAGCTTCTAGGGACAATGTTCTGATGCTTCCGTTTTGACTCAGGAAAAGTGTATCAAGTTATTCTATATGTGGTACTGTTTGCTGTTTCGAAATTCAATATGTCTATAAACTGTGGTCAAAGAGAATTGTCAGGACTGCGGCTGTCCACGACTGTGCTGGAATGCATGTGGAAAGCAGAGATGTCACACTGGTGAAAAGATGGGGATCATCACTGTAGTCTTATTATGTTTCTAACAGAGGATATTAACACATAATGCATTCACTTTATTACCGCTCTCGGTTGTACGCGAGAAGATATCTGGAAGATGACGTTAATGCATGGTCTGTCACCGTACTAGGCGCCGGATAAACAGCACCATTATAATACAGTGTCTTCGGTGAACAGTTACTGGGAATCCTTGATCTGCAGCCATCGACGCTGTCTGAACTAAAGGCTTGATACGCTTGTTAAGAAGAACTGATCCATAGGAATGAATGTGCTGTTATTGAAAATCAGACAGCGTATTGGTAAAATAAAACTGAAGCAGGAGACAGTGCTTTCCTGGATAACTGTGGGCTCAGTTTAATTATTTTTCTTTTTGGCTTTGTTCCTTCCAAATCACGATACAGACGTCGGTATGTAGTGTCAGGAACGAAAGGTGTGGGATCCTGCCTATTCAGTGTAAGAAATCGAAAGACCTTTTTAGATGTAATGTGACGCGTTTCCAGTATATTTGCTATCATTTATGAAATCCCGTCTTATTTTAACAACAACTACAAACTATGGAAGCCGTTATGGTAAGTCTTTGTGTTTTGAGTAACTACAGAATGTTAAGAAGATAAATTAGGGTTGTGACAATGTCGTCTGAGGAATTAAAGTCTCCTAGTCTCGATATTTTACTTTGATTCTGGCATCTCGGCTGTAATTAGTACAGATACGCGGCCCGAAACAAATATCGTGGGGCCTTATTTTACAATAACATATATCTAGCAACTAAAATCTGCATTTAAAAGAAGTCAACTCATGTTGATAGCTTGACAATGTTTCGTCTTCCTGCTCAGTAACAAATAAAAATAATAGACAGTAATATTTTAACATGTGCTTAATTTTAACTGACGTTGGTGAATTCGGCAGTCAGGTAAGTGAAGTTGGCCGCTTACCTTAGGGCAAAGGGGTAGGTAGCTGGGCCAGAAGATGTAAAAGGGGGAATATTTCATTGTTTGCTTTCCAGTATTGGCAACCTATAGGCATGCGCGATCCTTACCGATCAGCTGCTGTGGTATAAATTTTGACACGGAAGTCACGCTGATTCGTGAATGCGCATGCGCTGTTGCTTCAAATGCGGTACTTATTTGTAGCAAGGACCATTAAAATAAACTAAGGTTGTTCTAATACATCGCAGTGAGTAGGAAAAAAATGACGTTCAAAATATTTAGTAAACATTTGTGGTTGTGTCTCGTACTGCATTATCCATTTAAAGATAAGTACAGTTATTGTCATTAATCTATTAATCATCCGCTCACACTGGCAATCCAACAACATTTAGTCAGGTAACTACACTGTCACGATTTTGGGCTCGCTGGAGGTGGCAGCATTCTGAAACAGGAGCAGTCGACACGAAGTGCTCCAAATAGCGCAGGCTTTTAACTCTCAGTACTTGGGGGTTGGTGGCCAACGTATCACGCCCTTACAATAGCTGGTCCATTGGGGGCTCATAACACTCTAATTTATGAAGGTTGCTGGTAAATCATAAGATCAGTACTGGAGTGGCCCGCGGTGGCATTCCACAGGCCAAAACATCAGTATTGGCTCTTGTGCAAAAAAGTTTAAGAACCGCTGCTCTTAGTGATAAAGACGTAGACAGGTCATTGACACCAGATGTGCAAGGATACCTTCCGAAACTTAGTACTTACTGCCTTCTTTCCGTAGCATCAAGTTCTAGATCGTCGGTGGGTTTTCTCCATATTGCCGTAATGCCTTAATACGGCCGAGGACCCACAAACAGCGATAACTAGACTATCAGTGGATTTTGGCGAACGTTTTGGCTCTATACGACTCAGCTTACTATGATTACGTAGGCTTTCCCAGCGTAATAAGCCTTGAAAGTCTCTTCGGGTTTGCTGCCGGATCCTAAAATCAACTTGACTCGATATTTCGGCGATCCAACTGGTCGCCATCTTCAGGAAAATGCTGCTTTTCCTGATGAGTCCCGCTGAGAATTGACGCCAGGTTGCAAATCGACGTCCTATATAGGCCACCGTTCAGTACACGGCGCAAGCGCCGCCCATCACGGTTTCTGCCTTCCAAGACAGGGAGGTGGCGCCGCCCTTAGTGAAACACTGCTGGCAACGATATATCGCACCGAAGAACGTTCAGTTTTGATGCGAGATAATACAGTATTCCACGTCTTGCTAAGAGGAAACCCATTGTCTCTGTTGATTAAATTATCAGCCAACCTAATTTCAATCGCCTCTTTATAGACACTGTTCCAAAAACTGGAAATGTTGGGAACTACCACAGTTTCATCAAATTTCATACTGTGTCCCTCATTTAGGCAGTGTTCTGCTACCGCCGATTTTTCCGGCTGTTGTAGCCTCATATGACGGCGATGTTCCACACTGTCATGCACTGTGCGAATCGAACGGCCAATGTAAGCCTTCCCACATTGACACGGAATTTTGTACACACTGGGTTTCCTAAGCCCCAAATCATCTTTCACAGAGCCCTAATCTTAGAAAGTGGACGGAACACACTCTTAATGTTAAAATTCCTCCCTGTCTCGAAAGGCAGAAACCGTGATGGGCGACGCATGCCCCGTGTACTGAACGGTGGCCTATATAGGACATCGATTTGCAAACTGGCGTCAGTTCTCAGCGGGACTCATCAGCAGAAGCAGCATTTTCCTGAATATGGCGACCAGTTGGATCGCCGAAACATCGAGTCAAGTTGATTTTAGGATCCGGCAGCAAACCCGGAGAGACTTTCAAGACTCAGCTTACTGCTCTGTACCTTGGCGAACAGACAAACTGGTATCATGCAAGCAGCCGTGATGGAATTGTTTTGATAATATGGCCCCTCCTCACTGTCACCAAACACACTACTTCCTTCCTCAGTCAGTGGGGGGTGGACTGTGGCGTATCGCTAAGGCTGTTTTTGCACCCGCGGACTGCGCGGCTCGAGTGAGTATAAAGTCCAGCGTGGCGGCGGTCCGCGCACAGTGGCAGTCGTAGTCGCAGAGGCACAGGGACAGGGACAGCGGCGGACGCGCGGCCATCCGTCAGCCAAGCACCATCGACACAGATGGCTCCGCCACGCAACGGGGAGGACCACTCGCCCAAGCGGCTCTTCCGACTCTTCAACAAGTACGTACCGCACCGGTCAGTGCCTCCCCGTCCCGACTTCTCACCCCTGCATGAACTTCGTGACGTAAAATGAGAAGAAGAGTGTTTCGTACAAGGTTTAGAACATGAAGCTGTATTCAGAAGGAAGTGTGATGCGGTATCAGTGTGTGGCAAAACTTCACGTGGGCATTTTCAATACGTAATGATGCCCCAGTGTGAACTGCGGATACAATGCATCACCCACAGTGCTAAAAAGTGGCAGTTAACCAGTGTGTTAGTCATGGGACAACTAGAGGGCATAATCATAAATTACATTGTATTTGTTTCGCTCTTATACCCCACATCAGAACTCTCGGACACTGGGCATCCGTAGTAAGAGTAGTCATCGTGAGGAAGTCACATCTGACAGAAAAGTCGACGCATTGTGCTCCAAGTTTTTCTCTGGGTCAAACCAGTAATAAACGTAGCCGTTAATGATAATGAAAAATGTGAATGCCGATGAACATCGATTCATAATCAAATTTTTAGAACACCTTATTCTCTTAAAACAAACTTCTCGGTATTATTGTATTACTGTCATAAAAATGACGCGTAGGAACCGTTGTTGCAAAAAAAAAAAAAATGAAATAAACGTTTTTCAAGTCGCTAATACACTAACAATCTATTCATGTACATGTGAAACAATAAATACAACTTAAAACCGACCACGACGTACAATATGTCAATACTTTTACCAGTAAAGTTCTAAGGGTGAGCAAGATTACTATATCTTTGCCAAGCATCATTATTTCCACCAGGTTACAGTGTCGAGTCTGCCATGTTTCGTATTGCTGATGCTAACAACGTCACTTCCTTCCTGTATATTGGTTCGACGTCGCATTGATGTAAAGCGTCACGGTTCATTTATTTGCTTACAAGTTCGGTTGCTCGCTTGGGGCAAACTAAATATTGGAGTCTTCATAGGTCTCCAGAATGTCTTCATCCTGTGGTAGAGACCCGCTTTGTGAAGAACTGCAAGTAGTTTTGTAGCTTTGACTCACCATCAATCTGAGTGTTTCGTCGTCTTGCCCTAGAATTGTTATGAAAAACCTTTATTAATCTGAATGGCTCTGCCTAAATGAAAATCGTGTGTGTAACGAAAGCGTGTAAGATCCACAACAAAAACTGACATGCCTACATCTATAGATTCATTAAAAGTTCTCGCTTATATTTTACTCACCGTCGTACTGTACTTGTTGCACATCCAACACACCTGTCTATTACTGAAAGCTGACGGATCTTTATAAGAAGCAGTGTTCAAATGTAGCAGCAGACACATCTATTTCTTTCGTAGGAAAGAATGTTATTTTAAAGTGTATCACCAACATGTCGCTGAATTGATGCTATAATTGCCAGATATCTGATAAGACCTACCCTTTTCCTCTGAGACTGACAAGTTTCGAGAATCGTACACAGTACTCAATACTAATGTAGGAATGTAATGGATAGAGCGGCGCGACACAATAGTTACTCTTAAAAATATGGGTCAAAAACGGTAAGAAACAACGATACGTTACGATCCAACCATTCCGCTGCTTTTTTTTTTTTTTAATGCTCCAACGGAGGCTGCAAAGGATACTTCAGTAAGCGCAGGTTTGATTCCTTCTCATACTAATGACCAGCTGAACAAGCAGTCTACCTCTGAACCGTCTTGCTCGACTAAACGCTGTGTACTTTAAGAAAAAAAAAATGGTTCAAATGGCTCTGAGCACTATGGGACTTAACATCTGAGATCATCAGTCCCCTAGAACTTAGAACTACTTAAACCTAACTAACCTAAGGACATCACATACGTCCATGCCCGAGGCAGGATTCGAACCTGCGACCGTAACGGTCGAGCGGTTCCGGACTGCAGCGCCTAGAACCGCGTGGCCACCGCGGTCGGCCTTTAAGAAAAAGAAGAGTGTGTAATAAATGCTCCTTCGTGCGCTCTTTTATCTTTTGTGAAGCTCTTCCTGCGGTTGCGACTCCACTATTCCATATACCTTTACGGCGCTTCAGTCTGGAACCGCGCGACCGCTACGGTCGCAGGTTCGAATCCCGCCTCGGGCATGGATGTGTGTAATGCCCTTAGGTTAGTTAGGTTTAAGTAGTTCTGAGTGCTAGGGGACTGATGACCTCAGAAGTTAAGTCCCATAGTGCTCAGAGCCATTTTCTTTTTTTTTTTACGAGGGCGGTTGTGTGGTTGACAACTCCAGACATTGATGTGATTTTATATTTGCTGATCTGAAGGCTCGTGGTTTAACAGACAATGTGTCTTTTAAATTGTCAGAAGAATTAATGTATTCAACAAAAAATCGGTGCCGCCTGAAATATTACCTTCGATATGATTAGGTGCTTCATCTGCAAATTTATGTCAATGAAAGCTATCATCGTACAATAGGCGCAATATTTTTAAATGGATAATTTTTTTGCATATATTTTGGAGCGTATAATCCGCAGGTTTTGTTTGTTAAATATCAAAATCTAGAATGAAGCATCAAAACTCAGTGGGAAGGAAGTGTAGGTATGGGCTTTTCATACAGCTAGAAAGGAGAAATGACCAACGTAAGTTCGGAAATGTATAATTACGCAGTTAACTCGACATATACACTACGGGGACCATGCCGACGACGGATCAGCCACTGCGTATTTCGTTCAAGAATGCTCGGCGACTGAGTTGGTAACAGGCAAACTGCAGAGCCTAAGGTCTAGGAACCTTAAGGTCCAGGAACAATTCTCAGTCGGTCCTAGCATACCTTTTTCTGTCCTGTGTCACTTCGTACTCCTCCGACAACGGTTTGTTTGTAATTAGAAAAATACCAAGCTGCACCGTTGTTTGGAGTCTAACTTAAACAATAGGTCCCCTTATGTCTGGATGTCTAAGTCAGTTGAAAGTTCAGACGCAATCTATTGTCTTTCTGCTAAGCACCGTGCCTAGGAAAGCACTACGGCGTTCAAAGCAACCTGAGGGTTGAGAACATCTTTGTATTGTGCAGCGTGGTCTGATATCTTTGAATACTTGCCACTGCCAGTCAGTTATTTTACTTCCTGAGTAATTGTTGTTGTGCATGTTCTACTCCGACAGCAAACAGGCACTTCAATGCACACTTCATGGTTGCAAGATAGACTGGAGCGGACAGATTATTTGACTAACACTCTTCTTTAATTTAATTCTTTTGGACACTTCTTTGTCGAGACAGATTTAGTTTGTTGTTCATTTGATACTGTTGACGATTTACTAATTCTACATGTGTACGTTTATCAGCCTGTGAGACGATATGCATCACACGTGACTTTTTTCGTTTCTTTGTGCGGCATAGAATGCGACAATGAATGTACAATGACTGGTGTCCCGTGTTCAATCAGAATGACGTCACATTGGACGATTAGTCCAGCATGTGACCTGAGCACAACACATCGTTGGTAGTGTCGGAGTGCGTGCGCTCCGGTAATCACACAAGATAACTCTGTAATTGTCAAAATCCACAATAATGTTGTTGTGGATTTCATTTCTTCTTCTCTCTACATGAGAATATATCTTAAGTTTTGCCACTGAGTTTTAATAAACCCATATCTTACAAGAAAAATAATACACTATCAGTAGCACAATCTTCAGAAATTTTGTGAGTGGATTGTTTAACGTGGGGTTACACCTAGTGTTTCACTGTCTTTTCTTGATATTCCATTAAAATTTAAAAGATAAAGATTACCTCTGGGTAGATCATCCACTTTTGTTATATTCTGGAATTTTAATCTACATCTTAACAGTTTATCAGAAAAAGCTTAATGGATCTACCCCAGTTTCATTGTTTCCGCCGGACGTTGTAACCTGAAGTGTTACAACGAGAGCAAGCTGTGCCACAGTGCAGTATCCTCTGCATTCACAATTATTACCAAATATAAAACTAGTTTGAACAGTGTAGGACTTCAGTGTATGTGGTCATTAGCGGAAGTAACCACGAGTCATCAAGTTAAATGATCCTTGAGCAAAGCTAGAATGCAAGACCCGAGACGCGTCGCTGGCGTATGTGCTGCTACGTTACTTGCATATATGACTCTGAGCTTTAAACATTCTAAGTTTTAAGAAAATTCAACACTTAAATTCTTTGTCTTTTGGGGTTGGACGTGCTCTTTTCCATCATGTCTTGATTTTCTAGTGCTTCACTCTTATTTAGATTTTATTCCACGCACTGAAAAACATGTTGTCGTATATGAAATACCTAACCGAAGTTTATGAGAAAAATACGTTTTTGTTCCTTTTAATTTGGCTGTTTTGCTAATGTAAAGATTGTTTTCGGACTGTAATTAATGAAGGTATTTCAAACAAGAGTGCTCAGTAAAAAATAATCACGAAAGTTTGAAATCTTACTTCATCGTTTGTTCTGGAGTCAAGAAATTCTTTTTCCAAAAATTTGTAATTTGGTTTACCGTCGATTTCGACCAAGCTTTTGTCAAATTCTCTTTGAATGTAAGGTAAATACTAGAGTTGGAGATCCTCTCTCAAATGTTGTCCACTGAATCTCATGGCCCCTCTTCACCCGACTGGATTCTGTCTGTGGATATCTGAGAATTCCATGGTACTTGCTCTGCAAAATTTGGAAGAGAATGAAAATAAAAGTTTTCTTTTGACTCTTAAAATGTATTTTGGCAATTAATACAACGTAATTTTTGCAAATCCATATTTTGCATGAAGGCTTCAATTTACAAGGGCCAACTTGCGTTGTCATACAGCTTCACATTAACCTCACAACTCGCTGTGTACGTCGACCCAGGAAAAAGGCAAAGACCTTGACCGTTAAATAACTGTCTTGTTTGAAACATCCTTCGGACTACGCCTTACGTCAGAGAAAAAGACGTATGCAATTAACCGTGAGCTTAAGATTAGTTCTGCGAAATCATGTTGTATGCACAACTTGAGTATTCTACCTTGGAATTTGTAAAAGTCTCTGCCAATTTTCCGCTCAGTGATGTACACCTGAGTTCTTTTTATTCTTTTTTTCCTCTGCGGTTTCTCACCAGAAGCTGCCTGATGTAGTACGTTTTCCGTTGGGCGCCTCCGGAGGGGCCTGTGTCCCTTTGCCCTTGACCGCAGATACTTTACTCAAGGTTCTCGCCCCTCGCTTCGAGCTATGGATACGCGAACGACGCCTGGCAGGTAGGCAATCGGCGTAACACGACGCTTAAGCCAGCTGAGTAATTGCGAAATCAACTCGCATCGTGGCAATTTTGTTATTTAGCCGCTAAGTTATGAGTTAATGACACCGTGCGTCCGGTGTAGGTTATTCTCTGAACTACTTCACGTAATCTGACTGTTGTTGCAAAATAAAATGTACAGGGTAATAATAACTGTTCAGTCACTGCAAGTAATATGAGATTTTTCATCTACGAACGCCTACAAAAGAGATATCATAACTTTTATTACCATTCATAGAAGCTGTAGCTGGATAATGATGTGCTTTCTGACCTTCTGATGTCATATACTGTGTTATTCAACCGTAACTTTTGATCATTTAAGTACAAGAGAAGTACAGTAAAATAAAGTACTTAATGCACCAATCAGCAGACGAAATACAATCTTTTTCAAACGATGTCAACCACTTTTTTTTTCAGAAGCGGATATCGTATCGTACTCTTTGAAATGTTTCCTACAGCTATAAACGTAAGATGTCATTTCATCTACACTGATTCCCACCAACTAGGAAAAATAGTAAAAACTGAAATTCAGAACGATATTTGAGTATGTTATGAGCACAGTAATGCTGCACAAAACCACAACACGTAGAGCAGCATCTTTCAACGCGCTGGCGGCGTTTAGCCGTAGCAGGCAGCTGCAGGTTTGAGAACAAGGCCGTAGTTCGCACTTGTAGAGCGAGAGAAGACGACGGGTGCAAAGAAGGCAGTCCAGTAACACTGAGTCATTTACATACTTCGCTTCGAAAGAGGGCCATTGCCAGACTGGGAGCATCTCAAACTGAGGCACACATGGACAGCTTAGGTGTTCGGCCTTCCGTTGTTGATTTTAGTAACAATGTTTAATTGTTGGTCCGTCTTCCAGATGACTCAATTAAGTACCCCCAAAACTTGTCTTCTACTTGGTGCGGCGATGAACTATGCGCGCTGTTAGCTAGGCGAATGCACACAAATGGGACCCCATTTAAACTACGACCTGCTCTTGTTTCTGCCGCCGTCTAGTGTGGCCGAGCGGTTCTAGGCACTTCAGTCTGGAACCGCGCAACCGCTACGGTCGCAGGTTCGAATCCTTCTTCGGGCATGGATGTGTGTGATGCCCTTAGGTTAGTTAGATTTAAGTAGTTCTAAGTTCTAGGGGACTGATGACCTCAGATGTTAAGTCCCATAGTGCTCAGAGCCATTTGTTTCTGCCATTGGAAGAGACTGGAGGCGGCTATGGTCACCAAAAACAGTCTCTGGTCATATACCCCCCGTTAACGACAGAGAGCAGCGGCCACTGTATTACTTTCAACAACAAAGTTTACGCAGTCACGCAGTTGCATAAATTCTTTAATGGCTGCCACTGCTTAGACTCATAAGCCCTTTTCAAAACCCACAGATAAGTCACCTTTTGCGTCAGGCTCCTGCTAGAAGTATCTGTACAAACGGACTCTGTGCGGTTGAATTAATCGAGCTAATTCCATTACTGCAGCGAAATTTTCTTGGAAGAAAAAGTTGGTTCTTCTTTCTAATAACATTTACTTGCAAACTCCTCCTTGTCAAGTTGACTCGGACACTGCCGGGCGGACGTGGGGATGACGTAAGCAGTGTTTCACCGTCCGGCTCAGTGATCGAATCTGTGCGTTTTCAGAGCAGTTTTCACAATACCAAAGGGCTCATAGCGGTAGCAAGCTAACCTTATCTCGCGGGCCGAAGCAAGGCTGACACACTCATCTAACAACCAACACACCAATACGGACAGTTGGCAACTTAATTTGCTTGCACCAATATTTGTTTACGTCACCATCTGCGGCGTAATGACGACGCAGGCAGAGTGAGCTCCTTCGCGGTGAATCTCGCCTCGAGCTCCTGGACTGCAGTCCTGGGTGTTTCCTTGCTGACCACGTGGAGGAAAGGCATGTTGTTGGAAATAGGGCTGCGGTCTCATGGACATTTTGAAAGTATAATCTACTTAGATTTTTTGTCGGCTTCATATGCCATAGCCTGGGCAAAGAAAACGTGACCATGTATGTGATAGATATATTATTTCTATTCTTCGATGTGACTACGTTGATAGTCTCAGGATTCTTCTTATAATTACTGTTTACCTTGGCTGTGAATATTTAGTGAACTGTCGATAACGTACCAAGAACGAAAACTAAATATACCATCTCTGTCTCGTTCTGTAAAGATAATAAATTTCAGCCTGGTATCACAATCTAAGGACACTCAGAGCTATAATAATTTGCAGAGGAGATGATTTCACTATATAGTGATTATCTGAAGCTTTATTAACAGGAAGTCACTACCATTATATATGCGACTGCTCTTTCCGTCTTACATTGGTTATGACGAGAGCCCTATAAACTTTTCACATAAGTTGATCAGCTACGTGCGAAAAAGAGAGATGCTGCGCTCTGCCAAAGCAATATCGCTCAGGCAGTAAGAGCGATCAGCAGTTTAATTATTAGCAAGCAATGATCCAAGCCCTATGATGAGTCCCCACGGGCACAGAAGAACATTGAAGTGCTGAAGTGGCTCTCGATGATTCAGATGCTTGGCATATCGTGGACAGAAACAGCTTTAACATTGCACACTAAAGACGAACGGTGAAACCAACAAGAAGCCCACCTGTAATTTACCGCCATTCTTTATGGATTAACTTGGCTGCCCGCATTACGAACGTAGGTCAATGTCAACCATTATCAAACACCTACTTTCTTTAGAAAAGAAAGCTCAAATCCGGTGTGAGCTTCCAGTACCGAAACCTCTGCCGTCATAGCGAACGAATGCGGAGGAGCCCGCTTCCTGACGACACAGATGCCGTTGAGTCACCAACTGGGAAAAGTCCGTCGTCTTCTTGTTGAACAATCTATCCCGATACTGCCCGGGACTGATTTGGAAAACTATGAAAAAGTTAAATGAGGTTTATGTCGGACGAGGGCTGTTACCATGAGACCGGTCTCTTACATCGGCTCTTTGTCACTTAACGCACGATCTAAATTTCATCCTACTTTTACATGAAACTGCTTTACAGACACCTTACCTGAGATGTAAAGATATTATAAAGTGGGCCATTAAATGGTGTTCAAGAACAGTTAAGTTATTGCTTCCTGCCACTTGTAGCTACGGTTCTTATATTATCTCTCTGGCCTAACGGCTTCTCTTTTCCACCAAATAACGCATCCCACTGGTCAGCGTAAAAGTGCGACGCTATAGCGGCGACAGTCGTTTCCGTGATTCTTTGCATTTCTGAGAAGTTATGTGGGATTACACATAGCTAGACTCCTACATTTGTCACGTGTAGAATAACCTATGGAACAAGTCAGATACGAATTAAACTGACTTAGTACGCTTCTTTTTAATGAGATACGCCAGTGGACCGTCTGCTTCTTTCCCAACGCATTCGTGAATTTTTGCTCCGTTAGAGTTTTACAACATCACGCTGTCTGCACATACAAGACGTCCGACGACACCCTGCTGAGTGAACTGAGACAGCTAAAAGCAATACCATGACAGTTCAGTACATAACGAAGGACTTATTAGTATTACCATTCCTTGACTGCTACTCGTCGGAAAGCATTGTTCCAAACGAAGAAAACTAAGCTCCTACTTGCTCAGTGGTTATGGTTCCCAGTCTACGTGTCAATATGCTTATCTTCTTCTCGTAAACTTTTCAGTAAATTACTTTTATCAACAATCAGCGTGAGCGTGACATAGTCATGTCATTAACGCGTATGTAGCCTAAGCTGATGTTTTATTTCTGGTCATGTAGTTCTCTCGCTTGACATGTTCCACTATACCAAGGAAACATTAACTTTTAATGTTACATGTCACATCAAATTCATAAGCGACAAGATAAATTCCTCAAACCTGCATACCAGGGTACGCAAAAGTTGCGACGACCGCGATACAGAATTAGCGCGCCTGCCAACACCGCTTCAATCTGAAGTAGTTCTCCCATCGGCCGGTAGATGGGGGACATGCCTCGAGCGCCGCGAGAGTGTTTCAGAATTCGAATGGCAGTGTAGTCTATCTAATAAGAAATAGATCATTCTGGAATACGACACGTCGTCGCATACGAAAAGCCGACAGTTTTCATTAGTCTCCTCTTCTGGCCGAGTAATTCTTCAGCGCACTGATTTACGTGCGTAGTGATTTCACGCTTGCTTACATCTATGTAAATATATGACAGCTGCTACTCATAATGTAACATCCAGAGATTAGAGCAACGTTCGACTCTCGATAGATGGAATAGCTGCATATTGCTGGCTTCAAATATCAGATACCACTACGTCCAAGTGTGATATTAAAAGAACTTTCAGGGGCAAGAAAGATTTTTTGTCACATGTATTTGGACAAAGAAAAACAACAGTTTCACTTAAAGTATTCTTGACTGATAGCAGAAAAGTAGTGACTAATACTTTTAGTTTTCACACCTTTTAAAACCGATTTGTTAACACATAGAATGCCGAGTGCACTGTTTTCCTACGACTGGATGAGCAAACTATTGCCGTGAAACGTTTTCATTTCGTTAGTTTTGTCAGTATTCTGTGAAAGTTCGTTGCGGCAGTACGATGGAAGTAAAAAGCCTATTTACACAGTCATATTCGAGTGTACAACTTCTTTCTCTGTATTTTATCACGTAGCCCGACTGCCTTCCAGTAAGCTCGGTTCGACTAGCATCAAATGAATTTTGTAATGACATGTACAGTTTACACTTAAGTGTCACATGGAAGCCTGACACATTCGGTTGCGTCTGTCCCATATCTGTAAACTAAAAACTGCTTTTCGTTTAGTATGTACATACTATTATAGTGTCTTATGTCACTTTCGGAAAAGGGACAAACATGGTACGAAAAAAGTTTCAAATAACCGCGCGTGTTTGCTAGAAACAGCTTCTCCTTTGATGAACAGATAAGCTGAGTCGAAATCTTCTCCAAAAGAAGCTTTTTGTTGTAAAAGCTTGTTCCGTGAAGCTCTGATACACAACTTTATCCAAGATAACTGTGCTTCCGTTCATCAACGTAAAGGCAGACAACAATCATGTGCCGTCTGCAAATTTATGTCTTATTTTACAAGAGTGGATATTAAGATTCGTAGGGAATTTATCTTGAGATTTCTTTAATTCTGCACGCAGGATTGAGCGAAGAAAGTGAATATGAGTGTTGTCTTGGATACAACTGACGAACGCAATCTTTTTTTTTTTTTAAATGGTTTGTCCAGAATCAGCCGGCCGTGGTGGCCGATCGGTTCTAGGCGCTTCAGTCCGGAACCGCGCGACTGCTACGGTCGCAGGTTCGAATCCTGCCTCGGGCATGGATGTGTGTGATGTCCTCAGGTTAGTTAGGTTTAAGTAGGACTGATGACCTCAGATGTTAAGTCCCGTAGTGCTCAGAGCCATTTGAACCATTTTGTCCAGGATCTGCTGTAACGAAGATCATTGTACTTTGGCGGTTTTCCGACGGTTTAAATATCAGTTACCTACTATTTTACGTGCTCTGACGCCTTTACTCTGATTATCGCTGTTAGCGCAAGTGTTAATCAAGTTCTGATCAGACGTAAGACCCATCAAAAACCTTAGCGCGAACTGTGATCAATTTTGTATCAGTTGATCCAATGCTCTCGGTCCCATGTTTCGCTGATAATCACTACTGTCCGCAGTGGTTGCGGTGCATAGATTACAAAAAGCAGTCTCTGTTTTCTAACCAGTTAATTATTTACATTACAAACACAATGGATCTGTATTTTAAGAATTCACAATAAAACTACTCTTTCTGAGCAATTTTCTGATATTCTGTATCATCAACACTAACGATACCATAAAAATACACTCTACATCGATTACAGATGTTCAGAGTATCTGTAATACAATATTGGTTAGTAGGGAGATACATATTACATTCACAACAAGCGTCAGTTAGGTTAAATGATAGAGATTTGCAGACAGTGAGTAATTTAAATTAATGCATTTTGTTTAATGGTAAAAATAAGAGCGAGAGAAAAACAAATTTAAATGATTCTACATCCACATCCATACTCCGCAAGCCACCTGACGGTGTGTGGCGGAGGTTACCTTGAGCACTTCTATCGGTTCTCCCTTCTATTCCAGTATCGTATTGTTCGTGGAAAGCAGGATTGTCGGTATGCCTCTGTGTGGGCTCTAATCTCTCTAATTTTATCCTCATGGTCTCTTCGCGAGATATACGTAGGAGGGAGCAGTATACTGCTTGACTCCTCGGTGAAGGTATGTTCTCGAAACTTTAACAAAAGCCCGTACCGAGCTACTGAGCGTCTCTCCTGCAGAGTCTTCCACTGGAGTTTATCTATCATCTCCGTAACGCTTTCGCGATTACTAAATGATCCTGTAACGAAGCGCGCTGCTCTCCGTTGGATCTTCTCTATATCTTCTATCAACCCTATCTGGTACGGATCCCACACTGCTGAGCAGTATTCAAGCAGTGGGCGAACAAGCGTACTGTAACCTACTCCCTTTGTTTTCGGATTCCATTTCCTTAGGATTCTTCCAATGAATCTCAGTCTGGCATCTGCTTTACCGACGATCAACTTTATATGATCATTCCATTTTAAATCACTCCTAATGCCTGCTCCCAGTTGCTGACCTAAATAAACTTGGCACACAGCGCCTTGGAGTAATCAGGTTCGCTACTTTTCCATGTCCTCGGGTTGCTCATTGTTTTCATGGTGAAGGTGCTAAAGAAAACGTTACACATAGTATACCAAATACATTTTGCCCCTTTAAATGCCTCCTAAAGTTCTTCGGCGTTTAACCTAATGATGAGACCAAGCCTGTTCCTTGGTGGATAACTCAGGTAGTTACTGACATGTTCATTCAGAGGCTCATTCACGGGTAAATACCGAATCCTTTACTGATGTGGCGTATTTCATAACGTGGCCCACACAGCTTTGTGAGACAAGCTGAGAATTTCTCGAATAAGAAAGCCGTGCAGACACTTTCAGCCCATTGCAGTGGCGTGCTGACTTTCACATGGCGATGTCTCTGCAAACAGAAGAGCAGTGTCCGGTGAATGCTTTTGTTTTGCTTGAAACTACTACCCAAAACTAGCACGCTGTTGTTTTGATTCGAGACGAGCGGGATCGTGGCGTCGCTGGCAGATATTACAGGGTGGCTGCGGGCCAAGTGAGCCGTGGGGACGGCTCTCCGAGGACGGCGACCCGCCGTCGGCGGTTGAGCAAGCCGGCCTCGCTGTGACTCAGGCCGCGGGGGCGGGGGGAGCGCTGCTCTCATCGTCCACTCACCACTGGCGAGAGCGTAACCAACGGTGACAAAATGCGTGTTATACGAATGCGTGGTGTCCGTTCTTCAGTGCAGATGCTCATTTACGGAATCTAAAATTACCAGGAGCGGACGACGTGGACGGAGACTGCGAACAGACGGCGCTAGGTGGGAATGTGGGTCAGCGTGCCGATGTAGTCCGAGCATTTGCGGTAAACACTGTGTCCACGTGGCGCAGTGGTTAGCGCCACTGCCTAGTAAGCACGCGATCCCAGGTTCGAGTCCTGGTCTGCCACAATTATTAACTCGTCGCCGCTGATTTCACACAAACTCTAGATGCAGCTAATATCATTAATTCCTTCCATCTCTTCTCCTTTCTTCCCTCCCTTTCTCCCTTCAATTCAAATAAAATGCATAGTGCAGACTCTCATTGAAGCCATTCGTTAGAGCTGGCGCTTCTTTGGCTGCTAAGGGATCAACATCTACATGGTTACTCTGCAATTCACACTTAAGTGCCTGGCAGACGGTTCATCGAACGTTTTTCATACTACTTCTCTACCATTCCACTCTCAAATGGCGCGTGGGAAAAAGGAACACCTAAATCTTTCCGTTCGAGCTCCGATTTCTCTTATTTTATTATGGTGGTCATTTCTCCCTACGTAGGTGGGTGTCAACAAAATATTTTCGCATTCGGAAGAGAATGTTGGTGATTGAAATTTCGTAAATAGATCTCGCCGCAAAGAAAACCACCTTGGCTTCTATGATTGCCACCCCAACTCGTGTATCATATCGGTGACACTCTCACCCCTCTTGCGCGATAACACGAAACGAGCTGCCCTTCTTTGCACTTTTTCGGTGTTCTCTGTCAATCCTACCTGGTAACGATCCCACACCGCCCAGCAATATTCCAGCAGAGGACGGACAAGTGCAAAATAGGCTGTCTCTTTAGTGGGTTTGTCGCATTTTCTAAGTGTTCTTGCCAACAAAGCGCAGTCTTTGTTTCGCCTTCCCCACACTATTATCTATGTGGTCTTTCCAATTTAAGTTGCTCGTAATAGTAATTCCTAGGTATTCAGTCGAATTGACAGCCCTTAGATTTGTGCGATTTATCGTATACCCAAAATTTATCGGATTTCTTCTGGTACCCATGTGGATGACCTCGCACTTTTCTTTGTTTAGCGCTAATTGGCACTTTTCGCACCGACGGCCGGAGTGGCTGAGCAGTTCTAGGCGCTTCAGTCTGGAACCGCGCGACCGCTACTGTCACAGGTTCCAATCCTGCCTCGGGTATGGATGTGTGTGATGTCCTTAGGTTTAGGTTTAAGTAGTTCTAAGTTCTAGGGGACTGATGACATCAGCTGTTAAGTCCCATAGTGCTCAGAGCCATTTGAACCATTTGAACCACTTTTCGCACCATACAGAAATTCTCTCTATATCATTTTGTAATTGTAATTGATCGTCTGATGATTTTACTAGGCGGTAAGTTACAACGTCATCTGCAAACAATCTAAGGGGGCTGCTCAGATTATCACCTAGATCATTTATAGAAATCAGGAACAGCAGAGGGCCTACGACACTACCTAGCGGAACGCCAGATATCACTTCTGTTCTAATTGATGATTTACCGTGTATCATTACGAACAGTGACCTCTCTGAGAGGAAATCACGAATCCAGTCACACAACTGAGACGATACTCCATGTGCACGCAATTTGACTAACCGTCGCTTGTGAGGAACGGTATCAAAAGCCTTAAGGAAATCTAGGAATATCGAATCGAACTGAGATACCTTGTCGACAGCACCCATTACTTCATGGGAATAAAGAGATAGGTGTGTTGCACAAGAATGACATTTTCTGAATCCGTGTTTGTTATGTATCAGTAAGTCATTTTCTTCAAGGCGATTCATAGGAGACGAGGTACTGGCAGAAGTACAGCTGTGAAGACGGGGCGTGAGTCGTGCTTGGGTTGTTCAGTTGGTAGAGAGCACTTCCCCGCGAAAGGCAAAGGTCTCTAGTTCGAGTCTCGGCCCGGCACACAGTTTTAATCTGCCAGGAAGTTTCCTGATTCATAATGTTCGAGTACAAAATCCTACTGCAAATTGAGGTCAGTGATATGGGTCTGTAATTCAATGGGTTACTCCTATTGCCTTTCTTGAACATTGGTGTGACCTGTGCTACTTTGCAGTCTTTAGGAACAGACCTTTCGTCAAGTGAGCGGTTGTGTATGATTGCTAAGAAAGGCGCTATTGTGTCTGCGTACTCTGAAAGGAACCTGATTGGTATAGCATCTGGACCGGAAGACTTGCCTTTCTTAAGTGATTTGAGTTGTTTCGCAACACCTAAGATATCTACTTTTATGTCACTCATGGTAACAGCTGTTCTGGTTTCGAATTTTGGAACATTTACTTTGTCTTCTTTCGTGAAGGAATTACGGAAAACTGTATTTAGTAACTCCGCTTTAGTGGCACCATCATCGGTAACATTTCCATCGCTGTCGCGCAGTGACGGTATTGACTGTTTTTTTGCCACTGGTGTACTTTACATACGACCAGAATCTCTTTGGGTATTCTACCATATTTTGAGACAATATTTTATTGTGAAAACTATTAAAAGCATCTCGCAGCAACTTGTCAAACACTGATTTGAATTACTTAATTCAAAGAAGACGGATTGTTTTTTAGTCTGGAACTGATGTGTTCATTATCCATCATACACGCAGGAAAAACAGCCTCTTACTCTCTGTGCTCGCGATTAGTCTTCTTTTGCACGATTGCGTATCCAGGACTTTACCTTTCACTGCAGAATTAACCAACAAATCAAAATCTCTTCACCTGCAACGATGCCCTCGATTATTATCGAATGATTATTGCTACGTAGTGGATCGTTTCCACACAAAGCTCTGCCTGCAATGGTTTCCATATTTTTTGCTTGTGGCAATCACTACAAACTAACTGTCTCATACGAAAATAACTGAGTAGATTACAAACGCAAGTCCCAAGAGAATGCCCAGGAGGTCTCTAACACTGCAAATCACTTGTATGTTACTAATCACTATAATCTGTAAACTGGATTGGTTTTCATCTATATCTTCTGTTAAGGGATATCCACAGCACTTTTCTTATTAACCATTGTTTTTTTGTTTTCGAATTTCATTAGTAAGCTGTAACCTGTTGTGTGCGTTCTAAAAAAACTTTAAGAAAAAATCTGCCATAATTCAAACTAATATTATAAATATCAAAGTAATCCTATCCGTTACGCGTTCACGACTGAACCGAAGATCATAGGCTACTTTAGAAAGATAACAATGTCGGCTCCTAAGAGGGTGATGTAGCTAATGGAACTTTTTTTACATCGGTTAGCATAACCCATGTCAAAAATTATTAAATCTGATGCATAATGTACAGCAACTTCCATAACAGGAGGCATAGATGCGCACTTCTGCCCACACCCGTCTGTACGCACCGCTCCGCGACGATGTTGCACGCACTGTAGCTTATTTACTGGCCATCACTTATCATTAACAAAAACTACTGATAAGCAAACACAGCCTCGGGCACCAGATACCCTTTTTTTCTTATTTGGGTAACTTCCTACATAGTAGAGAAACGATCCTGCTGAAACAGCAGAAACAACTTTTGTTAGTACACACTGGCGCCGTCGCAGTCTCAATATAAAATCACTGTCGAGAAGACTGAAGCGCAATCTATTAGCTGTAGTTTCATATTAGCAGATGTATTGGGTTGTATGAAGAAGGGGTACTTTGTTCAACTTCTACAAAAACACAAATAAATATTTCAGAAGATTCGCTAAGTTCCGGCAACGGTGACATGAGAGTAACGCAAGTGAAGGATGATATAAGCGATGCTTGCATACCAGTGGACAGTCATCCGTCACTGATAGTCCTGTATGAATTAAGTAACACAAGCAAGTTACGAATTACCCTGAATAAAATCCAAGCCGCTCTCTCTAGCCCACCATAATGGGACCAACGTCCAACAGAATCTATCCACAATTACTACTTAAGGCGCTTAGTGCTTTGCGGAGATGAAACTTGTGCAGTAGGAAAAGTAATGAAGAATTATTAATGTGACACCGTAAACGTCTGTTAGGAATTTGATGAAGGGGTAAGGCATCAAGTAAAGTGTTGCCAGCAAGAAGAAACAAGAAAGACTAAGCAAGAAACAGAGACGAGGGAGTTGTTAATAGAAAACCATTAACAGATGAAGGGACATGTGACACTTATTTGGTGACGGCTGATAACACATTATGGAAGGCACTGGATAGAACACAGATACGGGGATGAAACTATTGGTGAATGTAGCAAATACCGTAAGCAAACATAAGAATGGTTCTAAGGATTGAAGAATATTACGCAAAAAAATTACACATTGCAACAAACACTATATCATTTCACATCTATAGTTACTGAGTGCTTGGAAAAGTGAAAATGTATTCTAACTATACCCTATCAGAGAAAACTTTCAGCTTTAATGCTGTTACAAACTCACACAGTCAGTCGGGACAACTTTAGACCAGTCTTAAAAAACAAAAAAATGTTTCTTATATCTAACACTGTGGGTAAATTTACATCGTCCCTGAAGGAATTCAGATGTTCATATGAAGTAAAGATAAATAGTGTTAATTTAGAACTGTAGGTTTACTTTGAAATATCAAGATATTTGGGTCGACCTGGCATTGTTCATCTTAAATCATTGTCAGTAGATGCTCGTTTCACAGCCAACGCAATTAAAGGATAATCGCAAGTCTAAGAGCTTGTAAGAAGCTGGAAAGACAACTAGAATTCACAGAGGAAATAAAACTGTTACTTTTAGTGCAAAATAATGCAAGCAGATGGAGCAGCAGCCATTTGAAACAAAACTGCTAAGTGGCACAAAGACACTCTGACTTGTAGAAAGTGACCCTGATTGACTGAGAGTCACTGAAGAGTTACTGATTTCTCATACAGTACTGAAATGATTTTGATCAGTTAAATAGTGTGTAATGTATTTTATAATTGTTTGCAAAACGTTATGCTAAACGTTCAGATCATCAGAATCAAAATACGACTTATATCAAGTGGAAACACATATAGCAACTAAACGATTATTACACGTTCACAAAGTTAAGGAAAGGAAGAAGGAAATTTAGTGTAGTATAGCTTAACTCCTGTTTCTGACTCTTTTTTTTTTTTTTAAGTAATGGGTGTTTTATCAACGTAGTTAATTCTACATCCTCATAATCACGATTCGATGCGTGCTCTAGAATTCTGTTATCACTTAAATTTTTAAAGTTCATTCTTGCTTTTAATCTTATTTGTGAACATTTTGGTTGCTATATGTACATTATTATTTACGAAAAATTCTTTACTATGATACCTACAAGTCATTACAACCAGTAGATGACATGAAAATATTTAGAACTGACAAGTAATATTGTGTTCTTGTGGTAAATAGTACCCTCTGGAAGACTGTTATCTGTAAAGAGCTATAGGAAAGTGCTGATACTGGTATGTCATCTGCAAAGGATATGTGTTGTCCTTGAGATCAACGCGTCTCGTTGATATGACCATGTTACAAAGTAACAACGAAAGGAATTGTTGCAGCTACTGTTCGTATGCTCATACCACAGTCATACAATACGTACGTATTGGTACTGTAGTGTTACGTGCATGTAGACATGAAATACAAAGAATAGGACGATTTGTTAACTGTCCATTGGATTATGTAACATACGTACGTGGTAGAGAAGGCATCTCATTTACATTGCAGGAAAGCACCACGGAATTTATTCAGATAACTTACGGAAATTCAACTGGGTGATGTGTTCTACAACCACCGACTACATAATTTGATCTCGACTGTGGCCGAAACGTAACAGCACTGTTCTGTATGAAGCGGTTTCTACTAACATGGTATTCTGCCGTCTGTTGAACCACGGAATACGTGTACATGTACTACTGACGTCAATACGAAGACGGTACCGGCTGCAATAGGCGTTTCAGGACAATACCGTGATAATGAATCGACTTTTAACGTTAGTCTCGCTTCAGTATGAGCTACAGTTGGTCGAATACGTATGGGAGACTCGTAGAGCTAAATCCTATTTTGTGTGAAGCGTTACAGTGCATCACAACAAGAGAATTCTAGACCTGATCGTCTGGCCCAGTAAAAGGTATCACGATGAACATGGGTGCTTCACATTGCGGCTTCAGTCAACAGCGTTTACCACGCCAGACAAGTTACGGAATCTGAAATTTTACTGTTCAGTAGAGATGCTCTCTACCGTAACTACGGTTCGGTGTTTTGGTACACTTCATAAATAACGTAATAAATTATAGGATTACCGGTAGTATTGGTACAATTGATAGGGAAAGAAACGTAAATACATGGATAAGAGAGAAAATCGGTGCCGACGTCTTTGTCTGTTTGTTTGTTTTGCACATAATTAGAACCGCACATCACTTAGTGTTAATCCACTGTATGTTTTTTTACGGAATACAAACCGAGTTTTCTAAGCAATAAAAATTAGTTGATCGCGTAACTTTGGCGCTTTTGTATAACCAAAGCAATTACTTTTGAAGCAAGTACAACTTACAAAAACAAACATAAAAAATTAATATAATTATTGTTTTTATTTTGTTGTCAATAGAACGTTCTTCATAATAATCAAAGGCAAGAGTTTCCTGTTACTATTGATAAATACGAAAGTTCGTTTATGAATAACAGAAACATGTTTTATATAACTTCGGCGAAGTATGAAGTGAAGTTTGATATATTTTTATTTATTTTATTTTACTTTTTTGTTTAGGAAGTACCATTTTCTAGCAATATATGATAAATCTACATTGCTTTCTTTATTTTTACTACAAAATTCCTCTATTTCACCTTAAAAAATCAACAAATTTCGAATAAAACGTGAATTAAACATTGACAATTTCAGTTTTGCTAGAAATACTGTTTATTCTTGAGTAACAGACACGAGGATACGTATGTAGAACAAAAATGTTCCGTGGATTACCAGGTCCTCACTCACTTTCAAGGCGATTCACTTCTTCCTGTTTTTAGAGGAATCTATTGAGACACTGATCGCATACGTAAATAAAGCGATCGTTATGAGGTTTAACTCGGTAGGTAAGCAACACACCTAACGTACAGGTAATGCGAGCACTTTCTTAACTGACCAAAGTTACTCGGTAACTACCGCAGTGCTTCTTACTTATGGTTGTCTACGGTAGCCTACGGTAGGCTAATGCAGTGTGAGAGGTTTATACCAACATTACCCTCCCCTTTCATACGATTCATTTCCAAGCCTTCTGACCATGATGTCGCTCTTCCGAAATACAGCCAATCAGACGACATATTATCCGTTGGGCAGATATAGTACTTCTTTGGCTAGCATCTCTTCGCAGACACTCGCCCGACAGATAGAACACTAAGTTTTTTTTCTGAAACGAAGATTTATGAGGTATGATTCCTGGGGAACAAATTCCTATTCTGCGCAGCAAATTCTGATTTTTTTCGTATTCAAAATTATTTTACTGTTTTGCATATTTTACTGCCTCTTTTAGTCAGTACAGCTTACACCTAAGTTGAATTTTATTCATTTCTAGCTACTCCTCCGTTATGTACGGTACCTTTGATAAACGGTAGTTACTCGTTGAGGTGATGGTTGGGTGTTCGACAGGTGAATTTAACTTTGGACCAGCCCGTGTAGTGGACAGTAGCTGATGCTGAGTCAGGCCTGGCGGACAGTGTTGAGCCCTCAAGGCTGCAGGAGCAGAAACGAAAAGCAAGAACGGAAGCGGCGGGCGGGCGGCCGCTCAACGCAGCGTGACCCCAAGGCTGGCCGGGATCCGGGAGCGCAGCCCAGCACACAGGGCGCTCTGTCCTCCAGGCCGCTCCAGAAACCTTCCAGAAGAGCGTGCCGCCTTCGGGTCTCTCTTACAAACCAACCTAAATTCACAGTGGAGGTGGCCAGGTACAGTCTTATAACACCCCAGTGTAGTATCTTTTATTCGAATGCTTTAGTGCACCCACGTAAGTTGAGTGCTGATTTTGCTCCGCTGACTTCTTACCTCCTATAGCCATTATCAAACGTAAAACGTGGATTATACTTAAACATTGTGCCAAAGAACCTTCATCGAGTCGTAAATGATCGTCGAATAAGTCGACGTAATTGATTTTTTTTCTTGTAACGCAACTAAAAAAAATTAAACATTTTGTTTAACAAAATCGCCATCAACATAATATAACTCGAAACCTACAGTTTGTACAATACCATGCATCTTTCTGAAAATCTATGAATTCCACACACTCACTCATTGCTACATTTTATGATTTCATTCTTAGCGTTCAAGAGTTTATTGCGTTATATTTACTTCTAGAGAAAGCTTATTTCTTTGCTAGATTAAAATCAAAAGTTTTTTTGAATGTTGTTGTTGCTGATTGTGGTGGTTGTGACGTGCGAATGTTTGTGTGTGTGTGTGTGTGTGTGTGTGTGTGTGTCTATTTGCTTTTGTGCGTGTCTGAGAAGAGTTAGATAGATGGAGAATTAAAAAATTACTGAAGCTTAACTTTCTAGCTCATTGTGAATATGACTCTGAAGCAACTTACTGTATACGTATTAAGTTTTACAACACTTACTTGTTAAACAAAGGTCACAAATAAGCGTTTTAACGGCCATAATTACAAAACGAATAACGAAATATTCCTCCACGTGTTGCACTGGCCAATCACATTAATGTGACACCTGTCAAAAGCCTCAATAACCACCTTTTGCACCTTTTGCACTCGGACCGCTGTGAGACGTGTAGGAAGACAGCCGTTGAGGTTCTAGTAAGTATCGACAGGGATGTGGAGCCAGGCCGCCCCCAATGCCGTGGCCAGTCAGGCTAGGTTTCTCGATTGAGAAGCTATGGCGCGCACGGCCTGATGGAGGTGGACCCACAGATTCTTGATTAGGCTTAAATCGGCGGAGTCTGATGACCTGGGGAGTACGGTAAACTCATCCTGGTGCTCTTCGAACCACGCACGTGCACTGCGAACTGTGTGACACGTTCTATCGTCCAGCCGGTAGATGCCATCATGCCAAGGAAGAAGAAACTGCATATGGGGGTGAACATGGTCCCCAAGGATAGATGCGTACTTGTGTCGATCCATTGTACCTTCAAGGATGATGAAATCACACAGGGAATATCGCAAAACCATTCCCCAGACCGTACCAATCCCCCTCCGCCTGGATCCTTCCAGTGATTGTTGCAGGGTGTTTGCTTTCAGATGCTTCACGCCGTACGCGCCAAAGGCCATCTGCCTGATGAAGCATTGGCGACATGTCACCAGTCACTGGACGTCCAGTTGCAGTATTGATGTGCAAGTTTCAGCTTTCGTTCTCAATGAACAGTGGTCAGCATAAACGCATGGACTAGGCGGTCTGCTGCTGAGGCCAATACGCACTAATATTCGCTGAACAGTTTGTAACCTCCCAACAGAAAAATTCCGAAACCTCCCTACAGTAAAAATATAATTATTTATATCATTCACATTCAGCATAACCTCCCAATAAATAAATTCCGTAACCTACCAATAATACAATGCGACTAACCTCCTAGTAAAAAAATGTGACTCATATACAACCTTTCAATAATTGACTGACTGTTAATCTAAACTGGTAAATTTGGACGTCAGCAGTGCTGCGTCATGGCCCTGAAGATCATACTGAATAAATTGAAAATTCTTACCTCAATTAAGTCGCCGAATGACGCATATATATCTGCTCCTATAAGAATTTTTTCTGGCAGAGCCCAGTGCAATGCTGGCCGATAGATTTGTCATGTATGAAAAGAAACAACTGATTTTTCTTTACAATAATCGGGATTATCATGGATTGGAGAAATTAGTAAATTCTTTAAATTGAGATGAATGACTGTCAAAAGCGAATTTTTATAAAAAGGATTATTATTAAAAGATTTTTTGAAAAACATTTACATGGGACTTGATATTACAATACTACATATGCTCGAGGCTGCTTTTACCTTATACAGGGTTATTACAAATGATTGAAGCGATTTCACAGCTCTAAAATAACTTTATTATTTGAGATATTTTCACAATGCTTTGTACACACATACAAAAACTCAAAAAGTTTTTTTAGGCATTCACAAATGTTCGATATGTGCCCCTTTAGTGATTCGGCAGACATAAAGCCGATAATCAAGTTCCTCCCACACTCGGCGCAGCATGTCCCCATCAATGAGTTCGAAAGCATCGTTGATGCGAGCTCGCAGTTCTGGTACGTTTCGTGGTAGAGGAGGTTTAAACACTGAATCTTTCACATAACCCCACAGAAAGAAATCGCATGGGGTTAAGTCGGGAGAGCGTGGAGGCCATGACATGAATTGCTGATCATGATCTCCACCACGGCCGATCCATCGGTTTTCCAATCTCCTGTTTCAGAAATGCCGAACATCATGATGGAAGTGCGGTGGAGCACCATCCTGTTGAAAGATGAAGTCGGCGCTGTCGGTCTCCAGTTCTGGCATGAGCCAATTTTCCGCGGGCTACGCGTGAAACTTGCCCGCACGCGTTCAACCGTTTCTTCGCTCACTGCAGGTCGACCCGTTGATTTCCCCTTACAGAGGCATCCAGAAGCTTTAAACTGCGCATACCATCGCCGAATGGAGTTAGCAGTTGGTGGATCTTTATTGAACTTCGTCCTGAAGTGTCGTTGCACTGTTATGACTGACTGATGTGAGTGCATTTGAAGCACGACATACACTTTCTCGGCTCCTATCGCCATTTTGTCTCACTGCGCTCTCGAGCGCTCTGACGGCAGAAACCTGAAGTGCGGCTTCAGCCGAACAAAACTTTATGATTTTTTGTACGTATCTGTAGTGTGTCGTGACCATATGTCAATGAATGGAGCTACAGTGAATTTATGAAATCGCTTCAATCATTTGTAATAGCCCTGTACTACAACGCTCAGGCACCGCCATCGCTCCACACGACCGGCCTAGCCAACTCGATACACCAGACTGATAGCTATTACTACTACAACTGCAACACGGCTCCTACTGCATACAACACTGCTCTCTGGTCTGAGATTCTCTTACAACTTACATATCGCAGGCAGCGCGTGAGCAATCCATCGAAATTACATCTACTCGAGTGCGCTAGCAACAAATTCCTTAATCATGGACCTCTTGCAAGTTATTGAGGAGACACTGTTGGTAGCCCCTCAGTTCATCTGGCCGCCCGGTTGCTCAACAGTCGGCCAATTTCTCAACAGTTGCACATCTACCCACCCGTACACATCTCCGCAGACGTCGTTCGCCCCTGTCATCTATGGCCCTCTGCGCTGCACAGTTGCTTCGACGTCAGCTTCGGATAGTGCCATTTTATACTTTTACCTCGGTAGCACACACGCAGTTTACAAACTTTTGGAAATGGTTCCACCCTTCGAAAGCCAATATAGTGCCTTTGTGGACGTCAGATAAATCGCTTCGATTCCGCATTACGACAACGACTGTTCCGCGTCCCCCTGACAGGTTTATTTTCCCTCCCCTGCTAGTGCTGCTACCTGCCGTCTGTGACTGGTTAATGCACGTTGATGTTAAACACAGGTGTTAATGTGACTAGACCGTGTACATAGCAGAAAAATAGCGAATGGTCACTGAATTTAGCCCCCCTGTTAAATTATCAACAATTTACCGTATGTAAAACTTAGCTTTAACAGTTGAAATAAATATAGCAGTCAATGCTACAATGTTCACGGATATTCCACTCCTCCGGAAACATGCTTTCTGGCCACAGTATAGAGTTCCCTAAATTTAGAAAACAAAAAGCAAATAATTATTAATGTGGATACCTGGTACATATTAAGAGTTCCATTACTATTCGATTACGCTGTTGGCGATAAACCGCCGGAAATAGTAACAACCGTAAAATACGTAGAAGTAACCGACCGAAGTAACGTGAAGTGAAATAACCACCTGAAGTTGTTTGTAGTAAAAGAGAGAGTCCCGAATCGTCTTACGGAAACGTTATTCATCCACGAAATACGTGGTTTATACGGCGCACGCGCCCGATAGTTTCGAGAACTGGTGCGCAGTTTGCCTTCACCATCCACGATTAAGAGAAGAGATTGAGGAGATCCAACGTCAGCACGTTTCGTCTTGCGTTCTCTGGTTAATTGCGTGAGAGTTACGGAGATGCTCATCAAAATCCAGCAGGATATGCTACGAGAGGAGCGTCACGCGTCACGGAGGCGTTTACTTATAAACTCGTAGAGCGTACGTTCCGGGAAGGGTCAAGCAACGTATTATTTTCTCCGTCACTTACTTTTTGTGAAATTACGACGATGGGAAAATCAGAGAATTTAGAGTTCATACGTAGGCTTACCGTTAGCCGTTATTCTCACGAACCATTCACGGAAGGAACAGGAAAGGAACGAAATGTGACCTCCACTGTGGTTGACAGAGAGACAGACTGGAAAGAGAATTTTATTCGTCGTTTAAAATCTTTAATTTTTAATTTTATAACTTTTGTTCACTGTACGTCGTAGAAAGCTTTCTCTGCAGAACTGAGGTGGGCGTGGGCCGGCAGAGCACCGGGCATGACTGGGTATGTCCACCAACCCGTACTCAGATCGCGTGATTCTCATAATAGATGCTGCTGACGGGGTAGCGCCTTGTAAGAGCATCACTTAGATAGGCACGCTCGTCTAAGGTATCTTCACCCCCCCACCTCCCACCCCCCTCCCCCACCCCCGGCAGACTATCAGGGGGAGGAGAATGATCACGTGGGGACGCAGGGAAAACTGGTGGGCGGGCTGCGTTCCGACCGCTCTCTCTCTTCTTAGACAGCCATCGCCCGTTCTAGTCGTACCGCTTCGCTTCTCTACAGGGCAGGGTGCCCTCTGCTTGTTTGTCGGCAGCCCCCGAGCGCCCTAAATCTTTTGTACCCTTAGCGATAGAATTATCGCAATAAGACCAAGTTATCCTCTCTGAACATACGTGTTTCGTGATCTTATTACCTAACCATCGCCCACACCAGGACGCTCACATCATGCCTACCATGTCCGCTCGAAAGTCCTGAACAGTATACGTATATTTTTTTTATTTTATTGTTTCACAGTAAGCATGCTACATCATTTTCATTTGTGACAGAAACATACACTCCGAAAATCCAAATAAGAGCTCATGACAAAATTCGAAAGGACATAATACGTACAATACGGGGAACAGGAATTTCCAATAGCAACCGTTTACGATACGGATGAGATATGAGTGAGACATGTGATAATCAATTTTGAATTAATTCGCTGTTATACGCTACTGTATTTGTCACGACGAAGAAAGTTCAGCAAATCTCATATTGACCAATATAAGGATATATTTTTCCGGTTTCTTGTTATGTGTATGCTATCTCTCCGATTATTCAGACATATTACCTTGGCGTCTTAAATGTCAATATCAGCAGATTGTGACTTACAATGCGAACTGGGTTTAAAGATTTGTTTTCTGTTCTACTATTAAACGATCACGAAGATTGAACAATTTACGAAACTAAAATTTCTTTCTGTAATTTCTACACGCACACTTCATCATTGTTAGATGAGCAAGAATTTTTGTCGGCCGGGGTGGCCGAGCGGTTCTAGGCGCTTCAGTCTGGACTGCTACGGTCGCAGGTTCGAATCCTGCCTCGGGCATGAATGCATGTGGTGTTCTTAGGTTAGTTAGGTTTAAGTAGTTCTAAGTTCTAGGGGACTGATGACCTCAGATGTTAAGTCCCATAGTGCTCAGAGCCAGAGCCAAGAATTTTTATGAATAGAACAACTGTAGTCAACTGGGGCGTCTAAAAACTATGACTGTTAATAATTGTTGAATAATATCAGGTCCTTATGAAGGCTCTCGATTTTTAAATGTAGACTGTAGAGTTATAGCGCGTGCAGTGTCTACGTGTGGGCATTCTCGCCAGCGAGTGAGGGTCAACATTTCTGCCTCGTTCGTGGCCTGAGACGGCCACGCCTTACTGCAGCAGGTCAAGGCACCTCCTGATCGATATGTTCTGGCCGCGTCCTGCGCGCGACTGTTGCAGTTCGACTGTCGTACGTAACTGGGGAAACTCTCTTGACGACACTGCTTTAAATTACAATTTTAAATTGATTGCGTGATAAACAGCACCAACATGGACACTCTTTTATGGCAACAAATTAACACATTCTACATTAACAGGGATTACAAATCTTCTAGTCGGCACGGCACGCTCTCAGTCCCCCGAAATTCATTGCTCACATTAGTAATCCCGGGATGGTCAAGGAAGGAAGAAAGGTTATAATACGCCGACCAGTCATTGACGTAACAGTAGATTGAAAAGGCAAGAGCACCTTACTGGAGGGACCATCCTGGTTAAAGTTGGATGCTAGCTCAGGGATATGCGTTCGCTCATCTTGCATGTGACTACAGACTCGTTTGTAACCACTGAGCCTTCTCGCCCAACAAATGGCGATGGACGTCAGCTGAGGCGGTTTGTATCCATGTGGGCCCTACACATTCGCCAACTGACCAACTGACAGACCGACAACTTGGAGTGTGTAGGCGTTTTGAACGACCAACGGACGTTCGCTGTCGGGAGGTTGCGCGGGTAGTACCACTCAACAGCCGACACGTCCTCCTCACCCCTTTCCCCCCAGTCCACCATACAAATCGTTGATGTAGCGTCAACTTCCCGACAAAATTTCGGCTTTTGTCCGTGCGGTATTAAATACTGTTCTAATATACATGAGAGGTTGTGAGGCGGACGAAACTTTAGATACAGACTTTCTAGAGGAATTTAAAGAGTGCAAATGTTTCCTGGACACGTCGTGCGTCGTGCAAGAAACGAAGCGCTTTTTCATTTTTTAACGAATGCACAACGGCACATAGAGAGAATAAAAGCCCGTCTATCTTCTATATTTCTGTTTTTTAGGTTTTATTTCCGATACTTACCGCAAGTGAAATCTAAAACCGAAATATCGACTTTCAGTGGACGGTAATTCACAAAATATACATGCTTCATTACTGTAAGTTTTAAAGAAGTCCAGCCTATATCGAAGAGTTCTGCTATGAAGATCAAAGTGTGGGATTATTTTTACGGTCCAACACTTGCTAAATACTTCATTTCTTATGTATCTGTTGCTGTATTTATTAGTTTATGTACGCCATCACCATGTGTTGTCGTTCTTCGTCGAATTTGAAATGAGTTTATTAAACGTACAGGTCATCTTTTATGCTACATACATAAATAAATTATGTTTGCACGAAGGTCTTTCGTTTTATTTATTTTGCATTACTATGATGTATTTCCTCGGTCATCCGTAAATCACGTCACAGGGGATGCAACAGCACTGAATCTGAGGTCATCTTTACTTCTGCCAGGTGAGAGAAAGCATAACGTAGCTAACAGTCTCTCCTCGCAGCTTACAGCATCTATCTTGAGTGTATTCTTTTATATTGACAATGGTTTTATGATGTTCAGCAGCTCCGAAATGCATGACTCATCCACTCTTAGACAATTACGAAAACCTTAGGGTCCCAGCTACTTCTGCAGCGGAACGTGGTTGAACTATTTCGTTACATTAACCACTTCTTTGCCCGAAAATTTCTGTCGGTTTTCTTGGCCTTGTTGCCTCTAAAACAACGAAGACAAATTCCCGTTTTTATTTCTGCGTAAAACTAAGCAGAACATCGCAGAAAATATTAGTGATCACGATGTTATTGCACCTGGGAGTGAAGCGCTTCGGTCTGCTTATCGCCAGTCTGTATCGTGATATTTCACGAGGACACACTGAAACACTTGATAGTACCGGGTGATCAAGAAGTCAGTATAAATTTGAAAAATGAATAAATCACGGAATAATGTAGATAGAGAGGTACAAATTGACACACATGCTTGGAATGGCATGGGGTTTTATTAGAACCAAAATATACAAGAGTTCAAAAATTTTCTGACAGATGTCGCTTCATGTGATCAGAATAGCAATAATTAGCATAACAAAGTAAGACAAAGCAAAGGTGATGTTCTTTACTGGAAATGCTCAATATCTCCACCATCATTCCTCAACAATAGCTGTAGTCGAGGAATAATGTTGTGAACAGCACTGTAAAGCATGTTCGGAGTTATGGTGAGGCAGTGGCGTGGGATGTTGTCTTTCAGCATCCCTAGAGATGTCGGTCGATCACGATACATTTGCGACTTCAGGTAACCCCAAAGCCAATAATCGCACGGACTGAGGTCTGGGGACCTGGTAGGCCAAGCATGACGAAAGTGGCGGCTGAGCACACGATCATCACCAAACGACGCGCGCAAGAGATCTTTCACGCGTCTAGCAATATGGGGTGGTACTAATAAAACCCCATGTCATTCCAAGCAAGTGTGAATTTTTACCTCTCTATCTACATTATTTCGTGGTTTATTAAGTTTTAAAATTTATACTGACTTTTTGATCACCCGGTATATGCACAACTATGCTGAATTTATTCACAGTGCTATTCGATTTCCTTCATCACCACAGTATTGGTTTACTGTAAAATCACCGCGGGTTTCCATTAAAGACCACGGGAGGCCAAGTGCAATAATATCGTGGTGGGGTAGGAAACACAATGAACGAATCAGAACAGTGTGGTGCTGTGGTCGCTGACTGCAGTTGGTCGGGACGTGTGTAGGCTGCCACGAAATTGGTCGGTCGGTTGGTCGGCCGATAAATTGGTTCGTGTGTAGGAACTTTTACTTGCAGCGTATAGTCAGTAATAAGGATGCACCAGCAATTTTAATGGAAACTTGATCAATAGCCGTACGTCGAAATAAAAAAAGTCAGAAGAGTTGATTTTTTATTTACTTTTTTATTAAATAATCATTTCAAATAACTCATTTCGTTTCCGTTGAGGAAGGCGTGGAACATGGCAAATGGACGGTACATTGTTGCGGTGGGAAGGGAGTAGGTACGTTTTTATATAACAGTGAGAATAGGAGGTTCCAAGACCGCAGGACAGTAAGCGTGTCGGCGATCGATCCGGCCAGTCGGAGGTGCGGCAGTGGTGGTGGAAGCAGAGCGATGGGGCTGGCGCAGGCGACGCCGGCACCGCCGCCGCCTCTGTGCCTGGAGCGCCGGCTCGTCGTGTGGCGCCTTTGCGAGGCCTCCTGCCGGTAACCCTCCGTATTGTCATCTTCTGGTGCGTCCGCGCTTCCGGCCACGGCCTGCCCTCTGCACTCTGCTCCGCCACACGCTTCTTACACGGGCCAGCTACTTGACACGAACGAGACTAGCGTTTACCGCGTTCGCGTGTGTAAACATCGCACGGTGCGGGAGTAATGTGTCCTGCTGCTGCAAACGCTTAACGCTTGCGTCAGCCGAGGCGTACGTCGCAGGTAACGACAGTCCTGCACGCTATTCGACCCCTTACAAGTCCCTTCGTCACTACCGCATGCATAACTCAACTCTTTTGCCTGAGCAGTGGCTAAAATCAGTGTTCGTAGTACTAACACACATAGTCTACATACAGTTCTAACTAGTTCACTGACACTAAATACACGTAAATTTCTGGTATGAGAACATGAATGCAACTTCAGTCCAGCTGAACACTTCCTTAATTCGACGTAGTTTTCCACTAACGTTAAAAAGCACGTCCATCAATACATATTACGATCCTAGAGCTTAGTGCATGTATATCAAATAATGTTAATGCTATATTTACGTATGTTCCGCGCACTTGCACTCTTTGTAGTAATTATGGAAGAGTTTTGCTCAGTTTTTGAGGTAAAATTTAGAAATAAATCTTCAGGTGTTGCCCATTTCGTCTGTAATTTCTTTTTTCGAGAAATCGGTTGTCGAATACTCTCTTTCAGTAATCGTTGTAGTATTTTAATAGAGAAATCTTAAGATTAAAAAATGATTGTGCTTGAAGCTAAGTATGTGATGGGAACGCCAGTAAAGCTTTTACTGCGCACCTCTCGCTGCGCTAAGGATACAATCAGCCGGCTACATTCGCACCAAACATCAGTCGAAATTTATCATGATTCTATTATGCCCTCCCTCGTTTGCTACGTTTTAAGATCTTACCTATAGCATGGTCATTAGTATCCACATACCCCTTTTCGCTTTTGTCAACTGGGAACTATTAGATAATTTCAACACCTTCTTATTTTCTCTTTTCTCTTCCTCCAATAGTCTATCATCTATTCACAAAGTCTCTCTTACTTTTCTTCAGACCACTTCTGTTCTCTTACTGCTTCTACCCTTGTATCTTTCTATACTTAACCCTTCCTTTCTGAAAATATTGCTTCTTCTGCTATTATATTGTGTTTTCCACTTTTTTTATTTATCGACTCCAGCTTGTTGTTAATTTCTTTTCTCAAAAATATTTGATGATTAGTTTTGTAAGGTTGTTGTCATTCATCTTGTGTAAAGGTATTAAAAGTACGTGACTTCTTTTCCACATGATTTCTGTTACTTTTTCTATATTTCATCATTGCTTCTAATTTCCAGGCTTCTTTTCTTCTTATTAGAGGTACAATCTTCCATATGATTCGCCTCTCTAATGTTTCCAGTTTGTTTAACATCTAATTCATTTGCGTAGAGGCATTTTGTGTCTTTGCATTTCTTGGTATGCAAGTATTGTTGTATATATATTTTTTTATTCCATAAGCCCTTTCCATTTTGTGTAGCCTACCATTCATGAGCGATTTTTTTATCCTATTTCCTTACTTTATCTCTCCTAAATGCTTGCAATTTTCGCACTTTCTGTTTTTTGCCTGTAAAGATATTAATGTTAGTGATGAATTCGGTTTTCTCTGCTGAGGTTCTTAAACCAAATATTCTGGCTATCTGTTCCAAGAAACTGACTTGTATTTTTTACGTTTACCTCGTTTTCAGGTAGTATAGCAAGTTTATCTGCAAATTCCACGCAGTTTATTTCGTTACACAGTTTCTTTTTCTCAGTATTATTGGTGATACTTGATATTCTTTTAATTCTTCATTGCATATTATTACCTTTTTTAATACACAGTTCAAGCGGACTGCAGAAAAGCCATTGCCCTTTCGTAGATTTGTATCTGTTTGAAAGAGCTTAGGATGAACTTTATTTCTGAGACTGCCTACAGAGTTAAATGCCTACTTGAAACTCGTAAGTGTAAAAACTGTGTCTTAAGATTTGGTTTGTCTGTACAGATTATGGAGTCGAAATTAACTATCCGTACTGAGTAGGATCTGCTTTTCCTAATCCCCCTTGATATTCGTTTGATTTTCGGTCTAGACTGTTTCAAGCTTTTTTTTTCTTACATGATTAAACTTCTCTGTTACAGAATGTGATAAGAACAAAGCTCTTTAATCATC
This sequence comes from Schistocerca cancellata, assembly GCF_023864275.1. Lineage (NCBI taxonomy): Eukaryota > Metazoa > Arthropoda > Insecta > Orthoptera > Acrididae > Schistocerca > Schistocerca cancellata. Next base: position 732,267,829 of record NC_064626.1, read on the forward strand.
ATAACGAGTCTGCCATGAATTGATTAATTATTTAGTATCTTAATTATCTGAAGGAAATTTGCGTCTAATAGGGACAAATGATTTTATTCCGAAAGAAGGAAAGTTACAGATTGGAAGGAAAACCTTCTAGTTCAGAAGGAATTTTTTAGAGGATTACTTAGTGCGTGAGATTTCAAATTAAATAGCAGAAGATGTTTCTTCATTTGCTCTAATGATTGACGTTATTTCCTTCCGTGGATATATATTATTTCTTAACTTGCATAAGTGTCCACATACAAGAAGTAGGAGACCTTAAACTTTATTAATTTTTCTCTCATTTTACGGTTCAATTTCATCATTTCATCACAACAGTCTGTTCAAAAAACAGTATATATCGACGTCTTTTTGGCTCATTTAGGATACAGAGGGCGACTTTCCACTCTCCTGTCATCATTTCTGTTTTCTATATTTCTTCAAAAATCATTTCCAGATCAAATATAATCTTTCTTCGTGACAGCTTCGGATGTCCAACCGTTTTGGAATCTTCTCGACTGGCTTTAAATTTTTCAGAGTTTTAATTGTTTCTCTGATTTCCTTAGTAGTTGGCAGGATAACTTCGTCTTGGTTTACGTAAAAACTATAACATTTTTACAGTTTCACAAAACACTTTGCAAGAATTTCATAATTTTCAGAATTCTTTAATCCATTTCTCCCTCTTTTGATCTTGCGGTAAATATTTGATGCTTGGTACCTCTTCAGTTTATTCTTGAAGTCCTGTTAAATATCTCTGGACCTCTTTTTGTTAAGTTTCCTTACATTTCAACAACTTAGTGTTTTCGAGATGATCTTTTGATTATCCATATTAGACATTTCTTTTCTTTGTCGTTTAAACGGCTTGTAACTTTTCGAATTTTCAATTTTCTTCATTTTCTGGTCTTGCTATTGCCCCTCTTATACACTCTTCATTCTATCACAGCTTCCTTTTACTTCTTGTTACCCTAAGTGTTTTGTTTTCTGCAGTGCAGATTTACCCGGTAGCTCTTTCAGTTGGCAGTTGTAGTTACTGTTATTTCATTTTGAAATTGCATCACTGCTTCTATTTCTTTGTCCTTTTTGTGCTTTTATAGAATAAAAAGTTTCATTGTAATTTAAAATGGATAGTAATAATAATCAAAGGCACCATTTTTGTTTACTTTAACATACATAATATGCTTAATATTGCTTTCAGAAACGGCCACTTGATCGAACGAGAATTCTCCTAACAAGGGGTTTATTGACATCCATCTTTTAGCTTTTATTGGAAGTTTTCCATTAAATTAAAGTGAAAAGTTTTATAAATATAAATCAGCTTCGTGCCATTTTCGTTCGTTCTTTTATGTGCCGGATAACTACTATACTTTCAATTATTTTCTTTGCGTACTTCTGCGTTGAAGTCACCTAATAGTATTACAATACTTTGCTCAGTGACTTTACCTATTTCTGTTTCCACAAGATCCGAAAACGCCTCTATTTTGTTGGGGTTCTTCCTGTTGTCTTCATTTATTGATGCTCGAAAATTAATAAATGTATATTTTTTGGTTTTGTATTTAACTGTGGCAAGAGATATTCCTTCGAGGCTACATTTAGATTCTGCTATACTGCCTATTGTCTTTTGTGAGCCTAATTTCTTAAAATTATTTTCAGTCTATACCCCGAGGGGATAGAAGTCTGTTCCCGATTCGACCTACTGATTAGCCCAGTGTCGGAACACATTTCATTTTAAAGAGACGCGGAAAGTAGATTGCTCACGGCTTTCCAGACGGAAGCAACATAGCGTTTTGTGATGCCGCGATACGAAACCGTACTAGCGACTCTCAGACGAGAGCTTTGAATTTCTTAGTCCAATTTACTGATCCATGCCTTCAGTTCTGCGCTCCATACGCTTCTCCGTCAATGGGCTTAGCTCAACATGTAAGTCATTAAAACGTCTCGTGCCGATATTTCTCTAATTTTATTTGTCGTTTCTACTTTTATCGTGTTTATTTCCTGCTCTCTCTCCTGAAGTAATATTTCTGGTTACTCACTACCTATTTTGTAAATATTCTTCCTATCTCTTCGGTTAGCTGCACCTTAGAAGGAAAGTCTACTTCACAAGAGTCAGCAGAATTTTTTACTACCTTTCCGAATACGCTTGTTAATACGCTCGATATTGACCAGAGGTCTACAACCATCTTTTCCGTTCGGTTAACGTTTCAAGAGTATTAGCGTGTCAGAAAGCTTGACAAACGAATTAGGGAGCAAAAAGAATAGGGTTTAATCTCCCGTCGACGATTAGACACGGAACACGGACTCTGACTGGGCAAAAACGAGACAGAAAACCGGCCGTGGCGTTCTCTAAAGTAAAGTCACCGTATTCGCCTTGAATTATTTAGGAAAACCTCGAAGAACCTCAATACAGATGCTTGGACGAGAATTTAAACGCCGTATCTCCCGGGTACGTGTGCAGAGGTGGAAGCCCCTTATGCAGTGAGAGTTAGATTGATTTTTTTTTTAATTGAAATATTAGGCCGCGTTGCTTATACTGGTACATGGAGCACTACGAAACAGAACGAGTTTGATGCATTTGTATGGTCACTGCTGTGTTGTTTACTCAGTGTATTTGGGTTTTGTTTTCAAGGATAATTTATTAATAGTAACTGTACAATTTATCAACATAACACAGCCACATTCACATCAAGTGCCACGCCAAAAATACACTCCTGGAAATGGAAAAAAGAACACATTGACACCGGTGTGTCAGACCCACCATACTTGCTCCGGACACTGCGAGAGGGCTGTACAAGCAATGATCACACGCACGGCACAGCGGACACACCAGGAACCGCGGTGTTGGCCGTCGAATGGCGCTAGCTGCGCAGCATTTGTGCACCGCCGCCGTCAGTGTCAGCCAGTTTGCCGTGGCATACGGAGCTCCATCGCAGTCTTTAACACTGGTAGTATGCCGCGACAGCGTGGACGTGAACCGTATGTGCAGTTGACGGACTTTGAGCGAGGGCGTATAGTGGGCATGCGGGAGGCCGGGTGGACGTACCGCCGAATTGCTCAACACGTGGGGCGTGAGGTCTCCACAGTGCATCGATGTTGTCGCCAGTGGTCGACGGAAGGTGCACGTGCCCGTCGACCTGGGACCGGACCGCAGCGACGCACGGATGCACGCCAAGACCGTAGGATCCTACGCAGTGCCGTAGGGGATCGCACCGCCACTTCCCAGCAAATTAGGGACACTGTTGCTCCTGGGGTATCGGCGAGGACCATTCGCAACCATCTCCATGAAGCTGGGCTACGGTCCCGCACACCACTAGGCCGTCTTCCGCTCACGCCCCAACATCGTGCAGCCCGCCTCCAGTGGTGTCGCGACAGGCGTGAATGGAGGGACGAATGGAGACGTGTCGTCTTCAGCGATGAGAGTCGCTTCTGCCTTGGTGCCAATGATGGTGGTATGCGTGTTTGGCGCCGTGCAGGTGAGCGCCACAATCAGGACTGCATACGACCGAGGCACACAGGGCCAACACCCGGCATCATGGTGTGGGGAGCGATCTCCTACACTGGCCGTACACCACTGGTGATCGTCGAGGGGTCACTGAATAGTGCACGGTACATCCAAACCGTCATCGAACCCATCGTTCTACCATTCCTAGACCGGCAAGGGAACTTGCTGTTCCAACAGGACAATGCACGTCCGCATGTATTCCGTGCCACCCAACGTGCTCTAGAAGGTGTAAGTCAACTACCCTGGCCAGCAAGATCTCCGGATCTGTCCCCCATTGAGCATGTTTGGGACTGGATGAAGCGTCGTCTCACGCGGTCTGCACGTCCAGCACGAACGCTGGTCCAACTGAGGCGCCAGGTGGAAATGGCATGGCAAGCCGTTCCACAGGACTACATCCAGCATCTCTACGATCGTCTCCATGGCAGAATAGCAGCCTGCATTGCTGCGAAAGGTGGATATACACTGCACTAGTGCCGACATTGTGCATGCTCTGTTGCCTGTGTCTATGTGCCTGTGGTTCTGTCAGTGTGATCATGTGATGTATCTGACCCCAGGAATGTGTCAATAAAGTTTCCCCTTCCTGGGACAATGAATTCACGGTGTTCTTATTTCAATTTCCAGGAGTGTATCTTCGGTATTCAACACATTGTAAAGTTCCTGTTTTTTCTCAGTAATACAACCAGTAGTTCATCGTCATTCTCTTCTTCTTGTTCTCATCTACCTTTTCCTCTTCTTCTTCTAGTATTTAAGGTCATAAGTTTTAGCATGGACCAAAGCTTTCCGTATATTTGGCATATGTCGTGATTTTCCAGTGTTCGTTTTAAATACATGATAATAGTCGCAGTACGTTGCTGTTCTGTGATTTATTATATACACTGACAAAAAAAGACTCAGCACCAAAAAATAATTAAAGTACGAGGTGCAATCAAGTTCTAAGGCCTCCAATTTTTTCTCTCCAGACTGGAAAGAGATAGAAACATGCGCATTGTTTTAAAATGAGGCCGCGTTCATTGTCAATACGTCCCAGAGACGGCAGCACCGTATGGCAGATGGAATTTTACCGCCAGCGGCGAGAATGAGAACTGTTTTAAATACTTAAAATGGCGACGTTTTCCTTACTTGAACAGCGTGCAATCATTCGTTTTCTGAATTTGCGTGGCGTGAAACCAATTGAAATTCATCGACAGTTGAAGGAGACATGTGGTGATGGAGTTATGGATGTGTCGAAAGTGTGTTCGTGGGTGCGACAGTTTAATGAAGGCAGAACATCGTGTGACAACAAACCGAAACAACCTCGGGATCGCACAAGCCGGTCTGACGACATGATTGAGAAAGTGGAGAGAGTTGTTTTGGGGGATCGCCGAATGACTGTTGAACAGATTGCCTCCAGAGTTGGCATTTCTGTGGGTTCTGTGCACACAATCCTGCATGACGACCTGAAAATGCGAAAAGTGTCATCCAGGTGGGTGCCACGAATGCTGACGGACGACCACACGGCTGCCCGTGTGGCATGTTGCCAAGCAATGTTGACGCGCAACGACAGCATGAATGGGACTTTCTTTTCGTCGGTTGTGACAATGGATGAGACGTGGATGCCATTTTTCAATCCAGAAACAAAGCGCCAGTCAGCTCAATGGAAGCACACAGATTCACCGCCACCAAAAAAATTTCGGGTAACCGCCAGTGCTGAAAAAATGATGGTGTCCATGTTCTGGGACAGCGAGGGCGTAATCCTTACCCATTGCGTTCCAAAGGGCACTACGGTAACAGGTGCAGCCTACGAAAATGTTTTGAAGAACAAATTCCTTCCTGCACTGCAACAAAAACGTCCGGGAAGGGCTGCGCGTGTGTTGTTTCACCAAGACAACGCACCCGCACATCGAGCTAACGTTACGCAACAGTTTCTTCGTGATAACAACTTTGAAGTGATTCCTCATGCTCCCTCCCTACTCACCTGACCTGGCTCCTAGTGACTTTTGGCTTTTTCCAACAATGAAAGGCACTCTCCGTGGCCGCACATTCACCAGCCGTGCTGCTATTGCCTCAGCGATTTTCCAGTGGTCAAAACAGACTCCTAAAGAAGCATTCGCCGCTGCCATGGAATCATGGCGTCAGCGTTGTGAAAAATGTATACGTCTGCAGGGCAATTACGTCGAGAAGTAACGCCAGTTTCATCGATTTCGGGTGAGTAGTTAATTAGAAAAAAATCGGAGGCCTTAGAACTTGAATGCACCTTGTAGAGTAACGAAATTTCGGGAATACATTTGTCTAGATACATGTAACTGATTAACATTGCAAGATCACGAGTTAATGTAAACGCGAGATAAGTCACTGCAAATGTTCGAGTATAATGACTTTTCTGGAGACGAAATCTACTCTGTAGGAATCAGCATGGGTTTCGAAAAAGACGGTCGTGTGAAACCCAGCTCGCTCTATTCGTCCACGAGACTCAGATGGCCATAGACACGGGTTCCCAGGTAGATGCCGTGTTTCTTGACTTCCGCAAGGCGTTCGATACAGCTCCCCACAGTCGTTTAATGAACAAAGTAAGAGCATATGGACTATCAGACCAATTGTGTGATTGGATTGAGGAGTTCCTAGATAACAGAACGCAGCATGTCATTCTCAATGGAGAGAAGTCTTCCGAAGTAAGAGTGATTTCAGGTGTGCCGCAGGGGAGTGTCATAGGACCGTTGCTATTCACAATATACATAAATGACCTGGTGGATGACATCGGAAGTTCACTGAGGCTTTTTGCAGATGATGCTGTGGTGTATCGAGAGGTTGTAACAATGGAAAATTGTACTGAAATGCAGGAGGATCTGCAGCGAATTGACGCATGGTGCAGGGAATGGCAATTGAATCTCAATGTAGACAAGTGCAATGTGCTGCGAATACATAGAAAGATAGATCCCTTATCATTTAGCTACAAAATAGCGGGTCAGCAACTGGAAGCAATTAACTCCATAAATTATCTGGGAGTACGCATTAGGAGTGATTTAAAATGGAATGATCATATAAAGTTGATCGTCGGTAAAGCAGATGCCAGACTGATATTGGAAGAATCCTCAGGAAATGCAATCCGAAAACAAAGGAAGTAGGTTACAGTACGCTTGTTCGCCCACTGCTTGGAATACTGCTCACCAGTGTGGGATCCGTACCAGATAGGGTTGATAGAAGAGATAGAGAAGATCCAACGGAGAGCAGCGCGCTTCGTTACAGGATCATTTAGTAATCGCGAAAGCGTTACGGAGATGATAGATAAACTCCAGTGGAAGACTCTGCAGGAGAGACGCTCAGTAGCTCGGTACGGGCTTTTGTTAAAGTTTCGGGAACATAACTTCACCGAAGAGTCAAGCAGTATATTGGTCCCTCCTACGTATATCTCGCGAAGAGACCATGAGGATAAAATCAGAGAGATTAGAGCCCACACAGAAGCATACCGACAATCCTTCTTTCCACGAACAATACGAGACTGGAATAGAAGGGAGAACCGATAGAGGTACTCATGGTACCCTCCGCCACACACCGTCAGGCGGCTTGCGGAGTATGGATGTAGATGTAGATGTAGAATGCTGGTACATTAATAAACCGTGTAACCGCCAGACTGTTGAATGCAATCAATCAAATGTGCATGCATTGTGTTGTACAGGTGCCGCATGTCAGTTTGTGAGATGGAGATCCGTGCCTGTTGCACTTGTCGGTCAATGCAGGGACGGTTAATGCTGGCTGCGGATAACGCTGAATTTGTCGTCCGGTGGCGTCCTATATGTGATCGATTGGAGACAGATCTGGTGATGGAGCGGGCCAACTCAAGATGTCGACACTGTAGAGCGTGCTGGGTTACAACAGCGGTACGTGGGCGAGCGTTATGATGTTGAAAACCAATGATGGGAATGCTGTTCATGATGGTGTAACAACAAGTCGAATCGCCAAGTTGACGTACAAATTTGTAGTCAGATTGTGTGGTATAAGCAAGAGAGTGCTACTGCTGTCATACGAAATCGCACTCTAGACCATAACTTTAGGTGTAGGTCCAATGCGTCTGGTATGCAGACAGTTTGGTTGCAGGTTCTCAACACACGGTCATCACTGGCACCCAGGCAGAACCAGCTTTCATCAGAAAACAACAGACCTCTTCCCCCCCCCCCTCCTCCAATGAGTCTTCAGGCGCTGTGCACGCTATCCAAGACATTTTTTATGTTATGGAGCGTTGGGACAACCCCTGAAAATTTAGATACAGCTTCAGTGATATGACCGTAAAACTTTATATCCAGAGAACAAAGAACATCGCTGTGTTCTGGATGCTGCGGTAATTAATAACGGTTCGACGGCGATACAACATATCGCCTTGGCAGCGGACACCTTTTCCTCACTGACTGACCAGTGTAAACATCTTTGTCCAAGTTTCCAATGCGTCAGATCTTGGAGCTAGCGTTCGTGATAAGTTTCTTTATGAGGCTCGCCAAAAGACCTCCATAGCCCATTTTCTTGAGCGTATGTAGCCTGTAGGCTGGCTGATGCTATCGAAAGATTTTCAAAGTCGATGAATAATAAGCCAGATTTGATTTTAATTTCTGCAGCTGTGCAGATGACATTTAGATACATACTGCAGTTGTAACACTTTGGCCAGGCATGACGCAGTGCTGATACGTCCCCAAGACTTTCAGCCAAAACAGATTCCATCCTTAGTTAGAACACTTGCGTTATCATTTTGAAGTCATCTCTGAGGAGTGTGATAAGTTTTACGTGCTCCATCCTTTTGCCGTTTTCCTGTTTTCCTTTTTTAATATTACAACTATAATTTCCTCTTTCAGATTCTTGGCTATTCGGTAAGGATACAATTTGTCACTTCCAAATCCAGTAGCGATGATCCGATAATACGACAAAACGTTGGTGAAATTCAGTGGAAAGCCGGATGATTATCCTCTCTCTGCCTTGGAAACTGATTGACCTCCTCGTCCGTGTTTTGTCGCTTGTTGGTAAAGACCACGGAAGTAGGTGTGTGCGTGAGACATTACTTCGTGTTGTATAAGGGGCGACCAAAACGTTTCCGTTTGAGTGCGCTGCTGCAGCGCGTTTGCAACGTAGCGCGGCTCCGATGCGGGAGTATAATCACCGACATGAAGTCAAGGGATTAGTGTGGCAATCGTGTCTTTCCGATGTGCGTGCGGTAAATGAGGAAACGTGACGTTTTTACCAAATGCGTCTAAACAGGACCGTCGTGCTGCTGTTATTTCCCTTGTTGCCAGCCGGCCGGTGTGGACGAGCGGTTCTAGGCGCTTCAGACTGGAACCGCGCGACCGCTACGGTCGCAGGTTCGAATCCCGGGCATGGATGTGTGTGATGTCCTTAGGTTAGTTAGGTTTAAGTAGTTCTAAGTTCTAGGGGACTGATGGCCTCAGATGTTAAGTCCCATAGTGCTCAGAGCCATTTGAACCATTTGAACCCTGGTTGCCGAAGGATATACAACGGCAACCATCCATCGGAGGATGAAGAATGTGTATGGGCAGCATGCCTGTCGAGAACCACCGTTGTGGAATGGTGCGCCCAGTTCCGTGCTGGTCGCTGTTCAATACAAGACGGCTGTCGATCTGGGAGATCGGCCTCCCCACACCGCAAATGTCGTAACGCGGAAGTTACGCCAACCCAAGTGGGAGACACTCGAGCACCCGGCCTCTAGTCCTGATCTCTCCCCAGGCGATTATCAAGCCTTCGGTCCCTCACAAAAGGCCTTGGAGGGTCGACAGTTCCTGTCGAACGAAGGTGTGCAGCAGGCAGTTACGGACTTCTCCACGCAGCAGGACACAGTGTATTAACAAACGGGATTTTTCAGCCTGGTGCGTCGGTGCGATGATTGGCTCAATGCTGACGGCGATTTTGCCCTACTGGTATACCGATTCTAATCTGTACGACATTCGGAAGGAAACATTTTAATCACCCCCTTATATACGTAACAATTGTTCAGATTCGTCACTGACTTTGAAGAGCACTGTGGCGTCGCGCCGTCGCCCTGATCGTAAAATATAATAGAGAGGTGCATTTTCATCTTCGGGTGCATTTTCAGTTTGGATCTAAGAATAATACCTTTTAGGTGTTGTTGTCTAATACTCATAATTTCAGCTTTATATTTATTTTTTAATTTGGTAGCAGCTGTCAGCGTTAGGGATGTTCAAATTTTGATACAATATTCTCTAAGGCACTGATAATAAAATCACACTGTTTTTGCAAACGTAAATATTTTTGTCTTGAGTAGCTAATAATACCAAATCGCAATTGTGGTTTTGCGTAATAGAGCCGCCATTCCGGAGTGCTGCGTTGAAGGATCTGCTACCATTTCCGGTGTACCGCCTCATCAATTTCCTGGTCGTTAAGAGGATTTACGTTGAGTGTGCAATGCCCTCTGCCACGGTATACAGTCTGACGGTGAAAATGAATGTAACATTGGTAGCCATAAGTGCAATGTCACAATTTGTCATTTTGCTGATAAGTTCTGGTGAAACATACATCTTGTCTAGCTTGCTTGACGAATCAGCACAGTTGAATGTATGTTATGCATAATATATTATGCATCATTGCCAGGTATTTTTCCAGGTGTTAGACGTTATCACTGTACGAGGTGTTCTAGTTCAGTACAGTTTTTCGGATTTGGTTCAAATTCAAATGGTTCAAATGGCTTTGAGCACTATGGGACATCATCTGAGGTCATAAATCCACTAGAAGTTAGAACTACTTAAACCTAACTAACCTAAGGACATCACACACATACATGCCCGAGACAGGATTCGAACCTGCGACCGTAGCGGTCTCGCTGTTTCAGACTGAAGCGCCTAGAACCGCTCGGCCACACCGGCCAGCCCTCGGATTTGGGACTTGGTCCCAATTACATATGACACAGTTGAAATCGCGGCCGATGACTCTGCCGTCAGTGCATTTCGCAAGTAATTCTACAGTATCAGTACGAAAAAAGGCTACTCGCGACGTAGACAGTTTTGGCTTCTGCGCGGTGCGTAACGATCTAAAACCTGAACGCCGTTAATATTCATTCTGATGCCTCTGCCAATTAAAAGACACCTTCGCGAATTAAAATGGCAGTTTCAGTTTTATTCTCTTTACAGAGATTAAGGACTTGTTTGTACCCACTTATGTAAAAAAAAATCTTCAGTCAAAACCTCTTGAAGAAGTGTCACATCTTTGTCAGTTCAAACGAGAAATTTCCTACATGAAATCTCTGAGGCGTCTAAATTTCAGTTGAGTTTGCATCAGGATTTTATTGAGAGTGGTTATATTAAAGGCTTGCAGGCTGTCCATAAGTGACCGCTGTATCGCCCAACATACCACGATCTTGATATTTCCACCCTGTCGCAGGGCTGAATGTCAATCTCATCAATACGTATTTCCTTATCCGACCAGACGGTCACTTCTTTTGTGGGAGTTCCGTCTTGGGTTCGAATGTGTTCGATCGTGTTTTTTATTATTGCTTGTCGCTTCTCTCTGACGTCCGCAAGCCTGCAGTGTGCAATACGAATTTTCTTATTCTTGGGCGAGGACAGTTTATCTTCGTCGAGAGATTCCCTTTGCTTGATGGGCTTGCCGTAACTGGGAAACCGAGCTGCTTCTTTTGTACTGTTGAATTCAAATGGCTCTGAGCACTATGGGACTCAACATCTTAGGTCATAAGTCCCCTAGAACTTAGAACTACTTAAACCTAACTAACCTAAGGACATCACACACACCCATGCCCGAGGCAGGATTCGAACCTGCGACCGTAGCAGTCCCGCGGTTCCGGACTGCAGCGCCAGAACCGCTAGACCACCGCGGCCGGCTCTTTTGTACTGTGTTTTGCAGTCTGTTTCGCATACTGTTTTGAAGGGTCGCCTGGTAAACTACATTGATCTCCAAGAGCTGTTTTCTGTCTCTCTTGCTTCTTAAATCCAATTCGAAAGTGACTGCTTTGTGTCGGAAACAGAAGAAAGAGGCGTGTCATTGCTGTTCGCGCTACTGGAGGCTTTAGACGTGACGTCTGTTTGGCGTACACTCAGATTATAGCCTCCAAATACAGTTAGGTGACAGGTTTGATCTTGAGGAAATCTCAGCATGAGTCAGTGCGGGAACGCTACTTCCTCGTATGACGTCAGAGTATCTGGGGGCAGCCGCGCTGTCTGCCGTGTTGTCTGCCGTGTTTCCCGCTAGCCGAGGAGGCGCGGTCAGTGGCGCAGGTTTATAGCGGGCTAGTGCAGTAGGCCAGTAAGATTTCTGTAGAGTTAACAAACAGAACAAGTTCTAGGTTGCCCTTTCATAGATTGCCAGTACCCGGAATCCTTTAACATACGAAAATGAGGGAATGTTGTTGTTGTTGTTGTGGTCTTCAGTCCTGAGACTGGTTTGATGCAGCTCTCCATGCTACTCTGTCCTGTGCAAGCTGCTTCATCCCCCAGTACATACTGCAGCTTACATCCTTTTGAATCTGCTTAGTGTATTCATCTCTTGGTCTCGCTCTACGATTTTTACCCTCCACGCTGCCCTCCAATACTAAATTGGTGATCACTTGATGCCTCAGAACATGTCCTGCCAACTGATCCCTTCTTCTAGTCAAGTTGTGCCACAAGCTCCTCTTCTCCCTAATTCTATTCAATACCTCCTCATTGGTTATGTGATCTACCCATCTAATCTTCAGCATTCTTCTCTAGCACCATATTTCGAAAGATTCTATTCTCTTCTCGTCCAATCTATTTATCGTCCCTGTTTCACTTCCATACATAGTTACACTCCATACAAATACTTTCAGAAACGACTTCCTAACACTTAAATCTATACTCGATGTTAACAAATTTCTCTTCTTCAGAAACGCATTCCTTGCCATTGCCAGTCTACATTTTATATCCTCTCTACTTCGACCATAATCAGTTATTTTGCTCCCAAAATAGCAAAACTCCTCTACTACCTTAAGTTTCTCATTTCCTAATCTAATTCCCTCAGCATCACCGGAGTTAACTCGACCACATTCCATTATCCTCGTTTTGCTTTTGTTGATGTTCATCTTATACCCTCAAGACACTGTCCATTCCGTTCAATTGCTCTTCCAAGTGCTTTGCTGTCTCTGACAGAATTACAATGTCATCAGCGAACCTTAAGGTTTTTATTTCTTCTCTACAGATTTTAATACCTACTCCAAATTTTTCTTTTGTTTCCTTTATTGCTTGCTCAATATACAGATTGAATAACATCGGGGAGAGGCTACAACCCTGTCTCACTCCCTTCCCAACCACTGCTTCCCTTTCATGTCCGACTCTTATAACTGCCATCTGGTTTCTGTACATATGGTAAATAGCCTTTCGCTCCCAGTATTTTACCCCTGCCGCCTTTAGAATTTGAAAGAGAGTATTCCAGTCAACATTGTCAAAAGCCATCTCTTAAGTCTACAAATGCTAGAAACAATGAGGGAATATGTTTCCGTAAATCAATTTTCACGGTCGGAATTCCGTTACATACTTCGAACTGCGTCCTACTGCCCACTTATTTGTAGTACTGTAGACAGTTCCGGAAGAAGGGAAGGCCGACCGTAAGAAATTATGGTCAAAATCGAAAGGCAAATTATACACCTTAACATTCCTCAGCTCAAAACCAGCATAGTTTATCTGCACGTTACACTTCGTTGTTGCTGAGCACGAAGGTGTAAGTTCCACCCGTTGAATCCATGACTCTTGCAACTGCTCTTCGCCAACAACCGTGACGTAGAAAGTGCTAGGAACAAAATCATGCTGAATTCCTCAGATTCGTCCACCCCAATACCGATTTCACCAAAAACTCAGGCGTCGAAGTCAGAAATTCTAGGGCGAGGTTGGTAGAATCCAAAGTCGATCTCCAAAGTACTTCGCAGTACGCGGTGATCCAGTTTAGTTTACAAATCAGCTCAGCCAGCAGCAGCGGAGACGTATACACATTACTTCTGCTCACCACAGTAACCGATGATCAGTTCTCGTTGCCGAAGTACACGAGACGGACCGCTTCTGAAAACCGTTGACTGTCCGATCGGAATAAAAGCCGAAATGATATCTCAAAATAGGTTACATCCCGTAGAACATAATTCGTTTGCAGCTTCTGTGGACGGTCGTTGCCAGGCAACTGGGTTTAATTGAGCGGGTCTATCGGTAACTCTGATGTTTAAGCTCTCGTTAGTTATTATATTGGTATATAGGCTATCGATACCATGCAGGCGGAAATACTAGCCGCTAGCCGCACGAGTGCCACGCCGTCTCTGAGCGCCATGGGTCACCAGGATAAAGTGACCGCCAGAGTGCAGTTGTGCCCAGTTGTTAAGGAGCGGTAGGCGGGTTCTCGGTGTGTTGTTGTGTGGCTCCAGTATAACTCAGTCTAGTATCGACCTAAAGTAGCCGCAACTTTCTTTACTCTGACTTATCTGTTTTGTCAAGGACTGGTATCTGGAATTCATCAATGAGTCATTGTACTGAAGTTCAGTATAATATAATAATTTCTGAGAGGTTGTGTTCTCTCATTTCTCTTATTCTGCCTCAGAACCAATGCACCATTCCGACAGGAAATGAGTACTTTTGGCAACGAGATCACCTGATCACTTCAATCATCATCAGGTCTACTTGTGCTAAGAATTCACACTCGTTATCTTTTGCACTATTTTCCGTGATGTTCCTTTTCTTGCTTGTGTCTTAGGGCACTTACAGCCTACGTCTATACAACGTCATTAATTCTAACGAGTCTTCTTGTACGAACAAGTATTGCTCATAAATCACCCCAAAGATTGTTCAACATAGCAGACGGTACAACAAAGAAAATGGCTGGAATATGTAAGGACAGTCGAACAGGTATTTGAACGAGGTTCCACTCCCTAATCATCCCAATGTTTTGTCGCACATTGTCATAATCGAATGAAGGTTGTTCCGATTGCTCCGTTGCGCTGGTTCTGTACGCGCAATATAAGATGACCATTTTGCCGGGGACGCGAGGAATGTTACGCACGCGATGGCTACCTGGTTTACGGGATGCTCCATGGAGAGGAGTCGAAACAAGCCCAGCCTCTTTCTGGCAGGGCAGGCAACGCACTGGAATCAATACTGCACTCGTAGTGCCTGCTACAATGTAACGACGTGTTCTAATGTATAGCAGCTAAGGTTAGCAACGGTTGCAAACAATTCGCACTGGCCCGTACTCGTTCGATCTCCACCGATTCCTTCATCCCAGAAAAAGGCGAAATTACACTGGTGGAAAAAGAAAGTGAAGCATCCAGAAGGAGAGGAGGAAACGAAATGCAGCTCCGCGGGTCGAGAGAGTATGCGCTGATACTTCAGTGATTACAAGCTCGAGTCAAATTAAAGAACTTGGCAATACGAGCCCAATCGTGAGTATAATTTTATACTCCCCCTCCGGCCTGGATGCATACACTAATTCGGTTGCAAAGTGTGTCTTAAAATAGTTGTATCCTCTCCTGAGGCAGTCCGCAGCTTGTGGTCTCGCGGTAGCGTTCTCGCTTCCCGGGCACGGAGTCCCGGGTTCGATTCCCTGTGGGGACCTGCGTCGAGATGACTGGGTGTTGTTGTGTCGCCTTCACCATCATCATTCATCCCCATTACGGTCGGAGGAAGGCAATGGCAAACCACCTGCACTACGACCTTACCTAGTACGGCGGTGCGGGTCTCCCGCATCGTTCCCCTACGCTCTGTCAAGAAGTATGGGACCTCATCATCATCTCCTGAGGCAAATCGGCCTTCATTTGTTGTAACTGGTCCTTGATATCCCAAATACAGGCACTGGTACGGTGTAGGCTTCCAGATTAGTCAAACACATTTTCTAGACGGAACAGGACTGGAAATCCTGCTGGCCACAGGAGTACGTCAACATCATTCAGACGTGTCTTAGAGACAGGAGCCATGTGTGGACCAGTATTTTCCTGTTGAAAAATGGCACCACGATACTGTCGCATGAGAGGTAACACTCGAGGACGCAGGATGTCCGTGATGTACCGTTTCACCGCCAGAGTTTCCTGGGTCACTATCAGCTGAGATCTGGAGTCGTAACCAATGGCACCCCATACCACGAAGCCACATCTAACACAGAATTGCCTCTAAAATCACTGGAAGAATGAGACATTCGTCCAGGCCACCACCATACTCGCCATCCGGGGCAGTGCTGGACCGCGATTCATTGCTGAACACAGTACAACGCCATTCTGCAGCAGTCCATGTTTCCCGGTTGCAGCATCACTCCAACGGCAGCCGCTATTGTTGTGGTGTTAACGGCTGTCTGAGCATGGGATGGCAATACCCTAGATCGGCTGCTGCTAAGGTCTGACCATTGATGAGGGATGACACAGAATGTTATAGGGATTCCATTAGTTGTTCTCGAATGACAGGAGCAGTTGTGAAGGGGTTACGATGTGCTTGGTGCAGAATATGGCAACCCTAACTTGTGACGGTCAATCATGGTAGACTGGAACCCTGACGACGATTATGCCTGCCCTCCCGTTTCCACTGCACTCCAGCATCGGGTCACTGTCACATTCGAGTATCCCACAACTTTGGTAATTGGCCGATTCGACCAGATGACTAATTGGAGACCGACAACGAGAACCTTTTCGAACTCTGTAAGGAGCTGATAACTCTGCCTCACACAAGTACGCGCGTGTCGATCTGTGATAGTGTACAGAGCCGCGATGAAGTCGAATGTTTGTAGGTTGAGAAACTCTTAGCACTCATGTATACGAGTAATGTAATTTATGTGCAGGGTGCACGACTAGGCGATGTGGACACTACACTGGCTCGCACAGAGCTGTCAATGTCAAGCGGCAAATCGATACGCCGGGCAGCGAGCGCCCTGACTTCCGCATGGCGGGCACGGGGCTTCGCCGCGCCTGACACGAATTCCAAGTGCGACCGCCGTCCCGTCACAACTTCTAGACCGCCGCCCCTTGACAGTCAACATCTCGGCGACAGAAATATCTTCGTGCAGCATTTTTCGTGCTCTGTTGACGAAGAATCGGTCTGAAGACAGAAGTAGGGTGGTGCAGAAACTATTTAGGCCTTTTCCTCTGTCTAAATAGATATTAGGTACTCCTCTTGTCAGAAAAACGGTTGTTCTCCTTTGACCTCACGTGATCTACCGGAATTCTTAAGTTTGCCATAGACCTGTTTTAGAGGACTACGACAGTTACGGTGATATTATGTATTCTCGACCGGACGAGATGGCGCTGTGGTTAGCACACTGACCTCGCACTCGAGAGGACGAAGATTCAAATGCGCGTCCGCCCACCCAAATTTACGTTTTCCGTTATTTCCCTAAATCACTCCAGCCAAATACCGGGATTGTTCCTTGTAAGGGCACGGCCGATTTCCTTGCCCATCCTTGAAACAATCTTAGTGTGCGCTCCGACTCTAATGACATCGGTGTTGACGGGACGTTAAACACTAATTCTCTTTCCTTTTTTTATATGTGCTTGACATTCTTCAAATATGAGAGTGACCTAGAGTAATATGAAATCAGAAGCAGAATCTTCAGACAGACAAGATCGATATAGTAAAGCGTTTATTTTGATTACCGGTTTCAGCAAGCCATGTTGCCATCTTCGGATCTCATGTAACACATTTTAATGGATCTCGACCAAGTACACATCATAAAAAGGCATATCAAGAACAAGAAAACTTTACTGTATCAACATGTCAAGTATACAGAACCACAACCAAATTACAGTGAAGTTACACCTGATCAGATAGTTCACCAACTACTCATGAACGGAAAAACTAAAAGGAAGATCAGGAATGTCAAAATTAAAAGAAAATTGAACGAGGAGATTAGCTTCCTAGCTCACCAGTTCTTCATTCAGGAGCTACAAGATGCCATCAACAATTTGAAAAACAATAAGGCCGCTGGCCTCGACGATCTGAGATCTGAGCAAATTAAACATTTTGGACTGGGAGTACAAGCATGGATCCTAGAGCTAATGAATAACTGTATTACAACAATGCAAATTCCTAAACTGTGGAGGAAAGCTCGGGTTATTGCGTTACTAAAACCAGGGAAAGACCCAGCAGAAGCTAAAAATTTCCGGCCTGTCTCACTGCTTTGTCATTTATTTAAAGTGATGGAGCGAATGATCCTCAAACGCATAGCTGATTATGTGGACAAAGCCCTCATTAACGAACAAGCTGGATTTCGACCAGGAAAATCATGCTGTGGCCAAATCCTTAATCTCACACAGTACATCGGAGACGGCTATCAGAGAGGAGAAGTAACTGGGGTCGCATTCCTGGATCTCAGTGCTACATATGACACAGTTAACCATCAGTTGCTTACCCAGAAAGTGTATAATGTCACTAAGGACTACACCCTTTCTATGTTCGTGCAATGCATGCTACAGAACAGACGCTACTATGTAACCTTACAATCTAAAAACAGCCGATGGAGGACACAGAAAAATGGACTTGCACAGTGTAGTGTCTTGGCTCCAATATTATTTAACATCTATACCAATGATCTTCCCATCAGCCACCAGACACGAATGTTCATATATGCTGATGATGCAGCAGTGGCCACACAGGATAAAACCTTTGAACAAGTGGAGGAAAATCTCACAGGAGCCTTAACAGAACTTGCTACCTATTACGACGGCAATAATCTCCAACCAAACCCTAGTAAATCTCAAGTATCCGCCTTCCATCTTAGGAACAAACAAGCCAAACGGAAACTCCGAGTCATGTGGCACGGGGAAGAGCTGAAACATACAAACAGCCCAAAATACCTGGGAGTAACATTGGACAGAGCACTTACTTTTAAGCAGCACTGTCACAACACTAAAAAAAAGGTCTGTGCCAGGAATAACATACTGCGGAAGCTAACAGGTTCATCGTGGGGAGCTCAACCACATGTTTTGCGCACCACGTGTCTGGTGCTGAGTATCTCAGCAGCAGAATATGCGGCGCCAGTTTGGAGGAACTCTGCTCACACTAAGCAAGTTGACGTCGCCGTAAACAAACTGTACGTATTGCCACAGGATGCCTCAAACCAACTCCCACAGACATCATTTATCCCATCATAGGCATAGCACCACCCACTATCCGCAGGCAAGTAGCCACCGAGATCGAAAGATCAAAACAAAAGAATGATCCTCGACACCCGATGCATATGCACCGAAAACAACGTGTCCGGCTGAAATCCCGCAGGAGTTTCGTTGAAACTACTGAAGAGCTCGCCACCAAGCCCGTCGCAAGGCGGCTATCTCTTTGGGAAGAAATGGTGCCACACTCCACAATGGAACTACTTGAGGAAGGATCTGCAGGATTTCAACTACCTTTTACAACTTGGAGGTCATTAAACCGGCTGCGCACTGGAGTAACTGGGTGCAAATCAAACCTATTTAAATGGGGTTACAGTGATAGCGATAGGTGCGAATGCGGAGCAACACAGGACTTGGACCACCTACTGATTTGCCCAGATATGTCTATAACATGGACTAAAGACGATATTTTGAAAGTCAATGACAAAGCAAACTACGTTGCTAATTACTGGGAAGGGAAGATATAATTGGTGCATCCGGATACGGAAGAAGAAGAAGTATAAAAGTTACTGCATAAAATGCTACGCTTATTGTATCGACTACACATTAATGAGCCAAAACATTATGACCACTGCCAACCGCGAGGTTGAATGCCTGCTGGTGGTGTTACGTGCACGTGACGCAGTAAGGAAAGAATGTAAACGGAAGAGAGACGAATATTTGAAAAGGGAATAATTTCCATCTGTAATAAAATATTTACGAAATATGTACAGTGTTACAACTCTGGATGTAAACAACAGTTTGACACAGTCTGTCACAGCAAACAAACAGGTCAGGCACTCACTTTTTACAATGTGACGCAACGCAGAAACGAAAAGTGAATTTTAACGTGGAAGTGAGTCAATCGTACACTGCATTAAATTGTCATTCTAAGCATATAATATCACAAGGACTCATAAAACAAATACGAGACTCACTCTTGACAAAATGATGCAACCTACCCGGCTGGGTCAGGGATTTTCTCTGCCTCGTGATGACTGAGTGTTGTGTGATGTCCTTAGGTTAGTTAGGTTTAAGTAGTTCTAAGTTCTAGGGGACTGATGACCATAGATGTTAAGTCCCATAGTGCTCAGAGCCATTTGATGCAACCTAGAAGAACAAAAACTATTTGAACTTCAGAATAAGTCATTCCTATATTATATTAGATTATTTTTATAAGTATTTTATCTTACAATGTTTTCGGAAAATAAAGATGATTTACAAATGAGGATGTATTCTGAACAAAATCTGTGACCAATCTCGTTTACGATATCCGAGAAGAAAACAAAAGTTACATGGTTCAAATGGCTCTGAGCACTATGGGACTTAACATCTGAGGTCATCAGTCCCCTAGAGCTTAGAACTACTTAAACCTAACTAACCTAAGGACATCACTCACATCCATGCCCTAGGCAGGATTCGAACCTGCGACTGTAGGGGTCGCGCGGTTCCAGACTGAACAAAAGTTATATGTTTAGCGTAAAGGACACTAAAGAAACTAAAAATTGTTAATAATAGATCACTTTATTTATTTTTATTGCACATGCAGTAAAATAATTCACAAATAAGAAAATTTCAAATAAAAAGCAGAGTTGCTGAATTAAGTGCGACATTATAGATATGTACTTAGGAAACGTACGAAAACAAACCACGGGTAAATTTTAGAGTGCAGTGACTGTTTCGATTATGCTATACGGAAGCGAACTGTGGACTACAAACTAACTACAAGATGACCATATAGAAGCATCATAAATGAGAGTTGTTACGACAACAGGAGAATGTTGAGAACTGTCCAGACTCACAATAAATCATAAAAAAAAAGAGAAGAGCATATATAAAGAGTGAGATGAAATAAGAGATTACACAACAAATTACAATGGGTAATTACGAAATTGAATGACAACAGAGTATCTCTGAAAGTTAAAAGCTATAAATCGAGGAAACAGGTAATCATGGATACACCGAGAAAGTCACGTCATTTCCGGGCATCAACGTATGAGTTAAGGTAATATAACTGCAGCGGTGGCTTAAAAGAAAAGTGCTTGTTTTTGATTCTGAGCACTTAATATGTCTCATTATTTCCTTTCTGTGTGTTATGCTGCAAGAGAAAGGGTACTATTTCTTCTTTATATTAACTGTTTAATGTAATCCTGTTGCAATTACTGCAATATCTGCCGAAGTTTAAGAGTTGTCTAGTGCCTAAAAGATGGAAACGTGTGGTTAAGTATTGCCTCTGTCACATCGACCGGCTGAGACACCTCAGCTGGTTGCTCAGAATAGAACAGCGGCCATCCCTGCGTCGATCCTATCACATGAGCTCGTCCGCACGATGTAAGCTACTTTCTCTTTATTACAGTAGGCCACTCTGATGCGGCGCTGTCCGAATTAGAACGTCCCTGTAAAAGAAATAACGACACCCGCTATGTTTAAGGGCAAACTACACTGTTCCATTGTGTAAAATATGCTACAACGCTACAAATGTTGGGGCTTTCGATGCAACAATGAGTGAAGCGCTGATTCAGCACACTGTTTTCGCCCATTAGGAAGTTTCTAAGGCACTGTTTGGCGTATCGCCGTAAATTAGCATATCTTAATTTTTCATCAAGCCTGTCGAGGAAAAAAGCTCTTAATTTTTCATCAAGCCTATCGAGGAAAAAAGCTGCACCGAGTGCCTATCGGTAAAAATACTATAATTGTTACACACCGTCATCCTCACGTTAACTAGACGGGTTACAACTCAACTTTTGAGAAATAGATACCGGTAGCGAAAATCATCGAAGTCAGCAACAAAGTAATTTGAATTTGGCTTCCGTTTTTTAATTTTAAAACAATGATATCGTCATGAAACCAATGACACTATATCTCGTTTGCACGAAGATAATTCAAAATCTCAAGTAATGATTAGGAGATAATACCTTTAACAGCATCTACGTTGTACTTGCTCCTTCGTTTAGGACTCATTACTGTGCTTAATCTTATGATAATTTGTAGATTTCCCAAAACTTCTGTCACTTTTTGGAGTATTTTGCGTGTTGTGACTCAATTATTGCACTGTACTCGAATCTTATTCAGTGGCTACAAGTGCATTACTTCTGGTAGAGTTTTGTTATTTAAAAGATACAGATGTTATAATAACAACTAGACTGACATTATTATTTTTAATATTGTGGCACAATTCAACTTCCAATTTGGGTTACATGACGACAAGTTATAGCACTAGTTGCATTTGTCGTGTTGGGGTTTATGGGCGCTCAACATCGAGGTCATCAGCGCCTGCATTTGTCGTGATTGGGTTATAGAAATCATGGTTTGTCGAGGGGAGGGGAAGACGATTCTCAGTATGCGTGCTCACGCCTCTTGTAATGCCAAGATCACAGTAGGGAAAGAGGAGTATCACGGCAGGCACTGGTGGGCCCTTCATTAGGTTCACACGCTCATCACGCCCACTGTTTACTGTGTTAGATCCACTTTAGTCATTCAGTCATCAGATGTACTCGACCACCACGCAGTAGTACCTTCATACAGCCTTACACGTTAGCGAAAATTTGTAGACCCTCTCACTGAGCCACAAGGTCATTCTTCAGTGGTACGATGACTGGCTGGAAGTGAGAGAAAACAATCTGTAGATGGTGAAGTCAACGACCTGCCCACCCTTTCAACTAATATTACGGGATAACGTATGTCAATATGACCATGGCTTCCTTCTTCGAATCGACGACTCGTTGGTGGTCATACTTTTCAGTGAAATGTTTCTATAAAATAGCCAGAAAACGACATAGATATAAGGGCAAAATCTGCTACTAAAATGGGGTCTCAGCTATGTTTCCTCAGAAATGGTGTCACTAGCTCGTGACAGCAACACTGGCCTTGAAAAATAATTTGGTATAGAAAAATACCTGCAACCGTTTTGTGTATTATCACTACCTGAAATTATGTTTAGAACTCGTAATGTTTACAAAACATTGCTGACGCTCACAACACGTGGGCGACGCTGCATACTGTTCAAATTCAAATTGCTCTGAGCACTATGGGACTTAACATCTATGGTCATCAGTCCCCTAGAACTTAGAACTACTTAAACCTAACTAACCTAAGGACAGCACACAACACCCAGCCATCACGAGGCAGAGAAAATCCCTGACCCCGCCGGGAATCGAACCCGGGAACCCGCGCGTGGGAAGCGAGAACGCTACCGCACGACCACGAGATGCGGGCTGCATACTGTTAATTTGTGTGTTCATAATGATTGAGAAGGTTGCAGCTACTAAAAGTCATGAGACCGCTTTGTAGATGGAAACTGAGAGTGGCGCGGTTTTTGTTACGCATACCTGTGGTGAGAGAAAGCGAGGCGAACACAAACGCTTGCAAGGTGCGTAGTAGAATTGTAAGAGACATTGAGTGGAAATTGATCCTTTTGCATTAATAAGCATCGCTAAGGTTAAAGGTTTCAGCGTTCTCACAAAAGTGTAGTTCCTTTCTCACACTGGCACCAAACGACGTGGAAAAGATGTAATACGCTCGAATACCAAAACGAATCGCTTACTGGAAGTGGGCTTCACTGGTTCAAATAAATGTCTTCAGGCGATGTTTCCTTACGTACGGCAAGGGTCTATTCCGTTCCTGGTTATCACCATACCCGCAGGAATATCGGAACTTCAAGTTCTCCAGTACATATACACTCAGGAGACAAAGTATCATAATCCACCCTGCACGGCCTTCGCTATCTGTCTTCTGTGTTGGAATAAGGGAAATGAAGTAGCGGACGCCACTTGTAAGGAAGCTTGAATAATCGATACTGACAGCGAGTCACAATGATTGCCTTCACGGTCTGACTCGTTGGTCCACAGGATGGTTATTCCGGGGTACGGTGAATGGTTGAAAGTGAGGGATAACAATCTGTAGATGGTGAAGTGAGTGGTCTGTCCATCCTTTGAACTTATCTTATGAGGTGAAGTACTTTAACGAGACCCATGGCTTTCTTCTCCGAAACGACGACCCAAAAGTGTATGTGTCGTTCACGCGACGTCACACCACATTTTCGTTTAACTAACTTTCTCTGGTGTTAGGAGAGTAGTTTACACTTGCACCAGAGAGTTTTCATCTATCACGGACAACGAAACAAAGAATGTTAAGCGCTTTGTACGTTTGAGTAATAATTCCTTCCCCCCTACCCCCACCGATAGCTCAATCCTTGGGGAGGAGTGCGTATTTTAGTCAGCAAGCAAGCCCTTTTTAACCACTCCAACTGGAAATATTTGGCATATTTTTAGTCTCTGCTTTAGTAAATATCTTTTCCCTTGTTTAATTTACTCTTTTTACTTCCGTCATACTTAAATAATTTCGTAATTCACTTCATTTTCTGATGACAGATATTTCTTGTAGTAAGGGAAGTAACGACCAAACTGTCGTGAGTCCAAACCAAACATCGCATGAGAGGCGCCGTGGTCAAAGACATGAACTCATATAAGGGAAGAGCGATTTTTAGATTCTCAAATTGCCATATAGTTAACAGTTTTCGGTGGTTTATTTAATTTAGTTCAGACAAAAGTCGCTATAGTCACTTGAAGTCCACCGCCGAGGTTCTTTCGCTTTCTTGTGCAAGATGAATTACTGCTTCCTCTCTAATCATCCTTTTTCACAACCCAAATGAAAACAACGCAGAGTATGACGAACGTACAACTTGGTGATACTGAAATACCGTCCCCGGTAACCTGACAGCCCAGTATTTAGACCAACATTCTCAACAATGCCATATTTATCACTCCTGTCTATTGTTTTACGGCCTACAGTTGCTACTATCGGCTCTCAGAGTTCACTTGATTGTGCCGTGTCCGTCCTAGATTTCTTCGGCGTGGTGTTTCTGGAACTCTTCCTATTCCGACGCCCCCACCTGTTGCTGTAAGCACTGGCGGGAGCGCGTGACGCACTGCGTTGCGAGATAGGAGTGCGGGCGCGAGTTGACGTAGCGCGGAGATCGGGCCGCGGCCGCGACGGTTCCCAGCTGTGCGCGGCGCGCCATTGGCGGAGCAGAGGGCTGAATCAGCTGGCCGCGAGCGCAGGCCGCGCTGCTCATTTGCGTCCCGCGTTCCGGCCGAGTCGCACGCCATGGAGGAGGAGGCCATGTGGAAGAACCTGTACGAGAAGCTGCAGGACGAGCAGCGCAGGAAGGCCGAGGAGAAGAAGGTGACGGAGCACGACATCAGGTGAGGCACCGCGCTGGCCCAGGTCCGCGTCCGCACTATTAATAGCGGCTCGCCGCACCGGACGCCGGTGCGGGTGTGGTCAGTAGCGGCGTGGCCGTCGCATTGTAAACATACGACTGATGCCGCCAGTTACCGACCTGAGCACGGTGATTGTTGCTCTGTCAAAAAGAGCTGCGTGTGACTGTTGTGTAGTGACTCATATTTGCTTTGTTGTGTGTCCTCAGTCAACTATGTGCTTACGACAACGTGTAGTGACAACCCAGTCGCATTTTATTAGAAGTCAGAGCTTCTCTCCGAATCTTAAGGCTGTTTCATTAATGCCAGTGGCCATTGGCACTATTCAGATGTGCATTTCAATCATACAATAATCAGTCCTTGTGAGACCGAACATAGATGTTTACATTCGTCGTCCACCACGTCATACGTAGCAGAATGCTCCGCTTTCGTCTTGCAGCCGGCCGCGGTGGTCTAGCGGTTCTGGCGCTGCAGTCCGGAACCGCGGGACTGCTACGGTCGCAGGTTCGAATCCTGCCTCGGGCATGGGTGTGTGTGATGTCCTTAGGTTAGTTAGGTTTAGGTAGTTCTAAGTTCTAGGGGACTTATGACCTAAGATGTTGAGTCCCATAGTGCTCAGAGCCATTTTTTTCGTCTTGCAGTTTGCTGACCAATAGTGCTGTTGTAACTCAGAGCCTTCGATATTTCGTAACAGAGAATTAAAATACACTATTTAACGTAACACGAACAATTACGTTCTTTGTCTACCGCCGCAGAAGACAGCGCATGTAATGATGTCTGCCATCATTTCTCGAGGAAGTTTAAATCATGCTTTCATATCGTGCATTCCATTAAGTGTGTAACAACGCGTTGGATAGATAGTTAAAGAAAATTTTTCAGTAACAGTTCTCGCTTTCGCTACCTCAAACGATATTTTCAATACATAGCCTTCGACGTGATATTTCGTTGACAAAACACTGTTCACTGGAGCCTTTGAAAAAAAACTACCTGCCCGGCAATTTAAATGAAATAAAACAAAATACTGCATTTAAAGTGGTACAGACGGTATGTAAAGTCACCAGATGCCTAAATTACCTTTAAATTTTTGCCAGTAGTTTCACAGATTTCTCGCCGGGATAATATATATATATATATATATTATATATATATAAGCCTCCCACCTTTTTGACTAGGAAATCAGAGATAGACGACGCCTCTGTTAGCGTACCCTGATGCTATTTGGACGAAAAAATGTCAGTTTTGTCCATTATTTTTTTATTGATATGCGGCATGATTTGTAGTGCGCAACGGATACCCGTGGAGAACTGACAAGTGAGAAGTGTAGTTTGTTTACTAGGTCCTTATATGTCTAATAGTAAAAATAGTATTTGTTTCCTAGCGGTTATCGTGCAATTCATGAGCTTGCAAGTTTTAGAAGTTCATAAAAGCTTGCAACCAATACAGGCAGCCAGGTAATACGAAGAACACAGGTATCCAACACGCATTACGTATTGACTGATACTCTCTGCCTTTCATGTGCCTCGGAGCATGTTGCATAGTCCGGTGTCAACAATGGCTAGAATGTATTCTGTGGCCTCTTTCTTGGTTAGTGCTTATTAAATACGAATGCCAGCTAACAGCACGCGAGCTACCTACAAATTCACACTACGGTGCGAACGAGGCTCGTGTGAGAGCAGTGCAGATATGGAGTTTATGTAAGGAGCGCCTAGTGCTATGAACGGCAGAGCAACGCCGCGTTTGGCAACGACGCAAACCGGCTGCCGCCTAGCTCCGCCACCGCTGCCAGGGGGCCACGGCGAGAGGCTGTCAAACTGAGCACCACGCGGCTGGGCCACTCTCAGCGCGCACGCCGATACATGAGAAGCGTCCAGTATTGTACTAAAGCCCACTACCATACACGCACCAATTTATCGGCCGGCCAGCCGACCGACCAATTTCGTGGCAACCCCTTCACACGTCCCGGCCAACTGCACTAAGCGTTTGCAGCGCCGCCCTGTTGTTTTGATTTGTTTTCTTGTGTTCATTGTGTTCATGTTCTACGAGGTCCCGTTCGTTTTACGCAGAAACAAAAACGGGAGTTTGTTTTGGCTGTTTTAGGGGTAACAAGGCCAAAAAAGCAGAAATATGTAGCCAAATAAGATGCTAATGCAAGCAAATAAATTCGCCCACGTTCTGTTACTTAAGCAGCTGGGATCCGATGACAGTGAAATTGCGTGCTTATGGAATATCGTCTCAGCTATGTCACAGTTATTATGTAACTGACGGAAAGTCATCGAGTAAAACAGAAGTGATTTCTTGGGTTCCCCAAGGTAGTGTTATAGGCCCTTTGCTGTTCTATATCTATATAAACGATTTGGGAGACAATCTGAGCAGCCGTCTTAGCTTGTTTGCAGATGACGCTGACGTTTATGACTAATAAAGTCATCAGAAGATAAAAACAAATTGCGAAACGATTTAGAAAAAATACCTGAATGGTGCGAAAATTGGCAGTTGACCCTAAATAACGAAAAGTGCGAGGTCATATACATGAGTGCTAAAAGGAATCCACTAAACTTCGGTTGCACTATAAATCAGTCAATTCAACTAAATACCTAGGAATTATAAATCATCATGATGTACAACGAGTTATTTACATTCATATTGCAAATTAATTTGTACAGCTATTTGTACTCTAAAAATCACCATATTATTATTTCTCCCGAAATGAAAACAAGATATACAGATTGAGTTAGCAATTTATTCCTACCACCTTTTACACATTTCAAACATAGAAAGTCTTCTACGGAATAGGAGTTGTCAAGGAGAAAGTTTTTCAATTTATTTTCAAATTTTACCATGCTGCCTGTTAGACATTTTATATTACTGGGTAAGAGGTCAAAATTTTTTGTTGTAGCGTTGTGCATCTCCTTCAGTCCTAAAGACAATCTAAATGTTGAGTAATGAATGTCATTTTTTCTTCTAGTATCGTAATAATGTACCTCATCGTTCCTTTTGAACTGTAGTAGATTATTTACAACAAACTTCAAATGGATCAAATGGCTCTGAGCACTATGGGACTTAACATCTGTGGTCATCAGTCCCCTAGAACTTAGAACTACCGAAACCTAACTAACCTAAGGACATCACACACATCCATGCCCGAGGCAGGATTCGAACCTGCGACCGTAGCAGCAGTGCGGTTCCAGACTGAAGCGCCTAGAATCGCACGGCCACACCGACCGGCCAGTGCCATTGTACCCCCACAATTATGAACTAAAATTATTCCTGAAACCTGCAATTTGAATTAAAGTTGATTGAGGAAATAACATCATGGCAAAAAAAAAATATAAAACAAAAAGACGTCCACGTAAACCTTATTCATTTATGTATGTAGCTTAAAAGATGACCTGTAAATTTAAGAAACTCATTTTAAATCCGAAGAAGAAAGGCTACACAAGGGGCTCATCTTTCAATAAATACAGCAATAGACACATAAGAAATGAAACATTAGCTACTGTTTGCTCTTCATAGCAGAGAGCCTGCGTATGAGCTGGAGTTTTTTTTTAACAGTTATGACAATGAAGTAAGTATATTTCATGGATTAACGGCCATTAAATGTCAATATTTCTATTTTTAGATTTCATTTCAGATAAGCATCGGAAATAAAATTTAAAAACAGAAATATAGAAAGTCGGCGGACTTGTATTCTTTCTGCGTGCAGCATGAAACAGTCATGGATATGTTACAAAAATGAAAAAGTGCTTTATTTCTTACATCTACATCGCTACACTCCTCGTACAACATGCCACACGAACGTCTGCAGTCTGCAGTCTTCAGATTTAACCACAAACTCTGTACTTGTAAACTTTGTCCGCCTCTTACCCTGTCATGAGCATTAGAACAGCAGCAGCGCCAAAAGACGAAGTTATGTCGGGTTGTTAGGCACGTGAGCGCCACACACATCAGACAAACGGTCGGTAGGTAGAATAGGGGGCCATTAAAGAAGGACTCACTGGAACAAGTTTGAAAAAGGATATGTAATTGATACCTTCTCCTTGATTTAAAACGGAAAATGTGTGTAAACTTAATTTTCATGGGCTTACAAATATTTCAATAACACAACTTCAGAACAATGTCATTGTTTCCCTGACAAGGCGCTGGTGCAAGTGATTTTCCGTTATCCTCCTCAAACGAAGGGTCAGTTTCTATTCTTGCTCTAAAGTAAGGATCTAGGTTTCCACTTGAGTCAGGAAGGGGAGTTATTTCTTTCTGCACGTGATAAAATAGTTGTCAGTTTGAACCAAGAAGCACGAACAGAAAAATAACACAAATATGTAATTTGCTAAATTATTATTGACAAATGGCTACGGTATCTTTAAACTGAACAAACACAACTCACCCATATAAATTCGTAGGCTTCCGGTGGCGATCTATTTATTTATTTGTTGAGATAACGCAGCAGTACACCCAGAAAGATTTTTGAGACAGCTCATCCAGTTTTTTTCTGTTACAAATTATCGATTAACAAGAAAAAATAATCAGTGTAAAAAGTTTAAAATGTTGGTCGTCCATATTTATGAAAACTTACAATCGAAGAATCGTGTATTAGGTCAGCTACCTATGCCATAGGAATAAGATAATGGGTTCATATGTGTAAGTAAGTTGAAGTTTTCGTATGTTTCCATTTATTCGTGCCCTACAGTATATTATCTTCCCTCAAACAGAAAGTATTTATTGCGCTAACTAACTTCGTGTAAATCCACTAAAGAACGTAGTGTAAATCATTCTTGAGGTTCACAGACGAGTATCGTACAGCTTTTAAACAGTTTGGATAACTACAGCTAGCAGTACGCTTATTCATTGATAAGGTTTGTCTGCAACAATCCATTTGGGCTTGAAAGTAAAAAAAGATATTTAAGAACCCATCAACATATCTTCTTCACAAGCCACCCTACAGTATAACACTATCATCCGCCTTCCGTTTCCACTTACTTTCCCTAATGGTGAGTGAAAAGAACGACTCTCGGTAAGCCTTTCATGAGTTGGAATTTCATTTACTCGTCGTGATTTTGTAAGATAAGTGAAGGATGAAGTAATATGTTTCTTGACTCTTCTCGGGATGTGCATTCGCGAAATTTTATGAGTAAACCTCTGTGACGCGAGACGCCTGTCTCGCAGCGCCTGCCATTGCACTGGCTGGCCATCCCCGCCACGCTCTCGCGGTTGCTACAGATACTGATGACGTAACGCACCGCTCATTCTTGGATCTCATCTACAAATCTTACCTGGTAAGAGTCTCAGACTACGAGCAATGTTTTTGAATTGGCCCTACGCGGACATTTTAAGCCGCCGTATCCACCGGTGAATTCCATTTTCATGGAAGTGTTTCTATGACTTCGAAGTATCCGAAGGAAAAATGATTAGATTTGTCTTCTAAGAAGCCTGTACACAGTAATGAATGAAAAATACAACAATCCTTTCGCAAAAAAGATAGAACCATTATGGTTTAAGTGTCCCTTTGCGATCTCACAAACTCCACACGAAAACAAAATGTTTGAGAAACAGCAGTAGCGTTTTCGAAAGCATAATTATTTTCCCTTTGACGACTCCTTCCTTGCCACAGAGATATTATTTCCTAGAAATAAGAAGCTAAGAACAAAGCGATATATACTAGTTATGTTCAGTTGACAGATTCGGTATCATAATGTTTGCTTGCCATTTGGCGACGGCCTCCCATCGGGTAGACCGTTCGCCTGGTGCAAGTCTTTCGAGTTGACGCCACTGCAGCGAACTGCGTGTCGATGGGGATGAAATGATAAGTACAACACAACACCCAGTCCCTGAGCGAAGAAAATCTGCGATCCAGCCGGGAATCGAAGCCGTGCCTCTTTGCACAGCATTCGGCCGCGCTGACCACTCAGTTACCAGGGGCGGACATCATAATGTTTACGTCAATCTACTTGAACCGAACCGAACTGAACCTGATGTGCCAGATGTATAAATTCCCCTTGTAAATGTGTCCGTTGAGTGTTTGTCTTATTCTACATAAATTAAGAGAGACGAAAAGATGGACATTCCAGACTAATGCTTTAAGGAAATATTTACTAACACAAATTTTTCAACGTAACTTCTTTCCCAGAAAGGTTTCTCTTGCTTTTATTCGTCGGCATTTTATTTCTCTTTAAACCCTCTGTCGTCATTTTTCTTTGCTGCCCAAATAGCAAAACTCGCCTACTACTTTTACTGCCTCATTCTCTAATATAATTGTCTCAGCGCCACCTGAGATAACTATATTCTGTTCTACTCGTACATTGTTTTCTTAATGCTCTTTCTGTAACGTATTTTCGAAACATTATCGTATGCATTCCGTTCAGTCGACCTTAAAAGTCCTTTCTGTTTCTAGCAGGACGACAATGTCATCGGTAAACACACAAGATTTTTTCCTCCCTTAACATTACTTCTTTTTCCAAATTTCTCCATGGTGTCCTTCACTGCTCGTTCACTATACAGGTAAAGTAACGCCGGAGAAAGGCGGCACTTTTGGCTCACTCCTTTTTTAATTACTGCTTTCTTCTCATGTCCTTTGACTCTTAACTGTAATCTAGTGTCTGTACAAATTGTAGATAACGTTTATCGCTGACAACTTAAGAATTTCGAAATGTGTATTCCAGACAATACTGAGAAAAGCTGTGCCCAAATATGTAAATGTAGATATCTATTTCTTCAGTCTTACAAGTCGTAGGCCACTGTTGCCTCACGTGCAGCTCACATTTCTCCGGAACCCAAACTGTACTTCCTACAGGTCAGCTTCTGACAAGCGTCTCATTCTTCTGTAAATAATTCATGTTATTACTTTGCTATAATGACTCGTTAAAACATTTTTTTTATAGTTCTCATCACGTGTATGTCTCCGTAAACGCCTATGTCATGCCACAAGGACAGGCCCACGGACGTGGAGCGGTACTGTTTTGAAATATAATGGGGTAAAAATGGAAGGGAGAAGCTTTGTGCCATCTCAAAATATGTAAAATTTGTCGATGCAATATTTTATATTACAGCGACTAAAAATAGTTCATGAAGAATAATTACGTGCTTGATGGAACTGACAATTTGTCGTTAGAAAATCTGTTTGACGAGCTGAGAAGCTCTGCTCCAGCTTTGGGTTTAGAGTCGCTATCAAGCACGGCAACAGACATCGACGAATATTAAGAGATCCTGCTAGGATGATAACACATGATTACGGCCATACGAAAAAGTGAGAGAGATGCTCAGAAAACTTAATAGGCCTCATTGGAAAGACGGTGACGTTGTTCTTGTGACACGTCTCAGGGGTCAGTTTAGATAGTTGGTATTACAGGAAGGCTCCTTTAAAAAACATCACATGCTTCGCTCAGGGATCTTGAGAGCAAGATAAGAGAGTGGCACGTACCCAGTCACTTGTCCTTCGCTCAGTACACAGAAAGGAGTGGGCCAGAAAACTCCGTTATTCATTGTATTGTGGTTTGCGGAGTGTATACGTAGATGTAAAATAATTAATGGTTATTAAGATTGGAGAAAGAGGCACACAGAAATCAGTCGCAATCCCGTTAGTTTTTCTAGATTTCCAAGTATAATAAGCACTAATGAGTTTGCGAATGACTGCTGTGTCTCTCCTTCCTTTCAATACACGGTTGCTGTGGACAATGGTTCCTGTTGGAATCAAAGTTGGTTATTAAGATTTATACATCTTTACCTAAATCGTTATTTTCGAAAGAGGGCTACTAAAGTATTTATCGACACTGTCGACTTCAGTTTCTTCTTATCCTATTATAATACAGGGGGACTGTAAATGGTTCATTTGTTTTCAGAGTTCTCTGTTTTCTTAAGTATTCTACACCTACATCTGTGTGATGGCTCTGCTATTCACAATAAAGTGCTTGTCACAGGGTTCAGTGAATCACCTTCAAGCTGTCTCTCTACCGTTCCACTCTCGAAGGGCGTGCGGGGAAAATGAGCACTTAAATTTTTCTGTGCGAGCCCCGATTTCTCTTATTTTTTAGTGATTATCATTTCTCCCTCTGTAGGTGGGTGCCAACAGAATGTTTTCGCAATCGGACCAGAAAACTGGCGATTTAAATTTCCTGAGAAGATCCCGTCGCAACGAAAAACGCTTTTGCTTTAATGATTGCCACTTCAATTCACGAAACATGTTTGTGGCACTATCCGCCCTATTTCGCAATAATACAAAACGAGCTGCCCTTCTTTGTACTGTTTCGATGTCATCCGTCAGTCCCACTTGAAGCGGATCCCACACCGCATAGCAATACTCCAGAATAGGGCGGACAAGAGTGGTGTAAGCAGTCTCTTTAGTAGACCTGTTGAACCTTCTAAGTGTTCTGCCAATGAATCGCAGTCTTTGGTTCGCTCTACCCACAACATTATCTACGTGACAGTTCCAATTTAGGTCATTTGTAATTGCAGTCCCTGAGTATTTAGTTGAATTTACAGCCTTTAGGTTTGCGTGACTTATCGCGTAATCGAAGTTTAGAGGATTTCTTTTCGTACTCATGTGAATAACTTCACCCTTTTCTTTATTCAGGGTCAACTGCCACTTTTCACACCCTACAGATACCTTATCTAAATCATTTTGCAATTCGTTTTGGTCATGTGATGACTTATAAGAAAGTAAATGACAGCATCACCTCCAAACAATCTAAGACGGTTACTCAGATTGTCTCCTATGTCGTTAATATAGATCAGGAACAATAGAGGGCCTATAATACTTCCTTGGGGAACGCCGGACATTACTTCTGTTTTACTCGATGACTTTCCGTCTATTACTACGAACTGTGACCTTTCTGACAGGAAATAACGAATCCAGTCGCACAACTGAGGCGATATTCCATAGACACGCAGTTTAGTTAGAAGACGCTTGTGAGGAACGGTGTCGAAAGCCTTCTGAAACTCTAAAAATTTTGAATCAATTTGTCATCCCCTGTCGATAGCACTCATTACTTCGTGAGTGTAAAGAGCTAATCGTGTTTCACAAGAACGATATTTTCTGAATCCGTGCAGACTATGTGTCAATAAGTCGTATTCTTTATTAAATTATTTAAGCTGCTCTGCTACTCCGAGGATATCTGCTTCTATGTTTCTCATCCTGGCAGTTGTTCTTGATTGGAATTCAGGAATATTTACTTCGTCTTCTTTGGTGAAGGAGCTTCGGAAAACCGTGTTTAATAACACTGCTTTAGTGGCACTATCATCAGTGACTTCACCATCGCGCATTGAAGGTATTGATTGCGTCTTGCCACTGGCGTGCTTTATGTATGACTAGAATCTCTTTGGGTTTTCTGCCAAATTCCGAGACAGAGTTTCATTGTGGAAATTATTAAAAGCCTCTCGCACTGAAGTATGCGCTATATTTCGAATTTCTGTAAAACTTTGCCAATCTTGGGCATTCTGCTTGCGTTCAAATTTGACAAGAGTTACGTGCACAAATATGATTGAAGCAGAAATAGAACCTTAAAATACCCAGTTAGTATTTTTCGCTCTATAAATGTTCTGTGAATGGCCCTCTGGCTACACGACACACGTCCAAGTTGTCGTTAAGTCCGCTCCATGCCTGTCAGCAGTCATCACTGCAGCATTGATGTGCTCTCTGAACTGTTTCTGTTCATGGCACTGGGGGTATGTGATCACAGTCCTTAATGCATCCCCAATGAAAATAGTCAGAAGGCGACATGGGACCCAATATTAACGTAAGTCCAATCCAGCGGTACGGAATTTCGTCGTTTGGGCAGCGCCGAACATCGATGCTTCAATGAACGGTTACCCAGTCTTGCTGGGGTGTGAGATTCTCTAGATCAGCAGCCAGTTGTGGAAACAACCACAATTGCAATATACGACGGTTAGAGGCACCCTCACAGTCTTCCCCCAGAAGAAAAGCGGCTCATACAGCTTCGTTTGTGACATTACACAGAAAACACTAAGCTTTGGTTAATCTCCCACGAGGATATTCGTTGTCCCCACACTCCCCACTCTCACATTGTGGCGATTAACCTTTCCACATAAATGGAAGGCTGCTTCGCCCTAAATCGAAGGCGCCGTCCATTATCTTCCTGTTTCCTTGCTGCACGGACTGCCGTCGCTAAATCTTCCACACAGTTTGCTGTGGTATTGCAAGTTTCGCGGTTTGCACGTATCATTGATTTCTGACTGCGCACGAATCTTTCCCTCGCCATTTCCGCTGTTGCACCGGGCACATTTTAATTTCTTGTCTTTCAAAAGGTGGCCATACAGTCACCTCGACACTCGAAATGCTATACTAAAATTTGTTTTCACAATTAATAGTGGACATTAGTCTAAGTCGTACTTCTGTACGAAGTTACATAGGCTTAACAAAGGACACATACCGGCATAAAACAAACTTTACACCCACAGCATACTAAAACGAGTAAAATCTCGTGGTCCACCAGTACTCTAAAGAGACAACCACTGTCCCTAAAGTGTCGCTACCAACGCTCAGTACTCCGTTTTCATGGCGGTTCTTTCCCATAATTACTTCTGAAAGCACACAGCCATGTTGTAACAGATACACATCACGCATGTTCCAACACACGATAACTCTTTCTTGCTTTGTCGCCATTTCGTCAAGGCACTGCATTCGGAAAACCAGGTGGTGGGCACAAAGCGAACTCGGTGAGTTTGCTATTCTATTAATGCATCAGTCATATTTGCATATGTAATACGTAGGAAAATATAGCACTTTGAAAACAAATGAATCATTTTAGTAGCCCTGTATTATGGCTGTATTATCTTAACCTTACATTATACGGAAAACTAGCCGATCGAGTACAAAAAATAGAAAAAGATATACTCCTTCCTTTGTCTTTTTTGCTGTTTTACAATAGTTCTGTGATCCACGAAACTTTGAGCATTACCCACTTGCTATCGACGTACACCATTTTTCTTTTCCTTTTTTTTCCTACACACACTTCGACCATCAGTCGTTCGAGGGAATTGGAAACTTCTTGTCTGCACCCCGCACTATGGTCCTGGACGATGTGTGACATGTGCCTAACATTTAAGGGTACTAATATACACAGTCAGCCTGGAGAATGTTTCTCTCAGACAGGACCAATGGAGCGTATAAGTGCATCATGAACAGTGTTACATGTAATGAGGCAATCCGGAAAGCTTAGGAACCTAACCTAGGACATCGTTACACTGTCTTCATCAGGATCTGTCCACCGACTACTCTCCCATTTGTGAAGAGTCTGTTGAGAAAAATTCCAACCCCATTTGTTCTGAACTGGCAGCAAACAGGTCTAGAACTATGATATAATCGCAATGTATGCGTGCAGTCATGATATTTAAATGCGTTAATTCATAGTGGTTTGGCAGACCTGGGAAAGAAATATATCTGGTTTGAGGTAGAACTGTAAGAGCAGTTAGAACGCCTGTAAATATGACAATGTGTGTATTTAAGGAAAGAGATAGTATATGCTCTCTCTCTCTCTCTCTCTCTCTCTCTCTCTCTCTCTCTCTCTCTCTCGTGAGTGCATCACAATCTACTCGCTCGCGTCACATTGACACAACATAGTAATTATGCTACAGTATTCCTCTGTTATCGCCTAACAAGATAACAAACGATGAGATTGTACTTCAAACGACTCATGCAGCGACTAAGCTCACTACTGCTCCTCAGTTTTAAAAAACCTTTCATTTGCGCAGCTGTTCAAGTCACATTTTTCTTGGAAGAGTGCAAATTTCAGGAGAGGGAAGTACTGCAATTTACCGTGTGATACAGGAAGCGACTAAGAAAGGAGAGCAGAGCTAAATTTCTGTTGCAGTGCCAGAAATGGTGTTCCGCCCATTGTTCTTGAATACCGCGTAGCGAGTCTTCTTTCGCCACTAACAGCAACTTCGAGGAGGCTCCTTATCTTTATGACTTTACTTGCCTTTTATGATGTCATCCACCAGTTTGCTGAGTGTCACTGGTATTCTAAGGTTCTCAGTCCTGCCGTTTGCATTTCCTTTTGTCTATAAAGGTCAGTATTTACATTTAAATCTTTGATCTCTTCGTCAGCAGTGTCTATACGTAAAGTACACGAAAAAAGGTCACATTAATTAAAGTAGTAGTATATAGTAGATAAGATTCACCAATGTCCAAAATAAACTGTTACTGGTATGGATATACCGTATGATGATTGAAAGGAATGAGATTGGAACTGAGATTCTGTCACCCTCAGCTACATTCCCGTTTCCAGAAAATCCCTTAAACGTAATATCAGGATGTTTCTTGGGAGACAGAACTGATACCCACCCTGATACTTAGCAGATGCAACAGTCATCTGCTTGTGTTACTGACATTTCTGGTAGGACATTTGCCAGTTAACAAAAAAAAAAAAAAATAATCAAAATTGCGTCTTCAGTAGCGTGTGATACTCCGGAAAGTCAGGGACATATTCGACATGCTTTTGCCGGCCAGTAAATAATGAAGTCGACCAAAATTTGATTGTTTTTGAACGTTGCGGTATTACCATATCTGAAGAGCTGTCAAGAAGACTGCAACAAATAAATGTAAATTTTGTGCCAAAATTCTGAAGTATTCTTAGATGTTTTGTATAAGCGGCTATGTTTTCTCATGTATAGCACGATGCTAGACACGGAAAAAAGTAACTGATGCAGTATTTATTATTTAAATCACTATTGACACAGTTGCAGTCTTTCGAAAAAGATCATTTATAATGGATGAAGCTATGTTATCACGAGATGGCTTCAACTTCATGCTAGGATTGTAGGAAAAAATGCCTTGTTGCTCTTCCCCCACCCATCCTGCCCAAGTATATCAAAGCTCCGACAATAATGAGTCCCATCTCAGAAAGACTTTAAGCTCACTTCTTCGAATCTGATGGGACCTAATTATTGTCTTTGCAGACCACTTAATTTCTACAGTAGAGGACTGTTCCCACGTATGTTTCTGACATAACGAAATCATCGAATTACAGGGATATGTTCAAGAACGTAAGAAATCAAAGTCGTTTTTTTCCTCTTAGGATGGCTCTATAAGAGAATACAGTGACAATCAATTCCTTGAAATTACTCCACCCCATTGCTCATCGTTTACTGTTGAAACTGGAAACAATGAAGGCACGGATCTGTAAATCCATTGAGCTGCTAAATATTTAGTAAGAGAGGACGCTATTATTTTATTTGGGACACGAAGAAATTCTGCAGTAATGTTGAGAAAACATTAAAAATTCCGATTTTTATGTTACACGTGACGGAAAATAACGGAAGTGTTCGGTAGCACATAGGATACCCGAAAACAGTGTCCGATGAAAAAACTAAGAATTTTCGTTAGTAATATGCTATGATTCAAATCGCAGGTGCCTCTGGTCTCAAGAAAGCGAACAGAATCGGCACTATTACGCCACGTGAAACTAAAGTATATTAGAAATAAATAATTTTTTCGTAACGATATGATGATGAAGAGCATCATTTCCTCAAGCGATCGTTCTTTCTGTTATATGATTTATGATATAATATTGTGACAGTCGATATCCTTACATCCTTTGAAATTATGTTTAATGACTTCGTCACTTTGCTGCTGCTTGAGTCAGTCATGTACTCGGTACTCTTGAATTATTCCATTTATACATTCGTTTCTCCGGCGCAGAATTTAGTTAGAGCAACGACAGCACAACCATTGACAGAAGATAACAGACCCGTTAAATGACATGTGAGCATTGGTTTGTATTTCACGTTAGATAGCTACG
The DNA here is from genome assembly GCF_023864275.1 of Schistocerca cancellata. NCBI lineage: Eukaryota > Metazoa > Arthropoda > Insecta > Orthoptera > Acrididae > Schistocerca > Schistocerca cancellata. The sequence continues at coordinate 732,306,358 of NC_064626.1, forward strand.
GCTTATCGGTGCACGTTTATGCAAATGGCACAACTGCGCTGTCTGTGCGTGTGAATGCAGGCACCAGCAGCTACACAGAGATAGAAAGCCCACGGCCGGAAACTCATTACACAATGGGCCACTAGAGTTCCCTAGCGCAGTGAGAGCCGCGTCACTGATTCTCCACACCGGATGAATGAGAGAAAGAGCGCAACGTCTCGTTTCCTGCTGCTGCCACTATACTTGTGTCGAGATGTAGTGCCAAAAAACACCCCAACATTTTATTAGCGTTAAGAGCTTGTAACTAACTTCTGTGACAGCCGCACCATTAGTCTGTGAAAAGGAAAGAGATTTAAAATTACACCTTACAGATGGCAATGAATCACACAGCTAAGCGCCACTTTGCATTGTTTATGAGAAATGCCACCGTCACAGGAGTGACCGCTGCTGTAGCGTGATTTATATTCAGAGCTAGTCCTGCTGCTAATGCTGCTCTCCTATGTTCATGACGTTGTTAAGGTCTCCATTTCCATTTAAACCACCTTCAGAATCGCTTCCACTCTACAGTCTGGTATTGTCTGAAGAGTGCACTTCTAGTACGATACGATAAAGAAAGAGGGCAGGTCATAGGAGCATTAATGTAAACACAATAGAAGAACACTAGGACGATACTGCAAATTTAAGGAGTTCCTCTTGTGGTGCTGTAAAACAGAGTAAGCTGCTCTTGATATATACAGAGGAACCGGGCACTATCGTTTGTAGAGTCGCATCCAAGATGAAGAGAAAAAAGGTAAAAGTCACTATTGACTTTTAGATAGTTATTGCTGGGAGGAAAACTGAAGAAATTTTAAAACGGATCCGAGAAATGCAGAAATGAACATCATCGACGTTATTCAAGTAGCATTCAGAAATACAAGATATTTCTGTGAAGGTACAATGCTCATAGCATGATGTAAAAGGGCAAATTGTCAAATTAAAACAACTAAGTCTAATATGGAGACGACTGAGTTAAAGATTATAGCTAAATGAAGATAACTCTATGCGTCATCTTTCATACAGGCATGACATCGTCAATATCTGTTGTACCTTCAAACAAACCATACGTTTTTCAAACAGTATCACGAGCAGCGATAATTCTTGCCAGGAATTCCCTTATTTCTCAGCGCATGACTCGTACGACCTTTTACATGACCCCACAAGAAAAATCAACTTCTGTAAGATCAGGTGAAAGAGCTGGTCACGAAATACGACCTGCAATCACTATTCACCTTTCATGGGACGGCTGACGAAACAAGATTTGCAAAATAAGCTAGAGCCCCATCGTGTTTAACCACGTATGTGCACAAATATGAAGTAGGATGTCTTCAATGGTGTACTTATGTAAGAGATAGCAAATACGGACCTGTTAACTAAGTTTTGATTATATTCACCCACAAGTTTGTTGCAAAATCTCTGTCCGTGGCTCTTCACAACTGTAGCATATAGATTCCCTACGTTGGACTGCATTCAGTATTTGAAACAGGCTTTATCCAAGAGACGTATATAAGCGTAGAAATGAGATTCGACCATACAGCACTGCAGCACCGATGATTCAAAACGACGCAAGGTCCTAAGTCAGCAGGAATTAAAACGGTAGGCGTGTGGTAACTCTTCACATATCACTTCCCCCAGAGAGCTGTACTTCAACCGTTGCAACAACCTTGGGTAAATGGTGTGCGTTAGCTATCTCCTACGTGGATACTTGGCACAGTAAAATGTGTCGGCTTCCCTAGAGTTTCCATCTCTTTGTGTGTAAAAGAAGCTCTTGTTCGTTTGTAAATATGTTCAATGCCATTTCACTAGGCATTATCGGCAGTACAGCTTCAGCGCCTGACATGCGTTGCCTGTGTGCGTTAGTATAGTTTCCTGTCACCAACCACTCATGATGTGCGCTTGTTTGTTGGTTGCGTTTCCATACTCGAAAATCTTGGAAGTTACGTACTTAATAAAATAAACGATTACGTCTTGCCGACCGCGGTGGCCGAGCGGTTCTAGGCGCTTCAGTCTGGAACCGCGCGACTGCTACGGTCGCAGGTTCGAATCCTACCTCGGGCATGGATGTGTGTGATGTCCTTAGGTTAATTTGGTTTTAGTAGTTCTAATTTCTAGGGGACTGATGACCTCAGATGTTAAGTTCCATAGTGCTCAGAGCCATTAGCATCATTTTTTATTACGTCTTACAAACAACGATTAGGGGATGACTGTAGTTCCTTAAAAGAGATTTCCCACAATCTATTTGGCTTCTTGACGTTAGACTCGCCGAACCCTGGTACGGCAACGACTCTCTAAAGCTGATACATTATCCCTGGTCTATCAGGCATGAAAGTTTGCTCTATCAGCAAGGAAACATTTCGTACGTACCCATCTTCACTATATGCGACGTTCAGAATTTTGGAGAAAATTCGTTATTTCTGTATATTCTGTGAAGATCGTTTGAGGAGGACGAAAACTAATTTGGCCAGCCTGATCAAAAGAGTAAACTAAAACGGTTCGAAGCAAGAGAGGTACATTTGTTAATCAGACTGAACGGCGCGATTTAACTTTGATGGCTTCCTGTGAAGTTGCTTCTAACGTCAGTCTTTCTTACAAGCTGCGACGTGTTGTAGGCATAACCCATGTTTTGTGCGTAGTTGCTTCAATTAACGAATCAGAGAATGAAAATCATAGAAAAGCTCGAACAATCATGTCAGGAATAGATGACGTTTAAGTGGTGAACCCCATGTTAATCTGTGATTGCGCACTTCTTAAATACAAAGGCTTCTTTCCGGCCCTTGGCGCATAAATAGCCCAAGTTCCACTGGGTGTGTTCTATCCGTCGTAAGCCCTGTGGATTGCGCCCCATTGTAGCGCGTTTACTTCTGACTCAGCTTCTATGAGCAAAGACTTTCTTATCACTGTTTACGAGGAACGGCTTCTGATATGAGTCGTAGACTCATGTGGAAATTCTCGCTGAGACCGTTCTGCGCAAATACGAGCACCTAGAGTTAGTCATCTAAAGTCGGAGACCGTACTAAGATTAGTGCTACTTCACCGTAGAATCATCTTGGTAGTGTGGTAACTCCGGCAGAATTGTCATCTGGCTCTGAATAATGGCGTTTAGAAACTGGAAATACCAATCTCAAAAGTTCACATAATTTGTATTAAACTAGTCGTAAGTATGTTTCCGGCAATGGAAAGCTTACCGGCTGGTGTAAAAAGGAAATCTATAAAACTCACGCCCGGTACTCACAGCCTTACTTCTGCCAGTACCTCGTCTCCTACCTTCCAAACTTTACAGAAGCTCTCCTGCGAACCTTGCAGAACTAGCACTCCTGAAAGAAAGGATATTGCGGAGACATGGCTTAGCCACAGCCTGGGGGATGTTTCCAGAATGAGATTTTCACTCTGCAGCGGAGTGTGCGCTGATATGAAACTTCCTGGCAGATTAAAACTGTGTGCCTGACCGAGACTCGAACTCGGGACCTTTGCCTTTCGCGGGCAAGTGCTCTACCATCTGAGCTACCGAAGCACGACTCACGCCCGGTACTCACAGCCTCACTTCTGCCAGTACCTCGTCTCCTACCTTCCAAACTTTACAGAAGCTCTCCTGCGAACCTTGCAGAACTAGCACTCCTGAAAGAAAGGATATTGCGGAGACATGGCTTAGCCACAGCCTGGGGGATGTTTCCAGAATGAGATTTTCACTCTGCAGCGGAGTGTGCGCTGATATGAAACTTCCTGGCAGATTAAAACTGTGTGCCCGACCGAGACTCGAACTCGGGACCTTTGCCTTTCGCGGGCAAGTGCTCTACCATCTGAGCTACCGAAGCACGACTCACGCCCGGTACTCACAGCCTCACTTCTGCCAGTACCTCGTCTCCTACCTTCCAAACTTTACAGAAGCTCTCCTGCGAACCTTGCAGAACTAGCACTCCTGAAAGAAAGGATATTGCGGAGACATGGCTTAGCCACAGCCTGGGGGATGTTTCCAGAATGAGATTTTCACTCTGCAGCGGAGTGTGCGCTGATATGAAACTTCCTGGCAGATTAAAACTGTGTGCCCGACCGAGACTCGAACTCGGGACCTTTGCCTTTCACGGGCAAGTGCTCTACCAACTGAGCTACCCAAGCACGACTCACGCCCAGTCCTCACAGCTGTACTTCTGCCAGTACCTCGTCTCCTACCTTCCAAACTTTACAGAAGTTCTCCTGCGAACCTTGCAGAGCTAGCTCTCCTGAAAGGCTGTGGCTAAGCCATGTCTTCACAATATCCTTTCTTTCAGGAGTGCTAGTTCTGCAAGGTTCGCAGGAGAGCTTCTGTAAAGTTTGGAAGGTAGGAGACGAGGTACTGGCAGAAGTGAGGCTGTGAGTACCGGGCGTGAGTCGTGCTTCGGTAGCTCAGATGGTAGAGCACTTGCCCGCGAAAGGCAAAGGTCCCGAGTTCGAGTCTCGGTCGGGCACACAGTTTTAATCTGCCAGGAAGTTTCATATCAGCGCACACTCCGCTGCAGAGTGAAAATCTCATTCAGGAAATCTATAGGTTTATTGTTATTCTCAGGGACAGACAGATCCAGTCTTGTTTCTCAATGATATCATACGGAAGACCAGGTTCTTTATCAGCTATCATTTGTGTAACATCCGTTTTATGGCTTCTGCGTTGCAATGAAATTAATAGAGAACAATTTATTATTGCCTTATTTTAATTTCTTGTGTAAGAAAAATAAAAAGTAACTTAGTCTTAAACCTAAAAATAAAGTAAAATAAGGCTTAAAATAAGCCTTAAAACGGTGTTGCTCCTGTAACAGAGAGAGAGAGCCGTAATGTGTAAAGTATGCATGACTGTTATGGAGTTCACGACGCTCTTAGGCTTTTTTCGTCATTAAAGGGCTTAAAATTTGAAAACCTCCTCACAACATTGTATAAAAATATAACTGTGTGTTTACGGAGTGTATAAGATGTTCTACAAAGCACCGACGAAAAGCGACATTTGCTTCATTGTCCAGGATATCGATAAGAAGGTTAAATTAGTTGACGAATGATATGTAAGTAATCTACTTTTGGTTGCTGGGTCAGTTGTTGTCTCCACCCTATAAGAGAAAGAAAGAATTTCTTATGTTATGTCCATAAGACAAATCTTTGATGTATACACCATTCTTTTTCACATTTACCCATTACTAACTCCTCTTTTGCTTCTGGAGCCTAAGTGTGATACCATGACTTTGAGGCCTCCTTGGCCAAGAGGTCATTTTCTAAGGATGGCCTACGGCTGTGTGCTGAGAATGATTGTTGAGGTTTATGGTTTGTTGACATTCTAATATATGTGCCACAGTGGTCTGTATCACATTAACATAAAATCGTAGTATCTATATGCAGATTGAATGCCGTTAGTCATAAATATGTAACCTATGTAGACCTCTCAAAACTGTCTGATTAGATCGTCACAATTTGGTTTGTAGTACCAAAGCTCCTCCGACAGTTATAGAGCTGCAGGACCGTTCATTTTATTTCCGTAAAACGTTAATGCTAATTCATCAATATGCGGCGGTGAATCTGGAACCAGGAATGCGAGGCATAGACTGACTGGGTACACTTACTTTTTCCACTAAAGCGCTCCCAATATTTCTCAGTAAACCGTACGCGATACCAATTTGCGACCAGAAAGGTATCTGTGTCGTCCCATCCTTCGTGCGCAGCCAACCTACGGAGTCGAGTATTAAATGCCAACGCCTTTCCGTTGTAATTCGTAATAGGATCTGCATCGCATTTTATTATATAAATAAACAGATCTTAAGGCTCTTCCATAGCTGTGCATCTGACACACCGTTTACGCTAAAAATGGTACAAATGCCTCTGAGCACTATGGGACTTAACTTCTGAGGTCCCTAGAACTTAGAATTACTTAAACCTAACTAACCTAAGGCCATCACACACATCCATGCCCGAGGCAGGATTCGAACCTGCGACCGTAGCGGTCGCGCGGTTCCAGACTGCAGTGCCTAGAACCGCTCGGCCACACCGGCCGGCCTTTACGCTACCACACTCCATTCGATTTATCCCTAGTGCCTGGAAGCAAATATGAATTTTTAGTTTTCAAATAACAATGAACATGGCTGTCCGTACCTGATGCATATTTTTCCTCGGAAACAGTACTTTAAAACGTCCAGCTTTTTTGTCTCTGTAGTAACAAAATGTTGCTTACCATCAACACTATTAGAGTCAACTGCAATGAGCACAACCTCGGTTACGACACCGTCTGAACATCAAACGCCCCAAGGCAGACCCCGCCCTTCTCCTCCTCCTCCTCCTCCTCCTCCTCCTCCTCCTCCTAATTTCATTTATTTGCACTGGGAAGGTTGGATACAGAACACTGTTGTTGCCCATCAACGAACTCTGGACTTTCGTGGACATACTACGATGCATGCTTTATTTTGTAGCTTTTTCTCCCTTTTAAGTTCTCCTTGTTCCTTTCATCTGGGCGCCCCTGTTGTCCCTGCTGCCCTAGCCTAGTTACGCCGCTGGTCAAGCCGCGTAGAGCGCCGATCGTCTACCGCAGTAGCAATCAGTAAGAAGTGAATATCGATTCGAAGTCATAAAAATTTCGTTGAAACCGCTGCTCCTGTCAGCCTCCGCGTTGTAACTCTTTCTACAGTGAATAAGTTTACTACGTCTGTACTTGAGTAACGATATGCGGTTTGATTACAAAAAGCTAAAAGAAATTGGTTTTGGAGTCACTGGTTACTAGGGTTGAGAGGTGGGGGTGAGAGGGAATGAGTAGTGTTAACATCATAGCTCAGTGAATAGCAGTAGCAAGGCAACAGATCGTGACAAACAGGGGGGAGGGGGGGGAGAGAGGAAAGTACATCCTGACGTCACGCATGAGATTTTAAAAGTTGTATTGATTATGAATGTTCACAATCAGGCAGGACAATTACCTCCTGCATTTACAAGAGAGGCCCAAGAAATCCAAAGTAACCGCGAGAACTAACAGATATAAGATAGTTATCTTTCACCGCAACAATAACAGAACTTACGACATCATTTACAACTTGTAGAAAAAAAAGACTGGGCTGGTAAAGTTGAGGCGTATCTGCCGTATTTATTCGACTCGGCGTGACCCACAGGTGACTTATACGCATGTCTACCGAAGTCTTTAACAGAAAAAAAGCGTAAATGACAACGCGGGCATTAAACTGTAAAGATTTTTCTACACCGAGTTAATAGCGAGATTTCCATGAAGATGTGAATTTTCTGTTTTATGAGGTTCGCCTTCGAGATTTAGTAAGAGTTCTTGGCATAAGCTTCTCGCTTCTCTCTACTCTACTAGTTTTGCTGGCGACGATTTTCTCCGATCGTTTTTAAACGTGTTGTGTTAGGATACTAAATTGGTTGGTGCAGTCCAATACGTTCTTCATATGAAACTTTCGCACACAGTTCAGTTTTAGAACTATTCGTGTCACCATACGCATGCTAGCATATTTTTAGTCGCAAAGACGGTTTCATATAAAAACGAAAACCGCAAGTGATCGCAGCGACTTTGCAACGAACGACAGATAACATAATATCACAACGTAAAAATCGTAAAAAAAATCTGTAGAGAGATAGTAATGTCTGGCAGATAAAAGGTTCAAGTATATTTTATGTATCTGTTCCAAAATATCATCTGACGTAATAAAAATATTGTGTTGAGAAATGAGACCGCTTCAGCTGAAATATCCTTTTATTCTTAGGCACTACCGGTTTCAAAGAACTTACAGCTGCATCTTCGTGTCCAAACTGGAGTCAAGTCATGATATACGTAACAAATAATGCGAAGAACTAGTGTTCATAGTCTCATGGAACATATTATCTGAAAAAAGGTGTATGTCCCACAAGTAATAAGAAACGGTGGAGAACGCTGCCGTAAAACCGAACTTGACCGTGCAGAGGTGAACACCTACTACGACTTGCTATCTACGCGACAGTCCACCGACCAAAACCCCTTAACCTAGACAGTATGTCATAGTGGGTGTTCACCTCTGGTTTGTGACGTTCGGTTTTACGAGCGTGTTCTCCACAGTATCTAATTACTTTTAGGACACATGCCTTCTGCTGGATAATCTATTCCATGATATATGACTATGAACACTGGGTCTTCCCGCAATTTGTTATGTATATCATAACTTGACTCCAGTTTGCACCTGAAGATGCAGCTTTAAAGTGCTGTGAAACCCGTAGTGGCTAAGAATAAAAGGATTTTGCAATTGAAGCTGCTTTATTTCTCAACATGATTGTGGTTGCCCAGATTATAAATATTTTAATAAGAATATTGTTAGTGGTAAGTCACCGCATACGTGCGCTATTTTCGTATTCGCTTCTTGGCGAATCTAGTGGCCTAATTTGGACAGAAAACCATGCTTGCGTACCAGACACATCTTCTCTGCGAATGAACACGATACCCAGTTCTCAGTATTCGGAAAACATTGTGCGTTAAACAGGTGGCTTAACACAGTCTTTGCAAACCAATATCTAAATCAAATTGTTCACGGAACACGTCCTAGAAAAATATTGCTGAATCGGAGAACATAAGGTACCAGAAAGTGGGCAGAATGGTCCAGAAGGCATCTAGTGAGTAGGGGCTGGTTTTCCGTAAGCAAGCGGCACGAGGAGTGGGCGATAAGGCGAGAGCGGCGCAGCCGGCGGAGGCCGGGTCCTTGAGAGGAACGCGCCGGCCGGCCGCCCCACTGCGCCTTCTCGAGTCAGCTGTGTGCCGCGCCGCCCACTACAGGCCGTGACGTCAGCCTACGTGCGGGGGAACCCGAGCCGAGCTATTACGATCACTTGAGGACCGCGGCACCGCGCGGAGGAACCGCGAACTTTTAGTTTTTGAGGCAAGGAACACTACGGAGCACACGATCTCGATACGTAACAAACAGATTTCAGTACAGAAGTTGAAGGAAGAAAAGGCTGCAATTCAACAGAGATATCAACGAATTGTATGTGGGTCAGGTCAGTCATGATTGAGTCCCCCCACCCCCTCCCAGTTGAGTCCCTGGTACATAGTTTTCCTCGCTATACACACAGGTGAAAAGTCATGGGATACCTCCTAATATCGTGTTGCACCTCCGTGTGCCCCCCGTAGTACAGCTACTACATGTGGCATAGACTCAACAAGTCGTTGGAAGTCCCCTCCAAAAATATTGAACCATTCTGCCTCTATAGCCGTCATTAATTGGGAAAGTGCTGCCGGTGAAGGATTTTGTGAACGAACTGAGCTCTCCAAAACGCGCATAAATTATCGATGGTATTAACGTCGGGCGCTCGAATTTTCCAGTATATTCTTCGCACTAATTGCGAGGAACTGTGGCACGGTGACATGGCGCATTGTCATCCGTAAAGATTACATCGTTATTTGAGAACATTAAGTCCATGAACGGCTGCAAATGGTCTCCAGGTAGCCGAATATAACCATTCAACCAGAAGACCCAGTCAGTTCCATGTAAACACAACCCACACCATTATGAAGCCACCACCACCTTCCACAATGCCTTGTTGACGAACTGGGGTCTGCGTCAAACTCTTACTAACTGAAATCGGGACTCATCTAACAGGCCACGGTTTTCCAGTCCTCTAGGATCCGACCGATATGGTCACGAACCCAGAAGAGACGCTACAGGCGACTGGCACCAAATTTCACTGCACTGTCCTAAAAGATACGTTTGACGTACGTCCCACATTGATTTCTTCGGTTATTTCACGCAATGTTGCTTGTCTGTTAGCACTGACAACTCTACATAAACGCCGCTGCTCTCGGTTGTTAAGTGTCGGCCACTGTGTTGTCTCAGAGGCAGTGCCTGAAATATGGTATCTTCGGCACACTCTTGACACTGTAGATCGCGGAATTCTGAATTTCCAAACGATTTCCAAAATGGAGTCTGCCATGCGTCCAGTTCCAACTACCATTCCGCGTTCAAAGTCTGTTAATTCCCGTCGTGCGGCCATATTCACGTTGGGAAACTTTTCACAAGAATCACAGTACAAATGGCAACTCCACCAACGCACTGTCCTTTTGTACCTTGTGTACGCGATACTATCGCCATCTGTATAAGTGGATATTGCAATCCCATGACTTTTGTCACCTCAGTGTATACCTACATTACTAAACGGTTCAAGCTGCGTAGTCTCAGCTGCAGATCGCTTATCTAACGGTTTCCAGGGGCAACAGAAATCTGATTTTCTATATTTCATATAATTATTCACCGAAATTAAACATTTAAATTACATTAAGAGCGAAAGCCTGACTTTCATCGTTTAACAAAGTACTTCAAGTATTACTGTTAGAAACTGTATATGACGTGAGGCGGAGCAACTCAATGCGCGCAAATTATCCAGTCTATATTCATTCGGTATTTGAGGATGACAGCACTCGGCAACATCCAACAACTTCACACATAATTTCAAATCTTTGTTAAACTTTTTCTCGCTGACAACCTCCGTAAAATGATGATAGAAGTTTACCGTTTAATACATTTTCGCTTTTGATGCAGTTACATCTTTACTGCCAACTCTATTTGCTACACATAGTGTTGCAACATTATTTTAAATACTGAGAAAGCTACATTTAAGTGGTGGATTACGTTTACAAAAGCGACAAAAAAGGTTATTGAAGGAAGCACCATCTAAGCAGTATTGGCAGAAACTGTTGTCAAACTTACAGCGAATTTTCGTTAGCAGTCTGTTGTCCAATAAGTTCCTATGCATAATGTATTCCACGTTATTACCTGTGACCCTTGTCGAACCAGACATATTTTGAAACTTCGTTCACAAGTTGATTCTGATTTTTTGCTCCCGATTTTACAAAATAAATTTCCGTTGAATATCAGACATCAGAAGTGATGACGGTACATCCACTAGCAGGCATCGCCACTTTTCTGTGCAGCACTTTGCTCGGTGCCTGAGTATTACTCAAATATTGCAGTAGTTCTTACAGTGGAGGAGTTTTAGTGTGTGAGGTATGTTTCTTTATTTTCATTTCACTATAAAAATTAGCATCATGTGTGATAAATATGGGTATTGTTGTATATCTGCGAGTAGCATGTGCGAATTGGTGATTGATCTTCCACTGTGTTATTTGTGATGTGGAGACTAGTGAAGTAAAGGATACAACTCTCATGGAACTAAGAAAATAATGCCAAGAGAAAAGGAAGTTTTGTGCCTTTCCGACCGAACTAGAAATGATATCTCTTTAAAAAGTTGGTAAGTAGAGGAAGAGTCCTTGAAAATAAGAAACCGTCACAATAATAAGGTGCAAGGAGGGAATAGCAACCAGTTTGACTTATAAGAGACTCGCTCATCTTTCGAACAATGGGGGCTGCAGGAGGAACGGTATGTACGCTATTCGAGAAGCAAAATGAAACAACAAGAAATTAATTTTGTTGCTAGGTAGCAGTAACGGGAGCTCTGTAGGCCACACACTACAGGTAAAGTGATGTGTAATAAACCAGGTCACAAGTGTTGTGAAACAAAATGTTTGTAACTGAAATAACGAAGAACGTAGGGTTCTTGTACAGAGATTTAGACTGAAAATGTTAATTGATCATAGTATTAGGAGCAGGATACTGTCTCGTTAATGACTTACTTAAGGCATTCTAGAATACCTGTTTGGGTGGCACACGTGTTTTGTTGAGGCGTTCCAGCGCGATGACCGACATAGCTGTCATTCATTCTTGTAATAAAAGATAGGAATGGGTTGCCGTTGGCTACAGCCAAGTCTCATAAAAACTGTGGTACACAATTGGAAGATGGGAATCTACTATCGCTGATCAGTACCTCAGAGAGGGAAGACTAGCTGAACTTCAAGAAAAGTACATTTGAGTGCCAAAGTAAATGATATAGGCATGCATATTCAAATACAGAGATATGTAAATAGGCAGAATACGGAGCTGCAGTCGGCAACGCTTATATAAGACAAGTGTCTGGTGCATTTATTAGATCGGTTACTGCTGTTACAGTGGCAGGTTATCAAGATTTAAGTGAGCCTGAACGTGGTGTTATAGTTGGCGCAAGAGCGATGGGACCCAGCATCTCTGAGGTACCGATGAAGTGGGGATTTTCCCGTACGACCATTTCACGAGTGTACCGTGTATATCAGCAATCGACTAAAACATCAAATCTCCAACATCGCTGCGTCCGGAAAAAGATCCTGGAAGAACGGGACCAACGACGACTGAACAGAGTCGTTCAACGTGACAGAAGAGTAAGCCTTTCGCATGTACACTTAATGACTGCACGACACAGTTTTACGCCTCGCCTGCGATCGTCAGCATCGACACTCGACTGTTGACGACTGGAAATATGATGCATGGTCGGACGAGCCTCGTTTCAAATTGTATCGAGCGGATGTACGTGCTCAGGTATGGAGACGACCTCATGAATCCATGGACCCTGCATGTCAGCAGGGGACTGTTCAAGCCGGTGGAGGCTCTGTAATGGTATGGGGCATGTGCAGTTGGAATGATATGGGAGCCCTGATACGTCTAGATAAGACTTTGACAGGTGACACGTACGTAAGCGTCCTGTCTGATCACCCTGCATCCATTCATGTCCATTGTGCATTCCGACGGACTTGGACAATTCCAGCAGGACATTGCGGCACCCCACCCGTCCAGAATTGCTACATAATGTCTCCAGGAACACTTTACAGGGTTTAAACACTTGCACTGGCCACAAAACTTCCCAGACATAAACATTATTGAGCATTTTTGGGATGCCTTGCAACGTGTTGTTCAGAAGAGATCTCCACCCCCTCGTACTCTTCCGGATTTATGAACAGTCGAGCTGGATTCATGGTGTCATTTCCCTCCAACACTACTTCAGGCATTAGTCGAAGTAGTGTCTTGTTGCGGCACTCCTGCGTGCTCGCGGGGCCCTGCACGATATTATACAGTTGTGTCAGTTTCTTTGGCTCTTCAGTGTATAATAATGTGTGGAAAGTATGTGGTGTCGGAAATTATCGCACAAGACAGTATTACTGTACTTATTAGAGCAAAGAGGCCCAGTTTTGCATTGCGGTTCAGTTACAGACAGACCATCACCTTTATGGTTTGAAAAACATGGTTGAGGAACAATTTGAAATATTAGAACCGCGAGTTAGATGTTCTGTGCCTATCTGAAGTACACGTGACCACAAGGATAGACGAATTAAATGGAAGTGAGTATTGGCTAAAAAAATTTCCATGTTGAGTCAGTATTGAAAGAGACGTCACCATAAGTATAAGAATTTAAGGCAAAAACATTAAAACAAGCAGGTTTTGTTGATCAGGAATATGTTCATGTGAATTGGTACGGAATAACGCATATCTTACGTAACAGACTGCATCATACGAGTACACTGGAGAACTTAAAGAATAGGAGAATGCTTTGTTGATTGTTGAGCTACATATCAGACAATAATGAATCAGTTGTTGGAGATTTCAGTTTTCATTTTTTAAGCAGCGCTGACAAAAGAATGAGTTTGATTGGGTGTTTGCTGACTACACTTTGATTACAGTAATGAACTATAGAGCCGGTGCACAGCAAAATACAGATGTTAAATATGAAGTTTCTGTACATAATACCCATTCTGAAAAAGTTGTTTATTTTGCTGCTAGTGCACTGCCTAACAGTGATGTACAACTAATGAAATTAACTATACAGCACCATACAGCTGTGAAACATATCCATGCGTAACAGTGAGCTCATTATCAACAACAAGACAGAGTAGCTGTTTCGACAGAAGTAGAGTGGACTTGGTCCATACCAGGGTGCTGCCAACCAGCTTTAGATCACAGACGACATTCGCATACGAAACTATAATATTAGTTTCAGATACTGGAAATTTTACGTTCCCCTTATATGAACATAATATGATGATCCTCGCTAATGTTGAGTTAAATACAGATTGCCACGGAATATAATGTAAGTCAGACATCAGAGGTAGTGCGACTGCGTTTCCCTTCACTGTGTAACCACAGATGGCGTGTAACTGTCTCTATTTTTATGTTTACTGGAGTAGCAGGACGTGATGGAGCCTACTTCTGTCTTGCTATGTTGAACAGAGAATTTCTAAAATCTCAACTAGCCTACATATTTAAGTAGTGACGTTCCAGCACAGAGGTAGCACGAAGGTACTCAGCTGCTTTTGCTGTGGGGTTACAATGGAACTACTAAGAATTAGGCTGCGGCTGCCCTATCGAAATAGTACGTTCTGAAGTTCATAGGGATGCCACCCATTTTTTATTTCACATTAGACAAAATATAATACTGTTCTCTGGTATTGTACGGTAATGCATATGCTCATAAGAGTGACACGTTAAGTAACTAATCATTCTTATTAATCAAAAATATAATTCTTGATCACTCTTTAAACATAGTAGCAAATATTGTTAGTATTTCACAAATCGTATTACACTTTCCTCAACTCAGTTATAATCTGCATTGTTCGCAGGGTCGCTGTTTTAGATTTGTGCACTGAAAATCATTGAGCCTAACGCACTACTGAAGTGACTAGCGCGAAGCCGATGACACACGATGGGATTCTGCTCTTTCTAGTGAAAGTGTTTCCTGAAACAAAGGCTCCTCTCCTGGTTACAATAAACTTCACGACCGCATTCAGCTCAGGCGGCGTTTGGAGGCCCGGCGTGGGGAGAGGAGACACTTCCTTTCAGACTTCCTTGCTGCACACGGTCATAACATGCACCCAAGAAGGGGAACGATTATACTGAAGTTACATCTTTAAAGGAACCGTAATTTATTAAGACTATACCGATGAAGAAACACCCGCTACCATAAACACTACAGTGGAATTCAAGCGACAGTAGGCTTGGCATTTCCAGGAAATACATGTACAACACGAATGTTAAACTCCGGTACTGTTATCAGTTTGTCATCACACTCGTACAGTGCAGCTCTTTAGACGCTACTATGGTCACCTGTTAGTATATGAGGCTGGAAACTAACAGAGAATGAACAGTTGGAGGATCTCAAGGCTTCAGACCGCTCGGGCAGAGCGGAAAGACTCGCGTTCCCTGCAGGTGAGTGTACGCCTCACGGCACCGCGACACAGCACAATGGAGGCGGCCGTTGCGCAAGTCGTTCGGAAAGCACTAACGAGCTTTACGTTTTCTCTGCAGCAGAGCCTCGCATGCTCTGGCAGCAGCGGAGAACACAGGACCCTTATTCCGCACAGCAGTTTCTGCGTGTGGCGACTGTGACAAACTAAAGTACTTCTGATACTCTCCACACCACATTCTCCGAACACGGAATTTAAAGGGATGAATAGTCGTCGACTAACACCATTCTTGACCAAATGTGTTATGGAACTGTCGGTGCTACTTTTACCATCACGTTAATCATACGTCGGTTAGTTAACAGTATGAGCCTACAACGTGTAGTCATGGATTTATTATTGACGTCACAGTGCGAAGCTAATTTCGTCATAATTTTATTTGGATTTTTAACTATCCATCTTGAGAAACGAAGTAAAAGCATTAATTATTCAACTTGTACTTGGGCATATATTTACAAAAAATATCAAACAATGTGATCAGTTGCACCACCTGCGGAAGTGTATATAGAGAATATCTCCATTCTGACACTTGCAGAAGACTGAACCTTGGTGGTCGGATGTAAGGATAACTCAGAAGACTTGTTGAAACGAGTGGATGACATACTTATCGCGAGATTTGCTTAAAGATAAACAAAGTAAATACGAAGCTGACGAAAAGTCGTAGAAAGGAAAATGACGACTTGTTTAACACAAAAATTGGGAACTACAAGGAAGTGGAGGAAGTGATGTCTCTTACCGAGGAAGCAGTATTACACAAGATGGGTGAAGCGAAGTAAATATCAGTAGTAGATTTCCAGAGACAAAAGAAACTTACATCAACATCTATAAAGATTTAACTCAGGAAATAATTCCTAAAAGTACCGCAGTGTGTGGAAGTGAAACGTGCGCCATCAGAAATAAAGAGGAGAAGAAACTGGAAGCATGTGAAAATGTAGTGCTATCTGAGAACGTTAAAAATGAAGTAGACGAATAAACTACGATATGAAGTGGTACGAGGGGACTTTACAAGGTAAATTACACAGTATTATGGCAGCCCAAGTAACTTTTATTGAATGCTGCACAACACTTCAGAGAGACAGATAAATGCCAGTGTTTTTCAGCATAGGCACCAAGTATCTGTAAACAACGGTCGGGACGTTTTGCCAATCGTTCAGTTCAAGGACGACAGAAATCCTTGGCCGCGTAGCCGTTCGAGAACCTCTGTGAGAGCGCCCTCATCGTCGTAAAATCTGCGACTGCTACGAAACAGTTCCTCCATTCCCTGGACACTGTCTGGGTCGACGTCGACGGCCTTCCTTCCAGATCTCCGTCACCAATGTCTGAGAGGACTTCTTTTTTTAATTATTGGCACCATTTCGTTATGGCTGGAAGATACATTCCATTTGGTCCATCCAAAAAGTTCCGAGACTGATTCTATTCTTAGCGTGTAATCGATGTCAGCGTTGCAACTATGCTGGCAGCGCAGAGTAACAACTATAAACAACAGACGAGGAATTGACCAGTCGTTTATGAGCAGGCATTGTTTAAGTAGCGGACGTGAGACCGTAGTGTGTTATCGTTGTTGTGTCGCAAATCGCAGTGACACATCATTTCTAAATAAAGTGCTAAGGCACTTGTTAGAATGCTTCGAAGAAGAGAATAGTGTGTGCAAAGTTTGTGCCGCACACCTTGACTCCAGAACAATTACGACACGTGGACGCCTAATGCTGCTTGTTTGAAATGCAAAACGTGTACAACTCTTTTCTGGAAAAAATCATGACGGGTGACGAGACTAGGCGTTATCAGTACGATCCTGCCACAAAGGGCAGAAATTCACATAAAGGGTCAACGCTCTGACAGCGCAGCCGACATTAAAGTCAATGTGACCCACGAGTTAAACATCTCAAAGAATGGCTTTTCTGACAATTTCACGTGGTTGTATGAACATTTTGTGTGCTGCATTCAACCAGGGGAGACTATATAGGACACCTGAGGCATTAAAACCACGATCTTAACGTTTCTCTGTTTTTTATGAATCCAGTCTCGAAATTTTTTGGACCTGCGGGGATAAACTCCAGAATTTCACTGTGAATTTGTGCCAAATTTAGACGTTTTGTTCGCAAGATTCGTATTGTACCCGAGCTTCAGGTCTGTAGTATTTTCCACTCGCCATGCCATTGCACCCTCACACTATGACGCACCTGTTGTTCTTATCACAGCAGAACTCTCCCTGCAAGAAACCGAGAACATGTTCTCACTTCTGACGATGCGCCACCCTTGTTGCACAGTGCTCTTACAGTGGGACGACACGTTCAACGTACTCCTTTCTGAGGTCCACCTCCTCTCTCCCCACCCACTACATAATAAAACGAGAAGTGAGAACAGAAGTCTATCGAAAATAGTCGCGAGAACAAGGAGCACGATAGTGAGACATATGCTGCGGCATCCAAGAGTAACTAACCTGGCCCTGAAAGAGCTGTTCAGATGGAAAACAGAAAGGGCAGACCAGGAATAGAATATCCAAAAGAGACTATAGAGGGTGCTGGGTATAACAGTTAGGTAGAGATGAAAAGGTCAGCTCGTGGGAGGAAAAGACGAACAGCAACATCAGATCAGTCGTAATCCTAATCACTTAAAAATCAAAACGATGTTCTCACAGCCGAATGAACATTCCTCATTCTTTGTCGTGGCAGTCGAATTACGAGTATTTTTTAATAGCCTTCAACGACTTTGTGTAACACCCTACGTTTTAGCGTGAAAGAAAACTCATACTTGGAGAAAAAAAATCCTTTCTAAAGTATTTCAATCTTGAGTAATGGTTAATTTAGCGTTATCAGCAAATTCCACATTCTGTTGAGTAACACACACGCTTCACGATACTTTCTTCTATCTAAATAAAATTTCTTAACAGGATCTGTTCATTAAATCTAGAGTTTTCTGCACTTTGACGATTGCAAAATAAATACCCACAAATGTGATTTTTATGATTGACAATATCGTCGAAAATGGTCGTAGTGTAGACTGGATCCCGTGGCGGAAGATTAGTAGTGTCATACATTTTTAATCGTGTAGCGAATGCTGTTTCACTCTCTTTGAGTCCATTACATCTACAGTGAGTTAAACGTTATTAAAAACTTTTATCAGCGACTGATCTGTTAGTTATTTTTAAGAGAGATCTGGTAGAAACAAATAATATGATTTTGACTCACTTTGGAAAAATAATGAAACTCTTAAGTATACCAAAATGAAACTTAAAATATATCAAAGTATTTCGGTAATTCTGCAGTTGTTCTGCAGTGAACGGTTGTTCCTTTCCGTACGAAAAAGGTATATTTCTCAAGAATCTTCAATGTATTGAAAAAAATTGGTGCACATCCATGCTGGAAACGAACGATAATTTTTTTTTCCATGCAAGAGTACTTACTACACGGAAGAATGTATTTCATTTTCACTATATTAGTATACCTTCAGCCTAATGGAAAAAAATCTTAAAATGAAGTAAAAAAAATGCCCTCTGCATAGAGACTAGGACCACTCAAATAGTTGTGCAAGTCTGATATTGAAATTAAAAAAGTTAACGGGGATGGAATAACCGCCATATTTAGGTTTAATTTTTGCAGTATGACGCAATCTTGTAGAGAAGATGTTATTGAGTGGAGTCAACGAAACCCTAATAACTACTTTCTATCAAACTTTCTTAATCGTAAGTTTCTCAACTATTCATTGATTAACCACTTCCGTTGAATAATTACCGCAAATAAAAGAAACACAGACAAAAGGGACTTACGACGTTGATAAAACCAAAAAAATGTCGATTTAATTGTTACTCTGATCTATACTAACTAATGGCGAACATAAAAGAGTGATCATTTTGCGTCGGTGAGGAACGAAACTGAGAACTGTTACGGCACAATTAAAGTCTTGTCGTGACGCGGAAGACAACTGACGACGATGGTGTGAAACGAAGCTAAACCGAATTACGCAACGAAGACGCCCCACTGCACGTCGTTCATTCCTTGCCTCATGAGCACTTAGTTACTACGCGTACAGCAAGCTGCACCCGCCGGAATCAGAGTTCTGTGGGAACAAGCTCATGCTTGCCGGTTTAACGCCACTTAAGACAATGTTGCACGAATGACTGTTTCGGCTACTCAAGAGTCTCCAGATCATCATTCCAGACAGCTTATTTTAGAGTGATCCAGAAAAAAAGCACTCTCTTCCGCACTTTTCTTGCTGTTGCCAGGCAGCC